>NC_133538.1:187984155-189386655 GCF_048544455.1 Silene latifolia | reverse complement strand
GGAATCCACCGTTGGACCCGAGAAGCTTGTCTTGATGTTCCATCTTGATCCATGTAGCGGGAGTGAGCATCCGGTCTCCATCTTTGGTCTTCTCAAAAATTACAATTTAAAATTTACAAATATAAACCTATTTACATTCTAAATAAAAACTGTAATTAAAAGAAATAAAAATGGAGATACGAGATCTCAAAATACAACCAAGACCGTGTTCCATCATTACGGTAACACGTTCTACTAAGGCCACACTAAGTTACAACAGTTTGCGAAAATAAATAAATACGTAATTAAAAGCATTCAAATTAAACAAGAACGATAAATAAAATGCATCAACTAAATTTAAATTTATTCGTGACATAATTCCGTAATTATGTTAAATTTATCCAAACCACCAAAGATAATTAAAATTATATGACAAAACCGCTTTAGTCAAGTTAATTTTAATCCGAGATAATCCGTTACTATAAATCGTTTTAAAGTAACTTAATTTTGCGTGGGTGAACCGTTTCACTATCAAGCGAGAGCATAAAACCGTTTTATGCAATAAAAGGCCGAAAAAAAACAAAATTTTTTTTTTTTTTCTTCACTGCTGGACGTGAACAGTGAACAGTACCACGAATTTTTTTTTTTTTTTTTTTTTTAAATGCTTTAAAACCGAGAGCATCAAAAGGCAAAAAAAAAATTATACGGCTCAAAATCGTTAGCAACAAAAGATCAAAACAAAACGGTTTGATAAAACACAATTGCAATTTTAATCTAATCCGTATAGAAAACAAACTACAATTGTTACATCTTCAACATATTGCAATAATTATCGGTTAAAATTACAACATGTGAAGAATGAATCGAAAACAAAACAAGAGATCGTCTGATCTAGCAATAACCATGATGCACGTTATCCAAGGCAAAAAAAATATGAAAACAGGCCGTAAAAACAGAAAAGCCACACGGTTTTCAACAAAAAAATGCCGTGACAAAAAAATTGGCCGAGACCAAAAAACAGCCACACGGTTTCAACAATTTTAATCAAACAAATGATAGATCTTTAGCATATTGCAATGAATATCGATTACAAAAACAATATGCAAAGATCAAATCGAAAACTCGACAAGCAACAACTCACACCGTGTAAACTTGACACGGTACTCAAGACAAAACGCAACAAACAAAAAAATTGTGCCGAGAGCAAAACATGGCTGCCGCACCAAATTTTTAAGAAAAAAATCATCGTTTCTAAATCCGTTTGATGAAAAACACATAGAAAATTTACGTGGCCTCGCTCTGATACCACTTGAGGGGTAATATCCGTATAATACCCTTTAATTATAGGATTATAACGCAAATTTTATATGCAATTTATAGTCATAAACGAAAAACACAATGAAACGATAAAGATTAAGTTATAACCTCCGGTCCTAGTGCAATTCGGCAATGAGAGATCAAAGTAGATCTCCTCCTAAACGATGCACCCAAGATTGTCCGAGAAATGCCCTTGTGCTAGAAGGAATCCTCTAATTGCCTTGCAATATCGAGAGGATTGTTTTGTGAGGTTTTGTTGGATGAGAGATCCGAATTTTGAGAGGCACTTTTCTCAAAACCCTAAATTTTTAGCAAATGAATGATTAGATTTCAAGTGAGGAGAGAGCTCTCCTTTTGTCTCCTCTCATTCGGCCAAAACCGTGTGGACTAGGAGGAAATGGGCTTCCATTTTCTCCTTATTTTTAACTCGTGGTCCGAGGCTAAAATGTATACAACGCGGTGTTTATTATAGATCATCATCGGTTATCGGATATTAAATCATCAACTAATAACACGAATTAGTTGAATTATTAATACATGTCCGACAAAGACAATATTGTATAATTATATTCAATATACATTTAATTAAATATAAAACGCTTATATTCAATTTTACGAATTAACCGCTTAATTCGTCTTAGCCATTATTATTTAATCCGTATTAAATAAAATATCTCAACATCACATTTTGACTAATTATTAGTCAAATAACTCAGACTAACTGGTTAGTCAAATTTGGCATCTACATGACTGTATTTTCATACCGTCACATCTCTCAAACGTATCCTATAGGTGTGACTTTTAGGGACCAGTTGATCACCGCCATCTGTATGACAATAACGTCAAACTTATCTAGCAAGCCAACCGTTATTGATAAACGTGGACCAACTGATTATGATACAAAAGTATACCCTTTGATCCTTTTAGAGATTTATAAGTCCTTGCACTAACTGTAAAGGACACCAGCCCCAACAAGCTCCCACTTGTCCGTACAAGTGTATGTGCAATGACGTTATCCGCACTAACTGGAGGACACCACCTCCAACAAACTCCCACTTGTCCGTACAAGTGTATGTGCGATAACCGATTCTCATATTCATTTAAAATTTCTCCCACTCAATGTAAAACAATTTGCAGATCCGGATCCGCAAAGGTCGTATTTTACAATTGATCTGTATCATGAGTGGTTTCCCCGACTAGAGAGTAACTTAACTGATAAAACGAATCCATATCCGAGCATGGCCATGCATTTCAGTTACAGCTCCTCGAGTGGCCCTGAGAAATATCGAGTACCTGATAAAGGCTGAATATTTCCTTCAACTCGAACTCCTTCCGATCTAAGCGCAGCATGAAATGACCCAGAAAAAATCTACTTGGCCCCCTGTTACGGATGACCGTGAGAAAGAAACCAAAGTCATTTCACAGGACTCGATTTTATTCTCCTTGAATCAACTTTGAATATTGGAAGAATTCATACCAAGCCTTACAACTCTTTGAGGCTATTGGTTGATAGATGGCTCCATGTAGATAGTGGGAAGAAGGGTACAACCGTTATTGTTAATGGCGGCCTAATCACGGTCCTAGCCAAGCACTTTGATCCTAATTTCAATAAGGATAACAAGTACAAGGCTAAGGAAGGTGGCCATCTTATTGATATGTCTATCATGATTAACAAGTTTAAGTGGGTTGCTCACAATCCCCTTGACACCAAGTATGGGTGGCTTACTAGTGAGGCTCGATCATTCACTTTACCCGCAAAGATTTGCCGTCTTAGTGTCCACCGGACCAACTATTTACTTCCCCTATCCAAGGAAGCCGAGTACATCATTCAACAACAAAAGGGTGATCATGAAACTCCCCCCTCTTCCATTGTTATACCGCCTTACCCCTTTGTGTATGAAGAGTTCAAACCGCAAGGAGTTGAAATTGGGAAAGACTATGTAACTCTTCTTATGCAAGCCATGCACAAGCAAGCTTATGAAGATCGGAAGAATACATATTTGGCTCAATATCCTCCCCTTTTACATCTAGCTAGGCAAGGACTCCTTGATCCATCTTGTCCTTTGCCTAGTTGGGCGGATAAAGAAGCCTTATTTCCGGGTGCATCTAGGGACGTGGTGGAAGACAATGAGGTTGTTGGAGATGGTGAAGATGGTGAAGATAATGATGAGCAAGATAATGAAGAAAGTGATGAAGAAAGTGCCAAGGAAAGTGGCAATGTGACCACTTCTCATGAGGGAAGTGGTGATGATGATAGCATGATGGAAGACTAGCCTTGGAGACTCCTACACTCCCATGGTTTGTCTATATCTCTTTGTATTTTATTTCATTTTGATCATTGTTGGTTTAGTCCTAGCAACATCAAAGGACTCACACCTCGGTACCATTGAGGTGTTCTTTATTGTTCCCATTTGTAAAATCCAAAATAACAATCTAGTTTCATGCATAGCATAGTGTGTGCATGAACTATACCCATCCTTGACATTAGCAATAGTGTCTTATTTGGTTTGGGGAAATTAATGCATACACAACGGGAGGTAATCTAAATTATCCTCTCCGTCATAACAAAAACCATGCATCATGTAGTATAGCTTAGTGTAGAATTGCATTTAGTATAGAAATCATGCATCATCTTTGCATAATTTCTATCATTTTGGCCATTGAGGACAATGCCCATATTAGTGTGGGGATGGGAATTCTAACACTTAACTTTTATTCAAAAAACCCATAAAAATTGAAAAATTTCAAAAATCATAAAAATTGAAAAAATTGAAAAACCAAAAACAAGTTCATTTCCTTTGTATATATTGTCTTGTATATATTGTGTTTGTTTATCCTTGTTCACTTTGATTGACTACGCCACATCCGAGACATGAGGATATTGAAGACCGCATGGTATGATCTTTCCAATCTCCTTTTTCCTCTTTATGTTAATGACTATGTGGCTTTATTTTGATTGATGCGGTAAAAACAATGTGAATTTAGGATTGCATTTAGTTTATATGGCATATTAGTTGGTAGAATCATTTGCATTAGGATGTGTATATGTTAGTTGCATCATGGCATGTAGTTGCATGTTAGAAAAATTTTGCGAAACCGTCTATTTAGGAAGCTTGACAAGTATATATAGGCCCTAGTAGATGCTTTTTATTCTTAAGACTTTGCTTGTTAGAATGCTTGTAAAACACCCTAGGATGTGTCATGCTAGTATCCTTTGACCCATGGTTTAAGGCCTAGTCAAGAGTACCTTGTGGTGTGATAACTCCTTGGCTACCGTTTATTCCAAGGTGACCCTTGAAACCATGCATACATCTATCATTCATCCATGTTCTACCACATTTTTGTCATCAAAGGGAATGGGTACAAAAAGAAATCAATTTGAGTTCAATGAAATGAAAAGTGAAAGAAAGTTTGCAAAAATGCATCAAATGAAAAGAGGAGCAAAAATAGAACTCCTAAGCTTCAAATACAAGGCACCCTCGTTACTAATTGGGGTGACTTTGAAAATGTTCAAAAAAAGAAATGCAAAAAAAGTTGTCAAGTATTGAAAAGCCAAAAATCAAAAAGAAATGGCAAGAAAGTGTTCTCAAATGTCAAATGCCAAATGAAATTGGGGGGGAAAAAACAAAAACAAAAGCAAACTCCCAAAATGAAACTCAAATATCTATTGATCCCTTTATCCATCGTATCCATTTTTGTGCATGGTAGAGAGGAAAAGACCCTTCTTCTTGTCTAGGCAAGAGAGGGAATTCCGCGATCCTCCAGTGTTTCTAACACCATAGGGAGTCTACTCTTGACAAAAGCATTTAACGATTGAGGACAAAGGTACCCTAGCTTGACACAACTTGGAGGTGATTTATTGGTATCCTTCTAGGCTTAGTAGTTTGAACAAATTGCATCTATGAAGGATTGTGTACCCTTGAATTGCTTCCCCTGTAGATAATTTCCGCCACTTAGATGAGGAAAGTGGCTATTCTTTTTGTAGATGCATCCATTATGTGATTTTATGTGCTTTAATGTTTGGATGTGTCGCCATTTTGGCAAGACCCACCTTGCCTTGCAAGAAGGCATCCTACCTCATGGTTGTCTTGTTGTGAGTTGAAGGGGCGGAGTGAGACCCGCTAATTGTCTCATATCGGCTATTATTATTAGGATAGGTTAGTTTTGGTCCTAGTCTTTGTCACCTCTTTACTCGGGACGAGCAAAGGTTCGGTTTGGGGATATTTGATGTGACCATAATTGGCGCATATTTAGCCCCCGAATTACCATTGTTTCCATGCTTTTTAGTGCCTATTTGGGTCATTTCTTATCTTTAGTTCTTTGTTTTGCATATTCTTTGAGATTTTGATCCCTTGGTAGGAAAGGAGTAAGAATCTTGCATTTTCATGGCAAAACGAGGCTAAATTGATTGTATTCAATGACCAAGCATCAAGAAGAGACAAGACTAGAAGGCCTTTGTACATATTATAGTAGAAGAGCAATGTTGAGAAAGGATCCTTGCGTCCCCAAGGAAATCCCCAAGGAATTTATGAAGAAAAGGGAAGAAAAGAAGAAGAATTGACGCTGACCAACAATCCGAACGGATTGCAGACAATCCGTCCGTCCAGCCTCAACAATCCGAGCGTCCCTCCTTGGAATCCGCTCGGATTCCCCCTCAACAATCCGAGCGTCCCTCTCCTGAATCCGCTCGGATTGCCCAGCCCAATTCCGGCCGTCCCGACTCTAATCCGCACGGATTTCAGTACAGCACGGATTTCATTCTTCAAGCTACGAAAAGAGAAGCCCTTCTCTCAGAAAATACCGGGTCCTCCTTGCTCAACTTAAAAAAGTGTAATTACTAGTTTAGCCCTTAGTTAACCCTAATGCATCCTCCCTAATTTTCACTATAAATACCCCATTAAGCTAATTAGAGGAGCATGTTCTTCTTATCAATAATTAGTGTAGTTAATATCAATCAAATCTCTCTTCAATATTGTAATCAAGTATTAATCAAGTTTTAATCCAAGTTTTAGTTCTCTAATCTCTCTCTTGTTCTTCCTTTATTTTGGGTAATTGAAGATTATTTGGGTTATTATTGGGAGATTGACAACCTCTCAATCTAGGATTCAAGTACTTCTATTATTCTTGCTTTATTATTGGAATCATTAGTAGGTATAATCTCTTAATCCCTTTTTAATTATTGTTAATTACTTACATTTATTCATCATGTTTCATTATGTTAGTATGATTGACAACCTTTCTAGCATGATCAACATGATAATGAGTGAGTAGTCTCTTAGCTAGGGTTTAATGGGTGATTAGGGGAAACCAACATGGGGAATGATTCATGCTTAAATCAATATGCTTTCATATCTTATTTGCTTGCTTGTTTTGATCTTAATACATGCACATGTTATATTTGATGAAATGCTAAGCCTATGAATCCTTGCATTTACTATCATCTTCTATCTTTTCAACTTGACTTGTAAGACATAACCCAACTCGAGTCTTGTTAGACCATGCATGTGTTGAGTAGGAAATATTAAGTCGACTTGTAGGTGTTGTACAATCTAATCGATTCGGCTCCGGACCCAAACTTTCCTAGGATTGTAAGATATAACCCAACTCAATCCATCACAACAATAATTGCTTGCTTATAATTTGAGAACATGTTTGTATGATCATATCCCATGATTTCCCTATGAACCCATAACACCCTAGTGCCTTTAATCAATTGTTTACACCCCTTATTCTATTCATCTTGCTAGTTTATTTTCATTGCTATTTTAGTTTAGTGACCTTCTACACCAACTCAATTTGTGACACCCCTAGACACTACTAGTTACAATAGAATTCTCATTTCAATACCCGTCCCTTGGGATCCGACCTTTACTTGCCTCTTTACTAATTGTAGAGTTGTTTGTGAAGTATAAATTGTGTTTTGTATCGACCATTGACCAACGACCACATATACTTAATTGTGAACACGAAATGGCCTCGATCAAAAATGGATCATTTACCCTGCTAATTTTGTACCTCCTCCACCCTATGAGGCGTCCGCGGTCCTTGACCAAGGGCGCCGTGATAGTTTGTTGCTTGAGCTTCTTAGCAGGTAGGCTCATATGGAATGGGACATAGCTCTTACTTTGTTCCCTCTATACGATTATCATATGATGCGACGACGTCCCGTTCCTGAGGGCTGGCCACACCCGTCTTTCTACCGGTACCCAGCTGAGGGGTACCCAGAGCCCGCCAGTGACGAGGAGGAGGGCACAGCTGAGGAGGAGGCGCGTACTCAGGCTGAGGAGGCGAGGAGGAGAGAGCAGGAGGTGGACCCAGACTTCACGGTGGAGGACGAGGCTGACGAGTAGCTACTGGTCTACTCACTTCACAATTTTCAGGCTGGTTTGGGGAAGTTCGGGTTTTGTATGTATATTCTTGATCTTTTATTTCTTTTTGTCTCATTTTTATTTATTGTTTTTCATTTATTTATCGGTTGTATTTTCCCGTTCCCCTGTATTTATCTGCTGGTGTATGCTGTAGGACAACGAGGGCGTTGTCCATTTTGGTTTGGGGAGGGTAATGCATCATTTGAGTCTGCATTTGCATTTGTTTTTGCATTCACGTTTCTATTTTATGCTTGCATTGTTTTCAATTATTTCAAAAATCATAAAAATAAAAAAAATTAGAAAATTTCAAAAAATTAATAAAATATTCACGTTACATTTTGCATATAAGTTGAGTCGGAACGTTTGATTTCTGTGATGATACTGCACTGTAACTTGTCATTTTTACTTGAGCCTTGCATTTTATTGACAGTTATTAGCTGAGTCTTACGCATATCTACGAGCTTTTGTTCAAATTTAGCTGACCGTGTAGACTTGACCTGATAAATTGGCAACCTACTCTATAATTTCTGAGATTTAGAGCCATATAACTGGTGACATTCATGACCGGTTTACATAGGAATTGAGAGTAGTACTCCTTGCATAACATGTTTATCATTTTTACACATTTATGACATTCGACTTCTTGTCAATTGCATACATTCGGGTTTGCGGTCGGTGTCACATGTAGGGAGGTGCTTGTAAATTTTCCTTTCTTATATTTTTCACCCATGTAGCTCCACTTAAGCCAATTTTATCCTTTTTTACCCATTAGCTACACCCTAAACTAAGCCTGCCCAGTCAATCTAGTTTAGTGTGTCAATTGTGGTATGTTGATCCATGTTGCGAGTTTGGCCCGTTTTTATTGTTGGAGTTGGTGGAAAATGAGGAAGGAGAAATGATGAAAAATGAGAAAAAAAAAGAGACGTGAAAGAAAAAAAAAGAAAAAAAATAAAAAAAAGAGTTGAATTCACGTGAAAAAGAAAGAAAGAAAAGAAAAAGAAAAAAAATTGATCGAAAAAGTTGTTTGGAATTGAAATGAGACTGTATTAAAAAAAGGAAATTTTGTGACCGTCTCACTCCTCTGTTCTGATTCATATATTTTTGAGGAGATAATGTATTTGGTTAGTGAGATATGTGCCATGAAGGGCACTTGTGCTTTAGTTTCAGTCAGTTGAGATTCGGATGGTTTTATATGGTCTTGTTTAGGAGCTAGCTTGACGCAATACCTTCACATTCCCATAATTTGTTTTGCCTTTCTTACCTAAGCCTCACTTTCCCATATTATTTGTAAGCCCTCGGCTGTGACGGACATTGTTGGTTGGAGTGTATGCATAGTACTTGAAACGTCTATCATTTTTGTTGCATGCATGTTATGTAGGTCGCAGTTTAGGTGAGTGACTATTTCTCTTTCTCTCTTATACATATATAATTCACCCTTTGCTTCTTGAGAGAAGAGTGACCACGCGAGAGTCCGATTTTGTTGGTCCTGCAAGGTCGATAGGTCAGCTTTATTTACGGACATCTTATAACTCGTTTGGGTATTGAGCGTTCTAGCTATGACTGTTGATTTCTGTTGCATTAAATTGGTTCAAGTAGACAAGTTATAGATAGCTCTGAGTTTTCATTTCCGTTCCATTAGTTTGCATTTAGTTTACTCGAGGACGAGTAAAGGTTTGGTTTGGGGAGATTTGATACGTGCATTTTATATAGCCTTTTTAGTCTTATTTTGCACGTATTTCTATGCATTTCTATACCGTTTTGTATTGTAATATGCCCCGAATTGGCTACTTTGGTTTGTTTTATCTGAATTGCAGAAATGAACCTGAAAGTGGTGAAACCGTACTCTTTTCGTCCTATTTAGCATGCATATTGAGGAGACGAGAGTGTCAGAGCGGGAATTATGCCTTAAAGTGCGTGACGGGTGGCCAACGAAGCAGTCAAAGTCAACTTGAGAGGCTAATATGAAGAAAAGCACTCGATCGAGAAGTCTTTTGGTTCGATCGAGTGGTTTGGAGGATACGAGAGGTCGATCGAGTACTTTTAGTTACTCGATCGAAATGCTGATTTTTGGATGTCCTCGATCGAGAGGTATTTTGGCTCGATCGAGAGGATTAGATGATGAAGACCTCGATCGAGTGGTTTTATATCACTCGATCGAGAGGTTTTTGGTATTATGCGGGCTTAGTAACCCGTGATTTGTTTTATTTCGTAAAACCTTTTATTTTCCTATTTAAGCTTTCGCTAATTAGGTCATTAGTACGCTTTCATCATCTCTTGAACACTTAATCTCACTTTTATACACTTTCTACTGTTGAACCTTCTCCTTAATCTCTTGCTTGCTAGTGGATTGTTCTTTACGCCGGATTGCTAGAGATTGTAATCTTTCTTTCCTTATTAACCTTAATCTTATTATTTCTTGCTTTAATCCTTGTTTTTCTCTCTTAATTACTTCTGCCCTAATCTTAGTGTATGCATAATTATTTTTATCTCATTATGTCTCTAATTAGTATATTCATTATTATTATTATTGTTGACGCCATTAGTAATATGAGTAGCTAATTTCTCTTATGTCGGGATTAGGGAATCCATGGTAGGATTGTGACGATGTAGTGAATAGACTAGATGATTTATTTGTGAGAATCTGTACCCATGACAATTTAACTGTAATACCGACTTAGTTGAGTGCACGCTTCTAAGTTATCTTTAATTTGGTTAAATTTACTCCTGGATCGGAAGATTGGATTAAATAGACCTGCTATGAACAATAGACTACCCTAATGAGGACGGAAGTTAAGTTAATGGAAATCTAGGATAGAAAGTGGACCGGAAGGACCTTTCCTGTATCCGTCTCATAGTAGATTGTCTAGGCTATTTGCAGCTGACTCGATAGACTACCACGGCGAACCGAAATCCTGGCATGCTTTCTCTATTTGATCATCTTTATTATATTTTCTATCTTTATTGCTCTTAATTAATTCCTCTTTCCCTTAATCCTTATTTAGTCTAACGGACTTTAAACGACCCGCACGGACAGTCGACAAACTCTAAACTGTTCCCGACGGCAGGTCCTTGACTCGTATCCAAGAGTCGCCCTTCTTGACGGCGTGTCCTTGGCCCGAATTCTTTCGAGCCACATCGACGTCGCTTCGGTCTCCGGGTTGTAATCTTCGATTGACCTGAGGTCTATACATTGACTTTCGCCCTGTCCAAGCCTCAGTCAAAGTGGGGGCTCTGTAGATACCCAGTATCTGTTGAATCCCCAACAAACACCCGATGATTATCGGACTATAACATGCTTTGGAATCGCGGCGTTTGATCGATAGTTTGTGTACAACTTTAAGTCGAAAAAATTTAAACGATTTCTAAAATAAAACATTTCAAAACTTTTCAAAAGTACCTGGAGTGTTTAATGCACGATGACGGGGTCGCAATGACACTAACTAGAGTCAAAACCGACACCGGACCAAAAACCGACTCAAAAATTCAAATCCCGACTCCAACAACGAGTCAAACCGAGTCAACCACCAAAAACAAAACATTCAAAGCCTTCTATACTAATATTTCCCGGATTCATAAATGGTCAAGTACCAAACATGTGACTACAAATCCTAGGATAGAACAAATCATGATTGCACTTGTGTGAAAGTGAGAGGACAACTCTAAGACCCGCGACGTGGCTCGCGCCTCTTTGAGCAGCCCAGGTGGCCACGTCGCTCAAAACTCACACAACCACTCATTTTCTTATAAATACCCCTCAAATGCCCCCATTTGAGAACTTACTCGAGTGTCCGCTGTAACACCCCCATACTCCAAGTGCCTTACCAGGACCACTCAGGTATAAGGACGTTACCATCTCGGTTACCCGAGGCAATGATAATCAAATAAAAAATAATGAAACGATATTTAAATAGTAATACTTTAGCGAAAGGTTACAATCCAAAAACCAAACCAAATACTAATACATGTTCTCAAAATGGCTGTCTACTGAACTAACTGAAATGTATGTAAAAACTGCTAAACTACAGGGAAAAACTTCTATCATCCGATCATGGCAATCCCAGCTATCCCAGTACTCATGTCATACCTGCTCAATATCTGCTCATCATCCCCCGAATGGATCACCGCAGTTTTCAAAACATTCACCGGGGTCGATTATTTTACACAAGAGGTATAATTAACAATACAATAACTAACACAACTCAAACAATCACACACGATCAAGCACTCCACTCCATCTCCGTCTCCGATCGTCCACTTGGACCAGCCACGCCGATGGGGGACCGCAGCCGTTCCCACCTAAGCCCCGCTCATCATACCGAGCGATAACCCTGTCCTATTAATGTGCACATCCCCTTCCGTGGCGGGTTCCACGAAGGGCAAAACTAGGGCGTGAAGCCACTCCCGCAAGTGACTCCACTCAGCCGAGAACGCATCTCGAGAACCACAGACAAATAATCACAATACAATCACTACATCGTCTGAATCAACCAATTATACTAATTACAAAGACAACACCACACCACATGTAAGTAATACGAGTAGGGAAACCCTACCGGAAAGCACAATTGTCGGACGATCTCACAACAAGTCAAAAGGTTCCTCTACGAATCCTCTTCCTAATGATACAAGCACATAATTACTACTATGCACATAACACAACAAAACCCCCAATTCCCAAAATTAGGGTTTAACTAACTTTGACGAAATACAATAAAAATGGTATAAAGGTCTTACCCTCGACGCAAGGATTACAAAGGTGTAAAGACAAGTGAAATCCGACCTTCCAAGCTCCGGGATTTGTTAAGAATGCGATTAAGGTGATGAACGTAGTTTGTTTCTCTTCTCACAGTGATTTAGGTTTTAGAAAAGTAATTAGAATGAATGACGAAAAGATTATATACTTAATCACATAATTAACAAAACCCGAGAAAACAACCCCCGTAAACCGGCTACTCGATCGAGTAGCCCAGGTACTCGATCGAGTACCCCCCCTACTCGATCGAGTATCGTAGTTACTCGATCGAGTACCCAACAGGTCAGAAGCTATTTCATTTCGCAAAACTCCCTTACTCGACAGAGTAAGGCCTACTCAATAGAGTACCCCAAGACTCATAAATACGGAGTATTACAGTCTTCCCTCCTTAAAAAGAACTTCGTCCCCGAAACTCAAACCAACACAAAACAAAGACTCACACTACCACACTCCCGACTCAACAGCCGAAGCAAACTCAATATAAAAACTTGTTACTAACTCAAACTCAACCCGACTCAACGACAACAACTATACTGACACAACGTAAAAAGGGCATAAAAACTCTTAAAAACTCTTTACGATCATCTCCTACCCCCCAAAAAGAAACAAGGTTACGTCCTCGTAACCAAACATACCTGATCAAAAAGGAAAGGGTAGCGTTCTCTCATGACCTCCTCTGCTTCCCATGTAGCTTCCTCTGTCTCGTGGTTAGACCAAAGGATCTTAAGCAACACTGTCTCACCACTCCTAGTCTTCCTAACCTTCCGGTCAAGGATCTGCTTAGGTACCTCAAGATATGATAAAGACTCATCTAGTTCTATGCTCTCTGCCTCTAACACATATGACGGGTCACTCACATACTTCCGCAGTTGCGATACATGAAACACATTATGCACTCTCTCTAAAGCAGCAGGTAAAGCCAGACGGTAAGCAACCTCCCCAACTCGCTCTAAGATCTCATAAGGACCGATGAACTTCTTACTCAGCTTGCCCTTCTTCCCAAATCTCATAACACCACGCATAGGAGACACCTTCAGAAGAACCTTTTCCCCAACCTGAAACTCTATATCCCGGCGGTGTAGATCTGCATAACTCTTTTGTCGATCCTGAGCTGCTCTCATGCGTTCCCTGATCATCTTAATCTGTTCAACCATCTCATGTACCATCTCTGGTCCTAGACCTACTGCCTCAGCACTGTCGTCCCAATAAATCGGACTCCTGCATCTCCTCCCATATAACGCCTCAAACGGTGCCATGCCTATACTAGTGTGGTAGCTGTTGTTGTAAGAAAACTCTATCAAATCCAACCTCTGTTCCCAGCTACCACCAAAGTCCATCACACAAGCTCGCAACATATCCTCAAGAGTTTTGATTGTTCTCTCAGTCTGACCGTCTGTCGCAGGATGAAAAGCTGTACTCATCTTCAAAGTTGTACCCAAGGATTCCTGCAACTCTTTCCAGAACCGTGATATAAACCTCGCATCTCTGTCAGACACTATGTCCTTAGGGACTCCATGTAACTTAAGCACATTCTTTCGATAAGCCATAGCCAATTGTGCTTTAGTCCATGTATCTTTCATTGGAACAAAGTGAGTGACTTGGTCGGTCGATCCTTTGTCACCCATATCATGTTATTACCTTGTTGACTCTTCGGTAAACCCACGATAAAATCCATAGAAATGGATTCCCACTTCCACTCGGTACCTCCAAAGACCGAATCTTACCTTGTGGTCGTCATTGTTCCCCTTTAACTCTACGGCATGTCAAACAACGGGCCACAAACTCATTGTTTCCTTCTTCATCCCAAGCCACCAAAACGTGTTCTTCAAATCCTTGTATAGCTTGTCTCCGCCTGGATGTACTGAATATGGTGTACAATGTGCCTCTGTCATGATTGTCTTTTTCAGCTCCTCATCATTAGGGACACACCACCTACCATCAAATCTCAAACTACCATCTGTGTGAATAGAAAATCGGGACACTTTGTCCCTTTCCCTACTCCAGACTCTCCACTCAACCATCTTAGGATCTAAAGCTTGTTTACCTCGAATATCATCATAAAGATCGGCACCTTTGTCAAATCTCCCACAGCATCTCCTCTCTGAATCATATGTATCCCAAACTTCCCCACCTCATCTCTCAACCTCATCAAAGATAGAGCTGTACACAGGGAGTGTACACTCTTCCTACTCAAAGCATCTGCAACGACATTGGCTTTCCCTTCATGGTAGATAATATCCATGTCATAATCGCCAATCAGCTCCATCCACCTCCTCTGTCTCATGTTCAACTCCTTTTGAGTGAAGATGTACTTGAGACTCTTGTGATCAGAAAATACCTTAAAGGTCGCCCCATAAAGGTAATGTCTCCAAATCTTGAGAGCAAACACCACCGCACCCAACTCCAGATCATGTGTAGGGTAGTTCTCCTCATACGGCTTCAATTGCCTAGAAGCATATGCAATCACCTTACCGTTCTGCATCAACACACATCCCAACCCATTCTTTGAGGCATCTGTATAAACCTCAAAGTTCTCGATCCCTTCAGGCAATGCTAAGATATGAGCTGTGGTCAAACGCTCCTTTAATGTCTGGAACGCTTTCTCACAACTCTCATCCCAACGGAACCTGTTCTCTTTCCTCATCAAAGCTGTCACAGGTCAGAAACTATTTCATTTCGCAAAACTCCCTTACTCGACAGAGTAAGGCCTACTCGATAGAGTACCCCAAGACTCATAAATACGGAGTATTACATCCGCCCCCTCTTTTCTCCCTTAAAATTCTCGATTCGACTTCTTAAGTCACAATCTTACGCGTATTTGCGACCTACCGATCGTAAATACAAGCCTTACACATTGTTTGGTACCGTCATCGTTTATTAAATCACTTGACCGACCACTTCGACCACTACACCGTCACTAATCTTAAAAACACTCTTTTTACTTACCAAAATGGTTTTAAACCGAGTCTTCTCCGACCAAACGAGTTGTTACATTTACGTCGGTTTCTCGCCATAACCGAACATGTAAGTATGTGGGTGTAAAAATCCTTCTTTTATCATGTCTTCATTTGTTTTATGACTATAACATGCTAAAACATGCATAACACGATCCAAAACATGGGATAAACGAACCAAAACTGAGTTTTAGCCTGAGGCAGAAGCCTCTTAATGTGCACATAGGCTCGCGCCTCAATGGGGTGCCCAGGTCAGAACTCAACCGTGTTTGTTCTCGTCTTTCCCCTTTAATCCATTTTCATATTTGTAATCGGTTTTTACCATTTCAAATATTTTCAAACCTTTTTATTTTATTTTATTTGTTTTTAACCATAAAACAATTTTCACCCTTGGTTCCTCAGACCATGACGGTTAAATCCGTGTTTCAGTGATAATATTTGGTTAATAACATTTAAAAGGTATTTAAAGCCTTTTATTTCTTTACATTTGGGGAGGTATTTTAAAGCCTTTCATCATTTCTTCACATTTTCAAAACAAGCATATTAGTCACCAACACAAAGTCATCCTTGGTTCTACATACCATGCCGGATTTTAACCCGGGTACGATGATGAGTATCGAATAATTATATTCAAATGAACTTAAAACAATTAGTTCATAATTATTTTCAAAAACTATTCATGTCAAGCTTGTCAAGTCGAACTCGACACCGAATATCATCAAAACAATGATGATTATTCGAGTCTCGTTACTCAAATCAACAAATGCGGTCTAAACGACCCTTTCAAACCAAATCGGGTCAAATACCCATTTTTCGATACGTTTTATAAACGTTTTCCAAATGGTCAGAACACGGCATATAACTGATACCCGTCGTTGTGAGTACCAAAAATAATATTTATATTTCTTATTAAGACTAACAAAAGCTAGTGGTAACAGGGTCGAACCACAGAGAGGCAGATGTAATTATTAGTTGTCTAATTCTAGTCTAAGGTAACGAATGTGGGGGTTTAGTTGATTTAGTCTATAACTAAGGGCAATAAAAGACAATAAACTAAATAGACGGATAAAACAAATATTAAAAGGGGTGCAAGGATGGTCGGTTCACTATAGTTTCGGCGGCAGCATACTAAGTAGATCTAAATCAAACACATGAGGCGGGAAAACAAGAGGTCCTCTCGGTCCACTCTTAACAAGTAGCATCTTTAGGTCTCGCTACGGGTCCCTAATATAACTAGTACTGACTCTCGTCCTGAAAAGTGACTAAAAACCTAAACTTTTCCTATCTTTCGATCTCAACATAGTTTAGTCATTTTAATTGGTGGTGAATCAACCTTCCCTATCTTTCGATCTAATGGGTCAGTCATATCCTAAACATTCAACTAGTCGTGTGCACTCGATTCGTCAAATATAGAGTTTAAATCAATGAAAACGAAACAAAACCTCACGTGGCCAGTCGATCGACCAGGTATGGCGGTCGATCGACTGGCACGCGATTTCAGTCTACTATTCTACGCCGCTTAATCCTACAGATTCCCTACATCCTAGCACGAATAATTTTGCTAATCATGACTATAGTGGAAACAATAATAATATTAAGGATTAAAACTACTGATTTCATGCTTGAATTAACGAAATAAAAGATTAGCATAAAACGATAATTAAGGCTTCGGGAAACTAACTAGCAATTTCTAACTATGAACGATAATAATAAGGATGAACTGAAACAAGAATAGGGGAATACCGAAAGGAAGAATTGCAGGAATCGAATCCAGAAAACGAATACAAAAAGTAACTTGTATACGAAACAATATTCGGAACCCTAATTATTTCCTAAAGAACTGTATGCTAAAATTGAATAATAATTGGATGCTTATTCTGAATACCTAGCTTCCGTTATATAGAATACAACGTAGCTCTTATTTCCAAAACCTAAAATACAATGGGCTTCAAGTTCCTCGATCTTTTAATTCATGTCTGATGTATCGGTTTGCTCGATCGACCACTGGGACTTGTCGATCGACTGGTCTGCGATGCACAGTAGTTCCTGGAAGTCGTGGTATGGTCGATCGACCATAGGTAGCGGTCGATCGACTGCTTTAGCTGATTCTTGACTTCTAACTTCTCGTGGATTTGTCTTTCGGGCCTTGAAATGCGCACCAAGCTCGTTCCTTGAGTAAATACTTCACGTCAGATGTAATGCAAGATACTCGGGGACGGATTTGGCTCAAAATCTACTCATTTCCGCATAAATCTGCAATATTACACAAAAATACGAAAGTAGACGAAATGGGGCAAATAGTAGCCTTAAACTACATAAATGAGCTCTGAAATGCGTGTAAAATGAGGTGTAAAACATCATATAAAAGACACGCATCAAACTTCCCCAAACCAAACCCTTGCTTGTCCCCAAGCAAGAACTAGACTCGATCCTAAAGGAACGAGTTCAATCTCAGAGCGAAATGCAACTGAATAGCCTAAACCGATTTAATGCAACTAACAATCAATTAGCAATGCGAATCATGCAAACGTGTTATGAAGTCGTTAAAAACTGCTGAACCGTCAACTATAGAGACTCCTTAAATTGGACTCTGACGGGTCGCTCGAATCAGTCAAATAAGAACAAGGTGAATATATGTAAGATAGAAAGAATTCATTTTGTTAGTGACACTCACCTAACTACGACCTATAAGAACATGCCTGCAATATAATATGAAAGTAATCTCTACAACCGTACGTATGCATTCCAACCGAACAAATGACCATGACACATGCCGAGGTATATATGGGATATGTGAGGTAATGGGCAGGAAAGGCAAAACATTTATGGGAATGTGGGGGTACAGGTGATCAAGCTAGTATCGTAACAAAACCATATGACAATATCCACTTCCTGCTCAAACTTCAATTGACCGGTGCTATAGCAAGCACAAAACTCACAATTTCCGAAATAATTATAATCAATCAACTCCCCATAAGAATATAAATGAAACATGGGAGAAAAAATTGCCATTTGAATAAAGACTTGAATCATGCGAATTGATGTTTCTCTTTCTCTTCTCGGGTCCCAGTCGATCGACCGATGATACCAGTCGATCGACTGCCTATACAGTACAACACTCTTTTTTTCTTTTTCGATTCATTTTTTTCCTCTTTTTTTTCTTTTTTATTTCTTTCTTTCCTTCCTTTCATCTTCCCAACAACATCTCAAACATGAGCATATGCTACCAAAAACAAAGTAACAATCCCAGAGCGTAAACTACTAGCTTGACAAGGGCAGGCTAAATGTAGGATGTAGTAATGGGACAAAAAGGCTGTTTTTGGCAGTGTGGGGCTTATGGGTAGAATGAATAAAGGAAGACCTCTACCACATGTGTCAACTAACCACAAATCGAATGCATACAGGTATTAAGCAGATCAAATTCATATTTGTGCATATTAATGTAACATGTCTCATAAGGAGTAACTACTCACAATCTAGATAAACTGGTCATGAATGACACCAGTTATAGGCTCTAAAACTCAGAAATATAAGTAGTTTGCCAAAAATCTAAGTCAAGTCTCAAGTCCAACAAATAAATTAACGAAAACTCGTAGATATGGATTTATGATCTTACTAATAACATGTCAATTAGCAAGGCTTAGGCGATAAAATAGATGCACATGCAATGTCATCATTGAAATACTACCGTTCCGACTCAACCTATATGCTAAAATAAACGTGCATTTTTTGGAATTTGTTCAAATTTTTCAATTTTTTTCAATTTTTGTATATATGAGAAATGAAATAAACAAATGCAAACTGAAATGTAAACGTGAATGCAAGCAAATGATATGCGATGCAAAACCCTTCCCCAAACAAAATCGCACAATGTCCCCATTGTGCAAAATCATGTAATAAAGCAAACAGGAAATGGGAGTTTGCGAAAAATTAAGTAAACAAAACATTAAGTGAAGACAAGGAGACACACAAGACTTTAAGCGCAGCAAAAGGAAACCTCCCCAAACCAGCGTGAGCTAGGAGGTTTATGTAGCTAGCAGTGCTACCAATAAGTACCTGAAAAGACAACAATACCACGCATAAAACCGAGAAGGCAATGTTGAAGCGGTAATTATGTGCAAAAATAAGAAAATGGAAGAAATCACATATATGACGAAAAATAAAGTGGAGTAGAAAACTCCCTTAATTCGCAAATCGACCAAACACAGCAGGGGAGTGATCGTAAACAGGCACAGCAACGTCCTCGGTCGATCGACCATCTCACCCAGTCGATCGACCAGGTGAACAGGAACAGAAGCTCCTGGAACTGTGCAGCTCAGTCGATCGACCATAGGGGTCAGTCGATCGACTGGAAATACTGCTGTAACTTTCTGATTTCTCAATTAGCTCGAGAACATGAGCTAATAAGGTTTAAAAACCTGCAAATGCACAATAATACGCGCCCAAAATTGCGCAAAACCCAAAGTAACCATCTAAAGTGTTTAAAATCCTAAGCAAACGTAAACGGCGAAGTTTCGCGCACACAAAACAATAAATAAAAAGGTTAATTGAAAGCAAATAAAATGTATAGTTTGAGAAAAAGTCTCAATCAACTAATAGTTGATCAAGAACGGCCATGGAATGGCCCACTTGACTGGCTTCTGGCTACAAGAGGTAGCCTCAACAGTGCTCATCTTCTCAGCGGCACTCTTCGAAACTTCATCATCCGTCAAGCTCAACGGATCATCATGTCGGACATCTTCCCACTCGATGACCTCCTCTGACTCGTCGGAATCCAGATCAGACTCCGTTGCTTTGACTGGCTCATCTTCGGGCTCCTCATCAGTGCCATAGCTAAGGCATCCTAGACCACCTCTTTGAACAATTGGCTCCTTCACAGCTGGAGCAACATGTGGCTCTTCCTTCCCCAACCCAGCTCCTGCAATATCTAAAACAGTAGAATCTTCCTCCACTTTGCTCCCAATCTGGGGCGGAGGTGTCACAACAAGAGTAGGAATAGAGACAGGCATATTAGGAAGTACAAAATAAGATTTCTTTTCAGAAACCGTATTGCAAGTGACAGGCCACATGGGGTCTTTCTTCCTAGCTGTATGGGCAAAGACAATGGAATTCTTGCCTACCTTAAAGGTCAAAGTTCCCGAACCAACATCAATAACTGCACCAGCAGTGTCCAGGAATGGTCTACCCAAAATGATAGGGATGTGGGCATCTTCGGGCATATCGAGCACAACGAAGTCAATAGGAAAGAAAAACTTCCCTATTTGTACGGGGATGTCCTCCAAGACTCCTATTGGCTGGACCGCAGAGCGATAAGCCATCTTTACTTTCATGTTGGTTACTGCAAACCTAGTCAATTTGAGCTTCCTAGCAAGACTCAAGGGCATTACACTAATACTGGCTCCTAAGTCCCATAAAGCTTTCTCTATAGGAAAGGTGCCAATATTACATGTGACAGAAAAACTACCCGGGTCTTCTAGCTTAAGGGGTGCAGTATGGGTCAAATAAGAGCATGTCTCCTCAGTTAGTGCGACAGTATGCACAGTTTCAAGTGACTTCTTTTTAGACAAGAGTTGTTTCATGAATTTCATATAAGCAGGCACTTGATTGACTAATTAAAGGAAAGGTACTTGCACATTAAAACTGCGAACAACATTTTCGAACTTATTAAATGATACCTGTTCCTTTGTCGGCACCAATCTCTCCGGATAGAGGGATGAAAGTAGCAACTTAGCCCTCTCCTCTAGATCTCTCATGCTGGCATCGGTGGACTTAGGCTGGAAGTCCACAACCTTCTCCTTGTTGTAGCTTGACCCTTCTTCAGACCGTCTCAAATGTGAACCATTAATTGACAAAGGGTCGTACTTCGGAACCGGAACGGACCCATCAGCATTCGGGTCTGTCCTCAATATTTTCGGGGCAGCAGTATCCCGAAACAAGTCATCCTCGGGTTATCGGGCATTGGAGGACGAAAAGAATCACCTTCACCAATCTCGGTCGATCGACCAGTCGGTCGATCGATCGGCCCGACTTCAACAGGACTAGAAGCTACTGTTTGTCGCACTTCAGTCGATCGACCGGGTATGTCAGTCGATCGACTGACATACCTGCTGATCGTCTTTTTCTTGCTTTTATTCGTCGCTACCTTCTCTTTGCTCGGTTCCACCTCATCTTTTTCAGGGGCATCCTCTATTTAGCAGGCCCTTCAAGGGTAGACCCACTCCTTAAGGTAATGGCATTAAGGGTCTCCTTTTGATCAGTTTGAGTCGGTAGATGCCCTGGAGCTCGAGTTGTTTTCTTACTAGCCAATTGGGCAATTTGGCTTTCTAGCATCTTCATCCCGGCCTCTCTAGCCTGGGATTCCTTCAGCAACAAATTCTTCAACTCATTGAAATCAGAACCTTGGGTTTGTTGCTGCTGCTGTGGGACATATGAAGGCTTTTGGAACTACCGTTGCTTATGAGGGGGTACATAGTTCTGCTGCTGCTGCTGCTGCTGTGGAGGTTGAGTCGGATTCAAGACATTTGGGCTACTCCACCTCAAGATGGGGTGGACGTTCGGCTCATAGTAAGTATTTGCCTGCCTATAATGTTGAAAGGCAGTACAAGACTCAAAGGGACTAGGAAAATTGTCTGAAACATGTCCCTCAGCTCCACATCTTTTACAGACAAAAGGACTATCTGAAACAGCATTTACATGGTAAATCCCTCCTTTGGAAGCTCCTCCCAACTCGTACTTGTCAAATCTCGCCGTGAGAGCTTCTAATGCAGCTACAGAAGGAGATTCAGCAGGCAGCTCTCCTTTGATTTCTCCGGGGAATTCCCATACTCAGCTTTGTGGGTGGCCAAGTCATCAATGATCTTCCACCCCTTAGTCTCCCCTGTATTCTCCTGGAATCTGCCATTAGCTGTCGCATCCAGGTTTTGTATGGGAGGAGATGTAGGACTCCGATTTACTGGAAATACTGCTGTAACTTTCTGATTTCTCAATTAGCTCGAGAACATGAGCTAATAAGGTTTAAAAACCTGCAAATGCACAATAATACGCGCCCAAAATTGCGCAAAACCCAAAGTAAAACCATCTAAAGTGTTTAAAATCCTAAGCAAACGTAAACGGCGAAGTTTCGCGAACACAAAACAATTAATAAAAAGGTTTAACGAAAGCAAATAAAATGTATAGTTTGTGAAAAAGTCTCAATCAACTAATAGTTGATCAAGAACGGCCATGGAATGGCCCACTTGACTGGCTTCTGGCTACAAGAGGTAGCCTCAACAGTGCTCATCTTCTCAGCGGCACTCTTCGAAACTTCATCGTCCGTCAAGCTCAACGGATCATCATGTCGGACATCTTCCCACTCGATGACCTCCTCTGACTCGTCGGAATCCAGATCAGACTCCGTTGCTTTGACTGGCTCATCTTCGGGCTCCTCATCAGTGCCATAGCTAAGGCATCCTAGACCACCTCTTTGAACAATTGGTTCCTTCACAGCTGGAGCAACATGTGGCTCTTCCTTCCCCAACCCAGCTCCTGCAATATCTAAAACAGTAGAATCTTCCTCCACTTTGCTCTCAATCTGGGGCGAAGGTGTCACAACAGGAGTAGGAATAGAGATAGGCATATCAGGAAGTATAAAATAAGATTTCTTTTCAGAAACCGTATTGCAAGTGACAGGCCACATGGGGTCTTTCTTCCTAGCTGTATGGGCAAAGAGAATGGAATGCTTGCCTACCTTAAAGGTCAAAGTTCCCAAACCGACATCAATAACTGCACCAGCAGTGTCGAGGAATGGTCTACCCAAAATGATAGGGATGTGGGCATCTTCGCGCATATCGAGCACAAGGAAGTCAAGAGGAAAGAAAAACTTCCCTATTTGCACGGGGATGTTCTCCAAGACTCCTATTGGCTGGACCGCAGAGCGATCAGCCATCTGTACTGTCATGTTGGTTACTGCAAACCTAGTTAATTTGAGATTCCTAGCAAGACTCAAGGGCATTACACTAATACTGGCTCCTAAGTCACATAAGGCTTTCTCTATAGGAAAGGTGCCAATATTACATGGGACAGAAAAACTACCCGGGTCTTCTAGCTTAAGGGGTGCAGTATGGGTCAAATAAGAGCATGTCTCCTCAGTTAGTGCGACAGTATGCACAGTTTCAAGTGACTTCTTTTTAGACAAGAGTTGTTTCATGAAAGTCATATAAGCAGGCACTTGATTGACAAATTCAAGGAAAGGTACTTGCACATTTAAACTGCGAACAACATTTTCGAACTTATTAAATGATACCGGTTCCTTTGTCGGCACCAATCTCTCCGGATAGAGGGATGAAAGTAGCAACTTAGCCCTCTCCTCTAGATCTCTCATGCCGGCATCGGTGGACTTAGGCTGGAAGTCCACAACCTTCTCCTTGTTGTAGCTTGACCCTTCTTCAGACCATCTCAAATGTGAACCATTAATTGACAAAGGGTCGTGCCGAACCGAACGGACCCATCAGCATTCGGTCTGTCCTCAATATTTTCGGGCAGCGATACCCCGAAACAAGTGATCCCTCAGGTTATCGGGCATTGGAGGACGAAAAGAATCACCTTCAGCAGCAATCTCAGTCGATCGACCAGGTTGGTCAGTCGATCGACTGACTTCAATAGGACCAGAAGCTACTGTTTTTCGCACTTCAGTCGATCGACCGGGTATGTCAGTCGATCGACTGACATACCTGCTGATCGTCTTTTTCTTGCTTTTAATCGTCGCTACCTTCTCTTTGCTCGGTTCCGCCTCATCTTTTTCAGGGGCATCCTCTATCATAGCAGGCCCTTCAAGGGTAGACCCACTCCTCAAGGTAATGGCATTAAGGGTCTCCTTTTGATCAGTTTGAGTCGGTAGATGCCCCGGAGCTCGAGTTGTGTTCTTACTAGCCAATTGGGCAATTTGACTTTCTAGCATCTTCATCCCGGCCTCTCTTGCCTGGGATTCCTTCAGCAACAAATTCTTAAACTCATTGAAATCAGAACCTTGGGTTTGTTGCTGTTGCTGTGGACATATGGAGGCTTTTGGAACTGTTGTTGCTTATGAGGGGGCACATAGTTCTGCTGCTGTTGTGGAGGTTGAGTCGGATTCAAGACATTTTGGCTACTCCACCTCAAGTTGGGGTGGACGTTCGGCTCATAGTAAGTATTTCTCTGCCTATAATGTTGAAAGGCAGCACAAGACTCAAAGGGACTAGGACAATTGTCCAAACATGTCCCTCGGCTCCACATCTTTTACGAGACAAAAGGACTGTATGCAAACAAACATTTACATGGTAAATCCCTCCTTTGGAAGCTACTCCCAACTAGTACTTGTCAAATCTCGCCGTGAGAGCTTCTAATCCAGCTACGAAAGGAGATTCAAAGACTCTCCTTTGATTTCCCAGGAATTCCCATACTCAACTTTGTGGGTGGCCAAGTCATCAATGATCTTCCACCCCTTAGTCTCCCTTGTATTCTCCTGGAATCTGCCATTAGCTGTCGCATCCAGGTTTTGTATAGGAGGAGATGTAGGAGTCCGATTCTATCGGAAATCTGTCGTAACTTTCGATTTCTCAATTAGCTCGAGAACATGAGCTAATAAGGTTTAAAACCTGCAAATGCACAATAATACGCGCCCAAAATTGCGCAAAACCCAAAGTAACCATCTAAAGTGTTTAAAATCCTAAGCAAACGTAAACGGCGAAGTTTCGCGCACACAAAACAATAAATAAAAAGGTTTAACGAAAGCAAATAAAATGTATAGTTTGCGAAAAAGTCTCAATCAACTAATAGTTGATCAAGAACGGCCATGGAATGGCCCACTTGACTGGCTTCGGCTACAAGAGGTAGCCTCAACAAGTACTCATCTTCTCAAAGAAGACTCTTCGAAACTTCATCGTCCGTCAAGCTCAACGGATCATCATGTCGGACATCTTCCCACTCGATGACCTCCTCTGACTCGTCGGAATCCAGATCAGACTCCGTTGCTTTGACTGGCTCATCTTCGGGCTCCTCATCAGTGCCATAGCTAAGGCATCCTAGACCACCTCTTTGAACAATTGGCTCCTTCACACTGGGAGCAACATGTGGCTCTTCCTTCCCCAACCCGCTCTGCCCGCATATCTAAAACAAGTAGAATCTTCCTCCACTTTGCTCCCAATGCGGGGCGAAGGTGTCACAACAGGAGTAGGAATAGAGACAGGCATATCAGGAAGTATAAAATAAGATTTCTTTTCAGAAACCGTATTGCAAGTGACAGGCCACATGGGGTCTTTCTTCCTAGCTGTATGGGCAAAGACAATGGAATGCTTGCCTACCTTAAAGGTCAAAGTTCCCAAACCGACATCAATAACTGCACCAGCAGTGTCGAGGAATGGTCTACCCAAAATGATAGGGATGTGGGCATCTTCACGCATATCGAGCACAACGAAGTCAAGAGGAAAGAAAAACTTCCCTATTTGCATGGGGATGTTCTCCAAGACTCCTATTGGCTGGACCGTAGAGCGATCAGCCATCTGTACTGTCATGTTGGTTACTGCAAACCTAGTCAATTTGAGATTCCTAGCAAGACTCAAGGGCATTACACTAATACTGGCTCCTAAGTCACATAAGGCTTTCTCTATAGGAAAGGTGCCAATATTACATGGGACAGAAAAACTACCCGGGTCTTCTAGCTTAAGGGGTGCGGTATGGGTCAAATAAGAGCATGTCTCCTCGCTTAGTGCGGCAAGTATGCACGATTTCAAGTGACTTCTTTTTAGACAAGAGTTGTTTCATGAAAGTCATATAGCGGGCACTTGATTGACTAATTCAAGGAAAGGTACTTGCACATTTAAACTGCGAACAACATTTTCGAACTTATTAAATGATACCTGTTCCTTTGTCGGCACCAATCTCTCCGGATAGAGGGATGAAAGTAGCAACTTAGCCCTCTCCTCTAGATCTCTCATGCCAAGCATCGGTGGACTTAGGGCCGGAAGTCCACAACCTTCTCCTTGTTGTAGCTTGACCCTTCTTGGACCATCTCAAATGTGAACCATTAATTGACAAAGGGTCGTGCCGAACCGGAACGGACCCATCAGCATTCGGTCTGTCCTCTATATTTTCGGGCGAGATTACCCCGAAACAAGTGATCCCTCGGGTTATCGGGCATTGGAGGACGAAAAGAATCACCTTCAAGCACAATCTCGGTCGATCGACCAGGTTGGTCGATCGATCGACCCGACTTCAACAGACCGAGAAGCTACTTTTTTCGCACTTGATCGATCGGCCGGGTATGTCGGTCGATCGGCCGACATACCCCTCGATTGTCTTTTTTTTCTTGCTTTTAATCGTCGCTACCTTCTCTTTGCTCGGTTCCGCCTCATCTTTTTCAGGGGCATCCTCTATCATAGTAGGCCCTTCAAGGGTAGACCCACTCCTCAAGGTAATGGCATTAAGGGTCTCCTTTTGATCAGTTTGAGTCGGTAGATGCCCCGGAGCTCGAGTTGTGTTCTTACTAGCTAATTGGGCAATTTGGCTTTCTAGCATCTTCATCCCGACCTCTCTAGCCTGGGATTCCTTCAGCAACAAATTCTTCAACTCATTGAAATCAGACCCTTGGGTTTGTTGCTGCTGCTGTGGACATATGGAGGCTTTTGGAACTGTTGTTGCTTATGAGGGGGCACATAGTTCTGCTGCTGCTGTGGATGTTGAGTCGGATTCAAGACATTTTGGCTACTCCACCTCAAGTTGGGGTGGACGTTCGGCTCATAGTAAGTATTTCTCTGCCTATAATGTTGAAAGGCAGCACAAGACTCAAAGGGACTAGGACAATTGTCTGAAACATGTCCCTCAGCTCCACATCTTTTACAGACAAAAGGACTGTCTGAAACAGCATTTACATGGTAAATCCCTCCTTTGGATGCTTCTCCCAACTAGTACTTGTCAAATCTCGCCGTGAGAGCTTCTAATGCAGCTACAGAAGGAGATTCAGCAGCTCTCCTTTGATTTCCCCGGGAATTCCCATACTCAGCTTTGTGGGTGGCCAAGTCATCAATGATCTTCCACCCCTTAGTCTCCCCTGTATTCTCCTGGAATCTGCCATTAGCTGTCGCATCCAGGATAGCCCTTTGATCGTCATAGAGCCCATTGTAGAACTGATTGCATAGGCTCCACTTCTAAAACCCGTGATGTGGAATGGTTCGCACCAGTTTCTTGAAACAGACCCACGCCTCATGAAAGTTCTCATCAGGCCCCTGTTTAAAGCTCGTGATTTGAACTCTAATAGCATTCGTCTTCGAGGCAGAAAAGTACTTCTTGTAGAATGCCAAGGCCAAAGAATTCCGGTCGGTGATCCCATTAGCGGCTCGGTCCCGGATCTACGTACCTCTCCCTTGCAAGATCGTGGAGTGAGAATATAAACATGGTCTCCTTTATCGGTCCTGGGTCACACCGGTTGGCGGGGTATAGAGCAATAATCAATAAATATCTCCATATGCTTGGCTGCATCTTCATTTGCGGCTCCCCCGAATTGGTTCCTCTCAACCAAGTTGATATAAGCGAGGCTTCGGTTCGAATTTCCTATCGCTCCGTGAATCGAACCCCTTGTATAGATTTGCAGCTGTCGGCTCAGAGTGACTTGCTTCTTCAGCCATGACTGGAAATTCTGGAGATGTAACTGTCTCAGCTGAAGAAGTGGAGATGGGTGATGAAGGTGGATCCTTCTCGTATAGCTCGTTCTCGTAGTAACTAGACAGAGTACTCAGCTCTTCCTCTGTCGACAATATCCAAGATGATCGTCTCAACTCACGCAAGGTCTTCTCAATCTCAGGATTGAAAGGTATTAATTCACCACCCTGTGACCTGCGCATAAGAAGAATCTACAAAAAGAATATGAGAATAGTTTAAGGAACGAATTTCCCTTAAACTAAGAAACAGACTAAAATAAAACAACTAAAAATTAGAACAATTGCCTCCCCGGCAACGGCGCCAAAATTTGATACCCGTCGTTGTGAGTGCCAAAAATAATATTTATATTTCCTATTAAGACTAACAAAAGCTAGTGGTAACAGGGTCGAATCACAGAGAGGCAGATGTAATTATTAGTTGTCTAATTCTAGTCTAAGGTAACGAATGTGGGGGTTTAGTTGATTTAGTCTATAACTAAGGGCAATAAAAGACAATAAACTAAATAGACGGATAAAACAAATATTAAAAGGGGTGCAAGGATGGTCGGTTCACTATAGTTTCGGCGGCAGCATACTAAGTAGGTCTAAATCAAACACATGAGGCGGGAAAACAAGAGGTCCTCTCGGCCCACTCTTAACAAGTAGCATCTTTCGGTCTCGCTACGGGTCCCTAATATCACTACTACTGACTCTCGTCCTGAAAAGTGACTAAAAACCTAAACTTTTCCTATCTTTCGATCTCAACATAGTTTAGTCATTTTAATTGGTGGTTAATCAACCTTCCCTATCTTTCGATCTAATGGGTCAGTCATATCCTAAACATTCAACTAGTCGTGTGCACTCGATTCGTCAAATATAGAGTTTAAATCAATTAAAACGAAGCAAAACCTCACGTGGCCAGTCGATTGACCAGGTATGGCGGTCGATCGACTGGCACGCGATTTCAATCTACTATTCTACGCTGCCTAATCCTACAGATTCCCTACATCCTAGCACGAATAATTTAGCTACTCATGACTATAGTGGAAACAACAATAATATTAAGGATTAAAACTACTGATTTCATGCTTGAATTAACGGAATAAAAGATTAGCATAAAACGATAATTAAGGCTTCGGGAAACTAACTAGCAATTTGTAACTATGAACGATAATAATAAGGATGAACTGAAACAAGAATAGGGGAATACCGAAAGGAAGAATTTCAGGAATCGAATCCAGAAAACGAATGCAAAAAGTAACTTGTATACGAAACAATATTCGAAACCCTAATTATTTCCTAAAGAACTGTATGCTAAACTTGAATAATAATTGGATGCTTATTCTGAATACCTAGCTTCAGTTATATAGAATACAACGTAGCTTTTATTTCCAAAACCTAAAATACAATGGGCTTCAAGTTCCTCGATCTTTTAATTCACGTCTGAAGTATCGGTTTGGTCGATCGACCACTGGGACCGGTTGATCAAATGGTCTGCGATGCACAGTAGTTCCTGGAAGTCGTGGTATGGTCGATCGACCATAGGTAGCGGTCGATCGACTGCTTTAGCTGATTCTTGACTTCTAACTTCTCGTGGATTTGTCTTTCGGGCCTTGAAATGTGTTCCAAGCTTGTTCCTTGAGTAAATACTTCACGTCAGATGCAATGCAAGATACTCGGGGACGGATTTGGCTCAAAATCTACTCATTTTCGCATAAATATGGAATATTACACAAAAATACGAAAGTAGACGAAATGGGGCAAATAGTAGCCTTAAACTACATAAATGAGCTCTGAAATGCGTGTAAAATGAGGTGTAAAACATCATATAAAAGACACGCATCAATAACCGTTGGTTAACCCGCGCCTAAACAACGGGTATCTTGCGCCTCATATGGCCGCCTGGTACAAGGCCTGTTCCCTTTCCAGCATTAGTCTAGGACGATCCCGACTCCGGTTAGCCCGGATATAGGACGGATCATATGACTATTTGCGCATTCGAAAATCATACTTGCAAAATGCTTTACTAAGACAAATGGATCACGTTATGCACCATAAACCTAATTGGGTAAATGGATGTTTAATTTCCGTCTTGCATGCAAATCAACTATTAATCCAACTCGACATCTTATACTTGATATTTAGATTAAATCAACCGACTTAAAAAGCTCTCACATGTTAGGTTTAAATTATTGGATGCGCATTCATGCATTTAAACCGTTTTATCAACTTTTGCATTCAACCAACCAAGATCGATCAGTAGAGGCCGCTACCGCGGGAGGGATTGGGTGTCTGATTAAAGGGCTTCCCAATACATACCTTCACCTCTTACTCAGAAACTTTGGATAGTGGACGACCTTATCTAGGGCGTACAAGAGTCATTCTAGAGATAGGATGTTAAAGAGGGACGATTCCTTATCTTTAGTACCTATGTCAAACATTGCTTTGTGCATCGTTTGACCGAGGTATAAAGTGGATTCCAACGGGTTCCAAGCATCCCACAAATTCTTGGTGGCGACTCCGAACATCTCTAATCGTTTCGAGACCCTTACCGAGACGAAACCGACCGATCTAAAACGATCCGGTCGAAAGCATTTTTACGCCGCCGAGCGTGGCTTTCAAAAGACCGTTGTATGTCCACAGATCGGTTGGGCTTACAGGTTGGCCATGTCCACACTTGCCTCTCTGTTGAAATCGGCCCTGCTTATCACTAGCTTCTTTGTTAGTTTTAATTAGGTTTATTTTTGGTACAAAACGACAGTATCATGTAAGATGGATGTTGTGCTGAAAAAGGTGAAAAGTAATTGTTGCATGATAATATGTGTTGTGGTTTAAGCATGATTGTGTGACGAAAGTGGCTTATAATGTTGTGATATTAGTAACACGTGAATAGGAGTTGTACTGCATAAGCATGTTTTTGTTTTTACAAAAAAGTTATAAAGTTAAAAGCATGCGGGTAGTGTAGCATCGTTATAATGAAAACCAAAACATTTATCGTTATAATAATACTTGTAAATATAATAACAAGTAAAGCATTTACATAGTGACCTCTACCCAACTATGATAAATGATTCCAAGATCCAAATTCATATTAATTTGGGGCACGGTGTGCCGAAATACCCTTTATTAATATAAATCGGTGGATTAACTCTTTAATCGATTCTACTTTTAGAACTCTTGGTCGATAAAATTACATTAATATTTATCTCTAGCCCGAAACACATCCGGAAATCGTCGTGAATATTTTCGTTGAGTTCAACCCAAATTTCGAATAAATGTGTTCATGATCCAAACTCATATCAACTTAGGGCACGGTGTGCCGAAATACCCTTCATTAACATAAATTCGGTGGATAGAAATTTATCACCCACTTCCCCTACGTAACAAGGTTTGTACCCCGGGGTGGCCGAGTGCACTCCCTCGCAAAATAGGTTTTCATGGTTTCTACTTTTTGGTAAGGCTAAGTCTCAATTGTTTATTTTAGCGAGAGGTCATGTCAATTTATTATCTATCACGTTTTAAGTGAACTAAAGCGGCGAACTACGATAATTGTAATTGACACGGTCGATATACTCGATTAAAAAGGGCATGTTTAGTTATGGTGATTTAGCGATGCATGCAACAAATAAATAAAATGCAAAGCATAAATAAATTCCGAGTATCGCCTTCCTAAAATAGAAAATCTAATTAACTATTACATATTCGGAAACCAACTCCATTGGTCCCTTGATCTTCGGTTTTGGCACACATCTCGAGGTAACACCGTTTTTATGTATCGCCTTCTTGAGTGACACCGTCTTCAAGGAACTCCGAAATAATTAAATTACATAACAAATTACATAATTTCCTATTATACATTTGTAATTAAAATAAAATAATCTATTAAATTACAAAACGGTGATACGAGATCACAAAAAATTACAACCAAATCGATATTCTCATACATTTCGGGTAATACCAATTAAAAACTATGGCCATACTAAGTAAAATTACATAAAATAAAATTATGACAATCATAAATAAAATGCAGCATTATAATATGTATGAACATGCCCAATTTTATGCTAAATCGCCTTTAAGGAGCCAATATCGTATATTAAACGGTTTTTACGGATTTGCGTGATTCAACCTTTTAAAATCACAATTAAATTACATAAATTCATATTTATGCACAAGTTAATTACCCTAACCAACTTAGGACTCAAAATTAGTCTCCACTAACTATTTGACTATAATTAACTCATATTTCTTAAAATTGTTCATTAATGGACCCAAAATTACAATAAAATGCTATAAACTTCAAATAAATCACAAAAAATTTCAAATAAATTCAAAATTCAAAATTTAAACTTATGAACATTTTGGAAAAATACCATGACACTCATAATGTTCAAAAAACTTAGGTTAAAATTTCTAAAAATTATCGTAAAAACTATGTTGCGGTTTATCGGATTTATCAATTATAATCATAAAAACATGAGAAAAATTATATTCATCAACTTTTCAATTTTAGATCTGAAAAATATAATAAAATGCAACATGTGACGTTTTTCCCTAGTCATGAAGTATGTTTTAGCAATTATTCACTAATTAAGTCACTATTTATGCTATTTTTCATCAAAAATTCATAAATCATGCATAAAGAGTTCAATATAGCCTATTATTTTACACACATCTTGTAAAATTGCATGTGACAATACACTAAATTTCAATGACCAGATTCAAAATTTATCTCATATTAACCTATTTTTCATCTAAATCCGATTTTTATCATAAAAAATCCATATTTCGAGCATAAAAACCCCAAAAAATCTGAAAATTTATAGATCATCTAAAAATAATATATGTGAAAACATATACAAAAACCATTGGAAAATTCAAAGTTTAGCTAATTGTCGTCCAAAAATGACATTTTTATCATAAAAATCACATTTTAATGCCAATATTATATAAAATGAACAATAAAATCCATAAATTAAACCAAAATATCCTAAAACATTTTAGGACCAGAAACTTTAACATGCATAGTATATTTCCTGATATACCATAATAACACAAAATTACAAGTTTTATATGTTAATCGTATAACTCGGAAAAACTTAACCGATGTGCATGCAAACAACCAAAGGCTCTTGATACCGCTTGTTAGAAATCTATATCTCATATTTTAACATATTCATATATGTGATGATTTAATTTAGTAATAAAATTAAATACAAATCTTATGCATGCAAACTAAAATAGATAAGTAAAGAAATCGTTTTCCTTACTATAAATTTTGGTCTTATGGGCACCAACAAGATCTCCTTCTTGTTAGTTCTTGAGCTACAATGAATAAAAGGATGATCCTCCAAAATCCCAAAGTAGAGATTCTTCTCTTGATTGCACCCAAGATTATCCCTTATCCCCACTAAATAATATTAGCTAGATATTAATTTAGTAGTTTACCTTAAAATTGATTACTAACACTCATATATTACATTAATAATTTTAATAATCTCTATGAACAAATTCAATCAAAATCTCATGTTTTGATGAAGGAAAAATATGAATATGTGTGAGAGAGAGAGAGTTTTTGCATGTGTATGAATCCAAGTCAAATTAAAGAGAATAAAATTCTCTCTACATATGCACAAAACCGGTGGAGGAGATATAAGAAAGACAAATGCATGGTCTTTTATTTACCTTTTGTTCATCTCAAGTCAATAGGTATGTAAGAGGTAGTGTAGGCTTTTAAGGCTAATCTACAATAGCCTTAATAATATATTATTTATCACATAAAATAATACAACCCACAATCCACTATTATCCCTCCATTTTTTCGGTCATATGAGTAAAATGGACCTCCATTTTATTTTGTCAATTTGTCAATTGTCACACAATATGTTACATGTAGTATGATACATGTTATTAATTAATTTAATGCATATTTATCACATAAATATCATTTTATGAATTAATTAATTTACATACAACAAATTGACTAGTAATACTTGATCACATAAATAAAATGGGTCATTTAATTATTATTTACAACATCTTGTAATTATAATTAACCATTCATACTCATCTCTATTGTTTCACAAACAATAAACAATTTTAGTAATAAAATATTTCAATTACTAAAATAAATCTTATTTAATCCCATTATAATAAGATATCAATATTCTCTCTCACAAATGAATTGTTCAATTTTAAGGAATTGATCAGTTTGTATCGACATACAATTAATCAACTTTACAGATAAAGGCATCATCCTTTAGGTGTGACCTTAAGGGATCAACTGAACACCACCGTCCCACGACAGTAACGTCAAACTCTAGCAAGCCAATCGTTACCGATTAATGTTGATCAGTTGACTATATAATGAATCATCCCTTACGTATTCTTAAAATGAGATTTAAACATGCGATCAATATGATCGACAATTGTGATCGCATTATTGTTGGAGGACACATATTCCAACAATCTCCCACTTCTCCTCGACAAGTGTGCGTCACCAATTCTCTTGTCCTATTACTATGTCCCACTCAATGCAAGGTGTCTTTCGGGTCGTACTTGCAAGTGATCATATCGAGAGTGGTTTCCTCGATCTGGAGAATAACTGATTTGACCGGAGTTATCTACCATAGATAGCTTCCGAGCGTGGCCACGCATTTCCAGTTCATTACTCCTCGAGTGGCCCTGAGATATGGTTTTAACCCTGACAAGAGGGTGGACAATTCCTATCGCACTTATTCCCTTCGACTAGCTACATCCATCATAACCCAAAATGTGCCCATTTGACCCCATTTACGAAGGTCGTAGTAACATAAATCAAAGCTAATCTGACTGTGCCATCTTAGGCGAACAGTTTTTAGTCAAAAGAATTGACTCATTAGAATACTATAGTAGCTCTCGCCACGACCAGGCTATATAAATTTGCCAGAACTTTATAAGCGGTCACTGCCCGACAAAGTGTTCCTAACAGTCTGCCTATCTGATCGACTAGTCATCTCACATGACTCTATGGCACTTGAACTTGCCATCAATCGCATCACACTCTAGTCACTCCGAGACGTCATCTCATATAAGTGACTATGGGCGAATACTATGTTAATCCGTGTTCACTTTAACGGGGTTCAATATTGTCTCTACAATCCGTTTGGATGTAACAAAGTATAATAAAAGAGTTTTAGAGTAAAACTCGAACGATAAATGCGATTATCACATATGAATAGTCAATGCCTGATTACTACTTCATATTCTATAATCCAGTTTGATCTTAAATGTAGTTGTTCATCTCAATTTAATTGAAATGACATGACTCATCATGTTAAGCCTATGAGAAGGCTTTGGTTAGTAGGTTTTATCAAGTTCTTGTACCATACTCAACCTTACTACATACTCGTTTTCCTTTGTAATGTATATATTTGCATTACAAAACTTTCTGAGTACGTGTCGAGATCCAATCAAGACATAGGCCCTCTAGCCTTAGAATAGCTCCCACTGTTTTCACAGTGTGCTGTACTCATCCTTCTTGCACATCTCATGATTGCAAGTGTACTCAATTTCCGTTGTAAATATTTCTCATTGTTCTTTATTGCCTAGAACGATTATAGAAAATCTATTTCTTAAATAACATAGCCACAATGGTATCTTAACCATCCTAATGTGTTTTGATTATGGTTTTGTCTGAAACCATGCGCAATATCAATTGTCAATTGTCATTTGTGTAACACTCTTACACAAAATTGCATCAAAAACACTTTGCTTTACTTCCTTAATGCTTCTACAAGCACATATCGGTAATCTTTATGGCTTACTTGGTAACTATTACTTAAATTCGATTTGAAACAATTCATCATACTCAAAGTATATGAAGTGTTATACATCATTTCATATTTAATTGATTTGGTAGCGGAAGAAAATGGAATCAATCAAATATGTTCAACTTTATGGAACTAGTCATGAATCTTATCAACATAAGACTTCGTATTTGACATTAATATCATGTAGATTTATCTCCATAAATCCGGATATTAAAGATGTACTATATTTCTCCAAAGTCTTAAATCATTCGCAATGATCAATATGTCATCCACATATAAGACTAATTAAAATTTCCGTAACTCCCACTAAACTCCATGTATAAACACAACTTCTCGACTTATCGAGAAAAGTTTTATAACATGATCAAAACATTGATTCCAACTCATTGATGTCCTACTTAAGACTCTCTCTTAAGTTTCACATTATCTTAGGATTGCAAGAATCTACAAAACTCAAGACATGTATTGAATACATTCCTTCTAATTGAAGAAGTGGGTTTTAGATTCATTTGCTATATGTATATCATCATAATGAAACACAATCCCTAAGAAGATCCAAATAGACTTTAGCATTTCAACTAGTGCAAAACCCTTTGCAACCAATCGAGCTTTGAAATCTCTCTTTATTAGTGCAAAACCCTTTGACACTAATCAAGCCTTTTATTTCGGATTTTCATGGCTCTAAGCCTTGTATTGAGTTGTGGCTTAAACATTCTCATGTAAGTCATATGTCCATTACTTTCTAGAAGTAATCAACTTGAATCAAACGATTTCTTTGTAAGTTACAATCTATTTACTTTCTAAAAGTAACACTAATTCATCATCTTCAACTAGTGATGATTTTAACCTCCTAGGTTTTGAAGAAACAACGTCTAGAAACAACGTCTTTCACAAAACGTCTCCTGTAGCCAAGAAAGACTAGTTTCTTGCGACATAACATTCTTTGTGGCTCTTTAATAATTTCTCCCACTCTGTCTTCTAGGAATAAACTTGTATTTTAGAAAGACAGCTTCACGAGCCACAAACCCGGTATACTCGTGATATTAATAAGGGAAAAAGAGCATTTGTTTCTTTTGAAAACTTACAAACATGGTACCCTACCATTTCATATCTCATATGATTCGTTTTAGATTTAGTGGAAAAATTATTTAGACAAAATGATAAATTCCCCAAAAGAATCAAGTAACTCAAAGTAACTTGATTGAAGTCCAAACCATATCGAATAACGTTTGATTTTTTTTTATCCAACCACTCATTATTCCATAATGTGTGTTAAGAGAGATTAACTTGTGATACTATATCACATTTCATTTGGCTTATATCAAAGTCTTCACTTTGATAATCCCATCACGACTAGATCCTGATTTTGAACTCTTTGAACTTCTTTAAAGATTTCTCCATTTACCTTATTAAGCGAACACATTGGCGTCAACTTAAATCGTTGGTAAAAGAAAATGATCAACCTATTTTGGATCAATGATTTACAACCTCGATCTCCTTTTTAACCAAAAAGGCACGAGACATCTTGCTTTGAATACAAGATACGCATATACCATAAGATCTAATGGTTTCAAGAGTACTTGATAACTCTTTGCGTTCATCATTCCAGAATCTAAGGTTTAATCTTAGTTTACCAATTTGAGTCTTGCATCATCTTCATGATATATCAATCTAGTTTTGTTTAGAATATAATCACCTTGATAATGGGCTAGCCATACATCAAATCATGGTGTATAGGGTCACAAAAGTGAAACTCCCTTTGTATCTTAACAAGTTTATATTCTTATTTAGAGTTTATGCACTTAATAGTCACAATTAAGTACAACTTTAAACTCAAAAACTAGATTGACTACACAATGACTCTATCTCTCTACATCATTGTTGCTAGTCGTCATATTCTAATCATCCTATGTATCAAGTACAATGATGAAAACCACCACTGGTTTCTAATATTGACGAAGTAGTATTAACAAAAATTATGTTAATCAAATAAACATTTAAAGAAGAAGGTCCCATTAGATGTCCCACAACTAACTTGTTGATTCTTCAATAATTTGGGGTTGTTTCCTTTCTAGTGTCCAACGATTAAGACAATGGAAACTTTATTGGTCGGGATTGATAGGTTTAGTATTTTTATTCTCAATAACGTTACTTTTAACATTACCCTGTATCAATTCCATTCTAATTTTACTTCTTAGAACCTTATCCTTTTTCTTAACGGTTTAAGAGAATGCTCCCACTCATTTCAATGAGTCTTTGCTTAGAGAAGAAAAATTTAATTTCATGAAGACTACTCTTCATTCGTTTGTTTAGTCTTAAAACTTTCATTGAAGTGGTTGCGGTATTTTGGTCAATTATGATTTCTAACAAATCTAATTACTAAAACAATTTATCGTTTCAAGGTACTTAACTCAATTAAGCATGTGAGAAACAATTCATTGTAAGTAGATGTGTTTAGTCAAGAATCAAAAACCTGTTTGATAATGAATAACTTTAATCTATACTCTTACAAGAGATCCTTAGCAATGGTTCATTTAAGGTTTTAGAAGCAAATTCATATTTGTCTTTAGTTACGATGTGTTAATGGAGATTTGAATCAAAAATCAAAATGATATCGTATATGATTTGAGGTAAAGAAATAGAACAAAATGATAACGGAATAATGAAAACCAAAACATTTATCGTTATAATAATACTTGTAGATATAATAACAAGTAAAGCATTTACATAGTGACCTCTACCCAACTATGATAAATGATTCCAAGATCCAAATTCATATTAATTTGGGGCACGGTGTGCCGAAATACCCTTTATTAATATAACTCGGTGGATTAACTCTTTAATCGATTCTACTTTTAGAACTCTTGGTCGATAAAATTACATTAATATTTATCTCTAGCCCGAAACACATCCGGAAATCGTCGTGAATACTTTCGTTGAGTTCAACCCAAATTTCGAATAAATGTGTCCATGATCCAAACTCATATCAACTTAGGGCACGGTGTGCCGAAATACCCTTCATTAACATAAATTCGGTGGATAGACATTTATCACCCACTTTGCCTACGTATCAAGGTTTGTACCCCGGGATGGCCGAGTGCACTCCCTCGCAAAATAGGTTTTCATGGTTTCTACTTTTTGGTAAGGCTATGTCTCAATTGTTTATTTTAGCGAGAGGTCATGCCAATTTATTATATATCACGTTTTAAGTGAACTAAAGCGGTGAACTACGATAATTGTAATTGACACGGTCGATATACTCGATTAAAAAATGCATGTTTAGTTACGGCGATTTAGCGATGCATACAACATATAAATAAAATGCAAAGCATAAATAAATTCCTAGTATGGCCTTCCTAAAATAGAAAATCTAATTAACTATTATATATTCGGAAACCAACTCCATTGGTCCTTTGATCTTCGGTTTTGGCACGCATCTCGAAGTAACACCGTCTTTATGTATCGCTTTCTTGAGTGACAGCGTCTTCAAGGAACTCCGAAATAATTAAATTACATAACAAATTACATAATTTCCTATTATACATTTGTAATTAAAATAAAATAAATCTATTAAATTACAAAACGGTGATACGAGATCACAAAAAATTACGACCGAATCGATATTCCCATACATTTCGGGTAATACCAATTAAAAACTAAGGCCATACTAAGTAAAATTACATAATATAAAATTACATAAAATAAAATTATGACAATCATAAATAAAATGCAGCATTATAATATGTATGAACATGCCCAATTTTATGCTAAATCGCCTTTAAGGAGCCAATATCGTATATTAAACGGTTTTTACGGATTTGCGTGATTCAACCTTTTAAAATCACAATTAAATTACATAAATTCATATTTATGCACAATTTAATTACCCTAACCAACTTAGGACTCAAAATTAGTCTCCACTAACTATATTTGACTATAATTAACTCATATTTCTTAAAATTGTTCATTAATTGACCCAAAATTACAATAAAATGCTATAAACTTCAAATAAATCACAAAAAATTTCAAATAAATTCAAGTTTTGAAATTTAAACTTATGAACATTCTGGAAAAATACCATGACACTCATAATGTTCAAAAAACTTAGGTTAAAATTTCTAAAAATTATCGGAAAAACTATGTTGCGGTTTATCGGATTTATCAATTATAATCATAAAAATATGAGAAAAATTATATTCATCAACTTTTCAATTTTAAATCTGAAAAAGATAATAAAATGCAACATGTGACGTTTTTCCCTAGTCATGAAGTATGTTTTGACAATTATTCACTAATTAAGTCACTATTTATGCTATTTTTCATCAAAAAATCATAAATCATGCATACAGACTTCAATATAGCCTATTATTTTACACACATCTTGTAAAATTACATGTGACAACACACTAAATTTCTATGACCACATTCAAAAGTTATCTCATATTAACCTATTTTTCATCTAAATCCGATTTTTATCATGAAAAATCCATATTTCCAGCATAAAAACTCCAAAAACTCTGAAAATTTACAGATCATCTAAAAATAATATATGTGAAAACATATACAAAAACCACTGGAAAATTCGAAATTTAGCTAATTTTCGTCCAAAAATGACATTTTTATCATAAAAATCACATTTTAATGCCAATATTATATAAAATGAACAATAAAATCCATAAATTAAACCAAAACATCCTAAAACATTTTAGGACCAGAAACTTTAACATGCATAGTATATTTCGTGATATATCATAATAACACAAAATTACAAGTTTTATATGTTAATCGTATAACTCGGAAAAACTTAACCGATTTGCATGCAAACAACCAAAGGCTCTTGATACCGCTTGTTAGAAATCTATATCTCATATTTTAACATATTCATATATGTGATGATTTAATTTAGTCATAAAATTAAATACAAATCTTATGCATGCAAACTAAAATAGATAAGTAAAGAAATCGTTTTCCTTACTATAAATTTTGGTCTTATGGGCATCAACAAGATCTCCTTCTTGTTAGTTCTTGAGCTACAATGAATATAAGGATGATCCTCCAAAATCCCAAAGTAGAGATTCTCCTCTTGATTGCACCCAAGATTATCCCTTATCCCCACTAAATAATATTAGCTATATATTAATTTAGTAGTTTATATTAAAATTAATTACTAACACTCATATATTACATTAATAATTTTAGTAATCTCTATGAACAAATTCAATCAAAATCTCATGTTTTGATGAAGGAAAAAATATGAATATGTGAGAGAGAGAGAGAGAGAGTTTTTGCATGTGTATGAATCCAAGTCAAATTAAAGAGAATAAAATTCTCTCTACATATGCACAAAACCGGTGGAGGAGACATAAGAAAGACAAATTCATGGTCTTTAATTTACCTTTTGTTCTTCTCAAGTCAATAGGTATGTAAGAGGTAGTGTAGGCTTTTAAGGCTAGTCTACAATAGCCTTAATAATATATTATTTATAACATAAAATAATACAACCCACAATCCACTATTATCCCTCCATTTTTTCGGTCATATGAGTAAAATGAACCTCTATTTTATTTTGTCAATTTGTCAATTATCACACAATATGTCACATGTAGTATGATACATGTTATTAATTAATTTAATGCATATTTATCACATAAATATCATTTTATGAATTAATTAATTTACATACAACAAATTTACTAGTAATACTTGATCACATAAATAAAATGGGTCATTTAATTATAATTTACAACATCTTGTAATTATAATTAACCATTCATACTCATCTCTATTGTTTCACAAACAATAAACAATTTTAGTAATAAAATATTTCAATTACTAAAATAAATCTTATTTAATCCCATTATAATAAGATATCAATATTCTCTCTCACAAATGAATTGTTCAATTTTAAGGAATTGATCAGTTTGTATCGACATACAATTAATCAACTTTACAGATAAGGGCATCATCCTTTAGGTGTGACCTTAAGGGATCAACTGAACACCACCGTCCCACGACAGTAACGTCAAACTCTAGCAAGCCAATCTTTACCGATTAATGTTGATCAGTTGACTATATAATGAATCATCCCTTACGTATTCTTAAAATGAGATTTAAACATGCGATCAATATACAATTGTGATCGCATTATTGTCGGAGGACACATATTCCAACAGAGTGTTGAGGAGATCGCTAAGATATTTGAGCATTAGGATGCGCTTACCAAAACCCTCAAGAAGATGTGGAAAGATAAGGAGGTCGGGGTAAACTTTGCCAATATGAGCATTACGAAATCTCGCTTGAACCCCACTACCTATGTGGGTACAGGTGCGCCGATTTTGCTCGACAACTGGCACTGGGAGATGGAGAATATCTTGGGAGTGGTACACTGTCCGAAATAGTTTAAGGTGGAATAAGATGCATTCTACCTAAGAGATTCAGTTGGGGAATGGTGGGACAAGGTAAAGGATAGCGCCTTAGACATCTATTGGACAGGGTAAGACTGCAATCCCATGGTCTGAGTTTAAGAGGGCTATGAGGCAGGAGTTCGTGCCGGAGCATTTTCACAGCAAACTCCGTGATGAGTTTGATTCCTTCAAGATGACCGAGGATATGACGGTGACCGAGTACTATCACAAGTTAAATGAAGGGCATGATATGCTGAGGATATAGGGCTAAATCAGGAGAATTTAGCACTTCGCTTTGAGAAGGGGTTGACTTATCAGATCATGGAGAAACTACCGACGGGGACTCTTACCGATGTGAAAGAGGCTTATGAGAGGGTTGGACAGGCTGAGAGGTTGGTTAAGATAGCTAAGGAACACAAATAGAAGGGCTCTGAAAAGAGGAAGGCTGAGAGCGATGGTGGTGCTCAATCTAGTTACAAGAGGGGTAACCACAACCAGGCAAGGGCTTATTCTTCGGGATCGGGCTTTAGTAGAGGATCTTCGTATGGGCGTGGCCGTGGTAGTAGCAGCAGCTGGCGTATATCGTGTTTCAACTGTGGTGGTATGGGTCATAAAAGGCATGAGTGTACTAGTGCAGTGGGGAGAGCTTTTCAGAGACCATCACAGGGGAGCTTTTCATTGGGACCGACGCAGAGCTATGCTAGCAACCGACCAGCTGGGCTATGGAATAGCCAAGGAGGGGAGAGTAAAAACAACAGTGGATTAAACCGCAATGGTGGTAATTCTAATCAAAAACCGGCAGCTAACAACAATCAGGGATCAACTGCCAAGCCTTCTACATCTGCTAACATAGTGCAAGGGGCTGGAAAAAAGAGCAGTGGTAAACTGTTTATGATGGACAAGCAAGCTGCTGAGGATGATGCACCTGTGATCACGGTACATTTCTTGCTAACAACATTTCTACCTTTGTTTTGTTTGATTCGGGGGCATCACACTCGTTTGTATCATCGAGTCATGATAAGTCTTTGGGTTTGGGAGATTTTGAGTATGTAAAAGATGAGGTTTTTATACCGTCGGGTGAGTCAGTGTCTTGTGGGAAGTTGTATAGAGGGGTGTCCATGGTTATTGGACAAGTTGATCTTTCAGTTGACTTGTTGGAGTTTCTTATGGATGGTTTTGAGATGATAGTCGGGATGGACTGGTTGGGTAAGTATAAGTCTAGGATAGACTGTCACCAAAAGAAAGTTTCTTTGAGAGGTTCTAAGAGGGGTTAGTTTGTCTTATCGTGGGTTTGTTATTAAACCCAAAGTCAAAGTGATTGCAGCGGTGACCTTAAAGTCTTACTTGAGGAAGGGGTGTCCTTTGATCCAATGCCATGTTAAAGATACAAGTGTGGTGGGACCGACAACAGCCGAGATACCAGTGGTGGGGGAGTTTTCAGATGTTTTCCCATATGAGATACTAGGTTTTCCACCAAAGGGAGAGATAGACATTAGTGTGGTGTTGAAACTAGGGATGGGACCAATCTCTAAGGTTCCGTACCGTATGGGTCCTATGGAGTTAGAGGATCTGAAGAAACAGTTGAATGATTTGGTGGACAAGGGATACATAGACCAAGTGTATCGCCTTGGGGTGCACAAGTCTTGTTCGTGAAAAAGAAAGATGGGAGCTTGAGGTTGTGTATAGACTACAGGGAGCTGAACCATGTCATAGTGAAGAACAGGTATCCTTTACCGAGGATACATGACCTTTTTTACCAGTTGAGTGGAGCAGGTGTCTTTTTGAAGATTGATCTAAGGTCGGGTACCATCAGGTGAGGATTCGGGATGAAGACATACCAAAGACAGCTTTTCAATCGAGGTATGGTTACTATTAGTGTGTGGTGATGCCATTTGGGTTGACTAATGCGCCAATAGTGTTTATGGATTTGATGAACCGGGTTTTCAGCCAGTACTTGGATCAGTTTGTGGTGGTGTTTATAGATGATATCTTAATCTATTCCAAGACTAAGAAAGAGTATGGGGAGGATTTACGATTGGTGTTGCAATCTCCGTGACAACCAATTGTATGCTAAGTTGTTTAAGTGTGAGTTCTAGTTAGAAAAAGTGGCATTTCTGGGCCATGTGATCTCTAAAGAGGGTGTAGCTGTGGATCCTTGCAAGATTGAGGCAGTGTCTAACTGGGAGGCACCAAAGAATGTGGCCGATATCAGGAGTTTCTTGGGTTTGGCAGGGTACTATCGACGGTTCCTGAAGGACTTTTCCAAGATCGCCAGACCTATGACAGCATTAATGAGGAAAGAGAATACGTTTCGTTGGGACGAAAGTTGTGAGACGGCGTTCCGAACATTAAATGAGCGTTTAACCATAGCTCCAGTCTTAGCTTTACCTTAAGGGAGTGAGAACTTCGAGGTGTATACAGATGCTTCAAAGAACGGGTTGGGTTGTGTGTTGATGCAAAACGGGAAAGTCATTGCCTATGCTTCTAGGCAGTTGAAGTCTTATGAGGAGAACTATCCGACACATGATCTAGAGTTCGGTGCAGTTGTGTTTGCTCTCAAGATTTGGAGACACTATCTTTATAAGGCGGCCTTTAAGGTGTTTTCTGATCACAATAGTATCAAGTACATCTATACTCAAAAGGAGTTGAACATGAGACAGAGGAGGTGGATGGAGCTTATAGAAGACTATGACATGAATATCATATACCATGAAGGTAAGGCTAATGTGGTGGCCGATGCGTTGAACAGGAAGAGTGTGAATTCTCTATGCACAGCTATGTCACTAATGAGACTGAAAGATGAAGTGACCAAGATGGGGGATAAATGTGGTCCAGAAAGGGGATGCTAGAGGTGATTTGACAGTTCATATGGATCTTTATGATGATATTCGCTGGAAACAGGCTCTTGATCCCAAGATTCAGGAGTGGCAAGTTGGACTAGGGAAAGGGACGGTGTCTTGGTTCTCTATTCATTCTGATGGGAGTGTTCGGTTTGATGGTAGATGGTGTGTACCTAAGGATGAGGAGTTGAAAAAGATAATCATGACTAAGGCTCATTTCACACCGTATTCAGTACATCTAGGTGGTGACAAGCTTTATAAAGATCTTAAGAACACGTTTTGGTGGTTTGGGATAAAGAGGGAGACAGTTGAGTTCCTGGCTAGATGTTTGACTTGCCAGAGACTCAAAGGGGGAACAGCGAAGACCGCAAGGTAAGATTCAGTCTCTTGAGGTACCTGAGTAGAAATGGGAATGTATCTCCATGGATTTGATCGTGGGTTTACCAAGGAGCCAGCAAGGTAATAACATGATATGGGTGATCATTGATCGTTTAACCAAATAAGCTCATTTTATTCCCATGAAAGATACGTGGAGTAAGGTGCAGTTGGCAAATGGCTATAAGAAGAATGTAGTGAGGTTGCATGGAGTGCCAAAGGAATTGTGTCAGATCGAGATATGAGGTTCATTTCTCGGTTTTAGCAAGAGTTGCAGGAATTGATGGGGACTACCTTGAAGATGAGTACTGCATTTCATCTTACAACAGTTGAGTAGATAGAGAGGAAAATCAAGACCTTGGAACACATGTTGATGGCTTGTGTGATGTAGTTTGGTGGTAGCTGGGAAGACAGGTTGGATCTGATAGAGTTTTCTTACAACATTAGCTACCATACGAGTTTTGGAATGGCTCCGTTTGAGGTTTTGTATGGGAGGAGATGTAGGAGTCCGATTTGCTGGAATGATAGTGTTGAGGCAGTGGTTTTAGGTCCACAGATGGTACAGGATATGGTGGAGCATTTGAAGTTGATTCGATAAAAGATGAAAGCAGCACAAGATCGATAAAAGAGTTATGCAGACTTACATCGTCGGGACATTGAGTTCCAAGTCAAGGACAAGGTTCTTTTGAAAGTGTAACCAATGCGTGGGGTGATGCGATTTTCTAAGAAAGGGAAGCTAAGCCAAAAGCTCATTGGTCCTTATGAGATTTTGGATCGTGTGGGAGAGGTTGCTTATCGGTTAGCTTTACCACCAGCTTTGGATCGGGTACATAATGTGTTTCATGTGTCTCAACTACGGAAGTATGTGAGTGACCCTTCTCATGTGCTAGGGGTTGAGAACATTGAGTTGGATGAATCCTTGTCTTACTTTGAGTTGCCAAAAGAGATCCTAGATCACAATGTTCACAAGACTAGAACGGGGGAAACAATGTTGTTAAAGTTTCTATGGTCTAATCATAACGTTGAGGAAGCAACTTGGGAGGTTGAGGAAGCTATCAAGGAACGCTACCCGTCTCTTTTTTATCAGGTATGTGTGGTTACGGGGACGTAACCATGTTTCTTTTAGGGGGAGATGATCGCATAAGGTTTTGGTGCGGTTTTATGCCAGTTTTGGTAAAGTTAGTGTTTGTTTTGAGTCATAATGAGTTGTGTTTGAGTTTTGTTTTTGAGTTTTAGTTGTGTCGTTGTGTCATAGTTAAGTTAGTAAGTTTGTTTTTCGGTATGGGTTTGAACTTCGGAGACGAAGTTCATTTTTTAGGAGGGAAGACTCTAATACCACGGATTTATGAGCTGTTGGGTACTTTATCGAGTAGGCCTTACTTTGTCGAGTAAGTTAGTTTTGCATTCTGGAGTGTGTTCTGCCTGAAGGATACTCGATCGAGTGAGGGCAGCTCGATTGAGTACCTCAGTTACTCGACCGAGTAAGTCGGGTTATACGGGTTTTTGGCCGGGTTTGATAGCAATGCGTGAAAAGTTTATATAAAGTATTTCCGTCAATTTCTTTTACTTTTTACCTTATTCTAAACCTTTTTACAAAAGAAAACAAAAAAACGTAAGCTCTTCTCTCGCATTGCTATCTAATCCAAAGGCTAGAGTCGTCAGATTTTGGAGTTCTTGGTACCGTTGAGATCGTTGTATTGTGGGTAAGGTCCTTGTACCGTTTTTATGTCAATTCATTAGTTTTGTTTAAACCCTAATTGGGTGAATTGGGTATTATTAGGAGTATTGTTGATTATAGATTATAATCGTATGATTATGTGATTATAGGAGGTGATTTCGAAGAGGAACGCTTTTGATCCGCTGCTTGTGATTGTTGATTGGTGATTGCACTCCAGGTAGGGTTTCCCTACTCAGTTATTGTGTAGATTGTGTAAGATGTTGTTGTTTGATTAGCTTGTGATTATATCATAATTTGTTTTGGTATTGTTGATATTATAATTGGTTGTTGTTGATTGTCTGTGGTTCGCGAGGTGTGCCCTCGGTTGAGTGGAGTCACTTGTGGGAGTGGCGTCACGCCCTTGATTTGCCCCTTGTGGTTCCCGTCACAAGAGGGATGTGTACATTAAGGAACATGAGTTATTCGCTCGATGGAGATGAGCGGGGCTTACGTGGGAACGCCTGCGGTCCCGCACTGGCGGTGTGGAATATCTGTTATGGTGGGTATTCTGGCAGGGCTACACACTTTAGTGCGTAGTCAGATGATTGGTGATGTGACGGTGTTGGAGGATTGTGATTGTATCCTGTTTGTTGTATTATCTTATATTGGTTATGCAGTAACTGGCCTCGTTAAATGTTTTGAAAATTGTGGTGATCCATTCGCCGATGATGAGCAGTTGTTTAGCAGGTATAGCTTGGATGCGAGCGGGTTAGTTGGGGATTGAGTCACCACGAGTCCGAGTAGTAGTCTTCCGCTGTAGTGTCATAACATTTCATTTATTTTAGTTGGTTTTGGTTTGGAACAGTTGTATCGTATTTCTCTGTTTTGGTTTTGATGTAAACACTTTAAATTTATTTACTTAAAATACGTTTCTTGATGGTCACTTTTGATTACTATGCCTCGGGTAACCGAGATGGTAGCATTCTCATGCATTAGGTGGTCTTGGTAAGGCATCTTGGTGTATGGGGGTGTTACACATGATGAGTCATATACTTGGAGTTGTATTCCATTTTCCATGTGTGGTTATTGTTGTGTTGTATTGGAGGTCGTTGGTGGTGGTACTTGGTTGTTGAGGAGACGTAGGATGGTTGGGAAACCGTCTTACGCTTGAGTCGCCTCTTGGAGCTCCCCACTCTAAGAAGGATGTGCACATTAATGGCTTGAGTACGGAGAGATGCGTGTGGGTGAGACACGACGTCTGGCAGGGGATCCGGTTGGCTTTCGGACCCAGTATGTCTGGGCTTGTCCTGATACCTTATGGTGTGGCGTGGTTTGTGGGCGTGTCCCTGACACCGGTGATTATGTGTATGTCTGGGCGTGTCCCGGTACCGATATGGTAATTGTATAATTGCATCTCATTCATATCATTGACATGTTGCACAGTTATTTATCATGTTGTGTCTTATATTTATTTATTCAAATTGACGTGTTATATGTGTATGTAATTGTCACATATTTCCGGGGTGGCCTGTGTCGATCTATATGATATTTTCGATCATATGGGCAGCAGGTTGAGTAGAGGTTGAGTTGGTGTCACGTGAGAGACGGGATGAGCCTTGGACTTGGAGCTGAGTGTTATTTCATTAGAAGAGTATAGTAGTCATGAGTTGTTTCATTTATTTCATTATTCATTAATGGTTATATAATTCACTAAATAGTTTAATTATATTTAATTATTTCTTAATTGCAACTCCGATTTCACCACCTTGGGAAAATGAGATCCCTCCCATTACCTTGGCCAGGTAAGAAGGGGGTGTTACAAAGTGGTATTAGAGCGACGATTTTGGAACCTAAACCAATGAACCAAAATGACCTAGGTGTGTCTAATAAAATGAACCTGACATGAGTACATTTTGAGATCGGTTTTGGATGAGTAGGCGCTCTCATATCAAAACTAGTGTCTATTGTCTCGGTTGGTCACTACGTGGGTGATTGTGAGTATGGGTGGACGCTATGTGGAACGTTTATGATTGCATGAATCTGTGATTAGTATTAAGTTTCTTGTATGATATAGTTGTTTACAATGATGTGTGAATGTGTATGGAAGTTGAATGCATGGATTGATGTATGTGAGTAGCATGTTTGAAATGGTTAACATGTGTTGGTATATGAATAATGATTTCGCTCTTTGAATTTACACTGTGTGTTAATTGAATGCCTACTAGTGTTATCGATAGTGTGATTAATAATGGATATTGGTAGAGTAACTACTAGTGCTACGGTAGTGTACCAAATCCGGTAAGTGGGATGACGTATGGACTAACTCGGGCGAGTCACCGATACCGGTGGACTCCCGAACTATTCTTTATTGTTGCTGGGATACTATCTTTTGAATTCAATCGGAAATTCCTACCTATAGTGAATTACTCAACGAGTGCGAGCTCACACTCGATTGAGTAAGGAAGCACTTGGCCGCGTGGACCGATTTCCAGAAACTCAAAAATTTCTGGAAATGGGGCACTCGATCGAGTGGACTGGGCACTCGACCGAGTGCCTACACGCGTAGAATATTTCGTGTAAAAATACGTTTTTACACAATCTTATCTTCTTCATTTCATCTTCTACCTCATTACCTTAAACATAAAAAATCCTCTAAAATTAATTCCAAAACTCCATTTTAGTGATTTATCATTTAGGTTGAGTTTTCTACTTCATTTTTCCGTCTCAAATCTCCTCTTAACTAGCAATGTTTGTAGACCATCTTTCCTCTTGTTTTCTCCATCTTAATTTGTTTAGATCTACATTAATTTGTCCAGTATTTGTTAATTATTTGCGTGATTTTACTTATTAATGGTAGTAAATAGCTTTCTACACCATTGTTGCTACTAAAAATCAAATTTTCATGTCAATTTTGCCACATAAAATTAAGAGCACGAAAATGGTGTTCTTGAGCTTATAAATTGGTTTTTGGTGCTTAGCTTGTTGTTGGGTTTAATTGAACAACAAAGGCTTTACCTTTGTTGTTATTGATGGATCTTGTTTAGCATGTGAAAATTTCGTCTTAAAACTCCGTCTTAAATTTTCGAAATATAGGGAGGTCATGCCCAAATTTTGATTTTTCTTGAGTAAAACTTGGTTTAGTCGCCTTGTAAGACTACCATGTTTGTTGGTAATGTGGTATATTGTCTTAAAACGAAGCGAATTTCGTCTTAAAACTTGGTCAATTTTCGAAAATATCCTAAGTACCATGAACAAATTTAATTTATGTCTTAAATATGGTTTAAGTATGTTGTTAAGCTATGAATTTGATGGTCATTGTTATACTATGATATAAACTAAGAAATTTTCGTCTTAAAATGTGACCAATTTCTCAAAAATTTGGTACTAACCATGTCAAAATTTTGATTTTATGCTCGCTACATGTTTTACTTACTCATGGGTACCTTAAATCTCCAAGTTATGATGCTTGCGGAAGCTTTACATCGAAAATATTTCCGTTTTAAAGGCCTTATAGTGTCAGAAATAAGTACTATATTTACCTGGATTTTTAATTTTGTCAAGTCAATTTTGTCTTAATTGTTCCTTAAGAATATAAACTTGGTTTGTCATAGCATGTGCCCTCTTATGTTAGAATTTTCTGTCTTAAAATTTTCAAGATTTTCGGGACAAATATGCTAGGAGTTTAGTGTAGTATTTCATTGTTGAGTCGAGTTTGAACAAAATTGGATGACAAATAAGGGTAATGCATGTGATTAAAGTTATGTTTTGAAGTCATATTAGTCCACAATAATTTCAATTTTCCGGAAAATGTGTAGCATGAGAAATTTTCGGTTTGGCTAAAATGCAAAGGGAACTACGCTAAAATTACTTTTAAGTTGCCATTTATGAATTTAAGAAGTTGGAGAAAATTTTTATTCACATCCAAAGTTGGTTTCTAATTCTTACCTTCCTATTCTATATCTTGTTGTGTAATTTCATTTTGTAGTATGTCAAGGAGTACAAGGAGCACCCGCGGAAAGAATACCCGTCGACAATAACCCCAACCCCAACCGGAAGCACCACCCACTTTTACTCTCCCAGGATACCCGAGAATAGCCTTTGAAAGTGAACCCCATAAAAACGCTTTCCTAGCCTATACCCAACGAAGAATGAATGCCACACCATGTGTGGCGGAAGACGCCTTGGTAGCCTGGGGAATAGAAGAGGAGGTGCATGATATTTTTAGGGTACTTGGAATGGAGGGGTTATATAACTTAGCGGAGGTAAGTTACCCAAACCTCACTTGAATTTTTGAGCTCTTTTGTCTACGACAAGAGGGATTACTCCGTGAGCTTCCGTCTTAAAAACACTTCCTTCAACCTATTGAGTGATACCTTTGCGGAGCGTTTAGGTGTGGGAAAGAGGACCGACTTCACCATTGACAAAGTAGATAAAGAGATGAAATCCGCCAAATACATTGACTTCCATACGGGAAACCAACACACCGATGTGAGCGCAATGAAATTAAATGATAATAAGCACCCCATCCTAAAGATCTTTCTCCGCACCTTGACCAATATCCTCTTTGGGAGGAAGGACTCTAGTAAGCTAAACTCCACCAAGGTACTGCTCTTGAGCTCTTACCTCAACCCCTACTATGAAAGATGCTTCTACTTGTGTCCCGTGACCATAGTGAGCTTGGCCTTTGAGAGAATGACTAAGTGCGATAAGTGCTCCTTTGATTGCGGTGCTTTGGTGAGTAGTTTAGCTAAGAACCTATTTGGCTATGACCCAGGGGAGGTTGATAGGCCCATGAGTACCAAGGTGCCCTACTTTGATATTCCCTGCATGAAGGGTTTGTTTTGGCTTGCGGATATGAAGGATAAGAATGGCTACTCGTGGAAGGTGGATGTGGAGTTTTACATGAAACTTCCCGTGCCGGGGAGTTTGCCCGAGACCACCTATTTACCCGAGATGACCCCACCTCGCCCTCCGGCCCGGACTTATGTCATTCTGAATGAGCTTACCTATGCCCTTTGTGATGAGGATGTGGAACGGGCTCGGACTCCGGCACTCCTTCAGAACCCTCCTAGGACTTCTCCTCATGCCCCATCATCCTCCTATGTGCCCATGCCTTCACCGCCCCATGATCGTACTAAGCATTCTACATATGCCCCGTCATCTTCTTATGTGTGCAAGCCTTCACCACTTCATGGCCCTCCTAGGCATTCTATGCATATGCCATCATACACCGGAGGATATACCCAACCCCCTCCGACTTATGACCACCAATACCCTATGGAGGACCTTATTGAGAGGGTGAAACACTCCCTAGTCCTAAGGGACATGCATGAGTTCACATACAGCCAAGGTATAAGACCTACTCAACGTCTTAGCTTTTGGTCCGGGGATGGGAATACTTCAGGTGTCTTCAAGGCTTATGGTATCCAAACCTCGTATTGGGGTACTAGAGTCCCTCATGGAGATGGACACTTGCTTGGTCCTTGGGCGGGACCTCATTATGCCACCGGGAGTTTTTTTGGCGATGCTTATCAAGGAGGTGGAAGTTGTGCCTACCAAGAGAGTTGGGATGGTGTTTACCATGGGATTGGGAGTGGAGGAGGAGCGTCGGGTTGGACATCGGGACTTATAGAGCATGATGGCGGCTATACTAATGAGAGAGTGGAGGATGCGGCAACGGACACCTCGTGAGAGACAAGGAGTGAGGAGCATAACGCCCGAAGAGACGTGTCGCCGACAAACAATGAAGGAGCCATAGTCCGGTGGGTGAAGAGGATTGCTTAGAGGGGAAAATCCTCTTCTTAGTCTTGTCTGTTTTGAATGAATTTGGTTGACATTTGTGTCGGTTTGACACTTGAACTATTTATTTTTTGATGTTGTAATTATGGCCATAAGGCCTAAAATTTACTTATTTTAGGATATTGGATGATTTGGTAATCACCATCAGAACTTATTTGCACTTATGGAGGAAAATAGACAAGTCAAGAAGTAAGGAATGCTCGAAAAGTTTCTGCCCAATGGACATTCGATCGAGTGCCTGCTTCACTCGATCGAGTGCCCATCTACTCGACCAAGTGGCCATTTCACTTGATCGAGTGGATTGTTTGTTTATGATTTTGCTTGTTTCCGACCAATTATTTTATAGGTACCCCTATTTTGAGACCCAAACGCCCTCATGATGGTTGGATGATCATTGAAACATTGCGTAATTGGTTTCATGAATTGTTTACGTTTGACAATATGCTTAGTATATTGATTATAGCTTGGAGTATCATTCTTCAAGATGGGTGAGTGATATATAGTAATATGGCATGATTAAGTAGATAACAAAGATAAGATGATGGACTTGTGTGATATATATTAATTTTGTGATTATACTCGATAAAACAAGGTGTATGTAATGTTAAGGTAGCGAAAAGTGTTGTCAGATAATGGGTGATATATAGTGGTTTTGTATGCACGGTCGTGTCTTTCATGGTCATAAGCAAGAATGATTGTATGAAGTGGAGATATAAGTGGACGCATGTGTAATCATGTGGTGGATTCGACGTGGTACATAAGTGGCATGTTGAATATGGAAATGAGATGTGGGCATAATAAACGAGTTTAATTAAGAAATGATTGGTCAAGTTATGACAAACATTTTATAAAATAGTATGTTTTGATCACGGTAGTATAAATTGTTATTTTATCGCGTGTATACGCATATACACTATTATTTTGAATGTAATAATGAGCAATAAGTGGGAATAGTAACACGAGTTAGGATTACCTATGAAATTAGAATGCGAACCTTGAACTTGACTTGTACTTTGAGCATTTGGGAACCGTAGTGTTAAAGCCCTATAGACGACATTATGATATAATGGAATTAAGTATGGGACTTACATATAGTATGAACGTACAATAAAACTCGAAAAAGTGTCGTGGTTAAATAGCGGTGAACTTCGGGACGAAGTTCTCTTTTAGGGGGAGTGAATGTAACAATTAAGAAGTTAAACAGTGAAACCAAGGGTATGAGAGCGACAATTTCAAAGGAACCTTCAGTCGGGAAACGGTTGTATATAAAAGAGTGAACACGGTAAGGGCTTGGGAAAGAGAGGAGACTAGAGAGTTGAGAGAATGTTAGTAACGAGACGGAGGAGGAGACTTGAGAGAATGGTGGAAAAGAGAGAGTGAGGTGAACATCAGGGACGAAGTTCATTTTAAGGGGGGAAGATTGTAATACCTGTACCTTTTGGGACCTGCAAATATACCTTGGGATACGTGAGAGGACCATCGGACGAGATAAGACCTACTAAAGAGTGAAAGTATGACCGTACACTAGATCAAATATGACCTAGACTAGACCTAGTATGGCTGTAGGGGACCAAGTAAAGCGTTTACTTAATCGAGTGGGTGGCACTCGGTCAAATGGTCGATCACTTGATCGACTGAGTGGCACTTGATCGAGTGAGCCACACTCGATCGAGTGGACTGGCACTCAGTCGAGTGGCATTGAATCAGAATACGGGATAAGAAATCTTAAAACCTTATCCTTATTCATTCAATCTTCTTCCTTCTCACTTCAAATCCTCTCCCTTCTCTCTAAAACCCTCACAAACACACTTTCATGGGATTCAAACTTGCTCTAGGGGATTGTTCACCTTATTCGTCATCCTTTCCACCTTGTAACTCAAGATCTAACCTTTATTATCTTGTAGTAAACCCTTACTTTTGGGGGATTTGATTTGGGTAATTAATTAGTAATTAGTATATGTAATATGGGTAATTAGTGGGTAATAATGAGAGGTTTTATATTGTATAATAGAATAGGATGTATTTATGATAGTATTATATAGTTTGTATAGGAATAAGACGGTCTTGCGAGATGGAATCATATGGGATTCGAGTTGCTTATGAAGAATACTAAAAGGTAGGTTTATCTTACTTGGTTTCAATATTTAGTGCACATATTTGTGTGTCTTTCATCATCATTGCATGTGTGAGTCGATTAGTACATCCTGTTGGTATTTGAGAAATTGTTATTCATAACATGTTGGGATTGAGTTCATGATGAGTCATATACTTGGTGTTATATTCCATTTTTCATGTATGGTTATTGTTGTGTTGTATTGGAGGTCGTTGGTGGTGGTACTTGGTTGTTGAGGAGACGTAGGATAGTTGGGATACCGTCTTACGCTTGAGTCGCCTCTCGGAAGTGCACATTTATGGCTTGAATACGGAGGGACGCGTGTGGGTGACACACGACTTCTGGCAAGTGATTCGGTTGGCTTCCAGACCCGATATGTCTGGGCGTGTCCTAATACCTTATGGTGTGGCGTTGTCTCTTGGGCGTCTCCTTGACACCGGTGATTATGTGTATGTCTGGGCGTGTCCCGGTACCGATATGGTAATTGTATAATTGCATCTCATTCATATCATTGGCATGTTGCATAGTTATTTATCATGTTGTGTCTTATATTTATTTATTTAAACTAACGTCTTATGTGTCTGTGTAATTGTCACCTATTTCCAGGATGGACTGTGTCGATCCATATAATATTTCCGATTATATAGGGAGCAGGTTGAATACAGGTTGAGTTGGTGTCACGCAGAAGACGGGACGAGCCTTGGACTTGGAGTTGTAGATACCCAGTATCTGCACCTTCCAAAAACCACCCGATGATGATCGGACTATAACGTGTTTTTGATATGCGTGCATGAATTGGATATACATGAGATGGTTTAATGCATTACTCGGATATGAAAAATGATTTCAAAAGTTTTCTAAATTCATTTGGATTAAAATAACACTTTTTAGAGTTAAAACCGTCTTCGGACCCAAAACCGACTCAGAAACCCGCAACTCGAGTCAACCCGAGTCAACCAAAATCTTGAATGTCAAAAATAATGTCATGAATGCCTTTATCATGTCATTTCCATTAAAATGACCTTAATTAGAGTCAAAACCGTCTTCGGACCCAAAACCGACTCAGAACCTGCAACTCGAGTCAACCTGAGTCAAACCGAGTCAAACCAAATCTCGGATGTCGAAAATAATGCAATGAATGTCTTTATCATGTCATTTCCTTTAAAATGACCCTAATTTGAGTCAAAACCGACACCGAGCAAAAAACAGACTCGAAATTCTAATCCCGACTCACACGGGTCAAACCCGAGTCAAGCACACAAAACACCTACCTCAAGTAACACCAAAATCATATTATTAGATGCCCAAATTGTTACACAACAACCTATTTTATTACCACAAATCAATGCAAGGTGTCTTTCAGGTCGTACTTGCAAGTGATCATATCAAGAGTGGTTTCCTCGATCTGGAGAATAACTGATTGACCGGATTTATCCACCATGGATACAATCCGAGCGTGGCCACACATTTCCAGTTCATTACTCCTCGAGTGGCCCTGAGATATTGTTATAACCCTGACTAGGGATGGACAATTCCTATCGCACTCATTCCCTTCGACTAGCCACGGCCATCATAACCCAAAATATGCCCATTTGACCCCATTTACGAAGGTCGTAGTAACACAAATCAAAGTTAATCTGAAACTGTGCCATCTTAGGCGAATAGTCTTTAGTCAAAAGAATCGACTCATTTGAATACTATAGCAGCTCTCGCCACGACCAAGCTATATAAATTTGCCAGAACTCTATAAGCGGTCATTAGGCCCGACAAAATGTTCCTAACAGTCTGCCTATGTGATCGACTAGTCATCTCACATGACTCTATGGCACTTGAACTTGCCATCAATCGCATCACACTCTAGTCACTTCGAGACGTCACCTCATGTAAGTAACTATAGGCAAATACAATGTTAATCCATGTTCACTTTAACGGGGTTCAATTGTCTCCACAACCCGTTTGGATATAACAATGTACAAGGTGAGTTAATAATAACTCAAACGACAAATGTCGACATCACACTCGGGTAGTCAATACCATATTACAACCTTGTGATGTATATCGTAAGTGTAAACACTTATTGATTGCAATAGAAGTTTATCATGCCATGTGTCCATGTGTTCAAACTTCTTATAATCGCATTTTCCTTTACATTCATGTTCTCTCTCATAGCAAGAATCTTACCAAGTACACATCAAGGTTCTCGACCTCGGTTTTGGTTCTTTATCTTGAAAGAACTTCCTTATCGATTATTACATAACGAATGAATTTGTGGTGAATGATATAACTTGTACTGATCAAGTACTCCATCCACACACAATGCACTAGGTATATGTTTTGTAGAGTCTTACAACAATTTGTCAAGACGATTAGTCTAGCACTTCTCTCAAGTTCTAGCATATTAGGAAGGATTAGTTTTGAATAACTTCTTATTCAACTAAGTATCTTTCCAATAACCTCTTATTTTTCCTTTTGATTTGAAAAGATTAGGATTTTCATAAATCTTTACGTGTGTTCGAACTTTCTATAATATGTGCAACCTCTTAACACATAATAGAGTATTCTGTCAAACACCGAAATCGCTCATCGGATTCTACTTGAGAATTCATGATGTTTCTATTATGGCTTACCAATCAATCATCATGCTCTTATGCATATGATTCATAATTGGACATGTACATGATTATTCTAATGGCGGAAACATTAGTTACTTTTAATCATGTCATCAACTATATTTAGGTTCAAGGAACGACCATGACTGCTAATGGCAATTCCATTTCATTTAGATGAATAACCTATGTTTCTGTTGATTCGATGTGTATCTCCCAATACTTATCCAATATCCCTTGATGTAATTGGATTCATCATAGTCCATTTTCATCCAGAATTGAAAACTCAAAACTTTCTCTGTGAAGGAAGGTATTAGCTCGTCATTCTTTAATGAGTGGTGAGTTGTAAACATTTAAAGGATGATAGCTCCCACTAAATTCCATGTCTTCACATGATAATTTCCTAACTCCCACTCAATTCCACATATTTCGAAATTGACTTCTCAATCGAAACTTTTCAAGAATTTAAATATAAATTGCATTGCCAAGTTATTAAGATAAAACCATATATGTTCCCATCATATCCCTTCAAAATACCTATTTTGAAGTGGTCTCATCTTAACCTTATGGAAAGAGATTTTAATCTCTAACTCACACATATCATAATAATGTGTAGCGATGTCATTATTCAAATATAAATAATATCTAGAACACGTCCTTCGAAATACCCTTTCGGAAGGAGGTTTAACCATTTCATAATGAGGTTAAGTAATGACATCTGCGTGGTTTAAAACTTTGGCTATTGAAGATATCGGTATATCAATCCTTGCAACCTCTAGTCATAAATATCGCTTATTACTAGGATGTTACATTGATTCATTTAGGCTCTTAAGTAAATCTCAAGGTTGAAACTATTGGTCAAAATTTTCATAAACTTTAGTCAAAAACTTGTTAAGACTTTACATTAGTCATTTTTCTTCCAAAACTTTCTTTTGGTCTCCTCGTGTAGTTATCTTAAGAATATACTCCTATGATTACTTCACTTGGTCTCTTTAGTCATATAGAACTTACTTGAGACCATAGATCTCATCTATCTGGTATACTATGTAAATAGATATACCTTCATTCAAATCATTCTCTCTTGCGTAGATCTCATCTACACAATCTTATCTTGGTGTGAGTTTGTGTCCTCATTTTTCTCCCACTCTATCTTTAGAATAAATACACTAGAGATTCAAAGATAGCATATGAGACACAAATAATGAATTTGAAGTATAAGGAGAACTATCTCATAGGTTGACTAATAGTTTTAGATTTCGTAAGTGTACTTGGTGATTGACATTCCTTTAAGAGAGTTCATAGACTCAAAATCGTTTTATAAATGATCATACACAAGCCTTAAGCATGTGGACATATAATGAAACCCGTCATTATATTTGTCTATTAGATCATTTAAAGTTATATGTTTATAAGAGTAAGCATTTAAACACGAATTTTAGAACAAAGGATGAAATGATAAAATGGGTGACTTGGGTTGCAAACCAAGTCACCATTATCCAAAATACAACAAATTATCCAAAATACCTTTCCATGTCAAACACGGAAACTTAAGGTTCTAAAATCCAAAACATGAATAAAATAAGACAATAAAAAGCAAAGCTCCATGAAAGCTATTCCTAGCTTCTTGATGGTATCTTATGCTTGCTTTTCTTTTCCTTTGTCTTTGCTTGGTGGAGGCCCTATTTACAATAAAAAGGGAGATACATTATCACAACTTTGTATCATAATACCATAGTTGAATTAGAAACATAAAAGAAAGGATAGTCATTTACCTACTGGAGTGATCTTTCCAGCCTTAATATCACCAAGGTATTTGGAACAATTTCTTTTCCAATGTCCCATACCATTACAATAATGGCATTTATCAAGAGGACCCTTCTTGATTTTTGAAGTGCTAACTTCACAAGTCCTAGCTTTGGTGAATGTGGGAGCTTGCTTCTTACCCTTCCTCCCATTCTTCTTGAACTTCCCCTTACTCTTAGTGCTTATGTTAAGCACATCCTTTGGGGGGTTCACATTTAACCCCATGTCCCTCTCGGCTTGCGCAAGTAACTTGTGCAATTCTTCAAGAGACACATCCTTGTCTTGCATGTTAAAATTCACCCGGAATTGAACATATGCTTTCACTTTGGACAAGGAGTGTAGAATCCTATCTACAATCAGTTCTTTGGGGATTTCAACCTTTTGAATCTTCAAGGTCTCGACAAGCTCCATAAGTTTGAGCACATGAGGGCTAACCTTTTGGCCCTCTTTGAAGTCGAGATCAAAGAATGCCGCGGCCGCCTCATATTGGACGATCCGCGGAGTTTGTGAAAACATTGTCACAAGCTTGGAGTAAATCTCATTAGCATTGCCCATTTTAAAGGCTCTCCTTTGGAGGTCCGCCTCCATCGCAAATATCAAGACATTTTTCATTGCGGCGGACTCCTTTTGGTAAGCCTCATATGCTTCCCTAGTGGCGGCGGTCGACCTAGTAGTAGTTTCTGGTGGAGAGGCCACGGTAAGGTAACGAAGCTTGTCGTCACCTTGGGCGGCCAATTTGAGTTGGGCATCCCAATCGGAGAAATTTGACCCATTCTTTTCAAGTTTACATCGATCCATGAAGGATCGGAGCCATGATGAACTAGCGAGAGACGTTGCAATAGGGGTTGGTGTTGCCATTTGTTATGAGAAAAAAAATGGTCTACAAAACAAAGGAGTAAAACAAATGTCGTTTTAATAATAATACTCGTAAAAATTATAATTTAAACAAGTTTTATGCATTTTTCTAGTGACCTCTACCCAACTAGATAAATGATTCCAAGACCCAAATTCATATCGACTTAGGCACGGTAGGGCCGATTCATCCTCTATCAATATAACTCGGTGGATTAATGTTTAATCGATTCTACTTTTAGAACTCTTGGTCGATAAAATTACTCTAATAATTATCTATAGCCCAAAACACATCCGACAAGGGCACGGTATTGCCGATGAAACCCTTATCGAAAAACTTTTGTTGAGTTCAATCCAAATTTCGAATAAATGTGTCCATGATCCAAATCCACATCAACTCGGGCACGGTAGGGCCGATTCATCCCTTATCAACATGAATTCGGTGGATAGACATTTATCACCCACTTCCCCTACGTAACAAGTTTTGTACTCCGGTAGGGCCGAGTGCACTCCCTCGCGAAATAGGTTTTCATGGTTTCTACTATTTGATAAGGCTATGTCTCAATTAATTTTTTTAGCGAGAGGTCATGTCAATTTATTATCTATCACGTTTTAAGTGAACTAAAGCGGTGCACTACGATAATTCTAATTGACACGGTCGATAAACTCGATAAAATGAGGATGCATGTTTTAGTTATGGCGATTTAGCGATGCATGTGACATATAAATAAAATGAAAACATAAAATAAATCCTAGTATGGCCTTTCCTAAAATAGAAAAACTATTTCACTATTACATATTCGGAAACCAACTCCATTGGTCCCTTGAACTTCGGTTGTGGCACGCATCTCGAGGTAACACCGTCTTTATGTATCGCCATCTTGAAGAAATCCGTCTTTGGGAACTCCGAGATAAATTAAATTACATAGCAAATTACATAATTTCCTATTATATATTTGTAACTAAGATAAAATAAAATAAATCTATTAAATTACAAAACGGTGATACGAGATCACAATAAAATTACAACCGAATCGATATTCCCATACATTTCGGGAAATATCAATTAAAACTAAGGCCATACTAAGTAAAATTACATAATTCAAAAATACATAAATTAAATTATGACAATCATAAAGAAAATGCAGCATTATAATATGTAAGAACATGCCCAATTTTATGCTAAATCGCCTTTAATTAGCCAATATCGTATATTACTCGGTTTTTACGGATTTGCGTGATTTCAACATTTTATAATCTCAAAAATTACATAAATTCATATTTATGCATAAGTTAATTACCCTAACCTCTTAGGACTCAAAATTTAGTCTTCACTAATAATTTGACCTTAATTAACTCGTATTTATAAATTTGTTCATTAATGGACTAAAAATTTCAAAAATAAGCTATAAACTTCAAATAAATCACAAAATTTCAAATAAATTCAAATTTTGAAATTTAAACTCATGAACATTCTGGAAAAATACCATGACACTCATAATGTTCAAAAACTTAGGTTAAAAATTTCGAATTTTATCCGGAAAAACAATGTTGCGGTTTATCGGTTTTTAACAAAATAATCATAAAAACATGGAAAAATTATATTCATTAACTTTTCAATTTTAGATCTGAAAAAGATAATAAAATGCAACATATTATGTTTTTCTTTAGTCATAGAGTATGTTTTATTAATTTTTCATTAATTAAGTATCTATTCATGCCATTTTTCTTCAAAAATCCATAAATCATGCAAAAAGACTTCACTATAGCCCATTATTTTACACACATCTTGTAAAATTGCATGTGACATCATACTAATTTCTATGACCAGATTCGAAATTTATCTCATATTAACCTATTTTTCACCTAAAACCGATTTTAATAATGAAAAATCCATTTTTTGAGCATAACATGTCCAAAAATTATGAAAATTTACAGGTTATCTCAAAATAATATATGTGACAACATATCCAAAAATCACTGGAAAATTCGAAGTATAGCTAATTTTATACCGAAAATGACATTTTTACTCATAAAATCATATTTAATTGCCATTATTGTATAAAATAAACAATAAAAATCCGTAAATTAACCAAAAATCCTAAAAACATTTTAGGACCAGAAATTTTATCATGCATGGATTAATTTCGTGATATATCATAATAACACAAATTATACAAGTTTTATATGTTATTCTTATAACTCGAAAAAACTTTTAACCGATTTGCATGCAAACAACCATGGCTCTTGATACCGATTGAAGGAAAAGTAGATATATATACTTACATATTCATATCTGTTATGATTTAATTTGTCATAAAATTAACTAATGATCTTATGCAGGCAAACATTTAAACAAAATAAAGAAGAAACTTGTTCTTACATTGGAAATTTGGTTAATATGGGCACAAGAGAGAGATCACCTTTCTCTCTTGTTCTTGAGCTTTCCCTTTTGGATGAACAAAGACCCAAGTGTAGGATCTCTCCCAAGAATTTATACCCAAAGCTTACTCTTAATTAAAATTAATATTATAGTTACTCGTACAATATTAATCTTGTAGAAAAATGGCCCAAAAATATTATAAAACACTTAATATTTTCGGTTTTGGGAGAGAAGAATAAAAGAGCTTTTTGTCTCTCTAGAATTCTTATTTTTGGATGAGTAAAGAATGAATTGCACTAACTACATTTTTAGTGTATTATTAGGTAAAATAAGATGAAAAACCATAATGGTTTTTCCATCTCAAAAACCGGGTGGAAGGGGGGGATTTTTGGGAGCCAATGCTGCTTGTGTTGTTCTTTACAATAAGCATTAGGTTGCAAGGCTAGTTTATAATGCAAATGATTGTGTTTTCCACTAATTTAAACAACACAATATTTTGCCTAATCCCCTCTTAATTTCGGTACACTCATAAAATGGAACCCATTTTATTTTTGTCAAATTTTTCAATATGTCACATGTCATATGTAACATAAATTTGTTACGTATTTTTAACATATTAAAAATCAACGTATTAATAAAAATACGTCATATACAAAAATTGACTTAGTAATTCATAATTACTTGTACCAAAATATTTCTCCAATTATAAATCACAATAAATTGTATTTATAGTAATTCATTCAAATTTAATTGTTTCTTTAAACAATAATTTCATCTGAGTAATGATACAATTCAATTACTCAGATCGCATCTTATTTAATCAAATTTCAATGAGATACGTAAATTTTACTTCCAAAATCGTCCGTCAATTTTCAAGTAATTTAATTAACTCGTAACGTTATACGATTAATTAAATGATCAATTAAGAGTGTTGCCCTATAGGTATGACCTAGGGGTCAATCGATCACCACCGTCGCAAGACGACAATGTCAAACTCTAGTCACCAATCATTACCGATATATGTTGACCGATTGACGGTAAAAAAAAAAAAATACTTCCCAATTGTATTCTTTATAATGAGATTTAAACATGTGATCATCATGATCAACAGTCGTGATTGCATTATTGTCGGAGGACACATATTCCAACACATAAACCTACAGTTAGAACTGGTCCTCTTCTCAATGACAAACACTTGCTTTCCTTGTTAAAAGCAGTGACTCCTGAGGAAATTAGACAGTGCATCTTTTCTATTTCTGCTTCCAAAAGCCTGGGTCCTGATGGATACACTAGTCAATTCTTCAAGGACTGCTGGGACACTGTGGGTAGCGATATCTGTGAGGCTGTCCCGGGTTTTTTTCACTTTTGGGAAACTTTTGAAACAAGTCAACACCACTATCATTACCCTTATTCCTAAGGTACCTAACCCAAAAAGTGTTATGGAATTTCGTCCCATAGCATGTTGCAATATCATTTATAAGTGCATAGCTAAGCTTCTATGTAATAGATTGGGTGAGGTTCTTCCTGATTTAGTAAGTGTCAGTCAAGGTGGGTTTGTGAAAGGGAGGACAATTGTTGAAAATGTCCTCATTTGTCAGGATATAGTGAGCCTTTATAATAGAAAGTCTGCTTCCCCTCGTTGCCTCATAAAAATTGACCTTAAGAAAGCCTATGATAGTTGTGAGTGGGATTTCCTTCACCAGATGCTTGCTGCCCTTAAATTCCCACATAAATTCATTGGTTGGATAATGGCATGTATCACCTCCCCTACCTATTCCTTATCCCTTAATGGTAGTTCTTTTGGTTTTTTCCATGGCAAGAGAGGTTTAAGGCAATGCGATCCTCTTTCCCCCTTGCTATTTAATTTATGGATGGAATATCTCTCTAGAATTCTTTCTGTTGTTGGGCAACAAAGTGACTTCAGATTTCATCCACTTTATGGTCACATTAGATTGAATCACCTGCTATTTGCAGATGATCTTCTTTTGTTTTCTAAAGGGAATTATGTGTCCATCATGTAGATTCTTAGAGCTTTTGCAACCTTTTCAGCTGCCTCTGGATTGTGCCTCAATAAGGACAAGTCTGAAATCTTATTTAATGGGGTGCACACTCAGACTATTGATGATATACTTCAGATTTCTGGGTTCAGAGTAGGAACTTTGCCTTTCAAATACTTAGGAGTGCCTATCTCTTCTAAAAAGCTCACCAAAAATGAAGGTAGAAAGCTCACTGACAGAATTACTGCAAGAATTAGAGCCTGGGGATCCAAGCACCTCTCATATGGAGGGAGACTTACCCTTGTAACATCTGTGTTGCAGACCCTTCACTCTTACTAGGCTTCCATTTTTCTCATTCCCAGTGGTATCGTGAACAGAATTAATGGGATTTGTAGGAACTTCCTATGGGGGGCAAGGATTCTTATTATAGAGCACACGTTGTTAGCTGGGATAAGTGTTGTGCTCCAAAGAAAGAGGGTGGCCTGGGGATCAAGGATGCAAAAATTTGGAATAAGGTCCTCCTTGGTAAATATGTATGGTGGATTGCATCAAAGAAGGATCATTTGTGGGTTAAATGGATCAATCACGTGTATATGAAAGGGACTCATTGGACCAACTACTCTTCACCTAATGATTGTAGTTGGTCTTGGAAAAAAATTGCACATACAATGGAGGGATTCAAGCCTGCCTATATGAATGATAATTAGCTGGGCACTCCTGCTAATTATACTCCTAAGGAAGGTTATACTTGGCTTAGACAACCTCAACCTCAGGTACGGTGGTGGAAAATTTGTTGGAATACCTTGAACATACCAAAAACTTCTTTTATTTACTGGCCAGCTTCTCTTGGTAGATTGTTGACTAGGGATAGAATGTTGCGTATAGGCTATCATCAAGGGGTTAGCTGCTATATCTGTGATGAAGTTCCTGAAGATCATTCTCACCTGTTCTATCATTGTCACTTCAGTAAGATTTGCATTCAGCTGCTGCATCAACATTTAGATATCAGTTTGGACCCTACAGATCTTGTCAGATGGTACAATAGAGGAAGAAGATTCAGTCTACTCATTAGGAAATTCGTGGTTGCCTGTCATGTGATGTTGACATACATGATATGGAAAACCAGAAATAGAGCTAGAGTTTATCATCAGGTTACATGGCCTAGCGTGGTTGTCAGGCAAGTTATTCAGGATATTTCAAAACGGTTTTGGTCTAGAAACAAGACTACAGTTACCAGGGGTGAAGATGTGTGGCTACAGCGGTTCAAATGTGTTTGATTTTGGCTCTTGATTGTGTATAGGATGTTCTATAGGTTTTTGCTTTGTATACATAACTCGAACCTGTAACTGGATGATGCCTATTCTTTTTTGATAATAATATACTTAACCTTTACTAAAAAAAAAAACATAGTAAATAATATGAATCGGTACATACCTTCTAGCGCAACGGAATAATCAATAATAAGAAGTATGTACTGTATGAATCCAATAACCCCAGATGAATAATAAGCACCCCAGTTGTGTTGCCGCTACCGGTATCCACACAGATACTGGTCTGCGCCTCGTATGCTAGTACTGAAGGGAAGAAATAAGCTTTAGAGAAAACCCCTTTTCTCTCTTGTGTATGTCTCACTTCATGTCAAACAAACTGAACAAGAATGAATCGGGTTTGTCACACAAACCCTTTCTTATACAGGTGAGATACACTAGTAGTCTTACTAAACCCTATTCTCAACGCAGTTGGGCCTAATCCATATTAGAGCCCTATTAGTATTATCATAAGCCGGATTTATAATTATACTAATCTCGTACCTTTTGTGTGTGACCCAATAGGCACACTTAAGACTACCAAACACGTAAACCAAAGTGTCAAATCGAGATTGGCCTCTAGCAAGGCTAATCGACTACATAGACTCAAGCGCGTTAATTCGTATAGGACAGTAGACATAACTCCTTCAGTAAATTGTACGACTTAGAAGTTAGAAAGATTATACTCTTGCCATCCATGTAATTAAGTATGTGGTTTATCATATATAAACAATAATAATTTGGTAAAATCACAATGCAAATAATGTAACCAATAGATTACAAATAGTTATCCTTGTATTTGAAAACTCTTGTCATGGTCTTGCGTTGATTTAGTAACAAATCAGTCAAGACCATCAAGTACCCATCAAGTGGAATAACATGCACCCTCCTTAGTCCTTAGCCAAATACTCCGTACTCCGAAATTGAGCTTATAATATAAGCCGTATCTAATAACCTCACCTTGGCCGTATATATTTTAGTTAAAACCGAGTCTTGAAAATAATCGTCATTCATATCCGTACCACCTAGCTTGTTCGAAAGTAATCCGGAAAAGTTTCACTCTCTAATATAGCTAAAAAATTTGGTAATTGTGAACATATATTGAAGTTTTATTCTTGAGGAGCATTATAAACGTTAACATTGCTATGCATCAAAGATCAACCATACAATAGACATCATCAATCTTTTTATAAAAATGAAACGATAATTATTTTAGTAAGTTGCCAATCGTCATGTTAATAGTTACCTTTATTTGTAGAGAGCCTATGTGTTAGACCCAAAATCTGGATATGGGCTGGTCTGGGACAGCAGATCTGGGAGCATTGAGGGGCGCAGGGCGTCAGGAAGCCAGGGTGACAGAATCAGCACAACAGCGTAGGACGTGGGCTTTGATCTGCGCGGAAGAAGCATGTGAGAGTCCAACCTCTTACCATATCCAAAGAAGGAAAGTCCTACTCGGTGTCAAATTAGGAATAACTTGGAGGAAAAACAAGAAACCCTAGCTCATCGAACTCTCCTATATAAAGAGCCTCAATGCAAACAAGAGGGATCATCAGAAAATACGAGAACTACACCCTAGCATTCATAGCAAACGTACGAACTGTATTTCCTCCCGAATTATAGTGAAAATATTGGTGGAATTCCGTCTCCCCCCGCGGTTGTTTCCCACATCGGGTTTTCCGCGTCACCAAAATCGCTTGTGTTCTTTATTTACGTTGCGCATACAGGTTAACATACAACAATCGATCAAATCATAATACAGACCTAACTCTAAGACCACTTTAACCCTAAATTGGTAGAAATTTACCAAAACAGTTTGGCGCCCACCGTGGGGTATAGTGGTCGTCTTCGTTAGCTAGTCTACTCAGCAACCAAAGCATGTCCGGACCCAAGGAAACCAACTCAGGCAGCAACAGCGGTGCCCCAGCAACACAGATACCCCCCTCGACGGCGACACATGCACCATCTCCCTCGGCAGCAGCGGCAGTACGTACAACTTCGGTTCAGACCACCACTGCTGCTCAGATACCAGCGGTCAAACAAAGTCAAAGTTCCCAGGCAGCAGCAAGCCCATCTTCGGGGAGGACACAGACTAGAGACCCAGGATTCGTTCAGGGACAGCAGGGAGTCACACAGTCTGAAAGAGGAACACAACCTAGGCAACAGATCCAGGCTCCTTCGAGTCCCACCAGCATCATGATAAGCGGGCTGGACACATTAGCCAGGACAATCAGGACTATGCATAGCGAAAATAGAAGCATGAGATCTTAGATGGAAGAGGATAACAACCTCCTCCGAGCACATATCAACGAGTTAAGGAGCAAGGCCGCTAGTTCGGCCCCTTGGACGCAAGAAGACATGTCTGGGAGGCCAGCAGGAGAAAGTGGGGACCGAAGGCAGACACGGGTATTACCACGCGAAGTAGCACTCAGGCTTGACATGGACACAACACCACAGCCAAGAGGAGGACTGGTCCCAACAGGACTGGGGGCATTAACACCAAATGAGGAGCCAGCACGTCAAGAGCCTACACCCACATCAGGCGCAGAGGGACATCAGAGGAGTAGGGCTGCAGTTGCGGTCCCAATGACCAGAACGCCAGCCATGAATCAAGTGGAATATACCTGGAGAGGCATCCCGACGGCAACAGCGTTGCAGATACGCCAAACAGCAGTCTTAGAACAGCAAAACTTTGCACGAGGAGAAGAACATCAGTCACAGGAGCATCAGCGACCCACCGGAAGAGAGACATACATAGAACAACAATACCAGGAACTACGGAGCCTCTTACGGAGGGTCCCAGGAATTCCTCTGCCTATGGAGATGGCTGCACCAGAAAGCTACGCTGACTCACCGTTTACTGACGATATAGCCACCGTGGCCTTACCAAAAGGATTTAGCGTCCCAACGATGAATCTTTTCGATGGAACCACAGACCCTTGCGATCACATTAGTCAATTCAAGCAGAAAATAATGGTTACCACTGCCACGGGAACCTCGAAAGAGGCATGTATGTGTAAAGGATTTGGTTCAACCTTAACCGGAGCAGCATTACAGTGGTTCGTCGGCCTGCCTAATGGGACCATATCTTCATTCGCCGATTTGGTCAACGCGTTCAATCAGCAGTTCTACAGCAGCCGGAGAACACCCAAGCAGCCAAGTGATCTATACAGGATCGTTCAGGAGATAGGTGAATCAATCAAAGATTACGTCACCAAGTTCAATGCAGAAAAAGTCTCCATACGAGGCTGCGATATGTCCACTGCCATCAACGCCTTCAGGCAGGGCCTGGATAAGGAATCAAACCTCTACAAAGAATTAATGATGTATCCTTGTGAGAGGTTTGAAGAAGTCCAGCAAAGAGCTACAGCGGCATTAAGGTTAGAAGAAGACATACAGGCTCGAAAGGGAGTAACAAAATTCGACAAACCAAACAGGAAATTCACAACAGAAAAGAAAGACGAACGGGCTAAGCCATACAGCAGACCCAATATCAGCAGAATAGCGGAAAAAACTCAGCAAATTGATGACTCTCCACATCCTCCTAAACTATCAGAGTACGGATTCAACACGGGAATGGAAGGGTTGCTGAAAGCACTCAGAAGCCTTGGTGATCAGGTGAGGTGGCCAAAGCCTCCCACTCAGGATCGACCCAACGACGACAGAGACAGCAGCAAGAGATGCGAATGGCATCAGGACATATGTCACAGAGGACAGAAGACTGCTACAGGTTGCGAAAGGAAGTAAAGTTCCAGGTACGCAAGGGAAACTTGGACCACCTGCTATCACGTGGGGGCAAGCAGGACAGGAGGGAAGCAGCAAATCAAGTGCTTCCTTCTGCTCCACCCATATGCACGAAAATTATTAACGTGATAACAGGCGGATTCGAGCTATCAGGTTTGACATATTCCGCCGCTAAGAGGAAAGCCACCGGAAGTAAAGGGGATCATCCAGAAACTTCATACAGGGTAAGCCAGAGTAATTTACCCCCGGTAACTTTCGACGAGACAGACATAGAAAGCGGTGCAGAGCAACATGACGATGCCCTAACTATAACGTTATCCATTGGCAATTGCACCGTACGAAAAGCATTAGTAGATACAGGAAGCTCTGTGAATCTCATCATGCTCGAAACCCTCAAAACCATGGGTTTTGATAAAGAGAACCTGATAAAGAAATCTATGCCCCTGGTAGGATTCAGTGGTGAAACTGCACATTCAGTGGGTGAGATAACTATCCCAACATATATTGAAGGAGTTAATAAACTAGTGAGATACCTAGTCATTGAGGGTCCAACCACCTACAATGTGATAATAGGAAGACCATGGCTGTATCAGATGAAGGCGGTGCCCTCAACATATCACCAATGTCTCAAGTTCCCAACGCCATGAGGTACGGTCACACTAAAAGGAGATCGAGAGGAATCCAGAAACTGCTACGCTCAAGCCCTCAAAGCTACAACCAAGCTCCCCTCATAGCAATTACAGGACCGGGACACCTCGACAGGATACAAGGAGCCTCCCTCAGAGGAACTGGACCAGATACACCTGGACGAGGAACACCCGGATAGGACAGTGTTGATTGGAGCAACTTGCAGTGAAGAGCTGCGCAACCGGCTGATTCAATTTCTGAAAACTAACATGGACTGCTTCGCTTGGTCCCACAATGATATGATAGGCATAGAACCATCCGTTATTTCACATAAGCTAAGCGTGAACCCAAGCTGCACCCCGGTACAGCAGAAGAGAAGAAAATTTGCGGCGGAACGAAATGAGGTCATTAATAAAGAAGTAGACAGTCTCTTGGCAGCAGATAAAATTAGGGAAGTTAGCTACCCTGAATGGCTTTCTAATGTGGTAGTTGTGCCCAAGAAGAACGGCAAATGGAGGGTGTGCGTAGACTTCACATATTTAAACAAAGCTTATCCCAAGGACCCCTTTCCACTGCCACATATCGATGCAATGGTGGACGCTACTGCGGGACACGAGATACTCACTTTCCTCGATGCCTGGAGTGGTTATAACCAGATCAAGATGCATCCACAAGATCAAGAGAAAACAGCATTCATGTCGGAAAGAGGCATATATTGTTACAAGGTCATGCCCTTTGGCCTAAAGAACGCAGGGTCCACTTATCAACGGTTGGTAAATAAAATGTTCAAGCAACAAATAGGAAAGACCATGGAAGTATACATAGACGACAAGGTAGTGAAGTCCAAAAAAGCAGAAATGCACATGGAGCACTTGGCAGACACCTTCCAGACGTTAAGAGAGTTTAAAATGAAACTTAATCCGTCCAAGTGCTCGTTTGGGGTATCTTCAGAAAAATTCTTAGGGTATATGGTGACCTAGAGGGGAATTGAAGCAAGCAAAGAACAGATAAGAGCAATACTCCAGCTGGAATCGCCCCAGAAGCCAAAGGACGTGCAAAGGCTGGCAGGGAAGGTGGCGGCCCTAAATAGGTTCATATCAAGGGCCTCGGATAGGTGCAAGCTGTTCTATGATATATTGAGGAAGAGTCAGAAATTCGAATGGACTGAGGAACATGAAAAAGCATTCGCATAACTCAAAAGCTACCTAAGCACACCACCACTACTCGCAAAACCAGAGCAGGGGGAGCCACTATTCTTGTACCTGTCAGTCACGGAAGCAACTGTAAGCGCGGTCTTGGTCAAAGAACAGGAAGGAGTGCAGCTTCCCGTATATTACATTAGCAAGTCTCTGCTTCCTGCGGAGACCAGGTACACTTCCTTCGAAAAACTAGCATTGGCTTTGGTTACTGCTTCCTATAAACTGCTGCCGTACTTTGAATCTCGCACCATCCATGTAATAACCAATTACCCGCTAAAAACTATTATGAGAAAACCGGAACTTTCGGGTAGAATGACTAAATGGTCAGTACATCTTAGTGGCTATGACTTCCAATTCGAACCCAGAACGGCAATAAAATCCCAAGCCCTAGCAGATTTCATCTCTGACTTCTGCCCTGCCACCCGTGGGGAGGCAGAAGAGGGAATGCTGGCGATAACAGGGAGCCAGGACTCTGGTCTCCACAGTAGGACAGCAGGATGCAGATTGGAGGGTTCCATACCTGAATTGGCTAAGGGATGGAATACTCCCTGAAGACTGAAAGGAAGCACAAAGTTTCAGAATAAAAGCTTCCAGGTATATCATGATTGATAATATTCTCTTCAGAAAGTCATTGGTAGGACCATGCCTCAAGTGCTTAAGCAAAGAGGAAGCAGAAACGGTACTACAAGATGTGTACGGCGGAGAATGCGGGAACCACGCTGGAGGGCGAAGTCTGTCAAACAAAATCTTGAGACAGGGGTATTTCTAGCCCACCATGCGCACAGACGTTGTAAATCATGCCAAACGCTGTGAGTCATGTCAAAAGGCGGCTCCAGCAATCCACCAGCCAGCAGAACCAATGCATCCGATTATCTCTCCATGGCCATTCATGATGTGGGGCATGGACATAGTGGGTAAGCTGCCCAGGGCTCCAGGAAACAGAGTATATATTCTAGTTATGACTGATTACTTCTCAAAGTGGATTGAAGCAGAGGCAATGACAGAGGTAAAAGAACAGCATGTGATCTCTTTCATCAAGCGCAACATCATAAGCAGGTTTGGGATACCATCTAAAATCATATGCGATAATGGGTCCGAGTTCATATTAGATAACACTGAGGGCTTCTGTGCACGATGGAACATAACGCTAAGAAAATCAGCCCCCAGGTATCCACAAACCAACGGCCAAGCTGAGTCTAGCAACAAAATCATTGTGGAGAACCTCAGAAAACGGCTGGAAGAGTTGGGGGGGAAAATGGGCAGATAAACTACCATTGGTACTCTGGTCAGACAGAACAACACCAAAAATGGCAACAGGCCAAACTCCATTTAGCCTTGTATACGGAGCAGAGGCAGTGATACCCTCAGAAGTTCTGGTACCCACGCACAGATACGGCTGTCAGACGGCAGAGCAAAATAAGATCGAAATGGCCAGGAGCCTGGATACAGTTGATGAGCTGCGAGAAAGCGCCTACATACGTATGGCATCGTATAAACAGTCCGTAGCAAGGACATATAACAAGAATGTCAAAATCAGGACCCTTGAAGTAGGGGACCTCGTACTAAGAAGGGTATTCGAAAATACCAAGAACCACAAGGCAGGCAAGTTTGCCTACAAATGGGAAGGGCCGTATCAGGTCGAAAGCGTTATCAAGACTGGGGCATACAGGTTGATGACCATGCATGGTCAAATCCTGGATAAACCCTGGAACATCCGTCACTTGAAACGGTACTTTGTCTGACAAAGTGCCAAAACTTTAGTGTACAAAGGACCTTTCAAAAGTCCGTGAAGCAAAAAAAAAAAAAAGGGTTGGGGGTTAGTATATGCTTTAGGTGTTAGTGTGTTTCCAAGAGCTTTTTTTCTTTTATCTTCCTTAGTTTTTCTTTAAGTCAAATGGAGTCGTTTTTAAACCAAGTAGTTCAGGATGTGGCTTCCTGGATCCAGGTGTTGCCCTGGAACACCATGAGATAGCACCAGGTAATTTTCACTACTTTGGACTTTATAATGCTTCTACGAAGAAAGGCTTTGATACTAATGTTGGTTACTTGTCAGATGAGGGACACTTTAAGGGTCCATCCCCTGCCATGTGAGGCTACGAAGACGTTTATCTTAAGTCAAGCCACATCGAGAGCATACGCCGAGGTAGCGCGCAGGGTACGGCATACTAAGACCACCCATACCTTAATGTTAACTCAGTAATCCCATAGCTATGTCGTAGATCAAAAGGTGCACGCACGGATTTCAAACGTCTGGAACTACAAGGAACGCAACATTCCTTGTTAGTCAGAAACATTTAATGAAGGTACGCTCTAATCAGCTAACCCTAGTGATAAGGTATTTTACGTCATGGGTAAAATATCTTATCAGAAGACTGTCACCAGGAACAGGAGCTGTGCACCTGGAGCCAGGTCAGCATCCTAGGTATACCTATGTGGAATCAAAACTCCAGAAATCAATGACAAAAACGCAAGTATAACAAAAGCAGGGCCTAAAAACCTAGGCTTAGAACTACTTTAAGTTAAGGCACCTGCTACCCTTAGCAGGCGCCATCAGAAGTTTAAAACTTGCATACCAGCAGGCACAAAACAAGCCGAAACAAAAAAAAAAGAGTTTTTTTACAAACTTGCGCCACACAGGGCCAAGTCCCCAGATAATTTGAATTAAAATTTAAGAGAGGTCAGTCCTCTCGACAACTGCATCTTGACCATTACTCTGCTCCCCATGCTCTGTCTACTTCTCTTCTGCAGATGCCTGAACAGCCTCAGGAGTCGCAATGGCACCATCACCAGTCTCCCCCGCCAGGATCTCCTCCACAGTCCCAGAGATGGCTCCAGAGACATCCATGGCTGTAACATCAGGCTCCGGGCTGGCAGCTTCAGCTTCAGAAGGAAACAGGGCGCTCAGGTCCATGCCATTGGGAAATGCGCGGGCAAACTCGGCCAGCTCCTCCTCCAGATTCCAGGATGTGTGCCTCCCCTCGGTATAAGCACAGATGCAATCAATCCGCCCCTCGAAAGCAGTGTAGGCTCCCACATTTTTTGCTAGCTCAGCCATCTCCTCAGCACGGGCCTCCGCCTTTGTCAGCCCAGAAGTCAGAACACAGTTAGCTTCTTACATCCTCGCCAACTGATCTTTAGCTGCCTCCTTCTCTTTTAGAGCCACATGGAGCTGTTCCCTCAGTTTGGCGTAGGTAGCTGTGAGCTCCTTATTCTTACCCACGGAAGCCAGGCACTCAACCTTGGGTCTCGACAGCATCTTGTGAAGATAGAGAGATGATTGAAGAGCCTGCAATAAAGAAGACCGAGAATCAGGAAAGCATAGGGGCAGAGAAAGAAAGGAGACAGTGAATGAAGACTCATAAGGAAGCAGTGTTCAGCAGCCAGGTCAGTCATCTCCTGGGGGGCAGTCGAGTCAAATGCCCTAGAGCAAGCCGGAGTCAGGAACCTTTCCAGCGCAGGCCAGTAGTTGGCCTGATCAGCATCCCCAAAGTTAGCAGGAAGGCGCAGCAGCAGCTCGTCAGCATGGATAGGGGACCCAGGCGCACGCGATATTGGGGTCACCTCGATAGGCTCTAAAGCAGGCCTAGAGGAGGATCTCCTTCTTAAGGAGGCATGGGAGTTAGAGGAATCGACAGTTCTTTTCCTGGCATGGCGCATCAGGATCTCAGAGGCAGACGGTCTAACACTTCCTGCAGGGTCACAAGAACGCAAGGGATCAGAATAAAAAACCAATGGGTTAAGAGGTTCTTAAAAATTGAAGGGTGTTTACCAGAAGACATGGTTTCTTCAGTAGCGGAGTCGGTTAAGCCAGAGAGCAGAAAGGGAAACAGTCTACGGTCTTCAGGGATGGAAAAGAGCTTGGCAACAGAAGTATCCTCGTCCTCGAATTTCTCAGGGTTCTTGAGTTCTGCATCAGATCAAAGAGTAAGAACAGTGAGTGACAAGAGCAATCAAGAATGGACATGCAAAATATACTTACTCTTAGCGAAAATCCGGTGCTCGAACAAGTAATCAGCGTGGATGGGGAGAGAATCAAGCTTGACATAGAAAAAATCCTCATACCACTCGTCGTCCTTCCCTTTAGCAGCCGACTGGAGGAAGTTTTCAGTCTTCTCCACAGCCCTGAAAGTATATTGGCCATGCCCCAATGACCGACACTCAAACCTATGGGCCAGATCTGATAATCCAATTTCAGCGCCCAGGCTGTTGTTCAGAGCAACGGTGGACAAGAGGATTCTCCATGCATAGGGGGAAATTTGGGCCATGGGTAGGGAGTTCAGACGAATGAACTCTTGAATCATCAAGGGAAAAGGGAATCTAAGGCCAAGGGCGAAGAGGTAAGTGTATAAGCAGATCCACCCCGTACGAAAGGCGTCTGCTTTCTAACCAGGTTTGGGGATGAGGATCACCACATCATCACCCAATCCAAGCAGGGATTTGATCCTAGGGATATCCTCTTGGGTTAGGTGGGAATCACCGGAATGCGGTCTTTTGAGAACTCCCTGTGAAGGGAAGTCGTCGTTTTCGAGGTCGATGGTGGTGGAGGAGGATGACGTTAAACGGGTCTTTGCCATGATAAACAAGGAGAGAGAAGCAAAAGTACTTGAGAAGACGGAAGCAGGCGGCGCTGGCAGTGAAAGGACGTTGAAGAAAAGGGATTTGGGGAGACGGAAATTTGAAGATTTTGAGAAAGTGAAATGATGATGAGAGAGAAGAAGGCGGACGGGTGAGATTAAATAAGAGAGGGTAGTTGGGGTTTTGAAAAATTATAATTGAAATGGAGTATGCGAGAAGTCACTCAACGATACATTGCAATTTCCCGCTCAAATAATTAGGGATGCACTTTCGCGGAAAATTGGGAGCAAACTGTTAGGCCCAAAATCTGGATATGGGCTGGTCTGGGGCAGCAGATCTGGGAGCGTTGAGGGACGCAGGGCGTCAGGAAGCCAGGGTGACAGAATCAGAACAATAGTGTAGGACGTGGGCTTTGATCTGCGCGAAAGAAGCATGTGAGAGTCCAACCTCTTACCATATCCAAAGAAGGAAAGTCCTACTCGGTGTCAAATTAGGAATAACTTGGAGGAAAAGCAAGAAACCCTAGCTCATCGAGCTCTCCTATATAAAGAGCCTCAATGCAAAGAAGAGGGATCATCAGAAAATACGAGAACTACACCCTAGCATTCATAGCAAACGTACGAACTGTATTTCCTCCCGAATTATAGTGAAAATATTGGTGGGATTCCGTCTCCCCCCGCGGTTGTTTCCCACATCGGGTTTTCCGCATCACCAAAATCGCTTGTGTTCTTTATTTACGTTGCACATACAGGTTAACATACAAAAATCGATCAAATCATAATACAGACCTAACGCTAAGACCACTTTAACCCTAAATTGGTAGAAATTTACCAAAACACTATGTAAACAACAGAATAATGTAATAAACAAATTCTCACTCTAGACGGACACTATCCGTCTAAAGATGTAGACGGATAGTGTCCCTCTCATAAAATGATAGTGGATAGTGCAAGTGGGTGGGAAATGGATACCCCCACTTACCCTCCCACTTGCATTTTGTGAGAGGGTCACTATCCGTCTACACTTTTAGACGGATAGTGTACGTCTACAATGAGACGGACGGATTGAATGTAAATATAGATATTGATTGATTGATTGCTTAGTCTTTATTTATACTGTACTAGTTAGTCCTTAATTCTATTCTCAATAATAATATCACTTCCCCAAGTTCATTTGTATAAGGACAAAGGAGTCTACGAGAGATGCAATCGAACTGAGGAATTTGTCCATTGGCTTCCAAAATCCTGACTCCGTGTATTTTAAAACCATTCGCGAGTGAACAAGTAGCGTAGTAAGAGTTGTTTTGTTGTCTTTTTTTTGACAAATGTGTACTAGCATTATATATATATCAAAAACGAATTACAGAAAACCAGTAACATACCAGCTTTGATTACTAGTAAGCAAAAACTTGATACGATTAATACTACTAAAACAGCTATACGGACTTTAGACCCGTCACTTTTGGTAAGCAACTGGAAAAGCAGTGTGTTGCTGATTTTGAACACCACATTCTGCAGCCTACAAGAGGAGGCATGAGTCATAGCTTCTAGTAAAGCGATAGTGGTAGCTTGAAGATGAGAATAGCAGAAACAACGAAGAACTTCATGAGTGATTTGGTTGTTGCAGCGGATTCAAAAGGAGCAAGTCCGAATCGGTTTGTTGAAAACCACATCAATTCTAAAGCAATGCTGAAATGGCTGTAGTAAAGAGAGATGGGGGCTGGAATCAGCTTGTTTAGAAGGAGCGTGCTCATTCCCAGTAAAGCGGGATATAAAATCATGTCGTTTGAAAAGCATATCCAACTCTCGTAAAATGGCAATGGGATTCACAGGGCAATTACGAAAGATTACAATTTTTCTCTGCTTCCAAATAGCAAAAAGGAGGAGAGAAAATTGCAATCTTGTGCCAGCGATATCTGAGTCCGTTCGGGTTAAATATCTCAAGAAGTTTTGAAACCATGGAAGAAAGGGTAAGTTGGTTACCTAATCAGTTCGAATTCCAAGATAGCTAAGAAACCAAACGTGTTTGATTACATCGCAGTCATAGAAAAGGTGTGCTATACTTTCAAAAGCCAGATGAGAAAAACAACAAGAAGGGTTAACAGTCAGGCCCCTTCTTAGTAGTGCGTCAGCTGTTGGTAAAATTTGATCAGCGATTTTCCAAAGAAAAATCTTGATATGAGGCTGACATGGGAGTTTCCAGATCAAATTCCACTGAAAATCATAACATTTATGCAAAGTAGAAGAAGCTGCGAGTAGATTTTTTTCCCGGAAGGAACGAGTAACCAGATCATGTCGAGTACAATCCATCTTTCGTAAATTTCCAATAAATATAATCATCCGTAGGTTGATGAGGAATCTTTAAGGAACAAATATTGTTTGCTGATGTTTTTCTAAAGACTTGGAAAATTATCTTATTATTCCAGTGAGTCAAATCTAGGAAAATATGATCAAAAATGATTGTTGGAGGCGGTATCAGCGATTTAAAAGTTGGTTTATTACCCAGTGACATTCTTAAGGTCAATCGATCTTCCAATTCCAAATTTCCACGCAAGTCCATCACGGGGTAAAAAGTTGTCTTGACAACTCCTTTCCAGGCAAACGACGCTGCTAAATATTTTAAGATGTTGCCTGGGATTGGAAAATCTTTATGGTATTTCGAGCGAAGAACTTTGAAAATAAGTAAAGACGGGTGCTGGTAACATCGCCAAAAGTTTTTCGTCAAAAGAGCTTGACTAGCAATTCTTGCATTTTTTAATCAAAGACCACCATCCGACTTAGGAAGCTGCAACTGTTCAAATGACAACCAATTTTGGGCATGTTTATTATGAGCTTTATTCCACCAGAAAATGCCAATCAGTTAATTGATTTTTAATGTGATTTGCTGGGGGATTGGAAGAACATAGGCGACATAAGCAACGGGTAGCAAGAGAATGGAATTAATAAGAATCAACTTAGAAGCTTTTGAAAAATTAGAAAGCCCCCAGGATAATATCTTAGTTGAAATCTTGTCTAACAGAAACTGAAAAGCAGACGTTTTCGTTCTTCCTAAATCAATTGGGATGCCAAGATATAGACCGAAGTTATGTTTTGGTTGCACTTGTAAGATATCAAGAAAATGCTCCTTAAAGTCGGATGAAGTATTGGGACAAAACTTGATATAAAATTTTTTATGATTAATCATTTGGCCCGAAATAGAGCTGAAGTTATTCAAAATGCTTCTCAGAGATTCACAACTGGCAGATGTAAAACAGAGGCAGAAGAGCGAGTCATCAGCATATAAAAGATGAGAAATAGCTGGGCTCTGCCGTGAGAGCTTGATACCCTCAATAAGACCATTTGTTTCAGCTTTGGTAATCATAAGAGATAGAATTTACATACAGAGGATAAACAGATATGGCGAAATTGGGTCACCCTGTCGCAACCCATATTAAGGAAAGATACGAGCGGAGGGAGTGCCATTAATAAGAACTTGCAACGAAACAATTTTGACACAGGCTTTGATAAGCTTTATAAATACCTTCGGGAATCCAAAACACTTCAGAACTTTGAACAAGAATGGCCAGGTTACTCTATCAAAAGCTTTGTTCATATCGAGCTTAATATCGCCATAACAACGGGTACCCCTTTTGCGTTGATTAATGTATGTCAGAATTTCATGGCCAAAAAAACTCCAATCACTAATTAAACGTCGAGGAATAAAGGCATTTTGATTTTGGCCAATAATATAGTCCATTAACTTTTTTAGCCTTAGAGCATACATTTTGAGGCAGCTCTGTAGATGACATTACAAAGACCTAGGTAGGTCAACCTTTGGAATAAGAACAACTTGAGTGTGAGTACATGGGTCACCTGCACGCCAAGCTAATCTGTGGACATGCAGCAGTCGGAAAGCCACGCTCGGTGACGTAAAAATGCTTTCGACCAGATCGCTTTAGATCGGTATGTTTCATCTCGGTGAAGGTCATGAAACGATGCTAGAGATGTTTAGAGTCGCCACCAAGCAATTATGGGATGCCTTGAAACCGTTCGAATCCACTTTATACCTCGATCAATCAAGGCAAAAAGCAGTGCTTCACATAGGCACTAAAGATAAGGAATCGTCCCTCTTTAGCATCCTATCGCTAGAATGACTCTCGTTCGCCCTGGATAAGGTCGTCCACTATCCAAAGTTTCTGAGTAAGAGGTGAGGGTACTATTGGGAAGCCCTTTAATCAAACACCCAACCCCGCCCGTGGTAGCGGCCTCTACTGATCGATCTTGGTTGGTTAAGTGCAAAAGTGATAGGACAGGTTAAATGCATGAATGCGCATCTACAAGTTTAAACCTAAAATGTGAGATTTTCTATGTCGGTTGTTTATCCAAGTATCAAGTAATTGATTTCGAGTTGGATTTAATGTTAATTTGCATACAAGACGGAAGTTAAACATCAATTTACCAAGTTAGGTTTATGGTGCTTAACATGATCCATTTGTCATAAAAGCGTGTTTTAGAATGCAAAGTGTAAAATGCGAACTCGTCAATCTGATCCGTCGTATATTCGGGTTAACCGAGGTCATGATCTTTCTGGACGAGCGCTGGAAATATTACAGGAGTAGTGCCAGGCAGCCATTGAGGTGCGAGCCTATTGGTGATGCATAGGAGTCTGCCCAGGTTTAAAATATGGAATTTACAGAGCCTGTTTAGGCGCGAGTTAGGTGACGACCCAACGGGGTGTCTCCTGGTTATTCAAAGTGTTAGTGAAATTGTTTGTAAAAGGGTGTTAAAACCCACTTTTGTTGAAAAGGTCGTTAAGACCTCTTTTGTGCTAATATGAAGAACTAGACTCGGAATAATTATCATTGTCTCGATAATATTCGATGTCGGTTTCGGTTTTGTAACCTTGACATTGATAGTTTTGTAAATGAAAGGTGTAAAAATGCTTGATATGAATTAATTGTATTAAGTTCATTGCTTTGAAATTAGTCAAAGTTTATCATCGTACTCGGGTTAAACCGGCATGGTATGTGGAACCAAGGATGACTATTCATGTATGACTAATATGATTTTTGCAAATGTAAACAAATGAATGAGAGAGTTTTAAAATACCCTTTAAAAATGTAATTAACCAAATATTATCACCGAGTCACGGATTAAACCGTCATGGTATAAGGAACCAAGGGTGAATGAAATTCATGGTTAAAAATGCTCATTATAAAAATGATTTGAAATATTTAAAATAGTAAAAACCGATTGCAAATACGAAGTGAAATAGAGGAAAGATGAACTCAAACACATTTGAGTTCTGGCCTGGGGTTCCATAAGAGGCGCGAGGTACCTAGTTGTGACTAGGAGCTTCTGCCTTAGGTCAAAACTCGGTTTTGGCTTGATCAATCCGTATTTTGGATCATGTTATGCATGTTTTATCATGTTAAAGTCATAAAAATAGATAAAAAGAACATGAAAGAAGAGGATTAATTACACCCTCATATTTACATGCTAGGTTGCTTGACAAAAAATCGACAAAGAGTAAAAACTCGTGAGTCGGAAAACTCGATTTAAAACCGTTTTTGTAAAGTATGGAGTGTTGCTTTGCTTTAGTAATGGTATAGTTGGTCGAAGTGGTAAGCCAAGTGATTTAATGCACGATGACGGTACCAAACAATGTGTAAGGCTCGTTTTTTCAATCGGTAGGCCGAAAATACGTGTCGGTTGTTGACTCGAGAAGTCGTATCTAGAATTTTAAGGGAGAAAAGAAGGGCGGACTCTCACGTGAGGATTATGGAGTGTGATGGTGGGTATTTATAGATAAATGTAGGGTGGTAGGTCGGTTGAGCTTGCTTGGAGGTTAAGGAGGAAGCCTAAAGATACATGAGCCACCTAGTGCCTCAATGGGGTGTTCTATCCTTTTTCGAAAATTTGGATTGTCCATTTGATCTAACCAATGTTTTGTTGGTTGTGATTTGTGGTTTTATGTGATCTGTTAGCCGTGTGAGCTTGCTCTTGGGTGTTATTTAGGGTTGGTATTTTGTGTGCTTGACTCGGGTTTGACAAGTGTTGAGTCGGTTTTTGGCCAGGTGTCGGTTTTGACTCTAATTACTGTCATTTCAATGCAAATGAAGTGATAAAGCCATTCATGGCATTATTTTTGACATTCGAGACTTGGTTTGACTCGGGTTGACTCAGATTGACTCGTATTGCTGGTTTTTGAGTCGGTTCGAAGACGGTTTTAACTCTAAATAGTGTTGTTTTAATGCAAATGAAGTTAGAAAGCCACTTAAAAAAAAAATCATATCCGAGTAATGCATTAAATCATTTTTCATATAGTCCGCTCATCATCGGGTGTTTTTTGGAAGGTGCAGATACTGGGTATCTACAGAGTGTTGTTCCAAGCAGGAGGAAACTTACCTGTAATACCTTGTAATTTAGTGACGTGGTCAATGGTCAGTCGGTGGTGGAAATGGGTTTTGCAAATAATACTTGAGTATTTTGTATTTTTAAAATGATATTTATAATTAAAGAAATTATGTTGTGAGACGGAATAATACAATAAAATAATGGATAAGTCGGGAAAGGGAGTTGGGCCGTGCTCGTGTAGCAAGACTAGTATAATTATAAGGCTAAATTGATATTTTATACCTAATATAACACCAATTTTTAAATTTTATACCTAAGATAATTTTTCTTCAAAACTTATACCTAGCTTCTTATTTTCCTTTATACTTGATACCAAATTTCACCTCCGGCAAAAAGAAAGACCAGAATCCGGTTACAATCAAATTTTAATGACAAAATATGGTGTTGTTTGTCAATTTTACCCCTAATCAACTACACCTACTAACTAAATGTTTCAAATTTTCAATCTTTAACCCCCCCCCCCTCCCCCCCCAATTCCCCGAACACCAACACCATCATCTCCCAGTGCCATCACCAATTCACCCCCCTACACCGGCGCCATCACTACCCAGTACCACATTCCCCTACCATCTAATAACAACACAATCACCGCCCGATACCGCCACCATCTAACACCGCCACTGCCGCCGAAAACCGTCTCTATCTAACACCAACACCACCATCAACACCGTCCAACACGCACTAATACTACCTAGCACCGCCACCAACGTGCCCCAACACTGCTCACCCACCACCAGAATTGACCCGCCTTTCACAAACCCACCACCACAAGCCTCGACTGTGTTGATGGCGATCGTAAAAGGGCGTTGGTGAGGATGCATATGATCTGGTGTGGCTGCGTTTTACTATGGTAATTGTAACACCCCAAGTTATTAAGAGTAAGGTTGTCCCACATCGGGGAATTGAGGAGGTTGTGATATGTTTATAAGGGATTCCACCCACCACTTAGTAACAAGTCCTTGTGCTTTTGGGCTTAAGTGAGGACAAGTAATGGGCCCAAAGGTACATATCCCATCTTATTGGGTTGTGTTACGACCGTGGTGGGTCGGATTGTTATAAATGGTATCAGAGCGACCCTGCGACCGTGTGGTGAGCCCGTGGTCGAGAGTAGCCGGGTCACACACTTAGCGGGAGGGGGGGATTCTGGGCTTGGCTGCGGTCAAGTTGGAGGCACAACGAGGACGTTGTGTTCTTTAAGTGGGGGAGATTGTAACACCCCAAGTTATTAAGAGTGAGGTTGTCCCACATCGGGGAATTGAGGAGGTTGTGATATGTTTATAAGGGATTCCACCCACCACTTAGTAACAAGGCCTTGTGCTTTTGGGCTTAAGTGAGGACAAGTAATGGGCCCAAAGGTACATATCCCATCTTATTGGGTTGTGTTACGACCGTGGTGGGTCGGATTGTTATAGTAATTGATTGGTTGAGGTCGTGAGCAGAGGTTCAGGGGAGTTAGGTATTGTTCAGTAGTTGTCGGAGGCGGCTGGATGTGGATGTGACGGAAAACCGCAAATGGGGATCTATTCTGAACTGACGGCGAGAGACAAAAAGGAGGTCGCCTGTGACGGGGTGACGAGGAGGTTGTCGGTAAAGATGGTTGTCAGGGTGGTGGTCGTTAATGTTGATGGGTTAAAGTGGTCGGATAAATGGTGGTTGGTTTTGAATTATGGGGAATACTACTAAATGAGTTTAAGAAGGATTAAAAAGTAAGGGCAAAACGGTCACTTTGTCATTTTTTTTGCCGAAAATGCAACTTGGTAATAAGTTTGTAAGAAATTGGGATGGTAGGTATAAGTTTTGGAAAAAAAATTATCTTAGGTACAAGATCTGAAAAATGACATTATACCTAGGTATAAGTTATCAATTTACCCTTTATTATTATTATTATTATTGTTTTTTTTTTTATAGAAGGATGTGCGCGGCTTTCATTAAATGAAAAAAAAAAGTTTACATGAAATTGGTGGGTAGCCGAGAAACAAGCTGGGCTCCCACACCCTTAGCAACAGCAAAGCTAAGTCTAGTAAAAATATAAGCGGCCACCCGAGTCCCCGCATCTTGAGATACCGAGAATTTCTTGATCCGCTTGAGCAAGGCAACAGCATCTGAACCCAACTTCCCAAGTGATGAGAAAGAGAATGGAAGGAAACCATAACCCGCTACCGCGCACAAATCCTCATACTTAGCACACTTACGCTGAGCAGCATCAGCAACAACCCGGCCAGGCACAAAATTCGTCATCCCAGTCTGAGTCAAAGGAGAAGACCCGGTCAAGTTAACGCACACACCACGCCCCCTGTCATAATAATAAAGCAGCAAATCCGCAGGACGAAGAGAACCCCCATGCCCGTCAACCAAACCAACATCAACCTCCATTCCCGCAGAAATACCAGATCTATAGCAGATGTCGAAAAGAGTGTCACGGACGAGGTTATACCGATGTTTAACGCCCACAAAACAAGTACAAGAAACAGCGTGGTCTCCAAAAACATCATCAGCAAAATCCCGAGAGCAAGCTGGATAGGGCCTAGAGACTGAATAACGGAACACCCAGACGATACCCAAGCACACTACGGTACGTCCTCCCGTTCATAGTCTGACCCAACCCCGAGATAGGAACCGCACGCAACCAATCAGAGGAGTGGGAACCCTGCTGAGACTGCCACAAAGCAAGCTGGCAAGGTGTCAAAGAGAAAACAGACCCTGAGGCAGCAGCAATCGTCGCGAAATAAATGTCTGCCAATTTCTTCATAAGTTTGGGGGCAGCAATTTCACTAGGGTTACCCAAGATACCAGAGCCTGTAGTCACAGTAAAACCTCGCGCGGCATCATCAAAAGCAGGGCCAGCAGCTACAATACCAGAAGGTCCGAGGAGCTTAGCCTACAAATCAGCAGACTGCAAACGGGACGCAATAAAAGCATAATGTAAAACATCCCCCGCCGCATAGACACCAAGACCATCAGGATGAAAAGGGAAAGTAGCAAGGCGCCACTACCAATCCCCAAAACCCGGGCCAGACGCGGTGACGATACGTTCCAAGCTGGAACGAAGAGCAGCATCAAAAGAAAGATGGACGGGCCCAAAAACACTAGGGGAGCAAGTACGAAGGGAGAAATAAAGCTTAGAAATACCAGTACAAGCTCGAAGTAGAAGCAACTCACATTGCGGGTCCTCAATCCTCACAACCAAGTCCATTAGCTCAATGGTATTAGTTACTCTCCTCGCCACAACCTCACTGCTAAAACCAGGGCAAGTACTGACAGATCCACCCAAAACAGTAGCACCCCTCACGGGCCGAGCAATGGAGGAGGGGAAAACCCCAGGGAGCCAACTTTGAGGATCATCAACAGGCCAAAAGACCTCCGTCTTGGAGACATTAAGGTATAGTCCAAATCGGGGGCCATCCGCCATAATCAAATCCAAGACCTTCCCCACCTCCAAAGTATCCCCCACAATGGTGCCATCATCCAAGTACCATTCCTGCATAGAGGGGTCAAAAGTGTCCCCGATTTTGCATACTACGGGATGCAAAACCAAAGCGAAAAGCAACGGACCCAAAGGATCACCCTGCTGGACTCCCTGACAAGACCACAAGCAATGCTCCCCATAAAAAAGAGGGGCAGGGCTGGAATAACAAAACTCCACCCAACGGGAGAGAACCGGGCAACGTCGGCGGACTTCTTGAAGCATGGTCGTACGATCAACAAGGTTGAAAGCATTCTGGAAATCATCCAGTAACATGGAAAGCCCCACCTCAGCACCCCGAGCCTCAATGAGTCGGTTCAAGGCATGTAAGATAGCCTCCCCTCCACCGGACACACCCACCCCAAACTGTAAACCAGCAAAATAAGAGGACAAAGAAGGACCCACCATAAAAGCACCAACCTTAGAGACAAGCCGTCTCCAGAATGTGCCAACAGCAATAGGACGTACCCCACCACCAGGCTTCACAAGCGGCATGAGAGGGGCGCTGGGAATGTACTCTCCCAAAGCAAGAGGGCACCGACCCTCAAGAAAGAGATTAACCACCCTAGTAATAGAAGTGATCAACTCATCAGAAATAGCCACAGCATCGCCACTCAAACAATCCATAAGGTGCTGGGCGCGGAAACCATCCCTCCCACAAGAAGTAACACGAGGGAAACTACGAATTATATCCAAAACCACTAACTCAGAGGCAACCAGAGGATGATGATCCCCAGATAAAGCAGGAAAAGAAGGAGGTGGGGCAACAGGATTCTTCTTACGCAGGGTGATGCGTGTTATTTATATGATGTTTTACATCCCATTTTACACGCATTTCAGAGCTCATTCATGTAGTTTATGCTGCATTTCTCCCTATTTTCGTCTACTTCCGTATTTTGTACATTATTGCAGAAATGTGGAGAATTCAACGGGAAATCAAGCTAAATCCGTCCCCGAGTAATCTGCATTGCAAATGACGTAAAGGAATTGCTTAAGGAACGAGCTTGGTGCGCAATCCAAGGCCTAAAAGACAAGTCCACGAGTTAAAAGAAGTCAAGTAGCAGCTCCATTAGTCGATCGACCATAATCCTCAGTCGATCGACCAATGTTCGGGTTCCAGAAGCTACTTGTTTGTTTGGGAGCATCGATCGACCAGCCTTATCGATCGATCGACGATTTCTATTCCAGGCGAGAATTAGAAGACCGAGAAAGCGCAAGCCCATGATGCTAGGTTTAGGAAATAAGATGTTACGTTATTTGCTATATAACGTAACATGAAACATTCATTTATGATCAAGTTTTTATCTCGTTTTAGATCCAAGTTTTATCACAATTTCATACAAGAACTTTCGGTTTTGGTTTATTCGAGTAATTAGGGTTTGGAACATCGTTTAGCATTGGATTTCTTCTTGTTCTTAATCTTCCTCTCAAACCTTGGTATTCCTTCCGCCCTAATTTACATTTATTGTTTTACTTTCGTTATTAGTATAGATTTGTTAGTTAGTATCCCAAAGCCAATTATCGCATTATCGCTATTTGCTATCTACTTTAAGCATGAATTCAGTAAACATTATTAGTTTAATTGTTGTTTTTACCCTTAGCATGAGTAGCTAATTCTATAGTGCTAGGATGTAGGCGATTTATGGCATAGGTGGCATTAGATATACACGGACTGTCTCGCGTGTTGGTCGATCGACTGACATTGTCGGTCGATCGACTGACCTCGTAGAGTTTCCTTCGTTTTAATTGAATTTAATCTTGTATTTAACGAATCGAATGCATGCGACCAGTTAGATACCTATTTTGTGACCGACCCATTAGATCGAAAGATAGGGGAAGTTATTAGACCATCAATTAAATCGACTAAACTGTGCTAAGATCGAAAGATAAGTATAGTTTAGACCGTTAGTCACTTTTCAGGACGAAAGTTAGTATTAGTGACATTAGGGACCTATAGCGAGATCGAAAGATGCTATTTGTTAAGAGTGGACCGAGAGGACCTCTTTATTTCCCGCCTTACCTGTGTTTGATTAATACCGACTTAGTTTGCTGCCGCCGAAGCTATAATGACCCGACCATCCTAGTACCCTTCTTTTATCTGTTTAAATCGTTTATTTAGTTTATTATCTTTGTTCACCTTTAGCTGTAGACCAATTCAATTCAACCCCCACAATAGTTACCTCAGACTGAACATAAATCAACTAAAATTTACAACTGCCTCCTTGTGGTTCGACCCTGTTACCACTAGCCTAGGTTAGTCTTAATAGGAGATTATAAATTTTATCTTTGGTAATCACAACGACGGGTATCAAATTTTGGCGCCTTTCTTGGGAGGCAATAGTCCTAATTTTAGTTGCTTTTATTTTTAGTCTTTCTTAGTTTAAGGGACATCCGTTCCTTAAACTTTTCTTATATTCTTTTTGTAGTTTCTTCTTATGCGCAGGTCACAGGGTGGAGAATTAGTACCGTTGAACCCTGAGCTTGAAAGATCCTTGCGCGAGTTGAGGCGAACACAAAGAGTATTACCGACAGAGAAAGAGCTGAGTACTCTGTCAAGCTACTACGAGAACGAACGTTCAAGATAATCCACCATCTTCGCCCGTTTCCACTTCTTCACCGAGACAGTTACTTCTCTAAATTCCGGTCATGGCCGAGGAAGCAAGTATAGCTAGTTATTCTGAGCCGACAAATTTAAAAAATTTATACAAGGGGTTCGAATTACCGGAGATGCCGGAAATTCGAACCAAAGCCCGCCTACATTACTATGGTCGAGAGAAACCAGGTTTGGGAGCTGCAAATGAAGATGCAGCCAAGCACATGGAGACCTTTATTGACTCTCATTGTTCCATACCCCCACTAGCTGGCGTGACCCGGATCAAATCAAGGGAGACCATGTTCATCTTCTCCCTCTGTGATGCTTTGCAAGGGAGTGGTATAGAGATCCGGACCGAGTTGTCCAAGGGATCACCGATTGGAATACATTGGCACCGGCATTCTACAAGAAGTACTTTTCCGCTTCAAGGACGATTGCTATTAGAGCTCAAATCACGGGCTTTAAACAAGGGCCAGATGAGAATTTCCACGAGGCATGGGTCCGATTCAAGAAGTTGGTGCGAACCATACCGCACCATGGGTTCGAAAAGTGGAGCTTGTGCAACCATTTCTACAATGGGTTGTACGACGATCAGAGGGCCATTTTGGATGCTGCAGCCAATGGAAGATTCGCTGAAAATTTGGGAGCAACCAAGGGGTGGAAGATCATTGACGATCTAGCTACCCACAAGGCCGAGTATGGGAATTCTAGAGGGAACCAGAGGAGAGCTGCTGAATCTTCCTCTGTTGCTGCACTTGAGGCTCTCACTGCGAGATTTGACAAGTATGAGCTAAGAGGAGCTTCTAAAGGTGGGATGTACTAACTTAATGCTGTGTCAGACGGTCCTTTCTTCTGTGAAAGATGTGGAGGTGAGGGCCATGTCTCGAAAAACTGCCCTAGTCCCTTCGAATCATGTGCTGCCTTTCAACACTATAGGCAGACCAACACCTACTATGAGCCGAACACCCATCCAAACTTGAGTTGGAGGAGCCAAAATGTCCTTAACCCAACTCAAGCTCCACCGCAGCAACCACCTTATATACCACCTCATCAAAAGCAACAGCAATATCAAAAGCCCCCTTATGTGCCGCAGCAGCAACAAACACAGAATTCTGAATTTTCTGAGCTTAAGAATCTGTTGCTGAAGGAGTCCCAAGCAAGAGAGGCCGGGATGAAGTTACTAGAGAGCCAAATTGCTCAACTGGCTAGTAAAAGTAACACTCGAGCTCCCGGACACTTACCCACTCAACCTGAACAAAAGGAGACCCTAAATGCCATCACTTTGAGGAGCGGGTCCACCCTTGATGGTCCTGCCATGGTTGAGGACGCTGTTGGAAAAGATGAGCCGGAAACAAGTCAAGAGAAAGCTTCAACGAACAAATCAAAGAAAAAGACGTCTGCCAGGTACTTCAGTCGATCGACTGATATACCTAGTCGATCGACTGAAGCACGGGTTACTGAGAGCTTCGAATCAGATATCTCGGTCGATCGACCGAGGAGAGTGGTCGATCGACTGAGATCGCTGTTGATGCTGAAGAATTTCGTCCTTTAATGCCAAATAACCTACGAGACCACTTGTTTCGGGGTACCACAGTCCCGAAGATTTTAGGACAAGACCCGAGTGCTGATGGGTCATTCGCGGTCCCGAAGTTCGACCCAATGATGGTTAATGGTTCTCATTTAAGACGGTCTGAGGAAGGGTCCAGCTTCAACAAAGAGAAGGTGGCGGACTTTCAGCCTAAGTCCAAGGATGCCGGCGCGCGTGAATTGGAGGAGAGGGCTAAGGTACTCCTCACAGCCCCATATCCGGAGAGACTCGTGCCGACCAAGGAACAGGTATCTTTCAGTAAGTTTGAGAAAGTTATCCGTAGTCTGAATGTACAAGTCCCCTTCCTTGAGTTAGTTAACCAAGTGCCCGCTTATACTAAATTTATGAAACAACTGTTGTCCAAAAAGCGGTCACTTGAAACAGTGCACATTGTCGCACTCACCAAGGAGTCTTGCTCCTATCTGTCTCACACTGCGCCCCATAAGTTAGAGGACCCGGGTAGCTTTTCTGTTCCTTGCAAAATAGGTACCTTCTCAATTGAGAAGGCATTATGTGACCTAGGGGCTAGTATAAGTGTCATGCCCTTGAGTTTAGCTAGGAAACTCAAGTTGACCCGGTTTGCTATTACAGACATGACAGTTCAGATGGCTGACCGATCTGCGGTCGAGCCTATAGGAGTCCTAGAGGATATACCCGTCCAAATAGGGAAGTTTTTCTTCCCTGTTGACTTTGTTGTCCTTGACATGCCTGAGGATGCCCATATACCTATCATCCTAGGAAGGCCATTTCTGCACACTGCTGGTGCAGTTATTGACGTAGGCTCTGGAACTTTGACCTTCAAAGTTGGGAAACATTCTATTATTTTCGCCCAACCTGCTAAAAAGAAGGATCCCCGGTGGCTCACATTACTTGTAATACGGTCTCTCGAAAAGAAATCGTACTTTGTGCTTCCCGAATTACCTATCTCTACTCTCTGCTTTGTGTTAACCCCTCCGCCCCAGATTGGGAGCAAGAAGGAGGAAGAATCTGTTGTTTTAAATAATGCAGGAGCTGGTTTGGGGAAGGAAGTGCTACAAGTTGTGCCAACTGTAAAGAAGCCTATCATTCAAAGAGGAGGCCTTGGATGCCTAAGCTATAGGACTGATGAGGAAGTGGATGATAAGCCAGCCAAGGTGAGACGGTCTGACTTGGATTCCGTTGAACCCAAGGAAGCGTTTGATTGGGGGGATGACGAAGTTGATCCATTGAGCTCTCCGACTGTTGAAGCTAAGAAGGGTGAAGCTGATGAGATGAGCACCATTGAGGCTACCTCTAGTAGCCAGAAGCCGACGAAGTGGGCCATACCGTGGTCCTTCTTGATCAACTATTAGTTGATCAATCTCGTTATAAACTTCTCTTTATTTGCTTTGTTAAGACAATTTTATTGCTTTTTGTGTGCGCGAAAAAACTTCGCTTTTATTTTATTTGCTTAGGATTTTTAAGTACTTTAGGCTTTATTCTGGGTTTTGCGCAATTTTTGGGCGCGTTTTATTGTGTACTTGCAGGTATTTAGAGCTTGTTAGCTCAAATTATTGAGCTAATACGAGAAATTGGAGGTTGCAGCAGTGTTTTCAGTCGATCGACTGGTCTTTATGGTCGATCGACGATTTGCGGTTTACAGAGCTCTTGTTCACGCCCACCTGGTCGATCGATCGATCTCGGTGGTCGATCGACCACTCTTCTTTGCTATATTCGTTCACGACCTCTCCCCTGCTGTGTTTGGTCGATATGCGGACCTAAGGGAGTTTTCTACTCCGCTTTATTTTCCGTCATATTACTTCTTTCTTCAAGTTCTCTTATTTGTGCACAATTTTACCGCCTCAAAATTGTTTTCTCAGTCTTATGCGTGGTATTTTCTGTCTTTCAGGCACTCTTATTGGTAGCACTGCTGGCTGCTGAAACCTCCTAGCTCACGCTGGTTTGGGGAGGTTTCCTCTTTGCGCCTAAAGTCTTGTGAGTTCCACATCTTTCCTTTGTGTCTTGCTTATTTATTTTCTCGCAAATTCCCATTTCTCTTTTCTTCACTATATGATTTTGCACAATGGGGACATTGTGCGATTTGGTTTGGGGAAGGGTTTTGCGTCGCATATTTGCTTGCATTCACGTTTATTTTTTGTTTTTGCATTATTGTTGTTTATTTCTTCATATACATCAAAATTCAAAACAATTGAAAAAAATTCAAAAAAAATCCATAAAATGCACGTTTATTTTAGCATATAGGTCGAGTCGGAACGGTAGTATTTCTATGATGATTTTGCATTTGCACCTGTTTCGCCTGAGCCTTGCTAGATTAACATGTTATTAGTAGAATCGTAAATGCATATCTACGAGTTTTCGTTAATTATCTTGCTGGACTTGAGACTTGACTTTAATAATTGGCAAACTACATCATATTTCTGAGAATTAGAGCCTATAACTGGTGACATTCATGACCGGTTTATTTAGGAATGTGAGTAGTACTCCTTATGAGACATGTTTCCTTAATTTGCATGAATATGAATTTGATCTACTTAATACCTGTATGCATTTGGTCTGTGGTTTGTTAACACATGTGGTAGAGGTTTCCTTTTCTCATTTTACCCATAAGCTTCACACTGCCAAAAATACCCCTTTTTGTCCCATTACTACATCCCACATTTAGATGTCCCTTATCAAGCTAGTAGTCTGTGTTTTCGGGATTGTTACTCATTTTTGGTGGCATATGCTCATGTTTGAGATATTGTTGGGAAGATGAAAAGGAGGAAAGAAAGAAATAGAAAAGAAAAGAAAAAGAATGAAAAAAAATAATTCGGAAAAGAAATGAAAAAAAAAAGGTTATGTACTGTTCAAATGAGTCGATCGACTGCCACCTATGGTCGATCGACTGAGATTAGAGAAAAGAAATCAATTCGCATAATTTAATCCTTATTTTTTGGCGATTTTTGCTCCCATGTTTCATTTATATCCTATGGGGAGTTTATTGATTTGATAGTTTGGAGATTGTGAGTTTTGTGCTTGCTATAGCACCGTTTCGTTTGATTTTGTGCTTGCCATGTGGTTCCGTTTTGGTACTAGCTTGATCACCTGTACCTCCACTTTACCATAAAATGTTTGCCTCTTCTTACCCATACCTCACATATCCCATATATACCTCGGCATGTGTCATTGGTCATATATTTGGTTGGAATGCGTATGTACGGTTGTAGAGGTCATTTTCATATTTTATTGCTGGCATATTTTCATAGGTCGTAGTTAGGTGAGAGTCACTACAAAATTACTTCTTTCTATCTTACATATATATCACCTGTGCTTATTTGAGTGATTTGAGCGACCGTGAGAGTCCAATTTGATAAGTCTCTACAGTTGACGGTTCAGCAGTCTTTAACGACTTTATAATTCGTTTGCATGATTCGCATTACTAATTGATTGTTGGTTGTGCATTAAAATCGGTTTAGGCTTAACAGTCTGCATTTCGCTCTGAGATTGAACTCGTTCCATTAGGTCATTAGATCGAGTCTAGTTCTTGCTTGGGGACAAGCAAGGGTTTGGTTTGGGGAAGTTTGATGCGTGTTATTTATATGATGTTTTACATCCCATTTTACACGCATTTCAGAGCTCATTCATGTAGTTTATGCTGCATTTCTCCCTATTTTCGTCTACTTCCGTATTTTGTACATTATTGCAGAAATGTGGAGAATTCAACGGGAAATCAAGCTAAATCCGTCCCCGAGTAATCTGCATTGCAAATGACGTAAAGGAATTGCTTAAGGAACGAGCTTGGTGCGCAATCCAAGGCCCAAAAGACAAGTCCACGAGTTAAAAGAAGTCAAGTAGCAGCTCCATTAGTCGATCGACCATAATCCTCGATCGATCGACCAATGTTCGGTTCCGAAGCTACTTTGTTTGCTTTGGGAGCGATCGATCGACCACCTTATCAGTCGATCGACCAGATTTCTATTCCAGACGAGAATTAGAAGACCGAGAAAGCGCAAGCCCATGATGCTAGGTTTAGGAAATAAGATGTTACGTTATTTGCTATATAACGTAACATGAAACATTCAGTTTATGATCAAGTTTTTATCTCAGTTTTAGATCCAAGTTTTATCACAATTTCATACAGGAACTTTCAGTTTTGGTTTATTCGAGTAATTAGGGTTTGGAACATCGTTTTAGCATTGGATTTACTTTCTTGTTCTTAATCTTCCCTCCGAAACATCGGTATTCCTTCCGCCCTAATTTCTTTTATTGTTTTACTTTCGTTATTAGTATAGATTTGTTAGTTAGTATCCCAAAGCCAATTATCGCATTATCGCTATTTGCTATCTACTTTAAGCATGAATTCAAAGAATCATTATTAGTTTAATTGTTGTTTTTACCCTTAGCATGAGTAGCTAATTCTATAGTGCTAGGATGTAGGCGATTTATGGCATAGGCGGCATTAGATATACACGGACTGTCTCGCGTGTTGGTCGATCGACTGACATTGTCGGTCGATCGACTGACCTCGTAGGGTTTCCTTCGTTTTAATTGAATTTAATCTTGTATTTAACGAATCGAATGCATGCGACCAGTTAGATACCTATTTTGTGACCGACCCATTAGATCGAAAGATAGGGGAAGTTATTAGACCATCAATTAAATCGACTAAACTGTGCTAAGATCGAAAGATAAGTATAGTTTAGACCGTTAGTCACTTTTCAGGACGAAAGTTAGTATTAGTGACATTAGGGACCTATAGCGAGATCGAAAGATGCTATTTGTTAAGAGTGGACCGAGAGGACCTCTTTATTTCCCGCCTTACCTGTGTTTGATTCAGACCGACTTAGTTTGTCACCTTGAAGCTATAATGACCCGACCATCCTAGTACCCTTCTTTTATCTGTTTAAATCGTTTATTTAGTTTATTATCTTTGTTCACCTTTAGTCAGAGACCAATTCAATTCAACCCCCACAATAGTTACCTCGATCGAACATAAATCAACTAAAATTTACAACTGCCTCCTTGTGGTTCGACCCTGTTACCACTAGCCTAGGTTAGTCTTAATAGGAAATTATAAATTTTATCTTTGGTACTCACAACGACGGGTATCACAGGGCCACAAGAGTGGCATCAGAGTAGGGGGCGACCCCAGAGGAAGAAAGCACCCGAACAGCAGCAGTATAGTGACCATCAGAAATCTTCCGCCGACATTGACGGAGGTTATGTTCACACAAATCCAGATCCTCCTCCACACTAAACAAAGAAGGACCCTCATCAAAACACTCCTGCAACAGTTGTAAACCTCCCCCAGGAACCCCCCAAGAAAGGATAGCCCTGGCAATACTCTCCTCATGACGCTGGCGCCGAATAACCGTCCTACACTCAACATAACTCCGAGGAGCGAAAATATTAAGCAGACACAGCGGTAAAACAAGCAACCAAATCCAGCGGGAGAGATCACTAGGGGAATCAGCCACATCATCCAGAGCTCCTTTCAAAGCCCGAGCAAACCCAAGATGACACTTAGGAGGGATAGATTTAACGGTGCGGAAGCCCAAAGACAATAAACGATCAAGCGAAGATATAGTCCACTGAACAAGTCAACACCATCATCAGAAGAAACCGAAGGAGAGGGAGCCAAAGGTCTTGGAATACCATAAATATGAAAACTGTAGAGGCCATCAACACGCTCCGGAGACAGCACAATATCACCCCGACTATGTCGACATCTAGCACGAGTGGTACGGGTCATAAAACACACCCCACACAACCAGAGCCCCATCCGTCTCAAAACACTCTCGACATTGTAATAAACAGTCAAACTATCAATAAGAGTCTGACGCGTAAGTTCCAACGCACCATTCTGGCAATGTCGGTCCTGAAAATGTTTCTGCCAAGCTGCCTTAGTAAGGCCCTTACCAAAACCATCCCGACAAGCATGAAGACTCGAAAAAGGACAATGGCACCGCAGAAGCTCGGGCATGAAGGAACACACCACCAACCTGCACAGAAAACTATAGAGCCACCAACAAACACCACCTGAGCGGAAACCACCCCACACAAGCAGCTAAAAGCTCAAAATGTACCCGCTACTAGCAACCAAAAGGGCAGCCCAGCTGACCACCAACGCACCACCCACTCTGGCGGTGATCAATAATCAACGTAACAAAGCCAAAACGGCCACAAAGGCGGCCGAGAAGGAACCCACACTCCACAGCAGCCTTAGCCCGTAGCACCCACACAACAACCCAATAGCAGCGGCAGATGTGGCCGGACAATGGAGGACAAGGAGCAGCAACAACCAGCAGTACGGAAGGAAGGAAAGAAAAACGCAACAAAAAGTCACGGTAAAAGAAAAAACAGAAAAAACAGAAACACATCGGTGAAAGGACGGGAACAGTGCAGGCAGTCGTCCACCACCACGTCAAGGGCCGGCGACGTGAGGTCTGATGGCCCAGCAGTGGTGGCGCAAGGGTACCAGTCGCAGACAGACGACTAAGCTCCCTGAGAATGACGACGCACTAAGAGAGAGAATGCTAGAGAGAGAATGCATTAGAAGTGTGATTAGGGTTCGTGATAGTAATGACTACTCGTCGCCAATCTAAATCTAATCATTCTCTACGTAAATCAATAATAAATCAAAAATCAAAAAATTTAATCTCTAGTATGTCTACTCCTGATGAATCTAGTAACCTTGAATTTAATACGTTGGGTAATTTGATAGCAAGAGACAGTGATTTGAGTTCTGCTCAGGTTCCGGAAATTCAGCCGTTTTCCATGTCATCGGAGTTAGAATCGATTGAAGAGGAAGAGGATGACTCTGATGAATAGACAGAAGTTCATACCAAAAATTCAACACCAGGTATGCTGCAATTAACCTCGGCTGACGTCCAATCTGAGTTAGATTTCTGGTCTAATGCTGTTTATTGCTATATTTTGGGCGCAAATCCTCCATGGACTATTGTGGCTAGTTTTATCAAACGAATATGGGGTGAGGAGACCATTGATAAGATTTCCTTCAAATCCAATGGGATCTTCCTTGTTCGTTTTAAAACTGCAGACAAGAAACAGTTGGTTTTACAATCTGGACCCGTCTTTTTTGATAATAAACCAGTGATAGTTAAGGAATGGACTCCTGATTCTAAGTTGGAGAAGGAGGAAGTGGATATGGTACCAATTTGGATCCGTTTCTATGGCCTTAATCTCAAATTTTAGGGACCTGCACTGCTGAAAATTCCTGGTCTGATAGGCACACCTGTCAGGGTGGATGTGGATACTCAAGATAAGCAGTTTCTAGGATTTGCTAGGGTCATGGTTAAGGTGAAGATTGGGCAACAATTGCCAGAATCTATCAGATTTATGGATGAGCTTGATAATACTCAGCATCAGATAGTCCATTATGAATGGAAACCAAGGTTATGTGGAGAGTGCAAAGGCATGGGGCATGAGACAAAGCACTGCAGGAAGAATGAGATACGACAGGAGAAACAGAAAGGCAAACAACAGAAAGTCTGGAGACCTAAACCTGTAGTCCCACCTGAAAAGGGGACAGGACCTGGATTTACTCTGAATTCTCAAGATTTCCCTGTCCTTACCCCTACTCATAACTCTACTACAGGTGCTCTGATCACTCCAGCCCCAATCAATGGAGCTAAGGGTTCTAATATTACTCATATGCCTGTTGTTGTGTCTAAAGTGCCTTCCTCTTCTGTTAGACTTCTTACCCGAATTAACAGGCAGGAGGAGGGATCAGGGGGTGAAAGCTGTAGGAAATCCTTTCTGGAATCTCTCAATACTGCTGTCCCAAGTAGTAGTGAAAGTAGTGGTGGGAAGGAGACTGATACTATTACTAGTGATCATGGTTAGTGTGGGTTTTTGGAATGTCAGAGGGTGTAACAGCCCTAATAAGCAGAGGGACATTAGATGTTTCTTGCACAATAATTATCTCAGTTTAGTGGGTCTAATGGAGACTAGGGTTAAAACTGGTTCCATTAATAAAGTTCATCAAGGTTTAGGTACTCAGTATTCTCTAATTACTAATAATGTTGTTTGTGGAGTTGGTCGTATCTGGGTTCTTTGGGATGATGCTGTGTTTATGGTGGATGTTGTGAGCTGTGAACCTCAGGTCATTCATTGTAGGATCACTTATAGACCTACTGCTCTGAAATGGTGTATGTCCTTTGTTTATGGGTACAATAAATTAGTGGATAGGGATCCCCTATGGCTGTCTTTGGAAAGTTTTCACAGTCAAGTCTATGGACCTTGGATTGTCTGTGGAGTCTTTAATAATGTCCTTGGGTATGATGAGAGAATTGGCTCTACGGTCAATGATACTGAAATTAGAAGATTCAATAAGTGTGTTGACAAATGTGATATTTCTGATGTCCCTGCTCATGGAGCTTTTTACACTTGGAGTAATAAACAGGATGAGGATGGTAGGAGGTTTAGCAGAATAGACAGGGCTTTAGTCAATATGGTGTGGCTTATGGCTTTCCCAGATATGACTGCTACTTTCTTACCAGAAGGTTTATTTGACCATAATCCTTGTGTGATTGAGCCTTGGTCTATTACTGATAGGAAGAGGTCTAGTTTCAAATACTTCAATATGTGGGGAAGAGATGAGAAGTTTATGACTATTGTTGAGGCAGTTTGGAGAACTCCTATTAATGGCATCACTATGTTTCAAATAGTCAGGAAGCTGAAACTTTTAAAGAGGGAGCTTAAGGAACTCAATAAAGAAGCTTATTCTAATGTGGAAGCTGTAGCTCGTCTAGCTAAGATTCACCTAGAACAGTTACAAAAACAAATGCAGAATGACATGGGTAACTGTCACTTATGGGATAAGGAGAAACATGCAGCTGCTACTTATAGAGAATTGGATAAGGCTAGGACTGAGTTCTTAGCTCAGAAGGCTAAAGTGCAATGGGCTGAATAAGGTGATTGTAATACTCATTACTTTCATTGTGCTATTAAAAGTAGAAGGATGCAAAATAAAGTCCTGGCTATCTCAGATGCTGAGGGGGTGAGTTGCTCTACTACTACTGATATAGAGAATGCTTTCCTGACTTTCTACAAGACTCTGTTGGGGACTAGTAAGTGTACGAGCAAGGTGCATTTCCCAACTGTTAGGAGGGGCAAGACTGTTACTGATTCACATACTCAAAGGATGTTGAGCCCAATCACTGATGATGAGATTAAAGAGGCCCTATTTTCCATCCCTGCAAATAAGTCCCCTGGACCTGATTGGTATACCAGTCAGTTCTTCAGGGATTCGTTTGAGGTGATAGGTGGAGATATTTGTAAAGCTGTGAGGGAGGTGTTTACTAATGGTAAGCTCCTGAAACAACTAAATGCTACCCTTATTACTTTAATACCTAAGAAAAAGAGACCTTCAACTGTTGGTGACTTTCGACCTATTGCTTGTTGCAATGTGTTATACAAATGTATCACCAAACTTCTGTGCAACAAAATAGCCTATGTCCTCCCTGAGATTATTAGTGACAATCAGAGTGCCTTTATTAAGGGGAGAGATATAGTTGACAACATCTTAATATGTCAGGACTTGGTGAGATTATATAATAGGAAATCTTGTTCACCTAGGAGTTTGATGAAGGTTGACCTTAGAAAGGCCTATAATTCTATTGAATGGTCTTTTATTGAAGGAATGCTTAGAGCTCTTAGGTTCCCTTGTCAGATAATCAATTTAATCATGGAATGTGTGACCTCCCCTACCTATACCTTATCCATTAATGGGAGCACTTTTGGGTATTTTGAAGGCAGAAGGGGCATCAGACAAGGAGACCGTATTTCTCCTTTGTTGTTTATCATTTGTATGGAGTACTTCTCCAGGATCTTGGCTGTGGTTACTCAGAGACAGGAGTTTAAATTCCATCCATTGTGTAGGCCTCTAAAGCTATGTCACTTGTGTTTTGCTGATGATCTACAGCTTTTTAATAAAGGAGATGTGGGGTCTGTGACAGTCATACTCAGAGCCTTTGCTACGTTTTCAGCAGCATCAGGTTTGGAAATCAATAAGGATAAATCTGAGATTTATTGCAATGGTATAGAAACTACTGAGATGCAGAATATACTTAGAATATCTGGATTCCATGTAGGGAAATTCCCTTTCAGGTATCTGGGTATTCCAATTTGCTACAAGAGGATTTCTATTGGTGATTGCTCTAAGCTGGTGGAACGTATGGTGACTACTATCAGAGGATGGGGGCAAGGAAGTTGAGTTATGTTGGTCGTCTTGTACTAGTTAATTTTGTCCTTTCCCAACTGCAATCATATTGGGCCAAGATCTTTGGTATACCCCAGGGGATAATTAAGAAAATCATCAGTATTTGCAGAAACTATTTTTGGGGAGGGGATGATAACTATACTAAAGCTCCCCCTGTGTCGTGGGAAAGTGTGTGCAGAGATAAAGCTGCAGGTGGACTAGGCATTGTTAACAGTCAGGTCTGGAATGTGGCTATGATTGCTAAATATACGTGGTGGTTAGCATGTAAGGCTGGCCATTTATGGATAAAATGGGTTAGTCATCTGTATATGAAGCAACATGATTGGTTTAGTTACCAATCTACTACTAACTCAAGCTGGACTTGGAGGCAAATTTGCAAGGTCAAGGATCAGTTAAAAGGAGGGTATGTGAATGGAACCTGGGGATCTAATAATGGGAGGTACACTACTGTTGTAGGTTACCAATGGCTCATGGTAGATCCTGAGAAGACTCTATGGCACTCTGTGGTCTGGAACAGGCTAGCTCTACCTAAGCACAACTTCATAGCTTGGTTGTATGCTAAGGAAAGACTCTTAACTAAGGATAGATTAATCAAACATGGTCTACTTATTGATGGTACTTGTGATATCTGTAGCAGCTCTAATGAGACAAGAGAACATCTGTTCTTCTTATGTCCCTTCAGTAACAGATGTCTGCAGGGGTTGGGGGAATGGTTGGGAGTTGATATACCTGATCATGATACTTTGGATTGGTGCAGGAGGCTGAAAATGAAATCCCTAATGAAGAAGCAACTGATGATAGCTGCAATCTTGGCTCTTTATTATCAGGTCTGGTGGACCAGAAACAAGTGTAGATTGGAAATGATGTTACCTCATCCGCAGTCTGTCATAGGGCAAATTCAACAGCTCATTCGTTCTGTGGGTAATAGGAGATTATGGTCTGTTAAGCATAGAGTTGATAGTGTATGGTGTACTAAAGTTGGTATCAGTTTGCAGTAGTGAGTAATAGCCATTTGACATCCTCCTGATGTGAATGTGCAAAGTTGTAAAATCTCTGGTGATGTACTTCAATTTCCTAAAATATCTAATATAAGAAATTAACATTTCACCAAAAAAAAATGACGACGCACTACACGCGAAACACCCTCCTAACAGCAGACCCACGCCGGAACAACCAACAAAACCTTCCCCTGACCGGCGACGTAAGGTCTAAAGGTCGACGTGGGGCGGATATTGGTAGCCGACGGTGGCAACTAAACGGAAAAAAAACGCGAAGCCCTAAACCGCAGAAACTTGCTGCCCTAATCCGCGAAAACCCAACACCCCAACCAATAACCCACCACCGATGATCAACGCCGATGAAGATGGTGATGGTGGCGGCAGTAGGGGAAGGCGGCAACGGCAGAGGCACGAACGGCAGCAGACTAGGGTTCAAACTTATTATTATTATTATTATTATTATTATTATTATTATTATTATTATTATTATTATTATTATTATTATTATTATTATTATTATTATTATTACTATTATTATTATTATTATTATTATTATTATTGTTATTATTATTATTATTGTTATTATTGTTGTTGTTATTGTTGTTGTTGTTGTTGTTGTTGTTGTTGTTGTTATTGTTGTTGTTGTTGTATTGTATTGTATTACTATTATTATTATTAGGGTAAATTGATAACTTATACCTAGTATAATGTCATTTTTCAGATCTTATACCTAAGATAATTTTTTTCCAAAACTTATACCTACCATCCCAATTTCTTACAAACTTAATACCAAGTTCCATTTCCGGAAAAAAATTGACAAAGTGACCGATTTGCACTTACTTTTTAATCTTTCTTACACTCATTTAGTAGTATTCCCCATAATTCAATACCAACCACCAGTTATCCGACCACTTTAACCCATCAACATTAACGACCACCACCCTGACAACCATCTTTACCGACGACCTCCTCGTCACCCCGTCACAGGCGACCTCCTTTTGTCTCTCGCCGTCAGTTCAGAATCGATCCCCATTTGCGGTTTTCCGTCACGTCCACATCCAGCCGCCTCCGACAGCCACTGAACAATACCTAACTCCCCTGAACCTCCGCTCACGACCTCAACCAATCAATTACCATAGTAAAACGCAGCCACACCAGAACATGTGCATCCTCACCAACGCCCTTTTACGATCGCCATCAACACAATCGAAGCTTGTGGTGGTGGGTTTGTGAAAGGCGGGTTAATTCTGGTTGTGGGTGAGCAGTGTTGGGGCACGTTAGTGGTGGTGCTAGGTAGTATTAGTGCGTGTTGGACAGTGTTGATGGTGGTGTTGGTGTTAGATAGAGACAGTTTTCGGCGGTAGTGGCGGTGTTAGATGGAGGCGGTATCGGGCGGTGATAGTGTTGTTGTTATATGGTAGGGGAATGTGGTATTGGGTAGTGATGGAGCCAGTGTAGGGTGGTGAATTGGTGATGGCACTGGGAGATGATGGTGTTGGTGTTCGGGGAATCGGGGGGTTAAAGATTGAAAATTTGAAACATTTAGTTAGTAGGTGTAGCTGATTAGGGGTAAAATTGACAAACAACACCATATTTTGTCATTAAAATTTTATTGTAGCCGGATTCCGGTCTTTCTTTTTGCCGGAGGTGAAATTTGGTATCAAGTATAAAGGAAAATAAGAAGCTAGGTATAAGTTTTGAAGAAAAATTATCTTAGGTATAAAATTTAAAAAGTGGTGTTATATTAGGTATAAAATATCAATTTACCCTTATAATAATAATAAAACATAATAATTGGTAATTTCCTAATTTAGTCCTACAACCTATTCTACCACTATAAATAGATGGAATAGCCATGCAATAAACCCTATTCACTCATAAAATTCACAAAAGAGAAAGAGAAGGAGATCTAGAAGGAAAAAAGAAGGAGAATTAGGATTATAATCGTCTCAGGGTAAGACCATCTCATAATATATTCAACTCGTACTTTATTTATTTAAATCGCATATAAACCACCGTGTGACTACCATGTGACCTGACCTTGACCTTGACTCTGTCGTGGACCACCATGGTGTGACCGGACCTAGGTTTGACCACCGTTGACCGGCGGGAAGGAGGATGTTGGAGGTGTTTTAAGTTGGTTTTTTGTTGTGTTTATACCATAGATTTCACTCGTTTAAACACCATGTTGTGACTGTTTTGAGACCAAACCTGGGGTGGGGTTGGACCATGGTAGTTAGTCAACCACAGAGGGTGGTCGTGGGTGGTTAAAAGTAGCGCCTTGCTCGGTGGTTGTCGTAATTTCGAAGGGTTGGTGTTCGTTGTGGGTTTTGTTGTTATTAGGAACCGTGTGTGTATTGTAGACCTGGAACCTCATGCTTGACTAAGACCCTGACCTTGGGAGGTGGTGCTACTGGTGGGACCATCATGGGTCATAGGAGACAATGGTGGTGGCCGCTGGTGGTGTTTGTGGTGGTTGTAGCTAGTAGAAAGTGGTGTGTGCTCTGTTTTCGGTATTGTCGCTGTTTGAGTGTTTGTGGTGGTCTGGTGCACTGCTGGTGCCACCGTTGGATAGTGGTGACCACGGTGGTGACTGGGTCGAGTTGGGGTGGCAGTAACATGGGTTGTTGAGTCAGGTTTTGGGCTGCACACACACGGGTTGGGTACGAGGTGAAGGACGTGGTGTGTATTGTTTGGGTTGGTGTCGTGGGTGCTAGGTAGTGGGATGCTGGCTGTTTGTGGTAGTCGTTGCAGGTGGTTGGACCATCGTTGGGAAGCTGGCAGTGGGGTGTCACGGTGGGGGTTGGTGGTTGAGGCGTTGGTTGTCGGGTAAGGGAAGTATACACAGGTTGTTTGGGGGTTTAAGGGACGTGTTTGGTTTATTTCACACGTGAACTTCTCAACATAATTTCATTGTTGTTGGTGGGGTTAATTGTTGATCCAGGTTTTGGAGACGGGTTTATTTGGGTGTTGACACATGGGTTTGATCCAGGTTTTGGTGACGGTTTTATTGAAGAGTGCTACTAGTTTATTAGCTCGGATTGTGTAATTGGATATTGCTTGCCAGGTAGGATAACTACTCAACTCGTCTTTTGTGAAATTGAATATTGGATGCATAAATTGTTATTGTTGAATTACCGTCGGTTGTTTATTATGTCTTGATGAAATTATAGTTGGTTGTTTATTATTGGTTGGGAATATTCGTATTCGCATATTATTTTATTGAGTATCCTCAGTCTCGGACTGGGACGACATTAAGTTATGAGATTATCCTCAGTCTCGGACTGGTACAACAATGAGTTATGAGATATCCTCAGTCTCGGACTGAGACGACATTTGTGCTTATCCCCGGGACAGGAGTTGGCGGGCCGGCGGTGTGGTGGAGCCTCGGTCACGGACCGGGACGACTAGTGTGGATATGATAGGAATTGGTGGTGGTAGTTTTTCCACGTGTTTACATCTGTTAAGTTTGCATATTTAATGTTGTGTGATTATCCTACTCAACCCCGTGGTTGAATTCGTGAACACCTGTGATGAACCATAAATGGGGAGCAGACTTGCAGGTGCTTGAGACTAGCTGACTTAGGAGCAATGCGACGTGAGCTCGACTTGGACCATAGTTGGTGTCTAGATCACTTAGTTGACTTATACAACTTTATTTATTTCCGCTGCGAATAGTATCTTATTTTATATTAAGTTTAGTTTGGTTAAGTTGTAATAAACATGTAATCGCTAAGTTTTAATTAAAACTACTTTGGTGAGTTGGACTTTGTTATTCACTACCTCGGAAAAGCGAGATGGTAACACTCTCATTTACTTAGGATGTCTAACTAAAGGCTCCTGAATAAATGGGGGTGTTACCAGAAGGATTGAGTCAAAGCACTGAAAAGATTTATGAAGTAAGAATTAACCAACTGAGAAATTTCCGATTCAGACAAAGTCCAGTTACCCATATCATTTTTCAAAGCAATAATCCAAAGATGCTTCTGGCGAGATTTCTCTCGGCTAAAAAAATACACTACTAGAAAAATAAGCTAAGAGACCATTGGAAATTGGCCTAAGAAACCAACATTGAGATGGTTTCAAGGTCAAAGGTCTCTTAGGGTAAGAAACCATCTAAATACAAATGGTTTCTTTGTGAAAAGTTAGAAATCAATGATGATAGTTAGATGGTTTCTTAAGTATTTGGAAAAGAAACCATTAAAGTGGAAAAAATGGTTTCTTAGCTAAGGATAAGACACCATTTCTGACAACCAGATGGTTTCTTTGCTTCTTTCAAGGAAACCGACTGACAAAGAGGTACGCTCTCTTTGATTTTTTTTTTCTTTTTTTTTTCTAGCACTAGCATAGCATTCATAGTTTCCTGTATTAATGGTATAAACAATTACGAAATATAAACTCATCAAAAATACCCATTAACAGTACAAAATTTATGAATTATCACTTTAACAATATACTCAGAGTTACAATATCTCTTGAAATACACACTATTTGCATAGAGTATCCAAAAAATTAAAGGTACTCACTCTTCAAGAGCTTACAAAATTGATAAGAAAATCTCAACTCATTTTTCCACACTATATACCTCCTCATCTAATTCTAAATAGTACAAACAAATCTAATCCACATTGTCCGAACCTTATTAACTAGTCTTGGCTCCAATACATCAATACCTGCACGGAAAATAAAATCCAGTCACACAAATAACTGGAAATCAAAAATCATTTTAAGTTACCTTAAATAATCAAACTCATCAAACGCAGCTGCATAAAATCAACACTAATCACTCAAACATTGCAAATATACTCTCATTTAAAGATATTCACATTACCTTAACAGCATGTTCGAGCAGACATTATTGTGACACAACAAAAGCAAGTTGGAGAGCAACTGCAAGTTAGCAAAAAGAGAATCAGGTAAACCACCAACCAACGAACTGCAAGAAACAAATATGCATTTCAAATTCCACCAAAAGTTTCTTACAAGGGTGGAACATTCTATATGACTTAGGTCCAGAACATTGAAGATACATGAAAGACGTTTCAAAGTGACAAAGGGGTGCCAGATTATCAAAATCGTACAATTACCTTAGCTGAATGAGAAAATTGATTGATCAATCGTCCTGCAAAATAAAATTAACAGAAAATGATGCCCTAAAAAAATTGTTGTCATTCACAACTATATACGATGCTATTGTAAATACTGCCTAATAGGAGACATGTTAAGAACATAGAGCAGTAACTGTTGGAGAACAAGGAATACATTAAAAATTATAATACACCTGGTTGTTGGAGAACAGTGATTAGGGTGAGGCGAGGACATCTTCACACAAAGCCAGCTACCAAGCACCACCCAACATACTCAAACAACATATGCTTCAATTATCATACTTTATATTAAGACTTCTTTAGCCATCCAACAATTCTTGATCACTTCTAATTCATGAATCCAATAACGCAAAGACAGTCTTATAAGGCACAGGACAAAGTGACAAGTGACAACCATAGTAAGAGTGCTTCCCAACTCTTCTAGTGTATGAGAAGTTGCATCAAAGACCAGGACAAGGAACAATAACGACGAGCAAAAAAATGAGATGTTATACACTTGTCACAATTTTGTTGAATTTTCTTCTAAGAGCTCCTTTTCTAGTCATAAAGAGGTCCTTTGTAAAATCCAATACCAATAACCATCATCTCAGCATTGTCTAACTTAATGGTAGAACAAGTTTTGTTAGGTATAAAGATTGTACACAAAGCTTTACAATGCTTGAATTACAAATGACACCTACATAACATATATTAAGCTGAAGCATAAATATATAAAACAAATCAAAGACCACCAAACTATAACTAAAAACTATCTAAAAAAACACAAAAACATTTCACCAATTTGTTAAAGAAACATCATTAACCAAACAAAAAAAAAAAATACAATAATCAACAATTAAACGATTACCATTCTGCTCATATTTGGATCAAAGGCCCCCTTGTTGCTTCTGGATTTGAGAACTACATTAGTATCCTACTATTCTTAGTATAGTCTAGAAGATTTCAAAGAATATATTAGATTTACTTAGACTTTACATAATTAAAGCTAATTTGACTGAAATTGTTGACGATAAAAGCTACTGTAATTGGAAATCAAGGAAATAATAACTCTCTCATTTGTCCAGTTTTCACGATAAAAGCTAATTGGGGTTACAACAGCCAACAAGTTTTCAATTGACAATTTATTATCTCCTATGCATATTTACTAGTATAATAAGCTATTTATATGAATTATGCATTAGCCTATTAAACCAATTACCCCATAAATAACCCTAATTCATCTACCAAAAATTCTCAATCAAATATAAACCCTAACACAAGTGATATTATCACTTTATGTAAAATCATACTGCATTCAATCAATTAAGGGATAACAAGAGCAAAATCGAAAAAAAAAAAGGAACTCACCTGATTGGAAAACGCAATAATTAACGAGTAGAGCGAACGAACAGCAAAAGGAGAGCCGGTGGTAGTTTGGCGGCGACAAATGGTGGGTTGGCGGGTTGCAGGTGAAGGAGCAAGTAGACGAATTGGGATTTTAGGGTTGAACTGTAGAAGGTGCTAGAGAGATGAGAGGGTAAATACTGAGTTGGTGAAATAAAAAATATACTTTTATTAATTTATATTTGGCTGATTGGGTTTTGTGTATCTTGTTTATTTCTTACCCTTTATTTAAAAAAAAAATGAAATTATCTCAATGGCGCCACTTTTTTTATATAAATAACCATTTTTCACTAAGATGGTTTCTTTGTTATTTCATGTTAGTGGGCCATACCATACATAAGAAACCATTTTTCTCTACAAGATGATTATTATAATCTAAGACACCATTGAACTGCTTATATGGTTACTTATTAATGATTCCTTATCTATATTTTCTAGTAGTGATAAGAAGTTTGGAGCCCATCATAAAAACTAAACTCGGATTTTGCTCGTTGTTTCCAGAAGGAATGCCGGATATAAACATCCTGCTTTACAGATTTAATATTCTTAATAAAATTGAAAGCATAGGTGTTATCTTGTGCAAGTAAAGCTGATACCGATAATTCTTTAGATATAGAGCTCCGGTCAATCATAAATTTTCTAGGATTTTGAAGGACACATTGCAGAATGCCAGTCCGGATATAGTTGAGTTTCATATAGACCAAAGTTGTGGCAGGACCTATAGCAACAGAGTTCCAAATGGAAGAAACAAGACTTTGAATATCTGGATGATCAAGACACCAGTTGTCTGCACGATAGGGTCTTTTCGGTTTCATGTTTTGGACATCCGTGGAAAGCACAATCAGGGCATGGTCTGATAGAAAAATGTTAAGATTTTGAATATGAGCATCCGGAAATGAAATAAGCCAATCGTGAGATGTGTAACCACGGTCAAGGCGCTCCAAAATTAAACTAGAAGAATCTCTCTTGTTTGCCCAAGTAATTGAGGGCCTGAGAAAGGAAGCTCGGTGAGAGGGAATTGATGCGCCAGACTAAAAAAGATTTCCAGCCAGTAATGCTGCGAGAGCCTCCAAATTTATCGGAATGATGTTCGAGTTGGTTGAAATTGCCAATCATGCAGAGAGGATAATAAGAAGAACAGCGAGCATTCATAGATTGCCAAAAGCTCGATCTGGACTCATTACAAGACTCACCATACAGAAAGAAAGCGTACCATACAAAATCAGTACCGGATTTACAACTTCACAAAGGATAAAGTGAGGATCCGTTACAAGAGGCAAAATATCGGATCTTTCATCCCATAACAAAAGTAACCCACCACTCAAACCAACTGCATCAGTACCGCAAAAATGATGCAGATTGAGAGAACTGGTTTTATACACACTATCAGCTAACGAACATTTAGTTTCTTGAAGGAAACATACCGATATATCATAGTAGCGTACAAACCAACATAAGTACGGAATGATAGGGGCGTCCGTACAGCCTAAACCACTAACATTCCATGAGAAGATCTTTATTGTCCTATTGGTGACAGAGGCAGGACTGCCACAACCCAAATTTGTGTAGAATTTGCATGATTATCCTAAGCAATGGAACCTGAAATCCCCCTAGAATCTGCAAGGTAAGAGCAAATCTTTAGTCGCTTGTTTGGGATAGAAGAAATAAAGCCACGAGATGTTTCCTCTTCAGAAAATGCTGAAAAATTCCTTTTACGCGAAACAGATGTGACACCCCCATACTCCAAGTGCCTTACCATGACCACTCAGGTATAAGAACGTCACCATCTCGGTTTCCCGAGGCAATGATAATCAAATGACAATAAAGAAACGTAATTTAAATAGCCAAACTGTTTAAAGTGATTACAAGTCCAAAACCAAACTGATAAAAGGTACAATACATGTTCTTAAAAACCAAAGGTCTAAACAACTAAAGTATGACAGTGGAAGACTCTAATCGGCTCGTGGTGACACATCCCAGCTAGCCCAAAAGCCTCTAGTCAAACATGCTCAATAACTGCTCACCATCCCCAAATGGATCACCACAGTTTTTAAAACAATTAAACGGGGTCATTACTAATTACACAAAATAAGATACAATACAACAATTACCAAACAGCACAATCATCACATCAAACCCCGGTCTCCATAAACAATCTCCACGTAAATGATTACACACTAAAGTGTGTAGCCCTGCCAGAGTACCCATCGCAACAGATAATCCACACCGCCAGTGGGGAGGACCGCAGCCGTACCCACCAAATCCCCGCTCATCTCCATCGAGCGATAAACCCAAGTCCATTAATGTGCACATCCCTTCTGTGGCAGGTTCCACAGAAGGCGAATCATGGGCATGAAGCCACTCCCGCAAGTAACTCCACTCAGCCATATATATCATGTAACTACTACTGAGTAGGGAAAATCCTACCTGAAATGCAATCACAAGCAACAGACGATCTAACAGCTGTCTCAAAAACGCTCATCTACGAATCCTCCTCCTATTCACATAATCATATAATTACTAACAATCACAATTAACCATCAAAACCCCCAATCCCCCAAATTAGGGTTTAAACAAAGTTCATTAAATGCTATAAAATTGGTACGTAGATCTTACCCTCGGCGCAAGGATCACAAGGACACAAAGAATGATGAAATCCGACCTCTCAAGCTCCGGGATTTGCCAATAACACGGATGATGCGAATAACGTAGTCTCAATCTCCTTTTTAAGATTATTAGGTTTGTAAAAGTTTTTAATAAAGATGACGTTATGAATTATATACTAATCCGTGTTATTAACAAAACCCGTCAAAATAATACCCGTTAACCGACCTACTCGATCGAGTAACTAACGTACTCGATCGAGAGCCACTTACTCGATCAAGTACCAAGGCTACTCGATCGAGAACCCTATAGACAGACTATTGTTTCGAAAATCAAAACACCCTTACTCGACAGAGTAAGGCCCACTTGATAGAGTACCCAGAGACTCATAATAGCGTAGTATTACAACAGCGCTCAGAGACAAGAAGTATATGATTCATCAGAAGCACAAAAGGACTGTGAAAAAGATCGACAAGAACTGAGGCTAGAAATATCGTTGAGAAAAGCTGCAAATCCCACCGTAGGTGTCATAGAAATTGAGGAGGGTATGGAGTTATATTCATTCGAGTGATAACCAGCATTAGACAAAGATAGAGAGGGAGTTACAGCACGGGCTGGAGTGTCAATATTAAGGTGAGATTGGAACCACCAAGTTTGATCCAACATCCTATGATCTCCGGGAATATCAATATCTGGAACCACAGAATCTCTAGGAGCGGACAGAAGCATATCGAAAGAAGCAGTACGAAAACCAGAAGGAGAAAAGTTATGCAGATACAAAGTAGGCTCAGAAATAACCTAATGATGGAGGCTAGGTTATTTTGAGGTTGAGCCAGGGGATAGTCCGAGAAGCTTAAAACCCAAGAGAGGGATCACCGGCTGGCTTAGGGGCACGCTTACGAAAATCCGACCTTGGAACATCATTACGCGTCATTTTGTATAACGAGTTAAGCTTTATGTAACATAGAAATTTCGTGAACTCGAAAATAACACTCAAAAGAATTATTCATCCCTTGCCAGAGGGGTTCCTTGAGAATAACCTCATTCCAAATTCCATTTGTCTTGTATTAATTCCCTTCTTCTGAAGCAAAAACAATCCCTTACTTTGGCAGCTCTTATACTAGAGTCTCTCCATTAAAATCATATTTTTAATTACGAAAGCCAAACCCGTACCCTCAGCTAAACAAAGGCGCAAGTAGCCAAGATGACAAGTCGAAAAGGGCAGATAATCAATTATGCAGAATACAAACAACAACAACATCGGAGCTTTAATCCCAAAATGATTTGGTGTCGGCTGACATGAATCATCTTATAGAACCGTCCATGAGTTAACGCACACCTCAAAAATGCGAAAAAAATAGAAAACAAAAAATGAAAAACAAACGGGGAGTCAAACATAACACAAAAGTTAGGTAAACTTATAGGTTTTAAAATCGAAGTCCGGATTTCTTTTATAAAAACTTAGAATTTAAAGCAAGAAAAAAGATTAAAACGATTTTGAAAAGCGAAGTAAAACTTAAGGGTCCGGAATACCTTAAAAGTGAAAGTTGTTGTAAAAAGGTGTAATAAATCTGAAAAGAACAAATAAATTTTAAAAATTAAATAAAAACATTAAATATATCAAATAACGTCAAATGCTAAAAATCCACATGTATCATTGCCCTCCATTGAGCCCTTTCCGGCACCATTCCCTCATCAAGCCCGAGAAATCTCATATCATGTTGTATCACTCTCAGCCATGTCTCTTTTGGTCTCCCTCTACCCCTATCAACCTTTTCTGTTCCCCAAGTCTCCAGCCTCCTAACCGGTGCGTCCATAGGTCTCTTTCTCACATGGCCAAACCATCTTAGTCAGTTTTCCATCATCTTGTCCTCTATTGGCGCCACTATCACCTTTCCCTAATCACCTCATTCCTTAATTAATCTTTCCTTGTATGGCCGCACATTCAGCTCAACATACGCATCTCCGTCACACTCATCTTTTGAATGTGACAATGTTTCACGGCCTAACACTCGGAGCCATAAAGTAAGGCAGGCCTAATCACCTTGCGATAAAATTTTCCCTTTAAATGTTTCGGGAATATCTTTATCGCATAAAAACCATGTATCACTTTTCCATTTCAACCATCCCGCTTTAATTCTATGAGCCACATCTCCGTCTAACTCCCCATCTTTTTGAAGAATAGATCCTAAATATCTAAAGAAATCTGACCCCTCAACAACATTTCCATTGAAAATAATACTCCCCGCCCCTGTCGATCTTGACCCCGCCACGTTACTGAACTGACACCTCAAGTACTCGGTCTTACTCCTGCTTAGCCTAAACGCACGAGTCTCCAAAGTATGCTTCAACAGTTCCAACTTTCTCTCAACCCCCTCTTTCGTCTCATCAACCAACACAATATCATCCGCAAACGTCATCAATGATGCAGAATACTTGAAAGAAATCAATTAGGCTCGACGAGACCTACGTGCACTAATGTTTACTAAGCAATGTGCTCCTATTATGCTGCGCCTAGCGTAATATTCTTATATGGTTCATCATTAAAGTCAGTATTGCGTCATCACTCGAATAGGTCATGTTTTCTTAGCAATGTCGTTTATTACAGAATGTTGTTGCTCCGCTTTTGTAGATGACATGATGCAGGTACATATGATGTGAAAACAAAGACTGGCGGTCCAAACGGTTCAATTAGGTACGAGTTGAGCCACGGTGCCAATAAAGGCCTCAAAATTGTCATTGATTTTTGTGGTGAGCTTACTAAGATAAAAAGTACTATGCGCATACAACGACTACATTTCATGCTATATAACTTTGAGTTATAGTGTAATGTTGTATGGTTTTCCATATGGGTAGTGTTATGTACATCTGACCTCGGCCACGCCTTAAGCGAAAACCTTCAATGTATAGAGTAATGTGGTACAGGATAATGTTGTATGGTTTTCGTCGTGTAAACTTCGAGAAATATAGTGTTGTGTACATCTGACCTCGACCACGCCCTAACTCTTTTCACCGACTTATGTTTCAATTACTGATCTCAGAAGAAATAAAGGCTAAACACCCCAGGATCACTTATGTTGACCTTTACCAGGAGAAATTCCGTATTGTAATGCATCGATGAGTGTATGAGAGTAAATGAACAAGTTTTGGAGTCGTTCCAACTTCCTGAGTTCAATCCTCACAATCGTATCTACCTCAGCTTGCTGAAGTCGTTAATGTGGAAGTCTCAAGTCGTCCAACCATCGACTTTATTCCAGGTCAATTGGTACGTGTTTCTTACTACCGGTCATACAACTGATGCAGATTCCTCTATCCATCTGATATTTTAATTTAGAATTATCACAATCATATATCATAACCTGGATTACCTCGGTCCTACTGATAAAGGCCGTCTTCCTGATGCTTTTTTTTTGTTAGGAAAGAAAACTAGATTGATTCTCTGGAGTAGAACCAACATATCTCATCCTTTCGGATGAGGGAAGAGAGTGAAAGCCCACTGATAAGGGTAAAGTCGTATCACCTTAATCAAAATTAATCCAAATTACTACTAACAAAAAGCTAGCGGTAAGAAGGGTCGAATCCACAGAGAGGCGAGGTAATTATTCTAGTTTGTTAATATTTAAGTCTGTCTTTAATGTAACAAGTTATGGGGGTTTGTTTGATTTGATTTCTAACAGCTAATTGCAAAGTAAATAAAAGATGAATAACAATAATATTAAAGAGTCTAGGGATTCGGGTTCACTAGGTAGTCTTCAAAGGGTAGGATTTAAATCATTGATTGAGCAATTTATATTGTTGAAAGTCATATGATCGGTTGATTCTAATATGTCTTTTTAGATCTAACTTAACATGCAATCGCTATCATTAAGTCAGTCTAATTCAATTATCGTGGCCTATACTAGTCTTAACTCTGTCGGTGATAATCCAAGTTTATGCGATACTAATTAATCAATTCTGTTCAGTAATCAACTAATTAGAAGTAGAGCAATAATTGAACAACAATAGAAAGCAATTTAACAATCAATTCATAATAATCCCTTTTCTAACAATCTAGATCCCCTTTCACCCTAGATTAAAGGCTTAGCTACTCATATTAAAGGTAAGAACAACAATATTAGTAATGGAAAACATGATGAATAATAATAAAGATGAACAAGTAATTGAAATAATAATTAAAGAAAGATTGATACCGTAATAAAGGAATGCTTAGATCCAGAAGGAAGAACAATAATTAAACTAAACTAAGTATTTGAGAGAGTTTTCTAAGGTATCTATACTAAACTATGAAAATAAAAGCATAAATAATCTAGGGTACGAGTTTTGGTCTTTATAGCAATACATAACCGACTTAAGGAAAGTTACGGGAATTATAGAAAATTGGAAAGTTCCTCGATCGAGCCTAAGTGCACTCGATCGAGTCACCACTTCCTCGATCGAGCCTGGCCTTACTCGGTCGAGGCACCAAATTTCAAGAACCCCCAACTCTCGACATTGCAAATTTTAGTTGATTAGGTTGGTTCCTCGATCGAGCCTTGCTGCACTCGAAGGCTCGATCGAGGAACCATGTTCTTGCTTTGCGCACTGAACTTCAAATGGTCGCCATTTCTTCGTTACTTGTCAGAAACAAGCAATTTTCACGGCGTTGGAAAGCTAAGAAGATAAGCTTTCACCTCCAATTAGGATAACTTGAAACTAAGTAGTAGAGCTCTAGATATGGCTCATCAAAGTAGGCACTAGTAATAAGAATCTCTTTTCTTCGTGTTTTCTTCTTAACTTCTCTTCCTTCATTCTTATGGATTATTGTTACATGCTTCGTGTTTCCCTTCATGCCCACTCCGCGATGCCCATTTCATTCCTTTGCTCCTCAAATGCATCATTCCTGCATTAAACATAAAAAGCGGAAGTATCGACATTCTAACATAAAAGGCATGTAAATGATATAAACTAGCACGAAAACTGTATCAAAAGTAATTAAGGGGTGACATAAATATGTATATAATTATGGCTCATGAAACTCCCCCAAACCATCTCTTTGCTTGTCCTCAACCAAAGCAACACACAATACAAAAGGCATTCATACAAATGGCGAATAAACAACTCAGAGCTAATGTTTAATGCACATACAAATTCCAAGCTATCCATATCAGTAACAAAGTAATGACAAAAGTGTACCAATAAAACAAATTCAAAGGTAGGGGAAATAGATTACGCAGCTCAAGTCTCAAGTCACCATATTATAGATAAATGCCAAATACCTTTCAATCTTGCAAGACAAATTAGTCGGATTCACTCATGCACTCATAAGTATTGTAAGGGTGAGTTATATGTGAAGATAGAAAGAAGTAGAAACACTCACTCGACTTATGAAACATGCATGCAATCTAATGTGATAGAGATTTCCCCAACTAATATGCAATCACAAGGTAGACAAAAGTACATGTATCAAGGACAATAAGGGGGGCAAATAGGTTAAAGGTATAGAAATGGTTGTGTCAAAGCACGTGATGGATATGTGGAGCTAAGACGGTAGTCGCAGCGCTAACCAAAACCAAATCTTAAAATAACAGATGAACCCAACTTAAGAAATGATCTCAACTTTACAACGTATGAGAGCTAATAAATTACTCTCCAATTATATGCATTAGACTCTAACAACCATCCATTTGATCCTTGACAAAACCAAATGAAGCAATCTCTTTTCTTTTCTTTTCTTTTCTCTTTTTCTCTTTTTCGATTTTTTTCTTTCTTCTTTTTTTTTTTCTTTTTCTTTTGCTTCTTATTTTTCTTTTTCCAACATAAGGATACAACTCAATTGCTAAATAATGATCTTGCTATACCCGCAAGACAACAATAAGTATCATCCCAACCATAGTAGTAAAATAAACATGATAAACAAGCAACTGCGACTGTCCCGAAAATGTAGGCAAATTCTTGGATTGTAGCTAATAAGATGTAATTTAAGATTGGTTACAAGGGTTCAAACGGGCTAACAAAAGGATAATTGTAAGGCTTATTTGAACGGTAAGAACCGCCTATCCACATTTACTTAGTCAAATGAAAGCAATAAAAGTATCAAAAAATCAATGTCACACTTATGCAGTTTGATATTACATATTCCACAAGGAGAAACAACACTCAAGCCTAATTGACAATGAGACCGGTTTATTGATGTTCTTGGCCTAGGAAGCTCTATAGACCTCAGAATTTAAGTAGTTTACCAACGTAATTGTGTCAAATCTAATCAATATAAGGCATGTCAATACGGTTAAGACTTGAATTATGAGCTTTGTTTCCATGGCTAACGAGTCAAAACATTGTACATGGACAACTATATGGGATTCAAATGCAAAAACAATGTAATTTAACATCATTGTTATCTAATTCACCAAGATTCGTCTCAAAACAAAGGAAAAACATGTTTTTGTATTTTGTAAATTTTTTAATTTTTATGGCTTTTTAATATATAAATGCACACAACATAAATAAACTCCTCCCCCAATCCTAAATGTCACAGTGTCCTCATTGTGACGCTTACAGCATATCAATCACACACAAATCAAGAAACCTAAAGGACACAACTAACAAAAGGAATGGAAATGAAATAGATAATACAATAAAAGAAGATACAAGGGAAGAGAATACCGGGTAAGAGCAAAGAATTCCCCCAAACCAGCTGTAACCGCGCAATTCCTATCATCGTCTGGCCACGAACTAAACCCAAAACCTTGGTGACTCGATCGAGCCCCATGCCACTCGATCGAGCATGCAAGTTCCTCGATCGATCCTCTTTGCCCTCGATCGAGGCACCTGTTGTCGTCCTCTTACTTTCTTTATATATCGATTACCCGCAATTGGGCACAATCAAAACAGCTCAAAGCTTTTAATAGTCGATCATAAATCTGCGCATGTGCTACACAAAAGCATAAATAGCACCCAGATATAACAGGAGCATATAAAATCAATGTTAAAGACCGTCTCAGCATATCAAATTTTTGACGACAATTATAGCAAAACCGCATCAAATTGTTAGTCCAACCAACAGAATATGGAGTATCAAAGCACAAAGTAAAAGTCATACGAGACAGTTTATCACTCACCGCACCAGTAATCCTTATAAAGTTATTGTCAACAATTACCTCTTGGTCAGGAGGTCTACCACTCCTAATGACAGAATCGGTGGCAAAAGAATATATTACCTCTACCGGGCTAGGAGTATTCATTGACTCATATACCTTCGCGTTCCCTTTGTTTATAGGCTCTATCCCATATATTTCAGCCTCTAAAGCATCCAGCTCAGCTTTCCAAATAGGAGATTCACCTGCACATGTCTCAAAACATATCAAAGCATCTGAACGGTCCTTAGGAGGGGGCCCTTGTGAAGAGTATTCATCAATATCATCAGAAACATCAAAATATGCATTCTGCACATGTGTAATAAAATGTACCTCGCGAGACTCATAATTAGAATCAAATTCAACAACTGAAGGGGAAGTATCCAAAGAAAGAGTCAACATATCGTCACATGAGTCCCATTTAACCTCAAGCTCTTCGAATCGTGCATCTTCACTCTCCTGATCCTAAGACTCGTCACAAAAGGGGTACTCTAGGGCGTCCGTCAATTCTTCCTCATGTGACTCACTGTCTGTAAAATCGTCATAGAGGAGTTCTAGATTGTCGTCAAAGAAGGGGCTATCAACTGAGCACATGGTCTCATCCTCTATGTTTCCATCAATATCCTTTTCATTATTTAAAACAGTTTCTATGGTCTCACCCACACCCTCATCCATGTATGGCTGAAATGAAAAAGTGGGTTTAATGCATTCAATAGCAAGCCATTCAAAGAAAGAAAGGACATCTTCAATATTCTTACCACCAAAATCTCCCATAGCTATGGAGTCATTATAGGCTTGGGTTTGTCTGTTCATACCTTTTATGATGGTAAGGCACATAGTGAGCCGTGGAATTTTTGCCTCGTAATTATGGGTATGAATCCAATCATTCCATCTATGCATGTAATTATGGAAGTTCTCATCTTCATCCTGTAGAAACTCGATGGAAAACATTAGAACGGTCTCAAGGAACTGATGTTCCCTGAGACAAAAGACAAACTAAACAAAAACAAACAGAAAAATTGTTGCCTCCCCGGCAACGGCGCCAAATTGGATAAGGCTAAAGTCGTATCACCTTAATCAAAATAAATCCAAATTACTACTAACAAATAGCTAGCGGTAATAAGGGTCGAATCCACAAAGAGGCGAGGTAATTATTCTAGTTTGTTAATATTTAAGTCAGTCTTTAATGTAACAAGTTATGGGGGTTTGTTAGATTTGATTTCTAACAGCTAATTGCAAAGTAAATAAAAGATGAATAACAATAATATTAAAGAGTCTAGGGATTCGGGTTCACTAGGTAGTCATCAAAGGGTAGGATTTAATTCATTGATTGAGCAATTTATATTATTGAAATTCATATGATCGGTTGATTCTAATATGTCTTTTTCGATCTAACTTAACATGCAATCGCTATCATTAAGTCAATCTAATTCAATTATCGTGGCCTATACTAGTCTTAACCCTGTCGGTGATAATCCTAGTTTATGTGATACTAATTAATCAATTCTGATCAGTAATCAACTAATTAGAAGTAGAACAATAATTGAACAACAATAGAAAGCAATTTAACAATCAATTCATAATAATCCCTTTTCTAACAACCTAGATCCCCTTTCACCCTAGATTAAAGGCTTAGCTACTCATATTAAAGGTAAGAACAACAATAATAGTAATGGAAAACATGATGAACAATAATAAAGATGAACAAGTAATTGAAATAATAATTAAAGAAAGATTGATACCGTAATAAAGGAATGCTTAGATGCGAAAGGAAGAACAATAATTAATCTAAACTAAGTATTTGAGAGACTTTTCTAAGGTAGCTATACTAAACTATGAAAATAAAAGCATAAATAATCTAGGGTACGAGTTTTGGTATTTATAGCAATACATAACCGACTTAAGGAAAGTTGCGGGAATTATAGAAAATTGGAAGGTTCCTCGATCGAGCCAAAGTGCACTCGATCGAGTCACCACTTCCTCGATCGAGCCTGGCCTTACTCGATCGAGGAACCAAAATTCAAGAACCCCCAACTCTTGACATTGCAAATTTTAGTTGATTAGGTTGGTTCCTCGATCGAGCCTTGCTGCACTCGATCGAGGAAGCAAGTTCTTGCTTTGCGCACTGAACTTCAAACGGTCGCCATTTCTTCGTTACTTGTCAGAAACAAGCAATTTTCACGGCGTTGGAAAGCTAAGAAGATAAGCTTTCACCTCCAGTTAGAATAACTTGAAACTAAGTAGTATAGATCTAGATATGGCTCTTCAAAGTAGGCACTAGTAATAAGAAGCTCTTTTCTTCGTGTTTTCTTCTTAACTTCTCTTCCTTCATTCTTATAGATTCTCGTTACATGCTTCGTGTATCTCTTCATGCCCACTCCGCGATGCCCATTTCATTTTTTTACTCCTCAAATGCATCATTCCTGCATTAAATATAAAAAAGCAGAAGTATCGACATTCTAACATAAAAGGCATGTAAATGATATAAACTAGCACGAAAACTGTATCAAAAGTAATTAAGGGGAGGCATAAATATGTATATAATTATGGCTCATCAAACTCCCCCAAACCATCTCTTTGCTTATCCTCAACCAAAGAAACACACAATACAAAAGGCATTCATAAAAATGGCGAATAAATAACTCAGAGCTAATGTTTAATGCACATACAAATTCCAAGCTATCCATATATGTAACAAAGTAATGACAAAAGTGTACCGATAAAACAAATTCAAAGGTAGGGGAAATAGAAAACGCAGCTCAAGTCTCAAGTCACCATATTATAGACAAATGCCAAATACCTTTCAATCTTGCATGACAAATTAGTCGAATTCTCGCGGATTCACTCATGCACTCATAAGTATTGTAAGGGTGAGTTATATGTGAAGATAGAAAGAAGTAGAAACACTCACTCGACTTATGAAATATGCATGCAATCTAATGTGATAGAGATTTCCCCAACTAATATGCAATCACAAGGTAGACAAAAGTACATGTATCAAGGACAATAAGGGTGGCAAATGGATTAAAGGGATAGAAATGATTTGTGTCAAAGCACGTTATGGATATGTGGAGCTAAGACGGTAGTCGCAGCGCTAACCAAAACCAAATCTTAAAATAACAGATGACCCAACTTAGAGAAATGATCTCAACTTTACAATGTATGAGGGCTAATAAATTACTCTCCAATTATGCATTAGACTCTAACAACCATCCATTTGATCCTTGACAAAATCAAATGAATCAATCTCTTTTCTTTTCTTTTCTTTTCTCTTTTTCTATTTTTCGATTTTTTCGATTTTTTTCTTTCTCATTTTTTTTTTCTTTTTCTTTTGCTTCTTATTTTTCTTTTTCCAATACAAGGATACAACACAATTGATAAAAAAAAAATCTTGCTATACCCGCAAGGCAACAATAAGTCTCATCCCAACCATAGTAGTAAAATAAACATGATAAACAAGCAACTGCGACTTTCCCGAAAAGGTAGGCAAATTCTTGGATTGTAACTAATAAGATGTAATTTAAGATTGGCTACAAGGGTTCAAACGGGCTAACAAAAGGATAATTGTAAGGCTTATTTGAACGGTAAGAACCGCCTATCCACATCTACTTAGTCAAATGAAAGCAATAAAAGTATCAAGAAATCAATGTCACACTTATGCAGTTTGATATTACATATTCCACAAGGAGAAACCACACTCAAGCCTAATTGACAATGAGACCAGTTTATTGATGTTCTTGGCCTAGGAAGCTCTATAGACCTCATAATTTAAGTAGTTTACCAACGTAATTGTGTCAAATCTAATCAATATAAGGCATGTCAATACGGTTAAGACTTGAATTATGAGCTTTGTTTCCAAGGCTAACGAGTCAAAACAATGTACATGGACAACTATATGGGATTCAAATGCAAAAACAATGCAATTTAACATCATTGTTATCTAATTCACCAAGTCTCGAATCAAAACAAAGGAAAAATATGTTTTTGTATTTTGTAATTTTTTTAATTTTTATGGCTTTTTAATATATAAATGCACACAACATAAATAAACTCCTCCCCCAATCCTAAATGTCACAGTGTCCTCATTGTGACGCTTACAGCATATCAATCACACACAAATCCAGAAACCTAAAGGACACAACTAACAAAAGGAATGGAAAAGAAATAGATAATACAATTAAAGAAGATATAAGGGAAGAGAATACCGGGTAAGAGCAAAGAATTCCCCCAAACCAGCTGTAACCGCGCAATTCCAATCATCGTCTGGCCATGAATTAAACCCAAAACCTTGGTGACTCGATCGAGCCCCATGCCACTCGATCGAGCATGCAAGTTCCACGATCGAGCCTCTTTGCCCTCGATCGAGGCAGCTGTTGTCGTCCTCTTCCTTTCTTTATATATCGCTTACCCGCAATTGGGCACAATCAAAACAGCTCAAAGCTCTTAATAATCGATCATAAATCTGCGCATGTGCTACGCAAAAGCATAAATAGCACCAAGATATAACAGAAGCATATAAAATCAATGTTAAAGACCGTCTCAGCATATCAAATTTTTGATGACAATTATAGCAAAACCGCATCAAATTGTTAGTCCAACCAAGAGAATATGGAGTATCAAAGCACAAAGTAAAAGTCATACGAGACAGTTTATCACTCACCGCACCAGTAATCCTTATGAAGTTATTGTGAACAACTACCTCTTGGCCAGGAGGTCTACCACTCCTAATGACAGAATCGGTGGCAAAAGAATATATTACCTCTACCGGGCTAGGAGTATTCATTGACTCATATACCTTCGCGTTCCATTTGTTTATAGGCTCTATCCCATATATTTCAGCCTCTAAAGCATCCAGCTCAGCTTTCCAAATGGGAGATTCACCTGCACATGTCTCAAAACATATCAAAGCATCTGAACGGTCCTTAGGAGGGGGCCCTTGTGAAGAGTATTCATCAATATCATCTTCAACATCAGAAACATCAAAATATGCATTCAGCACATGTGTAATAAAATGAACCTCACGAGACTCAAAATTACAATCAAATTCAACAACTGAAGGGGAAGTATCCAAAGAAAGAGTCAGCATATCGTCACATGAGTCCCATTTAACCTCAAGCTCTTTGAATCGCGCATCTTCACTCTCCTGATCCCAAGACTCGTCACAAAAGGGGTACTCTAGGGCGTCCGTCAATTCTTCCTTATGTGACTCACTGTCTGTAAAATCGTCATAGAGGGGTTCTAGATTGTCGTCAAAGAAGGAGTTATCAACTGAGCATATGGTCTCATCCTCAATGTTTCCCTCAATATCCTTTTCATTCTTTAAAACGGTTTCTATGGTCTCACCCACACCCTCATCCATGTATGGCTGAAATGACAAAGTGGGTTTAATGCATTCAATAGCAAGCCATTCAAAGAAATAAAGGACATCTTCAATATTCTTACCACCAAAATCTCCCATACCTATGGAGTCAATATAGGCCTGGGCTTGTCTGTTCGTACCTTTTATGATGGTAAGGCACATAGTGAGCCGTGGAATTTTGGCCTCGTAATTATGGGTACGAATCTAATCATTCCATATATGCATGTAATTATGGAAGTTCTCATCTTCATCCAGTAGAAACTCGACGGAAAACATTAGAACGGTCTCAAGGAACTGATGTTCCCTGAGACAAATGACAAACTAAACAAAAACAAACAGAAAAATTGTTGCCTCCCCGGCAACGGCGCAAAATTTGATAAGGCTAAAGTCGTATCACCTTATTCAAAATAAATCCAAATTACTACTAACAAATAGCTAGCGGTAAGAAGGGTCGAATCCACAGACAGACAAGGTAATTATTCTAGTTTGTTAATATTTAAGTCTGTCTTTAATGTAACAAGTAATGGGGGTTTATTTGATTTGATTTCTAACAACTAATTGCAAAGTAAATAAAAGATGAATAACAATAAAATTAAAGAGTCTAGGGATTCGGGTTCACTAGGTAGTCATCAAAGGGTAGGATTTAATTCATTGATTGAGCAATTTATATTGTTGAAAGTCATATGATCGGTTGATTCTAATATGTCTTTTTAGATCTAACTTAACATGCAAACGCTATCATTAAGTCAGTCTAATTCAATTATCGTGGCTTATACTAGTATTAACCCTGTCGGTGATAATCCTAGTTTATGCGATACTAATTAATCAATTCTGATCAGTAATCAACTAATTAGAAGTAGAACAATAATTGAACAACAATAGAAAGCAATTTAACAATCAATTCATAGTAATCCCTTTTCTAACAACCTAGATCCCCTTTCACCCTAGATTAAAGGTTTAACTACTCATATTAAAGGTAAGAACAACAATAATAGTAGTGGAAAACATGATGAACAATAATAAAGATGAATAAGTAATTGAAATAATAATTAAAGAAAGATTGATACCATAATAAAGGAATGCTTAGATCCGGAAGGAAGAACAATAATTAAACTAAACTAAGTATTTGAGAGAGTTTTCTAAGGTAGCTATACTAAACTATAAAAATAAAATCATAAATAATCTAGGGTACGAGTTTTGGTATTTATAGCAATACATAACCGACTTAAGAAAAGTTGCGGGAATTATAGAAAATTGGAAGGTTCCTCGATCGAACCTAAGTGCACTCGATCGAGTCACCACTTCCTCGATCGAGCCTGGCCTTACTCGATCGAGGCACCAAATTTCAAGAACCCCCAACTCTCGACATTTCAAATTTTAGTTGATTAGGTTGGTTCCTCGATCGAGCCTTGCTGCACTCGATCGAGGAACCAAGTTCTTGCTTTGCGCACTGAACTTCAAACGGTCGCCATTTCTTCGTTACTTGTCAGAAACAAGCGATTTTCATGTAGTTGGAAAGCTAAGAAGATAAGCTTTCACCTCTAGTTGGAATCACTTAAAACTAAGTAGTAGAGTTCTAGATATGGCTCTTCAAAGTAGACACTAGTAATAAGAAGCTCTTTTCTTCGTGTTTTCTTCTTAACTTCTCTTCCTTCATTCTTATGGATTCTCGTGCCATGCTACGTGTATCCCTTCATGCCCACTCCGTGATGCCCTTTTCATTCCTTTGCTTCCAAATGCATCATTCCTGCATTAAACATAAAAAAGCGGAAGTATCGACATTCTAACATAAAAGGCATGTAAATGATATAAACTAGCACGAAAACTGTATCAAAAGTAATTAAGGGGAGGTATAAATATGTATATAATTATGGCTCATCACCCACTTTCAACCCACCTCGAAGAAGAAGGACAAGAATGTCCAAAATTGGCCATAAAGTCAGCTACTTTATTTTTGGTGGAATGTAAAAATTATATTAATAGTCAATACGCCCATACGCCATACACACTATTTTTCCAAACATACGAGGCCTATCACAAAGAACACAAACAGGCTACCTCAAATTGGAACCATTACATTAAACTATATGAAACTAATCAACTGCAGCCAATTACTCAGAATACAATGATGAATAGCCGACATCCTCTTTTGAAATCTCAGGCGAGTAATGTCTTGCAATTCAGCCAACAGCACATTAGGCTTGCTCAGAACCTTGTCATGCATGCACCTATTCCTGGCCTGCCACACCAGATAAATGGCATCACACACAGCAGCACAAATGATTTGTTTCTGCATAAGTGACCTGCATCTGAGCTTAGTACACCACTCTTTTGGGTAGCCTGATGGTATTTTCACACCCAACCAAGAGTTAACCAATTCAAGGCACACTTTGTTGTATCTATAATCAAAGAAAATGTGTGAATGGGTTTCCTGCTGTTCCAAACACATTTCATAAGTACCATAAATTCCCATACCAAAACTGATCAGTCTGTCTTTGGTAGTCAGCCTCTGTTGCACATACAACCAGCCAATCATACAATGTTTAGGCATATTCAGAGAACACCAAACCATAGGATACCAAGTCACTCTACCTCTGCTTCCCATGAGCCATTCATACCCTGCCTGAGTATTGTACATACCACCATTATAGCACCATTGGCCATGGTTATATCCCCCCCCCCCCATTTCATTTTCTCCTTGATCTTGCAAATTTGGCGCCAGGTCCAACTGGAATTAGCTGAAGGTATACACTCAAACCAGTCCCTTCCTTTTATATAAATATGATTGACCCATTTAATCCACAAGTGATCCTCTTTATTCACAAGCCACAAAAAAATTTCCCAATCATTGCTTGGTTCCAGGTCTTGCTATGTACCAGTCCTAAACCCCCTACTCTCTTCTCCTGACAGAACTTGTCCCATGAGACAGGAGGGACTTTGAGGAACTCTTCTGATCCAGGCCATAGATAGTTTATGTAAATGCCCATAATCTTCTTAATGACTGTGGTGGGGATAATAAAAACTCTAGCCCAGAATGAGTGTAATTGAGACAACACATTCTGCACTAGTGTCAACCTCCCTGCATAACTCAAGTTACAAGCCCCCCAACCTCTAATCCTCCCAATCAACTTCTCCACTAGTCTGCTACAATCACCCACTGAAATCCTTTTATAAGTGATAGGTATGCCCATATATCTGAAAGGGAAATTCTCTTTAATAAAACCAGACAAATTCAACACCATGTTCACCATATTAGTTGCCATACCATTGAAATGATATCAGACTTGTCCTTGTTAATTTCCAATCCAGATGCAGCAGAAAAAGTAGGAAAAGCCATAAGCAGAACCAAAATAGAGTTCTCATCCCCTTTAAAAAAGAGAAGGAGATCATCAGCAAAGCTTAGGTGGCACAGTTCGACCTTAATATCTGCGATTAAAGAAGAAATTTCCCAAGGAACCTTCCACATTCTACGGATAGAGTTAATAACACAAAGATTATCTCCTTCAATAGCTAAAAGGTTAAAACCCAAAGATTTAGTAGCAATTATACTTTCTCTAAGAGCAAGAGTTTCGGCTAAAAGAACACTAACTTCACCGCAAGCTTTAGCACCTAATAACAATACTTTACCATCGTGATCTCTAATACTACAGCCTAGAGCTGCATTTTTGTAATCCGGTCCGGTCCCGATCCATGATTTTTGTCGATTCAAGTTCCGGTCCGGTCCGGTCCGATTTTGGACCGGTGCCCAGCCCTAGGTATAGCACATGCAGATAGATCATGTTTCAAAGGAGCTTGGACACCATAGCCTCTCAAATTTGACAAGTCCTACTTTGTGTAAGTTTACACTTTCCGTAATTGATTTTTGTAGTCGCCTAAGAGGGTAAACAATCTCGAGAAGCATATCTGCTTGCAAATTGCAATGAACAAAAGCGTTATTGCTTGTTTCCGATTTACATGTGTTGAGAGAATTGTAACCGAAAGTCTGATCTTCTCATTAGAATAAGCCAAGTATATATAGTACAAGGGTTTCCTTAATGTTCGAGATATTCCCGTATCAATATAAAGTATATTCCTAATATGAATTCGATGTTATTGCTAAATATAATATTACTAATATTACGTCTAATAACCCCCCCCCCCCCCCTCTCAAGATGGAGCATGGAGATCAAGAATGCCCAGCTTGCGAAGAAGATAATTAAATTGAGTAACACCCAAAGCTTTTGTAAAAAGATCAGCAATCTGTTCAGTCGTAGGAACATGAGACGGCGAAACCAGCCCTTCTGTAATAGCATCATGCACAAAATGGCAATCAATTTCAATGTGTTTCGTTCTCTCGTGAAAAACGGGGTTCTGGGCAAGATGAATAGCCGACTGACTATCATAAAATCGACGTATATGGGGAGACAGGTCACGTCCAAACTCACAAGGAGACCCCGAAGCCATTTGAGCTCGCATACAACAGCAGCCATGGAGCGATATTCTGCCTCAGCGGAAGAAAGGGAGACCGTATGCTGCTTTTTAGTCTTCCAGGAGTCGGGGGAATCACCCAAAAAAATAAACCATCCTGAGACCGAGCGACGCGTTAAGGGACAAGTACCCCAATCAGAATCACACCAGCCAGATACAGTAAAATTACTAGCACATCGTAATAAAATGCCTTGACCTGGACTCCCCTTAAAATACAGAACCACACGTAAGCCAACCTCCAAATGTGCCTCACGTGGCTTAGTAAGAAATTGAGATAAAATATGAACAGCATAAGATAATTCAAGACGAGTGATGGCAAAATACACTAAACGGCCAACAAGCCATCGATAGTGTTCCAGATCAGCAATAAGCGGACTCGTATCATTACTAAGCTGATGATTTTGCTCAATAGGCGTTACTGCTGGCTTTGCACCCAATAAACCGGTTTCAGTTATAATATCGAGAGCATATTTACGCTAACTAAGGTAAATGCCCTCAGTACTACGCGCGACTTTGAGGCCTAAGAAGTATTTTAAGGGACCAAATCTTTCATTTGAAAGCAACGACTTAAATAATCCTTAAATGTGGAAATAGCTTGAGAATCATTACCCGCAATAATAAGGTCATCAACATAAATAAGAACATGTAGACGTACCTCATCACGCAAGTAAGTAAAAAGGGAATAATCAGAGTAAGATTGACGAAACCCATAATCACGTAAGGCTCCTGCAAGCTTGGCAAACCAACAACAAGGAGCTTGTCGTAAGCCATACAAAGATTTTTTAAGCCTACAAACCTTTCCCTCATGACCCCAACTGAACCCGGGGGGAAGTTTCATATAAACTTCTTCAGCTAAGTCTCCATGTAAAAACGCATTTTGCATATCCATTTGGTGCAATTCCCATTTTTTTACAGCTGCAACAGCTAAAAACGTACGTATGGTCACCATCTTGACCGCGGGCGCAAAAGTTTCGCCATAGTCTAACCCTTCGACCTGGTGATTACCAAAAACAACGAGGCTAGCCTTGAGTCTTTCAACAGAACCATCCGATTTATATTTAATTTGTATACCCACTGGCAACCAAGAGCCTTTTTTCCAGAAGGAAGTATGCATAGCTCCCATGTACCGTTATTCTCAAGAGCATTAATCTCCTCTTGCATTACACGGCACCACCCGTCATCATGAATTACAACTTTAAATGACCGAGGCTCAACCCCATTTGTAATAGCTGCAAGAAAACTTCTGTGTCGACTGGAAAATTTATCGCAATTAACGTAATTAGCTAAAGAATAAGGAGTACTTGATGGTGATTAGCGCGTACTTGGTGAACTAGATTGAGATGGACTCGTAGTAGTGTCAAGTACATAACCGCGCAAACGGGAGTTAGGAAATTTAATCTGGTGCCCACGGCCCAAGTCAGACGGCATGGACTCGGTGATTGTGGCATCAGAAGTAGCGGCGGAGGAGGACGGCTGTTCAACGGCAGCTGTGATAGGCGAGGAGGGTGTGGAGTTTGACGCAGAAGTAGGAGAAGAAGGCGTGTTGGCTGCTTCTGTACTTCTAGTATCCCCATCGTCATAAGGACAGAACCCATCGTCAAGTTTACTCGCAGCAGATTCAACCGTGACAGCAAATGGAAAATTATCCTCATAAAAAATAACATCACGGGAAACAATCAGTCTCTCGGTCTCAATATCGTAAACCTTCCACCCGTTCTTATTATGTGGATAACCCAAAAAAATACACTTACGGCTTCGCTGTTCAAATTTGTCACCACGAGTCTTTTGGTTATGAACAAAACATAATTACCCAAAAACCCGTAAATTCTTGTAGGAAGGTGGAGCACCCAACAAAGTCTCATAGGGCGTCTTATTATAAAGAAGAGCAGACGGTGTGCGATTTATCAAATAAGCAGTAGTAAGAATACATTCGCCCCAAAACTTTTTAGGAAGATGAGCCTGAAAACGTAAGGCGCGAGCAACATTAAGTATGTGACGGTGCTTACGTTCGATACACCCATTTTATTGTGGCGTACCGACGCAAGATGTCTGAAAATGAATCCCTTACTTAAAAAAATAGTCTGCCATGTTATTAAACTCATTCCCATTGTCGCTATGGACGGACTTCACATGTTTATTAAATTGCGTTTTAACCATATTCAGAAAATTCATAAACATGTCTGTAACTTCTGTTTTATCAAGTAATAAATAAACCCACACAGAGAGAGAACAATCATCGACAATAGTTAAAAAATTATTAGCACCACAAGATGAGGGAATACGGTACGGACCCCATAAATCACAGTGTATTAAATCGAAAACTTCAGTAGCAATATTGTCACTCAAATCAAAACTATGACGATGTTGTTTTGCAAGATGGCACACATCGCACACCGGGCCTTTATTCAAACTAGTAGAATTATCTAAATTAAGGAATTTAAATACTTTATCACCCGGATGTCCAAGCCGACGATGCCACAGATCGTACGTCCCTCCCGCGCCTATTGTATGCACCACCGAATGTTGTTCACCCAAATGAAGAAAATAGAGTTCATCTCGTAGCTCACCTACTCCAATCATCGTCCTCGAGGAACGGTCCTATATATGACATGAATCTTTGGCAAATTGCTCAACATAATCGTTATCAATAGTTAATTGGGATACAGAAATTAAGCTACATGTCAGGCTTGGAACAAATAAAACCCGACGTAGAGTAATACTCCCTCCCATCCAAACCAAAGGTAACAGTTGGTTTATCACACTTGTTGAGACACATTTCGTAATGTGAATATCTTTAATTATACATTATTAAAAATTATAAAAATTTGATATTATTATAGCACTCATTGTAATACCCGTCCTTTTAGGGACCCATTGACCAACCTTAGGGGCATGTTGTAGCCTTTGAGAATTCGTACAAGAGATATCTGGTGTCAGGATAGGCTTTGAGTGAGTGGTACTCGATCTAGTCGAGTTACTCGATCGAGTAGCTTGAGTACTCGATCGAGTAGGGGTCACTCGATCGAGTAAGTTGGTTACTCGATCGAGTAACATCTTTCCAGCGAGGGTTTATAATCGTGTTTTGATAGAATCGCAAATCATTTCCGCCTCCTCCCTTCAGACCTAGATGTCGTATTTCCTCATTTCCTTCACCATAATTCCTCCCATGGGAGCCTTTGAGGATGCTTGTGCCTTGGGGATTGGTTGCTTGAGTTGGGTAGCGGTCTTGACACCGATATGCTGGGCGTAGGTATGTCATCATCGTCATCTTTGTCGTTGTTGTTTCTTGTAGGGTTGTGGTAATAATAATAGGTGTTTGTACTGTTTATATAGGGGTTTTGCTTGCTTGGTTGATGTCATGTGATTGAACAAGGAATCGCTGCGGTTGGCTAAAGCTAGGTTCGCCTACTCAGTTTCTGTTGGTTATCTAGTGTGTCAGTTGTTGTGTTGATTGTAGTGTCGGTATGATTGGATTGATTGTGTTGTTGGTTGGTGTTGTGTTTTCTCGATTAGCGTGTTTGTGATCATTGTATAACTGTCTGTGATATTCGGGGCGCGTCCCTGGTTGAGTGCAGTCACTTGCGGGAGTGGCTTCACGCCCTAGTTTCGCCCTCCGTGGGACCCGCTACAGGAGGATGAGTCGAACTTCGGGGAGGTGATTTGCTGCAGTGGTTGTGGCTTGTGTGTGTGCTTGGTTGTGTTTGTAGTAGGTTGGTCGTTGATGTTGTGTCTTGTCTCAGTTACTGACCTTATGTGGTTGTTTCTTATTTGCTTCTGTTGTGTCTGTCGTGATCCCTTATGGTGAGCAGTCGGTCTTTCAGGTGATGTCTTGGAAGTTGGCTGGAGTCTTGGCAGGGATGGGTCTTTCACAAGTTACGTCAAAAGATAGTTCACCTAAGGATGTCGAGTTATATCTTTGTATCAATAGTTTTGGTTTAATCACTTGTAATAATTTATAAATGTTCTTTTATCGACTTTTGATAATTACTTTCCTTGGGCAACCGAGATGGTAATGCCTTTATATGCTAGGGAAGGTCTTGTTAAGGCTCCTTGGTATATGGGGGTGTTACAAAATGGTATCAGAGCAACGATTTTGGAACCTGTAACAAATGAGCCTAATGAATGTAGTGAGTCTAATAAAATGAACCTGGTGTATGTATCTTGGGAGCCCCTGTTGATGCTAGATTTTGGGTGAGTAGGCGCCCTCATTTCAAAATCATGGCCCCATTATGCTTAAGCCAGTCACTAGTTAAGGGGTATTGAGTCGGGAACTATATGCCTAGTGTGTGTAATAGTGATGTAGAGATGTTTGTAGCGGAGTCTTTGTGGATGTCAGGTGTGTATGGTTATGAATAGAATTGTAAAAGCTTATAATTGAGTAGTAACGGAAGTGGTGATTTGTTTGCAATATGGGAAAGTGTGTATAGTGTGGTGCTGATAATGCTTGTTCCGAATAGTTAATATTAATGATTGATATAAAAGCTTATGAGCCTTGTATGCGGTAATAATAGTGATGATTAGTGAGTTGTACAGTTGTTATGATGGTCATCAGGATAGTAGTAGAGTATATGTAGTAGATGAATGGTTGAATGCTTCCGCATGTAGTGTAGTTCAGTTGAGTAATCAAACTAGTTTGTGGTAATTGATAAATGTATGGTTAAAACAATACGATTGGAAGTTACGTTGCTGAAATCACGATTGTATGCTTATGAGTGAAGGAAAAATGTTAAGGGTGTGCATGAGAAAGTTGAAAAATTGGTCACTTGATTGCGTAATTATAGTTATAGAATGAAAATGAAAAGTTGAATGAGGTAATGTAATTGTGAGATGATACGTTGTAAATGTGTCGTAATAATACGATGTGAATGAGTATGTTAATCTGTGCCGATATCCGAATTCGTTTTTAGAATCGACACGCGTTGCTGTTTTGCAGGGATCTTTAATTAATCTTGTATTTCCGACCGTGTATCTAGCCTTACTTGACCGAGTACGAGTGCCTACTAGACCGAGTAGACGTCATTCGATCTAGTTTGGAAGCTATTACGTCAAGAAAGTTGAAACTTACTAAGAAAACTCGACCGAGTAGCTTCAACTTGATCGAGTGGAGGCCACTCGATCGAGTCTCCCATCTCTCTCTAAACTCCTTGATTCTTGTTGATTGTGGTGCTTAAACTTGGTGATTTTCTTGCTTGAATTCGTTCTTTTTACTTGCTAATCGATCAAGGTATGAATGTTCACTCTATTTTGAGGTTTTAATCACTTAGAACTATATAGGATGTTGGAAATTGTGGGAAAATCGGTTTATATGTATTAAATCTTGCCTCTAACCGCTGCAATATGATCTAGATGCTTTCCTTTGATGATTATTGTTGTTAGCTATGCAAAAATCGACTCAAATTGGGGGTTTAGGTGACTCGAATTTTCTAGGGTTTGGTAATTTGGATTGATTTTTGATTGTCTTTTGTGTCTAAAAAGGATGAAAATTGGGTAATCTATGTCATATATATCATGTTTAGGATTGATTTTGTGCTTTTCACTCAAAAATTTGTCTTAAAACTCCGTCTTAAAAGTGCCCCAAACTGAAATTCGTCTCATGTTGTTGTGAAATTGGTTTGTATGTGAAGATGTTTTGAAGGTTTGAGTTCTAAGGGTAGTAGTAATAATGTTAATTCATGCCAAATATGTCAAAAATTTTACAGCTGTAGAGACCGTCTGATAACTGAAATTGGGAATTTTACTTGTAATTTGGAATTGTTGGTGATAGTGTGTATCTAGGTGATTCTTTTTATGAACAAACATGAATGCTTTGTATGTTTTTCGTGTATATGTGGTGGGTATTTAAATTGTATCTTTGAAATGATCTTTGAGACCGACAAACGAACCCGACAGAGAAGAGGGGTAGGGCTTCTGAGCCCGAAGTGGGGGAGGGGAGTGGACCGGTAGTCCCGGTTGTGCCGGAATACCCGTCTGTAGTCTTCATGGATTTCACACAGAGGAAAAGGTTTGTGGCTTTGCAAGGTCGTAAGATGAGACCAACCCGTTGTATCGACACGACCCTTTTGGATGACCTGGGCATTGAGACTGATGTCACGCACATCTTTGAGACATTGGGGGTGACTGGGCTTTATCACCTCCGGAAGCACTCGTACGCCTTTCTGACCCTTGAGTTCATGAGCTCGTTTAACTACGAGCCAGTGGAACAAACTATGGAGTTCCGCCTCATGAACACGAGCTTTATCTTGACCATGGACCTGTTTGCTTCTCACCTTGGCTTGGCCAAGCCTGCCAAGGGAGCACTCCGTGACATACCGACTGAGTGTGGGGTGAGTAGTCTTATGCCTTGTATCATCGGGAAACCAGCTCCTACTTCAAGTAACATGTTGATTAATGACGTTCAACATGTCACTTTGAAGATCTTTTTCGTGCCTTGACGTGTCTTCTTTACGAGACGAAGGATGTGAGTAAGTTGAACTCACATAAGTTGATTCTTTTGATGGCTTACCTTAACCCCGAGCGGTCTCAGAGAGTGGGTTTTAATGCCCCTGCCATGGTGTGTGCCAGTCTAGCTTTGATGGCCTCGTCTGACACTAGATTCCTGAGTTGTGGTGCCATTGCAACACGTTTAGCAGAGAGGTTAACATCCTTCGTGGCTTCCTCGGCCTATACTCCCTTGACCACCACAGTACCCACCTTAGACCGTCAGTACTTTCTCGACCAGAAATGGTTGAGAACTTTGGCGGATGGGAGTTTAGCATGGAGGGTGTGGGGTATGAGTTGGATGAGGATACCAGCCCGGAGCATCTTCCAGTGACAGAACCTTTACCAGCAGCAGTGGTGTCTGCCGACTCTGACGAGGATGAGGAGGAGGAGGGGCGTCCTGCGAGGCAGACGTACCTCATTGACCCGGACATCCTACAAGTTATGCCCGAGCCTAGGAAGGGGGAGAACGAGGGAGCTGTGGAGGACCGGACTAGGTTGGGGAGAGGACCACGCAAAGTAAGGGAGAGAGTGGCTGAGACTCAGCCAGAGCAGCCAGCGCCACAACAGTATCAGTTCCCTGGTTACCCTCCCATGTACAGCTCGGAGATGCGTCAGAGCTACTTGGCCGAGAGAGTGTCCTCTACCTTAACGATCCGGAACTTACATGATATGGCGTATGTTTAGGGTATTGGGACCTCGGGACCTCATCCGATTTGGTGGAGGGGAGTCGGGGACAGCAGCGGGGTTTTCCACTCTTATGGGGTGGACATGTCTACTTGGGGAGAGCCTCAGGCGTACCCCTACGGTGGTTTGACCCCTTGGTACGTGAGACCGGATGCTGGAGCCGGTGGTGATGCGGGTCTTGGTGCGTAAGGAGCAGACACTTCAGGTGGCGGTGGGTATGAGGATGCAGTGATGGATGAGCAGCAGCAGCAGGAGTGATGATACTCCATTTCGTTCTTTTTATATTCGTAGTTTATGATGGATATTACTTTGTTTTTGTTGATACTTTTTCGTACTTGGTTTGTGTCGGTGGCCATAAGGCCGTACTTGCACATTTCTGGATTTGTTTCACAGGATTTGTGGGTCGGGTTAGCATCCCGACTCGTATTTAGGTGATTATATATCTTGTGTTTGGAGTTATAGGCAGTTTTTGACTTGTGGCAACTCGATCGAGTAGCTGCAGGTGTGTCTTTTGGTGGGTATTATGATCTCGGGCTACTCGATCGAGTAGCTAAGGGACTCGATCGAGTAGGTCCAGCTCGATCGAGTGCCTGACCGACTCGATCGAGTGTCACTGTTACAGGCACATTTCCAGGTTTAATTTGTTCGAATCCTTATGTTTTTGGTTATCTTTGTATTATTCATGGTCTTTGGTGTTTAGTAACATGTTTTGGCTCCACCGTTGGTCCTATTTCAGCTTGTGGTCGAGTCATGAGTAATGTTTTTTGTAATATAGGTGTGTCGAAATAATAAGACATATTGTTTCGGGAACTCGACATGCAAGCGATGTTGAAGTTCATGTTTGTATATATGTATATATATTTATGCTTTGCGAGTAATGGTTAAGTAACGTCAAGAGATTGATGTTTCTGTCATGAGTCGGTTATGGATTTTGAGCACTTCGCGCAGATTTAGCGGTATTTGTTTTACCTTGAAATCTGTATGCGGGTACCATCTATTGTGATTTAATCGAATACTATAATTACGATATCCTCATTGAGTTCAGAAAGGTAGTTTAAACAGTAATTGTTGAAATTACTATTAATTGTAACAATATGTCCGCGCTATGTTACGTGATATCTGTTGGAGCTAGTGTCCTCCACAGTTAGTGTGATAACGTATATAAATATCTTATAGGTTCACAAGGGTATACTTAGTATTTTATCAGTTGATTAATGTTTACTTAATAACGGTTGGCTTGCTAGAAGTTTGACGTTATTATCATACTGATGGCGGTGATCAACTGGTCCCTAAAAGTCACACCTAAAGGATGTGTTTGAGAGATGTGATTATATGAAGATATAATCACATTGATGCCTTATATGACTAAAAAGTTAGTCCATGTATTTGACTAAACAGTTAGTCAATGTGATGCTGAGACGATTATTTAATACAATTAAATAATACCAGCTGAGACGAATTAATTGTTAAATTCGTAAATTGAATATAAACTGTTATATTTAATTATGTATATAATGTTAGCTTAAACAAATTAAGATGTTAATTCGTAATTAAACGTAACCAGTTATATTTAATTAGCGAATTATAAATATGTTATATTTATAGTTAATGTATATATTATGCGAAATTGTCATAATAAAATGTTGACAGACCGGTATTAATAAATCGACTACAAACTGTTGTGTATAGACTTATTAATACATGTCGACATAAATTGACAATTGAGAAAATAATACACATTTTATACATTTGAGAACAACCAAAATAAGAAGATTTTTCTCCTTATTCTTGTGGTTGGTGAAACCGAGATAGAGAGATAAAGGGAAAGAATAAAATCTTCCCATTTGACTCCCTTTGCACGGTTTTAGGAAACAAAAAGAGAAGAAAATATCTCCCCCTAATTACACTCATTTACACGGTTATATGAGAAAGAGAGAGGGAGATCATTTTACTTACTCATTTTTGACCTAAAAACCTCTCATCACAAAACCCTAAAAACTTCTCTCAAATTAGGTGAAATTAGGGTTCTTATTCTAGCAAAAAGAAAGGCATTTCTTAAAGCATTTTGGGTGCAACGATTAGGAGAATATCGATCTCGATATTGTTTTTAGGCCAAATTGCTAGGACCAAAGGTTGATTCTAATCTCTATACTTTTGTTTTTGCAAATTCGTTTATGACTAGTTATTTCATGATTATAATTTCGTTATAATCCGAAATTTTCTTGATGAAATATACCGATATTTCCCACAATATCGGTGGTTTATGTCGTATGAATGGTACGTAAGTAATGTCAAAGAGTAGGTCTTGTGAACGTAAATCAATGTTGTTTGATGGTTTATGAGTAATGTCAAAGTAATGTCATCTGTGTCGGTTGAGGAGTAGGGAAGTTGTTGGATGCTGAACTTCGGGGACGAAGTTCCTTTTTAGAGAGGAAGAGTAATGTCGCAAAAGAAAAACGAGATACTTGGTGGTGTTTTAAAGTATTTTATGGTATTTTAAAGTATGTGAACAATTGTTCGAATAGTTTCATATGTTTGTTTTATAGTTTCATATGTATGTTTGGTAACTTCTTGATGGTTGTAATGCATTTGAGTAGGGGATTTATAACAATTGTCGAATGAAATAGTGTGTTGTACACTCAATTCTCAGTAATTATTTGTTATTGGCTTGAGAATGAAATAGCATTGGCAATTGGAGAGTCGTCTTGAGTAATATTGTTGTGTGGTTAAGGTGATAGGGTGAGATGAATTGTGTATTGTTGTGAATCTATGGCTACACCGTTGTTCTGCATGATTGTATTGGTAATTGTTGGCCTATGTTGAATGAAAGTATAGTCGCGAAGCTGTGTTAATGCATGTCTGAATAATTCAATGTAGTTGTATAAGCGATAGTTGAGTTGGTCGTGTTGGTGCATGTTATGTGTTCAGTAACTCAAGTAGTGGTTCGTTGAGGCTTGAGTGTGTGGTGTGTGTTAGGCAATTGACGATGATGATGTTTGATGGACATACGTAGTGGAAATAATATTTCTAAATAGTTGTGTTGACCTATGTCGGGTAAACGGTGGTGTCGACCATGGTTTCTGGTCGCGTGGTTCGGGGGGAGGATGAGTCGAACTTCGGGGACAAAGTTCTTTTTAAGGGGGGAAAACTGTAATACCCGTACTTTTAGGGGCCCGTTGACTGACGTTGACCGACCTTAGGGGCATGTTGTAGCCTTTGGGAATTCGTACAAGAGATGGCTGGTGTCAGGATAGGCTTTGAGTGAGTGGTACTCGATATAGTCGAGGCTACTCGAGCGAGTAGCTTGAATACTCGATCGAGTAGGGGTTACTCGATTGAGTAAGTTGGTTACTCGATCGAGTAACGTCTTTTCAGCGAGGGTTTATAATCGTGTTTTGATAGAATCGCAAATCATTTCCGCCTCCTCCCTTCAGACCTAGATGTCGTCTTTCCTCATTTCCTTCACCATAATTCCTCCCATGGGAGCCTTTGAGGATGCTTGTGCCTTGGGGATAGGTTGCTTGAGTCGGGTAGCGGTCTTGACACCGATATGCTGGGCGTAGGTATGTCATCATCGTCATCTTTGTCGTTGTTGTTTCTTGTAGGGTTGTGGTAATAGTAATAGGTGTTTGTACTGTTTGTATAGAGGTTTTGCTTACTTGGTTGATGTCATGTGATTGAACAAGGAATCGTTGCGGTTGGCTAAAGGTAGGTTCGCCTACTCAGTTTTTGTTGGTTGTCTAGTGTGTCAGTTGTTGTGTTGATTGTAGTGTCGATATGATTGGATTGATTGTGTTGTTGGTCGGTGCTGTGTTGTCTCGATTGGCGTGTTTGTGATCATTGTATAACTGTCTGTGATATTCGGGGCGCGTCCCTGACTGAGTGGAGTCACTTGCGGGAGTGGCGTCACGCCCTAGTTTCGCCCTCCTTGGTGTTGGAGCTTGTGTCCTACACAATTAGTGTGATAACATTTATAAATCTCTTATAGGTTCACAAGGGTATACTTAGTATTTTATCAGTTGATTAACGATTACTTAATAACGGTTGGCTTGCTAGAAAGTTTGACGTTATTATCATACTGATGGCGGTGATCAACTAGTCCCTAAAAGTCACACCTAAAGGATGTGTTTGAGAGATGTGATTATGGAAATATAATCACATTGATGCCTTATATGACTAAATGGTTAGTCCATGTATTTGACTAAACAGTTAGTCAATGTGATGATGAGACGATTATTTAATACAATTAAATAATACCAAATTGAGACAATTAATCATTAAATTCGTAAATTGAATATAAACTGTTATATTTAATTAATGTATATAATGTTAGCTTAAACGGATTAAGATGTTAATTCGTAATTAAATGTAACCAGTTATATTTAATTAGCAAATTATAAATATGCGATGTTTATAGTTAATGTATATTATGCGGAATTGTCATAATAAAATGTTGACAGACCGGTATTAATAAATCGACTACAAACTGTTGTGTGTAGACTTATTAATACATGTCGGCATATATATGATAATTGATATAAAATACACATTTTATACATTTATAAAATAACCAAAAATAAGAAGATTTCTCTCCTTATTTTGGGTTGGTGAAACCGAAATAAAGAGAGAAAAGAGGAAGAATAAAATATTCCCCTTTGGACTCTTATTCCACACGGTTTTGAAGAGCAAGAAAGAGATCGTTTTTCTCTCTAATTCTCTTGACCTAATTCTCTCATCACTCACACAAAAACCCTAAAAATTAATTAACAATTTTGGGGATCAATTCTAGCAAGAACAAGGGCATTTCTCATAGCATCTTGGGTGCAACGATTAGGCGAATATCGATTTCGATATTGTTCTTAGGCCATATTGCTAGGACCGAAGGTTTATTCTTAATCCCTACTATTTTGTTTTATGCAATTTCATTTATGACTAGTTTTCATAATCATAGTTTCGTTATAATCCTAATAATCTTAAATGAAGTATACCGATATTTCCCACAAGTGGTATCAGAGCCAAGGCCACGAAATTATTTTTGTATGATTTTCATAAATGATTTAAACAAAATTTGTAGAATCGAAAAAAAAAAAACCAATCGGCCAAAATTTTTTTTATGCCGAATCATTTTTTTTGTGCCGAGTTGATGTTCTTGTTTTTGATGTTTTTGTTCCATTTAGATTTATTCATATTATTGTTTTAATAGGTTAAGATGATAATATAATAAATTTGTAGATGTTTTGATTTAATTTGCATTAAATTGAAATGTAAATGGAATTGTTTTGATTAATGATGATTATTTGTTTTGCTATATAGTTTTTGGCACACATGATGTTAAATTGTTGTTTAAGGATCATGATTCATTAATTTAAGTGTTGATGAATGCCAATCTTGTTCTAATAACAACTTTAAACAAATTTTGTTCATCTTAATATACATTTTTTTTCCTCGGTTATAATTAAAAAAAAAAGAACTGTTTTTGTTCTTTTTTATTTCAGCCGTGAGCACCAAAAGAAAAAAAACTGTTTTTGGTATTTTTGGGCATTATGCCGAGGGCATTTAAGAAAAAAAAATAATTTTCTGTTTGTTTTTTTGTAAATGCCGTGAGCAAGAAAAGAAAAAAAAATCTGTTTTTTTTTTCCTGTTTTTCCTGTTTTGCCGAGACCAAAAAGAAAAAAAAAGGAATTTTTTTTTTTTGGTTTTTGTTTGCTTTGTTTTGGCCAATATTGATTATACATTAAATTAATAATGTATGATTAATTGTTGTGAAGAAGTTCATAATTTTTAGATACCTAATTATTTTAAAGAAGTTTAAAATGATGTTGGATTAATTCATATTACAAGTAAATATGAATTAAGATTGGAATTAATGTGAGTAATTGAGGAATTGTTACATAATTTGATCATTTAAATAGGTGGTTTGGATAAATTACTCTACATAATTAAGGAATTATGTCTTAAATGTTTAATTTTAGTTGATGCATTTTTATTTAGTTGAATGTTTTGTTGAATGGTTTAATTTACGTATTTTTGCAATCGGTTGTCATTTGTAATACCTAGTGTGGCCTTAGTTAATTATGTTTTCGTAATGATGGAAACATAATTTTAATGTAATTTTGAGATCTCGAATATCCTTTAATTTTCTCTAAGTATTATGGTTTTGAAATTAGAATGTAATAGGTTTATTATGTAATTTTTAAATTATAAATTTTGAGAAGACTAAAGATGGAGATTGGATTGCTCACTCCCGCTACATGAACCAAGATAGAACATCAAGACAAGCTTTTCGGGTCCTAGGAAGGATTCCAAAGTTGTATTTATGTTCATTTTGGTAGATAGGACACACTAGGACTTTATTTTGTTTTACGTTTTCCATTCTTATTGCTTTTCTTCACATGATAGTTAGTGCATCATATTCCGTCTAAACCAAACCACCTACAACTAAAATGCATGAAAATTGACTCATATAGATTGAATGTTAGTTTTCATAGACATACAGATGTCACGCCGTTTTAAGCCATCACCTTAGTTTATTCATTCTCGCATGCTAGATATTAGTTCACTTAAAATGATTTAAAATAAAGTTGATGGGATCTTCCTCTAAAACTGAAATTGAGATTAGTCATTATAGGCCAAAAAGCTATAAATCCCTTCTTCGTCGATAGGCATATAGGACCTTACTCTCCATATGACCCCTTCTACGTTGGGTATGTTGGAATATGTGTCCTCCGACAATAATGCGATCACGACTGTTGATCATGATGATCACATGTTTAAGTCTCATTATAAAGAATACAATTAGGAAGTAATATTTCTTGTCAACGATCAACATATATCGGTAATGATTGGGTGACTAGAGTTTGACATTACATTACATCGTGCGGCGGTGGTGATCGCTTGATCCCCTAGGTCATACCTATAGGGCAACACTCTTAATTGATCATTTAATTAATCGTATAACGTTACGAGTTAATTAAATTACTTGAAAATTGACGGACGATTTTGGAAGTAAAATTTACGTATCACATTGAAATTGATTAAAATGAGATACGGTCTGAGTATTTGAATTGTATCATTACTCAGATGAAATTATTGTTTAAAGAAACAATTAAAATTGAATGAATTATTATAAATACAATTTATTGTGATTTGTAAATTGGTAAAATATTTTGGTACAAGTAATTATGAATTACTAAGTCGATTTTTGTATATAACGTATTTTTATTAATACGTTGATTTTTAATATGTTAAAAATACATAACTAATTTATGTAACATATGACATGTGACATAAGACAAAATTGACAAAAATAAAATGGATTCCATTTTATGTATGTACCGAAATTAAGGGGAGGTTTTGGCTAAAATTGTGTTGTTTAAATTAGTGGAAAACATAATCATTCACTAATAGCCTAGCCATCCAACCCTAGTTTGCATTGTGAAGGCAAACAAGAGCATGCATTGGGTCTCCTTTCTTCCCTCCCCTTCCCTCCTACCCGGTTTTACCAAAGAAAAGGCAAAGGGTTTTTGTCTTATATTTTTTGATATACACTACATGCATGAGTGTGCATTATTCATTCATTCTAACTTATCAAAAATTAAGATTTTAGAAAGAAAAAATACTTCCTCTCCTATTCTCTCCCAACCGGTTTTTGGGAGATTAAAAACCAAATTGTTTTGGGTCATTTTTCTACAAGATTAATATTGTACTAGTATCTATAATATTAATTTTAATTAAGAGAAAGCTTTGGGTATAAATCCTTGGGAGAGATCCTACACTTGGGTCTTAGTTCATCCAAAAGGGAAAGCTCAAGAACAGGAGATAAAGGTGATCTCTCTTGTGCCCATTAAACCGAAAATCACAATGTAAGAACAATGTTTCTTCCTTATTTTGTTTTAATGTTTGCATGCATAAGATCAATCATTAATTTTATGACAAATTAAATTATAACATATATGAATATGTAAGTATATAGATCTACTTTTCCTTCAATCGGTATCATGAGCCAAGGTTGTTTGCATGCAAATCGGTTAAAAGTTTTTCCGAGTTATAAAGATTAACATATAAAACTTGTAAAATTTGTGTTATTATGATATATCACGAAATTAATTCATGCATGTTAAAATTTCTGGTCCTAAAATGTTTTAGGATAATTTGGTTAATTTACGGATTTTTATTGTTCATATTATACAATAATGGCATTTAAATATGATTTTATGAGTAAAAATGTCATTTTCGGTCTAAAATTAGCTATACTTCGAATTTTCCAGTGATTTTTGGATATGTTGTCACATATATTATTTTGAGATAACCTGTAAATTTTCATAATTTTTGGACTTGTTATGCTCGAAACATGGATTTTTCAGTATTAAATTCGGATTTAGGTGAAAAATAGGTTAATATGAGATAAATTTCGAATCTGGTCATACAAATTTAGTATGTTGTCACATGCAATTTTACAAGATGTGTGTAAAATAATGGGCTATAGTGAAGTCTTTTTGCATGATTTATGGATTTTAGAAGAAAAATGGCATGAAATAGTGCCTTAATTAATGAAAAAAAAAATTAATAAAACATACTCTATGACTAAAGAAAAACATCATATGTTGCATTTTATTATCTTTTTCAGATCTAAAATTGAAAAGTTAATGTATATAATTTTTCACATGTTTTTATGATTATTTTGGTTAAAACCGATAAACCGCAACATTGTTTTTCCGGATAAATTTCGAAATTTTTAACCTAAGTTTTTTTGATCATTATGAGTGTCATGGTATTTTTCCAGAATTTTCATGAGTTTAAATTTTCAATTTTGAATTTATTTGAAATTTTGTGATTTATTTGAAGTTTATAGCTTATTTTTGAAATTTTTATTCCATTAATGAACAAATTTAGAAATATGAGTTAATTATGGTCAAATTATTAGTGAAGACTAAATTTTGAGTCCTAAGTGGTTAGGGTAATTAACTTATGCATAAATATGAATTTATGTAATTTTTGTGATTATAAAATGTTGAAATCACGCAAATCCGTAAAAACCGAGTAATATACGATATTGGCTAATTAAAGGCAATTTAGCATAAAATTGGGCATGTTCATACATATTATAATGCTGCATTTTTCCTTTATGATTGTCATAATTTTATTTATGTAATTTTGAATTATGTAATTTTACTTAGTATGGCCTTAGTTTTAATTGGTATTTCCCGAAATGTATGGGAATATCGATTCGGTTGTAATTTTATTGTGATCTCGTATCACCGTTTTGTAATTTAATAGATTTATTTTATTTATTTTAGTTACAAATGTATAATAGGAAATTATGTAATTTGTTATGTAATTTAATTTATCTCGGAGTTCCCAAAGACGGATTTCTTCAAGATGGCGATACATAAAGACGATGTTACCTCGAGATGCGTGCCACAACCGAAGTTCAAGGGACCAATGGAGTTGGTTTCCAAATATGTAATAGTTAAATAGTTTTTCTATTTTAGGAAAGGCCATACTAGGATTTATTTATTTTATGCTTGCATTTTATTTATATGTCACATGCATCGCTAAATCGCCATAACTAAAACATGCATCTTCTTTCATCGAGTTTAATCGACCGTGTCAATTAGAATTATAGTAGTTCACCGCTTTAGTTCACTTAAAACGTGATAGATAATAAATTGACATGACCTCTCGCTAAAACAATTAATTGAGACATAGCCTTACCAAATAGTAGAAACCATGAAAACCTATTTCGCAAGGGAGTGCACTCGGCCCTACCGGGGTACAAAACTTGTTACGTAGGGGAAGTGGGTGATAAATGTCTATCCACCGAATTCATGTTGATAAGGGATGAATCGGCCCTACTGTGCCTTGAGTTGATGTGGATTTGGATCATGGACACATTTATTCGAAATTTGGATTGAACTCAACAAAAGTTTTTCGATAAGGGTTTCATCGGCCATACCGTGCCCTTGTCGGATATGTTTTGGGCTATAGATAATTATTAGAGTAATTTTATCGACCAAGAGTTCAAAAAGTAGAATCGATTAAACGTTAATCCACCGAGTTATATTGATAAAGGATGAATCGGCCCTACCGTGCCTAAGTTGATATGAATTTGGGTCTTGGAATCATTTATCTAGTTGGTGAGGTCACTAGAAAAAATGCACAAAACTTGTTTACATTAAAAATTTTACGAGCATTATTATTAAAACGACATTTTTTTTACTCCTTTGTTTTGTAGACCACTTTTTCCTCATAACAAATGGCAACACCAACCCCTATTGCAACGCCTCTCGCTAGTTCATCATGGCTCCGATCCTTCATGGATCGATGTAAACTTGAAAAGAATGGGTCAAATTTCTCCGATTGGGATGCCCAACTCAAACTAGCCGCCCAAGGTGACGACAAGCTTCGTTACCTTACCGAGGCATCTCCACCCGAACCTACTACTAGGTCGACCGCCGCCACTAGGGAAGCATATGAGGCTTACCAAAAGGAGTCCGCCGCAATGAAAAATGTCTTGATATTTGCGATGGAGGCGGACCTCCAAAGGAGAGCCTTTAAAATGGGCAATGATAATGAGATTTACTCCAAGCTTGTGACAATGTTTTCACAAACTCCGCGGATCGTCCAATATGAGGCGGCCGCGGCATTCTTTGATCTCGACTTCAAAGAGGGCCAAAAGGTTAGCCCTCATGTGCTCAAACTCATGGAGCTTGTCGAGACCTTGAAAATTCAAAAGGTTGAAATCCCCAAAGAACTCATTGTAGATAGGATTCTACACTCCTTGTCCAAAGTCAAAGCGTATGTTCAATTCCGGGTGAATTTTAACATGCAAGACAAGGATGTGTCTCTTGAAGAATTGCACAAGTTACTTATGCAAGCCGAGAGGGACATGGGGTTAAATGTGAATCCTCCAAAATATGTGCTTAACATAAGCACTAAGAGTAAGGGGAAGTTCAAGAAGAATGGGAGGAAGGGTAAGAAGCAAACTCCCACATTCACCAAAGCTAAGACTTGTGAAGCTAGCACTTCAAAAATCAAGAAGGGTCCTCTTGATAAATGCCATTATTGTAATGGTATGGGACATTGGAAAAGAAATTGTTCCAAATACCTTGGTGATATTAAGGCCGGAAAGATTACTCCGGTAGGGTAAATGACTATCCTTCTTTTATGTTTCTAATTCAACTATGGTATTATGATGCAAAGTTGTGATAATGTATCTCCCTTTTTATTGTAAATAGGGCCTCCACCAAGCAAAGACAAGGGAAAGAAAAAGCAAGCATGAGAAACCATCAAGAAGCTAGGGATAGCTTTCATGGAGCTTTGCTTTTCATTGTCTTATTTTAAATTATGTTTTGGATTTTAGAACCTTAAGTTTCCGTGTTCGACATGGAAAGGTATTTTGGATAATGGGTTGTATTTTGGATAATGGTGACTTGGTTTGCAACCCAAGTCACCCGTTTTATCATTTTATCCTTTTGTTCTAAAATTCTTGTTTAAATGCTTGTTCTTAGAAACATATAACTTAAAGTGATCTAATAGACAAATATAATGACGGGTTTCATTATATGTCCACATGCTTAAGGCTTGTGTATGATCATTTATAAAGCGATTTTGAGTCTATGAACTCTCTTAAAGGAATGTCAATCACCAAGTACACTTACGAAATCTATAACTATTAGTCAATCTATGAGATAGTTCTCCTTATACTTCAAATCATTATTTGTGTCTCATATGCTATCTTTGAATCTATAGTGTATTTATTCTAAAGATAGAGTGGGAGAAAAATGAGGACACAACACACGAGACAAGATAAAAAGTAGATCTATTGTGTAAATGAAGATCTACGCAAGAAAGAATGATTTGAATGAAGGTATATCTATTTACATAGTATACCAAATAGATGAGATCTATGGTCTCAAGTAAGTTCTATATGACAAAAGAGACCAAGTGAAGTAATCGAAAGAACATATTCTTATGATAACTACACGAGGAGACCAAAAGAAAGTTTTGGAATAAAATGACTAATGTAAAGTCTTAACAAGTTTTTGACTAAGTTTATGATAAATTTTGACCAATAGTTTCAACCTTGAGATTTACTTAAGAGCCTAAATGAATTAATGTAACATCCTAGTAATAAGCGATATTTATCACTAGAAGTTGCAAGGATTGATATACCGATATATCCAATAGCCAAAGTTTTAAACCACGCAGATGTCATTACTTAACCTCATTATGAAAATGGATTGGTTAAACATCCTTCTAAAAGGGATATTTTGAAGGATGTGTATTAGATATTACTTATATTTAATAAATGACATTGCCACACATCATTATGACATGAGTGTGTTAGAGATTTAAAATCTCTTTCCGTAAGGTTAAAATGAGACCTCTTCGAAATAGGTATTTTGAAGGGATATGATGGGAACATATATGGTTTTATCTTAATAACTTGGCAATGCAATTTATATTTCAATTCTTGAAAAGTTTCGATTGAGAAGTCAATTTCGAAATATGTGGAATTGAGTGGGAGTTAGGAAATTATCATGTGAAGACATGGAATTTAGTGGGAGCTATCATCCTTTGAATGTTTACAACTCACCACTCATTAAAGAATGACGAGCTAACACCTTCCTTCATAGAGGAAGTTTTGAGTTTTCAATTCTGGATGAAAATGGACTATGATGAATCCAATTACATCAAGGGATGTTGGATAAGTATTGGGAGATACACATCGGATCAACAGAAACATAAGTTATTCATCTAAATGAAATGGAATTGCCATTAGCAGTCATGGTCGTTCCTTGAACCTAAATATAGTTGATGACATGATTATAAGTTACTAATGTTTCCGCCATTAGAATGATCATGCACATGTCCAGTGGTGAATCATATGCATAAGAGCATGATGATTCATTGGTAAGCCACAATAGAAACGTCATGAATTCTCAAGTAGAATCCGGTGAGCGATTTCGGTGTTTGTCAGAATGCTCTTATATGTGTCAAGAGGTTGCGCATATTAATGAAAATCCGAGCACATGTAAGGATTTATGAGAATCCTAAATCTTTCAAGCCTAGAAATAGAAATAAGAAGTTTTGGAAAGATACTTAATTGAATAAGAAGTTACTCAAAACTAATCTTTCCTAACTATGCTAGGACTTGTGAGAAGTGCTAGGCTAATCATCTTGTCAAATTGTTGCAAGATTCTGCAAAACATATACCTAGTGCATTGTGTGTGGATGGAGTACTTGATCAGTACAAGTTATATCATTCACCACAAATTCGTTCGTTATGTGATAATCGATAAGGAAGTTCTTTCAAGATAAAGAACCAAAACCGAGGTCGGGAACCTTGATGTGTACTTGGTAAGATTCATGCTATGAGAGAGAACATGAATGTAAAGGAAAATGCGATTATAAGAAGTCTGAACATATGGAGACATGGCATGTTAAACTTCTATTGCAATCAATAAGTGTTTACACTTACGATTTGCATCACAAGGTTGTAATATGGTATTGACTACCCGAGTGTGATGTGGAAATTTGTCGTTTGAGTTATTATTAACTCACCTTGTACATTGTTATATCCAAACGGGTTGTGGAGACAATTGAACCCCGTTAAAGTGAACATGGATTAACATTGTATTTGCCCATAGTTACTTACATGAGGTGACGTCTCGAAGTGACTAGAGTGTGATGCGATTGATGGCAAGCTGAAGTGCCATAGAGTCATGTGAGATGACTGGTCGATCACATAGGCAGACTGTTAGGAACATTTTGTCGGGCCTAATGACCGCTTATAGAGTTCTGGCAAATTTATATAGCCTGGTCGTGGCGAGAGCTACTATAGTATTCGAATGAGTCGATTCTTTTGACTAAAGACTATTCGCCTAAGATGGCACAGTTTCAGATTAACTTTGATTTGTGTTACTACGACCTTCGTAAATGGGGTCAAATAGGCATATTTTGGGTTATGATGGCTGTGGCTAGTCGAAGGTAATGAGTGCGATAGGAATTGTCCATCCCTAGTCAGGGTTATAACAATATCTCAGGGCCACTCGAGGAGTAATGAACTGGAAATGCATGGCCACGCTCGGAAGGTATCTATGATAGATAAATCCGGTCAATCGCTTATTCTCCGATCGAGGAAACCACTCTCGATATGATCACTTGCAAGTACGACCTGAAAGACACCTTGCATTGAGTGGGAGATAGTAATAGGACAAGAGAATTGGTGACGCACACTTGTCGAGGACAAGTGGGAGATTGTTGGAATATGTGTCCTCCGACAATAATGCGATCACGACTGTTGATCATGATGATCACATGTTTAAGTCTCATTATAAAGAATACAATTGGGAAGTAATATTTTATCACAACCGATCAACATATATCGGTAATGATTGGCTGACTAGAGTTTGACATTACTGTCGTGCGACGGTGGTGATCAGTTGATCCCCTAGGTCATACCTATAGGGCAACACTCTTAATTGATAATTTAATTAATCGTATAACGTTACGAGTTAATTAAATTACTTGAAAATTGACGGACGATTTTGGAAGTAAAATTTACGTATCACATTGAAATGTGATTAAATGAGATACGGTCCGAGTAATTGAATTGTATCATTACTCGGATGAAATTATTGTTTAAAGAAACAATTAAAATTGAATGAATTATTATAAATACAATTTATTGTGATTTGTAAATTGGTAAAATATTTTGGTACAAGTAATTATGAATTACTAAGTCGATTTTTGTATATGACGTATTTTTATTAATACGTTGATTTTAATATGTTAAAAATACATAACTAATTTATGTAACATATGACATGTGACATAAGACAAAATTGACAAAAATAAAATGGATTCCATTTTATGTATGTACCGAAATTAAGGGGAGGTTTTGGCTAAAATTGTGTTGTTTAAATTAGTGGAAAACATAATCATTCACTAATAGCCTAGCCATGCAACCCTAGTTTGCATTGTGAAGGCAAACAAGAGCATGCATTGGGTCTCCTTTCTTCCCTCCTCTTCCCTCCTACCCGGTTTTACCAAAGAAAAGGCAAAGGGTTTTTGTCTTATATTTTTTTATATACACTACATGCATGAGTGTGCATTATTCATTCATTCTAACTTATCAAAAATTAAGATTTTAGAAAGAGAAAATACTTCCTCTCCTATTCTCTCCCAACCGGTTTTTGGGAGATTAAAAACCAAATTGTTTTGGGTCATTTTTCTACAAGATTAATATTGTACTAGTATCTATAATATTAATTTTAATTAAGAGAAAGCTTTGGGTATAAATCCTTGGGAGAGATCCTACACTTGGGTCTTAGTTCATCCAAAAGGGAAAGCTCAAGAACAAGAGAGAAAGGTGATCTCTCTTGTGCCCATTAAACCGAAAATCACTATGTAAGAACAATGTTTCTTCCTTATTTTGTTTTAATGTTTGCATGCATAAGATCAATCATTAATTTTATGACAAATTAAATTATAACATATATGAATATGTAAGTATATAGATCTACTTTTCCTTCAGGGTAAGTAGTTTGTGTTGACTTAGTTTACCTCAACATTATAATCCGAAGAGTTTCTCGTGATTATGATGGACTATAGATAGAATTTACAGAAATCTATCGACCAAGAATTCTAAAAGTAGAATTAGCCAAAAGGTTGGCTTATCAATTTACAGATAATTGAGTCTTGGAACCATTTATATAATTCTTGAGGGAGGTCAATTGTATAAATGCTTGAGTCTTCGCGTTATAACAGTATTGGATTAGACTTAAATCATAACGATGAGTATGCTTATTATATCTTTTTCCTTTTCGCAGTGTAGAATACGTTTATATTGATAATACTGTTACAACAAATGGCTGGAAATAACGAAATCCCTATGCCAAGTGCCACCCTTGGACGCGAGTCCTGGCTAAAAGCTTTCATGGACCACATGAATCAGTTCACACGTCTGAAAAATGACGGGTCCAACTTTGCGGACTGGGAGGCATCATTGCGGAATGCTGCCATTGCTGACGGTAAGCTCAAGTACTTAACTGAGCCAATACCGCCAAACCCAAGCCCCAATGTAGGAGCTAACGAGTCACTTGCTTATAGTGACTTCGTTATGGAAGCTGGTGCGATAAAGATGTAGGGAAATATCCGTAAAATTCCCTTAAATTTTAGGACTATAACGTAACTTTAACATGTGATTAAAGGTCATAAACGAAAAACAAGAGAAAAACGATAAAGAATAAGAATCAACCTCGGGTCCTTGTGCAATTCGGCCTAATGAACAGAAATCAATATAGATTTCCTCCTAATCGTTGCACCCAAGATCGTCTGAGACTATGCCACTTGTGCTAGAAATTACTCTCTAATTGCCTTGCAATATTGAGAGAGTTTTTGTGAGTTTTCGATGTGAGATCTAGGTTTCAGAGAGAATGCCTCCAAAAACCTAATTTTTGTGCAAGTGAAAATGAATTAGGTCAAAAGGAGAGAAGCCCTCTCCTTTTGTTCATTCGGCCAAACCGTGTATTAGGGAGAGAGTAGGCTTTCCACTTTCTCCTTATTTTAACTCGTGGTCCGACTCATTTTTGCTAAATGTATATGACGGGTTTTTAATTATAAATCGTCACTCGTTATCGGATAATAAAACATCGACTAGTAACATGAATTAGTCGATATATTAATACTTGTCCGATAATGACAATATAGTATAACTAATTAAATTCAATATACATTAATTAAATATAATCGTTTGTATTCAATTTACGAATTAACTGCTTAATTCACCTTAGCCATTATTATTTAATCCGTATTAAACAATTATCTCAACATCGCGTTTGACTAATTATTAGTCAATAACTCCGACTAACTGCTTAGTTATATTAGGCATCAACATGACTGTATTTTCATACTGTCACATCTCTCAAACGTATCTTATAGGTGTGACTTTTAGGGACCAGTTGATCACCGCCATCAGTATGACAATAACGTCAAACTTATCTAGCAAGCCAACCGTTATTGATAAACGTGGACCAACTGATAATAATACAAAAGTATGCCCTTTGATCCTTTTAGAGATTTATATGTCATTGCACTAGCTGTGTAGGACACCAGCCCCAACAAACTCCCACTTGTCCATACAAGTGTACGTGCAATAACGTTATCCGCACTAACTGGAGGACACTGGCTCCAACAAACTCCCACTTGTCCGTACAAGTGTATGTGCGATAACCGATTCTCATATTCATTTAAAATTTCTCCCACTCAATGTAAAACAATTTGCAGATCCGTATCCGCAAAGGTCGTATTTTACAATCGATCTGTATCAAGAGTGGTTTCCCCGACTAGAGAGTAACTTAACTGATAAAACGAATTCGTATTCGAGCATGGCCATGCATTTCGATTCTGACTCCTCGAGTGGCCCTGAGAAATATCGAGTACCTGATAAAGGCTGAATACTTCCTTCAACTCGACTCCTGCCAATATAAGCACAGCATGAAATGACCCAGAAACAATCTACTTGGCCCCCTGTTACGGATGACCGTGAGAAAGAAATCAAAGTCACCCAAAATCTGCCTTAATCTCAAGAGACAGTCGATAGTCAAAAGAATCGACTCTTAGGATCACCATGGAGGTCCTATCCACGACCTGGCACCGAATGTTATAAAACATTTAGGACTCCACGTCGTTGTCACAATTGTGTCCTACGAGATATCCGTATAACTCGCCTCTGTGATTGGTCAGTCAACCGTTTGACTTATGGCTCGTTGAACCCACCATCAACCAACGTCACAAAATAATTGCCAAAGTTATCAGCTCACGTGGGCAATTAAGGACCATAATATGATGTTTGTTCAGTTCACTTTGTGGTGTTCAAAAAGTCGTACAACTCCACATGAAAAACAAAATATATAAATATCAAAACGATGATGTCGTATAGAGTACACAAGAAAATGAATCTAATCCATAAAAGAGTACTACAACTCAGGAACACGTTTAATTCCCATGGAATTAACATGCCCTTCATGCTTATTTTGTCGTAATGGTTTAGTGAGAGGATCTGCTATATTATCATCTGAAGCAATCTTTTCTATCACTACCTCCTTTTGCTCCACGTAATCTCGGATTAGATGAGCTTTCCGTTGTACATGTCTAGACTTGTTGCTAGACTTAGGCTCCTTATCTTGGAATATGGCACCTCTATTGTCGCAATAGATGGTGATCGGGTCATTCGAACTAGGCACTACAGATAGTCCTTGTAAGAACTGACGCATCCATATCGCTTCCTTTGCGGCTTCGACGCGCGGCATAGTAATCGGACTCAGTCGTAGAATCTGCTGTAACACTTTGTTTGGAACTCTTCCAGCTGACTGCAGCGCCATTAAGAGTAAAAACGAATCCAGACTGAGATTTCGAGTCATCTCGATCCGTTTGGAAGCTAGCATCTGCGTTACCGGTTGCGCATAGCTTTTGTTCGCCTCCATAAGTCAATGCCCAGTCTTTAGTCCTCCGTAGGTACTTAAGAATGTTCTTGATGACACCATCCAATGTGATTCACCTGGATGTTGTTGGAATCGACTTGTCATACTCAATGCATATGCCACGTCCGGACGTGTGCATATCATGGCATACATGATTGATCCTATAGCCGAGGCATAAGGAATCCGTGTCATGCGCTCTTTCTCTTCCGGTGTCTCTGGTACCTGAGACTTGCTCAAATGCACCCCTGGAGCCATAGGAAGAAACCCCTTTTTGGAGTTAGTCATGCTGAATCTCTCTAGGATCTTGTCTATATAAGACTCTGATCGAGAGATAACATCCGACGTGATCTATCTCGATAGATACGGATGCCCAAAATTCTTTGTGCCTCACCCAAATCTTTCATCTGGAAATGGTTCTTCAACCATACTTTTACCGAAGTTAAGAGAGGTATGTCATTCCCAATCAGGAGTATGTCATCGACATACAATATTAGGAAGACAATCTTGCTCCCACTCGACTTGATATATAGACATGGTTCCTCGACCGATCGAGTAAATCCATTTTCTTTTATCACTTGGTCGAAATGATGATTCCAACTCCTAGAAGCTTGCTTAAGTCCATAAATGGAACGCTTAAGCTTGCACACTTTCTTAGGATGTTCAGGATCGATGAAACCTTCGGGTTGTACCATGTACAACTCTTCCTCCAAAAAACCGTTTAAGAAGGCGGTTTTCACATCCATCTGCCAAATTTCATAGTCATGAAAAGCGGCAATCGCTAAGATAATCCGAATGGAACGCAGCATGACTACGGGTGCAAAAATTTCATCGTAGTGCAAACCTGGCACTTGGGTGAAACCTTTAGCAACTAGTCGTGCTTTATAGATATCTTGTTGACCTTCCACAGAATGCTTTATCATGTAAAGCCATTTGCATTGAAGGGGACGAACCTTAGCAGGTAAGTCAAAAAGATCCCATACGTTGTTCTCATACATGGAGTCCATCTCGGATTGCATGGCCTCAAGCCATAGCTTTGAGTCGGAACTAGTCATGGCACCTTTATAGGTTGCGGGTTCACTACTCGTTAAGAGCAGAATGTCATCTATGTCATGTTCCTCGACCATACCAATGTATCTGTCCGGAGGAATAGAGACTCTTCCCGGCCTCCTAGGTTCCTCAGGAATACTAACCGCAGCCGGGATTGAAGGAACTGGTTCCTCCAATGGTTCCTTGGTATTTGGTTCTGGAACCTCCGACAGCTCGAAGGTTCTATTACTCTTCGCGTTCTCGAGAAATTCCTTCTCTTAGAATGTCGCACTAGCCGCAACAAATACACGTTGTTCGGTTGGTGAATAGAAGTAATGACCAAATGTTCCTTTAGGATAACCTATAAAGTATGTCTTGACCGATCGCGGGCCGAGCTTATCCTCGTGTCTCCACTTGACATAAGCCTCGCAGCCCCAAACCCGTATAAAGGACAAGTTAGGGACCGTTCCCTTCCATAATTCATATGGAGTCTTGTCAATAGCTTTAGACGGACTTCGGTTAAGTATTACAAAGAAATGAGAAGAGCATAACCCCACAATGAGTCAGGCAACACGGTGTGACTCATCATGGATCAAACCATATCAAGTAGTGTTCGATTTCTCCGTTCGGACACACCATTCAACTGAGGTGTTCCAGGTGGAGTTAACTGTAAGGCAATCCCACAGTCCTTAATGTGTTGATCAAACTCGTGAGAAAGATACTCGCCACCACGGTCCGATCGTAGTGTTTTAATCTTTCTACCCGATTGGTTCTCATCCCGATTCTCGGTATTCTTTGAATTTCTCAAAGGACTCACTTTTATGCTTCATCAAGTAGACATAGCCATATCTACTTAAATCGTCCGTGAAATTGATGAAATACCTATAGCCTTCTCGTGCGGTGATTGACATAGGTCCACACACATCCGTATGTATGAGTCCTAATAGGTCGCCAGCCGCGCATTCCAACACCTTTGAAGGAAATTCGAGTCATCTTACCAATGAGACATGATTCACACGTGCCAAATGATTGAAAATCAAAGGCCGAGATAGCTCCATTCTGTATGAGCCGTTTAACGCGTTTCTCATTGATGTGTCCCATACGGCAGCGATTGCATAGATAAGTTTGATCTTTGTCACCAACCTTTAACTTTTTATTCATTACGTGCAATATTTCGGTGGTCTGATCTAAAACATAAATTCCGTTCATGGAGACTGCCTTGCCATAAATCATATCGTGTAATGAGAAAATGCAGCTATTATTCTCTATTACAAATGAAAAACCAAGTTTGTCAAGTGCAGAAACTGAAATAATGTTTTTAGAAAGACTGGGTACATAATAACAGTTATATAAAAATAACTCAAATCCGCTAGAAAGCTGGATCACGTATGTTCCCCTCGAGACGGCAGCCACTCGTGCTCCATTCCCGACACGCAGGTCCACCTCACCCTTTACGAGGGGTTCGATGTTTCGGAGGCCCAGCACATGATTGCACAAATGAGAACCACAACCAGTATCTAGTACCCAAGTTCCGTAACTTGCGTGGTTGATCTCAATCATATGAATAAAAGAAGAAGAAGAAGAAGACATACCAACAGGATTAACGCGACCTGCTTTTATGTCCTCATGGTATACAGGACATGTACGCCTCCAATGCCCAGTCTTGTGGCAATGATGGCATTCCATGTTACCGATCTTGCTCTTTGTCGCGCCTGATGAGGTGCTCGACTCACCAGACTCACTCTTACCTGATCTCGACTTCTTAAACTTCGGTTTACCTACTGCTAGGTCTGCCTGAGCTTTGCCCTTACCCTTGCCCTTGTTTGACACAACGAGAACATCCTGTTTCAGGCTCCCACTAAACTTCATGTCCTTCTCGGTCTGTACGAGAAGGGAGTGTAGTGCATGAGGACTTTTCTTCAAATCATTCATATAGTAATTGGCTCTAAAGAGCGCAAAACCATCGTGGAGTGAATGAAGCATGCGGTCAATCCCGATGTTCTCACTGATCTTGCAATCAAGTGCCTCCAGTTTCTCGACATTCTCAATCATGCTGAGAATGTGTGGGCTAACAAAGTTGGCCCTTCTGGAGTTTCGCCTCAAAGAAGCGACAGGTATGCTCATAGGTCACGATTCTCGGTGCTTTCGAGAATTCCTTAGTGAGCGTGGTGAAAATCTTGTTTGCACCTTGGGCTATGAAGCGTTTCTGCAAATTGGATTCCATTGCAAAAATGAGTACGTTTTTAATCGCACCCGCTTCCATGATGAAATCGCTATACGTGGCGATCTCGTTAGCTCCAGCCGTGGGGCCTGGGTTTGGCGGGATGGGCTCTACCAGATATTTGAGCTTCCCGTCAGCAATGGCAGCATTCCGTAATGCCGCCTCCCAGTCCGCGAAGTTTGATCCATCATTCTTCAGTCGAGTAGACTGATTCATCTGATTCATGAAGATCCGAAGCCAGGACTCACGGTCCAATGTGGCACTTGGCATTGGGTCGTCAGCACGGCCAGCCATTATGTTATTAGCAGTTTAAATGATCGTGATCTACACTAAAAAAGAAAGGAAAAACAAAACGAAATAAGCAACTCATCGTGGTGATTTAAGTCTATTTAAAATTCATTTTTAACGTGTAGACTCATTGCACTTGTATAATTGATCTCCCTCAAGAATGATACAAGTGATCCCAAGACTCAATTTCTGTAAATTGATAAGCCAACTGTTTAGCTAGTTCTACCGTTAGAACTCTTGGTCGATAGATTTCCGTAAATCCTATCTATAGTCCACCATGATCACAGGATCGTACGAGTGACCATAGTGTTGAGATAAAATAGGTCAATCAGTTCCAACTTACCCGACGTAGAAGGGGTCATATTATGCCTACCGACGAAGAAGGGATTCATTGGAGTTTGACCTATAAAGACTATTCTCAATTTTGGTTATATGAGGAAGATCCCATCAACTTAGTTTAATTCATTTTAAGTGAAAGAAAATCTAGCATTACGTGAATGAATTAACTTAGGTGATGGCTTATATAAAACATGTGATATTTGTATATCATAGAAAACTAACACGTAACCTCTATATGAGTCAGTTTTCATGCAATTATTAGGTGGTTTGGTTTTAGGCGGAATATGATGCAAATAATCGTTACAATAAAAAAAAAAAGAATGCAAAACGTAAATAAAAGTCCTAGTGTGGCCTATCCTAGTAAAAAGAACATAATACAACTTTGGAATCCACCGTTGGACCCGAGAAGCTTGTCTTGATATTCCATCTTTGTTCATGCAGCGGGAGTGAGCATCCGATCTCCATCTTTGGTCTTCTCAAAATTACAATTTAAATTTTACAAAATATAAACCTATTTACATTCTAAATTAAAAACTGTAATTACAAGGAAAAATCAAAACGGAGATGCGAGATCTCAAAATACAACCAAGACCGTGTTCCATCATTACGGTAACACGTTCTACTAAGGCCACACTAAGTTACAACCGTTTGTAAAATTAAATACGTAATTAAAAATATTCATGGCATTCAAAAGTAACGATAAATAAAAATGCATCAACTAAAATAAAATTTATTCGTGACATAATTCCGTAATTATGTTAAATTTATCCAAACCACCTTTTAACGATTAAAATTATGTGACAAAACCGCTTCTATCAACTTAATTTTAATTCAAGATAATCCGTTACTTTAAATTGCTTTAAAATAACTAAATGGTACGTGAGTGAACCGTTTCACTATCAAGTGATTGTACAACATCCGTATAATGTACATGTTATGGCCAAAAGAGGAAAAATTCTAACTAAAAAAAAATTAGCTCGGCCAAAAGAAGGAAAAACACGAAAAAAAAAAAAAATTTATTTTCCAGCGGTTTTGCCGAGAGCAAAGAGAGCAAAAAAAAATTTTCAGCGGCTCAATTTTCAGCACGGCATCCAAGAACAACAAATGAACAAAAAAAAACCAATTGCAATTTTGATATAATCCGTATTAAATTAAAACTCCAATTGATCATACTTTAACATATTGCTATGATTATCGTTTAAAATAACAATATGCAAAGAACAAATCGAAAACAAAACAGATCAGCCGTGTATATACTTGTCACGGTTTTCAATGCACGAAAAAAAAAACAGAAAACAGCCGTGTAAAAGGTTTCGGCCGCACGGTTTTCTATGCAAAAAAAAAATTATCGATTCAATTCGTTTAATGAAAATCACAATGAAAAATTTACGTGGCCTCGCTCTGATACCACTTGTAGGAAAATATCCGTAAAATTCCCTTAAATTTTAGGACTATAACGTAACTTTAACATGTGATTAAAGGTCATAAACGAAAAACAAGAGAAAAACGATAAAGAACAAGAATCAACCTCGGGTCCTTGTGCAATTCGGCCTAATGAACAGAAATCAATATAGATTTCCTCCTAATTGTTGCACCCAAGATCGTCTGAGACTATGCCACTTGTGCTAGAAATTACTCTCTAATTGCCTTGCAATATTGAGAGAGTTTTTGTGAGTTTTCGATGTGAGATCTAGGTTTCAGAGAGAATGCCTCCAAAAACCTAATTTTTGTGCAAGTGAAATTGAATTAGGTCAAAAGGAGAGAAGCCCTCTCCTTTTGTTCATTCGGCCAAACCGTGTATTAGGGGGAGAGTGGGCTTTCCACTTTCTCCTTATTTTAACTCGTGGTCCGACTCATTTTTGCTAAATGTATATGACGGGTTTTTAATTATAAATCGTCACTCGTTATCGGATAATAAAACATCGACTAGTAACATGAATTAGTCGATATATTAATACTTGTCCGATAATGACAATATAGTATAATTAATTAAATTCAATATACATTAATTAAATATAATCGTTTATATTCAATTTACGAATTAACTGCTTAATTCACCTTAGCCATTATTATTTAATCCGTATTAAACAATTATCTCAACATCGCGTTTGACTCATTATTAGTCAATAACTCCGACTAACTGCTTAGTCATATTAGGCATCAACATGACTGTATTTTCATACTGTCACATCTCTCAAACGTATCTTATAGGTGTGACTTTTAGGGACCAGTTGATCACCGCCATCAGTATGACAATAACGTCAAACTTATCTAGCAAGCCAACCGTTATTGATAAACGTGGACCAACTGATAATAATACAAAAGTATGCCCTTTGATCCTTTTAGAGATTTATATGTCATTGCACTAGCTGTGTAGGACACCAGCCCCAACAAACTCCCACTTGTCCGTACAAGTGTACGTGCAATAACGTTATCCGCACTAACTGGAGGACACCGGCTCCAACAAAAGAACGTACTCATTTTTGCAATGGAAACCAATTTTCAAAGACGCTTCATTGCCCAAGGTGCAAACAAGATTTTCACCACGCTCACTAATGAGTTCTCAAAAGCACCGAGAATCGTTACTTATGAGCATACCTGTCGCTTCTTTGATACGAAACTCCAGAAAGGCCAACCGGTTAGCCCACACATTCTTAACATGATTGAGAATGTCGAGAAATTGGAGGCACTTGATTGCAAAATCAGTGAGAGCATAGTCATTAACCGTATGCTTCATTCACTTCAAGATGGTTTTGCCCTTTTCAGGGCAAATTACTACATGAATGACATGAAGAAAAGTCCTCATGAGCTACACTCACTTCTCGTACAGACCGAGAAAGATATGAAATTGAGTGGGAGCATGAAGCAAGATGTTCTCATGATTTGCAACAAGAATAAGAGTAAGGGAAAGGCTCACAGCGACCTAACTGTAGGAAAGCCAAAGTTTAAAAAGTCAGGAAACGGTAAGAGTGGGCCTGGTGATACTAGTGGCTCACAAGGCAAGGCAAAGACCAAGGGCGGTGACATTGAGTGCCACAATTGTCACAAGACTGGACATTTGAGGAGGAACTGTCCCGTGTACCGTGAGGACATAAAAGTAGGCCGCGTCACTCCTGTTGGTATGTCATCTTATATTCATATGATTGAGATTAACCATGCAAGTTTCGGAACTTGGGTACTTGATACTGGTTGTGGTTCTCATCTGTGTAATCATTTGCAGGGCCTAAAAACATCACACCTCTCGCAAAGGGTGATGTGGACTCGCGAGTCGGGAATGGAGCTAGAGTTGCTTTGCGCTCAAAGGGAACATACGTAATCCAACTCCCAAGTGGTTTTAAGTTATATTTATATAACTGTTACTATGTACCCAGTTTGTCTAAGAACATTATTTCTGTGTCCGTACTTGATAAAGACGGCTTTTCATTTTCAATAAAGGATAATAGCTGTATTTTCTCTTTTAATGAAATGGTTTATGGCAAAGCAGTTTCCATGAATGGAATTTACATCTTATATCAAACCACAGATATATTACACGTGAATAATAAGAAATTAAAGGTTGGTGACAAAGATCAAACTTATCTATGGCATTGTCGAATGGGACACATAAATGAAAAACGTGTAAAGAAACTCGTCGAGAATGGGACTATTCCCGCATTCGATTTTTCTACATTTGGCACGTGTGAATCATGTCTTATCGGCAAAATAACTCGAATTTCCTTCAAAGGTGTTGGAATGCGCGCTAGTAACCTATTAGGACTCATACATACTGATGTATGTGGACCTATGTTAATTACCGCTAGAGATGGCTATAGATATTTTATCACTTTCACGGACGATTTGAGTAGATACGGATATGTCTACTTAATGAAGCATAAAAGTGAGTCCTTTGAAAAATTCAAGGAATACCAGAACAAGGTTGAGAACCAACTGGGAAGAAAGGTTAAAGCACTCCGTTCAGATCGGGGTGGCGAATATCTTTCAAATGAGTTTGATCAACACCTCAAAGACTGTGGAATAGTTTTACAGTTAACTCCACCTGGAACACCACAATTAAATGGTGTGTCCGAACGGAGAAATCAAATATTACTTGATATGGTTCGATCCATGATGAGTCACACGGTAGTACCCGATTCATTATGGGGTTTTGCTCTTATGTCAACTGCTCTTATACTTAACCGAAGTCCGTCTAAAACTGTCGACAAGACCCCATATGAAATGTGGAAGGGAACGGTCTCTAACTTGTCTTTTATTCGGGTTTGGGGCTGCGAGGCTTATGTCAAGTGGAGACACGAGGATAAGCTCGGCCGGCGATCGGTCAAGACATACTTTATTGGTTATCCAAAAGGAATGTTTGATCATTACTTCTATTCGCCTACCGAACATCGAGTTTTTGTTGCGGCTAGTGCAAAGTTCTTGGAGAAAGAATTTCTCGAGAACAAGTCAAGTAATATATCCTTCGAGCTATCGGAGGTTCAAGAACCAACAACCGAGGAACAGATGGAGGAAGTTGTTCCTTCAAGTTATGATATGGTTAATATTCCTCAGGAACCTAGGAGGTCGGGTAGAGTCTCTAATCCTCCAGACAGATACATTGGTATGGTCGAGGAGAATGACGTTTTGCTCCTACAGAGTAATGAACCCGCTACCTATAAAGGTGCCATGACCTGTTCCGACTCTAAGCTATGGCTTGAAGCCATGCAATCCGAGATGGACTCCATGTATGAGAATGACGTATGGGATCTTGTTGATTTACCTAACAAGGTAAAACCTCTACAGTGCAAATCGCTTTACAAAATAAAGCATTCTGTAGACGCGCAACCAGATACCTATAAAGTATGACTAGTGGCAAAAGGTTTCACTCAAGTTCACGGACTGCATTATGATGAAATTTTTGCACCTGTAGTTATGCTGCGTTCCATTCGGATAATCTTAGCGATTGCCGCTTTTTCATGACTATGAAATTTGGCAGATGGATGTGAAAACCGCCTTCTTAAACGGTTATCTTGAGGAGGAGTTATACATGGTGCAACCGGAAGGTTTCATAGATTCTGAAAATCCTAAGAAAGTGTGCAAGTTTAAGCGTTCCATTTATGGACTTAAGCAAGCTTCTCAGAGTTGGAATCATCGTTTCGACCAGGGGATAAAAGAGTATGGTTTCACTCGATCGGTCGAGGAACCATGCTTATATATCAAGTCGAGTGGGAGCAAGATTGTTTTCTTGATATTGTAAGTCGATGACATACTCTTGATTGGGAATGACATTCCTCTCTTATCTTCGGTAAAAGGATGGTTGAAGAACCATTCCAGATGAAAGATCTGGGTGAGGCACAACGCATATTGGGAATCTGTATCTATCGAGATAGATCACGACGGATGTTATCACTGAGTCAGGAGTCTTATTTGGATAAGATTTTTGAAAGGTTCAGCATGACCAACTCCAAGAAGGGGAACCTTCCAATGACGTCTGGGATGCAATTGAGCAAGTCTCAGTCACCCACGATGCCTGAAGGGGTTGAACGCATGAGTCGTGTTCCTTATGCATCAGCCATAGAATCGATCATGTATGCCATGATATGCACACGTTCGGACGTGGCATATGCATTGAGTATGACGAGTCGGTACCAACGCAATCCAGGCGAAACACACTGGATGGCTGTTAAAAACATCCTTAAGTACCTACGGAGGACTAAGAATTGGGTATTGACTTATGGAGGAGATACTAAGCTATCTTGTGATCGATTCTGCAGATGCTAGCTTCCAAACGGATCGAGATGATTCAAAATCTCAGTCCGGGTTCGTCTTTACTCTTAATGGTGCTGCGGTCAGTTGGAAGAGTTCCAAACAGGATGTTGTAGCAGATTCTACTACTGAATCAGAGTACTACGCCGCTTCGGAAGCAGCAAAGGAAGTTATATGGATGCGTCAATTCTTACAAGGACTAACCATAGTTCCTAGTTCGAATGACCCGATCACCATCTATTGTGACAATAGAGGTGCCATCTTCCAGGCCAAGGAGCCTAAGTCTAGCAACAAGTCTAGACATGTACATCGGAAGGCTCACCTAATCCGTGATTACGTGGAGTAAGAGGAGATAGTGATTGACAAGATTGCTTCGGATGCCAACATCGTGGACCCTCTCACTAAACCGTTGAATTATGATAAGCATGTAGGGCACGTTATTTCCATGGGAATTAAACGTGTTCCTGAGTTGTAGTAGTAGATTATGAATTCGATACATTATCTTTTTTATATGCTATTTATAACTTCATCGTTTTATTATAATATTTTGTTTTTCATGTGGATTGTACGACAACATTGAACGCCACAAAGTGAACTGAATTACATTATATTTGTTTTGGTCCGTAATCGCCTACATGAGCTGATAACTCTGGCTATTATTTTGTGAAGTTGATTGATGGTGGGTTCAAAGAGCCATAAGTCAAACAGTTGGTTGATCGATCACAGATGCGAGTTATAACGATACCTTGTAGGACAAAAATTGTGACAACGTAATGGAGTCCTAAATGTTTAAAAACATTCAGTGCCAGGTCGTGGATTGGACGTCTATTGTGTTCCTAGAGTCGATTCTTTTGACTATCGACTGTCTCTTGAGATTAAGGCAGTTTTTGGGTGACTTTGGTTTCTTTCTCATGGTCTGCGTAACAGAGGCTAAGCAAATTTTTTCTGGGTCATTTCATACTGTGCTTACATCTGCAGGATTCGAGTTGAAGAAAATATCCAACCTTTATCAGGTTTAGTTATTTCTCAGGGCCACTCGAGGAGTTGTAACTGAAATGCATGGCCATGCTCGAATGATGATTCGTTTATCAGTTGAGTTACTCTCTAGTCGGGAAAACCACTCTTGATATTGATCACTTGTAAAATACGACCTTTGTGAATACGGATTTTGCAAATTTCATTTATGACTAGTTTTCATAATCATAATTTCGTTATAATCCTAATAATCTTAAAGGAAGTATACCGATATTTCCCACACGTGGAACCCGCTACGGGAGGGGATGTGCACATTAATGGGACAGGATTATCACTCGGTATGATGAGCGGGGATTTGGTGGGTACGGTTGCGGTCCCCCACTGGCAGGGCTGGTCCAGTGGACAGTCGGTGACGGTGATTGGATGGAGGGGTTGTGGCTTGCGTGTGTTCTTGGTTGTGTTCGTAGTAGGTTGTTCGTTGATGTTGTGTCTTGGCTCAGTTACTGACCTTGTGTGGTTGTTTCTTGTTTGCTTCTGTTGTGTCTGTCGTGATCCCTTATGGTGAGCAGTCGGTCTTTCAGGTGATGTCTTGAAAGTTGGCTGGAGTCTTGGCGGGGATGGGTCTTTCACAAGTTACGTCAAAAGATAGTTCACCTAAGGATGTCGAGTTGTATCTTTGTATCAGTAGTTTTGGTTTAATCACTTGTAATAATTTATAAATGTTCTTTTATCGACTTTTGATAATTACTTTCCTCGGGCAACCGAGATGGTAATGCCTTTATATGCTAGGGAAGGTCTTGTTAAGGCACCTTGGTATATGGGGTGTTACACTCATGGTGATAAATCAAACAAGATCTCACATGACTATATTTTGTCTTACAAATTAAGAATTATATCAAAGATTCCTTACGACCATGAATAGTGCCAAAAAGCAAGTGTTACCTTTGGTTTGGATGAGAGGAAGTATGTTGATTAATACGTATGGTGCCCATGACAGTAGCCATGACACGCTGCCCATTAGGCAGTCCAACAGGTCGCGGTGCTATCTCGATACACTCCCCAAAAATAGATAAATCACCTGTAACATGATTAGAAGCGTCAGTATCAATTATCCAAGTACACATACCAGATAACCGTTCAGAGGAAGCAAGAGAATGAGTAGTAATAGGCGGATTAAAGCCCATACTTGCACCAGTCACGACATTAGCATGGACCATCTGTCCGCCTGACCCATTCGTTCCCTGACCCAAAACGCCTGCCTGTTTTCCACGATGAAGCTCGGCTAAGGTACGAGGTTGATTGCCCCACCAATCCGGGAACTTATTTTGCTTGATAAAACAAGAATTAAGGTCATGACCGTGTATACTACAACGAGAACAATACAATTTGCGTCGCTCTTGTTTTTCCTTTTCACGAATAGCTTTCCAATCAGCAGGAGTAGGAGACATGCCAGGTACTGCGAATGCAACAACATCATGGCTAACCGGCGGCACCGAGGCCTCCCCAAAGAGACGTTAAGCCTATAACACCGCGTGATAACCACGGTTGAGGGAAGGGAGAGGCTCAAGTTGAAACTGTTGAGTTCGAAGAGTACCATAAAGCGTGCTATCAAGACCCATGAAAAATTGGTGAAGGTGTTCATTGTCAAGACGTTTAATCGCCTGAGAAGCGATTTCACATTTACAAAGCCCACACTTACACGCGAACGGAGGTTCATGGACAGCAAGAGCGTCCCATAAGGACTTTAATTTGTCATAATAGGTAGTGACGGACATACCTTTAGTCTGTTTACAATTACCAAGTTCGGTTTTTAGAGCATGGATCGAAGTGCCGTCAACCACCGCGAACCGTTCCTCCAAGTCCTTCCACAATATGGCGGCATCTTCAACATACGGGACACTTTCAAGAAGAGACAGAGCAATTGTATTCTGAATCCACTGTACGAGGGTACAATGAATGACTTCCCATTGGCCGAGCAGCAATTCGTCTGTGGGTTTAGAGATAGTACCGTCACAAAATCCGAATTTGCGACGAGATTTCAGCGACATACGCATAGAACGACACCAATCTTCATAATTATTGCTTGTTAATTGAACCTGCGAGATTTTGATTCCAAATATATCATGAGACCCGAGAAAAAACGGAGAAAGAGGATCGATTTTGTTTAATTTGTCTGAAGTATCGGTAAAGAGCCTGGATGTATCAACGTCGTCTCCTGCCATGTCGTGTGGAAGAAGACGGCGAGTTAGGGTTTAGGATATTTTTTTTTTTAGGCTTTGTTTAAACCTTGCTCTGATACCATGTTGAGAGAATGGTAAGCGAAAGTCTGATCTTCTCATTAGAATAAGCCAAGTATATATAGTACAAGTGTTCGGGATATTCCCGTATCAATATAAGGCATATTCCTAATATGAGTACGATACTATTGCTAAATACAATATTACCAATATTACGTCTAATAACGTGCCAGTGAAATGCTGAAAGGAGAAAAAGCAGGGATGCTGAAACTACCTACAGACAAAGTTCTTGTACAAGGTCCGGTGTTCCTCCTTCCTTATGTTGAACTCTATGCTAAGGTATTGTGATTGTCAGAAATTCTCACGTGCACTATGTTGCTTGGACACTACTTCTCAGGCACTGTTGTTATACCTTTGACATTCATGTATACGAGTACGGACACTAGACAGTTGTCGCAATGGAAACTCATACCCGAGTTTGAACAACATAGCATTATTAGCATATGTAATAACCCTAATATCTACCAAATTTAAGTCGATGTTCGATGTGATAGGACAAAGAAGCCATCTTCAGAGATTATGCAGATTCCCACAAGAAGCTGTCAGAGTTGGGGTATGAACCACCTAACTCCCACCCGATGATTATAAACAAGCAAAGTAAGATAGTGAAGTCTGGAAATACCAAAAAAAAGGCTGAACATATAGTACTGCCAAATTGCGCAAATAATGAACCCGAAGGCTTGATCTTTATTCCATTATCTTGTTATTTTTCCCATAAAAGTTCTTTAATCGCTAAAGCAGTAGAGTTATTAAGAAACCGAAATGAAAATAAAGACAAATATAGTCACATTAATTCTGATGATATGGTGCGCCTCTGTTTTTTCTTTAGACCGATCTTCGACTTGCCTTTATCGCAACACAAACAACAGCGTTGGCTGTTTGTTCCTTGTAAACAGGCTGGAGAACAAAGGACCGAAATCCTTTCAAATTCATGCCAAAGAACTCAACTCAAATGACGAAATCCATTCACATCCAAGCAATTACAGATAATTCTTAGCCGATGATAATGAACCATAGACAAACTGCTATAGCCTAATTCAAATTGTCTACTGATAGCGCATACAAAACCCAAAGTCTGGCTTATGAATAATCTGAAACCCAGCGCTAAAGAAACACACCATGGACCGACAAAGGATTAAAGCTCAAGGCAAGGGAAGTAACTTGTTCACCAAAAGTAAGGCCAGAAAAAAAAACTGGTGCATCTATGAATCTCTTGCAGGACCTTTCTTAGCTGCCTCAGCTGCTGCCTTCTCCGCTTCAATCTCAGCAACAATGACATCGATATCAGCCTCCTCCAACTGACGCAAACCTTCCTTTGTCATCACTGCAACTTCCAAGTTCTTACCCCCGCTTTCAACAACCTTGAAAAAATTTGCATAAAACAGTTACCAGAGTTAATATCCAAAAATAAGTAGGAAGGACAATTCCACCAGCATTATTTTGTATACACCAATAGGGATAACATTTTCACCCGAATGTGATTAACATCCACCTATGATGACCTATCCGATCAAAACACATGGATGAGAAGCCATATTAAACAGGTGAAAAGCGGGTGACAGCTGAAACGCCTGACGGATGGCTGACAAGCTGAATGAAACTCTATCCAAACCGATGCATCAGACATATCTAACATCAAAGGATAGGTCATGCCAGAATGATCATCTAAAAACCAGTTTACGGTAGTCTAGTGTGAGATAGTTGTATGCACAACCAAGTCATGAAACTTATTACAAACGAGAGATATATATATAGCAAGAGATGGGACTGTTTTCATACAAGTATACAACGGTTCAACTTAGCTTTATCTGTCAAAAAAAGTATACACCAACTTGAGTATGATAGCTTGCGAAGGAGTGCAACAGCTAACAGGTATTAATTTTGTCTCGTGAGATTCATGACTAAGTCATCCAAATCTCTTAAATGACTCAAGGTAGCTATCTCCAGTTAACATCTTGACCGACCAATTAAGTTCTAAACAACACAGAAGATCAAGTGCACAAATGTTGGTTATCGGTAAATCTAATTTCGGTGAACCTAAATTAAAAGATATTCTCATATTCATTAAATATGCTGGTCAAACAAACAACAAAATGTACTTGAGCTTAAACTCGTACTAAAGAATTAGGATTTGCCTCACCAAAAATTCAGTTTTCTATCCTACTGAACTGTTAACTCAGATGGATGGGAGATTTCCACAAAGTACTCGAATACACAATTTAGAACGCTGCCCTTAAGATGGAAAATACATGTAAGACAAATCATCCAAGTTCCCAACAGAACCAAGGCCTAATACATTATCTCGAATTGGCAATTTGGCATTCATAATAAGACAAACAAGTTTCATAACATAAAATACTCCAAACTGACTTACTTCAAGTAATGCACGAATTGCCAGCTTGACAGTTTCTTGCCCTGAAGTTTCTTTGTAGTTCTTTTCCAAAAATTCTCTAATTGAATTAGAGTTTCTCCCTGTTGCGTTAGCTTTCCAGGCTGAAAATGTGCCAGATGGATCTGTCTGGTATAGAGCCGGCACATTGAGGTACGGGTCAAAGCCCACAATCAAAGTTGAAAGACCAAATGGTCTAACACCACCACTTTGTGTGTACTTCTGCTGAAGGCCAGCAATGTAACGAGTAATATACTCAACGGTCACTGGATCTTCCAAGGTAAGCCTGTGGCTCTGACATTCAACACGTGCCTTGTTTATAAGGACACGGGCGTCGGCTTTGAGCCCGGCACAGGCCAACGCAATATGGTTATCAAGGTTTACAATTTTCTTTACCGACCTGAAAAACAAAATACATAGTGCTTAGTTTGGATACAACAATAGAAGGGAAAAAGGAAGAAGGGGTTGGAGGGAGAATGAAACATGATGTTTTCCTTCAGATCTATTTTCAAGTCAAAAGAGCAATAATGTTCCCGTAGGAAGGAAAATGGATCCTTTATCCCTCTATTTCCCTCAAACCTACTTGCTACCCAAACAAGATTACTCTCATCCCTCTTGCTCTCCTAGCTCTCCATCGATTATGTCTTCCTTAACTGCAAAGGACACGTGACATACCCTCTCTTCCAAGAAAGGAAAATAAACAAATGAAGCGGAACTGATGCCTGGCAATTGCAAGTTGCAAATAACACATGCAGGACATACGAGGACTGATCCAAACAAAATTCAAAAGAATCCATATAAACCTAAACAAGCGGATTGAGCATAGTTTACGAAATTACAAAATCTCTCAATTTAAATGCAGCTATGAAAACTAAACCTTGGAAACCCTTGACCTGTCTACTAGTCCCTCCGTTCATGATAAAGATGTTTAAGTCAATCACCCTTTCTTTCATACTCAGCATAAGAAAGGTATTCATCTTAATCATCGGAACAAACGAAAGATATATGGCTTCCTAATTTCACGGAAGACAATGCCAACACATTTCTTGGTTATATTTCCAAATTTCCTTATGCTGATGGCTAAAATCATATGTTTACAAACAAAGGGAGTATAACGGTTTACTCGATCACAACACGGAAACAAGAAGGCAAAGCACAACACCACATCCCGACATTTCACACAACTAATCAACTCTAATTCAACCACCAGAGCATAGAGGTCAGTCATCACCCCATTACTTTCCTCCAATTTATCACTTGCTGCAATCGAATACTCGAGACTGGACGACAAAGTTATACTTCTGTTTATATTAGAACCATTTTCCACTCAACATAAACTATAAGGTAAACCTAATAACCTTTCTAAACTTAGAACCGAAATTGTTCAAGTTATTCGACCCCAAATACTTTCAGGCTAACACTTTGTTCGTAAACTATCAAACTAATCAACTTACTTGCTTAACTATGAACTCCAATAAACAAACACACCCACAAAATTATCACTTTCAACCAAAAACAGTAAAACCCTAGAAAATCGATCTTCCGCATAATACATCATCAAATAAAATTCGATCAAACAACAAAACCCTCGAGAAAATCAAAAACAGCACAATCAAACAGCATAAAACCCTAGAAATCGAACTTACTCACAACTAAATCATCAAATAAAATGCGATCAAACAACAAAACCCTAGAAATCCGAATACAGCACAATCAATCAACAATGTAAAACTCTAGAAATCGAAATTACGCACAACTAAATCACAAGTAAAATGAGATCAGCAACGAAACCTAGATAATCGAAAACAGTGCAATTAAACAGCAACAACAACATAAAACCCTAAAAAATCGAACTTACGCACAACTAAATCATCAAACAACCAGCAATCAAGCAACAAAACCCCAAAAAACAAATCAAGAAACCATCAGATCTAACACCAGAAAACCAAATCACAACAAAACCCTAGAAAATTAAAAAAATCAATAAAAATCAACAAACCTAGAATCCTGAAGTTTAGCAGTAGATTTCTTCTCAACGCCAAGAACAACTACATCGGTACCGCGAACGCCGACGGCGGCATTACCTTTACGAACGGCTTCAAGAGCGTATTCGACTTGAAAGAGGTGACCGTCAGGTGAGAAGACAGTGATTGCTCTATCGTATCGCGCCATTGTTGTTGATTTCTTAAGCTTCTAGGTTTCCTCTCTCTTGTTTGGATCAAAGTTAAGTTAATTGGGGATTTTTGAGAGGAAGAGGGAGAGAGGGGGAGAAAGAGATATATATATGAACAATACGGAGTATTTCACAAATTCTCATTAGCCGGGCGTATATCACCCACTTTCAAGTCCGACAAGCAATAAGTTGTATTGTGGAGCCCAAAAATATTATCATTTTAAGCATATTTAACCCGTCTTTTATTTTAGACGTATATTTTTATCTATAGTGAGATTAATGTTACTCTCTCCAATTCTCTATATGGAATTATTTTTATTCCCCTTTCTATTTTTATTAACTTGTACTCTTATTTTATTCATCCCTCTCTCCTATCACCAAACCCCACCCAACTCTTTTATTCTTATTTTATTCCTTACTTTAATATTTGTGGCCCATAATTCATTATTTAACTCTAAATTATTCATCCATCTCTCCTATCACCAAACCCCACACACTTCTTTTACTTTTATTTTATTCCTAATTACTATTATCCCTCTCCAATCCTCCAGTCTCACATATGTCCTTTATCAATATAATACTCTCATCCTTAATTCTTGTACAGAGAAAAAAAAACAAATTGGAAGGAGTATAATTTAAAAGTGTCGTGTTCAATTTACTCCAACTGGGGCAACAAGACATTGAGCCTTTATGCACTTTGTTTATTTTTGTCTTTCTTTTACCACATGGTCACTTAACTTTTAGAGGTTTTAAGTATTTTAAAAGATGGTCTCAAAGAATCGTCTTTCTAGGATTTCTGTAACGCCCGCACATATCAAGGTGCATGACCTAGACCACACTAGTATGGGAGATTGCTACCATCTCAGTTTCTCGAGGCCAGTATATCAAAGTTACCATTCCAAAAAAACAAGTATTAAGGTAAAACGAATTAATGCTTACATGTTCCAAAACCAATTCCAAAAACAATGTTCACTAGTACTCAGACAATTGAAACTATAAAGATAAATCTCATGACAGCGGAAGCTAGACTCGAGTGATGACTCCCCATCTCGTCCCCAAAGCTAATAATCATCATCACCTGTCACAATCTGCTCACCATCCCCGAATGGATAACCACAGATTTTACAAAACAACAACGGGGTCAGTTTACTGCATAATCAAAATAAGACAAGTACGATAAGATAAACAGCTGATCATCATCCATCTCGAACTCCCAATCACAACATGTAACTGACTGCACACTAAAGTGTGTAGCCATGCCAGTGGGGGACCGCACCCGTACCCACCTAATCCCCCGCTCATCAACGAGCGATAACCCTGTCCATTAATGTGAACATCCCCTCCTTTGGCGGGTTCCATAGAGGGCGAAACTATGGCGTGAAACCACTCCCACAAGTGACTCCACTCAGCCGAGGACGCACCTCGCGAACATCACCAACAACCATCACAACACCACCACCAAACTCCAATCCAACAACAGCAGATAATCATGATATCAATCGTACAAACAATTACAACACAATCTTAAATTAATTAAACAGTAAACCGAGTAGGGAAACCCTACCTTTGCGCAATCCAAGCACACACAAGCAATCAATAGCAATTCCCCATGACACCATCATCTACACACAATAATTACATAATTCCAATTACCACATGCCACAACCCCTTTCCCCCAAATCACAAATTAGGGCAAAACCCTAAAAGACAAATTAATGAAATGTATGAAATCAGAGGCTTACCGACACCATCGACGCAAGGAAAGATGAACTAGACTCATGAATGATCCACCCAAATGAGAGAGAGATTTGGAGAGGATTAAAGTTACGTTGTACTGCTTAGGTTTTGTTAAAATGATTAGAAACAGTAAATCGCGTCTTAAATAACTCTAATCCTTTCTAAATCAAACCGTGAAATTAATACCCGTCAGACCGGATACTTGGTCGAGTATAGAGTATACTCGGCCGAGTATTCCTGGGCAGTAAACTGTCCAGAAACACACGACACACTTACTCAGCCGATTAAGTCATATTCGGCCGAGTAACAGACTTAGAAAACCGTGGTATTACACACCGGTTACGAGAGAAGGAAGGAAAAGGGAAGATAACATAGTAGCCATACTAATAAGCAATCGCAAACTAAACTTAAGATAGAAATAACTCCACCATATCACGGAGGTTTGTCCTAATGGCCATGATGTGAAAAATAAGTGACCAAGTCCAACCACATGATTAAAGGCTGAAAGTCAGAGCCAAATGTATCAGATGTTTAAACTAACTAAACTAATATTGGGTTCATGGGTTATGAGATGTGCAGCAGGTGCTAAGGGTTTTGATCAAACGGAATTTGAGAGCAAATTCTTTAAAGAAAGGCGGTGTGCAACAGGAGTAATCAATTGACTATAAGTTTAATGATCATAGTAAGCATTACAAGTATTCAAGCTCTTGGTTGCACCGAAGTAACAAATGCGTACTCGAAAGAGTATTTTGACAGCAGGTCAAAATAGGAGAGCCTGTTATTGGCATCATATCTTAAGCTAAACTCAATAATATTTGGTGATATTTATATGGTTGGAAAGCTTGGAATGTTAGCTAAAACTAAGTGATGGAATTATGCTTATAGCTTATGTGTAGCTCGACTTATGGTTGCTGCAAGCAGACCCTGCAGAAGAATGCTATGACACACATTTTTGACCTGAACTTACTAATGGTTTAATAACTCAAGATCCAAGCCATGTTCTTGCGTGTTTCCAGTTGGAGATGATAGCCAACTCATCTAACTTCAATTTGGTATATGGGTCACCTCGTGGTTCATCTTGAGTCAAGAGTTATGCCATCTGAAAACTACCACATGCGTGATGAAATGTACAGCACAAGTTCAGCCTGGCCTGTCAGTACTAAAATGATCATACCTCTCAAACCAGACAACATATAGGGGTAATTTTTTTTGGAGGTGGTACCTAACTCAAGTAACTTTCATTTGGTACCTATAGGGCATTTTCAATCATCATGAGGAGCAAGTTATGATATCTGCAACCATTGCATAGCAACAGGTTATCGATGTTATAATATCTTTGTTTTCAGCTGGAACGAAGAAATCGCCATATAATAAAGAGGGCTGGTCTAGGGTTGGTTATCCACCTGGTTTTGTCATAAAAATCCCCAAATATTACATACCCTAACATATTTAATCCTCAATTAGTTGTGATAGCATACGAGATCAGTTTCGCATATTTAGCGTTGATTCAACAAGCCCCAAATGAAAAGATTATCCGCATAAGAAATTGCACATATAGCATTGATTAAACATCCCCTTACCAAAAGATCAAATCTAATTCTAATAATCTAATAATTACCCACACAAATTTGTAAATAAACTACCTGATTCTTACCACATTAGCAGGTAGAAATCAAATTTAACATCTAAACTTATAGAACAAAAAAAATTCTTGAAAATTAAAAGCCCTGACAATCAGGTTGAACTCCAAAAAAAATCAGCTACCGCACTCGAAAAAAAATCAGCTACCCCGTAGTTATAAAAACCCCAACGTCAATGACGTTAATGAAGAAAAACGTGAGGTCATAATCAATAAAGAAGAGTATGTATAAGTATGCGGTAGAATAGAAAAGCAAAAACCTAGATTATAAAACTTACCTGAAGATCCCAAATCAATAGTTGAGGGAATTAGAGAAATAGATGGCGAGTCGGCAGTGAGTCATCAGTGGGTCGGCGTTGGGGCGGTGGTGGGGTGTAGTGTCGATTGAATGAGGGAATGGAGGAAAGGAGTGTTTATTTTTTTCGAAGGAATGAATAGGGAAAGGGATGTGTTGACTTAATATGGGAATGGGTATTTGCATCGGCTTCAGGTACAATTGATGCAAAAACGTAATATCAAATAAGTCGGTTTAGTAACATAACTGATGTATTTGACCAAATACATCGGTTTTGCTGAAAACCGACGCATTATATACGTCAGTATCTTCCAAGAACCGACGCAAAAAGCTTGACTATAGGGCAAAAATGGATTCCCGCCAAAACTAAGTACTTTTTGCGTCAGTTTTTGTAGAACCGACGTAAATTGCCTGACGCAATAGGTATTTTTTATACTAGTGTCATGAGTCATGACTCAACCCTCACTAACCCTAACCTAACCCGCCTCCCTCATCCTCACTTTCATCATTCAGGCTCTTATTTTCCGCTTCCCTCATCCACACTCTAATTCCCTCATCTCATCTACAATCTCATTCCCTCATCCATACTCTCATTTTCCGCCTTATTGACTCGAATAATATCCCACTAATTCCCTCCCTCTCAATCAGTTTCCTTCTATACAAATCTGTGACAAAGATTCGATTACATGCATGTGTTACAACAGAAATCACAAAACGGCGTCCTCAAATAGATAAAGATGAAGTTCAAAAATATGATGGTGAAGAATTGAAGTGTGAAAAAAATGGAGATCCAGACGAATAAGCTACACATACTTACTTAAACCCTCTTTTTAGAGACACGCAATTTCTTATCAATAAATTTAATCATTTTCGGTGTAATTTACAAAAAACTCCAACATAAAAATTATAATTCCGACATAATAAGCAGGGTCCTATTTTTTTCAACTTTTTAAAATTAGTATGATTTTTTAAGTAATATATGGCGTTTTTAGTGGACAAAATCGTAGATCTATGATATACACATTTTAGTGTTAATTTAAATTCTTTGCGACTTTTTTTTACTTATTTATGGCATTTTTAATGGATAAATACATAGATCTAAGCTTTTAACATTATATATTAATGTTAATTTAATCTTAATTTGGGACTTTTTTTTAGTTTTGTGGCGATTTTAATGCTCTGAAATGGTATTTCAAGTGGAGAAAACCACAGATCTATGTATTTGTAGTTTTTTTTTTTTAGGAAAATATAAGCTTCTCATTAATAGTAATTAAACCAGTCCCTTACAACATTTTGTAGGTGTAATCACCATGATCACCCTACTTATTACATAACATAACCAACCATTGAGTTATACTTCTATTGCTGCTTATAATGTTATTACTTCGAATTCTCATACTCACTTCATTACGTATGAAACCAGCTAAAATCTCAGGCCTGATAATCATCTGCTCCAGCCTACTTGTGTTTCTGCACCACCATATTTGAGACATCAGACTTGCTAGCACCATTGCTATGACTTTATTCCTACACCTACCTCTAACTCTCCACTTAATACACCAGTCAATACACTACTGCACTGGAATATTGACATTACACCAGTTGGCCACCAGATCCCTACACTTGGTACTGTAAACACACTTTAAAAAGAGATCCTCATGATCCTCTTTCTCAAGCCCACACAGATAACATAGATTTTCCTGTATGATTTGCATTCTTTAAAGCCTATCCCGCGTTAATAATCTTTCCTGAGCTATAAGCCAGATCAGGAATTTATGTCTAGGTAACACCCATCTTATAGTGAACCAAGGAAACCAAGGTTGTAACACCTCGGCCTAAACCGGACCGGGAGCGGTTACTTATGCTAGCTCACCAGGCTATGTACATGGCTCACAAATCAACACGGGTTCTTTATAGTGCATTTTATCCCCACTCATGCACATCCCGGGAACCTTCCAAGGAGGTCACCCATCCTAAGACTACTCCCAGCCAAGCACGCTTAACTGTGGAGTTCTTTTGCATGGATGACCATAAAAGAAAGTGCACTTTGTTAATATGAGTAGTACTTCCAATCCCATTAAGCACTAGTCATTTAAGCCTATCACTGGACTTTTTCAATTAAGTGGGGGTGCTACAATCACCCCCACTTGAAAAACGCAACATCCTCGTTGCGCCTGAGAGCATAACCACTAACCCAGAATCCTCCCCTGCTAGGTGGGTGATCACAATGGAGCGTATAACAACTGCCTCCAGGAGCGTATAACAACTGCCTCCCATCACCACACGGTCGCAGAGTTGCTCTGATACCACTTGTAACACCTCGGCCCAAACTGGATCGGGAGCAGTTACTTATGATAGCTCACCAGGCTGTGTACATGACCCACAAATCAACACGGGTCCTTTCCTGTGCATTTTGTCCTCACTCATGCACATTCCGGGAACCTTCCCAGGAGGTCACCCATCCTAAGACTACTCCCAACCAAGCACGCTTAACTGTGGAGTTCTTTTGCATGGATGACCATAAAAGAAAGTGCACTTTGTTGATATGAGTAGTACTTCCAATCCCATTAAGCACTAGTCATTTAAGACTATCACTGGATCTCTTCAATTAACTTGGGGTGTTACAAAGATACCTTCTCCTCACAAGGTCTCAAGAAGTTGTATCCTTGTTTTACTGAGTAGTTCTCAGCCATTCCATGCTCAACATAAAGAAGTTGTTTTAGTGCCATCTTGAGTTGACAAATTTTGCGCCAAGCCCTGCGGATATTAATATTTGGTTCATAATCTCTCCATGCACAACCTTTGATATAGACTGCATAGACCCACTTCACCCACAAATAGTCTGCTTTCTTCTCTATCCACCACACATATTTTCCTAAGAAAGCAACACTCCATTCATACAGCTTCTTCAATCCAAATCCACCATGTTTAAGGGGCTGACATATAGAATCCCTGTTATCAATCTATATCTCATTAATTTACATATTCATATATGTGAGAAATTATTTAGTCATAAAATAATTACAAATCTTATGCATGCAAACATAAATAGAAGTAAAGAAGAAATCATGTTCCTTACTATGTGATTTCGGTTTTATGGGCACCAACAAGATCTCCTTCTTGTTAGTTCTTGAGCATTCCAAATAATGGATGAACAAATATTCAAGTATAGAATCTCTTCCAAAAGTGAATACCCAAGGAATACTCTTAAAGACTAAAATAATATGATCTAGTATTAGGATTAGTCTTACTTAAAATTTTGACACAAAATATTTACTTATTCTCTCTTGTTATCGGTTGAGAGAGAATAGATGAATGAGTTTTTATTTCACTAGGATTTTCACAAAAGATAGAGAGAGTATCATTTCTTACACTAGAATTTTTATAAAATGATAAAATGAATAAAATGAAAAGAAAAACTCTTTTCTTTTTACCTATGGTGGCCGAAATAATTGGCCTTGGGTAGCATGCCCAATGCCTTTTATTTTTGCTTTTCTCAAAAGCTAGGTTTGCATGGCTAATAGTTAGATATAATCATTGTGTTTTCCACTTAAGATAAAAACACAATATAAATCTTACACTCCCTCCATTATTTCTAAGATACTTAAAATAAAATGGGTAGTCCATTTTATTTTGTCATTTGTCAATTTTGTCACATGTAACATATTACATGACATGTCACAATATAATGTATTTTTAACATATTAAAAATCAACATACTCATAAAATATGTCATTTACAAAATTGACTAGTAATTCGTAATTACTTGTACCAAAACGGTTTATCAAATTATAAATTACAACGTCTTGTATTTATAATAAATTATTCATTCAATTTCTATTTCAATTGTTTCGTAAACAATAATTTTATCCAAGTAATAAAACAATTTAATTACTTAGACCGTATCTAATATAATCGAATTACAGTAAGACACGTTAATTTTACTCACAAGATCATCCGTCAATTTTAAGCAATTTAATTAACTCGTATCGGCATATGATTAATTAAATAATCAATTAAGAGTATTTCCCTATAGGTATGACCTAAGGGGATCAACTGATCACCACCATCGCACGACAGTAATGTCAAACTCTAGTCAACCAATCATTACCGATATATGTGGACCAGTTGACTGTAAAAATATTACATCCCACATGTATTCTTAAAATGAGATTTAAACACGTGATCATCATGATCGACAGTTGTGATCGCATTATTGTCGGAGGACACTTATCCCAACAATCTCCCACTTGTCCTCGACAAGTGTGCGTCACCAATTCTCTTGTCCTATTACTATCTCCCACTCAATGCAAGGTGTCTTTCAGGTCGTACTTGCAAGTGATCACATCGAGAGTGGTTTCCTCGATCTGGAGAATAACTGATTGACCGGAATTATTTACCATAGATACCTTCCGAGCGTGGCCACGCATTTCCAGTTCATTACTCCTCGAGTGGCCCTGAGATATTGTTATAACCCTGACAAGGGGGTGGACAATTCCTATCGCACTTATTCCCTTTGACTAGACACAAACATCATAACCCAAAATATGCCCATTTGACCCCATTTACGAAAGTCGTAGTAACACAAATCAAAGTTAATCTGAAACTGTGCCACCTTAGGCGAACAGACTTTAGTCAAAAGAATCGACTCATTAGAATACTATAGTAGCTCTCCCCACGACCAGGCTATATAAATTTTCCAGAACTCTATAAGCGGTCACTGCCCGACAAAGTGTTCCTAACAGTCTGCCTATGTGATCGACTAGTCATCTCACATGACTCTATGGCACTTGAACTTGCCATCAATCGCATTACACTCTAGTCACTTCGAGACGTCACCTCATACAAGTGACTATGGGCAAATACCATGTTAATCCGGTTCACTTTAACGGGGTTCAATATTGTCTTTACAACCCGTTTGGATGTAACAAGGTAATAAATGAGTTTTAAAGTAAAACTCGAACGACAAATGCGATTATCACATATGAATAGTCAATGCCTGATTATTATTTCATATTCTATAATCTAATTTGATCTTGTATGTAGTTGTTCACCTCAATCCAATTGAAATGACATATGACATGACTCATCATGTTAAGCCTATGAGAAGGCTTTGGTTAGTAGGTTTTATCAACTTCTTGTACCTTACTCAAACTTACTACATACTTGTGTTCCTTTGTAATGTATACATTTGCATTACAAAACTTTCTGAGTACGTGTCTAGATCCAATCTAGACATAGGCCCTCTAGCCTTAGAATAGCTCCCACTGTTTTTACAGTGTGCGGGACTCATCCTTCTTGCACATCTCATGATTGCAAATGTACTCAATTTCCGTGGTAAATATTTCTCATTGTTCTTTATTGTCTAGAACGATTCTAGAAAATCCATGTCTTAAATAACATAGCCACAATGGTATCTTAACCATTCTAATGTGTTTTGATTATGGTTTTGTCGGAAACCATGTGTAATCTCAGGCCTGATAATCATCTGCTCCAGCCTACTTGTGTTTCTGCACCACCATATTTGAGACATCAGACTTGCTAGCGCCATTGCTATGACTTTATTCATACACCTACCTCTAACTCTCCACTTAATACACCAGTCAATACACTACTGCACTAGAATATTGACATTACACCAGTTGGCCACCAGATCCCTACACTTGGTACTGTAAACACACTTTAAAAAGAGATCCTCATGATCCTCTTTCTCAAGCCCACACAGATAACATAGATTTTCCTGTATGATTTGCATTCTTTGAAGCCTATCTCGCGTTAATAATCTTTCCTGAGCTATAAGCTAGATCAGGAATTTATGTCTAGGCAACACCCATCTTATAGTGAACCAAGGAAACCAAGATTGTAACACCTCGGCCTAAACTGGACCGGGAGCGGTTACTTATGATAGCTCACCAGGCTATGTACATGGCTCACAAATCAACACGGGTTCTTTATAGTGCATTTTATCCCCACTCATGCACATCCCGGGAACCTTCCAAGGAGGTCACCCATCCTAAGACTACTCCCAGCCAAGCACGCTTAACTGTGGAGTTCTTTTGCATGGATGACCATAAAAGAAAGTGCACTTTGTTAATATGAGTAGTACTTCCAATCCCATTAAGCACTAGTCATTTAAGCCTATCACTGGACTTTTTCAATTAAGTGGGGGTGCTACAATCACCCCCACTTGAAAAACGCAACGTCCTCGTTGCGCCTGAGAGCATAACCACTAACCCAGAATCCTCCCCCGCTAGGTGGGTGATCACAATGGAGCGTATAACAACTGCCTCCAGGAGCGTATCACAACTGCCTCCCATCACCACACGGTCGCAGAGTTGCTCTGATACAACTTGTAACACCTCGGCCCAAACCGGATCGGGAGCAGTTACTTATGATAGCTCACCAGGCTGTGTACATGACCCACAAATCAACACGGGTCCTTTCCTGTGCATTTTATCCTCACTCATGCACATTCCGGGAACCTTCCCAGGAGGTCACCCATCCTAAGACTACTCCCAACCAAGCACGCTTAACTGTGGAGTTCTTTTGCATGGATGACCATAAAAGAAAGTGCACTTTGTTGATATGAGTAGTACTTCCAATCCCATTAAGCACTAGTCATTTAAGACTATCACTGTATCTCTTCAATTAACTTAGGGTGTTACAAAGATACCTTCTCCTCACAAGGTCTTAAGAAGTTTTATCCTTGTTTTACTGAGTAGTTCTCAGCCATTCCATGCTCAACATAAAGAAGTTGTTTTAGCGCCATCTTGAGTTGACAAATTTTACGCCAAGCCCTGCTGATATTAATATTTGGTTCATAATCTCTCCATGCACAGCCTTTGATATAGACTACATAGACCCACTTCACCCACAAATAGTCTGCTTTCTTCTCTATCCACCACACATATTTTCCTAAGAACGCAACACTCCATTCATACAGCTTCTTCAATCCAAATCCACCATGTTTAAGGGGCTGGCATATAGAATCCCTGTTATCAATCAATATCTCATTAATTTACATATTCATATATGTGAGAAATTATTTAGTCATAAAATAATTACAAATCTTATGCATGCAAACATAAATAGAAGTAAAGAAGAAATCATGTTCCTTACTATGTGATTTCGGTTTTATGGGCACCAACAAGATCTCCTTCTTGTTAGTTCTTGAGCATTCCAAATAATGGATGAACAAATATTCAAGTATAGAATCTCTTCCAAAAGTGAATACCCAAGGAATACTCTTAAAGACTAAAATAATATGATCTAGTATTAGGATTAGTCTTACTTAAAATTTTGACACAAAATATTTACTTATTCTCTCTTGTTATCGGTTGAGAGAGAATAGATGAATGAGTTTTTATTTCACTAGGATTTTCACAAAAGATAGAGAAAGTATCATTTCTTACACTAGAATTTTTATAAAATGATAAAATGAATAAAATGAAAAGAAAAACTCTTTTCTTTTTATCTATGGTGGCCGAAATAATTGGCCTTGGGTAGCATGCCCAATGCCTTTTATTTTTGCTTTTCTCAAAAGCTAGGTTTGCATGGCTAATAGTTAGATATAATCATTGTGTTTTCCACTTAAGATAAAAACACAATATAAATCTTACACTCCCTCCATTATTTCGGCATACTTAAAATAAAATGGGTAGTCCATTTTATTTTGTCATTTGTCAATTTTGTCACATGTAACATGTTACATGACATGTCACAATGTAATGTATTTTTAACATATTAAAAATCAACATACTCATAAAATATGTCATTTACAAAATTGACTAGTAATTCGTAATTACTTGTACCAAAACGGTTTATCAAATTATAAATTACAACGTCTTGTATTTATAATAAATTATTCATTCAATTTCTATTTCAATTGTTTCGTAAACAATAATTTTATCCAAGTAATAAAACAATTTAATTACTTAGACCGTATCTAATATAATCGAATTACAGTAAGACACGTTAATTTTACTCACAAGATCATCCATCAATTTTAAGCAATTTAATTAACTCGTATCGGCATATGATTAATTAAATAATCAATTAAGAGTATTTTCCTATAGGTATGACCTAAGGGGATCAACTGATCACCACCATCGCACGACAGTAATGTCAAACTCTAGTCAGCCAATCATTACCGATATATGTGGACCAGTTGACTGTAAAAATATTACATCCCACATGTATTCTTAAAATGAGATTTAAACACGTGATCATCATGATCGACAGTTGTGATCGCATTATTATCGGAGGACACTTATCCCAACAATCTCCCACTTGTCCTCGACAAGTGTGCGTCACCAATTCTTTTGTCCTATTACTATCTCCCACTCAATGCAAGGTGTCTTTCAGGTCGTACTTGCAAGTGATCACATCGAGAGTGGTTTCCTCGATCTGGAGAATAACTGAATGACCAGAATTATCTACCATAGATACCTTCCGAGCGTGGCCACGCATTTTCAGTTCATTACTCCTCGAGTGGCCCTGAGATATTGTTATAACCCTGACAAGGGGGTGGACAATTCCTATCGCACTTATTCCCTTTGACTAGCCACAACCATCATAACCCAAAATATGCCCATTTGACCCCATTTACGAAGGTCGTAGTAACACAAATCAAAGTTAATCTGAAACTGTGCCACCTTAGGCGAACAGACTTTAGTCAAAAGAATCGACTCATTAGAATACTATAGTAGCTCTCCCCACGACCAGGCTATATAAGTTTTCCAGAACTCTATAAGCGGTCACTGCCCGACAAAGTGTTCCTAACAGTCTGCCTATGTGATCGACTAGTCATCTCACATGACTCTATGGCACTTGAACTTGCCATCAATCGCATTACACTCTAGTCACTTCGAGACGTCACCTCATACAAGTGACTATGGGCAAATACCATGTTAATCCGGTTCACTTTAACGGGGTTCAATATTGTCTTTACAACCCATTTGGATGTAACAAGGTAATAAATGAGTTTTAAAGTAAAACTCGAACGACAAATGCGATTATCACATATGAATAGTCAATGCCTGATTATTATTTCATATTCTATAATCTAATTTGATCTTGTATGTAGTAGTTCATCTCAATCCAATTGAAATGACATATGACATGACTCATCATGTTAAGCCTATGAGAAGGCTTTGGTTAGTAGGTTTTATCAACTTCTTGTACCTTACTCAACCTTACTACATACTTGTGTTCCTTTGTAATGTATACATTTGCATTACAAAACTTTCTGAGTACGTGTCTAGATCCAATCTAGACATAGGCCCTCTAGCCTTAGAATAGCTCCCACTGTTTTTACAGTGTGCGGGACTCATCCTTCTTGCACATCTCATGATTGCAAATGTACTCAATTTCCGTTGTAAATATTTCTCATTGTTCTTTATTGTCTTGAACGATTCTAGAAAATCTATTTCTTAAATAACATAGCCACAATGGTATCTTAACCATTCTAATGTGTTTTGATTATGGTTTTGTCGGAAACCATGCGCAATCTCAATTGTCAATTGTCATTTGTGTAACACCCTTACACAAAATTGCATCAAAAACACTTTGCATTACATCCTTAACGCTTCTGCAAGCACTTAAGGGTAATATTTATGGCTTACTTGGTAACTATTACTTAAATTCGATTTGAAACAATTCATCATACTCAAAGTATATGAAGTGTTATACATCATTTCCTATTTAATTGATTCGGCAGCGAAAGCAAATGGAATCAATCAAATATGTCCAACTTGATTGAACTAGTCATGAATCTTATCAACATAAGACTTCTTATTTGACGCTAATATCATGTGGATTTATCTCCATAAATCTGGATATTAAAGATGTATTATATATCTCCAAGTCTTAAATCATTCCCAATGATCAATATGTCATCCACATATTAGACTAATTAAAATTACCGTAACTCCCACTAAACTTCATGTATAAACATAACTTCTCGACTTATCGGGAAAATATTTATACCATGGTCCAATCATTGATTCCAACTCATTGATGTCCTACTCAAGACCCTCTCTTAAGTTTCACATTATCTTAGGATTGCAAGAATCTACAAAACTCAAGGACATGTATTGAATACATTCCTTCTAATTGAAGAAGAGGGTTTTATATTCACTCGCTATATCTCATAATGAAACACAATCCCTAAGAAGATCCAAATAGACTTAAGCATTTCAACAAGTGCAAAACCCTTTGCAACCAATTAAGCTTTGATATCTAACAATTCATTTGGAATTTATTTCGGATTTTCATGGCTCTAAGCCTTGTATTGAGTTGTGACTTAAACACTCTCATGTAAGTCATATGTTCATTACTTTCTAGAAGTAATCAACTTGAATCAAACGATTTCTTTGTAAGTTATAAGCTCTTTACTTTCTTAAAAGTAGCATGAATTCATCATCTTCAACAAGTGACGAATTTAACCTCCTAGGTTTTGAAGAAACAACGTCTTACACAAAACGTCTCATGTAGCCAAGAAAGACCAGTTTCTTGCGACATAACATTCTTTGTGGCTCTTGAATAATTTCTCCCACTCTATCTTCTAGAAATAAACTTGTATTTTAGAAAGACAGCTTCACGAGCCACAAACCCGTTGTACTCGTGATTATAATAAGGAAAAATGAGCATTTGTTTCTTTTGAAAACTTACAAACATGGTACCCTACCATTTCATATCTCATATGACTCGTTTTAGATTTAGTGGAAAAATAATTTAGACAAAATGATAAAATCCCCAAAAGGATCAAGTAACTCAAAGTAACTTGATTGAAGTCCAAACCATATCGAATAGCGTTTGATTTCTTATCCAACCACACATTATTCCATAATGCGTGCTAAGAGAGATTAACTTGTGATACTATATCACATTTCATTTGGCTTATATCAAAGTCTTTACTTTGATAATCCTATCACGACTAAATCACGATTCCTTGAAATCTTTGAACTTCTTCAAAGATTTCTCTATTTACCTTATTAAGTGAACACATTAGCGTCAACTTAAATCGTTGGTAAAAGAAAATGATCAACCTATTTTGGATCAATGATTTACAACCTCGATCTCCTTTTCAACCAAAAGGCACGAGACATCTTGCTTTGAATACAAGATACGCATATACCATAAGATTAACAATCTAATGGTTTTAAGAGTACTCGATAACTCTTTGCGTTCATCATTCCAGAATTTAAAGTTTAATCTTGGGTTACCAATTTGAGTCTTACATCATCTACATGATGTGTCATTCTAGTTTGGTTTAGAATATAATCACCTTGATAATGGGCTAGCCATACATCAAATCATGGTGTATAGGGTCACAAAAGTGAAACCTCTTTTCTATCTTAATAAGTTTATATTCTTATTTAGAGTTTATGCACTTAATAGTCACAATTAAGTACAACTCTAAACTCAAAAACTAGATTGAGTTCACAATGACTCTATCTCTCAACATCATTGTTGCTAGTCGTCATATTCTAATCATCCTATGTATCAAATACAATGATGAAAACCTCCACTGGTTTCTAATATTGACGAAGTAGTACTAGCAAAATTTATGTTAATCAAATAAACATTTAAAGAAGAAGGTCCCATTAGATGTCCCACAACTAACTTGTTTGATTTTTCAATAATTTGGGGTAGTTTCTATTCTAGCGTCCAACAATTAAGACAATGTAAACTTTATCGGTCGGGATTGATAGGTTTAGTATTGTTATTCTCAATAACGTTACTTTTAACATCACCTTGTATCAATTCCATTCTAATTTTACTTTTTAGAACCTTATCCTTTTCTTAACGGTTTAAGAGGATTCTCCCACTCATTTCAATGAGTCTTTGCTTAGAAAAGCAAAATTTAATTTCATGAAGACTACTCTTCATTCGTTCGTTTAGTCTTAAAACTTTCATTGAAATGGTTGCGGTATTTTGGTCAATTTTGATTTCCAACAAATCTAGTTACCAAAATGATTTAACGTTTCAAAGTACTTAACTTAATTAAGCATATGAGAAATAATTGTAAGTAGATATGTTAGTCAAGAATCAAAAAACCCTTTTGATCATAAATAACTTCCATCTATACTCTTCACAAGAGATCCTTACAATGGATAATTCGAGGTTGTTTAGAAGAAAATTCATATTTGTCTTTAGTTACGATGTTTTAATAGAGATTTAAATCAAAAACCGAAATGATATCGTATATGAATTATGGTAAAGAAATAGAACAATATGATAACGGAATAGTGGAAAACTTTAACATTTATCGTTTTATTAATACTTGTAAATAACAAGTAAAGCATTTATATAGTGACCTCTACCCAACTATGATAAATGATTCCAAGATCCAAATTCATATTAACTTGGGGCACGGTGTGCCGAAATACCCTTTATTAATATAACTCGGTGGATTAACTCTTTAATCGATTCTACTTTTAGAACTCTTGGTCGATAAAATTACATTAATGTTTATCTTTAGCCCGAAACACATCCGGAAATCGTCGTGAATACTTTCGTTGAGTTCAACCCAAATTTTGAATAAATGTGTCCATGATCCAAATTCATATCAACTTAGGGCACGGTGTGCCGAAATACCCTTTATTAACATAAATTCGGTGGATAGACATTTATCACCCACTTCCCCTACGTAACAAGGTTTATACCCCAGTGTGGCCGAGTGCACTCCCTCACGAAATAGGTTTTCATGGTTTCTACTTTTTGGTAAGGCTAAGTCTCAATTGTTTATTTTTAGCGAGAGGTCATGTCAATTTATTATCTATCACGTTTTAAGTGAACTAAAGCGGTGAACTACGATAATTGTAATTGACACAGTCGATAAACTCGATAAAATGATAATGCATGTTTTAGTTATGGCGATTTAGCGATGCATGTAACATATAAATAAAATACAAAGCATAATAATAAAAATCTTAGTATGGCCTTCCTAGAATAGTAAATCTAATAAACTATTACAAATTCGGAAACCAACTCTATTGGTCCCTTGAACTTCGGTCTTGGCACGCAATTCGAGACAACATCGTCTTTAATGGATCGTCTTCTCGAGTGACACCGTCTTCAAGGATCTCAGGAATAAATAAATTACATAACAAATTACATAATTTCCTATTATACATTTGTAATTAAAATAAAATAAATCTATTAAATTACAAAACGGTGATATGTAGAGGTGGCAAACAATGACACGACACGAAAACACGACACGAACCCGACACGAAATTAACGGGTTTGGGTTGAGACTTAATGACCCATTTATGTAAGTGGGTCGACACGAACACGACACGATATTTAATTGGGTTGGGTTAGGGTTGACCTCTCTAAACACGAACCCGACACGAATGACCTGTTTATTAAATTAATCCTAATTTTTCTTGATCCTCTATCACATAAATATGCTTAAACTTTCAATATATGGACGTGACACGAAAACACGACACGAACCTGACACGAAATTAATGGGTTAGGGTTGAGGCCTTATGACCCATTTATGTAAGTGGGTCGACACGAACACGACACGAGATTTAATTGGGTCGGGTTTGGGTTGGAGGGATTGTGACCCGTTTACATGTGACACGAACACGAACCCAACACGACCCGATCTGTTTGCCAGGTCTAGTGATATGAGATCACAATAAATTACAACTGAATCGATATTCCCATACATTTCGGGTAATATCAATTAAAACTAAGGCCATACTAAGTAAAATTACATAATTCAAAAATTACATAAAATAAAATTATGACAATCATAAATAAAATGCAGCATTATAATATGTATGAACATGCCCAATTTTATGCTAAATCGCCTTTAAGGAGCAAATATCGTATATTTATCGGTTTTCACGGATTTACGTGATTTAACCTTTTATAATCACAATAATTACATAAATTCATATTTATGTACAAGTTAATTACCCTAACCAACTTAGGACTCAAAATTAGTCTCCACTAACATATTGACAATAATTAACTTATATTTCTTAATATTGTTCATAAAAGGACTTAAAATTACAATATAATGCCATAAACTTCAAATAAATCATAAAAAATTTCAAATAAATTCAAAATTTGAAATTTTAAACTCATGAACATTCTGGAAAAATACCATGACACTCATAATGTTCAAAAACTTAGGCTAAAAAATTCGAAATTTATCGAGAAAAACAATGTTGCGGTTTATCGGATTTATCAATTATAACCATAAAAATATGAGAAAAATTATTTTTATCAACTTTTCAATTTTAGATCTGAAATAAATGATAAAATGCAATATGTGACGTTTTTCCTTAGTCATGAAGTATATTTTAGCAATTTATACTAATTAAAGTCACTATTTATGTGATTTTTCTTCAAAAATTTATAAATCATGCATAAAGACTTCATTATAGCCAATTATTTTACACAAATTTTGTAAAATTGCATGTGACAACATATTAAATTTCTATGACTATATTCGAAATATAACTCATATTAACCTATTTTTCCATTTAAATTCGATTTTATCTTGAAAAATCCATATTTCGAGCATAAGAACTCATAAAATTATGAAATCTTACAGGTCATCAAAATATAATATATGTGAAAACATATCCAAAAACCACTGGAAAAATTAAAGTTTAGCTAATTTTAGTCCAAAAATGACATTTTTATCATAAAATCACATTTTAATGCCATTATTATATAAAATGAACAATAAAAATCCATAAATTAATCAAAATATCCTAAATACATTTTAGGACCAAAAACTTTAACATGAATAATTGATTTCGTGATATATCATAATAAACACAAATTTATAAGTTTTATTTGTTAATCGTATAACTCGGAAAAACTATAACCGATTTGCATGCAAACAACCTAAGGCTCTTGATACCGCTTGTTATCAATCTATATCTCATTAATTTACATATTCATATATGTGAGAAATTATTTAGTCATAAAATAATTACAAATCTTATGCATGCAAACATAAATAGAAGTAAAGAAGAAATCATGTTCCTTACTATGTGATTTCGGTTTTATGGGCACCAACAAGATCTCCTTCTTGTTAGTTATTGAGCATTCCAAATAATGGATGAACAAAGATTCAAGTATAGAATCTCTCCCAAAAGTGAATACCTAAGGAATACTCTTAAAGACTAAAATAATATGATCTAGTATTAGGATTAGTCTTACTTAAAATTTTGACACAAAATATTTACTTGTTCTCTCTTGTTATCGGTTGAGAGAGAATAGATGAGTGAGTTTTTATTTCTCCAGGATTTTCACAAAAGATAGAGAGAGTATCATTTCTTACACTAGAATTTTTATAAAATGATAAAATGAATAAAATGAAAAGAAAAACTCTTTTCTTTTTATCTATGGTGGCCGAAATAATTGGCCTTGGGTAGCATGCTCAATGCCTTTTATTTTTGCTCTTCTCAAAAGCTAGGTTTGCATGGCTAATAGTTAGATATAATCATTGTGTTTTCCACTTAAGATAAAAACACAATATAAATCTTACACTCACTCCATTATTTCGGCACACTTAAAATAAAATGGGTAGTCCATTTTATTTTGTCATTTGTCAATTTTGTCACATGTAACATGTTACATGACATGTCACAATGTAATGTATTTTTAACATATTAAAAATCAACATACTCATAAAATATGTCATTTACCAAATTGACTAGTAATTCGTAATTACTTGTACCAAAACGGTTTATCAAATTATAAATTACAACGTCTTGTATTTATAATAAATTATTCATTCAATTTCTATTTCAATTGTTTCGTAAACAATAATTTTATCCAAGTAATAAAACAATTTAATTACTTAGACCGTATCTAATATAATCGAATTACAGTAAGACACGTTAATTTTACTCACAAGATCATCCGTCAATTTTAAGCAATTTAATTAACTCGTATCGGCATACGATTAATTAAATAATCAATTAAGAGTATTTCTCTATAGGTATGACCTAAAGGGATCAACTGATCACACCGTCGCACGACAGTAATGTCAAACTCTAGTCAGCCAATCATTACCGATATGTGTGGACCAGTTGACTGTAAAAATATTACATCCCTCGTGTATTCTTAAAATGAGATTTAAACATGTGATCATCATGATCGACAGTTGTGATCGCATTATTGTCGGAGGACACTTATCCCAACAATCCCAAGCCACCAATGCTAGTACTTCTTTCTGTTATGTACCATGCCACAAGAACCCCCTCCAAATTTCCTCAATCATGCTTATCACAGTCTTGGGTAATATAAAAATCCTAGCCCAGTAAGTATGTATGGTGTTCAAGACTGCTTTAATAAGTACTAGCCTTCCACCATATGAAAGCTTTCTAAACCCCATGCTCCTGATCCTAGCAACCACCTTCTCCACCAGACAATTACAATCCAGAACACACAATCTCTTTGGAGATACATTCACACCAAGGTACTTAAATGGCAATGTACCCCTTTTCATTCACGTCTCAACCTCTATTCCATTAATCAACTGCTCAGCCATGCCATTACAATAAAAATTTGACTTTGCTCTATGCATCACCAATCCAGAAGCCTTAGAGAAATAGTCAAAAGCATTTATTATAAGCTCAATACTCTTTTTATCCACCTTGCAAAACGTGATGAAATCATCAGCAAAACATAAGTAAGTTAAGCCTATACCCTTACATAAAGGATGATATCTGAACTTTCCATGCTTCTGTACAATCAACAAAATCCTGTTAAGGTATTCCACACAGATGGTAAAAAGTAGAGGAGACAAGGGGTCCCCTTGTCTCAATCCTCTCTTTCCTTGAAAAAAATCAAAGTTCTCACCATTCATAACTATGGAATATGAGGGTGTAAAAACACATTGTATAATGAGAGCCATTGTTTGATCAGGAAACCCCAAAGAACCATGTCATGAACAAATTCTCATTCCACTAAATCATAGGCCTGCTGGAGGCCCAACTACATCTGTACTTTAGGAGAACAAGATTTCCTCTTGTATAACCTAATAAGATCTTGACAAATTAAAATGTTCCCCACAATGTCTCTCCCTTTGATGAATGCACTCTGTAAAGGACTAACAATCTCAAGCAAGATATCCCTCAACCTATTACAAATCACCTTAGACAAGCATTTGTAAATGGTATTGCAACAAGCAATTGGCCTGAATTGCATCACATTTTCAGGAATTTATATCTTTGGTACTAATGTAATACTCCCTCCTATTCACTATAATCTTCCCTTTGTTTGTGGGCACAAGATTTAAGAAAAGGAATAAAATAGGAGTAAAAGGTTTGGGTGGGGTTTGGTGATAGGAGAGAGGGATGAATAATTAAGAATTAAATAAGGAATTTTGGGGCCAAAACATTAAGGAAAGTAATGGGAGTAAAAGAGTTGGGTGGGGTTTGGTGATAAGAGAGAGGGATGAATAAAATAAGAGTAAACGTTTCCAAAATAAGAAAGGGGAAGAAAACCTGAATAATCCGTTTAAGGAAATAGGGAAGATTATAGTTAATAGGAGGGAGTAATTGTGTTGTTGCACTGCTTCAGTAATTTTCCTTTGTTAAAGACACCTCTTATAGCTCCACTGACCTCCTTCCCCCACAATATGCCAGGCTTCCTTGAAAAATTGGCTATTGTACCTATCTGGGCCAGGGGCTTTAGTCCCAGGTGTAACACCCCATGAGCTTGAGAGGAAAGTTGTCCCACATCGGGAAAATAAGGAGCTTATGAGATATTTATAAAATATTTCACTCACCACTTAGTAACAAGACCTTGTGCTTTTGGGCTTAAGTGAGGATAAAAAATGGGCCCAAAGGTGCACACTCATCTTATTGGGGTTGTGTTACGACGGTGGCGGGTTGAGTTGTTATACCAGGAATGTCAAACATTGCCATCCTTATTTCTATATCAAAAATAGGAGATATCAAGCTAGCTTTGTGCTCATCAATTAAACACTTGCTCATATTTACTACAGCCTGATTCACATGTGCCACAGCCTTGGATTCACCCAATAAGGACTTATAAAACTCCTCAAAGGCATGCTTAATGTCTTCCTTTGAAAAACAATCTTTTTGACTCATGTCTTTCATTTGATGCACTCTATTCTGGCTCCTCCTCCTTTTAATAACAGAATGGAAAAAGGCAGTGTTCTCATCTCCCTCAGCCATCCAAGCCATTTTAGCCTTTTGACTGAGGAAAATGTTCCTAGCTTTCAATACTTCCGCTAGTTCTGCATCACATGTTTTCTCAGCATGACACAAATCCCCATTTAAGGGATCCTGTGCCAGCTGAGTTTGAATATCTTTAAGAGCTAATTCTGTAACACCCCCTTCTTACCCGGCCAAGGTAATCAGGAGATGTCACTATCTTGGTTTCTCGTAAATCGGAACTACATTAAGTAAAATTTTATAGAAATAATATGTTTAGTGAATTGCATAACTAACTAAATGAATAACAAGTGTGAAATATACATTATACAACTCAACTACTATATGTGTCGTCTATCATCTCACTACGCGACTCGACTCCAAGGTCCAAAGCTCGTCCCTTCTTCTGCGTGATACCAAAACCAAACCTACACACAACTGCTCCCATATGATCATAAATATCATATGGATCAACACAGGCCACCCCGGAAATAGGTGACAATTTACAGACAACCAGCACACGTCAATTTCAATAATATAAATACTTAAAACACGAAAAAAGGATGTAAAGATGCAACATGTTAAAGGAATACACAAGATACGACTCTACATCCTCCAAAAAACCGCAACCACCACACCGGTACCAGGGACACACCCACGGTACCAGCGACTCATTGATGGCACCGCATCACCGCTTACCAAACAGCCAGACCGCAGTCCGTAAAATAGGTACTCGGAACACACACGTGGTACCGAGCCCGGACGCTAACCGGACCCCTGCCAGGCGTCGTGACACCATACAAGCCCCTCCATAACTCAAGTCATTAACGTGAACGTCCCTCTTGGAGTGGAAACCTCCAAGAGGCGACCTAAGCATAAGACGGTCTCCCAACCGCCTTACGTCTCCTCCACAACCATACATCACCACCACCACTCGTCCAACATCCTCCACAACCACATATATACAATATGCATACAATATGCCAATTACAATGCTTTCACATACATAACCCTTTTCCAATATGCTATTTCTCATGTATAATGCATATCAAACATGCCATGTACTCATGTATGCCAACAACCATAACAATGCCTCAAGATGCAATCCCTCATTAACATGTTATAATGCAATCCCACAAACACAACTATTTTTTGAGTCACAAATATCCAACTACATGTTATAATGCAATCTAATTAGCATGTAAGACTAACAACAACAAGTATGCCATATGTAAAAACATGAGTAAGCATCCATATTACCAAAACTGAGTAGGAAAATCCTACTTTTTAGCAATCCTATAATTAGCACAAGCAAGAACACTAATACTCCTCTAGAAGCCACATCCTACAATTAATTAAGAAATTCCTATAAAAAACATGGCTTATAACAATATAATACATCTAATTACTTATTATTACTATCTAATTACTTAAAACCTTAATTAATGTACCTAAATAACAAAATCCCCAATTACTCCCAAATTTTAGGGTTACTATAAAGAATAAGAGAAGAAAAAGGATGAACAAACCTACAAAGGTAAAGAAATGAGGAAGTATGGAGCTTGAGCACAAAACATTCACAAGATAGGGTGAATCTCAATTGGATAAGGTTTGAAGGATATATAGAGAGGTTTTGTGGTGGAGAAGGAGTTGGTGGGTGTTTAGGGTTGTGAAAACGAAGAAGAAAGCTAAAAAAGGAGTATTTATATCAAGGCTTAATAACACAGAGCCCAACAGGCAAAAAAGAGGTATGAACCCAAACACTCGGTCGAGTGTACGTAGGCACTCGGTCGAATGCACCAGCCACTCGGCCGAGTGACACACAAACAGAACTTGGTTTGAGCCTAGAAGGCACTCGATCCACTCACTCGGTCGAGTACTCTACTGTACTTGGCCGAGTGCACAGCTAAGAAAGCCAGGGTGTAGAAACACATTGCATAATGAGAGCAATTGTTTGATCAGGAAACCCCAAATCAGTCAACATTTCATAAACAAATTCCCATTCCACTGAATCATAGACCTTCTGGAGGTCCAACTTCATCAGTATTCTAGGAGAACAAGCTTTCCTCTTGTATAACCTAACAAGATCTTGACAAATTAAAATGTTCCCCACAATGTCTCTCCCTTTGATGAATGTACTCTATGAAGGACTAATAATCTCAGACAAGATATCTCTCAACCTATTACAAATCACCTTAGACAAGCATTTCTAAATGGTATTGAAACAAGCAATTGGCCTGAATTGCATCACATTTTCAGGAATTTCTACTTGTGGTACTAATGTAATAATTGTGTTGTTGTACTACTTCAGTAATTTTCCTTTGTTAAAGACATCTCTTATAGCTCCACTGACCTCCTTCCCCACAATATGCCAGACATCCTTGAAAAACTAGCTGTTGTACCCATCTGGGTCAGGGGTCTTAGTCCCATGAATGTCAAACATTGCCTTCCTTACTTCTATATCAGAAATAGGAGCTATCAAGCTAGCTCTGTGCTCATCAGTTAAACACTTGCTCATTTTTACTATAGCCTGATTAACATGTGCCACAGCCTTAGATTCACCCAATAAGGACTTATAAAACTCCTTAAAGGCATGCTTAATGTCTTCCTTTGAAAAGTAATCTTTTTGATTCATGTCTTTCACTTGATGCACCCTATTTTGGCTTCTCCTCCTTTTAATAGAAGAATGGAAAAAGGCAGTGTTCTCATCTCTCTCAGCCATCCAAGCCATTTTAGCCTTTTGACTGAGGAAAATGTTCCTAGCTTTCAATAATTCCACTAGTTCTGCAGCACAGGTTTTCTCAACATGACGCAAATCCCCATTTAAGGGATCTTGTGCCAGCTGAGTTTGAATCTCTTTAAGAGCTAATTCAGTGACATTAGTAAGATTCTAAATGTCACTAAATTGCTCCCTGTTTAACTTCTTAATCTCTCCTTTTAGGTTCTTCAATTTAGTGACCACTCTAAACGTAGGGGTCCCCTAAACTTCAGTATTCCAACATTTACTCACAATGTTATCAAAATCCTTTGCAAGAGACCACATATTAAAGTATTTGAATGCATTTGGCCTCTTTTTCTACTGCACTTCAAAGTTGATTAAGCATGGACAATAGTCAAATAGTCCCTCAGGGAGAAAATTTGCAACACTGTCAGGGAACTCAGTAATCCAATCATCATTTATGAACACTCTGTCAATTCTTGTATACACTTTCACACCATTTTCATGCTTGTTATTCCAAGTATAAAAGGAACCATTTGCCTTAAGATCAAACAACTAGCAATCCTGAGTGACCTTAATTAAAGGCATGATATTTGCTTTGGTAACCTTGGCCCCACCAATTCTCTCATGAACATCCATAATAGTGTTGAAGTCACCACAAGCCATCTAGGGCCCAGTAACAACTCTGTGATAACTTCTTAGGCTACTCCATAAGCTCTCCCTTTCTGCAGCTTTAATAAAACCATACACCAAAGTGTACCAGAAACCCTTCCTTCTGAGCTTATCATACACCTCAATATGAATGGTATGACCAGTCATATCCTTCATATCAAATGTAAACATAGTTGGATCCCATAACAACCAGATTCTGCCTCCTTTATGCAAGTTAGAATAAGTGCATAAGGACCAACTATCACATAAATTACTTCTAATTTTATTCCATCTATTACTCTTAACTTTAGTTTCTATTAACCCAAACAACCCTACTTTATTCTGGTTGAGAAACCATTTTATTTCGTGTTGTTTATTTATGTTATTCAGACATCTCACATTCTAAAAACCACAACTACCCATTATCAACTTATATTCTGCTACATTCATCGTTCTCAACAATCCTATTTCTAGTCTTTTGAATAGAATGACTCAATGCTTCCATAAAAGACAATGCCCCTGGAGTAAATACTCTCATCTCTCCAGATTCCTGTCTCATCATTCTATTAAGGAGTCTTCTAGGCATAGACTGCTCTACAACTGGTTTGGATAGTATCACAGGTGTAACAATTCCAACATCAGCATGAGTTGGTTATTTTTGAGCAGTTCTCTGAACTACAGAAGCCTTCTGCTGAATTAGGACTGCCATCTTCTGGACTGGCAGCTGTTTAGTTTTATGCTGCATATCAGGAGCAGCAACCTTAGGATTCCATATCTTCTTAGCAAGAGGCTGCTCTACCCCCTTCCTGCATTTAGCAGTAGCATGTCCAATCCCTTTACAAGTTGCACAAGTAATAGGGAGCCAGTCATACAACACCTTGACAGAATGCTTCTTATCCTTCTCATCTATGAAAACAATCTTGCAGGGAAATCCTGGTCAACATTCACCTCAACCATAGTCCTTGCATAACCCAGAAAGTTCCTATGCTGAGTTGCTTCATCACTCCTAATATACGTCCCCACAGTGCTACTAATCTTCCTTAGACACTCAGGACCCCAGAGTTTAACATCTAAACCATAACATTTTGATCCAGATAGGAACACGCTTAATATCATGTTTCACCAATTTCATATCAGGTTCCCACTCCTTCACAATAACCGGTTTATTGTCAAAAATCAAGTGTCCATTGTTCAAAATAAGTTGCTGTTGTTCCTTAATTTTAAACCTTACAAGGAAGATTCTATTAGGCATGAATGTTATCTTATCCACCCCCATAGCCCTGCCATACCCGTTTCACATACCCGCTAATCACAGAGCTAGGTGGATTAACGCCTTAGATGTAACAAATAACAGAGGTAGACTAGAAATTGATCTCACCAGCAATATCCTCGTTGGTAAGACGGAGTATGGGCTGAACTTGGACCGTCTTCTCCACCACCCGCTGCATTTACGATTCACGAATTGCTTCATGTTAAACCACCTCAATAATCGATACTAAGTTAGATTCAAAGTCCTCAGACGAAAATCGAAGATGCCTCGATGATTTCCCCTTATTAAATCGAAAATCTACAACATGTTTTTGAGTTTTTTTGTGATGATTGTGCCGAATTGAAGGACTTTTAGTGTTCTTCTTATTTCGAGCCATGTTGCTTTAGAAACAAGTCAAAACCTCAGGAGAATTTTATCTCTCTAGTTTCTCTCTCATCCTTCTATCCATAGATTTCTCTTTTACTGATAGTGACTATGTATTTGTAGTTAAAAATGTTCGACATAATCAAATCTAAGCTACTTTGGTTGATTAGTAAATTTAATAATTTTTCTAATTGTAATATAATAACCCTAACTGTGTTGACCTTACCCGACGTGTAATACCCAAATCACTTGTGTATAACTTGACCCGAATCACTTGTGTATAAGTTGATCCCGACCACTTGTGTATAATTGACCAGACCCACATGGGTTAGACCTGACCCAACCAACATGGGTCAGACCGGGTTTACATTTTTCTGACCTGCCCTTCCACATGGGTTTGCTACTTAAACCACAATTACAAAGGTTGACCAATTTGTGCTCTTTGTTACATGAATTCTATGATTATACTATAATTTTCCCCCATAAATTACTATCCTAATAACCTTATAATCATTTATTTGCAGATTGCAAAGTTTGGACTCGTATAAGCTAAGTATATTCTATTATTCCAAGGCGTCTGCTTTTAGTAATGGTTTGTTTAATTTTAATTTAAGGTGTTTCATCGATGACATACATTCCTATACTACTATTCTAATAGGTTCACATAATCAGAAGCTAATAATTATTATATTATGAAGATACTATGGCCACAAAAACGTACTTGTTGTAGCGGAAATTATTTGGTAGCCTGTCAGTGCCACCTTCTGATTACGGAATGGCGACTAATAGTATAGTTGCCGTAATTTTTACTCCAAGTTAATCCTCGTTGATGATTGGCTATCTGTCCAGATCTGAGACGATATTATTTTTTAAAATAAAAAAAATTGCGTTATTTTTAAATTCAGATTTTAGTATTAGTTCTTAAAACTCAAAACCTGAAGGTATTATTTTTTTTAATACAACTAAAACGTCTATTATTATAAAATGTTTTGAGGTTTTCTAAAATATATTTATTGGAATTAAAATATTTTGTTCTTTAATTTCTTAATTCATTTAGAGTTAATTTACAGTTGAATTTAATATTTAAATTTCTTAGTAAATTGATAGTTTATTATTTAATAATTTTAGCAAGATACTGTGATTTTTTGTAACAACATTGATTTTTATCAATTGGTGTAATTTATTGTGCTTTATTATTATTGTTACTAGTTGGAAGGCACGTGCGATGCATGAAGCTCCCATTAGGATCATCTTTAACATCATACATGTTGCGTGCCCTAAAAATCCTTGAATAACAGATTGTAAACGTTAAGGTTGGGTAGCGTTATCTTAGTTTTGTTGGAGTAGGTGTTCTCCACAATAGTGCTTTTACTTAATAAATCTCATAAGAGGAATATACACCGAGATATATTATTTATTTATACTCGTCGGCTGATCAACGTATATCGGTAGTGATTGTCCGACTAGGGTTTGATGTTATTGTCGTATGATGGCGGTGATCAACTGATCCCTTACGCTCACACCAATAGGATGGAGCTCCAATGTAAAAACTAATTATTCGTATAAGATACAATTTAATTAGTCCCTTGTGTAAATTGACTTTCATTAGTCAAGTGAATTTTATATTTGATGGCGAGTTAGAAACTCGGGCCAAAAGAATTTATTATTCAACTATATGATAATTGACTAATAAATATTAGACGAAATTTAGTAATTAATATTTAATTTACTAAATTAATACGGTTTGTGTGTATATTATGAGGTGAAGGTAATTAGCTAACTATATTTACAAGGAGTTGTAAAGATAGCTAAATGAGTTTTAAAAGACACATTTTATATTGATAAGATGATAAAATGTCATTTAAAAATTAAGTGTATATTATTCACTAATTTGTATCATTTAAGTATTATATGATCAAATTAATATTTAGTTATATAAGATAATTGAATATATGTCTTATAAGCATTTGTGGGATAAATATCGAAAGTCAAAATAAGACCCAAAGGTCTTATAATGGATCGAAATGAAGAAGACCATAAGGAGGGTTTTGTGGCCTAACATATGCCTACCCATGTGTTATGTCTCCTTATTATTCTTCATTTGTTTTCATTTCTAGTTGCCCATATATACCACCACTTAGTCAATTGCATGGGTCAATTTTTGAAGGAAAAAAAGCATCCATTTATTCATCTTTTCTTCATCAATATTGATCAAAAATTGATAAAAAAATCAATCAATATAAATTCACAAAATATAATATACATTAAGTATTATTAAAGGCAGTAATACTTACACATTTTTAAAGGGTTTATTACTTATAATACCTAGTTAGTATTATTAGTAATTTTGGGATTAAGTTTTGGGTGCAACCAAAGGAGGTATACTATTTTGGGTACTAGGAGTTTATACAAGCTTTGTAGATATTCCATAAGACAACAATTTATTGTTGTTCTTATAGGCATTAAAACCAATATAAGGAAATCTTTTTCCATTTTATTTAATTTTAAGCCATTATATTAACATGCATGTAACTAGATCACATAAACACTAAACTAAAGGTAATTTAGAAACTAATTAGAGGAGTCTAATTAGAGATCGGAATTTATTGTTGTTCTTATAGCCGCCAAACAGTTGTTGCATGCATGTCGATTTTTTTGGCATTTTTATCGAGTTACAAGATGACTTTATAAAATCGGAATTTTGTGCTAAAATTGGTTTGGCACGAAAATTTTAAGTTGCATTTATACATTATGACCTAAAAATGTTTGGTTAATTATGGAATTTTATTGCTAATTATTTCGCTATTTCGACTAAAAATGACTTAATGTGCATTAAAACTGGTTAAAAGTTAACTAAAATTAGTTTCATGTTAAATAAGGCCATGAAAATTTAATATAGTCACACATGCATGATTTAGTTATGATAAGTGAAATATAGAATTAATATGATTAATTTTGCATGATTATTAATTTTTAATGGTAAAAAATTGATAAAAATGTGATTATATTGGTTAAAAATTAGTAAAATGAAATTTGTGCCATGAGAAATTTATTTAAGGTTGCATGTATGGATTACACATTATATTTGAAATTAAAAAATTAATTTGATTAATTTTGCATGTTTATTGGTTTTTATATGATAAAAACTGATAAATTGTAACTATATTTTTCTCTAAATTTAATCGAAATTTTTTGGCTAATTTTTTTTAACATTTTGAGGCTTCTGGAAATATTTCAGAATGTACAAAATTTTAATTTCAAATTTTTATAATGGTTATTATTTATTTGGAATTATTTCATAATTGTTATGATAAAAAAGAGATCTAATTTAGCAATAAATCAAAACAAGTTAAATAATCATCAACAAATTATGGGGCTAATTTTGAGATCTAAACCAGTTTAGATAATTAAATTGAGCTTAAATTTGATTTAAGTATTGAAATGTTATTTTTAATGGTTAAAAATCGCTTAAAATTCATAAAACCATGCTTTTATATCAATGATGGCTTATCAGGCGATTTGGCATGATTTTTATTGAATATTTATTATAGTTATAATGCTCCATTTTTTTAGATGAATGTCATTTAAATTTATGTAGTTTATTCATGTAATTTTATCAAGTATGGCCTAGTTAGAATTAATCGATATTACCCGTAATGAATGGGAATACCGATTTGGTTGTATAATTATTTATCGCCCATTTGTAAAATTAATAGATGTATTTTTATTACAACAAATGTATAATAGGAAATTGCAATGTATTTTTATTAGTGTTTTATCTTGTATCCGACGGATTCCAAAAGACGGTGCCTTTCGAAAAGGAGTTCCGATGAAGACCTGTGATTTCCCAAAGACGGTGCCATATTAGAAGGCGTTCCAATGAAATTCAAGGGAACAAGGAGTTGGTTTCCGAATTTGTAATAGTTAATAAGATTAGTTATGCTCTAGGAGGCCATACAAGAATTCTATTTTTACATGTCTATTTTATGCGTGCATCCATGCCAAACCGCCATTACATGCATTTATTTTTGTTTTCCCGCTATTGTCGATTTAAAATTATCTAAAATTCACCAATTTAGTTCACTTAAAGGGAATTAATAATAAATTGACAAGATCTCTCACATTATTAAAATTGAGATTAGCCTTACTAATTAGTAGGACCTATGAATCCCTCGTTCATTAGGGGGCGCGCTCTCGCCTCAGTGAGGCGTTTCCTTTTTAACTTGGGTAGGTAGGGTGGTAAAAGTTATCACACGCAAAATTTGATTGGACTCAACGGGATATAAAGACTGTCTTGTGTTCCGGGGCTAGAGATATATTTATTTGAAATCTTTTGACCGAGAATTCTAGTAGGAGAATCAATCAAAGAGTTAACTCACCAAATTTATATAAGTATAGGATGTATTGGCTCACCGTGCCTATATTTATATAAAGATGGATCTCAGAATCATTTATATAATCTAGGTGAGAGGTCATTATATAAATGTACAATTTAAAACTTGTTAAAAAAAATTTTCAAGTAAAATTTTAAAACGATGAATGTTAATTTTCCTTTATTTCCGTTTTGTAGTAATATATCGCAATGGCTTCGAGTAGTTAATATGTAACTATCTCTAAAGAATCATGGTTCCGTTCATTTATGGACAAGTTCACTTTTAAAGGATATGGTAGTAATTGTTAGAATATATTGACAAAATCAATTGTCAATTATTCTTGTATATTTGTTATATTTGTTTATAGCTAATTATGGTTACATATCCTTGTAATTAGGCATGTATCTCTCCTAATAGTTTGTATTTATATGGTTCTCATTCTAATGAATAAACCAAGCATTATCTTCCCATCTTCCTTCATGGTATCAGCTTCCTAGGGTTTTTACGATCCACAAAATCGCTTCCGCTATACCCTAGTTTTTCGTGCCCTTTTTCACGAAATTCTTCTCCTCCCTCTTCTGACCTCTCGTCAAAATCACCATGCCGGACACGAAAGCACCTTTCCATCCGGCTTTTGCTGTCTCTAACATCAAGAATCATGTAACTGTCACACTCGGGATGGATAATGACAGATATCCCCTGTGGGTGGCTCTCTTCACAAATTACGCGAAATCAAATCGCGTTCTTCACCATATTGTGCCACCACGAACTGGCGGCCCAAAAGCGCCTGTCACGGCTGAAGAAAAAGAACTGTGGGAGACTCTTGATGCTACTGTACTCCAATGGATTTACGCCACGGTTTCCAATGATCTTCTCGAAACGATTGTTGAACAAGAAACCACTGCCAAAGAATGCTGGGATCGCATCCGCGATATATTCCAGGATAATCAGCACTCACGGGCTGTCACTCTCGAGCAAGAGTTCTCCCATACGGCGATGGCGGATTTTCCGAACGCTTCAGCCTATTGCCAACGGCTGAAGACTCTCTCTGACCAACTCAAAAACGTTGGTGCTCCGGTTACTAATAATCGCCTCGTTCTTCAGATGGTATCGGGTCTAACTGAAGCATATCAAAGTGTTGGATCTATCATCCGTCAAGCGAACCCGCTTCCACAATTCTATCGTGCAAGATCTATGATCACGTTAGAAGAGGCTGGTCTTGCTAAAATTGCTGCCACAGGTTCGTCGTCCTCGGCTATGTATGTCAAAAATAATGAAACAAGTGACTCCATACTAGGTCGTCCTCCTCAACCATCTCAAAAAGGAGGAAAGAACCAGGGCAACAAGAAGAAGGGCGGCGGCTATAAGGGAAACAAAGGGCAATCGAATCAGCAAGGTTCGAATTCAGGGGGTGCGGTTTCAACAGCACAGGCGGCTCCTGTCGCTGCTGGTCCATGGCAAGGTCAGGGATACGGAGGTTGGCCTTGGGGCCCATGGGGATATCCCCCTTGCCCCTACCCAACGACACCTTGGACAAGGTCTCCTCGACCTCAATACACACCACGTCCTCCTGTACAAGCATACTCGGCTGAAAATCCGCCATCACAGACGGATATTGAAGCTGCCATGTACACTCTTGGAATTCATCCACCTGACCCAAATTGGTTTATGGATACTGGAGCTACATCTCAAATGACGGCTAGTCAAGGTACTCTCTCCTCTTATTTTAATTCGAGCATTAAAAACGGTATCATTGTTGGTAATGGCAAAACGATTCCAATTAGTGGCTACGGGCAGTCCCAAATTAATCACCCAACCCACCCCTTCCTCCTTAAAAATGTTATTCATGCTCCTGACATAGTCAAAAACTTAGTATCAGTTCGTAAGTTTACTACCGATAACTCAGTAACCGTCGAATTTGACCCGTTTGGTTTTTGTGTGAAGGACTATCGGACGGGGACGCGTCTAATGAGGTGTAATAGTAAGGGCGACCTATATCCAGTCACAACCACACAATCGGCTTCCCTTCCAGCAGCTTTTACCGCTTTCGCTCCGTCCTTATGGCATGATAGGCTCGGTCATCCCGGCTCTCCTGTTTTTAATTCTCTTAGACATCAAAATTTAATTTCTTGTACTTCAAATAACAAGGATACTGTTTGTTCCTCCTGTTCCATTGGAAAAATTGTTAAGTTACCTTTTACGTCGTCTACATCTAGTACTTGCTTGCCTTTCGATATTATTCATTGCGATCTTTGGACCTCACCGGTTCCGAGCTCGTCAGGTCATTTATATTACCTTGTCTTATTAGATGATTTTACAAATTTTGTATGGACCTTTCCTCTAGCAAAGAAATCCCAAGTCCCTGCCATCTTTGTACAATTCCACAAATATATCTTGACCCAATTTCATCGTGACATAAAGTCGTTTCAATGTGATAATGGTCGAGAATTCGACAATGCTCCAATTTGGGAAATGTGTGCTAAAAACGGGTCAACATTCCGACTCTCTTGTCCGTATACATCACCCCAAAATGGTAAAGCAGAACGGAAAATTCGTTCCATTAATAATATTATGCGCACTTTACTTATTCACGCCTCCATTCCAGCTTCGTTTTGGCACCATGCACTAAATATGACTACTTATTTGCTCAACATACGTCCCACCAAAAACAGGAATTTTCAAACACCCATTTCAATGCTTTACTTCCGACACCCGTCTTTTACAAATTTACGAGTTTTCGGTTGTCTTTGCTACCCTCTTTTTCCGTCTACTAGAATTAATAAACTTCAAGCCCGGTCTACCCCTTGCGTGTTTTTAGGCTATCCCGATCACCATCGTGGGTACAAGTGTTATGATATCAAAACCAAGAAAATTATAATCTGTCGTCACGTCATATTTGATGAATCTCGGTTCCCTTTTTCCGAACCTACAAAATCTGACCTTACCACATATAATTTCCTCGATGATGTTATATCGCCATATGTTCTTCGACACCTTACCCAAGGTTCGACACCCAACCCCACCCAGCCTGACCAACCCGCATCTCCACCCCACGAGGCTGCTGCTTCTGACCAGCAACCCACACCTAGCCCCACGGCTGCTGCTTCTGACCAGCAGCCCGCACCTACAACAGCACCACATGCCACTCCATCCTCAACCATCGTTCCTCCCTTAAAAGCAGTCACTCGAGGCGACCACGGTATACGGAAACCCAAACCCATATTTGATCTTCATAATACTGTTTCGATTTCCCCAATCCCAAAAACTCCCTTGACTGCCCTTAAGGATACTAATTGGAAAATGGCCATGGATGACGAATTTAATGCTCTTATTAGTAATAAGACGTGGGAATTAGTACCGCGTCCGCCTAATGTGAATGTAATTCGTTCTATGTGGATTTTTCGTCATAAATTTCAGTCTAATGGCTCCTTTGAAAGGCACAAAGCTCGTCTTGTAGGTGACGGGAAAACTCAGCGTGTTGGCATTGATTGTGGGGAAACTTTTAGTCCGGTTGTCAAACCGGCCACTATCAGAACCGTGCTCAGTCTTGCTCTTGCTTCTCAATGGTCCATACATCAATTGGATGTCAAAAACGCCTTCTTACACGGCGATCTTTCGGAAACAGTTTATATGCATCAACCCATGGGATATCGTGACTCACGTTTTCCCGATCATGTGTGTCTTCTTCGCAAATCCTTATATGGTCTCAAACAAGCACCTCGCGCTTGGTACAAACGTTTTGTTGATTTTGTCACCTGTATTGGGTTCCGGAATAGTAAGTGCGATCACTCTTTATTTATCTACAAAGATGGTAACTCCCTTGCTTATCTTCTTCTTTACGTGGATGATATAATTTTGACTACTCGTCGGATGCCTTGCGTTTGTCTATTATGTCGTGTCTAAGCAAAGAATTTGCTATGAAAGATCTTGGGTTATTGCACTATTTTCTAGGCATTGCTGTCTCCCGCCGCGGTAAGAGTATGTTCCTTTCTCAATCCAAATATGCTAATGAGATTATTGAAAAAGCTGGCATGTCTATGTGCAAGCCTTGCTCTACACCGGTGGATACTAAGCCAAAGCTTAGCTCGACTTGTGATCAGCCATGCTCAGATGCTTCGCTATATCGTAGCTTAGCCGGGGCATTACAGTACCTTACCTTTACTCGCCCCGATCTATCCTATGCTGTCCAACAACTTTGCCTATTTATGCATAATCCTATGGACACGCACATGAATGCATTGAAGCGGGTTATCCGGTATGTTAAGGGTACCATTTCCTACGGACTTTGGCTCGGTTCATCGTCCCCAACGTCTCTTATGTCCTACACCGATGCTGATTGGGCAGGATGTCCCGACACACGTCGCTCCACGAGTGGTTATTGTGTGTACCTTGGCGACAATCTTATATCTTGGGCTTCAAAACGACAACCTACTCTATCTCGCTCCAGTGCCGAAGCAGAATACAGAGGAGTTGCCAATGTTGTCTCGGAGTCTTGTTGGCTTCGAAACTTATTACTCGAGTTACATCACCCGCTTCCTAAGGCTACTATTGTGTATTGCGACAATGTGAATGCCATTTACCTCTCGGGCAATCCGGTACAACATCAACGTACCAAACATATCGAACTCGATATTCATTTTGTTCGTGAAAAAGTGGCTCGGGGTGAAGTTCGTGTTCTTCATGTTCCTACTCGTCACCAAATCGCTGATATATTTACTAAGGGGCTGCCTCTTATTTTATTTGATGATTTTCGCTCCAGCCTCAACGTTCGTCAACCTCCCGATTCGACTGCGGGGGTGTGTTAGAATATATTGACAAAATCAATTGTCAATTATTCTTGTATATTTGTTATATTTGTTTATAGCTAATTATGGTTACATATCCTTGTAATTAGGCATGTATCTCTCCTAATAGTTTGTATTTATATGGTTCTCATTCTAATGAATAAACCAAGCATTATCTTCCCATCTTCCTTCAGTAATTTTAATGATTGTGGGGGCAACTCTCTATTGCCGCTGCTGGAGATGGCAAATTACATTATCTTGTAGACCCCCCTCCTCCCCAACCTGAAACAAGAGCAACCAACGATGTGAGAAGCTCTTATGAAGAGTGTAACACCCCTAAAATCCTCTTAGTTTAAAAATCGCATGCTTGAATAAAACTTATGAAGCTCTTATGAAGAGAGATATTCAATTAAAGAGAGATGTTTTTTAGTGAGAGAAAGCTCTGAGGTTTCCCTAACATCTAGCAATGGCTCGGTCTAGGAAAACTTCGTCCCCCTTAAATTCACCTAATAAAACTAAAAAAAATATTAATTCATCTGGTAATAAATCACATAAATCTAGTATTACGCCAAATAATAATGAAATTCATGAGATTATTCAGAATCGTCATGAAGCTGAGTGTTCTAAGGATGCGGAATTGCGCGCGTTTGATCTAAGTAAGGAACTCTCTGTCATCTCTGAGGACAAGTCCACTGATGATGAGGGTTGGCAGGAGGTTAGCCGAAAATCGCGATCGAAGTCTCCGATTGTGACGTCAGGTACTGTGCCTACTCTCAAAATTGGTGTTGATGATGTTAAAAGTGAGGTTGAATTCTGGTCTTCTTCTGTTTTGTGTTATGTTATGGGTGCAAATCCTCCTAGCCATGTGGTTGGAGGGTTTGTGCGAAGAATGTGGGGTAAACTTTCAATTGATAAGGTTGCATTTAAACCTAATGGCATTTGTATTGTTCGTTTTAAGAAGATGGAGGATAAGGAGGCGGTTTTGAATGGTGAACACTGTTTCTTTGATAACAAACCTTTTGTTGTCAAACCCTGGAGTATTAATGCACCTGTAATTAGGGCTAAGGTGGATATTGTTCCTGTTTGGGTTAGGTTTTATAACCTTGACCTAAAATTCTGGGGAGCTGCTCTAGCAAAAATTGCAGGTTTGGTTGGTAAGCCAGTGTGTTCTGATAATGTTACTAAGGAGAAGGAATTCCTTGACTATGCTCGATTCATGGTAGAAGTTCCGGTTGGGCAGCCTTTGCCAGAGGTCATTGAGTTTTTTGATGAGTCTGGTGTGTTGATATCTCAGTCTGTACACTATGAGTGGAAGCCCATTATCTGCTCTAGTTGTAATGGAATGGGACATGAGACTGGGGCTTGCAAGAAGGTTGTGCCTAAGAAGAAGGTTGTGCCAGTTAAAAAAGTTTGGGTGCCTAAACCAGTGGTTCAACAGAGTCAGGGTATGCAGTCTCAGGCTCAGGCTACTGATAAGGAGGTTCAGGTGGAGCTGGTTCAGTTACCTCAGATTGATCCTAATGCTGTGGTTACTCCCATGCCAATGAGGGGTAATCAGGTGTTAAACTCTATGTCACCTGCTAGGATGTTTAATAGACTGTCTAAGAAGAATGAGGGATTCTCTCAAGGAGGGCCTTCTTTTGTTGAAGTGCTGAGCCTTTCTTTGAGGAGGAATCTACTTAGCAGTTTGGGGAAAGGGAGACTAACTCACACTGGTGATCATGGTTAGTTTTGGATTTTGGAATGTTCGTGGCATTAATAAAGTGAATAAACAAGGTGATGTTAGAAGGTTTTTGCATTTAAATAATGTGGGTTTTTTTGGCCTACTGGAAACTAGAGTCAAAACTCCTGCTATTAATAAGGTCCAGCTTGGTCTTGGGGATCATTGGAAGTTTTTAAATAATAATGATGTTAGGGAGGGTGGTAGGATCTGGGTTGTTTGGGATAATAGCATGTTTGATGTTATTGTGCTGGTTAAAACTGCTCAGGTGCTGCACTTGTCTGTTTCATGTCTTCAGTCTAACTTTACTTGGCAATGTTCTGTTGTTTATGGTTTTAATAAGAATGCTGATAGGAAGGAGCTTTGGCAGTCTCTATTAGACTTCCACTCTTCTATTCAGGGGCCTTGGATGGTCATGGGGGATTTTAATAATGTGTTAAATATGGATGAAAGGATTGGTGCTCCTGTTACTTTGGCTGAGGTTAAGGATTTCCAGGAGTGTGTTGATGCTTGTGGCCTTTATGACTTAAGTTCTACTGGTGCCTATTTTACTTGGAACAACAAACAAGAAGGAGATGAGAGGGTCTTTAGTAGGATTGATAGAGTCTTGGCAAATGATACATGGATTTTGAATGGCCCTGATGGGTCCATTACTTTTATGCCTGAAGGCTTATATGATCATAGTCCTTGCCTTATAGAATGCTGGAATGCCCAGACTAGACCAAAATCAAGTTTTAAATACTTTAATATGTGGGGTAAACATGAGCAGTTCAAGGAGATAGTTAAGGAAGTTTGGATGCAGGATGTGTATGGGTGTAGGATGTTCCAAGTGGTCAAAAAATTAAAATGGTTGAAGTTTCCTTTGAAGCAACTGAATAAAGAAAGCTATGGTGATATTGAGAATTCTGCTAGGGTTAGTAAGGTTTTCCTGGAAGATATACAAAAGAAACTTCATGCTGACCCTGCAAATCCTCTGCTTCAGATGGAGGAAAAGGTTGCTGCCTGTACTTTTAAGGAAATGGATGAGGCTAGGTCTGAGTTTTTGGCTCAAAAAGCTAAAGCTCATTGGTTTCAGAGTGGGGATGATAATACTCAATTCTTTCATAGTTCTCTAAAAGCCAGGAGAGCTCAGAACAAGGTGTTGCAAATTAGGGATAAGAATGGTCATTTATGCTCTGATAATGCTTCTATTGAATGTGGCTTTTTGGACTATTATACTTGATTTACTTGGTAGCTCTGCTCCTGTTACCAAAGTATGCTCAGGGGTGGTTCATAGAGGTGCTGTTCTTTCTGAGGAGCAGGCCAGGGAGTTAATTAAGGAGGTTTCTGTGGATGAGATTACTCATGCTCTTTTCTCCATCCCCAAGGAGAAGGCCCCAGGCCCTGATGGATATTCATCTCAATTTTTCAAAGATGCCTTTGAGGTGATTGGGTCTGACATTGTGGCTGCTGTTAAGGAGTTTTTTACCACTGGGAGTATTCTGAAACAGGTCAATGCTACTGTTCTATCCCTTATACCTAAGAAGAATGCTCTGAGTCTTTCTTGACTTTCGTCCCATTGCTTGCTGCAATGTTATATACAAGTGTATATCTAAGGTGATTTGTTCCAGATTGGCTTCTGTTCTACCTAGTGTGGTTAGCATGAATCAAAGTGCTTTCATACAAGGAAGGGAGATTGTAGATAATATTTTCATTTGTCAGGATTTGGTGAGGCTCTATAATAGAAAGACTTGTTCCCCAAGGGTGATGATGAAAATAGACTTAAAAAAGGCGTATGACTCCATTGAATGGAGTTTTATTGAAGGAATGCTGATTGCTCTTAATTTTCCTCCTAAGATGGTTCAGTGGATAATGCAATGTGTCACTTCTACTTCATTCTCTTTATCCTTGAATGGAAATCAGTTTGGGTATTTTAAGGGCTGTAGGGGAATTAGGCAAGGAGACCCTATGTCTCCTCTATTGTTCACTTTGTGTATGGAGTATTTGACTAGGATTTTGGATTTGGTCACCTCTTCTAATGATTTTCACTTCCATCCTCGGTGTAAGAGCCTCAAGTTTGTGTCATCTTTGCTTTGCGATGACCCGCTCTTGTTTTGCAAAGGTGATATTACTTCATTAAGGTCTTGATGAGGGGTTTCTTTCCTTTTCTCAAGCTTCGGACTCTGCTTTAATAGAAGTAAGTCAGATATTTATATGAATGGGGTGAACCAGGTGGTTAGGGATCAAATTCTGCGGATGTCCGGATTTCAAAAGGGACCTTCCCTTTCAGATATCTAGGCATTCCCATCTCGTTTAAAAGATTGTCTAGTGCTGATTGCAATATCTTGGTGGATAAAATTGTTAAGAAAATTAGAGGTTGGGGCTCCAAGAAGCTTAGTTATGCTGGTCGTTTAGTTTTGGTCAGGCATGTTCTTTCTCAAATGCATTCTTATTGGGCAAGGATCTTCTTGCTGCCCAAAGGAGTGATTGCTAGAGTTGAGGCAATTTGTAGGAATTACCTGTGGTCTCATTCTGAGAATTTTGCCAAAGTTCCTCTTATTGCTTGGGATCAGTGCTGTTTACCTCAAATTTATGGTGGCCTGGGTATTCTTAATGCTGGTCTCTGGAACCTTGCCATGCTTGGTAAGTATACGTGGTGGGTGGCTCAGAAGAAAGACTCTTTGTGGGTCAAATGGGTGAATCACATATATATTAAGCATCAGGATTGGTGGGAGTATCAAGCACCCTGTTATTCCAGCTGGTCTTGGCGTCAATTATGTAAAGTGAAGAGTAGATTGTTACCTGGTTTTGCTGCTGGTCTCTGGCCTATTTATACAGCTAGGGTGGGATATCAGTGGCTTTTGGGTCAGCATCAGAAGGTTCAGTGGTTCTCCTATGTTTGGAATAGGGTGGCTCTCCCTAAGGTCTCCTTTGTTAATTGGTTGTTCATCCATCAGCGACTGTTAACAAAGGATAGATTGGCCAAGTTTGGAATCCTGAATGATGGCTTGTGTTTTCTGTGTGGGATCACACTGCTTTGAGTCCACAGCTCACCTTTTCTTTGAGTGTGGGTTTAGTAGAAGATGTCTCCAGCTAGTTCAGTTGTGGCTCCCTGCTCCTTGGCAGCCAAATGTGATTGAATGGATTATTAAATGGAGATGTAGGTCTTTATTGAAGAAACAGGTTCTAATGGCAGTACTGGCAGGTCTTGTGTACTTGATCTGGGATAGTAGGAATGTTAGCCGTTGTGAGCACCGTGTTATCAGACCTGACTGTCTTCTTAAGAGATTGCAGAGTCTAACAGCTTTACGAGCTAGAGGATTTGAGCAAATTATGGGTAGTCATAGAGAGCATGTTTGGTTTAAGAATCATATCCTAGTGCATTGAATGTATTAGTTCTAGTATGCTTGGTGATTGTATGGTGATGATAATGTAACTCGTTTAATTATTAATACAATTTTCACATTTCACCAAAAAAAAAAAAAAAAAAAAAAAAAAAAAAAAAAAAAATAGGATCATGGGTGTGACGAAATATGGTAATAGTACCATAACATAAATAAAAGGGTAAATGTCTAGTTGAGATAAAATCAAAGAGATAAATCCGATTACAAGAATACGAGTTTTAGCAGAAGCAAATAAAAATTTAAAAGTCCAAAATATATTTAATTTTTTAGAGCTTAAACTCCAATTATTTAATGTGAGCGCGCTCTCCCAAGAATTCCCGTCTCTACTCTCCACAAGTACTTGTCACATGATCTGCTCACACGAATTCGTGATCCCCGTAGGTCTAAACAAGGACAAAATGAGAAAATAAAGGGTCAACAATAATGTTGAGTAAGGTAAACAATCCGAAATCGAAGAATCAATGAGTTACAAAACCATAACTTAAAAGACATTTTAAAAATAAGGTATAACATAAGTGTTTCAAAAGATTAATAACAAAATATAAGAAATGCCAATAATAATTGAAGGAGAACAAGTAATTTCAAATGGTTAAGAATGAACATAAGTGTTCCAAATGATTCAAGTTCATAATCTTTCAAGATAATTCCAACTCATAAGAAAACCTTTCTTTTCATCAGTTACAAACATCGTTATATACTTGGATAGAGGCCGTATGAAAAGGATCCACTCGTCCTAGTCCGGATAAGACGAGGTTCACCAAATCATGTACTAAACTGTCCTAGAATCCTGAGTGTGCACACCCGTCTAAGGGCCAACCCCAAAGAGGAAGATAAGAGGACGGGGTCTCGATCAACTAACCCCCACCAAAAGCTCTGTATAAGAGGTCCCTTATTAGGAACAACCTACCCCTCTACCAATACTGTTATAGAACCAATATAAAACTCCATTTCCAAATAATCAAACCATTTCCTTGAAATACACCAACTCATATAAACTTTGTAGAAAGGCAAACGATTTTGGTTTCAGTCAAATCATTTGAAGTTATAAAACTTTCCAATTCAAAACTAAACCAATATCATTATTAATAAACATTATAATATAAACAACTCAACCAACCGTAAATTAGTTCTATCGTAACAAGGCTTTTCATTATACAAGGTAGCAATAATTGAATAATTCTAGAGTATGTATGGATCACCGTTTCCCTTACCTCACGAGGTTGATTGGGTGGTTGCTAAATTGCTTCATATACAAATCCCGGTCTACAATGTATATAAAATAACGATTAAGTTCTTAACTATTTCGTTTTATACTACAATGAGCTCTTTTAACTATCCTATCTCGAACTATATTCTTTAAAGGTGGTTAATACACATGACCATAATGAATATGAATATGTTATCAACTTATTATTGTTTGGTTTAGTCATTTAGCACATATAAAATATGATTACACAAATTATACTAGCTTATCTAGTCTCTACGGTTTTACAGCCAGGCAACAGTGATTTCAAACTACCATAACTCTTTCATTTATTATCATTTTAAGGTAAGGTCAGTGGGTTGGTTTCCTTATGAAGTCCTCTAATTTTAATGTATGCGCGGTCTAAGTCTAAAAATGTCTCTAAATGGTCTGAAATTACAGTTTAACAAAATCTGTTTGAAAGTAAGTCTTAGTAAGTTATTGGGTGGAAAATGTTCTTAACAAATCAAAACTCGTAAATTCAAAAGTCTAAAATGTTCTACTTTCCTCATACTTTAACATACTAAAATATGGGGTGCTAAAAAATTTCATAAGTATACTTTCATAACCCTTTTATGAGGATGACAAGTTTTTTTACTAGTAAAACTATGACATTCATTTATCACGTTTTTTTTGTAGATTACAGTAGAGACTTGTACAAGTTAAACTAAATTCAAAAATCAATATTTTCTTGGATTCCTTTATGAGTCTACTTTATTCTATAAACCGTGGGTCATATCTCAAAAATGGGTCTATCATATCTCAAATCTCATTTTTCTAACAGTGGTAAAAAACCGAGTCATGAAAAGTTTAACATCATAAATCCTTCTTCACAAATTAAAAAAGGTTGATTAAAAATTATATTGTCATCTACATTCATAGTAATTAATCATACTAAAAGATGAAATACTGGTTCATCTTATAGAAATTGTTTTAGGGCTTTTTTATTGAGATCTAGTGTTTCGGATAGCCAGAAAACATGCCGTGGGGTTCTATTTTTCATTTAAAAACAGTGCATGTAAAAGTTACGAATGTTGGTGATCATATTAAAGATACTAAGGGGGTATACTACATAAATTGTTCTTCTTTAAATTTTGAGTTTAAGACACATTTTCGTACTGATCACATGCAACCTACATTTTTGACAAGTTAATGGTTTTTACTTTCTTTAATCCTGTACATGCATGGATGAAGACTCATATGTTCAAGTTTAGCTTTTAACTGACACGTGAATGCATGTTAAAAGGCGACACAAGCAGATGTGAAGGGTTTATGAAGTCTTACTTAGTGTAGAACTTCAAGTGGCAAAGATCCTCCTTCTCCTTCTTGCTTTTCCTTCCACTTTTCTCTCTATTTTTTTTATTTGTGTTTGAGTGAATGTGAGATGTGTAATTTTTTTTTAGCTGAAATGTGAGTATATATATTATATCAAAACACCAGTCCATATACAAGGTTTGGGGATCAAACCCCGGTATGCTCAAAAAACATCCAACCAACCAAAGCTAACACAACCAAACCTCATTACAAATCAAAGCAACTTAACCAGCCATTGGTTCTGTGATACAGTCCAGGGCCAGCTTTACTACACCCTCTCCTTCCTGCAATATCCTCAATCTGAGCTGCTATAAGTTCAGGTCTCAAAACGGATTGCTGAAGTCTTGTATTGTTTCTCTGGTGCCAGATAGTGTATAGATAGACATTGAACAACATAGTCATTGCTTTCCATTGTATACTATTTTTCCTACCATTCTGAAGCTCAATAAGACTAGGAAAGGATCTCCCCAGCTAGACAGCAAGAGCTTCCCTGATTCTGCAGCTGTAGATACAATCATAGAAAATATGAGCTATTATTTCAGGTAACTCCCCACAGATTAAGCATAGATTGTCTTCACAGAAGCCAAACTGGAATAACCTGGTTTTAACATTTAACCCCTCCTGCATTATAAGCCAGGTAATGATTGAGTGTTTGGGTATGTTCCACCTGTTCCATACCAGAGAACACCAATCCAATTTAGGTTGTTGAGCACAGAGCCATCTATATCCATTCTTAAGTGTGTAACCTTTCTCATCAGGCAGCCAGCAATTCTCAATAAATCCTTCCTTCACTTTATCCTTAATCTTATATATATTTTTCCAAGTTCAAGGAGAATCTTTGTGAGATGTGTAATTTGATTTTGGAAGTTTTGAGGGTGTTTAAGTGGAGAAAAAAAATGGCATGGGGAAGGGAGGAGTAGTGTGGAGACAAAAAAGGCACAAAGAGGAAGTGTAGGCTTTTCTTTTTGCATGCCCTTCTCATGCATTGGTGAAGATTTATTTCCTTGTCAAAGCATGCTTCAAGATGGGTGAAATTTCAGATTGATGGTGCTCTAAGTGTCGGGCTTTAGAGTTGGGAATTTTACTAGTGCGACGGTCTACTACGCGTCTAATTGCTAGACGATTAAGCAATTATCGATATCAAGTTATTATTATATTTTATCCCAAATTAAAGTATAGAAATTAAATACAAGAAATATATAAATAATATTTTTGTTTTATAATTCGCCTCCAAAACAAGACTCAGTGATAATTCTATAGCCCTCTAGTTTTCATCTAATCTTAATCGGTCTACTCTCCTAAAATTCTTAATTACTAATATAATCATCTTAAATTATAAATTTACATTTTTATTTATTGACGGAAATTACGGGTATTACAATCTACCCTCCTTAAAGCAAATTTCGTCCTCGAACTTAGAACTACCCCTCCTAATGGTAACGAGTCTCCTCAAACTATATGCTGACATGTTATTCTAGCGCGAAATAGTGATGTAGGGAGCGAGGTTTTACATCCCACCTCGATTAAATAATGTTACGTCCGCGTAACTAAATATTTACCTCGAAAAATTTTGGATACTTGATTTTCATGGCTTCCCCGGCTTCCCAAGTGACCTCCTCGGTGTCGTGGTTTGACCACGGCACCTTGACTATGCGAGTCTCCCCTCCCCGTGTTTTTTCTGACTTTTCTATCTAAGATCTTAACAGGTCGCGTCTCGTAAGTAAGCTAATCGTTGAGCTCTAGTACCTCGGGTTTTAACACACGAGACGAGTCACTCTAGTACTTTCGAACTTGGCAAAACGTGAAAAATATTGTGTACACGATCTAAGGATGGTGGTAGTGCCAGTCGGTATGCTACCTCTCTAATTTGTTCCACGATCTCATATGGGCCTATATATTTCAGGCTCAACTTCCAATTCTTACCAAATCGTATTACCCTTCTCATAGGTGATACTCTCAACAACACTGTCTTCCACCTATCATTAAATAATCGGTCAGTGCGAGCTGTAACACCCCCATTTATTCAGGAGCCTTTAATTAGGCCTCCCAAGTAAATATGAGTGTTACAATCTCAGTTGCATGAGGTAGTAAGTATAAAAGACCAACAGATACAAAGGTAATTTAAATAAATAATAATACGATAACGATTTTATTACAGTTCCCAAATTAAATAAACTTGAATAATAGCTTTAATACAAAACAGCGGAATTAAAACCTAGTAATTAAACAATGACCCTGTTTGGTAAACAGCGGATTAATATTGGCATAAACAGAATGTAAAAGCAGATTATAATTAGCAGAATTTATTGACAGGTTTGACTAGCATATTCGATTAGCAGATTTTGTTAAGGGTGTTTGGTAATTAGCATATTTAAATTAGAAGATTATCTTAATCCTTTGTAAAATGAGAAATAAGGACATAACTAAATTATTGAATAAATTATTTACTCTATAATAAAGATAGGGTCAATATTTTTCTAAGGGTAAAAGGGTGAACATACTTTTTTTCTAATCTACGTACTGATAGAATATTCTGGGGGGAGCAGCATATTGTAAAATAGTAGATTCGATGTAACACCCACGAATTTTCCGTGTTGGCATTTATAATTTAATTAGCCATTTTATTATTTTGTTTGTATTTTAAAATCGTTTTTATGAAAATGCGGCTTTACATGTAAAATAATATTAATGTTGATAAAAAAATATCCGTCTTAAGTTTGTAGTAGGTTCGGGTTGTGTTTTACGGTAAAATCGACTTAAAATGATAGTTTGAGCCTAAGATAACTATGAGCCTTCATCCTACTCTTTTCCCTCACCCATATAAGAGCTTAAACCCTATCTTCTCCCTCCACCATTCATTTTTCAGCAACAAACACACAACTACAACACCATTGTTACACAACTTCCACCTCCTTCACTAAAATGGCCATAAAACCTTCGTTTCTTATCGGTTTTCAACGATTTTCGCGCCTATCTCTTCCTCTCCTCGCCCTCCATCTTCCTAGGTAAGAAAGATTTTGACTTTCCCTTACCCTTGCTGCTGGCCGTGACTTTTGTGGCATGATTTTCGAGGTCTTACTTGGGAACTCGGTTCTTGAGCTTCCTTTTGGGCAACCGGCATGGTTTTGAGTCGGAATCTTGTATTTTGAAGAAATAATGAGGTAACGGTGATGGGTTACTCAGTATTATATCATATGTATGTTTATATGTTATGTTTTGTTGTTATAAGCTAGTAATTGTGATTCTTATGAGATTATATGTGTAGTTGCTTGAGATGGATTTATACAAGGTTTTACTTGCTTAAATTGAGTAAAGATGGTACCTTTGGCTTTCTTATGAGATGGGTAATTAGATGTGGTTATTGTTATATGTCACTAGTATCATTACTTGCTTAAAGTTTCAGTTTTGAGACGGTTCCATTTAGCTTGCTAAAGTTGCATTGTTGAGACTATTTTGGGTGACCCGTGTTGGCATGGAACCCGTCGTATATGACCGGTGTGACTTCCAATGCCACTGAAAATATGACAGATGGACAGGCGTCGAAAAATTAGGTGGTTTAGCCACTTGAATCACTCGATTCGGAGTCCGTATGAGTAAATGGCGCCCGTTTTACCGTTTCAAGTTCTATAAATATATATATCCTTTGTGTATGATGGTTGTTTAAGCTTTTTATTCGTATCATGACCAAAGTTTTCCCTTGTTGACTCGTATATGCTTATGGATAGTTCGGATTTTGGTTTGTTTACGTTTTGCCTCGTGTTCCGTATTAGTTAATTCATTTGTTATTGGTTATTTATACTTTGTTCAAGTAACATGTGAATGAGAAATGAAACGTTTATTCATTACCGCTCATTATATTTTATAGATTGGGTTCACTATAATTTATATGGGGAATTTACATACTTCCTTCTTTTGGGCTTGTTATGTTTTAAATGTTGGACTTTACATGATTACATGGTTGGACTTTGCATGATTAACTTGATGGATTTCCTGTGACTTCAAGTATTGGGTTTTTATGACTTGTTTGATGGGCTCATAAATGAGTCGCTTGAGTTGGTCACATTTATTCTGTAGATTTCACATAACGTAAATTATTCATTATCGCTTATTATATTTTATTTAACCGGCATGTTAAATTATGAACTGGAATATTTATTAATATAATACATGTATGAAATATTTATCATAAGTAGTCACTTATGAAGAGTCGTATTCTTGTAGAAATGCCATAATACCATCGTATGTGCTTGACATGCATTTTCGCCCTGCTTGTGCTGTTCTGGCAAGTACGGGTTTTGACCTACTTGGAATGTTCTGGCAAGTACGGTTTTGGCCTGCTTGTGCTGTTCTGGCAAGTACGGCTTTTGGCCACTTGTGCTATTCTGGCAAGTGAGTCTTATCTTAGTCATTCTGTCACTTTCGTGCTGTTCTGGCGATTGGGGTACTCGGTCTCCATTAGTAGTCGAGTCTTGGGTGCGTTCTATGCTGGCGTACGTCGAATCGGGATGTACACCCGAGAATCTGCAGATTTAGACTAGGACCGTATTATTATAGTAGTCCTACCCGGGGAAATTATAGTCTAAGAGTGATAAATGTCTTACATTATTTGGATGGTTACTTTGGTCATATCTCCTTGAAATACGTGCTTGTGGCTAAGTGGTCGTGTCTGTTTCCTTGTCTTTCTTCTCCATTTATTTAATTGTTGCTTATGCCTTACTTACGTGTTTATTCCATCATTTCTTTTATCCTTGTTGGTTTAAACACGTATGATCCCATGTTTAGTTATAAGTCGATTCACTCATAACTTATCTAATATGATTATTTGTTCATGTTCTTTGTTATGTTCGTTTTGACATAATGTGGCTCGGAGAACCATGGGTTACTCCCCACTGACTGTGGCTTTTATGTTTACATGAATGACAGGTTTGTGAAGATGCATTTGTGGGGTTTAGACGTGTGAGCTAGAGAGCACCTTGGACTAGTAGTCTGTTTAGTAGAATTGCTTAGACTCACCTTTTATCATTTGTCATTCGAGGGATATATTTTCCCTCATTTTGACTACCACGTTTGTATAATTTAAATATTTACTTCCGCATTTTCTAGTTATGTTTTAGGCTTTAATGAACCCACGCTTTAAACTTTAAAAGTTTCAAAAAAATCCTAATTTCCGCTTGAATTTATAAGTTATATTTTCCGCGTTATAGCGGGGGTTCACAGTTGGTATCCGAGCCTTTGTTGCTCCCGAAGCACACACGTGTACCCCAAATTTAAACTTGAATTTGACCTTCAATAATGAATGAGAGATGGGTAGACTTAAGGACCAAAGGTGGTAGTCTGTAGTGTGTTTGCTCTTTGTTAGGTTCTAACATGTTTGTTCATTGTCATTTAATAATTGTTGTGCCCTTTGATCAATGACCGTGAACTTACCTATGTGGAGATCAAGACTTGGTGCCTAGTGCCGTAAACTGAAGGTTTGTTCAACCTTTGAAGAATGCTTCTTCTTTCTCGAAGATATTCCTTCTTCTTTGTGATCCTTGCCTTATTCTTTACCTCTTGGTGCCTATCTTTCTTCTAAACTCTTTTTCCCCCCTTGGAAGCGACTCTTGTACCCTCCTAACTTGTCCTTTGTTCCTTGCTTGTCCTCCCTTGACGCCTTTTAGATAGTTCTCTTTCTTTTGTGGGATGTTAATCTTGGTTGGATACTTTGGCTTTGTGGAGTTTGTTTGTATTTGACCCATAACCTTGGTTTAGGGGTTGTGATTTTAGAAGGACTTAGGTAGTGTGATGAGACACACTTAGTGATTCTTATACCTAGTTCCTTGATAAATTGAGTTTAATTGATTGGTGGATTCTGTGTGTTAAGTGCGAGTTGCCTATGATACTAAGGTTATAGAACTTGGCTTTGTTGTTTATGTTTGAGATTTTAAAGCTTAGTAGGTTGAGCGTTGTTACCTTAGGAGTAAACATGGAGTAATGTTTATGATTTGAGTTTGGAAAGAGATACCTTTAGGATGTTGATAGCCATACATAGATTGTTGTTGCCTTTTGACGTTTGCCGGGTATGAGTATAGCCTTGTTAATAGTTTTGACCTTGTTTTGTGGAAGTCGTTGTGAATGTTTAGTGATTGGGAATTGTTCAATCACAAGTGTGGTGAAGTACTTTGTTTCATAGATTAGCTTAGATGTAAAGTAGCGTAAGTTATCTTGAGGAATCCTTGTAGGTAATGTGGTTGTAAGATTGATTTTATTAGGAAGTTTTAGGAACCGTTTAGGATGATGTTGTTATTTGAGTTTTTAACATCCGACGTTTCCTTGTTGTCTAATTTCCCTTTTTCTTTCGCCATAAGCGTTATCGTTCATACCTCTCTTCCTCACTTCGTCGTGCTCATTCTTTAAATTTGATGATGGTAACCTATAAAACTCTATCTTTGACATCGTTGTTGGCCTTACCTCGATTCTCACCCCTTGTTAATGACTCTTGTATCTTTCCTTCCAACTTAGCATTTGTATCTCCCCCTCTTATAATAACCTTTTGAAGGCACTTCCCTTTTCCTTTGTGAGATGTTCACCTTGGTCGAGTTTTGTTTTGAGGAAAGCGTTTTGTTTTGAACCCCAACCCCTGTGATGAGCGGTTAACTTCTTGGAAAGTGAGTTGGCGTACTTGGGTATTTTAGAGTTTAGATGCTTAATTTGAAATAAGTGTGATTTAACTAAACAATCGATTGCGTAAACTTTGAGTTATATGTGAGACTAGAGCTTTGAAGTTGTGGTTGACGTTATGGAATATACATGGATTTGAGAGTGTAATTGGGAGAGAACTACCTTGTGAGTAATTCCCTATCTTCTAAAATAATAGACTAGCTAACTAAGTTTTCCCAACAAAATTACATCTTTTTAAATAAGAAAATTATTGACACTTAAGTGTGTTAACTATATAAGAAATTGGTAATTATAATGTATTTTGGTATATTTTATCTTTCCATTAAAGTTTCCGTTTTCATCAAAATAAATCTTTTTATCAAGTTGTATAATTTCCAATTACCTCTAAATTATAATATTTTGATTATAATACAAATAATATGAATGAAATTTTATTGCTAAAACTTTTGTTGATAGCATTATTGGGAAATGACTTTACTCATACTACTTGTAAACAAAATTATAAACCGTTTATATTATGAAAGACTTTCATGAGCATGAGCCACCTTAATTGAGTACCGTAGAGCCTCTTCTAGCGACTTAGAGGAGTTGTAGGATTATTAGTCGGTGTAAGTGAGTAAATTTGAATACTACTCAAGGTATGAGATGAGAGTGAGACTAAGTTGCGTTATTAGAGAGTCTTAGCGCTTGTTTTGGAAGTCATGAGAGGTAATGGTATAGTTGACACCAATTGTTAAGTGGTGAATATGTTTTCACCTTGTGGTATTAGAGTATAGAGATATGAAGTGATGATGAAGTGTTGTTACAACTAAAGCCTTGAATTCTTGAGAGTTTGATGGTAAGTAATGTCCTAAGATGTGGAATTTGAAAGAAACACTTTAGGAATGTTGATAACCATAAATAGTTTGAGGATAAGACTTGAAATTTGTTGAATTGGTTCCTAGGAGTTTTGAGTTGAGAGAAATTTAGTATAGAGAAGTCTTTAATGATCCTGTGGTTTCAAAACTTTGAAGTTGTTGGAGTATTTGAGGTAATGAAATGATGTTTCAATTAAGTGTAATTTTGCCTTTGGGAATCCGTTGTGGGAGAAATAATAGAGAGACTTGTTGACTTGACAATTTTGGATGAGGGTGCAACTTTTTCTATAGTGTTTGTGCAAGTTCTAAGCTCCATAATTTTCTTCTCTACCTTGACCGTAAGCCTTACTGTTCGTGCCCCATCTTACGCTTTTCCCCGTGCTTCTCCTTGGGACTTGAAGCTAGTGACTCATGAAACTCTATACCCTTTATCCTCCTCGTTGACTTTTTCCTCAGATTCCTACCCGTAGAAGTTCGACTTAGTCTTTTGGTCTGTTGGGTTTAAACCCCGTTATCGTACTTAATGATTATGATGCCTAACGTTTTTTCCATCTTGTGCAACTTCAACCCGTTTTAAGTTACCCGTTTGAAATTCTCTTTTTAAATCTCACATTACTATTGCAAAATTTTACTCATTTTAAGGGTTTAGAAACGAAAGTCCGCTTTTAATTTGTCACGTCTTTAGAAACTTTGAAGTGGATTATCTTTTTAATTTATTTTAACGTTTGATCGGATGTTAGGACTTGTTGTTAGAGACGTCTAATAACGGGTTCTACGCTTATCGACGTACAATTTTGTCTTTTACCTTGTCTTCGATTTGGAATGATGATGTTCTTGATTGAGCAACGAGAACTCTCCCGTTCCTTTGACGAGAAACTTGGGCTTTTAGAAAATTCTTTATGAGACCTTTTTAAGAAACATTAAATTTTTATGGAATAAAATCTTGTAAATGTTTTGGATGGTTGACTTTGAAATATTTGACTACAACTTTGCGGTCTTAATTTTTCAACTTTTAAGTTTCGAGGACGAAACTTTTTAAAAGGTGGGATGATTGTAACACCCACGAATTTTCCGTGTTGAGATTTATAATTTAATTAGCCATTTTATTATTTTATATGTATTTTAAAACCGTTGTTATAAAAATGCGGCTTTACATGTAAAATAATATTAATGTTGATAAAAAAATATTCGTCTTAAGTTTGTAGTAGGTTTGGGTTGTGTTTTAGGGTAAAATCGACTTAAATTGATAGTTTGAGCCTAAGATAACTATGAGCCTTCATCCTACTCTTTTCCCTCACCCATATAAGAGCTTAAACCCTATCTTCTCCCTCCACCATTCATTTTTCAGCAACAAACACACAACTACAACACCATTGTTACACAACTTCCACCTCCTTCACTAAAATGGCCATAAAACGTTCGTTTCTTATCGGTTTTCAACGATTTTCGCGCCTATCTCTTCCTCTCCTCGTCCTCCATCTTCCTAGGTAAGAAAGATCTTGACTTTCCCTCACCCTTTCTGCTGGCCGTAATATTTGTGGCATGATTTTCGAGGTCTTACTTGGGAACTCGGTTCTTGAGCTTCCTTTTGGGCAACCGGCATGGTTTTGAGTCGGAATCTTGCATTTTGAAAAAATAATGAGGTAACGGTGATGGTTTACTCAGTATTATGTCATTTGTATGTTTATATGTTATGTTTTGTTGTTATAAGCTAGTAATTGTGATTCTTATGAGATTATATGTGTAGTTGTTTGAGATGGATTTATACAAGGTTTTACTTGCTTAAATTTAGTAAAGATGGTACCTTTGGCTTTCTTATGAGATGGGTAATTAGATGTGGTTGTTGTTATATGTCACTAGTATCATTACCTGCTTAAAGTTTCAGTTTTGAGACGGTTCCATTTAGCTTGCTAAAGTTGCATTTTTGAGACTATTTTGGGTGACCCATGTTGGCCTGGAACCCGTCGTATCTGACCTGTGCGACTTTCAATGCCCCTGAAAATATGACAGATGGACCGGCGTTGAAAAATTAGGTGGTTTAGCCACTTGAATCACTCGATTCGGAGTCCGTATGAGTAAATGGCGCCCGTTTTACCGTTTCAAGTTTTATAAATATATATATCATTTGTGTATTATGGTTGTTTATGCTTTTTATTCGTATCATGACCAAAGTTTTCCCTTGTTGACTCGTATATGCTTATGGGTGGTTCGGATTTTGGTTTGTTTACGTTTTGCCTCGTGTTCCGTATTAGTTAATTCATTTGTTATTGGTTATTTATACTTTGTTCAAGTAACATGTGAATGAGAAATGAAACGTTTATTCATTACCGCTCATTATATTTTATAGATTGGGTTCACTATAATTTATATGGGGAATTTACATACTTCCTTCTTTTGGGCTTGTTATGTTTTAAATGTTGGATTTCACATGATTACATGGTTGGACTTAACATGATTAACTTGATGGATTTCCTGTGACTTCAAGTATTGGGTTTTTATGACTTGTTTGATGGGCTCATAAATGAGTCGCTTGAGTTGGTCACATTTATTCTGTAGATTTCACATAACGTAAATTATTCATTATCGCTTATTATATTTTATTTAACCGACATGTTAAATTATGAAGTGGAATATTTATTAATATATTACATGTATGAAATATTTATTATCAGTAGTCACTTATGAAGAGTCGTATTCTTGTAGAACTTGTGGGAAATTATCTGTATACTTCCCTTAATATTGAAAAATTATATCGAATTTAAAAGTGATGATAATAGTCATAAACAAAATACATAAACAAAGTATAAAGGATTCAGAATTAACCTTCGGTCCTAGAAAAATGGCCTAAGAACAATATCAAAATTGATATTCGCCTATCAGTTGCACCCAAGACGATATGAGATATGCCCTATTGATTATGCTAGAATCGATCTAAAATTTTCTGTAAAATTTAGTTGTTTTTGTGTTTTTTTCTGATGAGAGAGGAGGCTAGGTCAAGAAAAAGAATTAGGGTAGAATAATCATCTACCTTTCTTTCTTATACTGACCGAGATATAGAGTCAATTAGGAAAGAATAAATCTTTCCTAATTTATTATCCGACCGAAATAAGGAGTATAATCTCCTTATTTTTGGTCTTTCCAAAAATATATAAAATGTGTTGAATTGTCATCTAGTGAGGATCGAACCCAAGACCTCTTGGTATGTGTACCCTCACTATTACCACTATGACACATTCATCTTGTTGATATTAAATATAACTGATTATATTTAATTACGAATTAACAGATTAATTCGTCCAAGCTAATATTACATACATTTAATTAAATATAACTTATTATATTTAATTTACGAATTGACAGTTAATTCGTCTCAACTATTATTATTTAATTTTTATTAAATAATTATCTCATCAACACGTTGACTAACTTTTTAGTCATTTTGGGCATCAATGTGATTATATTTCTATAACCACATTTCTCAAACACATCCTATAGGTGTGACCTTTAGGGACCAGTTGATCACCGCCATCTGTATGATAATAACGTCAAACTTTCTAGCAAGCCAACCGTTATTAGATAAACGTTAATCAACTGATTAAATATACGAAGTATACCCTTGTGAACCTGTAAGAGATTTACAAATGTTATCACACTAATTTGTGGAGGACACAAGCTCCAACAAACTCCCACTTGTCCTCACAAGTGTATGTGCGATAACCGATTCTCATTTCCTAAAATTTCTCCCACTCAATGTAAAACAATTTGCAAATCCGCATTCACAAAGGTCGTATTTTACAAGTGATCAATATCAAGAGTGGTTTCCCCGACTAGAGAGTAAATTAACTGATAAACGAATCAACATTCGAGCATGGCCATGCATTTCAGTTACAACTCCTCGAGTGGCCCTGAGAAATAACTATACCTGATAAGGGTTGGATATTTTCCTCAACTCGAATCCTGCAGATGTAAGCACGTATGAAATGACCCGGAAAAAATCTACTTAGCCTCCGATTCACGGCAGACCGTGAGAAAGAAACCAAAGTCACCCAAAAACTGCCTTAATCTCAAGAGACAGTCGATAGTCTAAAGAATCGACTCTAGGAACACAATGGATGTCCTATCCACGACCTGGCACTGAATGTTATTAAACATTTAGGACTCCATTACGTTGTCACAAAAAGTTGTCCTACGAGGTATCGTGATAATCTCGCATCGTGATCGATCGATCAACCGTTTGACTTATGGCTCGTTGAACCCACCATCAATCGATTGCACAATATAATAGCCGGAGTTATCGGCTCACATTGGCGATTACGGACCAAAACAAATATAATGTAATTCATTCACTTTGTGGCGTTCAATGTTGTCGATCTGATCAATCCACATGAAAAACAAAATATTATATATAAAACGATGAAGTTATAAATAGTTTATGAAAAGATAATGTATCAAATCCATAATCAAGTACTACAACTCAGGAACATGTTTAATTCCCATGGAATTAACATGCCCTACATGCTATCATAATTCTACGGTTTGGTGAGAGGATCCGCGATATTATCATCCATCGCAATCTTGTCAATCACTATCTCTTCTTGCTCCTCGTAATCACGGATCAGGTGAGCTTTCCGAAGTACATGTCTAGATTTGTTGCTAGACTTTGGCTCCTTAGCCTGGAAGATGGCACCTCTATTGTCACAATAGATGGTGATCGGGTCATTCGAACTAGGAACTACCGAAAGCCCTTGTAAGAATTGACGCATCCATATCGCTTCCTTTGCTGCCTCCGAAGCGACATAGTACTCGGATTCAGTAGTAGAATCTGCTACAACACTCTGTTTGGAACTCTTCCAGCTGACCGCAGCACCATTAAGAGTGAAGACGAACCCGGAATAAGATTTTGAATCATCTCGATCCGTTTGGAAGCTAGCATATGCGTAACCGGTTGCGCATAGCTTAGTATCGCCTCCATAAGTCAATACCCAATCCTTAGTCCTCCGTAGGTACTTGAGGATTTTTTAACAGCTATCCAGTGTGTTTCACCTGGAGTCTTTTGGTACCGACTCGTCATACTCAATGCATATGCCACTTCTGGACGTGTGCATATCATGGCATACATGATCAATCCTATTGCAGATGCATAAGGAACACGACTTATGCGCTCAATCCCTTCAGGCGTCGTAGGTGACTGAGACTTTCTCAACTGCATCCCAGTCGTCATAGGAAGGTTCCCCTTCTTGGAGTTGGTCTTGCTGAACCTCTCAAGAACCTTATCAAAATAAGACTCCTGACTAAGTGATAACGTCCGTCGTGATCTATCGCGGTAGATACGGATTCCCAAAATGCGCTGTGCCTCACCCAGATCTTTCATCTGGAAATGGTTCTTCAACCATTCTTTAACCGAAGATAGGAGAGGAATATCATTCCCAATCAGGAGTATGTCATCGACATACAATATCAAGAATACAATCTTGCTCCCACTCGACTTGATATATAAGCATGGTTTTTCGACCGATCGAGTGAAACCATACTCTTTTATCACTTGGTCGAAATGATGATTCCAACTCCGAGAAGCTTGCTTAAGTCCATAAATGGAACGCTTAAGCTTGCATACTTTCTTAGGATGCTCAGGATCTATGAAACCTTCGGGTTGCACCATGTACAACTCTTCCTCCAAATAACCGTTTAAGAAGGCGGATTTCACATCCATTTGCCAAATCTCATAATCATGAAATGCGGCAATCGCTAAGATTATCCGAATGGAACGTAGCATGACTACAGGTGTAAAAATCTCATCATAATGCAATCCGTGCACTTGAGTGAAACCTTTTGCCACAAGTCGTGCCTTATAGGTATCTGGTTGCGCGTCTACAGAATGCTTTATTTTGTAAAGCCATTTGCACTGTAGAGGTTTTACCTTATTAGGTAAATCAACTAGATCCCATACGTTATTCTCATACATGGAGTCCATCTCGGATTGCATGGCTTCAAGCCATAGCTTTGAGTCGGAACAGGCCATAGCACCTTTATAAGTTGCGGGTTCATTACTTTCTAGATGTAAAACGTCATTCTCCTCGACCATACCAATGTATCTGTCCGGAGGATGAGAGTCTCTACCCGACCTCCTAGGTTCCTTAGGAATATTAACCGTATCATCAGTTGGAGGAACCACTTCCTCCATCCGTTCCTCGGTCGTTGGTTCTGGAATCTCCGACAGCTCGAAGGTTCTATTACTCGTCTTGTTCTCGAGAAATTCTTTCTCTAAGAACGTCGCACTAGCCGCAACAAAAACTCGATGTTCGGTAGGCGAATTGAAGTAATGACCAAATGTTCCTTTTGGATAACCTATAAAGTATGTCTTGACCGATCGCGGGCCGAGCTTATCCTCGTGTCTCCACTTGACATAAGCCTCGCAGCCCCAAACCCGAATAAAGAACAAGTTAGGGACCGTTCCCTTCCACATTTCAAATGGAGTCTTGTCGAAAGCTTTAGACGGACTTCGGTTAAGTATAAGAGCGGCTGACAAAAGAGCATAACCCCATAATGAATCAGGCACTACCGTGTGACTCATCATGGATCGAACCATATCAAGTAAGGTTTGATTTCTCCGTTCGGACACACCATTCAATTGAGGTGTTCCAGGTGGAGTTAACTGCAAAACAATTCCACAGTCTTTCAGGTGTTGATCAAACTCATTTGAAAGATATTCGCCACCCCGATCTGAACGGAGTGCTTTAACCTTTCTACCCAGTTGGTTCTGTACCCTATTCTGGTATTCCTTGAATTTCTCAAAGGACTTACTTTTATGCTTCATTAAGTAGACATATCCATATCTACATAAATCGTCCGTGAAAGTGATAAAATATCTATAGCCATCTCTAGCGGTAATTGACATAGGTCCACATACGTCCGTATGTATGAGTCCTAATAGGTCACTAGCGCGCATAACAACACCTTTGAAGGAAATTCGAGTCATCTTGCCAATGAGACATGATTCACACGTGCCATATGTAGAAAAATCGAACGCGGGAATAGTCCCATTATCGACGAGTTTCTTCACGCGTTTCTCATTTATGTGTCCCATTCGACAATGCCATAGATAGGTTTGATCTTTGTCACCAACCTTTAATTTCTTATTATTCATGTGTAATACTTCCGTGGTTTGGTCTAAGATATATATTCCATTCATGGAAACTGCTTTGCCATAAATCATTTCATTAAAAGAGAAAATACAGCTATTATCCTTTATTGAAAATGCAAAACCGTCTTTAGCAAGTACGAAAACAGAAATAATGTTCTTAGATAAACTGGGTACATAGTAACAGTTATTTAAAGATAACTCAAAACCACTAGGGAGCTGGATTACATATGTCCCCTTCGAGGCAGCAACAACTCGTGCTCCATTCCCGACTCGCAGGTCGACATCACCTTTTTCGAGAGGTATGATGTTCTTTAGGCCCTGCAAATGATTACACAGATGAGAACCACAACCAGTATCTAGTACCCAAGTTCCGAATCTTGCATGGTTAATCTCAATCATATGAATATAAGATGACATACCAACAGGAACGATGCGGCCTGCCTTGATGTCCTAACGGTAGACGGGACAGTTCCTCCTCCAATGTCCAGTCTTGTGACAATGGTGGCACTCTATGTCACCGCCCTTGCTCTTTACTTTGCCTTGTGAGCCACTAGTCTCACCAGGCCCACTCTTACCGTTTCCTGGCTTCTTAAACTTTGGCTTACCTACAGCTAGGTCGCCATGAGCCTTGCCCTTACCCTTACCTTTGTTGTAAATCGTGAGAACATCCTGCTTCACGCTCCCACTCAATTTCATATCCTTCTCAGTCTGTACGAGAAGGGAGTGTAGCTCATGAGGACTCTTTTTCAAGTCATTCATATAGTAGTTCGCCCTGAAAAGGGCAAAACCATCGTGAAGAGAATGAAGCATTCGATCAATGACAATGCTCTCACTGATTTACAATTCAGTGCCTCCAGCTTCTCGACATTCTCAATCATGTGAAGAATGTGTGGGCTAACCGGTTGGCTCTTCTGGAGTTTCGCATCAAAGAAGCAACAGGTATGCTCATATGTAATGATTCTCGGTGCCTTTGAGAACTCGTTAGTGAGCGTGGTGAAAATCTTGTTTGCACCTTGGGCAATGAAGCGTCTCTGCAAATTGGTTTCCATTGCAAAGATGAGTACGTTCTTTATCGCACCCGCTTCCATAACGAAATCACTATAAGCGAGTGACTCGTTGGCTCCTGCATTTGGGCCTGGGTTGACCGGTATTGGCTCAGTTAAATACCCGAGCTTACCGTCGCAATGGCGACATTCCGTAGTGCCGCCTCCCGGTCGCAAAGTTGGACCCATCATTCTTCGATCGCGTGAGACGATTCATTTGGTCCATGAATATTTTTAGCCAGGACGAACGATCTAGTGTGGCACTAGGCATTGGGATTGCGTTATTTCTAGCCATTTGTTGTAACAGTATTATCGAAAATAATCGTGTTCTACACTGCGAAAGAAGAGTAAAAAATAATAAGCATGTGCATCGTTTTGATTTTAAGTCTAATGAACTAATGTCATAACGCGAAGACTCAAAACATTTATACAATTGACCTCCCTCAAGAATTATATAAATGATCCCAAGACTCAATTATCTGTAAATTGATAAGCTAACCTTTTAGCTAATTCTACCGTTAGAATTCTTGGTCGAAAAATTTCTGTAAATTCTATCTTTAGTCCATCATAATCACGAGAAACTCTTAGGACTATGATGTTGAGGTAAACTAAGTCAACACAACTACTTACCCAACGTAGAAAGGGTCATATTAGGCCTACCGACGAAGAAGGTATTCATAGATGTTTGCCCTTATAAAGACTAATCTCAATTTCCGTTTTAGAGGAAGATCCCATCAACTTTATTTTAATTCATTTTAAGTGAACTATAATCTAGCATGCGAGAATGAATAAACTAAGGTGATGGCTTAAAGACTGTGACATCTGCATGTCCATGAAAACTAACATACAACCTATATGAGTCAATTTTCATGCATTTTAGTAGTAGTAGGTGGTTTGGTTTTAGGCGGAATATGATGCATAAAACTAACATGTGAATGAAAGGCAATAAGAAAGAAAAAACGTAAAAACAGTAAAAGTCCTAGTGTGGCCTATCCTATCAAAATGAACAATAAATACAAGTTTGGAATCCATCCTTGGACCCGAGAAGCTTGTCTTGATGTTCCATCTTGATCCATGTAGTGGGAGTGAGCTCCAATCTCCATCTTTAGTCTTATTTGAAATTACAATAAATAAAATTACATAATTGATCTATTTATTACATTCTAATTTCAAAACCCAAAACTAAAATAAAAGGAGATTCGAGATCTCATAATTACATAAAAAATCATGTTTCCTTCATTACGAAAACATAATTTGACTAAGGCCACACTAAGTATTACAATTTACAACCGATTGCAAAATTAAATACGTAAATAAAATTCATTCAATCGATTCATTCAACAAAATTAAAAGCATCAACTAAAAATAAATTAAACATACATGACACAATTCCTTAATTATGTTGATTAATTTATCCAAACCACCTATTTAAATTAAATTAAGTGACAATTCCGCAATTAATCACATTAATTTCATTCTTAATCCATATTAAACTTGTAATATGAATTCTATCCGTCAAAATTTTAAACTGCTTTAAAATAACTCGGTACCTTTAAATTGTGAACCGTTTCACAATATCTAACTGGCCAAAAACAAAACAAAACAAAAACCCCTTTTTTATTTGGTCTCGGCTGGAAAAATAAACAAATTTTTTTTTTTTTTTTTTTTAAAATTCCAGCTGCTCTCGGCTGAAAATAAAAACAGCCCTTTTGTTTTTTTTTGCGGCAATTAGGCAAAACAAAAGGAAAAAAAACTTTCCAATTTTTCTTTCTTTCGGCAATCCAAGGAAAAAAAACAAAAAAAAAACAGAAAACTTATTATTTTTTTTTAATCCCACGGCAAAACCCTAAAAAATAAATTAAGCCGTCTATTTTTTCTCTCTGCGGCAATAAGCCCTAGAACAAAAACGATGAAGAAAATTTTACAGTTGCTATTTAGAACATGATTTAGCAAATAAATTAATGAAAATGATTAATCTTATATGCTAAAACTATATAGCAAAAACAAGTTCTTGAATCATCGTCATGACTGTATCTACAAATTCATTTTATTATCATCTTAACTGATTAAAACAATAATCTGTATGAATCATATGGAAATTAAATCATCAACAATAAGAGGGAAAACCGAAAAAAAAAACAGACGGTAAAAAAAAATTTACCTCACGGCCAAAAAAAAATTCGAGCCGAATTTTTTTTTTCTCTTTTCGAAATTCCTTATGTTGTTTACATACACTTTTATGAAAATCATCAAGATTAAAATTCGTGGCCTAGTGCTCTGATACCACTTGTGGGAAATTATCTGTATACTTCCCTTAATATTGAAGAATTATAACGAATTTAACAGTGATGATCAATAGTCATAAACAAAATACATAAACAAAGTATAAAGGATTCAGAATTAACCTTCGGTCCTAGCAAAATAGCCTAAGAACAATATCAAAATTGATATTCGCCTATCAGTTGCACCCAAGACGATATGAGATATGCCCTATTGATTGTGCTAGAATCGATCTAAAATTTTCTGTAAAATTTAGTTGTTTTTGTGTTTTTTTTTCTGATGAGAGAAGAGGCTAGGTCAAGAAAAAGAATTAGGGTAGAATAATCATCTACCTTTCTTTCTTATACTGACCGAGATATGGAGTCAATTAGGAAAGAATAATTCTTTCCTAATTTCTGCCCATCTGACCGAAATAAGGAGTATAATCTCCTTATTTTTGGTCTTTCCATAAATATATAAAATGTGTTGAATTGTCATCTAGTGAGGATCGAACCCAAGACCTCTTGGTATGTGTACCCTCACTATTACCACTATGACACATTCATCTTGTTGATATTAAATATAACTGATTATATTTAATTACGAATTAACAGATTAATTCGTCCAAGCTAACATTACATACATTTAATTAAATATAACTTATTATATTTAATTTACGAATTGACAGTTAATTCGTCTCAACTATTATTATTTAATTTTCATTAAATAATTATCTCATCAACACGTTGACTAACTTTTTAGTCATTTTGGGCATAAATGTGATTATATTTCTATAACCACATTTCTCAAACACATCCTATAGGTGTGACCTTTAGGGACCAGTTGATCACCGCCATCTGTATGATAATAACGTCAAACTTTCTAGCAAGCCAACCGTTATTAGGTAAACGTTAATCAACTGATTAAATATACGAAGTATACCCTTGTGAACCTGTAAGAGATTTACAAATGTTATCACACTAATTTGTGGAGGACACAAGCTCCAACAGAAATGCCATAACACCATCGTATGTGTTTGACATGCATTTTCGCCCTGCTTGTGCTGTTCTGGAAAGTACGGGTTTTGACCTACTTTTGCTGTTTTGGCAAGTACGGTTTTGGCCTGCTTGTGCTGTTCTGGCAAGTACGGCTTTTGGCCACTTGTGCTATTCTGGCAAGTGAGTCTTATCTTAGTCATTCCGCCACTTTCGTGCTGTTCTGGCGATTGGGGTACTCGGTCTCTATTAGTAGTCGAGTCTTGGGTGCGTGCTGTGCTGGCGTACGTCGAATTGGGATGTACACCCGAGAATCTGCAGATTTAGACTAGGGCCGTATTATTATCGTAGTCCTACCCGGGGAAATTATAGTCTAAGAGTGATAAATGTCTTACATTATTTGGATGGTTACTTTGGTCATATCTCCTTGAAATACGTGCTCGTGGCTAAGTGGTCGTGTCTGTTTCCTTGTCTTTCTTCTCCATTTATTTAATTGTTGCTTATGCCTTACTTACTTGTTTATTCCATCATTTCTTTTATCCTTGTTGGTTTAAACACGTATGATCCCATATTTAGTTATAAGTCGATTCACTCATAACTTATCTAATATGATTAATTGTTCATGTTCTTTGTTATGTTCGTTTTGACATAATGTGGCTGGGAGAACCATGAGTTACTCCCCACTGACTGTGGCTTTCATGTTTACATGAATGACAGGTTTGTGAAGATGCATTTGTGGGGTTTAGACGTGTGAGCTAGCGAGCACCTTGGACTAGTAGTCGGTTTAGTAGAATTGCTTAGACTCACCTTTTATCATTTGTCATTCGAGGGATATATTTTCCCTCACTTTGACTACCACGTTTGTATAATTTAAATATTTACTTCCGCATTCTCTAGTTATGTTATAGGTTTTAATGAACCAGCGCTTTAAACTTTAAAAGTTCCAAAAAAATTCCTAATTTCCGCTTGAATTTGTAAGTTATATTTTCCGCGTTATAGCGGGGGTTCACATTCGACCACAATCTACTATTTCAATATGTTGTTTACCAAACACCCCAAATAGCATATTGATTGGTCAAATATGCTAAAAGCTCCAAATATGCTAATTTTTTTTTGCAATCTACTGTTTACCAAACACCCCCAATATGTAAATGTGGCTATTTAGACTCCAAAGGCAGTGTGATCTCCCGCCAATCCCATCCTGAGCATCCAAGACAGCTTCTCAAATCTAACCTCCTATTGAAGCTGCTCTCCAATTAATCGAAAATATTAATTGCTTTATTACAGGACGACATCAATTAAAGCAGACATCATTTTATTTTTGATAAGACACACATAACACCGTTAACCAATGGTTGAGTAGGGATAGACAGAATAGTAAGAAAATACATTCAATAAACTTAAACCGTCTAGAAGCATTAGAATCACAGACCGTGTTGATTAACGGCATTACTACATGGACCGATTAACGGCAATCACGGACCAACTTAATGGCAATCGCAGACCAACTTAATGGCACATACGGACCAACTTAATGGCAATCACAGACCAACTTAATGGCAGTCACACACCAACTTAATGGCACACACGAACCAACTTAATTTCATACACGGACCAACTGGCATACACGAACAAACTTAGTGGCAATTACTCTTATATTGTTCACGGAGCCCAAAGGCCAATATTGCTTATCTCTTTCCCACGTCAATAACAATAGCAATACTAATCACAACAGCATATAATAATAACCATGCGAATTTCCAACTTCCAATAACACAATTATCAATTAAACAAAAGATTTAGTAGGGGATCCCTCCTTTTCGCATATCTTCGAGTCACACGAGTCATACAAGCAATCAAAATTGATCCTTTATAATTCCATAACCTACATACATAATTATGTACAATTACTACATAACCAACCAACTAATCATGCACTTATCCTATGCCCATCACGTCCTAGTCCTTTTGACAACTTCAAAGTTATATCTCTAACTCTACCATTTTACATCACAGTTCAGTCTCACTATAAAATTCATAATTAATTCAATAAAAATCCAAACGCCGCAAGACCAGTGGGGTTGGACCCCTAAAACTCATATCTACAGTTGTTATGAAATAGACTTCCGTCACATAAAAAGTATCGATTCATAAAACAAGTTTAACATATGATTTTTTGAGAAATTGCTTTTCCTAGCATCATCTAGACTCTTTAAAGTTATTTTATGAAAGAGACCCAACTTAATTTCAATTTATAAATTAGGCTTACGAAATAAACTTTAGACTACTAGGGCATTCGCGGATTCTCAGTCAACATGTTCATAACTAATTTATTCTGGAAAATATACAAGGCCAATTCCTACGGAATTTTACAGGCAAAAACTAGACTTGAAAATAACCTAAGTCTATTCTTTACGTTTTCGAAGATAAGAAATTAAAACGGTCTGATAATTCGTTTGAGACAACTTACAAATTTACAAAATTGCCGTAACTTTCTTTCTTTAACCTAATCATGTTTAACCTAATCTTTGTGTAATTAAGCACGACTTCTACCATAATCTTACTATAATTTAAGTCTTAAATATGAACAATTGAATCTTAAAAAGATTAAAGGCAACTTACAAAATAAAAAATCGAATCCAATAGAAGCAGATGCAAAATCCCCAAATTGATTGCCTTATTCCTTTTTCCGTTCTTATTCTCCCTCGCCCTCTCTAACTTATGTGTGATATTTGTAAAAGTGAAAAGTGATTTATGAATAGGTCTACCCTTGTATTTATAGTAGTAAAGGTAGGTGCAATTAGGAAATTACTAGGAAACTTACCAATTGTCATAATATGTCATATTATTATTATTATTATTATTATTATTATTATTATTATTTTTTTTTTTTTTTTTTTTTTTTTACTATTATTTTTATTATTATTATTATTATTATTATTATTATTATTTATTATAAGATGCGCGCAGCTTTCATTAAAATAAAAATAAAAGTTTACATGAAATTGGTGGGGAGCCGAGATACAATCTGGGCTCCCACACCCTTAGCAATAGCAAAGCTAAGTCTAGTAAAAATGTAAGCGGCCACCCGAGCCCCCGCATCCTGAGATACCGAGAATTTCTGGATCCGCTTGAGCAAGGCAACAACATCCGAACCCAGCTCCCCAAGTGAAGATAAAGAGAAAGGAAGGAAACCGTAACCCGCCACCGCGCACAAATCCCCATACTTAGCACATTTTCGCTGAGCAGCATCAGCGACAACCCGGCCAGGCACAAAATCCGCCATCCCAGTCTGAGTCAAAGGAGAAGAACCTGTCAAGTCAACGCACACATCACGCCCCCTGTCCCAAGAATAAAACAATAAATCCGCAGGACGAAGAGAGCCGCCATGTCCATCAACCAAACCGATATCAACCTCCTTTCCCGGAGTAATACCAGATCTATAGCAGATGTCGAACAGAGTGTCCCGGACAAGGTTATGCCGATGTTTAACGTCCACAGTACCAGTACAAGAAACAGCGTGGTCCCCAAAAACATCCTCGGCAAAAACCCGAGAGCAAGCCGGACAAGGCCTAGATACCGTGAATAACGGAACACCCAGAAGATATCCCAGCACACAACGGTAAGTCCTCCCGTTCATAGTCTGACCCAACCCCGAGATAGGAACCGCACGGAACCAATCAGAGGAGTGAGAACCTTGCTGAGACTGCCATAAAGCAATCTGGCGTGGCGTCAAAGAGAAAACAGACTCTGAGGCAGCAACAACCGTCGCGAAATAAATGTCTAATTTCTTCATAAGTTTGGGGGCAATGATTTCACTAGGGTTACCTTAAACACCAGATCCTGTAGTCACAGTAAACACCTGCGCGACATCATCAAAAGCAGGGCCAGCAGCTACAATATCAGAAGGGCCGAGGAGCTTAGCCTGCAAACCAGTAGACTGCAAGCGGGACGCAATAAAAGCATAAAGTAAAACATATCCCGCCGCAAAGACACCAAGACCACCAAGTTGAAAACGGAAAGTAGCAAGGCGCCACTGCCAATCCCCAAAACCCGGCCCTGACGCGGTGACAATACGTTCCAAGCTAGATCGCAGAGCGGCATCAAAGGGAAGATGGACAGACCTAAAAACACTAGGGGAGCAAGTACGAAGTGAGAAGTAAAGCTTGGAAATACCAGTACAAGCTCGAAGAAGAAGCAACTCACATTGCGGGTCCTCAATCCTCGCAACCAAATCCATTAGCTCAATGGTCTTGGTTACTCTCGTCGCCACAATCTCACTGCTAAAATCAGAACAAGCACTGACAGGTCCACCCAAAACAGTAACACCACGCGATGGCCGAGAAATAGAAGGGGGGAAAACCCCAGGAAGTCGACTCCGAGGATCCTCAACAGGCCAAAAGACCTCCGTCTTGGAGACATTAAGATGCAATCCAAAAAGAGGGCCATCCACCATAATCAAATCCAAGACCTTCCCCACCTCAAAATTATCACCCACGATGGTGCCATCATCTAAGTACCATGCCTGCAAAGTGAGGTCAAAAGTGTCCCATATCTTGCAAACTAACGGATGCAAAACCAAAGCGAAAAGCAAATGGCCCAATGGATCACCCTACTGAACACCCTGACAAGACCACAAGCAATGATCCCCATAAAAAAGGCGGATCGGGCTGGAATAACAAAACTCCACCCAACGGGAGAGAGCCGGGCAACGACGGCGGACCTCCTGAAGCATGGTCGAACGATCAACAAGGTTGAACGCATTCTGGAAATCAACCAGCAACATAGAAAGCCCCACCTGAGACCCCCGATCCTCAATGAGCCGGTTCAAGGCATGCAAGATAGCCTCTCCTCCACCGGACACACCTACCCCGAACTGAAGCCCATCAAAATAAGAAGATAAAGACGGACCAACCATAGAAGCACCAACATTAGAGACAAGCCGTCTCGGGCCGTACCAACAAAGATAGGACGAACCCCACCACCCGGTTTAACGAGTGGCGTGAGAGGGGCGCTGACAATGTACTCACCCAGAGGAATAGGACACCGGCCCTCAAGAAAAAGATTAACCACCCTAGTAATAGAAGTGATCAAATCATCTGAAATAGCCACAGCAGCGCCACTCCAACAATCTATAAGGTGCTGGGCACGAAAACCATCCCTCCCACAGGAAGTGCCACGAGGGTAGCTCCGAATCATATCCAAGATCACAGCCGAAGAAGCGACCAGAGGATGATGATCCCCAGACAGAGGAGGCAATGAAGGAGGCGGGGCAACAAGATGCTTCTCACGCAGGGCCACGAGAGTTGCATCGGAGTAGGGGGCGACCCAGAGGAAGAAAGCACCCGTACAGCAGCAGTATAATGGCCATCAGAAATCTTCCGCCGACATTGGCGAAGGTTAAGCTCACTCAAATCCAGATCCTCATCCACAGAAAATGAAGAAGGACCCTCATCAAAGCACTCCGGTAACAACTGCAACCCCCCCCCCAGGTGTCCCCCAAGCAAGGATAGCCCTGGCAATACTCTTCTCCTGATGCTGACGCCGAATAGCAGTCCGACACTCATGATTACTCCGAGGAGTGAAAGTCCAAAGCAAACAAAGTGGTAGAACAAGCAAACGAACCCAGCGGGAGAGATCACTAGGAGCATCAAACACCGCATCCAAGGCCCCTTTCAAAGCCCGAGAAAACCCAAGACGACACTTAGGAGGAATAGATTTCACGGTGCGAAGGCCTAAAGACAACAAACGATCCAACGACGATATAGATCACTGAACGAGCTCTACACTATCATCTAGAAGAAACCGAAGTAGAAGGAGCCAAAGGTCTCGGAATACCATGAATATGGAAGGTGTAAAGGCCATCAACACACTCCGGATGCATCACAAAATCACCCCGACTATGCCGACATCTTGCTCTAACAGTACGGGTCATAAAACACACCCCACACAACCAGAGCCCCATCCGTCTCAAAGAACTCTCGGCATTGGAATAAACAGTCAAACTATCAGTAAGAGTCTGACGCATAAGGTCCAACGCACCGTCATGACAATGTCGGACCTGTAAATGTTTCTGCCAAGCTGCCTTTGTAAGGCCCTTACCGAAACCATCCCGACATCCATGAAGACCCGAAAAAGGGCAATGGTACCGTACTAGCTCAGGCATGAAAGGACAACAAAACCCAACACCCTTCATCGCGTACAACGGCGTCGAACAGTCGAGGACCACCACCAAAAAAAAAAAACCACACCGTAGCTTTTGAAAACGGCCCAACACTCACACACTCCAAACCAAGTAAACCGTAACACCCACAACAACCAGAACCCACCCACACAAGGCAGTGGCAGAGGCGGCAGTGGCCGGTCACAGGCAGAAGCACCGCACAACCGCAAAGCAACGAACAACGTGATTAAAAACAAACAGGAAAAAAACGAGAAGAAAAACGAGCACTCACCGGTGGAAGGAAAACTCAAAGCAGTGCCGTAAGCCACCACCAAAATGACCGGCGACTTGAGGTCTGGTGGCCAACTGGTGGTGGCGCAGGTCGACAATGATCGCAAGGCCGGCGACAATTATCCCTGAAAGACGACAACCTGCACGCAATTCCTTCATAACCCAGAACAACCATATGAACAACCCACAACAACTGCCCCTGACCGGCGACGTGAGGTCTAAAGGTCGACGTGGGGTGGTTGTTGGCAGCCAACGGCAGAAGAATGACTCAGAAAATGCTGCCCTAAACTAATAAAGGCAATAACACGATGCCCTAATCCCCGAAACTGCTACCCTCAACAGCCGCCGACACCAATAACGCCGAGGAAGAGATGGCCAGCGTGAGATGACGACGGTGAGATAGAGCGGCAGTGATAGCGGCAGCTAGGATCGTGAAATCGCCCCCTCCCCCCCTCTCTAGGTTTCAAAAATTATTATTATTATTATTATTATTATTATTATTATTATTATTATTATTATTATTATTATTATTATTATTATTATTATTATTATTGTTATTATTGTTATTATTATTATTATTGTTATTATTATTATTGTTATTATTATTATTATTGTTATTATTATTATTGTTATTGTTGTTATTATTGTTATTGTTGTTGTTATTGTTATTATTGTTGTTATTGTTATTATTATTGTTATTATTGTTATTATTGTTATTATTGTTATTATTGTTATTATTATTATTATTATTATTATTATTATTATTATTATTATTATTATTATTATTATTATTATTATTATTATTATTATTATTATTATTATTATTATTATTATTATTATTATTATTATTATTATTATTATTATTACAAAAGGATGGGCGCAACTTTTATTAAAAGAAAAATAAAAGTTTACATGAAATTGGTGGGGAGCCGAGAGACAATCTGGGCTCCCACACCCTTAGCAACAACAAAGCTAAGTCTAGTAAAAATGTAAGCGGCCACCCGAGCCCCCGCATCCTGAGATACCGAGAATTTATGTATCCGCTTGAGCAAGGCAACATCATCGGATCCCAGCTCCCCAAATGAAGAGAAAGAGAAGGGAAGGAAACCATAACCCGTTGCCGCGCACAAATCCCCGTACATAGCACACTTACGCTGAGCAGCATCAGCGACAACCCGACCAGGCACAAAATCCGTCATCCCAGTCTGAGTTAAAGGAGAAAACCCTGTCAAGTCAATGCACACATCACGCCCTCTGTCCCAATAATAAAGCAGCAAATCCGCAGGACGAAGAGAGCCACCATGCCCGTCAACCAACCCGATATCAACCTCCTTTCCCGCAGAAATAAAAGATCTATAGCAGATGTCGAATAGAGTGTCACGGACGAGGTTATGCCGATGTTTAACGCCCACAGTACCAGTACAAGAAAATACTACTACTACTACTACTACTACTACTACTACTACTACTACTATTATTATTATTATTATTATTATATACTTCCTTACTAGAAAATACTTCCCTTTGCCTACACCAGTTACACGCCTATCATAACCATCCCGACTCATTTTATATTTTATTATTTATTCCCGTATCATAACATAATATCATAATTTAATAGATATAATTTATAAAACACGTTTCATTTTTATCGTTGACTAACCTTTGACCAAACCTTATAAAATACGGGGTATTACACGATCGCTTGATATTTTCGCTTTTATCAAACTACATCTTCTACCTTCATTATTTCCTTCTATCATTAAAACCATAACAAGTGTTCATTAATATCCATCAACCTATTGCGTTCTTACCAATTTCTTGATGCCAAAATCTTAAATTTTTCGCTATTACCTTAAATCGGAATAAATTTTCCTTTAAATGGTCAAATAATCTTAAACTAATAGTGATGTCAGTATGTCACTAAATCCGGATCTGCATGAAATTCTAGTCACCCTTAATTTAATTTTCATATTATACAGTCGTACCACCATTCACATTAAACCTCATAATACTTTATGTCTCACATTACTAATTTAATTTAGCGACCTTAACCAATCATTATTTGAAAACTTTTAAGTTCAATTCTCCATCATCTCTCAACCATAAATCTATTACGTCTGACAAACCTCTTAATGACCATTAAAACCAACACTAGCTCTATTAAAATTTGCATTTTCCATCGACGACATCAAATCATTAATTAGTCAACAACTTTCTCAGAAATTCGCTCTTACATTTCCTTTATTCACCCATTACCATAAACCGATAACAAGTCTACCAAGTAAAATTTATTTAAAACATTATTTTATATTCAACGTGTTACTAGTCTCCAATTATTATGACAGAGCTCCTGATAAATTCTTACAACTTCTACCTCAAATAGACAACAGTTCTGTAATACTACGGTTTTCTTTACTATTGGGTACTCTATCGAGTAAGGCTTACTCTGTCGAGTAAGTGAGTTTTTGTTTCGAAACAGTATACTGTCTAATGGGTACTCGATCGAGTAAGGGGACTACTCGATCGAGTAGGGGTCACTCGATCGAGTATGTGACTTACTCGATCGAGTAAGTTGGTTTTACGAGTTATTTTGCCGGGTTTTGTTAGCAATGCGAGAAATATATATAAACACCTTATGTCAGTTTCTTTTTCACTTTTACCTTTTTCTAAAACTTCACAAGACTTAAACAAGTTATGTTGCTTTCTCCTTCGCATTACTATCAAATCCTAAGGGCTAGAGACATCGGATCGTTGTGTTCTTTATGTTGTTGAGACCGTCGTAATGTGGGTAAGATTCTGGTAAGTTTTTTTATATCATTTCTTTGATTTGAGTCGAAATCCTAATTGGGTATTTTGGGGGATTTTTGGAGTATTGTGTTTGTTAGATAGTAATTGTATGATTATGTGATTATAGGAGGTGATTTAGTTGAAGAAAGATTTTGATTAGCTTATTGTGACGATCTTGGTGAATTGCTTTTCCAGGTAGGGTTTCCCTACTCGGTTATTGATTAGATTATATCTGAGGGTTGATTGTGGTTGATTGTTTAATGTTGTTGATCTATATCATGTTGGTATTGGTAATTGGAAATTGTGGTTCTATAGTTGGTTGGTTGTGTTTGTCTGCGGTTCGCGATGTGCGTCCTCGGCTGAGTGGAGTCACTTGCGGGAGTGGCTTCACGCCCTTGATTCGCCCTTTGTGGAACCCGCCATAAAGGGGATGTGCACATTAAGGAACTTGGATTTTTGCTCGGAGTTGATGAGCGGGGATTTTGTGGGTACGGCTGCGGTCCCCCACTAGCGGCGTGGCATATCTGTTGCGATGTGTATTCTGGCAGGGCTACACACTTTAGTGTGTAGTCAGGTGTGTGGAGATGTGACGGAGTTGGGCGATCTGTATATTGTTATCTTGCTTGTTTTGTTTTGTGTAATCAGTAACTTACCCCGGTAATTGTTTTAAAAACTGTGCTGATCTATTCGGGGATGGTGAGCAGTTATTGAGCAGGTATGAGTTGGATTGCGCGAGGGATAGCTGGGATGGAGTCACCACGTATCACTAGAGTCTTCCGCTGTGTCTTGAACTTATATTTCTTTCAGTTGGTTTGATAGTTTGGAACAGATGTATTTCACTTTACAGTTTTGGGATTTTTGATTATGTAATAAGTTAAACTTATTTATCTAAAGTATGTTTCTTTATAGTCAATTTGATATACATTGCCTCGGGTAACCGAGATGGTAGCACTTCCATGCATTAGGTGGTCTTGGTAAGGCACCTTGGTGTATGGGGGTGTTACAAAGTGGTATTAGAGCGACGACTTTGGAACCTGTACCTAATTAACCTAATGAATCTAGGGAGTCAAAATAAAATGAACCCGGGTAGGAGTTGTTAGGAGCTCATGCAAAGACTTGGGAGATGTCCTAAAGTCGCGAACTCGCCTTACAACTTTGAACCGGTCACTATGGGGTGTCATGGGATCGCTATGTGTTTATTAATGTTCTATTGCGTATGTTGGATGATGTGTTGTATGGATATGTTGGAAAATGATTGTGGTGGAATGGAGAATGTGGTGAAAGAAGATGAAGTGGACATATGATAAAGTGTTGTGAATAAGCATGTTGCATGATAGTTGGTTTATAATGTGGCATTATAGTAACATGTGAATAAAATGTTTGCGTTTGATGTATATATATATACTAGGTAGTATCTCGCGCTTTGCGAGGTCTGTTTTAAAATTTTGTTATTATAATTGAAGAAAAATAATACAATTCATATATGACCTTTAATATTTTTACTTCTAAATAAAAATAAATTATTTTTTTCTCAAATTTAATTTTGTAGGTTTAGTTTCAATGTTTTAAAATAAAATACATAAAACTTTAATTAAATAAGTGATAATTAATTATACACGATCAACGTTTTATAAATAAATTTGTGACTTATCGAATATCATACTCCCTCCATATTTTATATATGTTATTCTCACATTTCGAGACAGTCCCTTCTCTCTTCAATATCTCTCAAAATATATAAGTTAATAATATGAAATGTATACTCTTTTGAAAGCAAATTTTATGACGAATCTAATGATATAATTTTCACAATTTTTTCTAGAGTATATTTTTATATAATTGAAAGTCAAAGGCTTACCTCGTAAAACGAAAATGTCATATATAAAATAATGGAGGGAGTATTAGTTAAAATAAAATTTATTCTAATAATGCAACAATCAACATTAAATTCTCAAATTATATCATTTCACGATACGTACGTTATGTTCCAATCAATTAATATTTGTTCAAAATGATGTGAATATAATTTTATATATAACGTGTTATATTTGTGTATCAAACATATAGGATCCACACTCAATTTATTCAAATGTTTTGATTGTGTGTTTCATGTGCTATGTGTCAAACATATCAATAAGAAATTTATACTTTTTCTTTTTTTAAACAACTATATATAATGATGTTTAAGAATTTACCTGTAAATAAAATTGTGATACCCCCATACTCCAAGTGCCTTACCAGGACCGCTCAGGTATAGGAACATCACCATCTCGGTTACCCGAGGCAATGATAATCATAAGACATTAAAGAAACATACTTTAAAAGTAAATATAGTTTAAGTGATTACATGTTCCAACTCAAACTGTTAAATGAAATACAATCCAAAAGCAAGACTGTCTACTAGCAAAACTGAACAACTAAGGACATCGTCTGACACAGCAGAAGATTCTTCTAATTGCCAAGTGATGACTCATCCCAGCTAGCCCAAAAGCATCATATCAAACTTGCTCAACAACTGCTCACCATCCCCGAATGGATCACCACAGTTTTACAGAACAAACAACGGGGTCAGTACTAATTACACAATACAAATCACAATAAAACAAATGCCAAACAGCTCAATCATCACATCAAACCCAGTCTACATAATCAATCTCCACAAAACTGACTACACACTAAAGTGTGTAGTCCTGCCAGAGTACCCATCGCAACAGGTACTCTACACCGCCAGTGGGGGACCGCAGCCGTACCCACCAAATCACCACTCATCCACCACTGAGCGAATAACCCAAGTTTCCTTAATGTGCACATCTCTCCTGTGGTGGGTTCCACAGGAGGCGAACCAAGGGCGTGAAGCCACTCCCGCAAGTGACTCCACTCAGCCAGGGACGCACCCCGAATATCACAGACAAAGATACAATCAACGATCAACGATCAACAATGTAACCAACAATACAACCAACAATATAACCAACAACCGTCACAACCACCAACAATATACTTTAACAACAATCACAATGAAACCACCAAACACATTATGTAATTAATACCGAGTAGGGAAACCCTACCTGGAATGCAATCACAGAATCGGATGATCTAGCAGCTGTCTCAAAACCTCTCTTCGACGAACCCTCCTCCTATACATACATTAATACAATTACTACCTTAACCATACAATCATAAAAACCTCCAAATCCCCAAATTAGGGTTTAACCAATATTACCCAAATGCTATAAAAATGATATGTAGAACTTACCCTTGACGCAAGGATCACAACGGTATAAAGAACAAAGGAAACCGACACCTCTAGCTCTGGGATTTGATAATAATGCGAATGAATCGATCAACGTAACTTGCAATCTCTCCTTTTTGTGTTTTTAGGTTTGTAAAAGTGTTTAGGAAAAAGATGACAGAGTATTATATATTTATTCGCATTATTAACAAACCCGTCGCAAATCACCCGATAACCGACCTACTCGATCGAGTAAGTCACGTACTCGATCGAGTGCCACTTACTCGATCGAGTGCCAAGGCTACTCAATCGAGTGCCAAGGCTACTCGACCGAGTACCCTACAAGCAGACTACTGTTTCGTATAAAAACATACTTACTCGACAGAGTAAGCCCACTTGATAGAATACCCAAAGACTCATAAAACCGTAGTATTACAGTCTTCCCTCCTTAAAAAGAACTTCATCCCCGAAGTTCAAACCACAACAAAACAAAAACACACTAACACTCTCCTGACACAATAACAAAAACAAAACTCAACATAAAACTCCAAAACATACTTACCAACCCATACTCAACCCGACTCAAACAACTAATAACTATATCAAAATCAACATAAAAACATGTAAAAACTCTTCGCGACCATCTCCTACCCCCCTAAAAGAAACAAGGTTACGTCCCCGTAACCATACATACCTGATCAAAGAGAGACGGGTACCGCTCCCTCATGGCCTCTTCCGCCTCCCATGTAGCCTCCCCAAGCTCATGATTAGACCAAAGAACCTTAAGCAACACTGTCTCCCCATGTCTAGTTTTCCTAACCTTCCGGTCAAGAATCTATTTAGGCACCTCAAGATAAGACAAGGACTCATCCAGCTCTATGTTCTCTACCTCTAACACATGTGACAGATCACTAACATACTTCCGCAGTTGAGACACATGAAACACATTATGTACCCTATCCAAAGCAGACGGTAAAGCCAACCGATAATCAACCTCACCCACACGGTCTAAGATCTCATACGGTCCTATGAACTTCTGGCTCAGCTTCCCTTTCTTACCAAATCTCATGACCCTACGCATAGGAGACACTTTCAACAGAACCTTGTCCCCAACCTGAAACTCTATATCCCGCCGATGTAGATCTGCATAACTCTTTTATCGATCCTGGGCCGCTCTCATCCTCTATCTGATCAGCTTAATTTGCTCCACCATCTCATGAACCATCTTTGGTCCTAAAACCATTGCCTCAGCACTATCGTCCCAACAAATCGGACTCCTACATCTCCTCCCATATAAAACCCAAAAGGGGCCATGCCAGTACAGGTGTGATAGCTGTTGTTGTAAGAAAACTCAATCAAATCCAATCTCTGTTCCCAGCTACCACCAAAATCCATAACACAAGCTCGCAACATATCCTCTAGAGTCTTGATGGTCCTCTCCGTCTGGCCATCTGTCGCAGGATGAAATGTTGTACTTATCTTCAAGGTAGGTCCCAAAGACTCCTGCAACTCTTTCCAAAACGTGAAATAAACCTCGAATCTCTGTCAGACACTATATCTTTAGGCACCCCATGTAATCTTACCACATTCTTCCGATAAGCCATAGCTAACTGTGTCTTAGTCTATGTATCTTTCATTGGCACAAAATGAGCTGACTTGGTCAGTCGATCCACTATAACCCATATCATGTTATTACCCTGTTGACTCTTCGGTAAACCCACGATGAAATCCATAGAAATGGACTCCCACTTCCACTCAGGTACCTCAAGGGACTGAATCTTACCTTGTGGTCGACGCTGCTCCCCTTTCACTCTCTGACAAGTCAAACAACGAGCCACGAACTCAGCTGTTTCTTTCTTCATCCCAGGCCACCAGAAAGTCATTTTAAAATCATTGTACAGCTTGTCACCGCCTGGATGTACCGAGTATGGTGTGCAATGAGCCTCTGTCATGATCATCCTTTTCAACTTCTCATCATTAAGAACACACCACCTCCCATCAAATCTCACACTACCATCTGTATGAATAGAGAATCTAGACACTATCCCTTTCTATACTTCAGCTCTCTACTCCACTATCTTGGGATCTAACGCCTGTTTACTGCGAATATCATCATAAAGATCAGGCTGCACTGTCAAATCTCCCATACCATTCCCTTTCTGGATCATATGTATCCCGAACTTCCCCACCTCATCTCTCAATCTCATCAAAGATATGGCTGTGCACAAAGAATGCACACTCTTCCTGCTCAAAGCATCTGCAACCACATTGGCTTTCCTTTCATGGTATATAATGTCCATGTCATAATCGCCAATCAACTCCATCCACCTCCTCTGTCTCATGTTCAACTCCATTTGAGTGAAGATGTACTTGAGACTCTTGTGATCTGAAAATACCTTAAAGGTCGCCCCATATAGGCAATGTCTCTAAATCTTAAGAGCAAACACAACTGCACCCAATTCCAGATCATGTGTGGGGTAGTTCTCCTCATAAGGCTTCAATTGCCTAGAAGCATAGGTAATCACTTTCCCATTCTTCATCAACACACACCCCAATCCATTCTTTGAAGCATATGTATACACTTCAAAGTTCTCACTCCCTTCAGGCAATGCTAGGATTGGAGCTGTGGTCAAATGCTCCTTTAATGTTTGGAACGTCATCTCACAACTTTCATCCCAGTGAAAACTGGTCTCTTTCCCCATCAAAGCTGTCATAGGTCTAGCAATCTTGGAGAAATCCTTAACGAACCGTCGATATTACCCTGCTAAACCCAAGAAACTCCTGATCTCAGCTACATTCTTTGGTTCTTCCCACTTGTTAACTGCTTCAATCTTCGCAGGATCCACAGCTACCCCTTTCTTTGAAATCACATGCCCCAGAAAAGCTACCTCCTCTAACCAGAACTCACACTTGGATAACTTTTCATACAACTCATGTTCCCTCAAGATCTGCAACACAATCCTCAGATGCTTCTCATGCTCCTCCTTAGTCTTAGAAAAGACTAAGATATCATCTATGAAAACCACTACAAACTTATCCAAGAACTGACTAAAGACTCGGCTCATCAAATCCATAAACACAGCTAGTGCATTAGATAACCCAAACGGCATCATCACATACTCATAATGGCCATACCTCGACGTGAAAGCTGTCTTTGGTATGTCCTCCTCCCTAATCTTCACCTGATGGTACCCCGACCTCAAATAAATCTTAGAAAAGACTGCTGCACCACTCAACTGATCAAACAAGTCTTCTATCCTTGGGAAAGGATACTTGTTCTTCACCGTTACTCTGTTCAGCTCCCTGTAGTCTATGCACAATCTCAGGCTTCCATCTTTCTTTTTCACAAACAGAACTGGTGCTCCCCACGGTGATACACTAGGTCTAATGTATCCCCTCTCAATCAGATCATCCAACTGCTTCCTTAGCTCCTCCAACTCCTTAGGACCTGTCCAGTACGGTGCCTTAGAGATTGGCTTCGTCCCCGGTTTCAGCTCAACACTGAAATCTATCTCCCTCTTCGGTGGCAAATCTAGAATCTCCTTTGGAAAGACATCTGGAAACTCTCCCAGAACTGGTATCTTCTCAACCGTCGGACTCTCCACTATGTGATCCCTCATATGGCACAAGATCAGCGGGCACCCCTTCCTCAGATAGGACTTCAAAGTCACTGCTGCAATCAACTTAACTTTGGGTTTGATAACAAACCCACGATAAGACACGCTAATCCCCTTAGGACCTCTCTGAGAAACTTTCTTTTGATGACAATCTATCTTAGCTTTGTACTTTCCCAACCAATATATCCCGACTATCATCTCAAAACCATCTAAAGGAAACTCTAGCAAGTCTACGGGTAGATCAACTTGCCCAACTATCATGGATACACCCCTATACAACCTCCCACAAGATACAGACTCACCCGAAGGTATAAAAACTTCCTCTCTTACAGACTCAAACTCACTCAAACCCAACCTTTTAACATGACTCGATGATACAAACGACTGTGACGCTCCCGAATTAAACAAAACAAAGGTATAAACACCATTAACAAGAAATGTACCAGTGATAACATGAGCATCGTCCTCAGTTGCTTTCTTCTCCATCATAAACAGCTTGCCACTGGTCTTCTGCCCACCTCGCTGGACAGTACTAGCTGAGGTAGTCGGCTTAGCACCCGACCCCTGGTTATTGTTGGTGTTCGTAGCTGGTCTCTGATAAGAATTACCGCCATTGCAGTTGACCCCACCATTGTTGTTCTGACCTCCCCTGTTGTTCCATGACCCAACCGACCTATTACTCGCATAACTCTGTGCAGGACCCTGTGAAAAGCTCCCCTGTGACGGTCTCTGGAAACCCCCACTCACCGCACTGGTGCACTCATGTCTCTTGTGGCCCACACCGCAATAGCTATAGCAGGTCATACCCCAACTACTTCTAGTACTCCCTCAGCCAAGCCCATATGAAGCCCTAACACTAAACCCTAAACCAGATGAATATGCCCTCACCTGATTATGATTACTCTTCTTATAGCTGGACTGACCACCCCCTTCACTCTCAGCTTTCCTCTTCTCAGCACCCCTCTCTTTGGTCATCTCAACCAACCTCTCAGCCTTCCCAGCTCGCTCATAGATTTCCTTCACATCTGTAAGGACTCCCACTGGTAGCTTCTCCATGATCTTGGGGGTCAACCCCTTCTCAAACCTTAAAGCTAAGTTCTCCTTACTCAGCCTCATATCCTCAGCGTATCTGGACTTGTCATTAAACTTACGGTAGTACTCAGCCACGTCATATCAGATGTCATCTTAAACTCATCGAACTCCTCCCTCAGCTTACTCCTCACATGTTCCGGTACAAACTCACGTCTCATGGCTCTTCTGAACTCATCCCAAGGTATTGCAGGTAGTCCCTGATTCATATACATCTCCCAAGCACTCACCTTGACCTTATCCCACCACTCACCTGCCGCTTCCCTCAAGTAGAACGCAGCTTGTTCCACTTTCAACTCATCCGGGCATTGAACTAACTCCAGGATATTCTCCATCTCTCTGTGCCAATTATCCAGAAGAATTGGCGTCCCAGTTCCCTTATACTCCTTCGGATTGAACCTAGATATGTGGATGCTGATCTTGGAGTGATCAACCTCCTTATCCTTTCCCACTCTCTTCAAAGCTTCCTTAAGAGCATCTTGGTGCTCCAACATCTTTACTATGTCATCAACCGTCATACTCTCAGCTCTAGCATACAAGGCATTTCTTTTCGGCGGCATCTTGTAACTATATAAGAAAAGGTACGCATAAACACTCATACTATAACCCAAAACATGCATACGACCTATATAAAACCCACTCGATCGAGTCCCAACACCCACTCGATCGAGTTAAGGCCACTCGATCGAGTGCCCCACCTACTCGATCGAGTGCCTCGACTCCAAAACCTGATAAGAACACTGCTCAGAAACATACTCGATCGAGCTGAGCCCACTCGATCGAGTGCCCCTACCTACTCGATCGAGTGCCCAAAAACACGCTTCTGCCCAGAAAACACAAAACTGCCCACTCGATCGAGTCAGACCCACTCGATCGAGCCTCTCACCTACTCGATCGAGTGCCCCCCCACTTGATCGAGTCATGCAGACTCGTATAACTACCCGCATGCTTATCTTTCCTTTCCCACTATACAATATAAACTTTATATACCAACATGAAACAACAACAACTCGTATATATATAAACAACTCTATATACTCAAGCAAGATAACTTTACTTCCATATTTTCTAGCATGCCACATTATAAAACAAACAACATGCCTCATTAATCCAATCATACAAGTTACATATCTATCAACATTTACTTCGAACCTCCTATCCTTCACATTCACACATCCACCGTTCCACACCACATGTTACTATATAAATACTCACACAAGAAGATAACACATACAATCCCGACACGTGCCCCATGTGATCGGTTCAAAATTGTAGGGCGAGTTCGCGACTTTAGGACATCTCCCAAGCCTTTGCATTAGCTCCTACAACTTCTACCCTGGGTTCATTTTAATTTGACTCCCTATATTCATTAGATTCATTGGTTACAGGTTTCAGGATCGTCGCTCTGATACCACTTTGTGACACCCTCATACTCCAAATGCCTTACCAGGACCGCTCAGGTATATGAACGTCACCATATCGGTTACCCGAGGTAATGATAATCATAAGACAATAAAGAAACGTACTTTAAAAGTAAATATAGTTTAAGTGATTACATGTTCCAACTCAAACTGTTAAATGAAATACAATCCAAAACCAAGACTGTCTACTAGCAAAACTGAACAACTAAGGACATCGTCTGACATAGCGGAAGACTCTTCTAATTGCCAAGTGATGACTCATCCCAGCTAGCCCAAAAGCATCATATCAAACCTGCTCAATAACGGCTCACCATCCCCGAATGGATCACCACAGTTTTACAAAACAAACAACGGGGTTAGTACTAATTACACAATACAAATCACAATAAAACAAATGCCAAACAACTCAATCGTCACATCAAACCCCAGTCTCCATAATCAATCTCCACACAACTGACTACACACTAAAGTGTGTAGTCCTGCCAGAGTACCGATCGCAACAGGTACTCCACACCGCCAGTGGGGGACCGCAGCCGTACCCACCAAATCACGCTCATCAACCACTGAGCGAATAACCCAAGTTTCCTTAATGTGCACATCCCTCCTGTGGCGGGTTCCACAGGAGGCGAACAAAGGGCGTGAAGCCACTCCCGCAAGTGACTCCACTCAGCCAGGGACGCGCCCCGAATATCACAGACAGAGATACAATCAACGATCAACAATGTAACCAACAATACAACCAATAATATAACCAAGAACCGTCATAACCACCAACAATATACATTAACAACAATCACAATGAAACCACCAAACACATCATGTAATTAATACTGAGTAGGGAAACCCTACCTGGAATACAATCACAGAATTAGACGATCTAGCAGCTGTCTCAAAACCTCTCTTCTACGAACCCTTCTCCTATACATACATTCATACAATTACTACCTTAACCATACAATCACAAAAACCCCCAAATCCCCAAATTAGGGTTTAACCAATATTACTCAAATGCTATAAAAATGATATGTAAAACTTACCTTTGACGCAAGGATCACAACGATATAAAGAACAAAGGAAACCGACACCTCTAGCACCGGGATTTGCTAATAATGCGAATGAATCGATCAACGTAACTTGCAATCTCTCCTTTTTGTATTTTTAGGTTTGTAAAAGTGTTTAGGAAAAAGATGACGGAGTATTATATATTAATTCGCATTATTAACAAACCCGTCGCAAATCACCCGATAACCGACCTACTCGATCGAGTAAGTCACGTACTCGATCGAGTGCCACTTACTCGATCGAGTGCCAAGGCTACTCGATCGAGTACCCTACAGGCAGACTACTGTTTTGTATAAAAACATACTTACTCGACGGAGTAAGCCCACTCGATAGAGTACCTAAAGACTCATAAAACCGTACTATTACAAAAATAGGTTGAACTTTTTCAAATTTTATTTTTTGAGGTTTAACTTTAATGTATTTAAAAGAAAACATATAAAATATTTAAGTAAAAGTAATATTTAGTTAGTCATAATCAATATTTTATACTTGAAATATGCATATTTAATTGAATATATTAAAAAAAATGTAACGTGTTTTCTACTTTTTCATTTTGTTTATAATACTATATTACTTAATAATCATTTTTTTTGTTTTGATTATTCAAATGCACTCGCGATCACTGTGTACATACATAATCGTACACATACTCGTTATCACACTATTTAAACCTATCAAAACCTCATATGTATTCAATTTCTCGCAACATAATTTTTTTTTTCATTCCCACACTGTAAAAACTTATCTCTTAGTAGTTTAATTTAAATTATATTTTTAATAAATACAATGACTCTTGCAAACATATTTTTTTATAATGGATTTAATGATCTGAGTTTTATAAATTTCTTAAAATGTTTTTTTATGAAAATGTAAAAGATTGGGAGAAACACTCACTTTAATCATCGCTACATATCAAAATATTTCAATAAATATAATGAAAATTATACTCAATTGAAAAAAAATTTCACAATGAACGTAATTTTTCACATTTTAGATTTTTTATCAAAATAATTTTTTATAAAGTTTAAAATCAAATCACCGTAATTATTTAATATAATTTTATAATAAAATTTATTAAACTATAATTAATATTTTGCTGAGATTTATACAACATTTATTAGGTTCAGCGGTAATTAATGCTTGTATTTAAGGCTGGGTTGACACATGGCGCATCCACAACGCTTCAACCCAATTATATATATATATATATATATACATATATATATATATATATATGTATACATATATATATATGTATGTATACATATATATATGTATGTATATATATATATATATATATATATATATATATATATATATATATATATATATATATATATATATATATATATATATATATATATATATATATATATATATAACTAATCAGTATGTATATACATATATATATATGTATATATATATATTTGCAAAAAGTTATAGAATAAAAGCATGGGGGCAGTACATGATTGGTAAGTTGAATACTATATGATCATGATGGATGTTATTGTTTGGCTTTTGTAGATAGTAACATGTGGTTAGGGATAATGTTTTTACGAGTATCGAGTTGGTTTTGTTTACTTTGTTGTTGTTTAAGTTGTTTGGAAGTAAAAATCAAGTAGTTATGTTGTCCGATTACAAAGTAGTTGTCTTTAAACTGTTATAACTTGAGATGAATATATGATTTTGATGTTATTACACTTGGACGTGATAGCTTATTCTTTTACGATTCTAACGATAGGCCACACGCCTAAAATGACTAGGAAACGAGTGAGATATGACAGTTTTACAAAAATTGGACAGTGCTGAGAACTGCGTAGGGTACTCGATCGAGTAGCCCTTACTCGATCGAGTGCACCTCTTGTTACTCGATCGAGTAGCCCTGGTAACTTATTATGCGTGCTTCTGATCTTCACCTACTCGATCGAGTAGGCAGTACTCGATCTAGTGACCCCTGTTTTAGGTCATATGCTTATCTTTTTACCTCATCGCATATCTTATTTAATTGAAGGGTGTTCTTTTGCTTCTTTATGCATTGTTTTACATATATGTTGGTCCTGATGCGTGTGTTACCCAATATTATGATGAGGGGAGTGGCACCTTATGGTGGGTATGAGTTTAGTGGGGAGGACATGAGTTATATGTGGTTGTGATGGATAATGGAAAGGAAAGGGAAGGTTGATGAGTTTATTGAGGTATGGAGCATGTTTTGTGAGATGGGGTGAGTGATATAATTGCGAGTTTGAACAATGTAAGGTAGGTAAATATGGGCAAGGGATGATGTAAGTCTAAGGAACGTGAGAATGAAAAGATTAAAAGGAAGGATGTGGATAGTGGCAATTTGAGATGTGTAAGGATTTATGGAGGGAGATGATTAGGATTGTGTTGGTTAAAAATATATGTAATGAAAGGTGTTGTAGAGGGATGGAGAAGAGTGGTATATAGTGAACTTAGATGGAGTCATGTCACGACGTGGATTTGTAGATATTGATTGAGTTTGGGGAATTTGGTTTATTAAGAGGTGAACCTAGTGTGTACTTCTTTGGGCAGTTAACGGTATAAAGTGAAATTTTGGGTTCTAGAGATGTAAAGGGGAGATGCAATAAATTGATGAGTACTCATTGATGGTGTGGACTTATTGGTGACAAGTGTGAGTGAGTAGCATGGTGAGAGAGGATCAGTGATAAGAAAGAATAAGATATTGATATGAATTAATGAAATTTTAGTTGTGGAGAAACGAGAAGGTAACCGAAGTACTAAAGAGTTAGGTAGAAGGAGGAAGGATATAAATTATTGATTGGTATATATTATTGAGTGAAAAGGGGGAAAGAAGGATGGAAGTAAGCTGGGAGAACGTTGAGTGGAGTTAAGGACCATGAAAGTAAGAAATCATATAGATGTACAATAGCATCATGAAAGGGTGTGAGTTAATGGTTATATAGGAGTTTTAGGACAACATGTTAGCCATGAGTTTCGAGGAAGTAAGGAAAGTAAAAAGTTGGTAAGATATTTGCACGATATGAAATTTTGGTGAGGAGTTAGGTGACGATACGATTAAGGACAGAATTGGAATGAATGCTGAGGTAAATTTTGTTGACGGATTTGTTGCTTGTTAATTGGGGATGTTAACCGAAATAGAGATGAATTCTTATGTTTAGGGGTGAGTGTAAGAGGTGTGATATACAAACAGTGGTGGTGTTGTGGTGTTGTCCCTAGTGGTTAAGAGTGATGATAAATAGGAAAGATAGCCATTCTAAAGAGGTTGATTTTGTAGAGGCCGGATTGATATGTATGGTTGTGGGAGAGTATAAGATGTGGTTATAGGAGGCGGTTGCTAGTAGTTGAGTATTAATGGCATGGTTACATTTGTCAAGAGATGATGGTTACGCGAATGTGAGAATGTGTTATGAGGAGCATACGAGTTAAGCTCGGACGAGAAGTAACCATTATCAGGTGGTAACTTACGTCATCAGCATTGGTTAGTTAGATTCGGTTATGGGTCTATGATTTGTGTAAGTGTTTATGTGAGGTTCTGACCTCACGCATGGTGATATAATGCGATAGTCATAAAGCTGTTATCTGAATGTTCCGTAATATATGTTGGGTACGGTAACCTAATGGAATGATATTCAAAAGTGATAGTTTGGGTGATCTAGAATGGCTAGTTATACTTGTATGTGTATTCATGATAAATGTTTATTCCGTGTAATGGTATGGATAATATTCATGAGGTTCTTATCTGTTTATTTCGTGTAATATGTTCCGTCGTGATCTAGTAAAGCGGTTTTGAGGAAGTTTTCTTGTCCAGGAAGTTATACTGAGTCAGTGTTTATGGGATTGTATAAGTTGCGATGACTATCGATGTGGTTGTTGTGTCTCGGGTGGTGATCCGGGCACGGTACTTCGTGTTATGATGCCGGTATTTTCGCACTGTGGTGCGACTGTTAGTGGCGGTGTTGCGATGCTGTCATCGGTTGTGGTGGAGTAGACGAGATACTTATGAGACGAGTTTTCGAAAGTGTATACTAGTTATATAGATTGTTGTTTTGTTTACTTCTGTTTCCTGTGAGTTTCGGTTTGGACATATAGACTTTGGTTTTGTTTATTAATGTTTCTTACCAGTTTCAGCTTGGGAGTGAGGGTAGAGTATGATATTAAAGAGAGTTGGGTATGTTTCCGTTGTTGTCATGGTATAGTAATATTCTGTTGATGGGACACAGTTTCAAGAGGTTGTTGAAGTACTTTTGAACTTCTTTTAGAGGAGGCAGTGGTTGACATAGTAATGGCAAGTGATTTGTGGAACATGTGTTATTGTACTGAACTGGAAGCTGCAGGTGGTTCATAATCTTTTATTGGGACAGTGAGTATGGGGCGTTGGAAATTAGTATCATTTTAAGTTGTATATGAGTTTGCGGTAATAAAAGAGAGAACTTAAGGATCTATTGAGAGTGTGTGTAACAATTGTGGATCGTGAGTTACGATTATGGAGATAAGCGAATGTATAGAGGAGGATGTCATTTTGCGGTAATGTTGAAGAGTTGGTGTGGTGATTTTCCTGAGGATTTTATGTTATAGATTAGATGGAGTGCAAAATGAATTGAGGTATGAGGACTGTTAGAGAAAGAGAGACCTGGATATAGAAATGGTTGTAGGTGTTGAGGTTATAGTGGGTTATCGTTGACATGCGGTGGTAATGAGGATTATGGGAAGTATAACAATGGATCTAGTATTAGTGGGTTACGAGGACGTAACACTTATCTTAAGAGGAGTAGGATGCGACAAAGAGAGTTTGATGGTTGTACATGTTGCGGTATAATTGGAAGTTTGAGCCTTGGTGTAGAATAAAGGATGGATTTGTGTTGTGGTTGATATTGTTGATAGTTGGATGATGATGTTCATGAGGATGAGTAAACTTCGAGGATGAAGTTCATTTAAGGGTGGTAGAATGTAACATTCCGTTTGGTGGTTGATCTTGCTTGGTGGATTGTCTTGATATTGGATTCGCTAGTGGAAAATATGTTAGTAAGACGGAGTTAGTGGCGTTGGTGGAAGGTATTTGGTAGTGTATGGAGTTAGTGTCGAGAGGCTATAAGGTAGTTGATACGATATCGTGAGCCATGTTGTGGAGGTAGGCATAGTTGGTGGAGTTAGTGTTAGGAGTTCATGTTTTATAGGCTGGGTTTGAACTTTGGGGACGAAGTTCGTTTTTAAGGAGGGAAGACTGTAATACTACGGTTTTCTGTACTGTTGGGTACTCTATCGAGTAAGGCTTACTCTGTCGAGTAAGTGAGTTTTGGTTTCGAAACAGTGTACTATCTGATGGGTACTCGATCTAGTAAGTGGAGTACTCGATCGAGTAGGGGTCACTCAATCGAGTAAGTGACTTACTCGATCGAGTAAGTCGGTTTTAAGGGTTATTTTGCCGGGTTTTGTTAGCAATGCGAGAAAGATATATAAACACCTTTCGTCAGTTTCTTTTTCACTTTTACCTTTTTCTAAAACTTCACAAGACTTAAAAAAGTTACGTTGCTCTCTCCTTCGCATTGCTATCAAATCCTAAGGGCTAGAGTCGTCGGATCGTTGTGTTCTTTACGCTGTTGAGACCATCGTATTGTGGGTAAGATCCTTGTACAAGTTTTATATCGTTTCTTTGATTTTAGTCGAAACCCTAATTGGGTATGTTGGGGGATTTTGGGAGTATTGTGTTTGTTAGATAGTAATTGTATGATTGTGTGATTATAGGAGGTGATTTCGTTGAAGAACGATTTTGAGTAGCTGATTGTGACGATCTTGGTGAATTGCTTTTCCAGTTAGGGTTTCCCTAATTGGTTATTGATTACATTATATCTGAGGGTTGATTGTAGTTGACTGTTTAATGTTGTTGATCTATATCATGTTGGTATTGGTAATTGGAAATTGTATAGTTGGTTGGTTGTGTTTGTCTGTGATTCGCGAGGTGCGTTCTCGACTGAGTGGAGTCATTTGCGGGAGTGGCTTCACACCCTTGATTCGCCCTTTGTGAAACACACCACAAAGGGGATGTGCACATTAAGTAACTTGGGTTTTCGCTCGGAGTTGATGAGCGGGGATTTGGTTGGTACGGCTGCGGTCCCTCACTGGCGGCGTGGAATATCTGTTGCGATGGGTATTCTGGCAGGGTTACACAAGTATGTGGAGATGTGACGGAGTTGGGTGATGCGTGTCATTTATATGATGTTTTACACCTCATTTTACACGCATTTCAGAGCTCATTTGTGTAGTTTAAGCTACCATTTCCCCTATTTTCGTTTACTTTCGTGTTTTTGTACATTATTGCAGAAATGTGAAGAATTCAACGGAAATCAAGCTAAATCCGTCCCCGAGTATCCTGCATTGCATTTGACGTGAAGTATTCACTTAAGGAACGAGCTTGGTGCGCATATCAAGGCCCAAAAGACAAATCCACGAGATTATAGAAGTCAAGTACCAACTAAAGCAGTCGATCGACTGGCACCCTTAGTCGATCGACCAACCCACGGGATCCAGAAGCTATTGTACACTGCATCCCAGTCGATCGACCGGTCCCAGCAGTCGATCGACCACACCGCAACTTCAGACGAGAATTAAAAGATCGAGATTTATCAAGCCCATGAGTTATTAGGTTTAGGAATAATAGTTGCGTACTTTTCTTATATAACGTAGCATGAGTTTTCAGAATATCTATCTAGTTTTTACCTCGTTTTACATTCAGTTTTAGTTGATCAAATAATTAGGGTTCGGGATATTATTTCGCATTGGATTTTCGTTGTGCTTTCAATCATTCCGTTACAATCCTTCTGCAATTTTGGTATTCCCTTACTCTTATTTCAGTTCATCTTTATTGCGTTGATAGTATAGAAATTGCTAGTTAGTTTCCCGAAACCGTAATCCTCGTTTTATGTTAATCGTTTGCTCTTTTATTTCAAGCATGAATTCTTCTGTTTATTTAGTCAATCTTATTGTTGTTATCAGTCTTAGTATGAGTAGCTAATTTATTCGTGCTAGGATGTAGGGGAATTATAGTGTAGGCGGCGTAGAATGAACACGACCTGAATCGCGTGTCGGTCGATCGATCGCCAACCGGTCGATCGACCACCACGTGAGGTTTTACCTTCGTTTTAATTGTTTTAATTCTTTATTCGACGAATCGAGTGCACACGACTAGTTGAATGTTTAGGATGTGACTGACCCATTAGATCGAAAGATAGGGAAAGTTGTTAGATCACCAATTAAAATGACTAAACTATGCTGAGATCGAAAGATAGGTAAAGTTTAGATTATTAGTCACTTTTCAGGACGAGAGTCAGTATTAGTGATGTTAGGGACTTATAGCGAGATTGAAAGATGCTATCTGTTGAGAGTGGACCGAGAGGACCTCTTTTTTTCCCGCCTCTTGTGTTTGATTTAGACCGTTTTAGTTTGCTGCCGCCGAAACTATAGTGAACCGACCATCCTAGTACCCTTCTTTATAGTTGATTTAATATATATCTTTAGTTTAATTTTTATTGTTATTAGTTATAGACCAAATCAACTCAACCCCCACACTTGCTACCTTAGATTAAATTTAGACAACTTTTAATTACATTCGCCTCCTTGTGGTTTGACCCTATTACCACTAGCCTAGGTTAGTTTTAATAGGAATTCTAAATATTATTTTTGGTACTCACAACGACGGGTATCATTGGGTGATCTGTATATTGTTATCTTGCTTGTTTTGTTTTGTTTTGTTTTGTTTTGTGTAGTCAATAACTGACCCCGATAATTGTTTTAGAAGCTGTGGTGATCCATTCGGGGATGGTGAGCAGTTATTGAGCAGGTATGAGTTGGATTGCGCGAGGGAAAGCTGGGATGGAGTCACCTCGTGTCACTAGAGTTTTCCGCTGTGTCTTGAACTTACATTTTTTTTCAGTTGGTTTGATAGTTTGGAACAAATGTATTTTACTTTACAGTTTTTGGATTTTTGATTATGTAATCAGTTAAACTTATTTATCTAAAGTATGTTTCTTTATGATCAATTTGATATACATTGCCTCGGGTAACCGAGATGGTGGCACTTCCATGCATTAGGTGGTCTTGGTAAGGCACCTCTGTGTATGGGGGTGTTTTAAGTTCCTCAATAAACTCAATTCATATCATACTAAGTCAATCATCTATTTTATTCATTCCTTACTTCCCTTGGTCATGTCCATCATGTGACACCAAAAATAAGCATTTCATTTGATCCTTGGTGAATAACCATATTTACGACTCCTATAATCCTTCAAGTCCGTTTATACTCCTTTAATCAATCCACACTACCTTGTCAAACCCTCTAACTAGAATTCCTTTAAATATATTGGTAATCTCGTGTTCTTAATATGTAAGGGCACATCTATATCCATTTTACCACGCAAGATCATGCTACTCAAGTGAAAGATCATAGATCCTAATTAGACTCTCTAATTAAAAATTAAATTATCTCATAATTTGTGTTTAGGTTATCTATGTAACATGCATGCAATATAAAAGCATATTAATATAAAAGATGAGGAAAATAATATTCTTTACATTGAAAAATGGTAGTATTGGGGCACAACCAAGATCACCATCTTGGTTGTTCTTGAGCTATTTATCAATGGCAAGATCCTCCATAACCCAAGCTTCCAAAGAGAAAGCCTCCTCTCAAAAGCACCCAAGAACTTACCCAACAACCTTACTAATATTAACTAGATATTAGTAAGACTACCCTTGATAATATGTAAATATTACTAACAATCTTAGTAACAATTTTGTTTACTAATAACTTAGTAAAAATATTTATATTAATTTTAGAGAGAAAAGACCAACAACTTCATTCACATGCAAAATACCAAAAATGAAGTAGTGTGTAAAATGAGCAATTGTTGGTCTATATGGAGGAGGAAAACCGGTGGGAGTAGGTGGAGTGAGGGAGTGTACTTGTTTTTATTTTTGTCCAATCTTATATCACATGCAAATGATCATAAGATGACTTGTGGAAGAAAAACAAGCAAAGTGAAATGACTATGTTTATAATCATCCACTACACTCCATTTACACGGTCCAATGTCCCATTTACGGGTCCATTTTGGTTCTTATATTTGTCGCACAAATACGTGTAAATTTTACTTTAAACATCGATTTATGTTTAAATACTTCTCGATTAATATCGTCTAAAACACTCCGTAAATATACGTGTACAGCTACACATATATTTTACTTGCCAATACTAATCACATTAGTCAATTAGTACTAATTTAACAACTACTTAATCATTAATTCCCGTCTCAAATAATTTATTATTTAATTACAATAAATATCGATCTTTTCATCAAAACAAGGTGAAATCACATTTTAAATTTCACTTTTAACTTTTAAATCAAATTTATCAAGGGCAGGAACAAATGTTTCGAGTAAATGATTAATTTATTTACATTTAAAAATATGATTTAAATGTTAAAAGTGAAATTTAAAATGTGATTTCACCTTGTTTTGATGTTTATTGGTTTTTGTGGTTAAAAACCGATAAACATCAAAATAAGGTGAAATCACATTTTAAATTTCACTTTTAACTTTTAAATGTAAATAAATTAATCATTTACTCGAAACATTTTTTCCTGCCCTGGATAAATTTATGTACATTTAAAAATATAATTGAAAATTTAAAAGTGAAATTTAAAATGTGATTTCACCTTGTTTTGATGCTAATTGTCCAAACAGTTTTGGACCTCAAAGTAAGTCCTCACTAATTTGATGATGAATAATTAGTTTGATTTGGTGATATTTTGCTAATTTAATCGGTAAAATCATAACTTTTAAGTAATAAATCCAAAATAATTGAAAATATTACCAAAAATTGAAACAAAAATTCAGAGATGGATACAAACGATTGATAGATAGGGCGATTTTGGCATCATTTTAGAGCATTTTTAAGCATATTTATTTAAGTTGAATGAATGATTGTCATTTATTTAAAGTATTTATTTTGTTGTACCTAGTATGGCCTAGTTTATTTTAATTGTTATTACCCGAAATGAATGGGAAAAGCGATTTGTTTGTAATTAAATACGATCTCGTAACGTCGGTTTGTAATTAATTAATAGTTTTATTTATTTTATTAATTAATATATAATAGTAATAGCTATGTAATTTAAATTGTAATAGTTATTCTTACCGGCGTTTCCAAAAGATGGATTACATCGAGACGGAGTCTTTTTTTGGAAGGTGTTCCAAATCCCACTAGAAGAAGCCACTTTTGGAATGAAGAGGCAAGGTGGAGCTGATAGGAAATTCGAACCGAAGCCTTCCTATATCAACTTAGTTGAGAGGAACCAGTTCGGGGGAGCTGCAAATGAAGATACAGCCAAGCATATGGAGATATTTATCGATTACTGCTGCTCTATACCCCCGCCGACCGGTGTGACCCAGGACCAGATAAAGGAGACTATGTTTATATTCTCACTCCGAGATGCTGTAAGGGAGTGGTACAGAGATCTGGACCGAGTCGCTCATGGGATCACCGACTAGAATTCCTTAGCCCTGGTATTTTACAAAAAGTACTTCTCTGCCTCGAAGACTAATGCCATTAGAGCTCAGATCACGATCTTTAAACAAGGGCCGGATGATAATTTTCATGAGGCATGGGTCCGTTTCAAGAAGCTGGTGCGAACCATACCGCATCATGGGTTCGAAAAATGGAGTCTTTGCAATCAGTTCTATAACGGGATGTATGACGATCAGAGGGCTATTTTGGATGCTGCAGCCAATGGCCGATTTGCTAAGAATATGGTAGAGACTAAGGGGTGGAAGATCATTGATGACTTAGCCACCCATAAAGCTGAGTATGGGAATTCCAGGGGGAATCAAAGGAGGAGTCTTTGAATCTCCTTCTCAGAATCGCACTTGAAGCTCTCACTTTGCCCGGTTGACAAGTATGAACTGGGAGGAGCTTCAAAAGGAGGTATTTACCAAGTAAATGTTGTGTCAGACGGTCCTTTCGTCTGCAGAAGGTGTGAAGCTGAGGGACATGTCTCAGAAAATTGTCCTAGTCCCTTCGAGTCTTGTGCTACCTTTCAACATTACAGGCAGACAAACACCTACTATGAGCCTAATGTTCATCCCAACTTGAGGTGGAGTAGCCAGAATGTCCTAAATCCAACTCCACCTCCGCAGCAGCAGCAAGCCTACGTGCCCCCTCATCATAAGCAACAACAATATCAAAAGCCTCCCTATGTGCCGCAGCAGCAACAATCTCAAAATTCTGACTTTGCTGAGTTGAAGAATATGTTGCAAAAGGAGTCCCAAGCTAGAGAGGCTGGAATGAAACTTTTAGAAAGCCAAATTGATCAATTGGCTACCAAGAGTACCACTCGACCTCCGGGACACTTACCGACTCAAACTGACCAAAAAGAGACCCTAAATGCCATTACTTTGAGGAGTGGGTCTACCCTGGAGGGGCCTGCCATGGTCGAGGATGCCCCTGCAAAAGATGAGGCGAAACCGAGTCAGAATAAAGCTGTAACGAGTAATACAAAGAAAAAGGCGTCTACCAGGTATATCAGTCGATTGACTGATGTACCCAGTCGATCGACTGAAGTGCGGGTTACAGGAGCTTCTGGTCCTGTTCAAGTCAGTCGATCGACTGACCTCACTGGTCGATCGACCGAGGGCGCTGCTGATCTTGAACCTTTTCGTCCTCCAATGCCCGACAACTTGAGGGATCATTTGTTTCGGGGTTCGACAACTCCGAAAGTATTGGGGCAAGATCCGAGTGCTGATGGGTCCGTCTCGATTCCAAAGTATGACCCAATGTCGATCAATGGTTCCTATTTGAGACGGTCTGAAGAGGGGTCAAGCTTCAATAAGGAGAAGGTAGTGGACTTCCAGCCCAAGTCCACGGATGCCGGCATGCGAGACTTAGAGGAGAGGGCTAAGTTACTTCTCACAGCCCCTTATCCAGAGAGACTAGTGCCGACAAAGGAACAGGTATCTTTCAATAAATTTGAAAATGTTATCCGTAGTCTTAACGTACAAGTACCTTTCCTTGAATCAGTAAATCAGTGCATACTGTCGCAGTCAGTAAAGAGTCATGTTCTTATCTGTCTCACACTGCACCCCATAAGCTAGAGGACCCGGGTAGCTTTTCCGTTCCTTGTAATATAGGTACCTTCTCTATTGAGAAGGCATTATGTGACCTAGGAGCTAGCATTAGCGTCATGCCCTTGAGTCTAGCTAGGAAGTTAAAATTGAATAAGTTTGCAGTTACGAACATGACCGTTCAGATGGCTGACCGATCTGCGGTCCAGCCTATAGGAGTCCTAGAAGACATCCCTGCAAATAGGGAAGTTTTTCTTCCCCGTAGACTTTGTAGTCCTAGATATGCCTGAGGATGCCCACATACCTATGGCCATTTCTGCACACTGCTGGTGCAGTTATTGATGTTGGTTCTGGGACCCTGACCTTCAAAGTGGGGAAGCATTCTATTGTCTTCGCCCAGACAGCTAAGAAGAAAGACCTCATGTAGCCTGTCACCTGTAATACGGTTTCTGAAAAGAAATCATACTTTGTGCTCCCTGATATGCCTGTCTCTATTCCTATTCCTATTATAACACCTCCGCCCCAGACTGGGAGCAAGAAGGAGGAAGATTCTTTTGTTTTAGACATTGCAGGAACTGGTTTGGGGAAGGAAGAGCCGCGGGTTGCTCCAGCTGTGCAGGAGCAAATCGTTTCGAGAGGCGGTATTGGATGCCTGAGCTATGGCACTGATGAGGAGCTTGAAGATGAGCCAGCCAAAGTGAGACAGTCCGACTTGGACTTTGATGAGCCAAAAGAGGTCATTGATTGGGGAGATGACGAAGCTGTTGATCCGTCAAGCTCTACGGATGCTGAAGTTGAGAAAGGTGCAGCTGAGAAGATGAGCACCGTTGAGGCTACCTCTTGTAGCCAGAAGCCGACCAAGTGGGCCATACCGTGGCCGTTCTTGATCAACTATTAGTTAATCACATGTCTTACAAACATTTTATTGCTTTTAAACTCTTTTTTATTGCTTTTGTGTGCGCGAGACTTCGCATTTATTTTTGGTTGCTTAGGATTTTTAAGTACTTTAGCCTTTACTTTGGGTTTTGCGCAATTTTGGGCGCGTATTATTGTGCATTTACAGGTTTTTAGACCTCATTAGCTCAAGTAATTGAGCAAATACGAAGAAATAAGAAGTTACAGCAGTATTTTCAGTCGATCGACTGGCCCTTATGGTCGATCGACTGACTGCACAGTTCCAGGAGCTTCTGTTCCTGACACATTGGTCGATCGACCGAGTACGCTGCTGTACCTGTTCACGACCTCTCCCCTGCTGTGTTTGGTCGATTTGCGGACTTGAGGGAGTTTTCTACTCCACTTTATTTTCCGTCATATATTTGATTTCTTCCATTTTCTTAATTTTGCACATAATTACCGCGTCATTATTGTCTTCTCGATTTTATGCGTGGTTCTTTTGTCTTTCAGGTACTTCTTAGTAGCACTGCTGGCTACTGAAACCTCCTAGCTTACGCTGGTTTGGGGAGGTTTCCCTTTTGCTGCGCTTAAAGTCTTGTGAGTTCCCGAATTCCACTTCATGTCATATTTCTTTATTTTCTCGCAAATTCCCGTTTCTCTTTTCTTCATTACATGATTTTGCACAATGGGGACATTGTGCGATTTGGTTTGGGGAAGGGTTTTGCATCGCATATCATTTGCTTGCATTCACGTTTACATTTTGTTTTCCATTGTCCATTTCATTTCATATATTTACAAAAATTCCAAAAAATTGAAAAATTTCATCAAATTTCAAAAATGCACGTTTATTTTAGCATATAAGTCGAGTCGGAATGGTAGTATATCAATGATGACATTGCATTTGCATCTGTTTTGCCTAAGCCGTGCTAATTAACATGTTATTAGTAGAATCGTATAAGTGCATATCTACGAGTTTTCGTTAATTATTTGCTGAGCTTGAGACTTGACTTAGAATTTTGGTAAGCTACATCATATTTCTGAGTTATTAGAGCCTATAACTGGTGTCACTCATGACCAGTTCGTCTAGGTTCGTGAGTAGTTGCTCCTTACGAGACATGCTACATAAATGTGCATAAATATGAACTTGATCTGCTTAATACCTGTGTGCATTCGGTTTGTGGTTTGTTGACACATGTGGTAGAGGTTTCTCTTTATTCGTTTTGCCTATAAGCTCCACACTGCCAAAAACAGCCTTTTTGTCCCATTACTACATCCTACATTTAGCCTGTCCTTTGTCAAGCTAGTAGTCTATGTTCTTGGGATTGTTACTTAGTTTTTGGTAGCATTTGCTCTTATTTGAGATTTTGTTGGGAAGATGAAATGAAGGAGGAAAGAAGTTAAAAGAAAAGAAAAAAAAAGAAAAAAAATGATTCGAAAAAAAGAAAAAAGAGTTCTGTACTGTTCAAGGCAGTCGATCGACTGCCAATTCTGGTCGATCGACTGATATTCGAAAGAAAAGAAGAAATAAATTCGCATAATTCAATATCCTTATCTTATGGCGATTTTTGCTCCCATGTTGCATTAGTATCTTATGGGGAGTTAGTTGATTACTTTTATACTGGAGATTGTGAGTTTTGTGCTTGCTATAGCACCGTTTCGTTTGATTATGAGAAAGAAGAAGGATGTTGCCATATGGTTCCGTTTTGGTACTAGCTTGATCACCTGTACCTCCACTTTCCTATAAATGTTTTGCCTCTTCTTACCCATACCTCACATTATCCATATTTACCTCGGCATGTGTCATGGTCATTTGTTGGTTGGAATGCATATGTACGGTTATAGAGATTGTTTTCATATTATATTGCAGGCATGTTCTTATAGGTCGTAGTTAGGTGAGAGTCTTTACAAAATGAATTCTTTCTATCCTCTTATATATTCACCCGTGATTATGTGTGATATGAGCGACCCATGAGAGTCCAATTTGATAAGTCTCTATAGTTGATGGTTCAACAGTTTTTTTTAATGACTTCATAACTCGGTTGCATGATTCATAATTGCTAATTGATTGTGGTTATTGCATTAAAATGGTTTAGGCTTTACATGTTGTAATTCGCTCTGAGATTGAACTCGTTCCATTAGGTCATTAGATCGAGTCTAGTTCTTGCTCGGGGACAAGCAAGGGTTTGGTTTGGGGAAGTTCGATGCGTGTCATTTATATGATGTTTTACATCTCATTTTACACGTATTTCAGAGCTCATTTGTGTAGTTTAAGCAACCATTTCCCCTATTTCCGTCTACTTTCGTATTTTTGTACATTATTGCAGAAATGTGAAGAATTCAACGGAAATCAAGCTAAATACGTCCCCGAGTATCCTGCATTGCATTTGACGTGAAGTATTCACTTAAGGAACGAGCTTGGTGCGCATTTCAAGGCCCAAAAGATAAATCCACGAGATTATAGAAGTCAAGTACCAGCTAAAGCAGTCGATCGACTGGCACCCTTAGTCGATCGACCAACCCACGGGATCCAGAAGCTATTGTACACTGCATCCCAGTCGATCGACCGGTCCCAGCAGTCGATCGACCACACCGCAACTTCAGACGAGAATTAAAAGATCGAGATTTATCAAGCCCATGAGTTATTAGGTTTAGGAATAATAGTTGCGTACTTTTCTTATATAACGTAGCATGATTTTTCAGAATATCTATCTAGTTTTTACCTCGTTTTACATTCAGTTTTAGTTGATCAAATAATTAGGGTTCGGGATATTATTTCGCATTGGATTTTCGTTGTGCTTTCAATCATTCCGTTACAATCCTTCTGCAATTTCGGTATTCCCTTACTCTTATTTCAGTTCATCTTTATTGCGTTGATAGTATAGAAATTGCTAGTTAGTTTCCCGAAACCGTAATCCTCGTTTTATGTTAATCGTTTGCTCTTTTATTTCAAGCATGAATTCTTCTGTTTATTTAGTCAATCTTATTGTTGTTATCAGTCTTAGTATGAGTAGCTAATTTGTTCGTGCTAGTATGTAGGGGAATTATAGTGTAGGCGGCGTAGAATGAACACGGCCTGAATCGCGTGTCAGTCGATCGACTGCCATACTTGGTCGATCGACTGACCACGTGAGGTTTTACCTTCGTTTTAATTGTTTTAATTCTTTATTCGACGAATCGAGTGCATACGACTAGTTGAATGTTTAGGATGTGACTGACCCATTAGATCGAAAGATAGGGAAAGTTGTTAGATCACCAATTAAAATGACTGAACTATGCTGAGATCGAAAGATAGGTAAAGTTTAGATTATTAGTCACTTTTCAGGACGAGAGTCAGTATTAGTGATGTTAGGGACTTATAGCGAGATCGAAAGATGCTATCTGTTGAGAGTGGACTGAGAGGACCTCTTGTTTTCCCGCCTCTTGTATTTGATTTAGACCGTCTTAGTTTGCTGCCGCCGAAACTATAGTGAACCGACCATCCTAGTACCCTTCTTTATATTTGATTTAATATATATCTTTAGTTTAATTTTTATTGTTATTAGCTATAGACCAAATCAACTCAACCCCCACACTTGTTACCTTAGATTAAATTTAGACAACTTTTAATTACATTCGCCTCCTTGTAGTTCGACCCTGTTACCACTAGGCTAGGTTAGTTTTAATAGGAATTATAAATATTATTTTTGGTACTCACAACGACGGGTATCATTGGGTGATCTGTATATTGTTATCTTGCTTGTTTTGTTTTGTTTTGTTTTGTTTTGTTTTGTTTTGTTTTGTTTTGTTTTGTTTTGTGTAGTCAGTAACTGACCCCGATAATTGTTTTAGAAGCTGTGGTGATCCATTCGGCGATGGTGAGCAGTTATTGAGCAGGTATGAGCTGGATTGCGCGAGGGAAAGCTGGGATGGAGTCACCACGTGTCACTAGAGTTTTCCGCTGTGTCTTGAACTTACATTTTTTTCAGTTGGTTTGATAGTTTGGAACAAATGTATTTTACTTTACAGTTTTGGGATTTTTTATTATGTAATCAGTTAAACTTATTTATCTAAAGTATGTTTCTTTATGGTCAATTTGATATACATTGCCTCGGGTAACCGAGATGGTAGCACTTCCATGCATTAGGTGGTCTTGGTAAGGCACCTCTATGTATGGGAGTGTTTTAAGTTCCTCAATAAACTCAATTCATATCATACTAAGTCAATCATCTATTTTATTCATTCCTTACTTCCCTTGGTCATATCCATCATGTGACACCAAAAATAAGCATTTCATTTGAACCTTGGTGAATAACCATATTTACGACTCCTATAATCCTTCAAGTCCTCTTATACTCCTTTAATCAATCCGCACTACCTTGTCAAACCCTCTAACTAGAATTCCTTTAAATATATTGGTAATCTCGTGTTCTTAATATGTAAGGGCACATCTATATCCATTTTACCACGCAAGATCATGCTACTCAAGTGAAAGATCATATATCCTAATTAGACTCTCTAATTAAAAATTAAATTATCTCATAATTTGTGTTTATGTTATCTATGTAACATTCATGCAATATAAAAGCATATTAATATAAAAGATGAGGAAAATAATATTCTTTACATTGAAAAATGGTAGTATTGGGGCACAACCAAGATCACCATCTTGGTTGTTCTTGAGCTATTTATCAATGGCAAGATCCTCCATAACCTAAGCTTCCAAAGAGAAAGCCTACTCTCAAAAGCACCCAAGAACTTACCCAACAACCTTACTAATATTAACTAGATATTAGTAAGATTACCCTTGATAATATGTAAATATTACTAACAATCTTAGTAACAATTTTGTTTACTACTAACTTAGTAAAAATATTTATATTAATTTTAGAGAGAAAAGACCAACAACTTCATTCACATGCAAAATACCAAAAATGAAATAGTGTGTAAAATGAGCAATTGTTGGTCTATATGGAGGAGGAAAACCGGTGGGAGTAGGTGGAGTGAGGGAGTGTACTTGTTTTTATTTTTGTCCAATCTTATATCACATGCAAATGATCATAAGATGACTTGTGGAAGAAAAACAAGCAAAGTGAAATGACTATGTTTATAATCATCCACTACACTCCATTTACATGGTCCAATGTCCCATTTACGGGTCCATTTTGGTTCTTATATTTGTCGCACAAATACGTGTAATTTTTACTTTAAACATCGATGTATGTTTAAATACTTCCCGATTAATATCGTCTAAAACACTCCGTAAATATACGTGTACAGCTACACATATATTTTACTTGCCAATACTAATCACATTAGTCAATTAGTACTAATTTAACAACTACATAATCATTAATTCCCGTCTCAAATAATTTATTATTTAATTATAATAAATATCGATCTTTTCATCAAAACAAGGTGAAATCACATTTTAAATTTCACTTTTAACTTTTAAATCATATTTTTAAATGTACATAAATTTATCAAGGGCAGGAACAAATGTTTCGAGTAAATGATTAATTTATTTACATTTAAAAATATGATTTAAAAGTTAAAAGTGAAATTTAAAATGTGATTTCACCTTGTTTTGATGTTTATTGGTTTTTGTGGTTAAAAACCGATAAACATCAAAACAAGGTGAAATCACATTTTAATTTCACTTTTAACTTTTAAATCATATTTTTAAATGTAAATAAATTAATCATTTACTCGAAACATTTTTTCCTGCCCTGGATAAATTTATGTACATTTAAAAATATGATTTAAAATTTAAAAGTGAAATTTAAAATGTGATTTCACCTTGTTTTGATGCTAATTGTCCAAACAGTTTTGGACCTCAAAGTTAGTCCTCACTAATTTGATGATGAATAATTAGTTTGATTTGGTGATATTTTGCTAATTTAATCGGTAAAATCATAACTTTTAAGTAATAAATCCAAAATAATTGAAAATATTACCAAAAATTGAAACAAAAATTCGGAGATGGATACCAACGATTGATAGATAGGGCGATTTTGGCATCATTTTAGAGCATTTTAAGCATATTTATTTAAGTTTAATGAATGATTGTCATTTATTTAAAGTATTTATTTTGTTGTACCTAGTATGGCCTAGTTTATTTTAATTGTTATTACCCGAAATGAATGGGAATAGCGATTTGTTTTTAATTGTAACACCCCCATACTCCAAGTGCCTTACCAGGACCATTCAGGTATGAAGACATTACCATCTCGGTTACCCGAGGCAATGATAATCAAACAACAATGAAGAAACAACGTTTATTATAAATGATTAACGAATAGTTACAATCCTCAAAACCAAACCAAAAGTACGATACATGTTCTCAAACTGAGTGTTCTAACTGAAATGTAAATAAACTAAAAGCTACAGTGGAAGACTCCTATCATCATGTCGTGGCATCCCAGCTATCCCAGTACTCATCTCAATACCTGCTCAATATCTTCTCACCATCCCCGAATGGATCACCGCAGGTTTACAAAACAACACCGGGGTCAGTACTAATCACACAATCAATATAAACAACAATGATAAGATAAACAGACAGCTTAACTGTCACACACACACACACACAACCAACCAATTCCCATCATCTCAATACTGACTGTCCACTGGACCATCCCTGCCAGTGGGGGACCGCAGCCGTACCCACCAAATCCCCGCTCCACGTAGTGAGCGATAACCCTGTCCATTAATGTGTACATCCCTTCTGTGGCGGGTTCCACAGAAGGCGAAACTAGGGCGTGAAGTCACTCCCGCAAGTGACCCCACTCTGCCGAGGTCACGCCTCGCGAACCATCAACAACGATCACAACCACAATCACAATACAATTATTACAGCAAACAACCAAATACAATACATCAACCAATATCCCATTATGGGACTAATACTGAGTAGGAAATCCTACCTGGTATGCACACAATCAGACGGTCTCTCTTCGAGTAAAAAAGCCTCTTCTATGAACCCTCCTCCTATCATACAACACATAGAGGCTACCAATTACATACTACACATAAAAACCCCCAATCTCTAAATTAGGGTTTAACCAAATCAAAGGAAATACAATAAAAAGGGTACGTAGATCTTACCCTCGACGCAAGGAACTCAACGGTATACAACGACAAGAACCCACCGTCGAACTCCGGAATTTCTAAGAATGCGATTAAGAAGATGAACTTGTTTGCTTTCTCTCTTAAACAGGAATTTAGGTTTTGTAAAAGTGATTTAGAATAATGACGATGAAGCTTAAATACCTTAATCGCATAATTAACAAAACCCGAGAAAACTCCCCGTAAAACCGGACACTCGATCGAGTACCCAAGGTACTCGATCGAGTACCCCCTTACTCGATCGAGTGCCCCACTACTCGATCGAGTACCCAACAGTCGAAACTATTTTATTTCGCAACTTACCCTTACTCGACAGAGTAAGGCCTACTCGATAGAGTACCCCAAGACTTATAAATACGGAGTATTACAGTCTTCCCTCCTTAAAAGGAACTTCGTCCCCGAAGTTCAAACCACTACTAAACAAAGGTACTCCCATAATATTCCCGACTCAGCAACCAAAACAAAATTCAACATAAAACATGATATTAACCCAACTCATCCCGACAAACATACCGACACAACATATAAAAGGGGTATAAAACTCTTAAAAACTACTCGCGATCATCTCCTACCCCCCTAAAAGAAACAAGGTTACGTCCCCGTAACCATACATACCTGATCAAAAAGGAAAGGGTAACGCTCTTTCATAGCTTCCTCTGGCTCCCATGTAGCTTCCTCGGTCTCGTGGTTAGACCAAAGGATCTTAAGCAAAACTGTCTCACCACTCCTAGTCTTTCTAACCTTTCGGTCTAGAATCTGCTTAGGCACCTCAAGATATGGTAAGGACTCATCTAGCTCTAAGCTCTCTGCCTCTAACACATGTGACGGGTCACTCACATACTTCCGCAGCTGCGATACATGAAACACATTATGCACTCTCTCTAATGCAATTTGGTAAAGCCGGACGATAAGCAACTTCCCCAACTCGCTCTAAGATCTCATAAGGCCCTATAAACTTCTGATTTAGCTTGCCTTTCTTCCCAAATCTCATAACCCCGCGCATAGGAGAAACTTTCAAAAGAACCTTGTCCCCAACTTGAAACTCTATGTCCCGACGATGTAGATCTGGATAACTCTTTTGTCGATCCTGGGCCGCTCTCATCCGTTCCCCGATCATCTTAATCTGTTCCACCATCTCATGCACCATCTCTGGTCCTAAAACCACTTTGCCTCGACTATCGTCCCAACAGATTGGACTCCTACATCTCCTCCCATACAAAGCCTCAAACGGTGCCATACCTATACTTTGGTGTGATAGTCGTTATTGTAAGAAAATTCTATCAAGTCCAACCTCTGCTCCCAGATACCACCAAAATCCATCACACAAGCTCGCAACATATCCTCAAGAGTCTTGATTGTTCTCTCGTCTGCCCGTCATCGCGGGATGAAATCTTTGTACTCATCTTCAAAGTTGTTCCCAACGATTCCTGCAACTCCTTCCAAAACCTCGATATAAACCTCGCATCTCTGTCGGACACTATGTCCTTAGGGACTCCATGTAACTTCAACACGTTCTTTCGATAGGCCATAGCCCATTGTGCCTTAGTCCATGTATCTTTCATTGGAACAAAGTGAGTGACTTGGTCGACGATCTACTATCACCCAAATCATGTTGTTACCTTGTTGACTCTTTGGCAAACCCACAATGAAATCCATGGAAATGGATTCCCACTTCCACTCAGGTACCTCTAAAGACTGAATCTTACCTTGTGGTCGTCTCTGTTCCCCTTTAACTCTCTGGCATGTCAAACAACGGGACACAAACTCAGCTGTCTCTTTCTTCATCCCAGGCCACCAAAACGTTTTCTTCAAATCCTTGTATAGCTTGTCTCCACCTGGATGAACTGAATATGGTGTGCAATGTGCCTCTGTCATGATAGTCTTTTTCAGCTCCTCATCATTAGGAACACACCACCTACCATCAAACCTCAAACTACCATCTGTATGAATAGAAAACCGGGACACTGTCCCTTTCTCTACTCCAGCTCTCCACTCCACTATCTTAGGATCCAAAGCCTGCTTACCTCGAATATCATCATAAAACTCAAGATGTCTTGTCATATCACCCATGGCATCTCCTTTCGAATCATATGTATCCCAAAACTCGCTACCTCATCCCTCGGCCTCATCAAGGATAGAGCTGTACACGAGAATGTACACTCTTCCTACTCAAAGCATCAAAGAACAACATTGGCCTTCCCTTCATGGTAGATGATTTCCATGTCATAATCGCCAATCAGCTCCATCCACCTCCTCTGTCTCATGTTCAACTCCTTCTGCGTGAAGATGTACTTGAGACTCTTGTGATCAGAAAATACCTTAAAGATTGCTCCATAAAGGTAATGTCTCCAAATCTTGAGAGCAAACACCACTGCACCCAACTCCAGGTCATGAGTAGGGTAGTTCTCCTCATAAGGCTTCAATTGCCTAGAAGCATAGGCAATCACTTTACCATTCTGCATCAACACACATCCCAACCCATTCTTCGAGGCATCTGTATAAACCTCAAAGTTCTCGCTCCCTTCAGTAATGCTAAGACAGAGCCGTGTGGTCAAACGCTCCTTTAATGTTTGGAACGCCGTCTCACAACTCTCATCCCAACGAAACCTGTTCTCTTTCCTCATCAACGCTGTCATAGGTCTAGCTATCTTGGAGAAGTCCTTCACGAACCGTCTGTAGTATCCAACTAAACCCAAGAAACTCCTAACCTCGGCAACATTCTTCGGTGCTTCCCACTTTGTCACTGCCTCAATCTTTGCCGGATCCACAGCTACCCCATCTTTAGAGATTACATGCCCCAGAAAAGCAACTTTCTCTAACCAGAACTCACACTTGGACAGTTTAGCATACAACTCATGATCCCTCAAAGTCTGCAACACGATCCTCAGATGCTCCTCATGCTCCTCCTTAGTCTTAGAGTAGACTAAGATATCATCGATAAACACCACTACAAACTGGTCCAAGAACTGTCTGAAGATTCTATTCATCAAATCCATAAACACTGCCGGCGCATTAGACAACCCAAATGGCATCACCACATACTCATAATGGCCATACCTCGACGTGAAAGCTGTCTTTGGTATGTCCACCTTTCTAATCTTCACCTGATGGTACCCCGACCTCAAATAAATCTTAGAAAAGACTGTTGCACCACTCAACTGATCAAACAGGTCATCTATCCTTGGCAAAGGATACTTGTTCTTTATCGTCACTCGGTTCAGCTCCCTGTAATCTATGCATAACCTCAAACTCCCATCTTTCTTCTTCACGAAAAGAACTGGTGCTCCCCACGGCGATACACTTGGTCTAATGTATCCCTTCTCTATCAGATCATCCAACTGCTTCCTAAGCTCCTCCATCTCCTTAGGACCCATACGGTACAGTGCCTTAGAGATCGGCCCCGTCCCTGGCTTCAACTCAACAGTGAAATCTATCTCCCTCTTCGGTGGCAACCCCGGAATCTCCTCTGGAAAAACATCTGCAAACTCTCCCACCACTGGTATCTCATCAACTGTCGGACTCTCTATCCGGTCATCTCTCACATGGCACAAGATTAAAGGACATCCCTTCCTCAGATAAGACTTCAAGGTCACAGCTGCAATCAACTTAACTTTGGGTTTGACTAGAAACCCACGATAAGACACACTAACACCCTTAGGACCTCTTAAAGACACTTTCTTTTGATGACAGTCTATCTTAGCTTTATACTTTCCTAACCAATCCATCCCGACTATCATCTCAAAACCGTTAAAAGGAAACTCTAGCAAGTCTACAGGGAAATCAACTTGCCCAACTATCAAAGATACATCTCTGAACAATCTCCCACACGATACAGACTCACCCGAAGGTATGAAAACTTGCTCACTAACAGACTCATATACTCTCAAACCCAACTGTTTGACATGACTCGAAGACACAAACGACTGAGAAGCCCCCGAATCAAACAAAACAAAGGTAGGAATACCATTAACAAGGAATGTACCGGTGATAACGTGCGCATCTTCCTCAGCTGCTTTCTTCTCCATCATGAATAACTTGCCACTGGTTTTCTGCCCACCTCCTTGGACAGTACTGGCTGAGGTGGTCGGCTTAGCACCCGACCCTTGATTGTTGTTGTTGTTGCTCGCTAGTGGTTTCTGATAAGAATTACCGCCGTTGCGGTTGCCTCCACTCTTGTAACTCTGACTTCCCCGGTTTGGCCATGATCCAGTAGGTCTGCTTCGCTCGCGAAGCTCGCGAGTCTCGGAAAGATCCTGGTGCACTTGTGCACTCATGTCTCTTGTGGCCTACACCACCACAAATATAGCAGGTCACTCCCCAACTATTACTCACACTTCCACGACCACGCCCAAAGGAAGCCCCAAGATCCTTCGAACCCGGACCCGAAGAAAATCCCTTAGACTGATTGTGGTTGCCTTTCTTGTGATTCGATTGGCCACCACCCTCGCTCTCAGACTTCCTCTTCTCACCACCTAACCTCTCCACCAACCTCTCAGCTCTCCCAGCCCTCTCATAAGCTTCCTTAACATCAGTAAGGACTCCCACGGGTAACTTATCTATAATCTTAGGGGTCAACCCCCTCTCAAACCTCAATGCCAGATTCTCCTCACTCAAACCCATATCCTCAGCATACCTAGACTTCTCGTTGAACAGTAGGTAGTACTCGACCACGGACATCTCGGCAGTCATCTTAAAACCATCAAACTCTTCTCTCAACTTACTCCTCACATGTTCCGGTACAAACTCCTTCCTCACAGCCCTACGAAACTCCTCCCAAGGTATAGCAGGTAAGCCTTGGTTTGTATATATCTCCTTAGCACTCACTTTCACTGAATCCCACCACTTGCCTGCTGCCTCTCTCAGATAGAACGCAGCCTGTTCCACCCTCATCTCATCAGGGTAGTGAACCAAATCTAATATGTTCTCCATCTCTCTCAGCCAACTATCAAGAAGGTTAGGCTCCCCAACTCCCTTGTACTCTTTCGGGTTAAACCTCGCTATGTAGAGGCTGATTTTTGAATGGTCAACCTCCTTCTCCTTATCCTTATTCTTATCCTCATTCACTTTCTTTAGGGTCTCAGTAAGAGCATCCTGGTGCTCTAACATCTTAACGATGTCATCCACGGTCATAAGCTCGACTCTCGCATACAAAGCAGTCTTCTTGGGCGGCATCTTGAAACTATACATATATAAGAAAGGGTAGATATGAACACACGTACAAAACTTCGAAACACGAAAACACGCCACCCAGGACCTACTCGATCGAGTTCCCAAACATACTCGATCGAGTAACGGGCTACTCGATCGAGTGCCCAACATACTCGATCGAGTACCCAAACATCAGACCTTAACAAACCTTCTGATCTCTTACCTACTCGACCGAGTAGCTAGGCTACTCGATCGAGTGACCCCCTACTCGATCGAGTACCCCTAGTTACTCGATCGAGTACCCAAAAACACGATTCTGGACTCAAAATCGTCAAAAACCCACCCGATCGAGTCAGTCCCACTCGATCGAGTCATGCTAATACATAAAAGCTACCCGCATGTTACGTCATATGCTAACATGCTAAACTTTATAAACCACATTATATCATAATAAACATGCTACGCATCTTTCTACTATCTACGAGATCATTTCATCATGTTATTAAATGCCACATTGTAAATCATCCAGCATGTTATCATCTCATCAACAAGTTCCCACATATCACCATTTTCTTTCACATGCTCAACTTTCTACTTCAACACCCAACAATTAACACATTTCATCACATTCTTACACAAGTTAACCAAACACACATACGACTCGACAAACACTTCCCCCATGTGACCGGTTCAAAGTTGTAGGGTGACCCCTGCGACTTTAGGACGTCTTCCAAGCCTTTGCACTAGCTCCTACAACTTTTACCCCGGGTTCATTTTAATTGACTCCCTATGTTCATTAGGTTCATTGGTTACAGGTTTCAGGATCGTCGCTCTGATACCATTTGTAACACCCCCATACTCCAAGTGCCTTACCAGGACCACTCAGGTATGAAGACATTACCATCTCGGTTACCCGAGGCAATGATAATCAAACAACAATGAAGAAACAACGTTTATTATAAATGATTAACGAATAGTTACAATCCTCAAAACCAAACCAAAAGTACGATACATGTTCTCAAACCGACTTTCTAATCGAAATGTAAATAAACTAAAAGCTACAGCGGAAGACTCCTATCATCATGTCGTGGCATCCCAGCTATCCCAGTACTCATCTCAATACCTGCTCAATATCTGCTCACCATCCCCGAATGGATCACCGCAGGTTTACAAAACAACACCGGGTCGATACTAATCACACAATCAATATAAACAACAATGATAAGATAAACAATGAATGACTTAACATCACACACACACACAACCAACCAATTCCCATCATCTCAATACTTGATGTCCACTTTGGACCAGCCACCTGCTAGTGGGGGACCGCAGCCGTACCCACCAAATCCCCGCTCCACATAGTGAGCGATAACCCCGTCCATTAATGTGCACATCCCTTCGTGGCGGGTTCCACGAAGGCGAAACTAGGGCGTGAAGTCACTCCCGCAAGTGACCCCACTCGGCCCCGTCACGCCTCGCGAACCATCAACAACGATCACAACCACAATCACAATACAATTATTACAAAGAAACAACCAAATACAATACATCAACCAATATCCCATTATGGGACTAATACGAGTAGAAATCCTACCTGGTATACACACAATCGGACGGTCTCTCTTCTGAGTAAAAAAGCCTCTTCTATGAACCCTCCTCCTATCATACAACACATAGAGGCTACCAATCACATACTACACATAAAAACCCCCAATCTCTAAATTAGGGTTTAACCAAATCAAAGGAAATACAATAAAAAGGGTACGTAAATCTTACCCTCGACGCAAGGAACTCAACGGTATACACAACGACAAGAACTGACCGTCTGAACTCCGGGAATTGCTAAGAATGCGATTAAGAAGATGAACTTGTTTGCTTTCTCTCTTAAACAGGAATTTAGGTTTTGTAAAAGTGATTTAGAATAATGACGATGAAGCTTAAATACCTTAATCGCATAATTAACAAAACCCGAGAAAACTCCCCGTAAAACCGGACACTCGATCGAGTACCCAAGGTACTCGATCGAGTACCCCCTTACTCGATCGAGTGCCCCAGCTACTCGATCGAGTACGCAACAGGTAAGAAACTATTTTATTTCGCAACTTACCCTTACTCGACAGAGTAAGGCCTACTCGATAGAGTACCCCAAGACTTATAAATACGGAGTATTACAGTAATTAAATACGATCTCGTATCGTCGGTTTGTAATTAATTAATAGTTTTATTTATTTTATTAATTAATATATAATAGTAATAGCTATGTAATTTAAATTGTAATAGTTATTCTTACCGGCGTTTCCAAAAGATGGATTACATCGAGACGGAGTCTATTTTTGGAAGGTGTTCCAAATCCCACAAGAAGAAGCCACTTTTGGAATGAAGAGGCAAGGTGGCCATACTAGGATTATTCATATGCTTGCTTGCTTTTGTTTTTCTCGCATGCCAAAATCGCCATACACATGCATTTCATTGTCGCGGTTGTCAATTCACGTCATTTACATTCACCGACTTAGTTCACTTATAGGGAATTTATGACTAAATTGACAAGATCTCTCACATAACAAAAATTGAGATTAGCCTTACCAATTAGTAACACCTATGAATCCCTTGTTCATTAGAGCCACGCTCGCCCAAGCGAGGTGTTCTCTTTTTACCTTGGGTAAGTAGGGTGATAAACGGTTATCACGTGCCAAAGTTGGTTGGACTCAACAGGGTATAAGACGGTCTTCTATTCCGGGGCTAGTAGATGGGTTTGTTAAAATCCGTCGATTAAGAGTTCTCTTGGTAGAATTAGTCAAGTGTTGACTTACCGAATTTACACAATTATGGGATGTTTCGCCCAAGCGATGCTCATTTTTGTTTAATATTTGGGTCTTGGAATCATTTATATAATTTAGTGGGAGATCATTATATAAATGTTAAAACTTATTGAACATGTTTTCACAAGTATTTTTAAAACATTGAATGTTAATTTTTCCTATTTTTCATTCTTTTTCATTAATGTATTTACTATGACATCGCACATTTTATCCTCCTTTCATCCTCTATTTATTATTATACTTGTTTCGTTCTTTCATAGAAAGCGGTTTCTTTGAAAGAATTCAGTAGAAATGATTGGTAACATGATTTACCAATTCACCTACATAAGCTTACAACAATTATTGCGATTATTTTACAACTAAACATCCATACATATTATAAAAAGGGGGTTTAATGTTGTGAACTCTTAATATGAGTTTAACAATAAGGAGTCAAATTTTATAAAGAGAGTCTTGATTTCGAAAGTGACATCTCCGTCATGATGATGACATATTAGTTTTAATTACTCAAGAGTAATTCAAAAGTTTGCGAAAAGAGTTTTCAAAAACACAAGGAATACTCCAATATGATACCGTCAAATGGCTCAATTCGAGAAAGGCCAAATCGATTGTTTATGCGCTAAAGAGTTTAGGCATATGATGACAATTGAACGGTTAGGTAGTCCAATTTTGCAAGAAGTTGAGATTTTGCCACATGTTGCACTCACTTTATAGTAATTCAATCTTACTAAATGTATAAAATATCACGAATGGCTTGAAGAGGTCTTCATAAGATTCATTTTTGCTTGTTGAAGCAAAGAGGAATGTGAAAGTGAGTGGGAGTTAAGAAGAAGCAACCCTAGATGTATGCGACAAGACAAAGTTGAAGGAGACATCTACTCAAAGGATAGGCTAGTTCCACTATCTTGGTATGAGATACCAAGTACGGGTCATTTCTTTGTAAAGAAGTTTACATGAATTGATAAAACGTAAGACGTCTAGCATAGGACTTTTTTGTATCGAAATGATACTAGAGTAACAATGATTTCGATAGGGACAAATGTACCTAAATTTGGTTTTAAAAGAATGTAATCATATATGTTTATACATAGAAGGCATCACTCATGTTATTTAAAACAAAAGATTGTACCTACTCCTATGATAACTTGGTGGTTGGTTTAGACCACTAGAGTTAGAGGAATTTTACATTCTTCACGAAAACAGAATGTTATACTATCTTATAGATTTTAAAGTCTCTAATCCGGTGAACCCAATTGATCAAACCTCAAGTAAATTCATTTAAAATGAGTAAACAAAAAGCACATTGAACAACCATTTGATTGAGAATCTTATGGTATGTGTGCATGTATTATGTTTTATTTTGCTGAAAAGAAACACAATAGTGAGGTGATTGACCATATACATACGGATGTGTAAGGCCGATAGTTGGTTATATATATACCTCGTTACTTTTACCGTAATGTTAAGTAGATATGAAAACCTCGTATATATTTAATAAGACATAAAAGTGATTTTTGAAATGTGGAATATTTTCGAAATGAAGTAGTAAACCAAAAGCACGACAAGATCAAAATGTTGATCGAAAATTTCAAAGTAATGCCTTTGAAGATCAAATGGGTAATATCAAGTAATGACCTTGATTATCACTAAGAAGATTGTGAACCATAGAGTATGGTGTAGTCAAGAATATAAACCGAACTTTATGAGATATAGTTTGAGGTTTTTCGCAATTTTGTAAGCTATTTAATCACTAAAAGTTTAAAGCCCGACTATAAAAGCCTAAATGACTCCGTATGAGATATGGATAGGGAGGGTCCCTAACTTGTCATTTTTATACATTTGGGACCATAAATATTTATGTTCAGAACCAATTTATGTATTTGTGAGGGTTATCCAAAACTGAACCACATGGTTTTTATTCCTTTAAAATGAGAACAAAGAGTTTGTGGTTCATAATGCTGTCTTTCTAGAAAGATTTTCATTTTCTGGAAGACAGAGTGGGAGAAATTTTAAACTTATGGAAGTCCAAGACCCACAAACTGAGTACAATACAAGAAGACGTTCTTTATTGAGGCTAAGTGGTTATAAAGAGATAATTTTGCGATAAGATTGCGTTACTTTTTGGAAGTGACAAATCATCAATCCTCATCAAAGGCTTTTCTGTAGTATGAACTCTATCTGATGGCGTGTCACCATGCAAGTCGAATTAGTCTTCTTGCACAAGATGTGATAGGAAGGAAACATGAGATGTTTTCAAGACTTGATTTGGGGCGATAACTTTGCACCAAATTAGGTTACCTTGATATTGTCATAAAGGTTACATAAGATGTTTAAATTTTGGGTTCATTACAGAGAGTTTGTGACAACCCAAATGCCTTTATCAATTCAAATGTTCTTAGCAATATAGCCTCTCATGAGGATGAGATTAGGCAAAAGGATAACGAAACTTTCTCCTTGAATACAACTCATGAAGGGAGAAGTTTTGTTGATCTTGTCAATGATAAGAAGCTTAGCATGCTTGAAAGACCCCTTTTGTGATCTTATATACGTCAAAGAGTTGGAACTTTGGGTTCAATCATGTAGTCTATCAAAATGGTATTACTCAAGTGTCGAGGTACCATGATGATACATGGAGTTTAGTGAGAGCTAAAGTGAGTTTCTTAGTCTAAATATGTGCTTGACATATTAGTGACTAGAAATGTAGCTAAGGTGATGTTTCTTAGTCTAAATATGTGTTTGACATATTAGTGACTAGAAATATTCTCGGGTGAATATTTGAGAGTAACATGGCGCATCTTAAACATCCGGATCTATTGAGATAGATTTCCATGGATATTAGCATTTTAGTCAAGAGACTTATGTGATTAGATTCTTGACTCATTCAAGTTGTTGAATAATTAGTATGATCTCTTGTGCTTCCGCTGCAGGATCTATAAAATATGCTAAAAGCTGCTCTCGTCGGGACTCATCATATTGAGAATATGAGAAGTCATTACCAATCATTTCATAGTGAGTGTCACTAGATGATTATCAAGAGCATTCTCGAGTACTTGAGAAGCACTGAGAATTTACCCTTGTAGTGTGGAGGAATGAATTTCGTGTAAAAGGATTACACGGAAACATTCCTATAATTATAAGATGTTATGGGCCTTGTTAAGGAATGGTTAGCATGTAAAAGAACTATGTGCATAAAGAATAATATGTATAAGAAGTTATACATATATGTATAAGAAGTTATATATGTATAAAGCAGATATGTATGAGGAGTCATACATAAAAGATGTCATATGAAGGATGTGTATGTATAAGTATTATACGTACAAATCATGAACGAAAGCTAAGTACATTATAACATCCGATGTTGTAAAAGAGATAGTTGATATCCAGAATTTAATGGAACTAGAGTAGTTCTGTTAGCCGAATATCGTCTCCTGGGAGATTGTGAAAACAGTGCTAATGTTTGACTGGCTTTAGAACCAAAGTCTAAAAACTTGTTTAGACATGTACTTAGAAAGGCTTTATGTGATGAAAAGATTGCATAGAACAAAGGAAAATAGCAATGGAATTTAGAGTGATGCAACTGTTGTTAATCCTCTAACCAAAGCCGTTGGCATAAGGTAGACGTGATGGTTATGTTATCTCAATGTGATTGAGGAGTATACCTTAATTGCTAAAGATCGTTATGTAAATATTGGATAGAGTATTAATATTTACGTAAGTCATGATCTCATTCATTGTTTGAGTCTCTTTAAGAACTCAATTATTCAGTTGGACTGAAAACAAGAATACCTTGTTTATCCAAATTGGTTGTGGAGACAATGTTGAACCCCAATTAAAGTGAATAGGATGAACATTGTATTAGCCCCTAGTCACTTAACGTCTCGGAGTGACTAGATTGTAAGACGATTGATGGTAGGTTCAGTACCATAAGGTCATAAGGATGACTAGTCGTTTACATAGGCAGACTGTGGGACACTTTTCCGGGCAGTGACATTTATAGAGTCCCTTAGATCTATTACAGACGCCTGGTCGTGGCAGGGACTTCTATGATATTCCTATGAGTCGATTCTTTAAACTGGAGACTATTATCTGAGCAAGTGCAGTTTTCGAGTGACTTTGGTTTTTGTCCTAGGTCGTGCCGTGAAAGGAGGCCAATGACATCTACTGGGTCATGGTGATCTGTATTGTGCAAAAGGATAGATAGGGCAGGCAGGAATTATCCACCCACGTCGGGTTTAAACATCTCAAGGCCACTCGAGGAGTTATGACTACAAATGCGTGGCCATGCTCGGAAGTAATCTGTGGGAGATTTTTTCGGTCAGGTAGTCACACTCCCGATCGATAAAACCACTCACGATATGTTCATGTGCAAGTGCGACCTGAAAGACACCTTGCATTGAGTGGGAAGTTGTTGTTAAAACGGACAATAGAATCGGTAACACACCCTTATAGAGTATAAGCAGGATAATGTTGGGATAAGGAGTTATCTACATTTGTGTGTTATGATCATCGCACAACTTGTCTCGGACAAGTGGGAGATTTTTGGAGTTTTGTCCTCCACAATAGTGCGTGATAATATTATTAAATCTCATTAAGGAATATGCATGGGATATTCATTGGCAATACAAGTCAGCTGATCAACGTATATCGGTAAAGGTTGGCCAACTAGGGTTTGACGTTACTGTCGTGAGACGGCGGTGTTCAGCTGATCCCTTTCGGTCACACCTAAAGGAACGAACCCCACATGAAAACTAGTTAATTGTATGAGATACAAATTAATTAGTCCCTTGATAAATTGACTAAGAGTTAGTTGATTAATTAATTTAGAGAGATATTGAGTTGTGAACTCGAGGCACTGAATTATGAGGAAATTATCAAAGTTTTGAGTTGTACTTGTTGGGTACATTTGATGGTAAAATAAGGAGTATTGTCTGGATGTTAGCGGTTGTTGATGAGAGCTTGTGATATTATTATTGGCTGAACTGGTTTAAGAGTGTGAGTTTTTGGAAGACAGACTTTGAGCTGGCTGTTTAGGAGCTGACTGATTTTTGAAAGTTATAGAACTATGTCGAGCCTCGACATAAACCAAAGCGCTTCTTGGGAGGCAACCCAAGCTTAATTATTTATTGTTTTCATGCGTGTTTAATATTTATATGCATCTTAGTTATTTATTCGAGTCGGCTTAAGTGCCTCCCTGAGTTTCGCAACCTTTGTAGGGGGATGTTAATAGTGTCAGTTGCAACAAAAAGTTAGTTTAGGTTAGAATAAAAAATGCTGTTGGTATTCTAGGTATTATGCCACTTCCATATTTCACAGATCATGGTCGAGTTCTTATATTTTGCAGGGATGCTATTATCGGACTACTTATGGGTTGATGATGGAATAAAAAACGAAGCCCTGTTGCAAGCTGCAGTTGGAGATCAATAGAGATTATGGGATCATAATGCAGGCTGATCATACTAGATTGATTTACTTGAGAGCTGTTGCCGGAAGTACTAGATCAAGAGACATGTGCGGTTTTAGAGATTTACAGCTGCAAGTCGCCTATAAATTGAATCCGCTAAGTACCTAATTCCCTATTATTTTTATTATATGCTAAATTTTTGTTTTGATGTCCATTTTGACATCGAGGACGATGTCGAGTTTAAATGTGGGGAAGAGGCGAGCTATCTTGAAAATTTTTGAGCTTTTGGATAAGAAATATGAAATGGGTAGCATTCTAAAGTCACTAGCATGCTAAAATTTGATTCGTATATAAGATGGTTGCAGTGTTGAACATAAAGTGATGTCTGAGTGTGTATTAGAGCTTATTGTGTTGTTAGAACTTAAACGTGACAAGTTGTTTGGCTGGAGTTCAAGTAGTATGCTGAATGTTGTAATGTTGTTTGTTAGTCCTCAATGTTGATAAATTTTGCTAGAATTAATGTTTTTCTAGTAATAACCTTATGCTTATTGGACTAACTAGGATAAGAGAGTCGACGACGAACTCTAATCTAACAGCTTTTCAAAAAAAACTAACTTAAAAATAATTTCACTATTATCATTAGCAGTAATATAAAACATTTTGAAGTCGTGTATATAATAGTTTTTCCTCCACTTTGAGCTTGAATTGATTAATTAAGTGACATACATATTTTAAGTCTCCTTTAAATTAGAATTATAAAGCACTTACTTTGCCTACCTTTATTACACTTTTTATTGACTCTAGAGTGTGGGAGCGTAAGCCGGTCTTATTAACCAATTTATTTTCATAGGTGACTCCTGCTTTAAGTTCTTGACCTCAATTCTCTCTGGGTCTCCGGTGCCCGAGTGATTAGACCCTTAGGAGAACTCAATCAATGTATTGGGAGAATGCCTAATGACTTGTTCGGATGGGCGAGATCTATTGATTGAAAGCTCACTACAAGGAACAATGGATAAACGGGTACGGAAGGTGGAGATTGAAAAAAAAAAATTAAAAGAGGAAAAAATATGAAGAAAAAAATTAAAAGAAAAAAATGAAAGAAAAAAAAGTCAAAGAAAAAAACAAAAAGAAAACAGAAAATATGAAGAAAAAAAATGAAAGAATAAATGAATGAGTAAAAGGATGTGGAGATGTGTGGTGGTGTGGTGGCTGCATTATGGTGACAAGTTAATTGTGGTATGATGGATACACTAAAATCTTCGTGAGAACGATCCTTGTACAATGTACAAGAAAGTAAATCCCCTTTCCCTAGGACTTTAAATTGTTGACACCCTTTTCTACGAGTCAATACACTTGCACATGCGCATGAAGGTAGTTGGACCGAGTGTATTGCTAATGCATTTATTTATAATTGTAATTAAGAAACGGTTTAAAATATTATGATGGTTAACTAATTAGTTGTATAGTTTGAAATGGAGAGAAAATTTGGTATATGTTGCTTCATAATCTAACTTTAAATGTTTTGCGTTGACTCACTAACTTAAATAAAATGATAATTAAAATTGTTTTAGTTTGATGTCGGTAACTTTTTCTTGGTTATGTCTAAAATCTTTGAGAGTGATAATTTATTTGTAGCTCTTGTTTTGTCATTGTCGAAGACGACAACAATCTAAGTGTGGGGGAATTTGATAAGGCGATGTTTACCCGTGTTTATACCCCTTAATTATATATTTTTATAGTCGCTTCTCATTCTATTTGAGCTATATAATATACTCTTGTCACTTTATTTGTTTAATAATTAAAAATGTTGTATTAGTGTTAAATGAATTAATTTACGTCTATTTTAAATTAACAGGTCATTGGCGGATGAATTACAAGACCGTTCGTTCGAATTACTGAGATAATAACAAAAGTGGGCCTTGTGCAAATTAAGTGGATCAAAAGCAATATAAGAACCAAGTGGTTTTACACGTGGGTTTGTTAAACTAGTGAACAAAGACAAAGACAAAGTCAAGACCACAAAATTAGAAGAAAGACAGAAGCTACGAGAAGTCGAGCACAACTCAACCATGGAAACTTCAGATTTATTTCAGGTTCCCAAATTTGATCTCTTCCGATATTTTACTCAAAATCAATCCCAAATTTATCCAAATACCGACCTTGTTTAAGTATAAATACCAATGTTCTCTATTAGAATAAGGGGCGAAGGAGGCGAAAAAGAGGCGAATACCCATATATTTTATAGAAATTGAGCGAAATTGTGTGACGATTTGAAACCTAGTTGGGTTGTGAGAGCAGTAGAAGACGGTACTCCGTCGTAGTCTTTGGAGGTGCGACATCTGAAGGTTGTGCGACCGATTTCGGATAGAAATTAAGTTTTCTCTACCTCTCTTGTATTCAATTTATGGTTTATTTTCGTTGATTAATTTTAGTATTGAAAACCGTTGGTTGTTTATTGTTTATCTTTCGGTTATTTATATCCAAATTTTTAGTCGTTTTAATCATAAGTTGCGGTTTTCAGTTTATAATTTGTTATCTTATTATGATTGGAATTGTAAACTTCTGCTAATTGTGTGATTCTGGTTTAGTTCGAGTTACATAATACGAGTTACAATTAGCTTAGATTAATCTCTGCGAATTAGTGTTAGCTTGAGTTAGGAGTAAAATCTGGTCTGTTAATCTTTAAGTTGTGACGATATTGAAGGGTTAATTGGGTTAATGATGTCTTCTTGGTTCGATAATGCTTCTAATCTGGTCGTTAGTAACAAACTTACATTGGTCGGTTAGTTAAAGAATCGGTCTAGGTTTAGTTCAGGTCGGTTGTAATCTAAGAGAAGATAGGGAGTTCTTGTTATCTTGAATTCCACAGTTAATCTATAAATATACTTGAGATTTGATGTAGACGTAATCGGTTAACAAGCTAAAATTACCATAAGAATATGTGCTTAATGGGGTATTTGACTACGCTTCTAAATATTAGACATTACTATTAGTATTTAGTTCTGTTAGTTCGTTTAGAATCACAAATGAAATCCACCCTAAGTACATAATATTAATAGTCGTAAATATGTAAATAAATGGTATATATGCAAGTTAGTGAATAAAAGTACTCAATTGTTAATTAGTTTTTCCAATCTCTCAGTGGGATCGACCCTACCTATCCTTTACTGCGTTATTATTTTTGAGGTTAAGATAAGTTTATAAATTATTAATTTGTATACGCTTAACGACACGTATTTGACTAATAATTACCAACACTAATATCCATCCTTTATTGCTCTTATATAACATAAGTATAAATATCCACGATTCTTAGTTAACATATCCCTAATAACTAGACTACACCCACATACATTGAATATAAATTATTGTAATTATCACCATTGAAATTCTAGTCAAAGTCCACATCTAAATCACACTCTTCCTCGGGTTCATCACCTTCTCTTAAATTCTCTAGTGTGGTATCCTTGCCGATAATTAAATCAGAATCAATTAGTATCTCTTTATGGCGCACTAGACTATGTACCTCATAGTTATCATGATCATAATCCGTAAGCTGCTCAAATTGCTCATATTATCCACCTTTGGTTCTTGTGGTTACCTACCTTACTTTCCTATTCATAATCTATTGTCACTCTACATGTTCCTTACACATCCAAACTAGCTCCTCTTATTTATGGTGTGATTGGTAACTAGCTTAAATACGTGAACAATTATCTTCCTCACCAATGTGTTTATAAGGTATATATGTCTCTTAAACACGTATAATAATACAATTTCTCTTACCCGAACAAATAGCTCATTCTTATTAATTACCACTGATATTAAACAAAAGCAAATTATATGCATCACTCATCTAAGCCTCAAATATGCCTTATGTATTACAAACCTCCAGATGATTCTTTTAACTTCCTTTGTCAATTCAAGTAGCTATTACCACAAGTAAACTAGTTCCCTAATGTATCCCCGATAAAATTCATTTACATCACTCTATGTCAATGCTCTACTCCTCCTAAGGATTTAAGTTCTTCCCCTCATATGTACCAATGATCAAATCGACTCCTTAATACTAATTACCTCAAACTAATCTCATCAAGTAAGAATCACCACCGTTTGGTCTAAGCTTTCCATTTCCTCAAAGTCATGTCCCCACCTAAATTACCAATATCATACCTATGTAATTCTTTTGTCATAACTTAAGCAAAAGGAGTGTATGCCTTCTCAGTTACATCTATGAAGTTCTCTGCAAAAATTCATAATAACCTATATATCACAATTTACATCCCGATAACGTATTTACGCTTATCATCAAAATTCAAAAGTACCACTCAGTGCATTATGCGGAGTCAATATGACAAAATTATATTTTAATATCTTTGCACTAATTCGGACCCTAATCACCTATAACATTCATATCAATAACTATCACTCAAATTGAACAAGTCTTATTACCTCAATTCATTTCTTTTTTACGTTACAATAAATATTTTTTACTCCTGGTATTTATACGACATAACGTTATCATCATCAAATATAGTAACATAAAAGCTAATCCCCCTTATTTTTTTAACTGACCAACTTTTTCTTAATAATCCTCCAAGTCAAATCGGATCATTTGTGTGATAATCTTTCATGAAACGTTATCTACTTATATATCACAATATATTTCTTACCACTATATTAACACAAATGAATTCATCAATAGCTTAACTGATTAGTTACATTATTCCTCAACTTTTATGTATATGACAAAATCTTTGAAACGTCTCTAGTTTCCCATATTCATGAAATCAATACTCAATTCATTTGCCTCTTACGAAGGTAACTTCCATTTCTACAACTCACTGTTTTCGCGATTTCTAAATTGGCAACCACAAATAGGTGAATTCATTCATACAAACTTCCCTAAGCTTTCAATTTCTCGTAAAAGTACCTTTGGTATGTGATTAATTTAGACCATTTTCCCTCTCCTTTCCTATGCATTGTGACCCGTTTTGAGACGGGTTATGCACCCCTGCTTGCATTTTGTGCCCCAATTCCTCCTTCTATGAGTTGTGTCTCATTTTATAGGTTTTAAGACAAAAATTAAGAGTTCATTGCTGGTAGGCCGACAGCCGGCAGGGAACCCTCCCCTCATGCCTTAGAAGAAAAATGGAGGTTTTGGGCCAAAAGAGAAATAGACACGCTGCCGGCAGCCGGTGGCATGACAGAGAGTCCTAGAAGAAAAAGAAGAAAAGAAGAAGAGGGAGTGTCTCTTGCCGGTAGGCCAGCAGGCAAAGACATCAATCCAATTCTTAGCCAAATTTCAAAGGCAAAAGAAGTCAAAATTGAAAAGGGCTCGCTAATTCATTTGTACACTTAACCCCTCATTTGTGACCTAATTTCATGGAAGACCATATAGACCCCTCATAATTCATTTGTACACACAACCCTAGACTATTAATTATTTCCAAATTTATGCAAGTGTCCTTAATCATAGTTTTAATCTTTCCCTAATTAAACACTAATTACTTAGCAATTTAGCCTAGATCTAGTTTAGTTGGATAGTTTAGATTTGGGTATTTGGCTTGTAATAGAAGATTGTTGAAGAACTTCTTCTAATTATTAATCCAAGACTCAATCTTTCCTCATTGTTGGTATAATTATCTTCCTACTTTCAATTATTTGTCATTTGTTTACATATTCATACTTGCTTAATTAGTTTATCTTTGCAAACATGTTTCCTTTTACTTGTTTTACCTCAAAGTTTACATCTTTTTGTGTTTGTTCTCATAAATATGTGTGAGTAGTGCCTTACTAAGTTAGCCGGGTTCACAAGTGTAGGCCACCGATGTGAAGACGGGGCTTTTGTCCATGGAGACCAAAATCTCCAACAAGATTACTTTTCCGCTCCTATCTTCCCTCCACAACAACAACAAGAGGGGCATGACGCTCAATGGTTCGGGCGGGCGAGGCCTTACTTCGGGAGCGACCCGAATGCTTCCGGGTCAGGAGGTGGAGGCTTGATGGCGGATGATGGTGAGAGCTCGATGAACATGGATGACATCATCCGTGATGATGATTTTGGAGATGTGGACGGGGATGATGATGATGACGATTCCCAGGCGGCCCAGTAACGATGGCTTAGCTTGGTCCCGAATTCAATCCAAAGCCTAAGTATGACTCCCTAAATCCAAATCTCTCATGCATAATTAGAATAGTTTGCATTTAGCTTACTTGTGATATATTAGAAATAGTTTCATATAATTGCATTCATATAGGATTGCATTAGAATTTAAATTCATGTAATATATTGTAACATATAGAATTGCATTCATGTAGTATAATTTGCATTGTATGTCAGTTTTTGCATTTAATTTGAATCATGTATTGTATGCTTATTTAAAAATACAAAAAAAAAAATTGAAATATTATCAAAAACAAGCATTTACTTTCCGAAATTCTTCCACACATTTATTTCCTTTAGGAATTATGTAAATAAATAAGTGTGGGGAGGAAATTCAATTATTTAAAAATACAAAAACATGTTATTTATTTTTAAATATCCAAAAATCCAAAAAATATATTCTTTTATTTCAAAAATTGCCTCTCAACCACATTTCATCCGTCATTGGATGTTGTAAATATTAAGTGTGGGGAGGAGGCCCCAAAAAAAAACAAGTAATTTTATTTTAAGAAAAATTTCCAAATAACAAAAACAAGTTTTTTATTTCAAGAAAATTTTCAAAAATACAAAAACATGTCCTTTATTTATCCTATTTCTTCCCTACATTTCTTTCCATTGAGGACGATGTAAATTTCAAGTGTGGGGAGGAAAATATCCACTTTGTGTATATTTGTATATATTTACTTGTAAATTTGAGAAAATTTCAAAAAAATGCCTAAGAATTTAAAAAAATTTCAAAATTCCAAAAACATATGCATTGTATTTATATGTTTTGTCTAATAAGTGGCACCGACACTTGGAACATTTGAAACAAAAGGAGACTAGAAGACGCTTGGTATAACCGCTCCTATCTCTTTCTCCTTTACCATTCTTTTCCTTTATTTTGTTAAATATATGGAGGAGGACATGATTTTGTGATGTGGATGTTCCCTTGGGTTGGGGAACTTGTGGTTTCTGTTGTTTATGTGCTGCTAGAATTTAGACAAATTTGTTGCATGTTTCAATTTCGTGTCATTTACATTTCCGCATGCATTTGTAATATGTGAATATGTGTAGTATTTCCATATGTTCTGCATCGAGTTTGTATATAAATGTTTTTGGCCAAATGTGGTCTATGGAGGGAGTATGATACCCCTATAATAAGATACGTCCCAATCATGGCTTTCCCCTCCCCATGGCTCGCACCCGTGTCCACATGGTTACATTTTTGGAAAAAGGGCATGTCTAATAAGTCTTCACCGCCCTGTGTGACCGAAGGACCGTAGGCTAGACCTAGACTTCCATCCAACTACTTAAAAGTGAGGAATAGAGCCTCTTATGAGGTCAGTACATCCATACCCGACCCCTGTTTAGGATTGTGAGTAGGTCTCCTCGCGAGACGTGTCATGTCAAGACACATAAATGTGTCGTTTGTTCCTTAGACCATGAGTTGTCCTATTTTTTTTTGTATACTTTATGAAATAAACTCGTTGCTCATATTTGTTTAGCCTCACATTGTCAAACTAGCCCTTGTTTCGACACTTTAGTTTAGGACCCATCTTCTGTTTTACCCCCTTGAGCCTTGAGCCTTTCCATTGGTATAACTACTAAACAAACCACATTCCAAAAACGACCTTCCTTGATCAAGAAGTTGTCAAGCGTTTGTGACTGTAAGAGGGCGGATTATGGAGTCCTAATTGGTAAGCTAAGTTCACTAGAGCCAAAATTTCAGTTTCATTTTGGCAATTTTTATATAAATAAGAGGTTTTGAAAAAAAAAAGCAAAAAATAGAAAAAGGGAAAATTGAGAAAAGAACAAAAAGAGTTAGCATGCATGTTTATAGGATTGTGCATATTAGTTGAGATGAGAAAAAGTCAAAGCAACACCCCAACTCATCATAAAAGGGGTAGAAAAAGGCGTTGCTAAATAAAGAGGGCATATGATGTTTTTCCAAATGAATCAGATTTTCAATGTGACTTTTGGTAACTAAATTCATGACTTTTGTTGAATTCATTTGTTGTAATAAAGTCGGGAAGAAGGAATTTTGACAACTCCTTGATATGAACGTCACATTATCCATATGGTGCTTGCACCAATCCCGTTCTGACCTACCCATAATCCCCGTTACAACCCTTTGTTTCATTTTGTATGCATTATTCCTTTTTGCATCTCACATTGTCGTAGGATAGAATTACACATTATATTGCGGGCACGTTTCACGAGTCGTAGTAGGAGAGTGTTTTGGTTACTTTTTGCACAAGAAAACACTCGTTCTTCAAATGTGTGACGAGTGAAAAACGCGACGAAGTCGGTAGTCTAGGTCCCTCTAGTCATGGGTCCCTCTCTCAGTTAAATCTTGAGACGTGTCATGTAATTCTTGTAGGACTAGCTTTGCTACCCCTTTCCCGCCTTAGAATGTGTTTCTTTGGCTTATGTGATCACATTTGGGTTGCTTGGGCCATCCTTAGGGGGTTGTCACCTCGTTGGGATTTTGAGATGGTATCTCCCAACTTGGGCCTATCATTTTTTAAAACAAAACGGCCGCTTAGATGAGGAAAGCGGCTTGACCTTTTTGTGATGCATCCTATATGTTGATTCGTGCTTAAATGTTGGATGTGTCAACAAATTTCCGCAAGCCCCCACTTGCCTTGCAAGGGAACAGATACTTCATTGTGTTTCATTGTGAGTTGAAGGGACGGAGAAGGCCCGTTAATTGCCTTTCATCGGATATTATTAGTTAAGTTAGGTAGAGGGGTGAATAAAAGTCAAAAGTTTTGCTCACTTACTCATGGACGAGTAATGTCTAAGTGTGGGGATGTTTGATATATGATTAATTTAGACAGCTTTCCCTGTCCTTTCCTATGCATTGTGACCCGTTTTGAGATAGGTTATGCAACTCTGCTTGCATTTTGTGCCCTAATTCCTCCTTCTATGAGTTGTTTCTCATTTTACAGGTTTTGAGACGGAAATGAAGAATTGGGAGGAAGGAAGGTTTTTCAGAAGATAACATAGGAAAGAAGAGGAGGGACAACGGAGAGAAGTTTCTCAGCCAGTTGGCCGGCAGCCGGTCTGCCGGCTGGGAACCCCCTCCCTACCTCCAAGGAAAAGAGAAAGTGAAGAAGAGCATAGAAGAGTTCTCTACCGTAGGCCAGCAGCCGGGTGCCGGCAGGGAACCCTCCCCTCATCCCTTAAAAGAAAAATGGAGGTTTTGGGCCAAAAGAGAAATAGGCACGCTGTCGACAAAGATACCGGCAGCCAGTGACACGGCAGAGAGTCCAAGAAGAAAAAGAAAAGAAGAAGAGGGAGTGTCTCCTGCCGGCAGAGACACCAATCCAATACTTAGCCAAATTTCGAAGGCAAAAGAAGTAAAAATTGAAAAGGGCTCGCTGCCGACAGCCACACCGGCAACCGGTCAGCCGGTATAGAGAAACAACACGCATTTCAGTAGTTACCCCTCATTTGTGACCTTCTTTCATGGAAGATTATATATAACCTCTCATAGTTCAATTCTACACATAACCCTAGACTATTAGTTATTTCCAAATTTATGAAAGTTTCCTTAATTCGAGTTTTAATCTTTCCCTAATCAAATCTTAATTACTTAGCAATTTAGCCTAGATCTAGTTTAGTGGGATAGTTTACATTTGGTTATTTGGCTTGTAATCGAAGATTGTTGAAGAACTTCTTCCAATTATTAATCCAAGACTCAATCTTTCCTCACTGTTGGTATAATTCTCTTCCTAGTTTCAATTATTTGTCATTTGTTTACATATTCATACTTGCTTAATTAGTTTATCTTTGAAAACATGTTTCCTTCTACTTGTTTTACATTAAAGTTTACATCTTTTGCGTTTGTTTTCATCAATATGTGTGAATAGTGCCTTACTAAGGTAAATGGGGGAGCTTGTGTAGGTTCTATGGTTTGATTGTGGTCTTTGACATAAACGCTGAGTCTGTGGGTTGGTAGTTTTGTTTTGTGCACACCATGTGTTTGATGAATGGCTTCAATGGGTAATTTGAGTACTATCCATTTCTATTTGCATTTTTAAGTGAGAGCTTGAACTTATGTTAAGTTGGGTGTGTTTATTGCATGTCTAGAAGTGGTTAGGGAGATATCTCGACCAACCTTAGGCTAAGGACCATTTTGCACCGAGAGGTGGAGACCTACCTTCACCTTACCCTTAGGCCAACCTTAGTTGTGACCATAATTGTAATACCCGTCCTTTTAGGGACCCGTTGACTGACCTTAGACACCGATCCAGACCTTGGGACACCCCAAGGAGATGTCTTATGACGTGATAAGCTTTGTGCGTATGGTACTCGATATAGTCGAGGCTACTCGATCGAGTAGCTTGGGAGCTCGATCGAGTAGGGGTCACTCGATCGAGTAAGTTAGTTACTCGATCGAGTAACGTGTTTGCAGCGAGGTTTTATAAGTCGTGTTTTGAGAAACCGTAAATCATTTTTGCCTCTCTTTCGTAAACCTAAATGTCGTGTCTCCTTCTTCCCTTCACCACAGTTCCTTCCATGGGAGCCTTTGAGGATGATTGTGTCTTGGGAATGGGTTGCTTGAGTCAGTTAGCGGTCTTGATACCGGATTGCTATGCGTAGGTATGTCATCATCATCATCATTGTCGTTGTTTCTTTTATATAGGGTTGTAGTAATAGTAATAGAGGATTGTACTGTTTGTATAGGTGTATTGCGTGGTTGATTGGTATTATATGGTCGGACGTGGAATCGCTGCGGTTGGCTAAAGATAGGTTCACCTACTCAGTACTGTTGGATGTCTAGTATGTCTGTTGATATGGTTCGGTTGATGTAGTGTCGGTGTGATTGATAGATTGTGGTAATTGGTTGGTGTTGTGTTGTTTCGTTTAACATGGTTGTGGTGCAGCTGATTGTGATTATCGTATAACTGTCTATGATCTTCGGGGTGCGTCCCTGGTTGAGTGGAGTCACTTGCGGGAGTGGCTTCACGCCATTGATTCGCCTTCTGTGGAACCCGCCACAGAAGGGATGTGCACATTAATAGACATGGGTTTATCGCTCAATATGAGGAGCGGGGCTTAGGTGGGAACGGCTGCGGTCCCGCACTGGTGGGGCTGGTCTAGTGGACAGTCAGTGATGGTGATTTGATTAGAAGTGATGTGGCTTGTGTGTGTTTTGTTGTATATGTATTATGTCGGCAGTTGTTGGTGTGTTTTTCCTCAGTTACTAACCTTGTGTGGTTTGTCTTCTTGTTTGTTTTTGTTGTGTCTGCCGTGATCCCTTATGGTGAGCAGTCAGTCTTAGAAGGTTGTGATCTGGATGATAGCTGGGTGATTGGCGGGATGAGTCTTCCACGAGTCATGACAGGAGTTTAGTTCACATAGTTGATAGTGGTTTGAGTTGTACCTTTTGTATACCTTTAGTTTTGGTTAATCACTTATAATAAACTTTAATTGTTCTTTTATCAACATTTGATAATTATTGTCCTCGGGCAACCGAGATGGTAATGCCCTTATATGCTAGGGAATGCCTTGTTAAGGCTCATTTGTATATGGGGGTGTTACAAAGTGGTATCAGAGCGACGATTTTGGAACCTGTAACAAATGAGCCTAATGAACGTAGTGAGTCTAATAAAATGAACCTGGTGTATGCATATTGGGAGCCCCAGCTGATGCTAGATTTTGGGTGAGTAGGCGCCCTCATTTTAAAATCATGGCCCCATTATGCTTAAGCTAGTCACCGGGTATGGGAATGTCAAGTCGGAAAGTATGTGCCTAATGTGTGTAATGGTTATGTTCGAAATGTGTGTGATGAAGATTTCATTGATGCTAGCATATGTGGTTGTGATGAGAAAATGTGAAAGTCTGTTGTTGAATAAAAGTGGGTATGAAAGTAGTGGAAGTGGTGAAGCGTTTATAGTGCGTGATAGTGGGTATGATGTGGTGATAGTAATGTTTTCCCAAATAGTTGGTATTAGTGGTTGATCTAAAGAACTTGTGAGTCTTGTGTGTGGTAATAATGATAATTAGTAAGTTTTGATTTTGTTGAAAGGGTTATCAAAATAGTATTTAGTATATGTGATGGATAAATGGTTAAATGCTTCCGTGATATGACATAATTAAGTTGAGTAAGTTAGTTAATAATTGTGTGACATAGTTAAATTATTAGCAAGTTTGGATGATAAAGAAATGTTAAATGTTAGATGTATGTTTGAGTGATATGATTAGAAGTTATTTGTTGTAGTCACAATTGTATGATTAGAAGTAAAAGAAACGTGTTGAAAGTATGCATGAGAAGGCTAAAAGGTTAGTCATCTGGTTGCGTAGTGGTTATTATAGAATGAAGTAAACAAAGTTGAATGAAGTAATATGTTTGTTAGTTTGATACATTGTAATTGGGTAGTAGTAACATGTCGTGAATGAGTATACTAATCTGCGATGATTTCCGAATTTATTTTGGAATCGACACGAGTTGTTGTTTTGCAGGAACCTTTATTTAATTCCGTAGCTTTTGAACTCGTTCTTACTCTTGCCCGGCTGAGTAGGAGTGTTCACTCTATCGAGTAGACCTCATTCGATCTAGTTAGGATGTTATAACGTCGGAAAAGTTGGATCTGCCAGCAGAAACTCGACCGAGTAGCTCCAACTCGATCGAGTAGAGGCCACTCGAACGAGTAAGTGAACAGTACCCGGGATATCGCGTGATTCATAACCCTTCCTTTCTATTCTTTCTTCTTCATTCTTCATTCAACCAAAGCCCTAAAATTCTATATCTCTCTTGTGCTCTCAAACTTTGTGATTTTGTGCTTGAATCTTGGTGTTTTAGTTGCTAAATTCTTTCTCTTTGCTTGCCAATCAATCAAGGTATGAATGCTTATCTTATTTTGATGTTTTTGATTAATTAGAAGCATGTAGGATGTTGGTAATTGCTGAAAAATCGATTTATATGGGCCAAAACATGTTTATAATTGTCGTACTATGATCTAATTGCTTCAATTTGTTGATTATTAATGTTAGTTATGCAAAAATCGAATCAAATTGGGGGTTTATGTGACTTGAAATTTCTAGCGTTTGAGATTTTAAATTGAATTTTGGTCGTCTTTTGTATAAAAAAGGGAGAAAATTAAGTAATGTATGTTGTATATATCATGTTTAGAGTTGATTTTGATGATTTTCATTCAAAATTTTGCCCAAAAACTCCGTATTAAAAGTGCCCCAAATTGAAATTCGTTTTACATTATTGTGAAATTTGTCTAATTATGAAGTCATTTTGAAGGAATAATTTTCAGAAGTGGTAGTAGCAAGGTTAATTGATGTCATACATGCCAAAATTTTTATAGCTGTGAGACCGTCTGATAGTAAATTTGTGAGTTTATACTTATAATTTCTGGATTGTTGGTGAAAGTGTGTACTTAGTAGCTCTTTTCTTTGATCATACACGAATGTTTTACATGTTTTCAAGTATATGTGGTTCGTATATTTAAGTCATGTGTTGAAACAGATGCCGAGACCAACTGTGGGAACCCGTCAGAGCAAGAGGGGGAGGGCTTCTGATCCTGAGGTAGGAGAGGGGAGTGGACCTACGGTCCTGGCAGTACCCGAGTACCCGTCTGTAGTCTTTGTGGATTTTACACAAAGGGGTACTTTTGTGGCCTTGCAGAAACGGAAGATGAGACCTACCCGTTGTATAAACACAACTCTCTTGACTGACTTGGGGATTGAGACTGATGTTAGGCATATCTTTGACACCTTGGGGATGACTGGGTTGTACCGTCTCCGGAAACATTCTTATGCATTCTTGACCCTTGAGTTTATGAGTTCCTTTAAGTACGATGCGGTGGAACAAACTGTGGAGTTCCGCCTTATGAACACAAGTTTTCTTCTTACCATAGATATGTTTGCGACACACCTTGGCTTGGCTAAACCTGCCAAGGGAGCTCTCAGAGACATTCCGTCTGAGTGCGGGGTTAGTAGCCTTATGCCTTGTCTTACCGGCAAACCCGCTCCTACTTCGAGTAACATGTTGATTAACGATGTCCAACATGTCACTTTGAATATTTTTCCTCCGTGCCTTGACATGTTTGCTCTATGAGAGGAAGGATGTGAGTAAGCTAAACTCACACGAGTTGATGTTGCTGATGTCGTACCTTAACCCCACCCGATCTCAGAGAGTGACCTTTAGTGCCCCTGCCATGGTGTGTGCCAGCTTGGCCCTGATGGCTTCTTCCGACACCCGCTTTCTGAGTTGTGGTGCCATTGCCACTTGGTTGGCAGAGAGACTGACCACCTTTGAGGCCTCCTCGGCCTATACTTCTTTGACCCCTGCGGTACCTATCTTGGACCGAGAGTACTTCCTCGACCAGAAATGGTTGAGAACTTTGGAGGGTGGTGGGTTGGCGTGGAGAGTGTGGTATATGAGTTGGATGCGTATACCAGCTCCCGAGCATCTTCCCGCTATAGAGCCTTTACCAGCGGCAGTGGTATATGCCGATTCTGACGAGGAGAAGGAGGAGGAGCGTCCTACGGGGCAGTCGTACCTCATTGACCCAGATATCCTTCAGGTGATACCTGAGCCGAGGAAGGAGGGGCCAGGTGAGACCTGAGGATGCCCAGCCTAGAGTGGGGAGGGGACCACGGCGAGTGAGGGAGAGGGTGGCAGAGACCCAGCCAGAGCAGCCAGTGCCTCCACAGTACCAGTATCCTGGTTACCCTCCTTTCTATAGCCCCAAGATGAGAGTGAGCAAGATCACGGAGACAGTGTCAGCGACCTTGACACTCTGGAACCTCCATGAGATGGCATATGTGCAGGGCATTGGGACAGAGGCAGCGCAGCCGGTTTGGTGGAGAGGCGTTGGGGACGACAGTGGAGTCTTCCACTCCTTCGGCGTGGAGAGATCTACTTGGGGAGAGCCCTAGTCATATCCCTACGGTTGCTTGGCCCCTTGGCGTATGGGAGCAGATACTGGTGTTAGTGGGGTGGCTGGTCATGATGCGGCAGGAGCGGGCACGTCTGGTGGTGGTGGTGGTGATGAGGTCATGGATGAGCAGCATGGGGAGTGATGATACTCCTTTTCTTCTTCTTTTGTTTCATGGTTTGTAGTGGATAGTAATTGTTTTCGGTTGGTACTTTTTTTTTGGATCTTTGGTTTGTATGTTGGCCATAAGGCCGTATTTTGAGTATCTTTAGACTTGTTATGCAGGATTTTAGGGCCGGGAGGGCGTCCCGACTCGTGTTTATATGATTGTTGGGCTTATGATTGGCTTTGAGGGGATTTTTGACCTGTGGCAATTCGATCGAGTGCCCCTCACTCGATCGAGTAGCTGCAGGTGTTACCTTGGAGGGAGTATTCTGATTTCGGCTTACTCGATCGAGTAGCTGATGAGCTCGATCGAGTAAGGCCAGCTCGATCGAGTGTCTGACCAACTCGATCGAGTGTCACTGTTACAGGAACTTTTCGATTTGAAATTTAGTTAAATCATCATATCTTTGGATGCTATTGTATTAATTCGTGTTGGGGGTGTTTAGAATCATTGTTTAGCTTCACTGATGGTAATATAATTGCGTGTGGTCGTTCTATATATATAATTGTCATGCTATGTATATTAGACGGAACGATAACCAATTTGATGTAGGTAATATAATCTGCGGTGGTGTTATTCAAAGTTGATAATGATTGCATATATGTATGTATCTTGTGGGTCATGCGTACGTAATGTCAAGAAAATGTCGTTGCTGTCATGAGTCGAATATACATAATGGTCATTTTTGCAAAATTCTCAGTGGTATTTGTATAACTTTGTAATCTATACCAAGTCGCATCGGATAAATAGAGTACAATGTTTATGATGTTGTTGCATATTTGGTAAGATCGTATAAAAATAAAATATATATACATAATTGGTGATTTGACTGCAAGTTGTAATAATATATCTTGCGGTGTGCTACATACTTTCAGTGGTTTTAAGTTTATATGAGTTAAATGTGTAATGTCAAAGAGTAGGTTATGTCCATGTGAATCAAGGTTGTTTTATGGTTTATGAGTAATGTCATAATGATATAATATGTATCGGTTTGAGGAACAGGGAAGTTGTTTGATGGTGAACTTCGGGGACGAAGTTCCTTTTAAGAGGGGAAGAATAATGTCGCAAAAGAAAATGATGTAATTATAACAATTTTACAGTATTTTTGGTGGTATTGTAAAGTATGTTCATGTCCGTTTGAATAGTTTTATACGATGGTTTGACTAGTTTCATAGTGGTTATTGTGCAATTGAGTAAGAGTTTGTACTTGTTGAATAAAATAACATGTTGTGTACTTTATTTTCAGTAATTATTCGTCATGTTGGCTTGATAATTTGATGTTATTAACAATAGTTGGGTTATGCGGTTAAAGTAATAGAGTGGAATGAAACATATGTGTTGTAGGAATCAGTAGCATGTGGTGATGAAACGGTGGTAGGACCGTTGCTTTGTGTGTTTCGTAATTAGTAATTAGTGACAAGTAATGGATGAAAGTATAGTCCGATAGTCGTGTTGATGTACGTTTGAATAATAATATGAAGTAAGTACAAGTGGTATTCGAGTTAGTCGTTCATGAGATTGGTGTGTGTTCAGTGCTTCAAAGGAAAGTTTGCGATTAACAGAGAGTCGTGTTGTGTATTGTGTGCTAAGGTGGATGATGATGATGTTTGATGGACATACATAGTGGGATGATATTTCTAAGCAGCTATGTTGACCTGTGTCGGGTAAACGGTGGTGATGACTTTGGTTTCCTTATTATGTGGTTCGGGAGAGGATGAGTCGAACTTCGGGGACGAAGTTCTTTTTAAGGGGGGAAGACTGTAATACCCGTCCTTTTAGGGACCCGTTGACCGATGTTGACTGACCTTAGACACCGATCTAGACCTTGGGACACCCCAAGGGGATGTCTTGTGACTTGAAAAGCTTTGTGCGTATGGTACTCGATCTAGTCGAGACTACTCGATCGAGTTGCTTGGGAGCTCGATCGAGTAGGGGTCACTCGATCGAGTAAGTTAGTTACTCGATCGAGTAACGTGTTTGCAGCGAGGTTTTATAAGTCGTGTTTTGAGAAACCGCAAATCATTTCCGCCTCTCTTCCCTAAACCTAAATATCGTCTTTCCTTCTTCCCTTCACCATAGTTCCTTCCCTGGGAGCCTTTGAGAATGTGTGTGTCTTGGGGATGGGTTGCTTGAGTCGGTTAGCGGTCTTGATACCGGATTGCTATGCGTAGGTATGTCATCATCATCATCATTGTCGTTGTTGCTTTTAGTTAGGGTTGTAGTAATAGTAATAGAGGATTGTACTGTTTGTATAGGTGTATTGCGTGGTTGATTGGTATCATGTGGTCGGACTTGGAATCACTGCGGTTGGCTAAAGGTAGGTTCACCTACTCAGTACTGTTGGATGTCTAGTATATCTGTTGATATGGTTCGGTTGATGTAGTGTCGGTGTGATTGATAGATTGTGGTAATTGGTTGGTGTTGTGTTGTTTCGTTTAACATGGTTGTGGTGCAGCTCATTGTGATTATCGTATAACTGTCTGTGATCTACGGGGTGCATCCCTGGCTAAGTGGAGTCACTTGCGGGAGTGGCTTCAGGCCCTTGATTTGCCTTCTGTGGAACCCGCCACATAAGGGATGTGCACATTAATGGACATGGGTTTATTGCTCAATATGAGGAGCGGGGCTTATGTGGGAACGGCTGCGGTCCCCCACTGGCGGGGCTGGTCCAGTGGACAGTCGGTGATGGTGATTGATTGGAAGTGATGTGGCTTGCGTGTGTTTTGCTGTATCGGTATTGTGTCGGTAGTTGTTGGTGTGTTTTTCCTCAGTTACTTACCTTGTGTGGTTTGTCTTCTTGTTTATTTCTTTTGTGTCTGCCGTGATCCCTTATGGTGAGCAGTCAGTCTTAGCAGGTTGTGATCTGAACGATAGCTGGGTGCTTGGCGGGATGAGTGTTCCACGCGTCATGACAGGAGTGTAGTTCACATATTTGATAGTGGTTTGAGTTGTATCTTTTGTATAGCTTTAGGTTTGGTTAATCACTTGTAATAAACTTTAATTGTTCTTTTATCGACATTTGATAATTACTGTCCTCGGGCAACCGAGATGGTAATGCCCTTATATGCTAGGGAAGGCCTTGTTAAGGCTCCTTTGTATATGGGGGTGTTACAAAGTGGTATCAGAGCGACGATTTTGGAACCTGTAACAAATGAGCCTAATGAACGTAGTGAGTCTAATAAAATGAACCTGGTGTATGCATATTGGAAGTCCCAGCTGATGCTAGATTTTGGGTGAGTAGGCGCCCTCATTTTAAAATCATGGCCCCATTATGCTTAAGCTAGTCACCGGGTATGGGAATGTCAAGTCGGAAAGTATGTGCCTAATGTGTGTAATGGTTATGTTCGAAATGTGTGTGATGAAGATTTCATTGATGCTAGCATATGTGGTTGTGATGAGAAAATGTGAAAGTCTGTGGTTGAATAAAAGTGGGTATGAAAGTAGTGGAAGTGGTGAAGCGTTTATAGTACGTGATAGTGGGTATGATGTGGTGATAGTAATGTTTTCCCAAATAGTTGGTATTAGTGGTTGATCTAAAGAACTTGTGAGTCTTGTGTGTGGTAATAATGATAATTATTAAGTTTTGATTTTGTTGAAAGGGTTATCAAAATAGTATTTAGTATATGTGATGGATAAATGGTTAGATGCTTCCGTGATATGACATAATTAAGTTGAGTAAGTTAGTTAATAATTGTGTGACATAGTTAAATTATTAGCAAGTTTGGATGATAAAGAAATGTTAAATGTTAGATGTATGTTTGAGTGATATGATTAGAAGTTATTTGTTGTAGTCACAATTGTATGATTAGAAGTAAAAGAAACGTGTTGACAGTATGCATGAGAAGGCTAAAAGGTTAGTCATCTGGTTGCGTAGTGGTTATTATAGAATGAAGTAAACAGAGTTGAATGAAGTAATATGTTTGTTAGTTTGATACATTGTAATTGGGTAGTAGTAACATGTCGTGAATGAGTATACTAATCTGTGATGATTTTCGAATTTATTTTGGAATCGACACGAGTTGTTGTTTTGCAGGAACCTTTATTTAATTCCGTAGCTTTTGACCTCGTTCTTACTCTTGCCCGGCTGAGTAGGAGTGTTCACTCTATCGAGTAGACCTCATTCGATCTACTTAGGATGTTATAACGTCGGAAAAGTTGGATCTGCTAGCAGAAACTCGACGGAGTAGCTCCAACTCGATCGAGTAGAGGCCACTCGAACGAGTAAGTGAACAGTACCCGGGATATCGCGTGATTCATAACCCTTCCTTTCTATTCTTTCTTCTTCATTCTTCATTCAACCAAAGCCCTAAAATTCTATATCTCTCTTGTGCTCTCAAACTTTGTGATTTTGTGCTTGAATCTTGGTGTTTTAGTTGCTAAATTCTTTCTCTTTGCTTGCCAATCAATCAAGGTATGAATGCTTATCTTATTTTGATGTTTTTGATTAATTAGAAGCATGTAGGATGTTGGTAATTGCTGAAAAATCGATTTATATGGGCCAAAACATGTTTATAATTGTTGTAATATGATCTAATTGCTTCAATTTGTTGATTATTGATGTTAGTTATGCAAAAATCGAATCAAATTGAGGGTTTATGTGACTTGAAATTTCTAGGGTTTGAGATTTTAAATTGAATTTTGGTCGTCTTTTGTATAAAAAAGGGAGAAAATTAAGTAATGTATGTTGTATATATCATGTTTAGAGTTGATTTTGATGATTTTCACTCAAAATTTTGCCCAAAAACTCCGTATTAAAAGTGCCCCAAATTGAAATTCGTTTTACATTATTGTGAAATTTGTCTAATTATGAAGTCATTTTGAAGGAATAATTTTCAGAAGTGGTAGTAGCAAGGTTAATTGATGTCATACATGCCAAAATTTTTATAGCTGTGAGACCGTCTGATAGTAAATTTGAGAGTTTATACTTATAATTTCTGGATTGTTGGTGAAAGTGTGTGCTTAGTAGCTCTTTTCTATGATCATACATGAATGTTTTACATGTTTTCAAGTATATGTGGTTTGTATATTTAAGTCATGTGTTAAAACAGATGCCGAGACCAACTGTGGGAACCCGTCAGAGCAAGAGGGGGAGGGCTTCTGATCCCGAGGTAGGAGAGGGGAGTGGACCTACAGTCCTGGCAGTACCCGAGTACCCGTCTGTAGTCTTTGTGGATTTTACACAAAGGGGTAATTTTGTGGCCTTGCAGAAACGGAAGATGAGACCTACCCGTTGTATAATAGAGATTTGATCATAATGGCTTCTAGAGGAAAGTTTGATGACTTTAATGCTAAAGAAGCCTATGATTTTATTGAGAGAATGGGTAGAGCCGATGAGGAGTGGGGATTTGATAGAGTGGTACCTAAGGGAAGGCCACAAGCTAGAGTCAACCCCGATATTCATGCTTTACTTGATGACTTGACTAAGAAGGTAGATGCTTTGCTTCTTGATAATGTGCACAACATTCAATCTCAATATGTTTCCCTTCCCCCAATTAAGATGCGTGGTATGTATGACTTTTCATCATCTTGTGACTCATGTGGTGGAGTAGGACATACTTCTCAAGTTTACCCTTCATATGCTTATTCTCCACCTCCCATGTATGTGAACATGATGGATGATGATGATATGCTTAATGTTTAATCATACCATGCCCCTCTTTACTTAAATAATTTTATGCATGTTTCTTCATCTAATTATGTATCATATGATGGTATTGGAGATAGTCTTGACACATGCTCTTCTTATGCTCCTAAAACCCCCCTGAATGATTGCTTGATGAGTGGTGTTGATAGCTTGCATGTCTTCGATCCCTCTTGTACACCACCTTACTCTCCACCTTCTAATTTCGCGCCCCTCCTTTTCCCAAGTCAAGTTGCACCTTTTACAAACCATCCTACACCACACCATGTGAATTCCATACTATCTAGTAATTATTGTGAAATGGAGGTTATGTTGTTTGCGTGTGATTATGGATTAATTGAACCAAATTGCTTACTTGGAGAGGAAGTTGTGGAGCCATTGTATTTAAATGAACTGGAGTGTGTATCATTTGAGGTTGATCATAAGGCCTTGGGAAGAGAGTACTTTGAGAGAGTGATTCTTGAGTTTTTAAGGGAAAATGATGGTAAAGATTGTGAGGAAGATTAGTGGGTAGAAATCCCTTTAGGAAATGAAAAGCTTGAGAGCTTTTGTGAGGAATTTGAAATTGTTGATGAGCCTTATAATGAAGAGTTTATAGGCTTGACTTATAATAACCTTTATGTGGATTGGGATGAGGACTTTGTTCTTTAGGAGATTGGAACACCCACCTTTCTTCATGATGATGTTTGTGTTGGAAACTTAATAAAATGGGAGGGTGTCTCCTTAATTATGGAGTTTGTTAGGAGTAAAGAGAGACTTAGGTTTGATATTGATGATGAGGCTAATGAAGAAAAACAAGTGATGGATTATGAGGTTTGCTTTTGTGTTGAAGGTGAGTCCCTTATATCTTCCGCCGATCATTTAAACCTCATTTCTCTTACCCCTTTACTTGAATTTATGGTTGTTGAGTATGATTGTGATGATCTCTTCAAAGAGGTTGATTTTTTCTCTTGATGGAGAAGTTTGAGAATGGAGACATAATAACCTCTCTCGGGGAAGATGTGAATGAGGATTGTGATGATGTGCATGGCTTGAAGAGTCTTGATATTACTCTTGTGCTTTTGGAACGAAATGATAAGACTTGGGGTGAGTATGACACATTTGGTGTGCTCATCTTTTCTTACAAATTGCTTATGACTCATCTTGCCTCTTATATATGCCATTTGTCATGCTTGTTGCTTTTCATTGCATATTACTACTTTCTTGATGATTGGTCCTCTTCATTTGATAAGCTAATGAGATCTTTGATGAGATTTTTAAATGACTCACTTGCTTGATATGTTTTGACTGTAGATTTCTATGTTTTTTGTGTGTGTGTTTTCTTTGTTGTTTATTGTGTAGGTATCTCTTTGTGAACTCCAAGATACCAACAAGAAGGTGATGAGTTAAGGTAGAGCAATAAAATATCACTTGAAACGGTGATGTTCTTCACTCTCATTTTCTGTTTTTGACCTCCCTTATATTTAGACATTGAAGACAATGACAAATCTAAGTGTAGGGAGGATTTATTGTTGTTGGTTTGATGGAGTTGTTGTTGGATTGTGGTTTGATATTGGTGGTGTTGGTCCCTTGTGGGCATTTGTCGTGAAGTTGGAGTGTTGGTAGCTTTGGTGGTATCTTGTTATTTTGGATATGTGTTGTAGTGTAGTTTACATATCCTGTCTAAGTAGTATCATGTTTTTGTTTATTTGCATTTTTATTGTGCTTATATTTCGAACAACCCTAAAAACTTGAAAATTTTCAAAAATTCCAAAAACATCTAATTTACTTTCAATAATTTTGCTTACTCTCTTTGATTTAGTTATTATTCTAGTTTCAAACTTTTGTGAAAAGAATGACATTTAAACACTTAAACCAACACTTAACATTGTGTATAGTCCGATTTTGTGTCATGGGGAATTTAGGGGGTGAGTTCTCTTCAACCATCACCACCTCCCATGATGTGATATGGACTTGATTAAACTTGTCTTGGTGACCTTGTTTGACTTTTTGGTATGGCAAACCAAAAATATTTTTCATCAATAAGTTTGAAGTGCTCATTTCAAAGATTTTGTAATGTGGAAGTTTTTTTAATTGCCAAGAAAACCTCAAAGTGTTTTGAAATGTTGAAATTGGCGAAAATATGTCGTTTTGATGGAGGCGTACCACTTCGATGTGCTTTGGAGAGGGATGCATTGAATTGGGCCTCCAAAATGGTTGTGAATTCATCCAACCAAAGACAGAAGTGACTATCACCCCAAAAAGCTATTGTCAAGAGGTTAGCCGGTTGCCTAATAAGCGATTGGCGAAAGCAAAGGACACTAGAACGCAAAGGACAAACCCCATCTTAAAGTTTTGAATGTGAAAGTTGAAAGAGGTCAAATTTTGAATGCTAGTCAAATCCACCTTTTTGTAGATAGACTTGAACACTTCATACCCAAAACCTTTTTGTCATGCCACCTTTTCGAACTTGGGACGATCCATGACCTTTACTTTTGTATAGAATTCGAGACTTGTCACGTCATATGCCACTAACATCATGGAAGATCTCGCTCCATCATGACTTTACCCCTTGACAAGTCCATAACCAAGTTTAGAAGATGCACAATGAGATTTTGTCCGTTTTGGAGTGTACGGTTGTCATCCTTTATGCCCTAGATGGATTTTAGAAATGTAACTTTTGAATGAGAATTTGCTTAGTTGCCTTGATGAGGGAGGGGGCGTATTTTGATAAGAAATGACCAATTCGATTGATTTCGTGCTTAATGTTTGGTTGTTTTTCAATTTTGTAGCAAGACAACTCTTGCCTTGCAATAGGGCACTACACCTAATGTGTGTCAAATTGTGAGTTAAAAGGGCTACGGGTATCGGTAAACCTAATTCGGATTTTATAATAAAACATTTTTGCTATTTGTTATTTTTACATTAAGGGTCATAAGTTTCGTTTAATGAGCTTACTCGAAGACGAGTAAGGTTTAAGTGTGGAGAGATTTGATAACGACAATTTTAGTATCAACTTTCCCCTTATTTATTCATTTATTTTACTCAATTTTGTGCGCTTTAATAGATAATAGCTCATTTTATAGGTTAATTAGTAATTATTAGTTTTATTATAATTATTGCGAATAGTTATTATTATCCGAGAATTGGTACTCATTTTGTTGTTTTAATAATGGTACGAATCGCATATGTGAGAAACAATGATAGAGAGAGAAACAAATACAATTAGGGTTCTTTGTGAGATTAGTAATGACTAGGTATCGCAAATCAATTCCTATCAATAAATATTCTCTTTGTAAATCGTTAATTAATCAAAAACCAAAAAATGTTACTTCTAATATGTCGATTATTACTCAATCTGAAACGAATCTCGAAACTATTAATGGAATTCCAGTTGCAGCAGAGTTACTGGAGTCGACTCAGATTAATGAGAATGAAGGTGTGAATGCGAGTGGGGTGCAGCCATTTGATATGTCATCGGAGTTGGAAGTTATTGAGGAGGAAGATGATGATGAGTGGGCGAAAGTTGGAAGCAAAGCCAGTTCCTTAGCCACGACTCCTGGTATGCTTCAATTAACTGCTGATGATGTACAATCTGAGTTAGATTATTGGTCAAACACAGTTTACTGTTATATTTTGGGGGCTAATCCTTCATGGACTATAATTGCTGGGTTTATCAAAAGAATGTGGTTTGAGGAAACAATCGATAAGATTTCATTTAAGTCGAATGGGGTTTTCCTTGTTCGATTTAAAACAGCAGCTAAGAAACAGTTAGTACTATAGGCTGGGCCATTGTTCTTTTATAATAAACCTGTGATTGTCAAAGAATGGACACCTGTTGCTAAATTGGAGAAAAAGGAAGTGGATATGGTGCCTATTTGGATTCGATTTTATGGCCTGAACCTTAAATTCTGGGGACCTGCTTTATTGAAAATTGCTGGGTTGGTAGGCCAACCTGTTAGAATTGATGCACATACTCAGGACAAAAAGTTTTTGGGGTTTGCCAGGGTCATGGTTAATGTTAAAGCGGGGCAGATTTTACCTGATTCAATACGGTTTTTGGATGAGTTGGATATTAATCATCACTAGATTGTGAATTATGAATGGAAACCTATACGCTGTGGTGAGTGCAAGGGATGGGACATGAGACTAAGAATTGGAGAAAGAATGAGATAAGGAAGGAGAAATTAAAAGGGAAGCAGAAGCAAATATGGAGACCAATTCAGAAACCTGCTTCTAAGATGAATGAAGGTGCTAGCTCTGGGTTTGTCCTGAATGCCCAAGAGTTTCCAGTACGCACACAGGCTCATGTGTCTGGGACTGGTCCTCTTATCACTCCAACTCCAGTTCAGTCACTTGAGATTACCCCTTTATTCACTCCAATGCCTGGTATTGGAACTAAGATGCCTACCTCTTCAGTAAGGATTATTACACGAGTTAATAGGCAGGAAGGGGGTACTAGTGATGCAGAATGTAGGAAAACCTTCTTGGATTCTCTCAATACTGCAGTTCCGAGCAGTAAAGAGGGTAATAGTGGGCAGGGGACTGTTTTGCTTACCAGTGATCATGGTTAATATGGGATTTTGGAATGTTAGGGGGTGTAACAGCCCTAATAAGCAGAGGGACATTAGATGTCTTCTGTAGAATAATAACATTAGTCTAGTTGGGTTAATGGAAACAAGAGTTAGACCTTGTTTTATCAATAAATTTCATCAAGGATTAGGGAATCAGTTTCCTTTAATTACCAATAATGAAGTATGTGGAGTAGGGAGAATCTGGGTTTTATGGGATGATTTGGTGTTTCAGGTGAATGTTCTAGGATGTGAAGCACAAGTCATTAACTGTAAGATAACTTATAGACCTTTTGGTATGAGTTGGTGGATGTCTTTTGTTTATGGGTTTAACAGATTGGTGGAAAGGGAGCCCCTCTGGATATCTTTGGAGAATATGCATCATCAAGTTCAGGGGCCTTAGCTAGTTTGTGGAGATTTTAATAATGTGCTTGGGTTTGAGGAAAGAATAGTCTTTGTGGTAACTGAGGATAAGGTTAGCAGATTCACTACTTGTGTTGAGGAGTGTGATATTGCTGATGTTCATGCCCATGGGGCCTTCTATACTTGGACAAACAAACAAGAGGAGGATGGTAGGAGATTTAGTAGAATTGACAGAGCATTAATGAATATGAATGGCTACTGGCATTTCCTGAGATGACTACCACTTTTCTACCTGAGGGATTATTTGACCATGATCCCTGTGTTATGGCATTGTGGAGTAACCCTGATAAGTAGAATAATAGTTTCAAATATTTTAATATGTGGGGGCAAGATGAGAAGTGTTGGAAATCATATTTTGAATATCACATATTTTAGTTTAAAGTTTTAGTCATAAAAACTTAAGGATCTTATGCATGCAAAACATTTAAATAAATGTGGAGGAAAACTGGTTCCTTACATTGAATATTTCGGTTTAAGGGCACAAGTAAGGTCTCCTACCTTCACTTTTTCTTGAGCTATGATGAGTAATAGGATGATCCTCCAAAGACTTCAAGTATAGAAGTCGCTCCTCTTGATTGCACCCAAGATTATCCCTTATCTCTACTAAATAATATGTGCTAGATATTTGTTTAGTAGTTTACCTTAAAATTGATTACTAACACTCATATATTACACTAATAATATTAGTAATTTGATTGAACAATTTTGATTGAATCTTCTCATATTTTTGATGAAGATTAAAGAGAGGAGAGAGTAATGCATAAACTTTTGCATGTATTTTGAATGGACAAGTATATTCAATGAGTAGTGAACAAAAGTCCTCCAATAATAGAGGAGGTGTCACGGTCCAAGGAGGATAAAAAAACAACATCTTGTCCTTCACTTTTCCTTTTGTTCTTATCAAAACCTTAGGCATGTAAGGCTAGGTCTAGACTAGGCATCATTAGCTTATTTTATCTTATAAAATAATTCACCCACTAACACCCATCACTCTCATTATTTCGGTCCATGTACCATAAAATGGACTACCATTTTATTTTGTCAATTTGTCATTTGTCACACAATATGTCACATGTAGTATGATACATGTTATTAATTAATTTAATGCATATTTATCACATAAATATCATTTTATGAATTAATTAAATTACATACAACAAATTGACTAGTAATACTTGATCACATAAATAAAATGGGTCATTTAATTATAATTCACAACATCTTGTAATTATAATTAACCATTCATTCTTATCTCTATCGTTTCTCAAACAATAAACAATTTTAGTAACAAAGCATTTTTTTACTAAAATAAATCTTATTTAATCCCATTACAATAAGATAATTATTCTCTTTCATAAATTGAATTGTTCAATTTTAAGGAATTGATTAACTTGTATCGTCATACAATTAATCAACTTTACAGATTAGGGCATCATCCTTTAGGTGTGACCTTAAGGGATCAACTGACCATTACCGTCCCACGACAGTAACGTCAAACTCTAGCAAGCCAATCGTTACCGATTAATGTTGATTAGTTGATTATAAAATGAATCATCCCTTACGTATTCTTAAAAATGAGATTTAAACATGTGATCATCATGATCGACAATTGTGATCGCATTATTGTCGGGGACACTCCAACAAGCTCCCACTTGTCCTCGACAAGTGTGCATCACCAATTCTCTTGTCCTATTATTATCTCCCACTCCATGCAAGGTGTCTTTCAGGTCGTACTTGCAAGTGATCATATCGAGAGTAGTTTCCACGATCTGGAGAATAACTGATTTGACCGGAATTATCTACCATAGATACCTTCTGAGTGTGGCCACGCATTTCCAGTTCATTACTCCTCGAGTGGCCCTGAGATATTGTTTTAACCCTGACAAGGGGGTGGAAAATTCCTATCGCACTATTCCCTTCGACTAGCCACAGCCATCATAACCCAAAATATGCCCATTTGACCCCATTTACGAAGGTCGTAGTAACATAAATCAAAGTTAATCTGAAACCATGCCACCTTAGGCGAACAGTCTTTCGTCAAAAGAATCGACTCATTAGAATACTATAGTAGCTCTCGCCACGACCAGGCTTTATAAATTTGCCAGAACTCTATAAGCGGTCACTTCCCGACAGTGTTCCTACCAGTCTGCCTATGTGATCGACTAGTCATCTCACATGACTCTATGGCACTTGAACTTGCCATCAATCGCATCACACTCTAGTCACTTCGAGACGTCACCTCATACAAGTGACTATGGGCGAATACCATGTTAATCCGGGTTCACTTTAACGGGGTTCAATATTGTCTCTACAAACCGTTTGGATGTAACAAAGTACAAGAAAAGAGTTTTTAAAGTAAAAACTCGAACGACAAATGCGATTATCACATATGAATAGTCAATGTCTGATTACTATTTCATATTCTATAATCTAATTTGATCTTGTATGTAGTTGTTCATTTCAATTCAATTGAAATGACATGGCTCATCATGTTTAGCCTATGATTAGGCCTTGCTAAGTAGGTTTTAGCAACTCCTTGCTCAACCTTGCTACATACTTGTTTTCCTTTCGTAATGTATATATTTGCATTACAAAACTTTCTGAGTACGTGTCTAGATCCAATCTAGACATAGGCTTTCTTGCCTTAAAATAGCTCCCACTGTTTTCACAGTGTGCGGAACTCATCCCTCTTGCACATCTCATGATTGCAAGTGTACTCAATTTCCATTGTAAATATTTATCATTGTTCTTTATTGCCTAGAACGATTCTAGAAAATATATTTCTTAAATAACATAGCCACAATGGTATCATAACCATCCTAATGTGTTTTGATTATGGTTTTGTCGGAAACCATGCGCAATCTCAATTGTCAATTGTCATTTGTGTAACACCCTTACACAAAATTGCATCAAAAACACTTTGCTTTACATCCTTAATGCTTCTGCAAGCACTTAAGGGTAATATTTATGGCTTACTTGGTAACTATTACTTAAATTCTATTTGAAACAATTCATCATACTCAAAGTATATGAAGTGTTATACATCATTTCCTATTTAATTGATTTGGCAGCGGAAGCAAATGGAATCAATCAAATATGTTCAACTTGATTGAACTAGTCATGAATCTTATCAACATAAGACTTTTTATTTGACGCTAATATCATGTGGATTTATCTCCATAAATATGGATATTAAAGATGTATTATATTTCTCCAAGTCTTAAATCATTCCCAATGATCAATATGTCATCCACATATTAGACTACTAAAAATTTCCGTAACTCCCACTAAACTTCATGTATAAACACAACTTCTCGACTTATCGAGAAAATTTTTATACCATGAGCAAATCATTGATTCCAACTCATTTATGTCCTACTCAAGACCATCTCTTAAGTTGCACATTATCTTAGGATTGCAAAAACTCATAACATGTATCGAATACATTTCTTCTTTGAAGAAGTGGGTTTTTGGATTCACTCGCTATATATCTCATCATAATGAAATACAATGCTTAGACTTAAGCTTCTCAACTAGTGCAAAACCCTTTGCTACCAATCAAGCTTTGAAATCTCTCTTTATTAGTGCAAAACCCTTTGTCACTAATCAAGCCTTTTATTTCGGATTTTCATGGCTCTAAGCCTTGTATTGAGTTGTGACTTAAACATTCTCATGTAAGTCATATGTTCATTACTTTCTAGAAGTAATTAACTTGAATCAAACAATTTCTTTGTAAGTTGTAAGCTCTTTACTTTCATAAAAGTAACATGAATTCATCATCTTCAACAAGTGATGACTTTAACCTCCTAGGTTTTGAAGAAACAACGTCTTACACAAAACGTACAAAACGTGTCATGTAGCCAAGAAAGACCAGTTTCTTGCGGCATAACATTCTTTGTGGCTCTTGAATAATTTCTCCCACTCTGTCTTCTAGAAATAAACTTGTATTCTAGAAAGACGGCTTCAGGAGCCACAAACCCGTTGTACTCATGATTATAGTAATGAAAAATAAGCATTCACTACTACAGATACAGGCTATAACAACGGTTAAAAACCGTTGTTATATAAAAAAGCGGACGTTGTTAAAGCGTCCGTTGTAAAAGGTTTTAACAACGGTTGGTTTTCTTAAGGAAACCGTTGTTAAAAATATTAACAACGGTTTTAAGTATAAAAACCCGTTGTGGAAAGTGTGACTCAATTTTGGGGGGAAAGTTATAACAACGGGTTGTTTGTAAATAACCGTTGTTGTTTGTTCTTAAAAAATAATAAAAAAAAAAATTAAATATTACTAGCTATAAATATTAAAGCATCCTTTACTAACATATTAAAGCATCCTTTACTAACATTCATTAATTGAAACAACATGGCAACGAACCCTAATTTTATCAACAACGAAGAATGGCTTACACAAACGATTGAAGATGATGGGAAGGTTCTCGCCGGGCTTCCCGCCGATCAACACCCATTAATGAAAGCATCCCTTGAACATCAACGGAATTATTGGATTAAGAGGCGTGAAGCAGTCCGGCTTGTCAACAAAGCCTCATCATCATCATCATCATCATCTTCATACCCTCGTCGGCACATTACTTCGCAACTTGGCTGCAGCCAGAGATATGTTGAGTTGTACTCTTCCAACCTTATCTCCACATGCAAGTCGTGTCCTTGCATCTATTCAATCTGTTATTGCAAAATATGAAGCCAATGACCCGGAAGTTAGCGGTATACCAGAGTGGCGTGATTGGTGGCAGGTTGAGAAGCGCTTTTTACGCTTAACCGGGGTTGTTCCGGCTTATTATACATCTTTTGATTTCCGATAATTGCTGTAATGTATTTGGTTTAAAATTAAATGAAATGATCATTTTGAAAGTGTTGAGTTATGCTTGTTTGATTTGCTTCCATTTTTTCAACTCCATAGATCTATCACTCATCATCAAGATCTGATTATGGCACAACTTCCTAACATATATGGCACAACTTCCTAACATATATATTAATTAAAAAACAACTCAACCCACACATTAGTATAAATACATTGCATTATCTCAACTAACATGCATTTCCATTATCTCAATATATTCTCCAAACCCTAACTTTGCTAAAACATGCTCGATCCGTCTCAAGGACGCCAAAGAAGATGGAAATGAAATAATTAGAAACACATACATGGAAATGAAATAATTAGCAGACATCTTGAACGGAACCTAATGGTCGATAAAAACACATACATTGAAATGAAATAATTAGAACAATAAAATAATGACGATGAAACAAACCTGATAATTACGAACGTACGTAAAGAGACGATGAAATCAACAAAGGACGGCGAGAAGATAAAGCGACGATGAGAAAGAGAGAAAGAGACGATGAGAAAGTGTGTGTTTTGTGTTTGTGTTTGGTTTTTCTTTGGGTTTGTGTATTAAGGTTTGTGTTTTGTGGTCGCAGCAGACTTGTGTTTGTGTGGTTTATAGTATGGAAGGTATTGACAACGGTTATTAAACAACAACCGTTGTGAAATATGTTTTAACAACGGTTATAAAAAACACCCGTTGTTAAATAAGTTTTAACAACGGGTTAAAAAAGTAACCGTTGTGATTACTTTTCACTAACTTTGCGCCAATTTTGCGCCAAATTATTAACAACGGTTGTTCATGTGTGACCCGTTGTTAAAACGAATAACAACGGTTTTTATAACCATACCCGTTGTAATTGATTTTAGTAAAATTCGCGCCATGCATTCTACAACGTCTATTGTGATTTTCGTGAATATTCGTTGTTAAAGGGGCGTTGTAGTTGCCTGGATTTGTAGTAGTGATTTGTTTCTTTTGAAAACTTACAAACATGGTACCCTACCATTTCATATCCTATATGACTCATTTTAGATTTAGTGAAAAAATAATTTAGACAAAATGATAAAATCCCCAAGAGGATCAAGTAACTCAAAGTAACTTGATTGAAGTCCAAACCATATCGAATAGCGTTTGATTTCTTTATCCAACCACACATTATCCCATAATGCATGCTAAGAGAGATTAATTTGTGATACTGTATCACATTTCCTTTGACTTATATCAAAGTCTTCACTTTGATAATCCCATCACGACTAAATCGTGATTCTTTGAACTCTTTGAACTTCTTCAAATATTTCTCTATTTACCTTATTAAGTGAACACATTAGCGTCAACATAAATCTTTGGTAAAAGAAAATGATCAACCTATTTTGGATCAATGATTTACAACCTCGATCTCTTTTTCAACCAAAAGGCACGAGACATCTTGCTTTGAATACAAGATACGCATATACCATAAGATCTAATGGTTTTAAGAGTACTCGATAACTCTTTAAGTTCATCATTCCAGAATCTAAGGTTTAATTTTGGGTTACCAATTTGAGTCTTGCATCATCTTCATGATATATCATTCTAGTTTGGTTTCGAATATAATCACCTTGATAATGGGCTAGCCATACATAAAATCATGGTGTATAGGGTCACAAAAGTGAAACCTCTTTTGTATCTTAACAAGTTCATATTCTTATTTAGAGTTTATGCACTTAATAGTCACAATTAAGTACAACTCTAAACCCAAAAACTAGATTGAGTACAAAATGACTCTATCTCTCAACATCGTTGCTAGTCGTCATATTCTAATCATCCTATGTATCAAATACAATGATGAAAACCACCATCGGTTTCTAATATTGACGAAGTAGTATTAGCAAAATTTATGTCAATCAAATAAACATTTAAAGAAGAAGGTCCCATTAGATGTCCCACAACTAACTTGTTGATTCTTCAATAATTTGGGGTAGTTTCCTTTCTAGCGTCCAACAATTAAGACAATGGAAATTTTATCGGTCGGGATTGATAGGTTTAGTATCGTTATTCTCAATGAATTTACTTTTAACATTACCTTGTATCAATTCCATTCTAATTTTACTTCTTTGAACTTCGTCCTTTTCTTAACGGTTTAAGAGAATGCTCCCACTCATTTCAATGAGTCTTTGCTTAGAGAAGCAAAATTGAATTCATGAAGACTACTCTTCAATTCATTTGTTTAGTCTTAAAACTTTCATTGAAGTGGTTGCAGTATTTTGGTCAATTTTGATTTCAAACAAATCTAGTTACCAAAATGATGTAACGTTTCAAAGTACTTAACTCAATTAAGCATATGAGAAACAATTCATTGTAAGTAGATATGTTAGTCAAGAATCCAAAACCCATTTTCTCATGAATAACTTTTATCTATACTCTTCACAAGAGATCCTTCCAATGGATAATACGAGGTTTTAGAAGAAAAATTCATATTTTGTCTTTAGTTACGACGTTTTAATGGAGATTTGAATCAAAAATCGAAATGCAATCGTATATGAACTGTGGTAAAGAAATAGAACAATATGATAACGGAATAGTGGAAAACTTAACATTTATCGTTTTATTAATACTTGTAAATAACAAGTAAAGCATTTACATAGTGACCTCTACCCAACTATGATAAATGATTCCAAGATCCAAATTCATATTAACTTGGGGCACGGTGTGCCGAAATACCCTTTATTAACATGACTCGGTGGATTAACTCTTTAATCGATTCTACCTTTAGAACTCTTGGTCGATAAAATTACATTAATATTTATCTCTAGCCCGAAACACATCCGGAAATCGTCGTGAATACTTTCGTTGAGTTCAATCCAAATTTCGAATAAATGTGTCCATGATCCAAATTCATATTAACTTAGGGCACAGTGTGCCGAAATACCCTTTATTAACATAAATTCGGTGAATAGACATTTATCACCCACTTCCCCTACGTAACAAGGTTTGTACCCCGGTAGGGCCGAGTACACTCCCTCATTAAATAGGTTTTCATGGTTTCTACTTTTTGGTAAGGCTAAGTCTCAATTGTTTATTTTAGCGAGAGGTCATGTCAATTTATTATCTATCACGTTTTAAGTGAACTAAAGCGGTGAACTACGATAATTGTAATTGACACGGTCGATTTACTCGATTTAATGATAATGCATGTTTTAGTTTTGGCGATTTAGCGATGCATGCAACATATAAATAAAATGCAAAGCATAAATGAAATCCTACTACGGCCTTCCTAAAATAGTAAATCTAATAAACTATTAAAAATTCGGAAACCAACTCCTTTGGTCCCTTGAATTTCGGTCTTGGCACGCATTTCAAGGCAACACTTTCTTTGATGGATCGCCTTCTCGAGTGGCACCGTCTTCAAGGTACTCCAGAATAAATAAATTACAAAATGAATTACATAATTTCCTATTATACATTTGTAATTAAAATAAAAATAAATCTATTAAATTACAAAACGGTGATACGAGATCACAATAATTACAACCGAATCGATATTCCCATACATTTCGGGTAATACCAATTAAAACTAAGGCCATACTAAGTAAAATTACATAATTCAAAAATTACATAAAATTAAAATATGACAATCATAAATAAAATGCAGCATTATAATATGTATGAGCATGCTAGATTTTATGCTAAATCGCCTTTTAAAGAGCCAATATCGTATATTAATCGGTTTTTACGGATTTGCGTGATTTAACCTTTTAAAAATCACAATAATTACATAAAATCATATTTATGTACAAGTTAATTACCCTAACCATCTTAGGACTCAAAATTAGTCTCCACTAACATTTGACAATAATTAAACTTGATTTCTTAAGATTGTTCATAAATGGACCCAAAAATAAAAAATTTATGCTATAAACCTCAAATTAAATCATAAAAATTTCAAATAATTTCAAAATTTGAAATTTAAACTCATGAACATTCTGGAAAAATACCATGATACTTATAATGTTCAAAACATAGGTTAAAAATTTCGAAAATATATCGAGAAAAACAATGTTGCGGTTTATCGGTTTTAACAATTATGACCATAAAAATATGAGAAAAAATATATTCATCAACTTTTCACTTTTAAATCTGAAATAAATGATAAAATGCAACATGTGACGTTTTTCCTTTAGTCACGAAGTATGTTTTGGCATTATTACTAATTATAGTCACTATTTATGTGATTTTTCACAAAAATTCATAAATCATGCATAAAGACTTCATTATATCCAAATATTTTACACACATCTTGTAAAATTTCATTTGACAATATACTAAATTTACATGACCAGATTCGAAATATAACCCATATTAACCTATTTACCCATTTAAATACGATTTTAACTTAAAAATCCATATTTCGAGAAAAACAACTCATTTTATCATGAAAATTTACAGTCCATTATTAGATAATATATGTGAAAACATATCCAAAACCCACTGGAAAATTCGATGCTTAGCTATTTTTCGTCCAAAATTGACATTTTTATCATAAAAATCACATTTTAATGCCAATAATATATAAAATGAACAATAAAAATCCATGACTAAACCAAAATGTCCTAAAAATCACTTAGGACCAGAAACTTTGAACATGCAAAATTATTTCATGATTTATCTTCATAAATCCTAAATAACAAGTTTTATATGTTAATTAAATTAACTCGGAAAAACTAATCCGATCTTGCATGCAACAACCATAATGCTCTGATACCACTTGTTGGAAATCATATTTTGAATATCACATATTTTAGTTTAACGTTTTAGTCATAAAAACTTAAGGATCTTATGCATGCAAAACATATAAATAAGTGTGGAGGAAAACCGGTTCCTTACATTGAATATTTCGGTTTAAGGGCACAAGTAAGGTCTTCTACCTTCACTTGTTCTTGAGATATGATGAGTAATAGGATGATCCTCCAAAGACTTCAAGTATAGAAGTCACTCTTCTTGATTGCACCCAAGATTATCCCTTATCTCTACTAAATAATATGTGCTAGATATTTGTTTAGTAGTTTACCTTAAAATTGATTACTAACACTCATATATTACACTAATAATATTAGTAATTTGATTGAACAATTTTAATTGAATCTTCTCATATTTTTGATGAAGATTAAAGAGAGGAGAGAGTAATGCATAAACTTTTGCATGTATTTTGAATGGACAAGTATATTCAATGAGTAGTGAACAAAAGTCCTCTAATAATAGAGGAGGTGTCACGGTTCAAGGAGGATAAAAAAACAACATCTTGTCCTTCACTTTTCCTTTTGTTCTTATCAAAACCTTAGGCATGTAAGGCTAGGTCTAGACTAGGCATCATTAGCTTACTTTATCTCATAAAATAATTCACCCACTAACACCCATCACTCTCATTATTTCGGTCCATGTATCATAAAATGGACTACCATTTTATTTTGTCACTTTGTCATTTGTCACACAATATGTCACATGTAGTATGATACATGTTATTAATTAATTTAATGCATATTTATCACATAAATATCATTTTATGAATTAATTAATTTACATACAACAAATTGACTAGTAATACTTGATCACATAAATAACATGGGTCATTTAATTGTAATTCACAACATCTTGTAATTATAATTAACCATTCATTCTTATCTCTATCGTTTCTCAAACAATAAACAATTTTAGTAACAAAGCATTTTATTACTAAAATAAATCTTATTTAATCCCATTACAATAAGATAATTATTCTCTCTCACAAATTGAATTGTTCAATTTTAAGGAATTGATTAACTTGTATCGTCATACAATTAATCAACTTTACAGATTAGGACATCATCCTTTAGGTGACCTTAAGGGATCAACTGACCACCACCGTTCCACGACAGTAACGTCAAACTCTAGCAAGCCAATCGTTATCGATTAATGTTGATCAGTTGATTATAAAATGAATCATCCCTTACGTATTCTTAAAAATGAGATTTAAACATGTGATCATCATGATCGACAATTGTGATCGCATTATTGTCGGGGACACTCCAACAAGAAGTTCATTGGAATTATGGAGAATGTGTGAAGACAGCAAATTGATGGGATTTCTATGCTCCAAATTGTTAGAAAGATGAAGTTGCTAAAAAAAGACCTCAAAGAACTAAATAAAGAGGCTTTTTTCCAATGTAGAAGCTGCTGCTAGACTGGCTAAAATTCAGTTGGAGGCTATCCAGTTACAGATGCAAGAAGATATGACTAATACTCATGTATGGGAGCAGGAGAGAGGGGCGACAAATATATATACAAACAACTTGATAATGCTAGGACTGCCTTCCTGGCTCAAAAAGCAAAGATACACTGAGCTGAAGAGGGAGATAATAATACTCACTATTTTCATTGTGCTATTAAGAGTAGGAGAATGAAGAACAAGGTGCTAGCAATTCAGGATGATTTGGTTAGTAATCACATTAATGTTAATGAGATGGAAGATGTCTTTCTATCTTACTACAAGGAATTGTTGGGCACCAGCACATCTGTTAGTAGAGTTCATTACCCTACAGTCAGACAGGGGAGACTTATAAATGAAGAGCACACACATAGACTTTTAGCTCCTGTTACTGATATTGAAATCAGGGATGCCTTCTTCTCTATACCTGCAAATAAATCCCCAGGACCTGATGGATATACTAGTCAGTTCTTCAGGGATGTATTTGAGGTAATAGGGTCTGATATTTGCAGAGCCGTGAAGGAGGTATTTGTAACTGGTAAGATTCTGAAGCAGATCAACTCCACTGTCATTACTTTGATACCTAATAAAAGCAGACCTGTTAGTGTGGGTGATTTTAGACCTATAGCTTGTTGTAATGTACTTTACAACTGCCTTACAAAGCTTATTTGCAATAGATTAGCTGGTGTACTTCCTGAAATTATTAGTGATAATCAAAGTGTATTAATTAAGGAGAGGGATATTATTGATAATATAGACTTAGTGAGGTTATATAATAGAAGGGCATGTTCACCTAGAAGTATGATGAAGGTTGATCTTAGAAAAGCCTATGACTCAATTGAGTGGGCCTTCATTGAGGATATGTTGAGAGCTCTGAAGTTTCCAAATAAAATCATAGGACTGATCATGGAGTGTGTTTTCACCCCTACCTTTACCTTGTCCATTAATGGGAGCACTTTTGGGTACTTTGAAGGGGAAAGGGGGATTAGATAAGGGGATCCTATGTCACCATTGTTGTTTGTGATATGTATGGAGTATTTTACTCGAATTCTTAATGTGGTAACCCAGAGAAGTGATTTCAGGTTTCACCCTTTATGTAGACCTCTGAAGCTCTGTCATCTATGCTTTTCTGATGATTTAGGGGACATAGGGTCTGTGACTGTGATTCTTAGAGCCTTTGCCACTTTTCTTCAGCTTCTGGGTTGACTATGAATAATGATAAGTCTGAGATTTATTGTAATGGTATGACACCTAATGTGGAACAGGCTATTGTTAGGATGTCTGGGTTTCAAATGGGGCATTTCCCATTTAGATACTTGGGGATCCCTATAAGCTATAAGAGAATCTCAATTGGGGACTGCTCTAAGCTTGTAGAAAAATTGGTGGCTACTATTAAAGGGTGGGGTATTAGGAAGCTGAGTTATGCTGGACGATTGGTACTAGTGAAATCAGTCTTGTCTTAGTTGCGCTCTTACTGGGTCAGGATTTTTGTGATTCCTAAAGGAGTGATACAGAGAATAATGAATATCTGTAGAAACTATCTGTGGGAGGGAGGCGATGGATATCACAAAGCTCCTCCAGTTTCTTGGGAGAGCATATGTATGGATAAGAAAGCTGGTAGTTTGGGAATAGTCCCTACTACAAAACTTGTGATGGATATCGGACTTTTCGCTATATGGACATCGGATACACAACCGATGTACAGTTTGGTCATGTCCATTGTGGATTAATGGACATCGGATTTTAAACCGATGTCCATTAAAATTTGCACATCGTATTTTTAGGAAAACCGATGTCTATTTGATCAATGGACATTGGATTTTTAGGAAAACCGATGTCTATTTGAACAATGGACATCGGATTTTTAGGAAAACCGATGTCTATTTGATCAATGGACATCAGTTTTTTGCAAAAATTCGATGTCTATAATTATTATTTTTTATATAAAAAAAAAATATTACGCTGTTGCCCATATTAGTCATACACATGATGACAATGAGAAATGATTCCATAATCAACAAAAAATATCTGTATACAATCAATCGGTTATCCATAGCCAATTACAAAAAAGTTTCATCTACATAATGTGTAAAATTTACTTAGACGACTAACCTATATAAAAATATAAACCGATATGTAAACTGACTAATTGTTTAAAAAAAAGGCCGAAGAGACAAGACTACTTGGCAGCCTCATATTTGCTCATCTCCCATTGGGCATATTATCACGAGAATCTGGTTTAACACAACAAAGTTAACGAGAAAACAAAATATCAACATAGAAGATCCTATATAACTAACGAGACACATAGATTACTGTATTTTAAGTATCACAACTACTAGCAATACACTCACCTGAATGTGAGGAGCAGAAAAGTCGAGAAGCATCTTATGTCCTAATCTATACTGCAAAATCGTTAGTTAATCAAAAAAATACTATCTTTCTGCCTCTTGGACACTAGTCTGTCTTAATCTATACTTCATAGCATCGTATGTCCACCTTTATCGAAAATTTTAATGAATAATGATCCAAATGAACTAGGATCGAACTTATACGGATATGTTTCAAATTACAATTCAATCAATTCTCTTTATCTAGGCAAACACACAATCTCTTGAGCTTCAATTTTAAAGGTCGACGAGCTTGAGTCTGGTTGTCCAATCGCATCTCAAGCACATCCACGGTGCAACTCAAATGAGCTCGTATCTATCTCTACTAGCACACTGAATGTAAAAGTTCAAAAGCCCGGAACATACACTACTACAAATACAGGCTATAACAACGGTCAAAAACCGTTGTTATATAAAAAAGCGGACGTTGTTAAAGCGTCCATTGTAAAAGGTTTTAACAACGGTTGGTTTTCTTAAGGAAACCGTTGTTAAAAATATTAACAACGGTTTTAAGTATAAAAACCCGTTGTCGAAAGTGTGACTCAATTTTGGGGGGAAAGTTATAACAACGGGTTGTAATATACAAAACCGTTGTTATAACTAAAGACAACGGGTTTTTTATACATAACCGTTGTTGTTTGTTCTTAAAAAAAAAAAAAAAAAAATTAAATATTACTAGATGCATGCATAATTACGGCCCGTTATAATTCCGATGCATGCATTATTACTGACATCACTGTGCATATGAACGGACAATATGGAATGAGAAGGGTTAGTAATAAGATTTGAAGCAGCATTGAGAGATATGATGATGATTATGCATGGCACAACTTCCTAACATATATATTAATTAGAAAACAACTCAACCCACACATTGCTTAGTATAAATACATTGCATTATCTCAACTAACATTTCCATTATCTCAATATATACATCTCCAAACCCTAACTGCTAAAACAAACTCCAAATAAATAACCCTACTTAATCTTTCAAAACAAACTCCAAACTCCAACAAAATGAATGATTTCATCCTTAAGACTCTTACTATGATCGAGAACAACAACGGTTTCATCCGCCGGTTGCTCCATATTGAGGAAAGTTTCAAGAGCTACCTTGCGGATGCTCGATCCGCATCTTGAAGGACGCCAAAGAAGATGGCTTGACGGAGCAAAGAAGTTGCGGCTATATGACGATATAGCAAGAATCACGGAACCTCCAAATAGCCAAGGAGGAGAGGAACGATATGATAGAGGAGAATAAGATCCTCTATGAAAATATAAGAATTGCATTTTCATTAATGTAATTTTTTTTTTAATTTATGTATTTATAAATATATATATATATATATATATATATATATATATATATATATATTAATTATGTTTATCTTGCTTCTTCATTGTTTTACTAACTAATTATGCGAACAATACTTAAACAAATAACATAATGGTCGATAAAAACACATACATGCAAAAGAAATAATTAGAAAAAGAAAATAATGACGATGAAACTAACGGATGTGAGATTTACCTGATAAATACAGAACGTAAGAGACGATGAAATCAACAGTGACGGCGAGAAGATAAAGCGACGATGAGAAAGAGAGAAAGAGACGATGAGAAAGTGTGTGTTTTGTGTTTGTGTTTGTCTGCTGTGTTTGTGTTTGTGTATTAATAAGGGTTGTGTTTTGTGGCTGCAGCAGACTTGTGTTTGTGTGGTTTATAGTATGGGAAGGTATTGACAACGGTTATTAAACAACAACCGTTGTCAAATATGTTTTAACAACGGTTGTAAAAAACACCCGTTGTCAAATATGTTTTAACAACGGGTTACAAAAGTAACCGTTGTGATTACTTTTCACTAACTTTGCGCCAATTTTGCGCCAAATTATTAACAACGGTTGTGCATGTGTGACCCGTTGTTAAAACTAATAACAACGATTTTTATAACCATACCCGTTGTAATTAAGTTTAGTAAAATTCGCGCCATACATTCTACAACGTCTATTGTGATTTTCGTGAATAATCGTTGTTAAAGGGGCGTTGTAGTTGCCTGGATTTGTAGTAGTGATAGTAACGATGCTATATGTAAAAATTCTTGAAAAAGGTATAAACATTACCTAAAAGCTACTACCTCAATAAATTCTGCATCAATATGAAGAGTTACAGATGTATTAGAAAAATCTAGTGTCTTCTCTTTGGTTTAAAGGGGGTGAATTTAATTAAGATAGCACTTACTTCCGTCTCTTCTTTAACTTCTCTTACTTTTGCCACACATATATCCTCTCCCTGAATGTTCATCAATCCAACAGAGATTAACAGGATGCCTTATAGTCTTATACGACATCAAATTTAGTGGCATAAAGACCTTTAGCACTTTACCTCGTCAACAACGCTAGTAAGGACCTTCCAGATACCAGTTCCTCGTAACCTGCCACTATTTTCTTGTACTACAAGCAGCTGGAAAAAGAAAGGATATACATTTAGGCCACATATACGATACTCAAGTCCAAAGTGAGCGTAAAATTCAAACGCTTGTTTCTTCAAACTCGGTTTAGAGACAAGACAATCTAATAGTGTTTGGCATGAATGATCGAATCCAAGATCAAATCTCAATTCGAAATTTAATACCATGTTTGATGCTGTTATATCATAAATCCTTGTATAGCGAAAGGAAATAAAACAGAACCAAGGGAAGGGGCAGTGATGAAAAACAGGTATAAAAACAAGTACCTCTCGTTTCTCCGTTAAGACAATAGCACCAATTCCAACACGATGTGAGGCGTTTGCAGGGATAGTACAGATAGTTTCAGGAATCTAGTAAACATTACTGCAACGCTAAATATAAGAAATAGCACCATATCTCTACCAGGCAGATAAGACCTGCACATTCAGGGAATCTAGCTCAGTTTTCCATTAAAACTACAGCCTTAAGATACCAGGAATAACTTGAAAAACAACAAAATAATTATTTTATATCTCCTCAGAAAGTTAAGGTTTACATGCTTAATGATAGTGTCAAGTATAAAATGTCGAGGTACCTGAGTTTCCCCCTCAATTTGAAAATGTAAGCCATGGCTGGAGGAAGAATACCGAACAAGAAACAGTTTGCATAAACCCCATCAAAGTCAAGAGCCTAGCCTTTGAGAATGTCGATGGAATTAGTCAACTCACCCAGAATCAACAATCGAAAGAAGATGACTCAAAATTAATTGAATCAAAGAAATAACAAAAAAATAAATGGATAACTCACCTAAATAATCCATCGAAAATAGAGAGAGACAAGGAAATCTGGTAAGAAATACAAACAGATGAGACAGAGATCGGCGGCGGTGGAAGAGAAATCGGTGCGGCGGCGGATGGTGGTGGAGACAACAGAGAAGTGCATGGCAAGAATGTATGGTAAGGATGAGGAGGGAGTACGGGGTTGGTAGCCGGAGGGAGGGAGAGTGAGTACGGGGTTTTAGGGGTTAGGGTTTGGGAGTGAGAGTGAGGGAGAGGATTTGGGGAAGAATGTATGTAGTCGAAATTATAAGTGATGGCGGTGAGGCAAATATTTTTTTCCGCCTATAATTTTCACTTTAGATTCACATCTGTTAAATGCAATGCTCTATGTCCATGACTTTTATATAGACATGGGTTTTTATTAAATATTACATGTCCTTTAAAATCAAAAATAATGGACATGTGTTTTTTATTGCAACCGATGTACATATAATTATATGCACATCAGGTTTTTGCAAACAACCGATGTGCATGTTATGTACATCGGTTTTCCAGATAATCCGATGTCCATCGACTGATGTCCATAACGAGTTTTGTAGTAGTAAGTTAACAGTCAGGTTTGGAGCATGGCATTAATAGGGTGTTGGAGTAAGTGTCCTCAACAATAGTGCGATCACATGTTTAAATCTCATGATAAGAATACGCAAGGGATGATTCAATTATATAGTCAACTGATCAACATTAATCGGTAATGATTGGCTAACTAGAGTTTGACAGTACTGTCGTCTAACGGTGGTGATCAGTTGATCCCTTATGGTCACACCTATAACACAATTCCCTTAATAGATAAGTTAATTAATTGTATATCGATGCAAGATTAATTAATTCCTTAAAATTGAACAATTTATTTGTGAGTGAGAATATTTATATCTTATTGTAATTTGATTAAATAAGATTCATTTTGGTAATTGAAATGTTTTCATTACTAAAATTGATTATTGTTTATGAAATAATTGAGATAAGAATGAATAGTTAATTATGATTACAAAATGTTGTAGAACATATTAACATAAACCATTTTAAATACTTGTGATCGTGAATTACTAGCTAATTTATCATATATAATTAATTTATTGTGAAATGATATTTATTTGGATAAATATGCATTAAAAATAGATATGGGCATGGTGTGTGACACATGACCTAACAAATGACATTTGACAAAATCACAAACATAAAATGGGTGTCCATTTTATCTATGGACCGAAATATTGGAGGGCTTTTGAGGTTAGTGGGTGGTTTATTTTAATTGTTAAAATGAAACATAATCATAACCTAAAAATAGCCTTACATGCCTATGTTTTTAGAGAAGAGAAAACGCAAAAGGTGAAGGCCATGCATTGGCCTTCTTCACCTCCCAAAACCGGCTCCCCCTCCTCTATAATGAGAAATATGTTCTCATTTTTCTCTAATGAAATTTCATAATTCTTATATACTTCTCCCAACTCTCTCTAAAAAATAATTTTAGATCTTATAAAAATTATTCATCAAAATTCTAATATTACATCATATTATTACTAGTGTAGTAATATAAATATTATTAGAATTGTTAAGGATCACTAATATATTAATCTAGTTAATTAGTATATTAGTATTAAGGGTAATTGTTTTGGGTGCAAGAAGAGGAGAATCTCTACACTTGAGATTTTGGGAGGATCATCCATAATATTTAAGCTCAAGAACAAATATGGAAGGTGTTCTTATTTGTGCTCAAAATTTCGAACCAAATACAATGTAAGGAACATTATTTTCTTTTATCTCTTCTTTTAGTTATGCATGCACTAGATCTTAAGTGACAAAGTTAAAATATTAATTAGATCACTATTAGAAATATCTAATAATAGGTATATGAACCTAACAATTGGTATCAGAGCATAGGATGTTGCATGCATAATCGATTTATAGTTTTTTCGAGTTATAAATAACTTAATTAAAACTAATAATTGTGATTTTTTATATAAAGTCACGAAATCATAATGCATATTGTATATTCTGGTCCTAAAATGTATTAAGTCATTTTGATGATTTATGGTATTTTATTGCTTGTTTTAATGATTTTTAGAGATTTTATTACATTTTAATGGGTAAAATGGTATTTAAAATACTAAAAATAGTTAGACTTAGTTTCTGACCTTGAAATTTTTATATGACCTCACATGCATACTTTACTTATTGTATGTAAAATTTCATATAAATTTGATTTATTTTGCATGATTTATGATTTTTATGAGATAAAAATGGAATAAATGGAGGTAAAAAGGTTAAAAATAGTTAAACTTCAAAATAGGCCATGAAATTTAATATGTTGTCAAATGAATATTTTACTCACTGTGTGTAAAATTTAAGATGAACTTGATTCATTTTGCATGATTTATGAATTTTTAGTGTAAAAATGACATAAATAGTGACTATTTTAGCATAAATAGCTAAAACGAATTACATGGAAAGAGAAAATTATTTTAGGTTTCATTTATATTCCACTTATTAGATCTAAAGTTTAAAATTTAGTTAGAGTAATTTTTATATGCTTTAGATGTTTTATTTGATAAAACCGATAAATCGCAACTACATTTTTTCTCGAAACAAATTCGAAAATTTTAACCTTAATTTTTGACATTATGAGTGTCATGGATATATTCTAGAATGTTCAAAAATTTAAAATTCAAATTTTGAAATTATTATAATTTAATTTGGATTTATTTCATAAAAGTTATGATTTTAGGGTAAAAAATGAGCATAAATATTATATCAAGTTGAATTATTGTCAAAAATTGAGTAATGAAAAAATTTTGAGTCCTAAGAGAGTTAAGATAATTAACTTGGGCTAAAATTAGATTTTAGTATTAATTTACGATTTTAATAAGTTAAAAATCGTGAATTTCCATAAAATTGGGTTACATGTACGATATAAGTTAAATAGGGCGATTTGGCGCATAATTTGGCATGTTAGATACATATTATAATGCTGCATATTTCATTGTTGAATGTCATGTTTTATTTATGTAATTTTGAATTATGTAATTTTATCTTAGTATGGCCTTAGTTTTAATCAATATTACCCGTAATGTAAGGGGATATTGATTCGGTTGTAATTTAATGTGATCTCGTATCACTTTTATTTTTACTAGTTTTTCATATTACAAATGTATAATAGGAATAGCTATGTATTTTATTATTATTTGTAATTCCGAAGTTCCTTCAAGACGGTGCCCTTCGGAAAAGCGTTCCGACAAAGACGGTGTTCTTGGGAGGCATGCCACTTGAAGATTCAAGGGACCAAAGGAGTTGGTTTCCGAATTTGTAATTGATTATTTGATTTTCTATTTTAGGAAGGCCATACTAGGGATCTATTATTTACTTTGCATTTCTTTTAATATGTTGTATGCATTGCCAAATCGCCATAACAACACATGCATATCTTATCGAGTTTTTCGACCGTGTCAATTATAGTTATCGATAATTCGACTTTTTATCTCACTTAAAATTGATAGATAATAAATTGACAAGACCTCCACTTTAAAAGATTGACTTAGCCTTACCAAATCGTAGGAGCCCATGAATCTCAATTTCATAAGGGGTACAATACGATCTTTCGGGGTACTTCAATTGACGTTGGGTAAGTGGGGTAATAAATAGTTATTACACTTCGAAAATTTGGTTGATCTCAACGGAAGTATTTGCGACCGTAACCGCAATAGGTTCGGGCTAAAGATGAACTTAATGTAAATTCATGGATCGAGAGTTCTAATTGTAGAATCGGTTAAAAGGGTTGACCCACCAAGTTATATTGGTAATGTGTAGAGGACCCGTTGGCTCACATCCAAGTTAATATGAATTTTGGATCTCGGAATCATTTATTATAGTTGGGTAGAGGTCACTATATAAATGCTATACTTGTCTTAATGTTTACAAGTATTATAACGATAAATGTTTATTAATTTCCTTCATATCCGTTTTGTAGTTATCTTTTACCGCAATGGATTCATCCAACTCATTAACACCGATCACTATTGAATCATGTCACAAATCGTTCGACGAAATTTGCTCACTTAACAACCTTGATACGACTAGAGAAATTCATTTTGGCATTGGTTCCGATGAAAGTCTTAACTTTATTACTACTTCCTCACCTCCTATCATACCTAGCAACTTAGTGGATAAGTCTTGTGAAGGAAACCTCACTAAAACCATGGGATCCTTGTCTTTGGAAGCAAGGAGAAATGATAAAGCTAGTGGGAGTTTTAGCAAAAGGCTTGCTATCAAGAAGAGAAATTTCAAAAGGAGGAGGAAAAGTAAGAGGTTTAATTCAAACCATAGGGATTTAATGGCTACTGAGACTACCAATAATACATGCCTTTATTGTCATGGCATCGGCCATTGGGTGAGGAATTGCCCTATCTTTTTGGGAGATATCAATAATGGACTTGACATCCACTTGGTAATATTTCTTCCGAAATCTTTGTTATTGATATAAATTATACTTCCACCTCAACATGGGTATTGGATACCGGTTGTGGTTCTCACCTTTGTAATCATTTACAGGGGCATAGAAACGTGGAAAAGCTAAGCAAGGGTGATGTAGATCTCCGACTAGGAAATGGAGCTAGGGTAGCCGCCACTTCAAGAGGGACTTATGTATTTGTTTTGGCTAATGGATTTGAGTTGTACTTACATAATTGTTATTTTGTACCTTCTTTATCTAAGAACATCGTTTCCATTGCCATGTTAGATATGGGAGGATTTTCTTTTGCTATTAAGAATAATTGTTGTAAAATTTCTAGAAATAAATTGGCCATAATAGGCCAAGGCACTTCAATTAATGGCATTTATATTCTTGAAACTTTTGACTCAAGCAAAGATATCTATAACATACAATCGGAAAGACTCAAAACAAGTGACCCAAAGGAATCGTACATTTGGCATTGTCGATTAGGTCAAATAAATGAGAAACGCATCAAAAGGCTAGTGTCGACTGGAATTATTGGACCATTTGATTTCCAATCATATGGAATATGCGAATCTTGTCTCCTTGGCAAAATGATTCGTGCTCCCTTTAGTGGTAAAGGGACACGAGCAAGTGATTTGTTGGGACTAATACATACCGATGTATGTGGTCCAATGAGTATCACCGCTAGGGGAAATTATGACTGCTTCATCACATTTACCGATGATTTAAGTAGATATGGGTATGTTTACTTAATCAAATATAAAATTGAATCATTTGAGAAATTTAAAGAATTTCAAAAGGAAGTAGAGAACCAATTGAACAAGAAGATTAAAGCTCTACGATCCGATCGTGGTGGAGAATATCTTAGCAATGAATTCGATTCTCACTTAAAGGATTGTGGTATTGTATCACAACTCACTCCACCTGGTACACCTCAACTCAATGGTGTTGCCGAAAGGAGGAATCGAAACCTACTAGACATGGTTCGATCTATGATGAGTCAAACGGATCTACCAGATTCGTTTTAGGGTTTTGCGATTCAGACGGCCATAAAATCATTAAACCAATGTCCAACCAAAGCTGCAGATAAGACACCATATGAGATATGGAAGGGAAAAGTCCCAAATTTGTCATATATGAAAATTTGGGGTTGTGATGCTTATATCAAGAATAAATCTACCGATAAGCTAGCACCCAAATCTGACAAGTGTTACTTTGTAGCTTATCCAAAGAACACTTGTGGATATTAATTCTACAACCATCATGAGAACAAAGTGTTTGTGGCTTATGAGGCTATCTTTCTAGAATTGGATTACATTTCTAGAAGACAGAGTGGGAGAAAATTTGAAATTGACGAAGTTCAAGAACCACAAACTAGAGAAGAGGTGCAAGAAGATGTTTCTTCATCGTCTAATCAAGTTATTGTTCCTTCTGAACCTAGGAGGTCAGGTAGAGTCAGTCGCCAACCCGATCGATATGTGGGTATCATCGAGATGGATAACGAATTGGACGTCTTACTTTTAGAAAGTGACGATCACGCAACCTACAAAGCGGCAATTTCTAGTTCGAATTCAACTTTATGGCAAGAGGCCATGCAATCCGAAATAAATTATAAGCATGAGAACCAAGTGTGGGACTTGGTTGATTTGCCTAAAGATGTGAGACCTCTTCAATGCAAATGGATCTTTAAGGTAAAGAATGGTATAGAAGGGCATGATGATGTCTACAAATCAAGGCTAGTTGCAAAAGGTTTCACTCAAGTTCATGGTTTACACTATGACGAAACCATTGCCCCCGTAGCCATGCTTAGATCTATTCGGATTATGTTAGCAACAGCCGCATTTCATGATTATGAAATATGGCAAATAGATGTCAAAACCGCCTTCCTAAATGGGTATTTAGAGGAGGAAGTGTACATGACACAACCTGAGGGTTTTGTAGATCCTAAAAATCCTAACATGGTATGCAAACTTAAGAGATCCATCTATGGTCTTAAGCAAGCATCAAGAAGTTGGAATCATCGTTTTGATCATGTAATAAAAGAGAATGGTTTCACTCGAATTGTCGAAGAACCATGTTTATACATGAAGTTTAGTGGGAGCAAAGTCATCTTTCTAATCTTGTATATAAACGACATACTTCTCATTGGCAATGATATACCAATGCTTACCTCTGTAATGGGGTGGCTAGGGAATCACTTTCAGATGAAAGATTTAGGAGAGGCACAATGCATATTGGGTATCCGAATCTATAGAGATAGAACTAAGAGGATATTGGCACTAAGTCAAGAATCTTATATTGATAAGGTTCTTCGACGTTTCAACATGGACAACTCCAAAAGGGGTTTTATTCCAATGGGTAGTGGGATCACATTGAGAAGGTCTCAGTCACCCACAGAACCTGAAGATATTGAACGCATGAAATTGATCCCTTATGCTTCCACTGTTGGATCAATCATGTATGCCATGATATGCACTTGTCCCAATGTACCGTATGCTTTGTGCATGATAAGCAGATATCAAGACAAACCGGGTGAAAGTCACTGGATAGCCGTCAAGAATATCCTTAAGTACATGAGAAGGACTAAGGATTTATTCTTGGTGTTTAGAGGAGATTCCGAGCTAAGTGTGAAGGGTTACACCGACTAGAGCTTTCAAACTGATAGGGATGATATGAAATCCCAGGCTGGCTTTGTTTTCATGATTAATGGTCGTGCAGTTAGCTGGAGGAGCTTCAAAGAGTCGGTCATTGCGGATTCTACAACGGAGGCTGAGTACATTGCTGTTGGAGTTAGTGTCCTCCACAATAGTGCGTTTACATAATAAATCTCATTAATGGAATATCATCATATATTTAATTATTTGATCCTCGTCAGTTGATTAACGTAAATCGATAACGGTTGGCTGACTAGAGTTTGACGTTATTGTCGTGAGATGGCGGTGATCAACTGACCCCTTTCGGTCACACCTAAAGGAACGAACCCCAATAGACAACTAAAAGGTTAGTCAATTATTTTAAGAGAGAATTCGAGTTGCGAACTCGAGGAACGGAAGTTATTATTTAATTATGTGATAATTGAATAATAAATTTTGGGAGACGGGTTTTAGTTAATTAATTGTTAATTCACTAAAATTGTACTAATTGATTAATGTGATTAATATTAGTACGTAAATAATATGTGTAGTGGTACATGTATATTTACGGAGTGATTTGGACGAATTAATTATGGAAGTATTTAAACATGAAACGATGTTTAAAATAAAATTACACGTATTTGTGCGACAAATATAAGAACCAATATGAACCCGTAAATAGGCAAGTGGACCGTGTAAAATAGAGTAGTGGATGATTAGGAAAATAATCATTTCACCTTACTTTATATACTACCATAAGTTATCTTATATAGATTTTGCATGTGATGTAAGATTAAATAATATAAGACAATTTGTCCACTCCAACACTCCACCCTCCCACCGGTTTTCCCCCCATATACACTCAAGATGTTTGCTCATTTTAATAGACAACAACACTTAAACATCTTTGCATGTGTATCTTTTCTCTCTAAAAATAATAGAGCATTCTCTTACTAAGATTATTAGTATACAAAAATTAATATTTACTAAGAGAGTTAGTAATATTAAAATATTATCAAGGGTATAATTTTAACAAGTTTCTAGTTAAATTCTTGTTAGATTTTTGGGTTAAGTTCTTGGGTGCATCTTGAATGAGATCTTCTCTTTGAAGATTTGTAAGGAGGATCATCCATTTGTTATAAGCTCAAGAACAAACTAGTAAGGTGAACTAGTTTGTGCCCATTGTACCATAAAATCAATGTAAGGAAATTGTTTTTCCATAAACTTTCAGTTTTATGCTTTTATATTTGCATGCATGTTACATAGATCACCTACATGATAAATTATGAGATAATTTAATTTTTATTAGAGAGTCTAATATGGATCTATGATCTTTTAAGTGGTATCAGAGAATAGGCTTGTAATTTGCATATTGATTTTAAGCATTTTAATAAATTATGAGATAATTTATAAAAACTCAAAAATTGTGTTAGAAGAGGTTTTAGCACTAAATTTTTGGGGTATGCATACCTACTGATCTTAAAAGGTTTGTGGTTAAGTTTGGTGATTTTTGAAGTTATTTTGCTATTTTTAATGATTTTTGGTAGAAAATCGAGTTAAAATGTCGTATTTTAGTTAAAAAATTGACTAAAAATAGTTAAAAGTTGATTCGGTGCATGGATGTTTTATGGTATTTCATGCATGTTTTCTACTGATTGTACGCAAAAGGTTGAAGGTTGGTTCGAATTTTTTGCATGTTTATTGATTTTATGAGATAAAAGTCGATAAAAGTGAAATTAATTAATCATAATTTTGGAACATTTGATTCTGCCCATGATAAATTTGAACATTTAAATGTTAAAAGTAAATTTTAATTTGTGTTTTCACCTTGTTTTGATGTTTATTGGTTTTAGTGGTTAAAAACCAATAAATATCGATCTTTTTCTTCATAAAATTTATCCGGAATTTGTGGGCAATTTTTCTGACATTTTGGTGTTCTTGGGAGTGTTCCAGAATACTCAAAATTTTTGTTTCAATTTTTTGGGTAATTTTTCAATTATTTTGGATTTTTACTTAAATATTATGATTTTATCGATTAAATTAGCAAAATATCACCAAATCAAACTAATTATTTATCATAAAATTAGTGGGGACTAGTTTTGAGGTTCAAAACAGTTTGGACAATTATTTTGGACTTAAATGAGATTTAAGAGTTGATTATTGATTTTTACATGTTAAAAATCGATTAAATCCACAAAAACCGAGATGGATACCAACGATTGATAGATAGGGCGATTTTGGCATGATTTTACAGCATTTTAAGCATATTTATTTAAGTTGAATGAATGATTGTCATTTATTTAAAGTATTTATCTTGTTGTACCTAGTATGGCGTAGTTTTATTTTAATCGTTATTACCCGAAATGAATGGGAATATCGATTTGTTTGTAATTAAATACGATCTCGTATCGTCGGTTTGTAATTAATTAATAGTTTTATTTATTTTATTAATTAATGTATAATAGGAATAGCTATGTAATTCAATTGCAATAGTTATTTTACCGGCGTTTCCAAAAGACGGATTACATCGAGACGGAGTCTATTTTTGGAAGGTGTTCCAAATCCCACAAGGAAGAGCCACTTTTGGAATGAAGAGGCAAGGGACCAAGGAGTTGGTTTCCGAAATGTAATAGACTAGTTTTTACTAACTAGGTGGCCATACTAGGATTTATTCATATGCTTACTTGTTTGCTTGTTTTATTTTCGCGCATGCCAAAATCGCCACTCACATGCATTTTTATTTTCGCGGTTGTCAATTCACGTCATTTACATTCACAGAATTAATTTACTTATAAGGAATTTATGACTAAATTGACAATATCTCTCACATAATTAAAATTGAGATTAGCCTTACCAATTAGTAACACCTATGAATCTGTTTTTCATTAGAGCCACGCTCGCCCAAGCGGGGTGTTCTCTTTTTACCTTGGGTAAGTAGGGTGGTAAACGGTTATCACACGCTAAAATTGGTTGGACTCAACGGGATATAAGACGGTCTTGTGTTCCGGGGCTAGTAGATGGATTTAAGGAAATTCATCGACCAAGAGTTCTCGAGGTAGAATTAGTCAACGTGACTTACCGAATTTACACAATTATGGGATGTTTCGCCCAAGCGATGCTCATTTTTGTTTAATATTTGGGTCTTGGAATCATTTATACAATTTAGTGGGAGATCATTATATAAATGCTAAAACTTGTTAAACATGTTTTCACAAGTAAATTTTTAAACAATGGATGTTAATTTTTCCTTTTTGTTATAGCATTTTAATTCGCAATGGCAACTTCATCAACTCCGTCGACTACTTCACTAGGCAAAGATTAATGGCTAAGGTCCGTAATGGACAAATGTATCTTAAAAGATGACGGTAGTAACTTTCTTGAATGGGAATCCAACATCAAAAGTGTCGCGTTGTCCGACAATGTGCTCACTTACTTGACCGATGCTCCTCCTATCGAGCCCGGTGCAAGGGCTTCATCGGCGGTGCGGAACGCCTATGATGAACATGTGAGGATGTAGAATGATATCAAGAATGTGTTGATATGACCGATGTCCCCAAAGCTCAAGCTATCATGCATTTCTTTAAATGTGTACGAGATATTCACTCGTATGATCACTATGTTTTCACAAACACCTAAAGTCCGTCAATACGATACGGCGGCACGCATGTTTGAAGCTAAGCTTGAGAGGGGCCAAAAGGTTGGTCCCCATGTACTCAAAATGCTCAAATATGTTGAAATCCTAGAGCGTCTAGGGTGTAAGATTCCTAAGACTCTTGTGGTGGATCGTATCCTCCACTCACTCCCCACCAAGTTTGCCCACTTTAGGGTAAACTACAACATAAATGACATGGATTCTACCATGAAATTCATGCACTCCTCACCCAAGCGGAGAGGGATATGGAAGCTTGTGGGAGTGAAAAAGGAGATGTTTTAACCATGAAGTTAAAGAACATGTCCCTTGGAGTCAAGAAAGGAAAAGGGAAGGAAAAGTCCCAATTCAAGAAATCGTCAAAGAAACATGACAAGGGAAAGGGGAAGGCCGTTGAGAATGGCAATCCCAAGGCAAAAAGTGTCAAGCTCTCCGAGGCCGAATGTTTCCATTGTAATGGGAAAGGGCATTATAGGAGGAGTTGTCCCAAATACTTGGAGGATCTCAAGGAAGGGCGTGTGACGCCTATTGGTATGATTTCCTCTCTCTATGTGATAGACGTTAATTATGCTTGTACTTCCAGTTGGGTACTTGATACCGGATGTGGCTCTCACCTTTTTAATCATTTGCAGGGTTTAAGGGACATGCAAGCACTAGCAAAAGGTGATGTACATCTCCGCATGGGCAATGGAGCTAGAGTAGTCGCCATTTCCGTGGGGACCCATGTGCTCACTTTAGCTAGTGGTTTAGAGTTGTATTTAAATAAGTGTTCTTTCGTACCAACTTTAACTAAGAGCATCATCTCCATTTCCGCGTTAGACGCGGAAGGGTTTTGTTTTATTATTAAGGACAAGTGTTGTACTTTGTCTTTTAATGATGTGGTTTATGGCAAGGCCATTTCAATTGGAGGCATTTATGTTTTAAATCATGTTAATGACGTTTATCATGTGGAAACTAAAAGGCTCAAAACGGGTGATCCAAACGAATCCTACCTTTGGCATTGTCGTTTAGCCACATAAACGAAAGACGCATTAAGAGACTTGCTTCATCAAAGTGCTCAAACCATTTGGTTTCGAATCTTATGGTACATGCGAGTCTTGCCTTTTAGGCAAGATGACTCGTGCACCTTTTGCGGGAAAAGGGACAGAGCTAGTGAGGTTTTGGCTCTCATACATACGGATGTGTGTGGACCATTAACCATAACCGCTAGAGGTGGTTTTCACTACTTCATTACTTTTACTGATGACTTAAGTAGATATGGGTATGTCTACTTAATGAAGAACAAGAGTGAAGCCTTTGACAAGTTCAAAGAGTTCCAAAATGAAGTAGAGAACCAATTGGATAAAAAGATAAAGACCCTACGGTCCGACCGTGGTGGTGAGTATTTAAATATTGAATTTGATTCACACCTAAAAGATTGTGGCATAGTATCACAATGGACTCCTCCTGGCACACCGCAATTAAATGGTGTGGCTAAAAGGAGAAACCGAACTTTACTAGATATAGTTCGGTCTATGATGAGTCTAACTGAGCTTCCTAGTTCATTTTGGGGTTTTGCTCTCTTGTCTGCAGTATTTTCACTAAATCGAAGCCCGACTAAAGCGGCCGATAAGACTCCATATGAGATATGGACATGAAAAGTCCCTCATTTGTCATTCATGCGTATTTGGGGTTGCGAAGCGTACGTTAAGATCAAGTCTGATAATAAGCTTGCACCCAGGTCTGACAAATGTCTTTTTGTAGGATATCCAAGGGAAAAACGTGGCTATTACTTCTACAATAAACATGAGAACAAAGTGTTTGTGGCTCGTGATGCTGTCTTCCTAGAAAAGGAGTTTATTTCCAGGAGACAGAGTGAGATAAAATTTGAACTTGAAGAAGTTCGAGAGCCACAAACCGAGAATGAGGTAGAGGAGAACGTGGAGGATAGCATTCCCTCTTCCTCTGGAACGGTAATTGTTCCTAGAAAGTCAAGTAGGATTTCTAATCCACCTGATCGCTACCTTGGTAACATCGAAGAGGATAGTGTTTTGTTACTTTTGGAAAGTGATGAACCCACTACCTACAAATCGGCCATGTCTAGTCCCGACTCCTCGCTTTGGCTAGAAGCCATGCGTTCCGAAATGGATTCCATGTACAAGAACCAAGTATGGGACTTGGTGGATTTACCTGAGGGAGTGCGACCCCTTCAGTGTAAATGGATATATAAAATTAAGCTCGGCGTGGATAAACATGTGGATGTTTACAAAGCTAGATTGGTGGCAAAAGGTTTCACCCAAGTTCATGGTTTACACTATGACGAAACCTTCGCTCCAGTCGCCATGCTTAGCTCCATTAGGATAATCTTAGCGGTTGCCGCATTTCATGATTATGAGATTTGGCAAATAGATGTCAAAACCGCCTTCTTGAATGGGATTCTAGAAGAAGAGGTGTACATGATACAACCTGAAGGTTTTGTAGATACATCCAACCCTAAGAAGGTGTGTAAGCTCAAGAAGTCTATTTATGGTCTTAAGCAAGCATCAAGGAGTTGGAATCATCGCTTTGATCATGTTATTAAACAATACGGCATCACTAGAAGTGTGGAAGAACCGTGTTTATACATGAAGTTTATGTGGGAAATAATCTGTATACTTCCCTTAATTTAGAAGGATTATAACGATTTAACAAAGATGATCTAAGGTCATAAAATAAAATACATAAACAAAAGTAAAAGATTCAGTAATAACCTTTGGTCCTAGCAAATATGGCCTAAGAACAATATCAAAATTGATATTCGCCTATTAGTTGCACCCAAGACGATCTGAGATATGCCCTTCGATTATGCTAGAATCGATCTAAAATTTTCTGTAAAATTTAGTTGGTTTTTGTGTTCTTGTGATGAGAGAGAGGAGGCAAGGTCAAGAAAAAGCATTAGGGTAGAAATAATTCTCTACCTTTCTTTTTATACAGACCAAAACTTAGAGTCAATTAGGAAAGATAAAAATCTCCTAATATTCGGCCAAGCTGACCGAAATAAGGACTAAAATTCTCCTTATTTTGGTCTTTCCAAAAATATATAATATGTATTGAATTGTCATCTAGTGAGGATCGAACCCATGACCTCTTGGTATGTGTACCCTCACTATTACCACTATGACACATTCAGCTTGTTAATATTAAATACAACTGATTATATTTAATTACGAATTAACAGATTAATTCGTCCAAGCTAACATTATATATATTTAATTAAATATAACTTATTATATTTAATTTACGAATTGACAGTTAATTCGTCTCAACTTAATATTATTTAATTTTCATTAAATAATTATCTCATCAACACATTGACTAACTTTTTAGTCATTTTGGGCATCAATGTAATTAGATTTCTATAACCACATTTCTCAAACACGTCCTATAGGTGTGACCTTTAGGGACCAGTTGATCACCGCCATCTGTATGATAATAACGTCAAACTTTCTAGCAAGCCAACCGTTATTAGGTAAACGTTAATCAACTGATTAAATATACGAAGTATACCCTTGTGAACCTTTAAGAGATTTACAAATGGTATCACACTAATTTGTGGAGGACACAAGCTCCAACAAACTCCCACTTGTCCTCACAAGTGTATGTGCGATAACTGATTCTCATATCCTTTAAAATTTCTCCCACTCAATGTAAAACAATTTGCAAATCCGAATTCACAAAGGTCGTATTTTACAAGTGATCGATATCAAGAGTGGTTTTCCCGACTAGAGAGTAACTTAACGATAAACGAATCAACATTAGAGCATGGCCATGCATTTCGATTACAACTCCTCGAGTGGCCCCGAGAAATAACTATACCGATAAGGGTTGGATATTTTCCTCAACTCGAATCCTGCAGATGTAAGCACGAGTATGAAATGACCCGAAAAAATCTACTTAGCCCCAGATTCACGAGACCGTGAGAAAGAAACCAAAGTCACCCAAAAACTGCCTTAATCTCAAGAGACAGTTGATAGTCAAAAGAATCGACTCTAGGAACACAATTGATGTCCTATCCACGACCTGGCACCGAATGTTTTTAAACATTTAGGACTCCATTACGTTGTCACAAAAAGTTGTCCTACGAGGTATCGTCATAATCTCGTATCTGTGATCGATTAGTCAACCGTTTAACTTATGGCTCGTTGAACCCACCATCAATCGACTGCACAATATAATAGCCGGAGTTATAAGCTCACATTGGCGATTACGAACCAAAACAAATATAATGTAATTCAGTTCACTTTGTGGCGTTCAATGTTGTCAGTACAATCCACATGAAAGACAAAATATTATATATATAAAACGATGAAGTTATAAATAATATATGAAAAAGATAATGTATCAAATCCATAATCAAGTACTACAACTCTGGAACATGTTTAATTCCCATGGAATTAACACGCCCTACATGCTTATCATAATTCAACGGTTTGGTGAGAGGATCCGCGATGTTATCATCCGTCGTAATTTTGTCAATCACTATCTCTTCTTGCTCCACGTAATCACGGATCAGGTGAGCCTTCCGAAGTACATGTCTAGATTTGTTGCTAGACTTTGGCTCCTTAGCCTGGAAGATGGCACCTCTATTGTCACAATAGATGGTGATCGGGTCATTCGAACTAGGAACTACCGAAAGCCCTTGTAAGAATTGACGCATCCATATCGCTTCCTTTGCTACCTCCGAAGCGGCATAGTACTCGGATTCAGTAGTAGAATCTGCTACAACACTCTGTTTGGAACTCTTCCAGCTGACCGCAGCACAATTAAGAGTGAAGACGAACCCGGACTAAGATTTTGAATCATCTCGATCCGTTTGGAAGCTAGCATCTGCGTAACCGGTTGCGCATAGCTTAGTATCGCCTCCATAAGTCAATACCCAATTCTTAGTCCTCCGTAGGTACTTGAGGATATTTTTGACTGCTATCCAGTGTGTTTCACCTGGAGTCTTTTGGTACCGACTCGTCATACTCAATGCATATGCCACGTCTGGACGTGTGCATATCATGGGATACATGATCGATCCTATTGCAGAAGCATAAGGAACACGATTCATGCGCTCAATACCTTCAGGCGTCGTGGGTGATCGAGACTTGCTCAACCGCATCCCGCCGTCGTCATAGGAAGGTTCCCCTTCTTGGAGTTGGTCATGCTAAACCTCTCAAGAACCTTATCTAGATAAGACTCCTGACTAAGTGATAACGTCCGTCGTGATCTATCTCGGTAGATACGAATTCCCAAAAATACGTTGTGCCTCACCCAGATCTTTCATCTGGAAATGGTTCTTCAACCATTCTTTAACCGAAGAAAGGAGAGGAATGTCATTCCCAATCAAGAGTATGTCATCGACATACAATATCAAGAATACAATCTTGCTCCCACTCGACTTGATATATAAGCATGGTTCTTCGACCGATCGAGTGAAACCATACTCTTTTATCACTTGGTCGAAACGATGATTCCAACTCCGAGAAGTTTGCTTAAGTCCATAAATGGAACGCTTAAGCTTGCATACTTTCTTAGGATGTTTAGGATCTATGAAACCTTCGGGTTGCACCATGTATAACTCTTCCTCCAAATAACCGTTTAAGAAGCCGGTTTTTACATCCATTTGCCAAATCTCATAATCATGAAATGCGACAATCGCTAAGATAATCCGAATGGAACGTAGCATGACTACAGGTGCAAAAATCTCATCATAATGCAATCCTTGCACTTGAGTGAAACCTTTTGCCACAAGTCGTGCCTTATAGATATCTGGTTGCGCGTCTACAGAACGCTTTATTTTGTAAAGCCATTTGCACTGTAGAGGTTTTACCTTATTAGGTAAATCAACTAGATCCTATACGTTATTCTCATACATGGAGTCCATCTCGGATTGCATGGCTTCGAGCCATAGCTTTGAGTCGGAACAGGCCATAGCGCCTTTATAGGTTGCGGGTTCATTACTTTCTAAAAGTAAAACTTCATTCTCCTCGACCATACCAATGTATCTGTCCGGAGGATGAGAGTCTCTACCCGACCTCCTAGGTTCCTCAGGAATATTAACCATATCATCAGTTGGAGGTACAACTTCCTCCATTTGTTCCTCGGTTGTTGGTTCTGGAATCTCCGACAGCTCGAAGGTTCTATTACTCGACTTGTTCTCGAGAAATTATTTCTCTAAGAACGTCGCACTAGCCGCAACAAAAACTCGATGTTCGGTTGGCGAATAGAAGTAATGACCAAATGTTCCTTTTGGATAACCTATAAAGTATGTCTTGACCGATCGCAGGCCGAGCTTATCCTCGTGTCTCCACTTGACATAAGCCTCGCAGCCCCAAACCCGAATAAAGGACAAGTTAGGTACTGTTCCCTTCCACATTTCATATGGAGTCTTGTCGACAGCTTTAGACGGACTTCGGTTAAGTATAAGAGCGGCTGACAAAAGAGCATAACCCCATAATGAATCAGGCACTATGGTGTGACTCATCATCGATCGAACCATATCTAGTAAGGTTCGATTTCTCCGTTCGAACACACCATTTAATTGAGGTGTTCCAGGTGGAGTTAACTGCAAAACGATTCCACAGTCTTTCAGGTGTTGATCAAACTCATTTGAAAGCTATTCGCCACCACAATCTGAACGGAGTGCTTTAATCTTTCTACCCAGTTGGTTCTGTACCCTATTCTGGTATTCCTTGAATTTCTCAAAGGACTCACTTTTATGCTTCATTAAGTAGACATATCCGTATCTACTCAAATCGTCCGTGAAAGTGATAAAATATCTATAGCCATCTCTAGCGGTAATTGACATAGGTCCACATACGTCCGTATGTATGAGTCCTAATAGGTCACTAGCGCGCATTCCAACACCTTTGAAGGAAATTCGAGTCATCTTGACAATGAGACATGATTCACACGTGCCATATGCAGAAAATCCGAATGAGGGAATAGTCCCATTATCGACGAGTTTCTTTACGCGTTTCTCATTTATGTGTCCCATTCGACAATGCCATAGATAGGTTTGATCTTTGTCACCAACCTTTAATTTCTTATTATTCATGTGTAATACTTCCGTGGTTTGATCTAAGATATAAATTCCATTCATGGAAATCGCTGCCATAAATCATTTCATTAAAAGAGAAAATACAACTATTATCCTTTACTGAAAATGTAAAACCGTCTTTAGCAAGTACGGAAACAGAAATAATGTTCTTAGATAAACTGGGTACATAGTAACAGTTATTTAAAGATAACTCAAAACCACTAGGGAGTTGGATTACATATGTTCCCTTCGAGGCAGCAGCTACTCGTGCTCCATTCCCGACTCGCAGGTCCACATCACCTTTTTCGAGAGGTATGATGTTCTTTAGGCCCTGCAAATGATTACACAGATGAGAACCACAACCAGTATCTAGTACCCAAGTTCCGAAACTTGCATGGTTAATCTCAATCATATGAATATAAGATGACATACCAACAGAACGACGCGCGGCTGCCTTGATGTCCTCACGGTAGACGGGACAGTTCCTCCTCCAATGTCCATCTTGTGACAATGGTGGCACTCTATGTCACCGCCCTTGCTCTTTGTCTTGCCCCGTGAGCCACTAGTCTCCCCCGGCGCACTCTTACCGTTTCCTCGGCTTCTAAACTTTGGCTTACCTACAGCTAGGTCGCCATGAGCCTTGCCCTTACCTTTACCTTTGTTGTAAATTGTGAGAACATCCTGCTTCATGCTCCCACTCAATTTCATATCCTTCTCGGTCTGTACGAGAAGGCATTGTAGCTCATGAGGACTCTTTTTCAAGTCATTCATGTAGTAGTTCGCCCTGAAAAGGGCAAAACCATCGTGAAGAGAATGAAGCATTCGGTCAATGACAATGCTCTCACTGATTTTACAATTCAGTGCCTCCAGCTTCTCGACATTCTCAATCATGTGAAGAATGTGTGGCTAACCTGTTGGCCCTTTCCGACTTTCGCATCAAAGAACCGAAGCGGTATGCTCATATGTAACGATTCTCGGTGCTTTTGAGAACTCGTTAGTGAGCGTGGTGAAAATCTTGTTTGCACCTTGGGCAATGAAGCGTCTCTGCAAATTGGTTTCCATTGCAAAGATGAGTACATTCTTTATCGCACCCGCTTCCATAACGAAGTCACTATAAGTGAGTGACTCGTTGGCTCTGCGCATTGGGGCACAGGTTGACCGAATGGCTCGCGCTTAAATACCCGAGCTTACCGTCGCGAAAGGCAACATTCCGTAGTGCCGCCTCCCGGTCTGCAAAATTGGACCCATCATTATTCAAATCCGAGTGGACTGATTCATTTGGTCCATGAACATTTTAAGCCAAGACGAACGATCTAGTGTGGCACTAGGCATTGGGATTGCGTTATTTCCAGCCATTTGTTGTAACAAAGATTATTGATAATAAGCGTGTTCTACTCTGCGAAAGAAGAATAAAATAATAAGCATGCATCGTTTTTATTTTAAGTCTAATGAACTAATGTCATAACGCGAAGACTCAAAACATTTATACAATTGACCTCCCTCAAGAATTATATAAATGACCCCAAGAATCAATTCTCTGTAAATTGATAAGCTAACCTTTTAGCTAATTCTACCGTTAGAATTCTTGGTCGATAAATTTCTGTAAATACTATCTTTAGTCCATCATAATCACGAGAAACTCTTCGGACTATGATGTTGAGGTAAACTAAGTCAACACAACTACTTACCCAACGTAGAAGGGGTCATATTAGGCCTACCGACGAAGAAGGGATTCATAGATGTTTGCCCTTATAAAGACTAATCTCAATTTCCGTTTTAGAGGAAGATCCCATCAACTTTTTAATTCATTTTAAGTGAACTATTATCTAGCATGCGAGAATGATTTAACCTAAGGTGATGGCTTAAAGACTGTGACATCTGCATGTCCATGAAAACTAACATACAACCTATATGAGTCAATTTTCATGCATTTTAGTAGTAGGTGGTTTGGTTTTAGGCGGAATATGATGCAATTACACACATGTGAATGAAAAGGAATAAAATGAAAAACGTAAAAAAAAAAATACAGTAAAAGTCCTAGTGTGGCCTATCCTATCAAAATGAACAATAAATACAAGTTTGGAATCCATCCTTGGACCCGAGAAGCTTGTCTTGATGTTCTATCTTGATCCATGTAGCGGGAGTGAGCTTGAATCTTCATCTTTAGTCTTCTTTGAAATTACAATAAATAAAATTACATAATTGACCTATTAATTACATTCTAATTTCAAAAACCCAAACCTAAAATAAAGGAGATTCGAGATCTCATAATTACATAAGAAATCATGTTTCCTTCATTACGAAAACATAACTTGACTAAGGCCACACTAAGTATTACAAATTACAACCGATTGCAAAAATTAAATACGTAAATAAAATTCATACATCCGATTCATTCAACAAAATTAAAAGCATCAACTAAAATAAATTAAACATACATAATACAATACATTAATTATGTTGATTAATTTATCCAAACCACCTATTTAAATTAAATTAAGTGACAATTCCGCAATTTAATCACATTAATTTCATACTTAATCTATATTAAACTTGTAATATGAAATCTATCCGTCAAAATTTTAAACTGCTTTAAAATAACTCGGTATCATTAAATTGTGAACCGATTCACAATAACTAATTGGCCAAAATAAAAAAAACAAAATACAATTTTTTTTGTTTTAAATTGGTTCGGCCGAAAAAAAAAACAATTTTTATTTATTTATCAGTTGTCACGGCTGAATTTAAAAAAACACAACCCCTTTCCTATTTTAATTCCGTAAATAGGAAAAACAAGGAAAAACTTTCCTTAAATTTTTTTTCTCTTTCTTTTTCGGCAAAAAGGCAAATAAAAAAAAACTTTCCTATTTTTTTTCTTTTCTCGGTTTACCAAAAAAACAAAATTAAAATAAAGTTTTTTTATTTTTTTTCGGTAAACCCTAAAAAAAACGGCCTCCTATTTTTTTTTTCCCTTTTTGCGGCAATATGCCCTAAAACAAGATTTGATGACTAAATTGTTTACCTTTGCTATTAGAACATGATTAGCATATGAAATAATAAACAAGATCAATTTATATGCCAAAAACTATATAGCAAAAACAATCTTTTTATCATAAACAGGACGATTCCATTTAATTTTAACTTAATCTGCATTAAATCAAAAAACTATCAATTCTTCATATGATAATTTTAACTGATTATAAACTATAATATGAAAAATAGAATGGAAAAATATCATCAAACTGAAAGGAAAAAACGGCACAAAAATTTTCGAACCACAAAAAAAAAATTCGAAACCCTAATTTTTTTTTTTTTTTTTTTTCGAAAATCCTATTGTTCACATACAAATTTTATGAAAATCATCAAAATTAAAATCGTAGCCTAAAGCTCTGATACCACTTGTGGGAAATAATCTGTATACTTCCCTTAATTTAGAAGGATTATAACGATTTAACAAAGATGATCTAAGGTCATAAAATAAAATACATAAACAAAAGTAAAAGATTCAGTAATAACCTTCGGTCCTAGCAAATATGGCCTAAGAACAATATCAAAATTGATATTCTCATATTAGTTGCACCCAAGACGATCTGATATATGCCCTTCGATTATGCTAGAATCGATCTAAAATTTTCTGTAAAATTTAGTTGGTTTTTGTGTTCTTGTGATGAGAGAGAGGAGGCAAGGTCAAGAAAAAGCATTAGGGTAGAAATAATTCTCTACCTTTCTTTTTATACAGACCGAAACTTAGAGTCAATTAGGAAAGATAAAAATCTCCTAATATTCGCCAAGCTTCGACCAAATAAGGACTAAAATTCTCCTTATTTTGGTCTTTCCAAAAATATATAATATGTGTTGAATTGTCATCTAGTGAGGATCGAACCCATGACCTCTTGGTATGTGTACCCTCACTATTACCACTATGACACATTCAGCTTGTTGATATTAAATACAACTGATTATATTTAATTACGAATTAACAGATTAATTCGTCCAATCTAACATTATATATATTTAATTAAATATAACTTATTATATTTAATATACGAATTGACAGTTAATTCGTTTCAACTTAATATTATTTAATTTTCATTAAATAATGATCTCATCAACACATTGACTAATTTTTTAGTCATTTTGGGCATCAATGTAATTATATTTCTTTAACCACATTTCTCAAACACGTCCTATAGGTGTGACCTTTAGGGACCAGTTGATCACCGCCATCTATATGATAATAACGTCAAACTTTTTAGCAAGCCAACCGTTATTAGGTAAACCTTAATCAACTGATTAAATATACGAAGTATACCCTTGTGAACCTGTAAGAGATTTACAAATGTTATCACACTAATTTGTGGAGGACACAAGCTCCAACAGTTTAGTGGGAGTAAGGTTGCATTCCTTGTCCTATATGTGGATGACATATTGCTCATTGGGAATGATGTTCCATCACTCACTTCCGTTAAGGAGTGGCTAGGGAAACACTTCCAAATGAAGGACTTGGGAGAGGCACAACGAATCTTGGGTATCCGGATCTATAGGGATAGGTCCAAAAGGATACTAGCATTGAGTCAAGAAGCTTATATTGACAAAGTTATTGACCGGTTCAATATGAAAGACTCCAAGAGAGGATTTCTACCGATAGGCCAAGGAATAACTTTGAGCAAGTCACAGTCTCCCTCTACCCCTAAGGAAATTGAACACATGAAGACCGTCCCTTATGCTTCCGCTGTTGGGTCTATCATGTATGCTATGATTTGCACTCGTCCCGACGTTGCGTATGACTTGAGCATGAGAAGTCGTTATCAAGCCAAGCCTGGTGAGAGTCACTGGATAGCCGTAAAGAACATCCTTAAGTACTTGAGAAGGACTAAGGATTCGTTCTTAGTGTTTGGAGGAGACACTGAGTTGCGTGTAAGAGGTAACACGAACGCAAGTTTCCAAACCGATCGGGATGACATGAAATCCCAATCCGGCTATGTGTTTATGCTAAATGGAGGAGCTGTTTGCTGGAAGAGCTTTAAGCAAAGCGTTGCCGCGAATTTTACAACAGAGGCTGAGTACCTTGCAGCATCTGAGGCTGCAAAGGAAGCTGTTTGGATTAGGCAATTCATAGAGGGACTAGGAGTAGTCCATTCCGCCAAAGATCATATCACTCTATATTGTGATAACAGTGGAGCTATTTTTCAAGCCAAAGAGCCGAAGTCTAGTAACAAATCTAGACACATTGAAAGGAAATACCATGTAATTAGAGATTATGTGGAAAGCAAGGAAATTGACATTTGTAAGGTTGGGACAGATGATAATATTGCTGATCCTTTAACCAAGTCTTTATCAAAGGCTAAGCATGATGGTCATGTCGTCGCTATGGGATTGAGACGAGTACCAGATTTTCTTTAGATTATGGATATGTAATAATTGGATAGTGTATCTCTTATTATATATATATATATATATATATATATATATATATATATATATATATATATATATATATGATAATCACATTCAATGTTTTCGTATTCATTCTTTTATGAATCTTTTATTTAGTGTGACTAAATTTTAATACCTTATTTATCTGAATAAGTTGTGGAGACAATGTTGAACACTATTCAAGTGAATAAGATGAACATTGTATTTTGTCCCTAGTCACTTAATGAGGTGACGTCTCGGAGTGACTAGATTGTAAGTCGGTTGATGGTTGTTCAACACCATAAGGTCATATGTGATGACTGGTCAATCACATAGGCAGTGTGTGACACTTTGTTTAACAAAGGACCATTTAGAGAGTCCCTAAGTTCTATTATAGACGCCTGGTCGTGGCGGGGATCTCTAAGATGTTCTAATGAGTCGATTCTTTTGACTGGAGACTATTATCTGAGCAAGTGCAGTTTCCGAGTGACTTTGGTTTTTGTCCTAGGTCGTGCCATGAAAGGAGGCCAAAAGGGCATTTACTAGGTCATGGTGAGATGTATTGTGCAATAGGATAGATAGGGCATACAGGAATTGTCCACCCACGTTGGGTAACTGTATCTCAAGGCCACTCGAGGAGGTAATGACTACAAATGCGTGGCCACGCTCGGAAGTAATCTGTGAGAGATTTTTCCGGTCAGGTAGTCACACTCCCGATCGAGAAAACCACTCGCGATATGTTCGTGTGCAAGTGCGACCTGAAAGACATCTTGCATTGAGTGGGAGATTATAACGGACAAGAGAATTGGTAGCGCACACCTTGTGTCGGACAAGTGGGAGATTGTTGGAGTTAGTGTCCTCCACAATAGTGCGTTTACATAAATCTCATTAATGGAATATCATCAGATATTTAATTATTTGATCCTCGTTCGTTGATTAACGTAAATCGATAACGGTTGGCTGACTAGAGTTTGACGTTATTGTCGTCCGACGACGGTGATCAACTGACCCCTTTCGGTCACACCTAAAGGAACGAAACCCAATAGACAACTAATTAATTGTATGAGATACAATTTATTTAGTCCCTTGATTTGTAGACTAAAAGGTTAGTCAATTATTTTAAGATAGAATTCGAGTTGCGAACTCGAGGAACGGAAGTTATTATTTAATTATGTGATAATTGAATAATAAATTTTGGGATACGGGTTTTAGTTAATTAATTGTTAATTCACTAAAATTGTACTAATTGATTAATGTGATTAATATTAGTACGTAAATAATATGTGTAGTGGTACACGTATATTTACGGAGTGATTTGGACGAATTAATTATGGAAGTATTTAAACATGAAACGATGTTTAAAATAAAATTACACGTATTTGTGCGACAAATATTAGAACCAAAATGAACCCGTAAATAGGCAAGTGGACCGTGCAAAATAGAGTAGTGGATGATTACGAACATAATCATTTCACCTTACTTTATATACTACCATAAGTTATCTTATATAGATTTTGCATGTGATGTAAGATTAAATAATATAAGACAATTTGTCCACTCCAACACACCACCCTCCCATCGGTTTTCCCCCCATATACACTCAAGATGTTTGCTCATTTTAATAGACAACAACACTTGAACATCTTTGCATGTGTATCTTTTCTCTCTAAAAATAATAGAGCACTAGTTTTCTTGCCCGTGCGTTGCACGGATATTTAAATAATGTGTGATAAATTTCACAATAAAATGGAATATAGACATTTTTTTTTTGATTAGGTAAGAAAACGAATGGAATATAGACATATAGTACATCGTTCATGTCTAAGATTTTATGTATGCCGCATGACCAGCAAATAATTCTCGTTAACATAATATTGACATAAGAATAAAAGAGTGTTTGATTAATAAAATACTTTTTTTTGGGGAAACAAAACCAATATGAAGTTTATATATATGATACTTGGACTGATAGTTTTTAGAATTTGTTCATTAATACTTGTTTGTTTTTCAATTGGTCAAGGAAAACAATAATATCTACTCTGTATAATCAACTCAATGATGCAACAAATCTTCTTCTTTCGAATAACAACCATAATTTAACCATTGCTGGATCAAATTGTAATATGTAAAAACATTTAGAGGTAGTTAGAATGTTATATCTCCCGGTCAAACTATAGAAGTACGTTTGAATGTGATCCAAATTCCGACGCAATACTACATGGCTATGGCTGCTTTTGACCCCCCTAGAGGTAGTTAGAATGTTATATATCCCGGTCAAACTATAGAAGTACGTTTGAATGTGATCCAAATTCCGACGCAATACTACATGGCTAGGGCTGCTTTTGAATCCCCCCCCCCCATCTTCTCATTTGAAACAAAATCTTTCACGCAGACCTCTATTTTTCTTCCCTATTCACACACACACATGATCTAAAACAATCTCATCCCTTGAAAGATCGATCCTTATCTCCGAAACTTATCTCAAATTTATCCAACCAAGTGAAAAACTAAACACCTACTTCTAGAAAAAACCACCATCCAATGGAAACTAACCCTTGCTCTCGACAATGTTGTTTTTTTAGGAAAATAAAATCAATATGAAGTTTATATATATGATACTTGAGACTGAGAGTTTTTAGATTTTGTTCATTAATACCTGTTTGTTTTTAAATTGGTCAAGGAAAACAATAATATCCTCGTTAAACTTACCACCCTCCTCAAATGCACCCTCTCTCCACCCCACTAATTTAACCGCGAAATAAAACATCAACCACTGTGATTAGTTCTTACTATTTGAAACAACCTCAATTCCACTACCACTATCACTACCTTTATGCCAAGTCTTACATCTAAGAAGTCATAAATCACATTCACCTCCATGAAACATCAATCTTTACTCCAAATGATATGGATCCTCGTCTTCCTTATCGAAGACAATTTATTTCTCCTTCAACAAAGAAAAGTTTAAGAAGCAATCTTCCCTCTTATCTCTCTCCCTTTTCCCTTCTTAGTCTTTTTCCCGTCCCCTCCCCTACCTCCATTCCAGATACTGAAACAAATTGTTTAGGTACTATGTTTGTAAACTGAATAAGTTTGAATATTATATATATACGTGAACTTTGCTATTTATTTCATTTTGCATAAATAAATCTTACTACCTCCATCTCATTTTTATTATCCTTTTTCTTCAAATTTTATTATCTCATAATTATTATCCCCTTTCTAAATCTAGTAAGGAAAAACTTTAGTCAACCAACTCATCGCAATCAACCTCATTCCCACTCGAAATAACCTTTAGCCCACTACTTAATCCCTCCGGTTCACACATAAAACGGTCTAAAATGCAAAGCTTTCATCTCTCTCTTGAAAAATCCACCTAACTAACAGAAAACTAACCGCTACTTTATGATCTTCATCATTTTTACATCCCGTGAAGATTAAGTTGAACACGACAAAAAAAATGCAGAATCTTAGGCTTTGTTTGATAATGACAAATTGAACTTTTTTTTAGCATTTTGAGAGTTTTTACACTATTTAAATAACAAATGTGCTATTTTGAGTGTTGATCATCGACATATTAAAATAGTAGATTGTGGTGTAATTTCCTGTTTTACATTATGACCTTTAATTAGTATATTGTAAGAAAATAAAAGTTGATTTTTTTTTATCTTTGAGGAAATTAAAGATCAAACTTTATCTTTATCATATTTATAATTAATTTTCTTCACTTAAAATATATAAATTTAAGCAAGTTCAATTAAGTTAGCTAAAAGTTATAAATCAAAAATTGTACGAAGCAGTGTAACATTTTTTTTATTAATATGAAATAAATGTCATAAACTTCATGAGAATATTAATGCGGTAGAGAACTATAGAAGAGTTGGCAAGTACGTGACCCTCTTTTAGGTTTAAATTTTTTCATTTATTTTTATATTTTTGCCTAAAGGTGGTTAAAGCATCGTATTATGCATGACGAATATGTCTCACCCTTCCTCAATTCGTATCTCTCCCTAAATTTTAGTGATGATGTGCTCAATTTACACACAAAAAATATATAGCATCAACAATAATTTGTTTGCTCCATATAATTGAATAGTACCATTTTTTATGCATGTAAATTTGTCAGAAGAAAAGCTTGAGAGAGACGGTCTTCACTATGTTAGGGAAAGACTACTATTACCCTTTTATGTGTTTTTCATGAATTTTTTTTTAATGTTGATAGTTGCTTGAATTGAATCTTAACCTTGTACATATTTTTATAATAAGTGTATCTACTAATTTACCTTCAAGCCTCATTCAAATCTATTTTATTACTCGTGGTATCATTTTTTACTTTAAATTGTAAAACAATCGTACAATAAAGTTTTTCAAAACATTTACTCATTTGTCATAATATGATATTTCGATTCGCAAATTAGCAACAACTTTCTTTATCTTGTAATACTCCTTGAAAAATAGATATCAAACTTTGTACTTATCAATAATTTGTGAATATCTTATTTAAATATTGATTAATATACTTTTATATAATGACAAATGAATATCAATAATATATAATAAATTATCAATAGAAGTTGAAGTGTATTGTGAGAGAAATAACTTTAAAATTAGTAGGAAAAATATATATGACATTTGAAAAATAAATTTCGTATTATGTTCAATTAAATATGACATTAGCAATAACAAAAGACGTAGGGGCATATTTCAGCGTTAATTTTACTCTTTCCATGAGTAAATTCCATGTAGTACGTATTATGCATGCACATTTGTCACAACCCAGTTCGGCCTATGGCCTTTTAGCCTCATAATACCTCATTTTTTTAATCGAAAGTTGTTATAAAATTGGATATTATAAATATATCAAATGTTTTTTTCCTTCTAATTTAATAAAAAGTGAAAAAATACTAAAGAATAATTTTTTAATATTAATAAATTGTAGATAATTAATTTATTTCCCGTTTCTAATAATAAAATTGTAAAATATTTAATTAATTCTCATTTCTAATAGGAAAATCATATTCCTAATTATAATAGGAATTTTTTAAATAATTATTATCTCCTAATTCTAATAGTATAATTAGGAAAAAAAAGCCTTAATAAATTGTTTTTTTTTTTTATGACGAGGGGTTGAATCCCCCGGGTCCATGCATTCCCACACCACCACATGTACCATGTAAGCCACCCCCTTCGGAGGCTGCAGTGGCCAAGTGATCATCGCCCCAACTGGTAGTCGAACCCGGGACCTCTCAACTCATGCACTTCTACAAGCTTCAAGGTTTAACCCGGCTACCACTGGACTAACACCACTTGGTTACCTTAATAAATTGTTAATTTATTTCCTATTTCTAATAGGAAAATTGTAAAATAATTAATTAATTCTCATTTCTAGTAGGAAAATTATATTCCTAATTATAATAGAAAAATTTTAAATAATTAAATAATGTCCTAATACTAATGCTAATAGTATAATTAGAAAAAAAAGCCTCCTTTAGTTATATACTAGATTTAATGCTCGGGCGATGCCCGGGCCACTTGTAATATTCTGTCTCTTGAACCATCGTTAAACGTTAAGTTATAAAATAACCAATACAATTGTCAACTCTCATATACAAAGGCCCTGTTCTTTTGTTCCGTCGGGTTGAATGGAACTTAAGTAAAGTCAATTGAGTTAAACTGAGCTGAGCTGAACTGAACTGAATTGAAATTTGCTTAGATGAATAGAGTTGAAATAAGCTGAGTTTAACTGAACTAAGCTGAACTAAACTGGAGTAAGCTGAATAAGAGGTGAAATTAAGCCGAAAAGAACAGGGCGAAAGAGACTCAATGCGAACTCTAACTTAGGTTGACATCTTCAACGTACATAACATAAAAGTCTCTTCGTGAATTAAACAACCAACTTATCCACTCATTTAATATTGACATGGAATTCGAACCAAATTGAAATGAACTGAACTGCATGAAACTGAGCTGAACTGAATGAAACTAAATGGAGCTAACTGAAATAAGAATTAGGTTATGTTTTTTCTGACTTAATTCAGTTCATTTTATTTCAATTCGGCTCTATTCAGTTCGGTTCATTTCAGCTCATTTCTTCACAAATTAGGGCCCTGTTCTTTCTGCCTTAATTTTAGTTCAGCTCAGCTCTATTCAGTTAAACTCATTTCTTTACAAATTTAGACCTTGTTCTTTTCGGCTGATAGTAAGTGAACTGAACTGAATGGAGCTGAGTTAAACTGAATGAAACTGAGTTGAATTGAATATAGCTGAACTGCTGAAGTAAGAGCTGAACTAAATAGTGCTGAATTAAACTAAAATAAGTTAAAATCAAACCAGAAAGAACATGGCTATCAAATATATGCAAATCAATATATCAGTATTTTTTAAGAGCAGGTCTTTTGATGGATGGCTTTACAATAGATTTATTACTGGACAATCCATTATACCCAGTATAATTTAAAGTAGGAATGATACGAAAAGTAATAAACCAAGTATGAATAGATATAAAATAGTTACTTATAGAATTGTACTTTAAACAAAAAATTAAGTACGATGATTATGAAATTGGGTATTAAATTAAGTCATTTTAACTGACAAATCACGGTCAACAGTCACAAATTTACAAATATTATGTAAAAAAGTATTAAGGAAATTTTTTTCTACTCGTCATTTTATTGTGTTTCATTAGAATTGTCTTACTATATTCTAGTTTAGATATAATTCTCTAACATTCTTGTATAAATACATTCGTTTATATCAATAATAATAATTACAGAGTACTCTCTTTTCTCAGCTCTTACATCGTATCAGAAAGTATACTCTGTAGTTATAATGAACTACTACTACTACGTATGAAATATTCAAATTCCATTTGGTCTTTGTCTCATGAAACTCTATGGGGGTGGAATGTCAAAATTATGTCACGTCTATTTAATTTCTCCGTTTTCTAATCCTTTTTATTTATATTTATGAGGAAACTGTTATTGGTGAAAGAGAGTTTTAATAGAACTCAACCACAAACTAACGTGAATTCAATAGGAGAGTATTACAGGTTTCAATGGGTTTAGTTTTTTATACCTCGGTGAGTATATCCATATACAATTTTTTTCGTAATGCTTGTAAATTACTCGGAATTTTATCTAAATATTCTCAAAAAATTTCTTTTATTACCTACTTTGTTTATTCTTTATGAGGAAATATTATATAGGTTCAAATACATCAGACAAATTTTTTAAAGGGAGGAAGAACATTTCATTAAATAAAAAGGTCATACAACATTTATAAATAATGTCATTGAAAGTAAAAAAAAACTTATATATTCAACTCTGTAGCAGAAATGATAACTATTGATCCGGACAAAGAAAGTAGTATTGTAAAAAACCATAAACAAAAGAGTCATAGCTCTAACAAAATCTTTATTAAATGAAAAGAAGTCGTCAAGCACAATTGCTTTCTTTTGATAATCAAAATTCAAGTGAAATAGCAAAACCCCAATATATGGGTACTACCATTACATGTTTCGAGCAATTTCGAGCAAGAGAAGAACGGATTAATTAAGTAGTAAAAATACTTTAAAAAAAAAAGAATTATAATTACTACTTTATTTTCTCGCCTATGCTAACCCTTTTGCATCATCTTACCATAGCCAGATTGATATCGAGGGCGAACTTGACAAACTAAGTTAATGCAAAATAAAAACACTAACTCTCACGCAAAAATATTTGTTTTCTTTTGATAATCAAAATTCAAGTGAAATAGCAAAACCCCAATATACGGGTACTACCATTACATGTTTCGAGCAAAAGAAGAACGGATTAATTAAGTATAGTAAAAATACTTTAAAAAAAAAAAGAATTATAATTACTACTTTATTTTCGTCGCCTATGCTAACCCTTTTGCATCATCTTACCATAGCCAGATTGATATTGAGGGCGAACTTGACAAACTAAGTTAATGCAAAATAAAAACACTAACTCTCACGCAAAAATATTTGTTTTATACACTGGAGTCTATCGCGCGATACAATCTTCATGCATACGACATAGGCGCACAACTACAAAATCTGCAAGGAAACAATAAAACATAAATAACCTTTTTGCTTATAATGATTGAATATATAGTAAATCAATATTTATAGAGATTCTTTATGAGATGATGGTAACAAAGCCTTACCAATAAACTCTAGAAAATTACGGATACAAAAAACGTGAGTACCTCCTTAGGTATGTCAATCTTTGTAGAGTATTGCTATATTGCACTGCATAAAAGAAAAAAAAACACATTCATATGTTTAGAAACTAAGAGCAAAAGAAAATACATTAAAAAATTTAGATCACGAATAAATTTGCATTCTGAAGAAAAGTAAAATCACAAAAGAAAAGCAGAAACTTTAAAGTATCATATTTGGAATCTTAGCCCTAAATCAATATATATTTATATACAAAGAGTTTGAGTCCTCTTCTTACTAAAACTAATTACGGTTAGTTGTAAAATCTTTATCATATTACATAAGGTTTTTAATTTTTAATTTATTTTATTGTTAGTTATAATTAATGTACACAAATCCAAATCAAATACGTAGCATTAGCAAAATTTGATCACGTTGTTTTGACAAATTTTATCTCTACAAAATACCGGACACCATATATTATATTAGTGTATTTATTTATTATATTAAGTATTTCACCGAAGCGGGAGACTCTGTAATCGCTCGAAAAAAGCTTCCTTTAATAATATAGATATATATTGATTGATTCTCTTACTAAGATTGTTAGTATACAAAAATTAATATTTACTAAGAGAGTTAGTAATATTAAAATATTATCAAGGGTATAATTTTAACAAGTTTCTAGTTAAATTCTTGTTAGATTTTTGGGTTAAGTTCTTGGGTGCATCTTGAAGGAGATCTTCTATTTGAAGATTTGTAAGGAGGATCATCCATTTGTTATAAGCTCAAGAACAAACTAGTAAGGTGAACTAGTTTGTGCTCATTATACCATAAAATCAATGTAAGGAAATTATTTTTTCTTAAACTTTCATTTTTATGCTTTTATATTTGCATGCATGTTACATAGATCACCTAAATGATAAATTATGAGATAATTTAATTTTTATTAGAGAGTCTAATATGGATCTATGATCTTTCAATTGCAGCATCTGAAGCTGCCAAGGAAGCCGTGTGGATAAGGCAATTTTTGGAGGGGCTAAGGATATTTCCTACCGCCAAAGATCCTATCACGATCTTCTGTGATAATAGTAGGGCTATCTTTCAAGATAAAGAGCCCAAGTCTAGTAACAAGTCTAGACATGTGCTTAGAAAATTTCATGTAATTAGAGATTTCATCGAAAGGAAGGAAATATCGATTTGTAAGGTTGGGACAAACGATAACATCGCTGATCCTTTAACCAAGCCGTTATCGTAGGCTAAGCATGACCAACATGTTATTTCCATGGGTCTGAAACGCATGCCAAGTTTGTATTAGATTATAAGAGATGAAATGAAAAACTTTGTTTTTGGTTTGTTCATATATGATAATCGCATTTATCGTTTGAGTTTCATTCTGTAAACTCATTTATATACTACTTTGTTAAATCCAAATAGGTTGTTGAGACAATGTTGAATCCTATTAAAGTGAACTGGATTAACATAGTATTCGCCCCTAGTTACTTATAGGAAGGGACATCTCGAAGTGACTAGAATGTGATGCGATTGATGGCAAGTTCAAGTGCGATAGGGTCATATGGGATGACTAGTCGATCACATAGACATATTGTATGGGACACTCTGTCGGGCAGTGACCGCTTATAGAGTTCTGGAAATTCATAAAGCCTGGTCGTGGCAAGAGCTACTATAGTATTCTTATGAGTCAATTCTTTTGACTAGAGACTATTCGCCCAAGTTGGCACAAGTTTATGATTGACTGTGATTTATTCTCTACGACTATCGCAATAGAAGTCGAATGGGTACATTGTCATGATGAGCTGTGGCTATATGAAGGGAATAGTGCTATAGGAATTGTCCACCCCTTTGTCAGGGTTATTTAAAATCTCAGGGCCACTGGAGGAGTAGTGAACTGAAAATGCGTGGCCATGCTCGGAAGGTATCTACGGTAGATAATTTCGGTCAGACAGTTACTCTCCAGATCGAGGAAACCACTCTAGATATGATCAAATGCAAGTACGGTCTGCAAGACACCTTGCATTGAGTGGGAGATTTTAATAGGATAAGAGAATTGGTGACGCACACTTGTCTCGAACAAGTGGGATATTGTTGGAGTAAGTGTCCTCAACAATAGTGCGATCACATGTTTAAATCTCATGATAAGAATACGCAAGGGATGATTCAATTATATAGTCAACTGATCAACATTAATCGGTAATGATTGGCTAACTAGAGTTTGACATTACTGTCGTCTGACGGTGGTGATCAGTTGATCCCTTAAGGTCACACCTATAAGACAATTTCCTTAATAGATAAGTTAATTAATTGTATATCGATGCAAGATTAATTAATTCCTTAAAATTGAACAATTTATTTGTGAGTGAGAATATTTATATCTTATTGTAATTTGATTAAATAGGATTCATTTTGGTAATTGAAATGTTTTCATTACTAAAATTGATTATTGTTTATGAAACAATTGAGATAAGAATGAATAGTTAATTATGATTACAAAATGTTGTAGAACATATTAACATAAACCATTTTAAATACTTGCGATCGTGAATTACTAGCTAATTTGTCCTATGCAATTTATTTATTGTGAAATGATATTTATTTGGATAAATATGCATTAAAAATAGATATGGGCATGGTGTATGACACATGACCTAACAAATGACATTTGACAAAATCACAAACATAAAATAGATGTCCATTTTATGTATGGTCCGAAATATTGGAGGGCTTTTGAGGTTAGTGGTTGTTTTATTTTAATTGTTAAAATGAAACATAATCATAACCTAAAAATAGCCTTACATGCCTATATTTTTAGAGAAGAGAAAAAGCAAAAGGTGAAGGCCATGCATTGGCCTTCTTCACCTCCCAAAACCGGCTCCTCCTCCTCTGTAATGAGAAATATGTTCTCCTTTTTCTCTAATGAAATTTCATCATTCTTATATACTTCTCCCAACTCTCTTTTAAATAGTTTTAGACCTTATAAAAACTGTTCATCAAAATTCTAATATTATATCATATTATTACTAGTGTAGTAATATAAATATTATTAGAATTGTTAAGGTTCACTAATATATTAATCTAGTTAATTAGTATATTAGTATTAAGGGTAATTGTTTTGGGTGCAACAAGAGGAGAATCTCTACACTTGAGATTTTTGGAGGATCATCCATAATATTTAAGCTCAAGAACAAATAAGGAAGGTGTCCTTATTTGTGCCCAAAATTTCGAACCAAATACAATGTAAGGAACATTGTTTTCTTTTATCTCTTCTTTTAGTTATGCATGCACTAAATTTTAAGTGACAAAGTTAAAATGTTAATTAGATCATTATTAGAAATGTCTAATAATAGGTATATGAACCTAACATAGGAAAGTATACTTGGTGGGTGTCTTGCAAGGCTGATGATTTGTGGATCCGTTGGGTCAACCATATTCATATCAAGCAAAGAGACTGATTTGGCTATCATCCTACAACAAGTTCCTGTTAGACATGGAGACAAATTTGCAAAGTTAAAGACAGAATGAAAGATGGATATGTAAATGGAGTCTGGAGCACCAATAATGGCATTTATACTACTACTAGAGGCTACAAATGGCTGATGGGGGTGCAAGATACAGTGAGTTGGAATGTGTTGGTCTGGAACAGGACTGCATTACCTAAGCACAATCTCATTGCTTGGCTTTATGCTACGGGGAGATTATTGACTAAGGACAGGCTGATGAAATTTGGAGTTCTTCATGATGGACAGTGTGATCTGTGTGGTGGGGCTAATGAAACAAAGGAGCATTTGCTCTTTGTATGTCGTTTCAGTTATAGATGTCTCCAGTTACTATTTACACTACTACAGATACAGGCTATAACAACGGTTAAAAACCGTTGTTATATAAAAAAGCAAACGTTGTTAAAGCGTCCGTTGTAAAAGGTTTTAACAACGGTTGGTTTTCTTAAGGAACCCGTTGTTGAAACTATTAACAACGGTTTTAAGTATAAAAACCCGTTGTGGAAAGTGTGACTCAATTTTGGGGGGAAAGTTATAACAACGGTTGTAATATACAAAACCGTTGTTATAACTAAAGACAACGGTTTTTTAATAAATAACCGTTGTTGTTTATTCTTAAAAATTAAAAAAAATAAAAACTAAATATTACTAGATGCATGCCTAATTACGACCCGTTATAATTTCGATGCATGCATTATTACTGCCATCACTGTGCATATGAACGGACAATATGGAATGAGAAGGGTTAGTAATAAGATTTGAAGCAGCATTGAGAGATATGATGATGATTATGGCACAACTTCCTAACATATATATTAATTAAAAAACAACTCAACCCACACATTGCTTAGTATAAATACATTCATTATCTCAACTAACATTTCCATTATCTCACTATATACATCTCCAAACCCTAACTGCTAAAACAAACTCCAAATAAATTAACCCTACTTAATCTTTCAAAACAAACCCCAAACTCCAACAAAATGAATGATATCATCCTTAAGACTCTTACTATGATCGAGAACAATAAAAGTTTCATCCGCCGGTTGCTCCACATTGAGCAAAGTTTCAGGAGCTACCTTGCGGATGCTCGATCCATTCTGAAGGACGCCAAAGAAGATGGCTTGACGGAGCAGCAGCAGTTGCTGCTATATGACGATATAGCAACTGCTGAACGGAACCTCCAAATAGCCAAGGAGGAGAGGACGGATATCATAGAGGAGAATAAGACCCTCTATGAAAATATAAGAATTGCATTTTTATTAATGTAATTTTTTTTTTAATTTATGTATTTATTATATATATATATATATATATGTTAATTATGTTTATCGACATTCCTCTCTATCATCTTGCTTCATCTTTGTTAATTAAGCGAATAATGACGATGAAAGACAAATTAAGCGAATAATACTTAAAGAAATAACATAATGGTCGATAAAAACTAACACATACACATGCAAATGAAATAATTAGAAAAAGAAAATAATGACGATGAAAGACGATGAAACCAACAGTGACGGCGAGATTTACCTGATAATTAGATGATGAAATCAACAGTGACGGCAAGAAGATAAAGAGACGATGAAAAAGAGAGAAAGAGACGATGAGAAAGAGAGAAAGAGACGATGAGAAAGTGTATTTTGTGTTTGTGTTTGTGTTTGTGTTTGTCTGCTGGGTTTGTGTTTGTGTATTAAGGTTTGTGTTTTGTGGCTGTAGCAGACTTGTGTTTGTGTGGTTTATAGTATGGAAGGTATTGCCAACGGTTATAAAGAACAACCGTTGTCAAATAAGTTTTAACAATGGTTGTAAATCAACAACCGTTGTCTAATAAGTTTTAACAACGGGTTCCAAAAGTAACCGTTGTGATTACTTTTCACTAACTTTGCGTCAATTTTGCGCCAAATTATTAACGGTTGTGCATGTGTAACCCGTTGTTAAAACTTATAACAACGGGTTTTATAACCATACCCGTTGTAATTCATTTTAGTAAAATTCGCGCCATACATTCTACAACGTCTATTGTGATTTTCGTGAATAATCGTTGTTGAAGGGGCGTTGTAGTTGCCTGGATTTGTAGTAGTGGTAGTTAGCTTGAACTGAATATACCAGCTCAGGATACCATTGAATGGTGCAGGAAACTAAGAATCAGATCTTTGATGCAGAAGCATATAATTCTTGAGGCTATTCTGGCACTACTGTACCAGGTCTGGTGGTGCCGTAATAAGTGCAGGGTGGATATGGTGGTAAGTCAACCTCAGGTGATTGTTGCACTGGTTCAGCAGTACATTAGAACTGCAGGAAGTAGGAAGCTCTGGTCTACTAAATATCATGTGAATGAGGCATGGAGTGCAAGGAAAGGCATTAATCTCAACACTTCAGTTTAATTATGTAGATACCCGTATCCGTCGATATTGGAATTTATAGAGAATCCGACAAACACCCGATGATGATAGGACACATGTATTCTTTAGTTGTCATTGTCATTATTTGGAGCTCGTTTTACGATGTAGAATGGGCGTCGTCGATGAAGTATTTTATTAATTGAAATGATATTTAAATTAATGTTTTTTAAGTGAATTCATTTTACTAATTTAAATGATATTTAAATTAAAGCTTTTTTAGAATTTATTTTCTCAAGTTTATTTTATTGAAAATAAAATAAATATTTGATTTGAAAAATCATTTTATGAGTGTATTTGATTTGAAAAATCACTTATTTTAATGTGTTAATTGATTTGAAAAATCGATTTAAAAATCGAGAAAAACTCGTTTTTAAACACACGTTTTTGAGCTCGATTTTAGCTCGGTTTTTGAGCCCGTTTTCTTTACGAGTTGGCACGAATATCGAGTACACTAACCAACCTAAGCCTCTACCCATCCACCCCTGTTCGAACCCCCATAACCACGGCCCAAACCATGCCCCAAATCACCCCCAACCAGCCCGCAAAACACGAAACAGCCCCCCTGTTTTGCAGCTCAATCCCGAGCCCAAAACCCGCTCCAAATACCACCAAAACCCGTGCCCATTAACCCTAACCCATACCCTAATATCCTACCCATATTACCTTACCTTAACCACCAAGAAAACCCCCCATACGAACCCTAGAAAACCCCCCAAAAGCTGCTGGACAACAGCTATGTTCAGCCGAGCCCGTCTGCCTCTCCTCCCTTTTACCCTACTTTAACTCCTTATAAATACCCACCCTTCACCATACATTCATTCCTCTAAGTTCTACATACATACTACCTTTACTCACAAGCTTTAAACCTCAGAAACAAACCCTAATTGCCTCTCAAAAACCCTCCACAAAACCGACATCCAAACTGAAACTGTTTGTGTGTCCTCTTCGAAAAACAATTCGTTCCTCCTTCAAACCTCCATCAAAACTCGAGTTTCTTGTTCCTAATTAACCATATAACATCCATATACACATTAGACAAAGATTTACGAGCCAAATTGCCCTTGAGAGTACAAGAAATCCCTCGAAAAACAGAGTGTTATACACTCTGTTTTCGCGGTTTGTTCTTGTCTGTCCAGTTCTGTTTGTGCTCGTTTTTCGTGCCCAATAACTCAAAACGAGAAGGGATTGTTTTAAGATCTTTGTTCTCCTCTCTTTCTAGTTTCTAAAACATCTTTTAAATCGAATTTTCATCGTGAAACGAGGGAGAAATCGTTGTTTGAAACTTGCTGTCCAGATTCGATAAAAACGCGTGTTTGCTTTGTTTCTTCGTCGACGACGGCCTCTCGAGATAAAATCTACCATCGATTACGACCCAAGACGGTGTCAAAGATACATGTAGGTTGAGGGTGCATCAAATCCTCCTCTTTCTCCCTTTTTATTTCGTTTTTTTTATGTTGTTTTTTTATAGTTCGTTTTTGTTTGTTTATCGCTTTTTGTTTATCGATTGTTCTTATTAACTACGAAACTAGTTTAGTCCGAGTATGAGTTAAAGTACCACCATGAACACCCGCGTTGACTTGATATGGGAAAGAAACCGCTACATCAGTCGGTCGTACACCCCCGTCTCATTTACATATCCTCGTGTTCAAGGTAGGGCATTAATAAAACGATTTCTGACTTCGTTCTTCGCTTTTGACCCCTCCTTTGTTTCGTGTGATTCGACCTGCCCCTAGACCATTTATATGTTAGTATGACCTCTGATTGTTAACATATAACTCGTTTAGATGATATTAGATCAGTTTAATAACCTAATTAGACACTTTAGGGTACATCGACATAGCTTTAAAATCAACTAACAATTCTGTAATTCAATCGAATGCATCTCTCTTTCACATAATTTCTCGCTAGTATGAGAGTGCGTGATTAGCACCTTCTTATTGACACTCGATGAGTTAAATTAATTAGCGAATTTGACCTAACTTGACCCCTTTTAGGCCATGTAGAATGCCCCTTTGCGCGGCATCATCTCAACCGATCAACGTCGTTTTCAACTTGTTTTCTAATTTGTTTCGAGTTCGTTTCGCAATCATTTGATCTAACTAATGAACCTGACCTAGGACCTAGGGTAGCCGTGTTTGGTTTGGCCGTGATTTGGCCGTGTCTTTTGGTCCTTCTGGTTTCGTCCGTTTTATGAATCGCTTGTTCTTTATCGCTTTATAACTTGTAATTTATCGCTTGTTCATTGAGTTGTAATTTTCAAGTTAGTTTCCCTTTATCGAGTCAAAACCTCTTTCAAAAACATTAGTTTTGTTTGGTTAGATGGTTGTATCCCAATGCATGTAAGAGCGTAGTAAATCACATGTTGTTTAAAGCAACATGGCCCGGTTTATGCTAATGCATGCTTTGGTGCGTAGCCCTATGTCTAATTCGATGAGATTAAGTGAAAGCGCACATCACGAGGAGTGACCCAAGGCCGTGAGTCATGTAAGCCGTGGGCCACCCCTCTTGTGCACGGTTTCCTAGGCCGATTGGCCGTGTAATGTGTCGTGTACGGTTCCGTATGTAGCAATTGTATTTAGATCGAGTTGTATCTTTAATTTATTGTTGTGTCGGCATGAAATGCCTGGTTTGTAATAGGTAGATCCCAACGGCTCCCCCATTACCCCTAAGCCTTGTTTGCTTTCGTTTATATGTTGCTTAGATCAATCAACCCACATGCTAAATTACAACTTTGACAAAGTTAGTTTAGTTGCATCTAAATCGACATAGAAACTTCACATGTTAGGGTTTTGAAAACAATGTTTGCATTTCATATATCGTAGTAGCTATGACCCTATTTGAAATTCGACACTTGACTTAGTAGAGGCCGTTATTGACGGGCGGGGTTGGGTGTCCTTATGGGCTTCCCAACAAGTACCCTCACCCCTTACTCAAGATCTATGGTTTGTGGATCCGTCTAAATACCATTGGATTACGAGAGTCATTCAAATCGAGTGATATAGGGTACAAGTCTTTATCTTTAATCACTCGTAGTCGATTGGCTTTATGCTTTTCGATGAAAGGTGTAAAGTTGACTTGAACGGTTCCAAGTTCCCAAAAAACTTGGTGGCGACTCTAATTGGTCTTAATTCGATTCGAAAGAACCTCGAGTCGATTATGCCTAGTGTGGATCCCGCGGACGCCGCCTTCCCGAGGGCCTTGTCCACGATTTGGCGACTCACGCTGGGGAAAAGAGGACTAGTTACACTTTGTTTCTAGGGTCTTTTCCTCCGAGGTGAAACTTGAAAAGAAAGTGTTGGAAAGTAAAACATTACTCATAGTGCTACGATTCATGCATAAACCCTTAAGGACTTGCCCGGGCCGTCCCAGCGTTTCTTCGTGATGCGTGGGGGGCGACGTCCCACTATGCTAGGAAGCTGCACATTGCTCGCTTCCACTTCACCTCGCGTGGTTCTTGATGGTGGGGACGATCTTCTAGGTACTCTACCTTAAGACACCTTGCTCTATAAGACCGCAAAAGGATGGAGGGCATAGACCTTCTTGTAGAAGACTTGCCGAGACTTAGAGATGTCTAGGAGCATACATCCTTGTAAATGACAATGTGCAAATTGTTTTCCCGAGTCTTTTCGAAATTTCCCATGTCCTTTTCAAAACCGAACTTTTGAACAACTTACTTTCAAAATAGCATGGTTTTAAAAACGCGGAATGCTGCCCAAATAGGACTAGAATTTTCGGCCCAAAATGAGCTTTTATAGCCGGCATGCTGCCCATTTCAAATCTCATTTTCGAATCAATCTTTCGTTTTTCAAAATCAATCCAAAGTGCCTCTCGAACCTCAACCAAGCATGAAATGCGTCAAGTCGTGTCCAGGTCATGGCCGTGTTAGGCCGGGTGTGTTTCGTTCTAAGAGTCTAGAACACGACCTTGTTGGGTCACCCAAGCTCACCTCTTGGGCCTTGAGTCATGTTGGTCGACCTTTTGGTCTAGGATAGTCCACAAAAACGCCCAAGCTAGGCCATTTAGGGCGTTTCACCCGAACCTATGGGCTATGTTAGTCTAATCACGGGTTTGGCCACACCGAGTCCGGTTTATAACCGATTTATGACAGTTTGAGTCATGTCGTTTTGTCGAGTCTAAAATGAACCAAGGTCTAGATCCAACCGTGAGTCGAACCTCTGGTTAGTCAATCTCGAGTCGAGTCTTTGTTTGAGTCAAGTTGGGGTCGTGTCCTTAAGTGTGCAGGGGCTCTTACTTTAAATATTGACTCAGTACGGGGTTTTCTTGTAGAAAGGCCGCCAAAAACCCGACGTCAAGCAATGGAAGATGCTGTTAACAAGCTTACTGAGGCCGTGAACCTCATGATGACCCGAATGGATGCAATCGAATGTAAGCTGGGAGAAGATTCCCCTCCACCACTGACTGATCTGGAAAAATGGTTCAAGTTCATCGAAGACCGTTTGAAACTCTCCCAGGGGAAAAACATTCACTATGAGAATGCTAGGGCCTATGCCCCGGTGCAGGATAAGTTGCCCACGAACATGGTACTCACTGACATCCCAAATTTTAAGGGCACAGAAGATCCAGTCCACCATGTTAAGGCCTATAAGGGGTACTTAGCACTGAAGGGAGTACCTGCTGACATGCTCTCTGAAATTTTCGCTCAATCTCTGGATGAACACCCGAAGGCGTGGTTCTATAATCTTGACCTTAAGAACTTCCCCACTTTCGAAGATACTACGGTGGAGTTCTGTAAGCACTATGCTGACAATGTTGAGATTCAAACCAACATAAGGACTTTGGAAGTAATGACACAGAAGGAAAAAGAGGGCTTTACTGAATTCCTCGCAAGATGGCACGCTGAAAGCGTGAAATTAGCCAAGAAGCCTGACGAAGTTGAAATGGTAGATAAGTTCGTGAAGAATTTACGACCTGTTTACCGTAATGCTCTGAAATATCAGAATTTTGGTTCTTTCAAAGAATTGATAAGAATCGGGATAAAGGTAGAGGATGATGTCCGAATGGCTGAAGCTGAGAAGCCAAGAGGATATCAAGGGGCCTCATCGTCTAAGGCCAAGGCCCCAGCAACGACCCATATTTATGAAGCCATCAATCTCTTAGAAGGGCAATCGAAGAAGTCGCAGCGCCAAACACCTAGGGCATTCACCGATATCGGATGCACTTATACATACGCTCTCCAAAGGCTCATAGCCCAAGGAAAGCTGAAGCCTATTGGTCCAACTCCGGACCCTCCCGCTGATCAACAAGGTAAATGGTATAAACCAAATGCCTATTGTGCCTTTCATCAAGGGAAAGGCCATGATACTGAAAGGTGCTATCGACTGAAGCACGAAATCCAAGACATGATCGAGAAAGGAACACTCCCGATCCCAACTGTTAAACCCAATAACATCACCAATCCATTTGCCGATCACGTTAACTTTGTTTCCGTCGAAGACAATATCGATTATTCCCATCTTATCCACCCATGTCACTTGAAAGGGGTGTTTATCGGGAAAATATTTGTGGATTGCTTTGAATTCTTGCCAAACCCGAAGAATAAAATTCAAGTCGGGAGTCTTGCTCTAGAATGTACTCCTCTTATTAACGAAGTTAATAAAAGACAATTCGATTCACCAACCTTCACCACTGGCGTAGATCCTCAGAGGACTACCTTGGGATGGAGGCAGACCATCATAGGGATCAAGGACCAAAGCCGAGCATCTAAGTTGACAACTGAACAAGGGAAAACTCAAAACTAGATTTGAAAATTATGAGTCGGGATCTGTTTTCTTATTTTAGTCGAGTCGAGTCTAGGACTTTCTTTTCCTGAAGTTGAGTCGTTTGTTCCGCGATGACCTAGGGTGTGTCCTAGGAATCGTTCCTTCGAGTCTGTTAAGCATTTGTTTTTCCAATAAAAAGTTCCAGTTTCGTTTCCAAAAATGTCTTGTTTCCAATCCTCAATCATTCCAAAAACATGATAAAACGCACAACACACTTAAAGGAATCCCTGGGGTAGAAATATGTCCTGTTTCAAAATGTAAGGTACACTAGGATCCCGTGTTTGATTCATTTACCTATTCCATGTCTGGTGGTTGAAAACCTCCATCTGAACCAATGTTTGTGACAAGCTTTTAGATGAATCTATGACGAACCCTAACTAGCTCCGTGTTTCCCCTATCGATAACGGAAGGCAAGCCTTTTCCAACAAAATCATCCCATCTCGAAGAGAGAAGATACCAACCCGTTCTAACAAGGAATTGTTAGTTCTTACCCAAATTAGTTGGCGAAGCCCAGTTTTCAAGGTGTATCCATTTGTGACTAAGAGAATAAATAAGAGAACATTTTCAAAGAGAAAAAAAAGATGAAAAAGAATGAAAAAATGAGAAAAAGAGAAAAATTGGAAAAATGAAAAAAAAATGAAAAAAGATGAAAAAAGATGAAAGAAAAAGAAAAAAGGAAAAAAGATGTTGAAGTTATTGCGGAATACTTTTTGGTTGAATGTCGAAGTTACGGAAGCCAGAATTCAAGTCAAGTACCCTTAGTTGAGGTTCAATGGGCGAAACCCAAAAGCGTAAGTAGTGACCTCTTTACCCTCTAAGTCCTTCCTGAGACGGTTACAAGGGGATAGTCAGGAATTTTGAGAATCATTCCGCTTGTGCTGTTACACCCAGCCTTTAGGGTCAAGATATGGAGATTTGAACCCACATTGTTTTCCAACCCATTTGCACTCGGATTTCATCAAAACCGAGACACCTTTTCCAACCACGATGTAAGCCATAACCCGTTGGCCTTAGCACCACAAAACAAACCTTCAGAATGATGGTTAACCATCCCAACTTGTTATTACCAAGCTCCACATCCCAAAAGATCCAAGCCTTTTACACCTAACCCCAGACACGGGAGTTAACGGTACCTTACAGGCTAGAATGGGATACGACATGATACCTTAGGTGAAACCTTTGAGTGTGTACACACAATCAAAATGCCATGTTTATGCGCCATGATCGAACTACGTCGGATTTGATTTCGCTTCACGCGAATACGTAGGCAGTCCTTCTGAACAAGGGATTCAATCCACTCATCAACTAAGTTGTCATCTTGTCGGTTTCTTACGGGTCTTAACCAAGTCCAAATGAAGCCACCTTTGTTTGAGTCGGTCTTAGCACTCGATGTAGGCTAGGATAAGGATATGGGTTCAGATGAGTAGTGTCAAGTCTCGGAATGAGCTTTATCTAACGGTCTAGGCAAAGATGATGAGTCATATAGATGTGGGTTTGTATTGGGAACAGAAAATATGAAAAACCCGCTGAAAAGAAAGAAGGCGTGGAAGAAAAATAGTAAAAGCCCGCTGAAAAGAAAGAAGGCGGTGGCAAGAAATGATGAAAACTCGCTGAAAAGAAAGGAGGCGAGGAGAAGAGTGACAGAATGTTCCCAACAAAAGTCACGTGTGATGTCTAAGTGTTCTCATAAAATCAGTCTGTGTTTAGTGTCTGGGCGAAGCCAACGTTGTTGCTCCGTAAGTTTAATCCACCATGTCAATGCCAAGTGATCTTGATTCCCATGTGCCCTCGGGAGCACGCCCATGCCATACGATATCTCTGTCTCAAGTCCGATGGCCTTGTGATTCCCGTTTGCCATCTTTTGGCGCCAGAATGGCCAATTTACATTTCTACCCCCAACAAGTCAATATTTGAATTTAAACTCGTGCACACTTACGGTTTTATTTTCCTTTTTTGTTATACGGTAGCGGGCTACGCCCACGTTGTTTACGAGTCATACAGAGGGTCTGAGTCGTATTTCATGCTCACCCATCAAGGTTCGATTTCAAAAAATTTCAAAATTTCAAGAGTCATACAGAGGGTCTGAGTCGTATTTCATGCTCACCTATCAAGGTTCGATTTCAAAAAATTTCAAAATTTCAAAATTCCAAAAACTTTTTGCGAATTATGGATAGATGATCCAAGTAGTGGAATCTTTTCGGGTCGATGACCCCAATCTTTCGAAATTCAAAATTTCAAAATCAATTTTTGAAGGGTCGATGGCCCAACATACCAAGTGATGTCAAATTCAATTTTCGGGTCGATGACCCAGTATTTCAAATGATCCGATTTTAAGATCGATGATCCAAATGTGCTTATGTGATGATTATTGCTAGTACGTTTTTGTGTTTCAAATGTAGCAGGATATGCTTCAACTGGGGGCTCTAAAGTCTTCGACTTTAGAGCCATTATAAATCAGGGCTCGCCGTTAGCTTCGAGACCATTATCAAGATGAAAGGGATGACATCCACCCAGAATTCAATTCAATACAAGAGTATGAAATGGAAGAATTCCATGCAAAAAAGCAAATGATGAAAGTGGCGGCAACCTCCTCGGAAAGTCCCGTCCCATTTTGGCACTGCCGGCAAGGATGATAAATTTTGGGCAAGTGTCGGCGAGATGATGAATTTTGGACAAATGCCGGCGATGATAAACTTTGGGCATGTGTCGAGCTTGCCGAACTACGACGCGGGTTTGATTCCGTCAAAAACGGATACGTAGGCGCCCGAGGATAAGGCTCAACCCACCATATATGCAATTTAGGGGTCGATGACCAACGATGATAATTCGACGCAACGAGAAGGAAGAGTTAATCCCCACGAAGTTTCAGGTATGATCTCTTCTTATGGTCAAGCGAGCTTATATACGCAAGTCTAATGGACTATAAACGACCCTTGAGAATCCTCGGTCGAGAGGGACCTGGGGTATACTTTGACTTTCGCCTTGTCCAAGCCTCAGTCAAAGTGGGGGCTCTGTAGATACCCGTATCCGTCGATATTGGAATTTATAGAGAATCCGACAAACACCCGATGATGATAGGACACATGTATTCTTTAGTTGTCATTGTCATTATTTGGAGCTCGTTTTACGATGTAGAATGGGCGTCGTCGATGAAGTATTTTATTAATTTAAATGATATTTAAATTAATGTTTTTTAAGTGAATTCATTTTACTAATTCAAATGATATTTAAATTAAAGCTTTTTTAGAATTTATTTTCTCAAGTTTATTTTATTGAAAATAAAATAAATATTTGATTTGAAAAATCATTTTATGAGTGTATTTGATTTGAAAAATCACTTATTTTAATGTGTTAATTGATTTGAAAAATCGATTTAAAAATCGAGAAAAACTCGTTTTTAAACACACGTTTTTGAGCTCGATTTTAGCTCGGTTTTTGAGCCCGTTTTCTTTACGAGTTGGCACGAATATCGAGTACACTAACCAACCTAAGCCTCTACCCATCCACCCCTGTTCGAACCCCCATAACCACGGCCCAAACCATGCCCCAAATCACCCCCAACCAGCCCGCAAAACACGAAACAGCCCCCCTGTTTTGCAGCTCAATCCTGAGCCCAAAACCCGCTCCAAATACCACCAAAACCCGTGCCCATTAACCCTAACCCATACCCTAATATCCTACCCATATTACCTTACCTTAACCACCAAGAAAGCCCCCCATACGAACCCTAGAAAACCCCCCAAAAGCTGCTGGACAGCAGCTATGTTCAGCCGAGCCCGTCTGCCTCTCCTCCCTTTTACCCTACTTTAACTCCTTATAAATACCCACCCTTCACCATACATTCATTCCTATAAGTTCTCCATACATACTACCTTCACTCACAAGCTTTAAACCTCAGAAACAAACCCTAATTGCCTCTCAAAAACCCTCCACAAAACCGACATCCAAACTGAAACTGTTTGTGTGTCCTCTTCGAAAAACAATTCGTTCCTCCTTCAAACCTCCATCAAAACTCGAGTTTCTTGTTCCTAATTAACCATATAACATCCATATACACATTAGACAAAGACTTACGAGCCAAATTGCCCTTGAGAGTACACGAAATCCCTCGAAAAACAGAGTGTTGTACACTCTGTTTTCGCGGTTTGTTCTTGTCTGTCCAGTTCTGTTTGTGCTCGTTTTTCGTGCCCAATAACTCAAACGAGCAGGGATTGTTTTAAGATCTTTGTTCTCCTCTCTTTCTAGTTTTCAAAACATCTTTTAAATCGAATTTTCATCGTGAAACGAGGGAGAAATCGCTGTTTGAAAGTTGCTGTCCAGATTCGATAAAAACGCGTGTTTGCTTTGTTTCTTCGTCGACGACGGCCTCTCGAGATAAAATCTACCATCGATTACGACCCAAGACGGTGTCAACGATACATGTAGGTTGAGGGTGCATCAAATCCTCCTCTTTCTCCCTTTTTATTTCGTTTTTTTTATGTTGTTTTTTTATAGTTCGTTTTTGTTTGTTTATCGCTTTTTGTTTATCGATTGTTCTTATTAACTACGAAACTAGTTTAGTCCGAGTATGAGTTAAAGTACCACCATGAACACCCGCGTTGACTTGATATGGGAAAGAAACCGCTACATCAGTCGGTCGTACACCCCCGTCTCATTTATATATCCTCGTCTTCAAGGTAGGGCATTAATAAAACGATTTCTGACTTCGTTCTTCGCTTTTGACCCCTCCTTTGTTTCGTGTGATTCGACCTGCCCCTGGACCATTTATATGTTAGTATGACCTCTGATTGTTAACATATAACTCATTTAGATGATTTTAGATGAGTTTAATAACCTAATTAGACACTTTAGGGTACATCGACATAGCTTTAAAATCAACTAACAATTCTGTAATTCAATCGAATGCATCTCTCTTTCACATAATTTCTCGCTAGTATGAGAGTGCGTGATTAGCACCTTCTTATTGACACTCGATGAGTTAAATTAATTAGCGAATTTGACCTAACTTGACCCCTTTTAGTCCGTGTAGAATGCCCCTTTGCGCGGCATCATCTCAACCGATCAACGTCGTTTTCAACTTGTTTTCTAATTTGTTTCGAGTTCGTTTCGCAATCATTTGATCTAACTAATGAACCTGACCTAGGACCTAGGGTAGCCGTGTTTGGTTTGGCCGTGATTTGGCCGTGTCTTTTGGTCCTTCTGGTTTCGTCCGTTTTATGAATCGCTTGTTCTTTATCGCTTTATAACTTGTAATTTATCGCTTGTTCATCGAGTTGTAATTTTCAAGTTAGTTTCCCTTTATCGAGTCAAAACCTCTTTCAAAAACCTTAGTTTTGTTTGGTTAGATGGTTGTGTCCCAATGCATGTAAGAGCGTAGTAAATCGCATGTTGTTTAAAGCAACATGGCCCGGTTTATGCTAATGCATGCCTTGGTGCGTAGCCCTATGTCTAATTCGATGATATTAAGTGAAAGCGCACATCACGAGGAGTGACCCAAGGCCGTGAGTCATGTAAGCCGTGGGCCACCCCTCTTGTGCACGGTTTCCTAGGCCGATTGGCCGTGTAATGTGTCGTGTACGGTTCCGTATGTAGCAATTGTATTTAGATCGAGTTGTATCTTTAATTTATTGTTGTGTTGGCATGAAATGCCTGGTTTGTAATAGGTAGATCCCAACGGCTCCCCCATTACCCCTAAGCCTTGTTTGCTTTCGTTTATATGTTGCTTAGATCAATCAACCCACATGCTAACTTACAACTTTGACAAAGTTAGTTTAGTTGCATCTAAATCGACATAGAAACTTCACATGTTAGGGTTTTGAAAACAATGTTTGCATTTCATATATCGTAGTAGCTATGACCCTGTTTGAAATTCGACACTTGACTTAGTAGAGGCCGTTATTGACGGGCGGGGTTGGGTGTCCTTATGGGCTTTCCAACACGTACCCTTACCCCTTACTCAAGATCTATGGTTTGTGGATCCGTCTAAATACCATTGGATTACGAGAGTCATTCAAATCGAGTGATATAGGGTACAAGTCTTTATCTTTAATCACTCGTAGTCGATTGGCTTTATGCTTTTCGATGAAAGGTGTAAAGTTGACTTGAACGGTTCCAAGTTCCCAAAAAACTTGGTGGCGACTCTAATTGGTCTTAATTCGATTCGAAAGAACCTCGAGTCGATTATGCCTAGTGTGGATCCCGCGGGCGCAGTTCCCGAGGGCCTTGTCCACAAATTACATGTAGGAGCCTGTATGTTACTCAGTATGAATATGGTGTCGGAAAATAGTGATGATGTACTTCAAAGTTAATATTTTAATATATGAATTAATATTTCACCGAAAACAAATAATGGTACGAATCGGGTTACAAGAATAAGACGAAGATCGAGTTCGAGACGGGTCCAAAGTTGGTAGGTGACCAAATGAATAAGTCCAAAATCCAAAGAAGGGAAATGAAATGGTTGATTCTAGAGCTAGGTAGCACGGACACTTCTCCTAATCAGCCGTCCCGTGTCCGACACCGTCCCGTGTCCGACACCGTGTCGGACACCAACACTCCTCGGACACACGCCGAAATGTGTCCGACACCTATAAAGCCGTGTCTAACTTTCTACATTTATTCGGGCACGTGTCTGACGCGTGTCCATGGTATTTGGGCCGTGTCCGACGCGTGTCCATAACATTTAGACATCATTTGAGGTGAATGATGTTCTTTAAATGAGAAATGAGTAGTCGAAAGAAATTGATTAGAAGATACGTTTAGATGATAAATGAAAATAAGTTATAATCAAGGGCAAATTTTACCTTCACTTTTTTAAATTTACTATCCAATAATTTTATAAAAATAAAATCGAACGTTCATAATTATAAAATATATATTTATTTAATTTAAATAACGTGTCCCGTGTCCTAAATTTTATGGGATGCCGTGTCACGTGTCCGTGTCGTGCCCGTGTCCCGTATCCGTGTCCGTTTTGGTGCTACCTAGTTCTAGAGTCAAGCACAATGTTGACCTCGAGAATATCATCCCACCACCATTTATTTCTATGCTACCAATCACCATGGCAATCTTCAATTAAATCAGCCAAGCAATCCAGAATTTCGAGCCACCATGGCTCAATCCTCGAGCTCCATCCCAACCTGCTCCTCCATCCCCGACCACCTCAATTCGCATCACCAGGTGCCACCACTCCACAGCAGTCCAATTCACCCTCAAGCATCACCGTACTCCACAACAGTCCCATCTTGTGCCCATGAGACCGACTTGCAACCGAAAACCGACATCGACACAAACCCAATTACCACCATTAACCAACCATAGCTACTCTCGTACGACCACTATTGCAACTCGTCATCTTGACACCATTCCATCAATCAAATGACAGCCATCACCATATCACCTCCATCATTCACACCTATAACCACCTCACATCACCATTGAGCATGGGCGTCTTGAAACAAATAGAGGCCCGGTGCGCCGTAAAAAAATGAGGCCCCAAATATGAAGTACAAGTGTACTATACTTTAATATCTGTACTGAATTTCATCAATAAAGCTTATAAATTTGTTGTTCAAAACAGGAGGCCCGGTTACTCCGCCCGTGGTTGCACGGGGTCTTAGACACCCCTGCCATTGAGAACCCGAGGAACTCGGACAAAAGCCATCGCGGAGCAGCAGCATCTCCCAAGCCCCGACATCATCATTGCCACCGAGCATCCCACGCATCAAATCTGGTTCCGAAACCGGAATTCAAACCAGCAGCCCCTCGTCCTCCTCTGTCCACGGCAGCAGCAACAGCATCACCACAACCTCTCAATTCGATCACCGTCAACACACAACTGTTCGATCACCAACTCCGAGCTGCCGTCGTTCATCACGAAGTGCCAGCCATGTGTTTGATTATTTCAGTCAAATGTTTTCCTGGTGAGTTGATTGATTTTTGAAGAATAAAAAGAAGGAAGTAAAAAGACGCTCCTACCCCTTGTTTTTATTTAAAATGAAGACCTGCGTTTTGTGTATTTTGGGCTGTCGTTTCATTTTACTTTCCCTGGCTATATAAAAAGAAGGAATTAGAACTTTGAGACACTTTACTCTCAATTTTAGACGGCATCATTTTTAGAAGATAGAAAACAGTAGATTAGTTTGTAGAAAATAAAAATCCATCTTTATCCCCTTTAATTAAATCAATAATTACATTAGTTTAGTTCCGTAATTTGCACTCAAAATTCCGACTTTATTTTATCTAGCTTCTTCCTATGTTCATCTACTAAATCTTATTTTCATCTTAGTATGAATTTCCCACTCTTTAGTTATTTATTGTTATTCTCTCAAATTTATTGTTTTCATAAATCTAATATATACTTTGTAACACCCGTAAATTCTCCATTTTTAACATTTATAATTTAATTGACCATTCCATTGTTTTATTTATATTTTTAAATTATTTAATTCCATTAATTTTATTTAAAACACAATTTTTATAAAAGTTATATTTTTAAAAGCTTAGTTGGTATAAAATATATATATATATATATATATATATATATATATATATATATATATATATATATATATATATATATATATATATATATTTAGTCGGGTATTAATAATAGTGATAATAATAATAATAATAATTTCTGTTTAAGTTATAGTAGATTTAAGACGTATTTCCGTCTAGTAAAAGACCGTCACATTTCTCTTGTGAGACTAGATTATTTCGAACCAATCTCACGTTGACAACACACCCACCTACTCTCATTATTTTATTTCACACTACCTTTCACACACTCATATAATCTATTTTTGTTGTTGCCTTTTCACCTGCCTTTTTCCTTCTTCTTCACCCTTGCTTTTCGTATGACACCTTCAACTCACACAAACAATAAAATACCATTAATCGTCCATCTCCAATCCCAGATTTCTCCCTCATTTCTGAACTATTTCCTTTGATTTTTGCGCCATTAGCTTCCCTTTTCCGTCCTTCAACTTTCTAGGTAAGAAAGTTCCGTTTTTGTTGAGTTTTCGAAATGACCCGTCTTATGGGAATTTCGGTTTCTAGCTTAGTCATCCGGTTTTCTTGCTCCTAGGTGGAGGATTTGAAGACCCGGAGGAAGACTCGTGCCTTGTGGACCGTTTACTTAAAGATTAAAGAGCTTTCGAGGTAATGGTGATAGGTTACTCGACAAAATGTTGAAATTACTTGTTATTATGTCGTTTTGTGTGCTAAATTTGTGTGTTGGATGTTTAGTTGCGGTAAAGTTTCATTCTTTATTTGATTTTCGCATTATTTTCGTATGAAAACGGTAAGTTAGTTGTGCAAATTTCAGCTTGTTCTTGTCTTAAATGTCGTCTTAGAATGACTCGGTTTTGAGCTGCTTTAAGCGTGAAAACAGAGTGCTATTGTATTTTTTTTGGGACGGAATTTGGGGTGGTGTGAATGGTGGTTGTGGACAGACGAATGGTAGTCGTGTGGGGGCTGCTCACGGCCTGCATTGGGGCTGTTATGGCCTGCTTTAGGAACCTGTTTTTGGTGGTGTTTGCAGCCCGTGTTAGTGGTGTTTGCAGCCTGTTTTGGTGACCTGTTACGGCCTACACCTTGGTCTGTTTTTGGCGGGTCTAGTGGTCTGCTTTGGAGTCTGTTATGGCATGCTCTGTGGGTCTATTTTGGGTGGTTGGACACGGTTTTGGTGGCTGACTTCGGTGGTTACAGCGGTTGGGTTGGGTGGTTGATTAGGTGGAGTACTGGTGACTGTTTGGGCGAGGGTAGGAGGCTAATTAGGGACTCGACAGTCAGCTACTTATGGTCTGGACAGAGGGCCACCCATGGTCTGGGCAGTGACTTGCTTAGCCTAGCCGCGGTTTGCCTGGCTGTGTCAGTGGCCTGGCTGGGGTACGGGTAGTGGCTAAGGCTGGCTAGTTGTAACCCTAGTTGCGGGATGAGGTGTGACTGATGCGTGCTTTTTATATAGTCTTTTTAAGCTTTATTTGCACGCATTTCTATGTGATTAACGTAGTATTATGCTACAAATGTCCCCCGAATCGTATACTTTGGTTTGCTTTGTCTTATTGGAAGGAATTTACCACAGAAGACGGAATTGAGCCTTTTACTGTCCCTTTAGCCTGCATTTATGGAGATAGAATAATTGGAGCGGGAATGCTACTGTCCTCGGAAGCGTGAAGTCGTCTCGGAAGCAATCAAACGTCCAAGTTTGCTGATTTCAGTGGCAGTAAATTCGATCGAGTACTTTTGCTGACTAAGTCACTCGATCAAAACCTTTTTGGTGTTGAGAAGACCTCGATCGAATACTTCATATGTTTGATCGAGAGGTGCAAATATGGTGTTCCTCGATCGAGTTGTGTGGTACTCGATCGAAAGGTTTTGCTTTTGCTGGAGGATTGAGTCGATCGAGTAGTTCCAATGTGCTCGATCGAGCACTTTGCTATTGGACGTAGGATTTTAATATCTTTAATATCGTATTAGGTTAAATAAATATCTTTCCTATATAAAGGAAAGACTGAATTAGGTTTTGATCATCTTTTATCATCTTTTACTTCACTAATCATTCAGTATTAAGCAGACACATTTCTTCTCTTGTTCGACGTTCATTTTGCCGGATCTTGAATTGTGTAATTCTTATTCTCTTTCTATTTCAGTTTAATTCCTTTGCAACTTTTAATCTCTTGTCTCTTAATTGTTTTTAGCATTTAATATCAGTTTATGCAATTTCTTCTTATTCATCCTTATACCATGATTATCATTGCTTCATCAGTCGTTATTTGTTTTATTATCGCCATGAGTAGCTAATTTCTTAATTTCTAGGATTAGGGGAGCCATGATAGTAAAACAATGATGTTATAATTAGATTATGAGGTTTTAAATGTGAGAATTGATTCATAGCAATATAATTGTAATTGTTTAGTTGAGTGCACGCTTCTAAATTAATTAACCCGGTTAAATTCAGACCTAGATCGGAAGATTGGAATGAATAGACCTGTTTTGAACTATAGACTACTCTAATGAGAGCGGAAGCTAAGTTAGTAGTATTTTAGGGCGGATAGCGGACCGAAAGGACCTTTCCTTCACCCTTCTCACATCAGACCGACTAACCTTACCTTTAGTAGAATTGTGTGATATCATGGTGAACCGATATCCTAGCATCTTTCTCTCTATTTGATCACATCTTTCTTCGCTCTTATTTGTTTTAATTGTTGTCTCTTTCATTGCTTTTAATTCAGCTCAGTAGTTTAGTCAAATCAAATCAAAACCCCCCATTTTGTGACCGTGACAAACTAGAATAACAAGTAGATAGTGACAGCCTCCCTGTGGAGTACGATACCCGACTTACCTCTGCTATATTAATTAGAGCCGGTTGGTTTATTTTTGACAGGCTTGCAACAGCCGTGTCAAATTTTGGCGCCGTTGCCGGGGAGGCAATTAGTTTATTTACTTTTCTTATTTTAGTTTGTCTTAGTCTCAAGGGATTTCTAATTCCTTGAGACAGTTCTTATTTCTTTTCTCTTAGTTTTGTTTATGCCCAGGTCTAACAGGTCAGAATTAGTACTAGTTGATCCTGAACCGAAGAGGACTTTTCGTCGTAGACAGAACTTATTGAGAGAGATTCGTCGAGAGGAAGACTTGAGTACTCTTGAACCTGTTCTTGAAAACTTTACATTTGCGGAAGATCAGTCTTTAGAGGAAGACACTTCTATTTCTGCAACCGTTACGAAATCTGCGAAGATGCCTAACATTGCTAGTCATTCTGAGCCGACAACTGATTCCATTCCTAAGGGTTTCAAGCTTGCAACGGAAGAGGGGAATACCTTTGACATTCGACCCTCTTATATTAATCTGGTGGAAAGAAATCTGTACAGGGGAGTAGCTGGTGAGGATCCGAGGAAGCATATGGAGGTCTTCACAGATTATTGTTCTACTATCCCTGCTACTGAGGGAGTTACTCAAGAGAAGATAAAGGAAGTCTTATTTCCTTTTTCTCTTACTGATGGAGCCCGAGAATGGTTGACTGATTTGGATAGGACTGCAGCTGGGATTACTGATTGGGAAACCTTGGCTCTTGCTTTTTACAAGAGATACTACCCTCCACAAAGAACTAATGCGTTGAGAGGGCAGATTACAAGTTTTAAACAAAATTCGACTGAGAACTTGTATGAAGCATGGTGCAGGTTTAAGAAGCTGGTTAGATCTATCCAACATCACGGGTTTGGCCAGTAGTTTTTGTGCAACCATATCTACAATGGGTTGTATGATCACCACCGGGCTATCTTAGATGCTGCAGCCAACGGAAGATTTCAGAAGAATATTGACGATTATAAGGGCTGGGGTATTATAGAAGAGATGGCTACCCATTGTGCTGAGTATTGGAATCCAAGGAGTGGCACTAGGACAGTTACCGCAGATAACAGTGCAATTGTGGCTGAGCTGGAAGCCATGAATGCGAGATTTCATGAGCTGGAAATGCAAGGTGCGGGAAATCAACAGACGGTTCACTTGTTGACTAAGCAAGAGAACGTCTCATGTGATAGATGTGGTGGTGCAGATGGTCATACTTCAGTGGAGTGTTTGGCTGAAAAGGAGCAAGTCTATGCTTTTCAACAATTCAGGCAAGGAGGCTCATACTATAACAATCAAGCTAGAGTTCATCCCAATTTGGGATGGACTAGTCAAAATGTTTTGAATCCTACACCTCCACCGCAGCAACAGCAAACCTATCTGCCACCACATAAAGCTCAACAACACGGCTATCAAAAGCCTCCTTCTTTCCCACCGCCGCAACAAGGTGCCTCTTCTAGTGGCAATAATGACATAGCCGAGTTGAAGTCGATGGTGCAATCTCTGGCCATCCAAATGCAGAAAAGTGACCAAGCAAAGGATGCTTCTATTAAGTCACTTGAATCCCAGATGTCTCAACTAGATACTAATCAAGCTTCAAGACAACCAGGTCATTTATCGTCACAACCTGACAAGAAACCACATAAGACGGTGAATCTGATCAATTTGAGGAGTGGTCTTTTCTATGGGGGACCCAAAATATCAAAGGAGAATGCTGAATTTTCTGACTCGGGAATTGAAGCTACTGTTCAAATAAAGGCGTCTTTTGACGAAGAAGTAACTGTTCCACGTGATGTACTCGATCGAGGGTTTGCTGATGGTCGATCGAGTGCTTTTGCTGAAAAGGTGTCCGATCGAGTGAATAAAAGTACTCGATCGAGCACTGAGGAAAGTGAGGTTCTCGATCGAGTAAACCAAAGTGCTCGATCGAGTATAATTGCTGATAAAACTACTCGATCGAGAGGTCTTGTTCCTCGATCGAGTAACCTTGATGCTGAAGGTAAGAATTTGTCGCCGGAGTTCATTTTGAACGACAATAAGAAGAAAAATGAAGGCCCGTCTATTCCAATTCCGGTCCCATTTCCAGGAAGATTGTAGAACAAGAAGATTGAGCAACAATTTGGTAAGTTTGCCGTAGTTTTGAAAAGTCTTCATGTTTCCGTACCATTTGCTGAGTTACTAACCCAGTTACCCTCCTACATGAAATTTATGAAAGACAATTTAGCACGTAGGAGGCATATAAATGACCATATTAAGACCCCACCTAAGTTGTCCGACCCGGGTAGTTTCTCTATACCATGTCACATTGGGACCCATTTAATTGATAATGCTTTGTGCGATTTGGGAGCTAGCGTGAGTGTTTTACCATTGTCTCTTGCCAAGAGGCTTGGTTTGACCAAATTTCATTGTACCAATATGACCGTGCAGATGGCCGATTATACTTTATCGGCCTTTAGGTGTCTTAGAGGACATACCTGTCAAGATCGGGAAATTCATTATTCCCGTCGACTTCGTAGTCTTAGATATCCCCGAAGACTCATATACTCCTATTATTTTAGGATGACCATTTATATATACCGCTCGTGCAGTAAGAGATGTCGAGGGGCAGACTTTGACTTTTCAGGTAGGTAATTAGGAATTGATCTTTTGTTGGAGTATGTGTCGTCAACAATAGTGCGATCACATGTTTAAATCTAAAATTAAGATTACGTAAGGGATGATTCATTTATATAGTCAACTGATCAACATTAATCAGTAATGATTTGCTAACTAGAGTTTGACATTACTGTCGTTTGACGGTGGTGATCATTTGATCCCTTAAGGTCACACCTATAGGACAATCCCCTTAATAAACTAGTTGATTAATTGTATATCGATACAAGTTAATAAATTCCTTAAATTTGAACAATTCATTTGTGAATGAGAATTTTTATATCTTATTGTAATTTGATTAAATAAGATTTATTTTAGTAATTAAAATATTTTATTACTAAAATTCATTATTGCTTATGAAACAATTATGATAAGAATGAATAGTTAAATATAATTACAATATGTTGTGAATTATATTAACATGACCCATTTTATTTATGTGATCTAGAATTACTGGACAATTTGTTATATGTAATTTAATTAATGTATATAATGATATTTATTTGATAAATATGCATTAAATTAATTAATAACATGTTACATACTACATGTGACATATTGTGTGACAAATGACAAATTGACAAAATAAAATGGAAGTCCATTTTATGTGTAGACCGAAATGATGGAGGGATTAGTGGATTATGGGTGATTTATTTTAATGGTTAAAATTGACATAATCATACCTACTCTACCTAGCCTTACACATCTATTTTTGGAAAAGAGAAAAAGGATAAAGAGGAGGCCATGCATTGGCTTATGGCCTTCATCCAACCCGGCCTCTCCTCTTTATTGTGAGAAATTTTTTCTCATTTTTTTTTTCATTCTTATTCTGAGGCTTACATTCTTATCCTTCTCTCCCAACTCTCTCTAAAATTATTTTAGATTTTATAAAGTTGTTCATCCACATTCTAATATTGCAACATAATATTACTAGTGTAGTAATATGAATACTATTAGAAACATTTAAGGATACTAATATATAAATCTAGTTAATTCATATATTAGTTTTAAGGGAAATAGTCTTGGGTGCAATTGTTAAGGAGCATCTCTGTATTTGGGATTTTGGAAGATCATCCATTACATTTAAGCTCAAGAACAAATACGGAAGGTGTCCTTATTTGTGCCCTTATTTCTAACCAAAATACAATGTAAGAACCATTGTTTTCTTATTTTATCTCTATTTTAGTTATGCATGTACTAGATCTTAAGAAATCATATTAAAATGTTAATTAGTTCACCATTAGAAAAGTCTAATAATAGATATATGAACCTAACAATTGGTATCATAGCATAGGATGTTGTATGCATAATCGATTTATAGTTTTTTCGAGTTATTAGTAACTTAATTAAAACAAAAAATTTGTGATTTATTTTATAAAGCCACGAAATATTGATTCATGTTCTATATTCTGGTCCTAAAATGTATTTAGATCATTTTTATGATTTATGGTATTTTATTGCTCATTTTAATGATTTTTAGTAATTTTATTACATTTTTATGATTAAAATGGTATTTAAAATGCTAAAAATAGTTAAACATAGTCTTTGACCTTGAATTTTTTATATGACCACACATGCATATTTTACTTATTGTATGTAAAATTTCACATAAATTTGATTTATTTTGCATGATTTATTCTTTTTATGAGATAAAAATGAATTAAATGGAGGTAAAATGGTAAAATATAGTTAAACTTTGAAACTGGCCATGAAATTTTAATATTTTGTCACATGCACATTTTACTCACTGTGTGTAAAATTTAAGAGGAACTTGATTCATTTTGCATGATTTATGAATTTGTTAGAGTAAAAATAACATAAATAGTAACTATTTTAGCAAAAATAGCTAAAATAAATTACATGGCATGAGAAAATTATTTTAGGTTGAACTTATCATATCTAAAGTTGTAACATTGATTAGATTAATTTTTGTATGCTTTAGATGTTTTATTTGATAAAACCGATAAATCGCAACTATATTTTTCTCGAAATAAATTCAAAAATTTTAAGTATGATTTTTGACATTATGAGTGTCATGGATATATTACAGAATGTTCAAAAATTTAAAATTCAAAATTCAAAATTATTGTAATTTAATTTGGATTTATTTCATAAATGTTATGATTTTAGGGTCAAAATGAGCATAAAATCATGTCAAGTTGAATTATTATCAAAAATTCAGTAATGAATAATTTTAGAGTCCTAAGAGTGTTAGGATAATTAACTTGGACTAAAATTAGATTTTAGTATTAATTTACGATTTTAATAAGTTAAAATCGTGCATTTCCATAAAACCGGGTTATATGATCGATATAAGGTAAATAGGGCGATTTGGCACATAATTTGGCATGGTAGATACATATTATAATGTTGCATATTTCATTGTTCAATGTCATATTTTATTTATGTAATTTTAAATTATGTAATTTTATCTTAGTATGGCCTTAGTTTTAATCAATATTACCCATAATGTAAGGGGATATTGATTCGGTTGTAATTTAATGTGATCTCGTATCACTTTTATTTTTACTAGTTTTTCATATTAAAAGTGTATAATAGAAATAGCTATGTATTTTTATTATTATTTGTAATCCCGGAGTTCCTTCAAGACGGTGCCATTCGAAAAGGCGTTCCGACAAAGACGGTGTTCTTGGGAGGCGTGCTACTTGAAGATTCATGGGACCAAAGGAGTTGGTTTCCGAATTTGTAATAGATTATTTTATTTTCTATTTTAGGATGGCCATACTAGGAATTTATTATTTGCTTTGCATTTCTTTTAATATGTTGCATGCATTGCCAATTCGCCATAACAACACATGCATATCATATCGAGTTTTTGACCGTGTCAATTAAAATTATAGATAATTCGACCTTTTAGCTCACTTAAAGTTGATAGATAATAAATTGACATGACCTCTCTCTAGTTTTAAAATTGAGATTAGCCTTACCAAATAGTAGGACCCATGACTCCCCGTAACATTTGAGGTAGGTTTTGTTTTCCCGAGATGCTTTCATTTATCATTGGGTAAGTGGGGTAATAAAACATTATTACACGCGAAATTTGGTTGGTCTCAACGGGATATTATGACAAGCCTTATGTTCCGGGGCTAGAGATGGGTTTTATGAAAAACATCAACCAAGAGTTCTAAAGTAGAATAATTAAAGAGTTAATTCACCAAATTTGTATAAAGTATGGGATGTATCGGTTTTCCCGTACCCATATTTGTATAAAGATGGATCTCGGAATCATTTATTATAGTTGGGTAGAGGTCACTATATAATTGCTAAACTTGTTTAAAAATATTTAAAAGCTTTAAGACGATAAATGTTTATAATTCCTTCATTTTGTATTTTGTAATCAATTTGATTAGTTTGCAATGTCGACTCCAATTTCATCCGCATCAACTAGAGCAAACGCTCCACCACTCCCCAATGCTTCTTGGCTCCGATCCTTTATGGATCGATGTAAACTTGAAAACAATGGTTCTAACTTCGCTGATTGGGATGCGCAACTCCGTTTGGACACGGAAGGTGACGACAAGCTTCGTCACCTTACCGAAGCCGCTCCCACCACTCCTATTACTAGGTCAACCAACGTCGCAAGGGAAGCCTATGAGGCCTACCTAAAAGAGTCGGTCGCTATCAAGAACGTCTTGATTTTCTCTATGGAGCCAGATCTCCAAAGGAGTGCTATCAAAATGAGCACGACCTATGAGATCTACACCAAGCTTGTGACCATGTTTTCGCAAGCTCCTAGGATAATCCAATAGGAGGCGGCTTCCGCATTTTTTGAAATCAACATCAAAGAGGGCCAAAAGGTTAGCCCTCATATGCTCAAATTGATTGAGCTTTTTGAGACTCTTAAGATCCAAGGGGCCAACATTCCCGAACAACTCGTTATAGACCGAGTTTTACATTTCTTGAACAAAGTCAAGGCATATGTGCAGTTTAGGGTAAACTACAATATGCAAAATATGAAGACTTCTCTCCATAAACTGCACAAATTGCTTCTGCAAGCCAAGAGAGATATGGGTCTTGATGTTAGTTCAACCAAGGATGTGCTTGCCATTAACAACAAAAGCAAAGGGAAATTTAAGAGGAGTGCTAATAAGAGCAAGAAACCCACTCCCTTCAAGGGAAAAGTAAAAGCAATTGAGAAAAGCTCTTCTAAAAAGGGTGATACTTCCGAAGACAAATGCCATTATTGTAATGGCATAGAACATTGGAAGAGGAATTGCCCAAAGTATCTTGGAGACCTCAAAGCTAGAAAGATTATTCCAGTAGGTAATAAATAAAATTCTCCCTATCATTTATGTTTTGAATTACAATCTCAACTTTGGTATTTGGATACAGGTTGTGATTCTTAACCCTTTTAACTTGCTTTTTAAGGGCATCCGAGCAAAGACAAAGGCAAAGACAAACAAGCCTAAGGAGGCTCTTCAAGGGAAGCTAAGGTAGCCACCCATAGTAGAAGATCTATGGAAGCTTGGCTTTTATAATTAATAGTCTTCGTTTTATTGTTGTATTTTGAACTTGTTGTTTTAGAACTATTTTAATTTCCAAGTTGGACATGGAAATTAGTTTATTTCCTTTTGTTTTCAGAACAAGAAGTTGTATTTGAATTTTAGTGGCTTGGTTTGCAACCCAAGTCACTCAGTTTATGGAAATTTTCATTCTAAAACTTGTCATTATACACCTTTCATATCAAAACATAAAATATGTTGACTTAAACTAATCATAAAAGAATTACAACGATGGGATCATTGTAATTAGTTCATAAGCCGTGAATTTAATTCTCACTTATGCTTTTGTGACTTAATACCACATCTTATTTGATATAAGAAAGAATAATTATAAAGTCAAAAAGAGTTATTTGAACTCTAAAAGGAGAAATTTTATAAACCAATTGGCTACACCACTTATAATACTCCATACGAGCTATGGGAGCGCTTAAGACCTTAAGTTTGTATATGACATGGATATGATTCAAATCCTTTACTTCATAAGGATTAGTCTAATTTGTAGCTAGATCATAATGTCTTTACAAAATATTGTCAATTAAGGTTATAATATACGATATCTTCTTCCTTCACAATCATAAGTCTAAAATTGTTTGTTGCTTATAAGGCTATCTTTCGAGAAAAATAGATGTATTTTTCAAAACATAGAGTGGGAGAAAATTAGCAACAAACATACGACTGGTCGGGAACTAGTGAGGAGACCAAAATAAAGCATTGCAACAAACATACGCCTGGTTGGAAACTAGTGAGGAGACCAAAAGAAAGCATTCTTAAGTCAAACTCATGACATGTGAGGAGACCAAAAGAAAGCTTTCTTAGGTAAATCTTTAGACTAGTGAGGAGACCAAAAGAAAATGTTCTATAGATAATAAGATTATGAAGTGGTTGAATCAAGTAAATTCAATTCTATTTTACATAAGAGCCGGATGAACCAAAGTAAAATCTGTGCAAAAGGATAAATTTGTTTAGAGTTGCATAGATAGACATAAGAGATGTCGACAAAGCTAAGTTAACATATAACTATGCTAAGTTCCATGTTATCGTTGCTACACCTCATAGTGTGTATGATCAAGTTATATGTTAAAACGAATTTCTAAATAGGTATTTAGAAAGGGGTGTGTGTGTGTGTGACATAAGCACAAGGTTTTAATTAACACTTGAGAATGTAATGATCTTTTAAATCATATGATAAGAAGATAGTTTTCACTCGAGGCGTCGAGAAGCCATATGTATACAGGGATTTGAGTGGGAGTCAAAATTGCCGTGTTTAGACATAAAATTCAGTAGGAGATATTGTCTTCCATATTGATGTCATATCACTCATTAAAGATGACATATTGCATTCCAAAATTCCAAATCTATTATGACATAGGGAATTTTAGATTGACACTTAGATAAGTATCCAATATTGGTAAGATTCCTTATCTGTTTAACATCAACAAGGTTGAGTAGGTTATTCATATTGAAGAAAGCGGAATTACTATGATAGAGTCATATTCATTCACTAAACCTAATAAGTTGTTGATCACATGAAATCAATTGCTAATGTTTCCGCCACTAGAACGATCATGTATGCCATTATATGCACATGCCGTGATGAATCAAATGCTTGGAGCATAATAAGTCAATAAAAAGTTAATTCGAATGAAGGTCTTTTGAAAGCTTTAAGGAACATCCCTTAAGATTCTTGAGGAGAATTGGGGATTCGTTCTTATGTTTGGATGATATACTAAGTTGTGTGTTGAAGGATTGCACAAACTCTAGTTTCCAAACCTATAAGGATTTGTCGAAATCCTAGGCTGATTTTATTGATTTAGGAGTAAGTAACTAGAGAGATGTTTTAGTTTCAACCATTGGAAGTTCTACAAACAGAATCTAAGTACATTGTGATAAGATGGTCAATGTAGGGAATGAGTGTAGATCCCTCTACCAAAGACTTTATCACAAGTTATAAGATAACAGTGGGAGCATCTTACAAGTGTAAGAGCCCAAGTTTAGTAAGAAGACTAGACATCTACTTAGATAAATTTATGTCATTAGAAATAACATTGAATGGGAAGAAATAATAATTCATAAAGTTGGAATGTATGGATACATTGTATATCCACTTACCAAGCTTTTATTGCAACTTAACTAGTGTAAAATGTACACTATTGATTATGAGATATGAAGTAGTAATAAAGTATTGACTATTAATATATGATAATCGCATTTATCATTTGAGTTTCTTTAAACTCATCCATTACTTTATTATATCCAAATGGGTTGTTGAGACAATTGTTGGAGCTTGTGTCCTCCACAAATTAGTGTGATAACATTTGTAAATCTCTTACAGGTTCACAAGGGTATACTTCGTATTTTAATCAGTTGATTAACGATTACCTAATAACGGTTGGCTTGCTAGAAAGTTTGACGTTATTACCATACAGATGGCAGTGATCAACTGGTCCCTAAAGGTCACACCTATAGGATGTGTTTGAGAAATGTGGTTATAGAAATATAATCACATTGATGCCCAATATGACTAAACAGTTAGTCAATGTGTTGATGAGACAATTATTTAATGAAGATTAAATAATATTAGTTGAGACGAATTAACTGTCAATTCGTAAATTGAATATAATAAGTTATATTTAATTAAATGTATGTAATGTTAGCTTGAACGAATTAATCTGTTAATTCGTAATTACATGTATTCAGTTATATTTAATATCAACAAGATGAATGTGTCATAGTGGTAATAGTGAGGGTACACAAACCAAGAGGTCATGGGTTCGATCGTCCTCACTAGATGACAATTTAACACATTTTATACATTTTTGGAAAGACCAAAAATAAGAAGATTACACTCCTTATTTCGGTTATATGGGCCGAATTAAGGAAGATTATATTTTCCTTATTCACTCCCATATTTCGGTCACCATAAGAAGAAAAAGGGAGATCATTATTCTACCCTAATTCTTTTTTTGACCTAGCCTCCTCTCTCATCAGAAGAAAAACACAAAACAACTAAATTTTACAGAAAATTTTTGATCGGTTCTAGCATTATCAATAGGGCATATCTCATATCGTCTTGGGTGCAACTGATAGGCGAATATCTACTTTGATATTGTTCTTAGGCCGTATTTGCTAGGACCGAAGGTTATTTCTGAATCCTATATTTTGTTTATGTATTTTAATTTTATGACTAGTGATCGTCATCATTATATTCGTTATAATCCTTAATAATAAGGGAAGTATACAGATTATTTCCCACAAGTGGTATCAGAGCAAAGGCCACGAATTTTAATTTTGATGATTTTCATAAAAATTGTATGTAAACTTTTAGGGTTTCCTAAAAAAAATTAGGGCACGACTGTTTTTTTTTTGTTAATGCCGATTGAAAAAAAAATGTTTGCAGCCGGTGTTTGTTCATTTTCATGCGAGATTTCCATTTTTATTTTTCATAATGTTGTTTTAATCAGTTAAAATTATCATATGAAGAATTGGTAGATGTTTGATTTGATGCAGATTAAGTTAAAACATAAATGGAATCGTCATGTTAGATTTAATGCAGATTAAGTTGAAATTAAAAAGGCATTAGGGTCCTAATTTAAAAACCGTGAAATTTTTTTTTGCTGTTTTTGTACTGTTCACGGATGAACAGTATTAAAAAAAAAATTTGCTGTTTTTTTTGCTCAAAAACCGATTATAGTTTTTTTGTTGTTACTGTTCACGTGCTACTGTTCACAGGGGACAAAATTTTATATATTTTTTTTTGTTTCGGTTTTTTTACAGATAAAACCGTGTATAAAATAAGAAACATTCTTGTTTTTTTTTTTGTTTATGCCGAGACCAAATAAAAAAAAGGATTTTGTTTTTGTTTTGATTTTGGCCAATTAGTTATTGTGAAACGGTTCACAATTAAAAGATACCTAATTATTTTAAAGCAGTTTAAAATATTGATGGATTAAATTCATACTACAAGTTTAATATGAATTAAGTTTGAAATTAGTGTGATTAATTGAGGAATTGTCACTTAATTTGTTAATTTAAATAGGTGGTTTGGATAAAATTAATCAACTTAATTAAGGAATTGTGTCATGTATGTTTAATTTATTTTTAGTTGATGCATTTTATTTTTGTTGAATGAATCGTTGAATGAATTTATTTACGTTTTTTTTTTGCAATCGGTTGTAATTTGTAATACTTAGTGTGGCCTTAGTTAATTATGTTTTCGTAATGAAGGAAACATAATTTTTATGTAATTATGAGATCTCGAATCTCCTTTATTTTTCTTTAGTTTTGGGTTTTGAAATTAGAATGTAAGAAATAGGTTTATTATGTAAATTTTATTTATTGTATTTTTCAAAAGAAGACTAAAGATGGAGATTGGAGCTCACTCCCGCTACATGGATCAAGATGGAACATCAAGACAAGCTTCTCGGGTCCAAGGATGGATTCCAAACTTGTATTTAATATTCATTTTGATAGGATAGACCACACTAGGACTTTTATTGTTTTACGTTTTTATTCATATTGCTTTTCATTCACATGATAGTTTATGCATCATTTTCCGCCTAAAACCAAACCACCTACTACTAAAATGCATGAAAATTGACTCATATAGGTTGTATGTTAGTTTTCATGGACATACAGATGTCACAGACTTATTAAGCCATCACCTTAGTTTATTCATTCTCGCATGCTAGATATTAGTTCACTTAAAATGAATTAAAATAAAGTTGATGAGATCTTCCTCTAAAACGGAAATTGAGACTAGTCTTTATAAGGGCAAACAACTATGAATCCCTTCTTCGTCGGTAGGCATAATATGACCCCTTCTACGTTGGGTAAGTAGTTGTGTTGACTTAGTTTACCTCAACATTATAGTCCGAAGAGTTTCTCGTGATTATGATGGACTAAAGATAGAATTTACAGAAATTTATCGACCAAGAATTCTAACGGTAGAATTAGCTAAAAGGTTAGCTTATCAATTTACAGAGAATTGAGTCTTGGGATCATTTATATAATTCTTGAGGGAGGTCAATTGTATAAATGTTTTGAGTCTCCGCGTTATGACAATAGTTCATTAGACTTAAAAATATAAACGATGCACATGCTTATTATTTTTATTCTTCTTCTCGCAGTGTAGAACACGTATATTTTCATAATACTGTTACAACTAAATGGCTGGAAATAACGCAATCCCAATGCCTAGTGCCACACTTGGACGCGAGTCCTGGCTGAAAGCTTTCATGGACCACATGAATCAGTCCACTCGACTGAAGAATGATGGGTCCAACTTTGCGGATTGGGAGGCGGCACTACGGAATGCTGCCATTGCGGACGGTAAGCTCAAGTACTTAACTGAGCCAATACCGGTCAACCCAGGTCCCAATGCAGGAGTCAGCGAGTCAATTGCTTATAGTGACTTCGTTATGGAAGCGGGTGCGATAAAGAACGTACTCATCTTTGCAATGGAAACCAATTTGCAGAGACGCTTCATTGCTCAGGGTGCATACAAGATTTTCACCACGCTCACTAACGAGTTCTCAAAGGCACCGAGAATCGTTACTTATGAGCACACCCGTTGCTTCTTTGATGCGCAACTCCAGAAGGGCCAACCGGTTAGCCCACACATTCTTCACATGATTGAGAATGTCGAGAAGCTGGAGGCACTTGATTGTAAACTCAGTGAGAGCATTGTCATAGACCGAATGCTTCATTCTCTTCACGATGGTTTTGCCCTTTTCAGGGCGAACTACTATATGAATGACTTGAGTCCTCATGAGCTACACTCCCTTCTCGTACAGACCGAGAAGGATATGAAATTGAGTGGGAGCATGAAGCAGGATGTTCTCACGATTTTCAACAAGGGTAAAGGTAAGGGCAAGACTCATGGCGACCTAGCTGTAGGTAAGCCAAAGTTTAAGAAGCCAGGAAACGGTAAGAGTGCGCCTGGTGAGACTAGTGGCTTACAGGGTAAGGCAAAGAGCAAGGGCGGTGACATTGAGTGCAACCATTGTCACAGGACTGGACATTGGAGGAGGAACTGTCCCGTGTACCGTGAGGACATCAAAGCAGGCCACGTCGTTCCTGTTGGTATGTCTTCTTATATTCATACGATTGAGATTAACCATGCAAGTTTCAGAACTTGGGTACTAGATACTGGTTGTGGTTCTCATCTGTGTAATCATTTGCAGGGCCTAAAGAACATCATACCTCTCGAAAAAGGTGATGTGGACCTGCGAGTCGGGAATGGAGCACGAGTTGCTGCTGTCTCGAAGGGAACATACGTAATCCAACTCCCTAGTGGTTTTGAGTTATTTTTATATAACTGTTACAACGTACCTAGTTTGTCTAAGAACATTATTTCAGTTTCCGTACTTGCTAAAGACGGTTTTGCATTTTTAATAAAGGATAATAGCTGTATTTTCTCTTTCAATGAAATGATTTATGGCAAAGCAGTTTCCATGAATGGAATTTACATCTTAGATCAAACCACGGAAGTATTACACGTGAATAATAAGAGAATAAAGGTTGGTGACAAAGATCAAACCTATCTATGGCATTGTCGAATGGGACACATAAATGAGTAACGCGTGAAGAAACTCATCGATAATGGGACTATTCCCGCATTCGATTTTTCTACATATGGCACGTGTGAATCATGTCTCATTGGCAAGATAACTCGAATTTCCTTCAAAGATGTTGGAATGCGCGCTAGTGACCTATTAGGACTCATACATACTGATGTTTGTGGACCTATGTCAATTACCGCTAGAGATGGCTATAGATATTTTATCACTTTCATGGACGATTTAAGTAGATACGGATATGTCTACTTAATGAAGCATAAAAGTGAGTCCGTTGAGAAATTCAAGGAATACCAGAACAGGGTACACAACCAACTGGGTAGAAAGGTTAAAGCACTCCGTTCAGATTGGAGTGGGGAATATCTTTCAAATGAGTTTGATCAACACCTTAAAGACTGTGGAATCGTTCTACAGTTAACTCCACCTGGAACACGTCAATTAAATGGTGTGTCCGAACGGAGAAATCGAACCTTACTTGATATGGTTCGATCCATGATGAGTCACATGGTAGTGCCTGATTCATTATGGGGCTTTGCTCTTTTGTCAGCTGCTCTTATACTTAACCGAAGTCCGACTAAAGCTGTCGACAAGACTCCATATGAAATGTGGAAGGGAACGGTCCCTAACTAGTCCTTTATTCGGGTTTGGGGCTGCGAGGCTTATGTCAAGTGGAGACACGAGGATAAGCTCAGCCCGCGATCGGTCAAGACATACTTTATAGGTTATCCAAAAGGAACATTTGGTCATTACATCTATTCGCCTACTGAACATCGAGTTTTTGTTGCGGCTAGTGCGACGTTCTTAGAGAAAGAATTTCTCGAGAACAAGATGAGTAATAGAACCTTCGAGCTGTCGGAGATTCCAGAACCAACAACCGAGGAACGGATGGAGGAAGTTGTTCCTCCAACTGAAGATACGGTTAATATTCCTGAGGAACCCAGGAGGTCGGGTAGAGTCTCTAATCCTCCGGACAGATACATTGGTATGGTCGAGGAGAATGACGTTTTACTTCTAGAAAGTAATGAACCCGCTACCTATAAAGGTGCTATGGCTTGTTCCGACTCAAAGCTATGGCTCGAAGCCATGCAATCCGAGATGGACTCCATGTGTGAGAATAACGTATGGGATCTAGTTGATTTACCTAATAAGGTAAAACCTCTACAGTGTAAATGGCTTTACAAAATAAAGCATTCTGTAGACACGCAACCAGATACCTATAAGGCACGACTTGTGGCAAAAGGTTTCACTCAAGTGCACGGATTGCATTATGATGAAATTTTTGCACCTGTAGTCATGTTACGTTCCATTCGGATAATCTTAGCGATTGCCGCTTTTCATGATTATGAAATTTGGCAAATGGATGTGAAAACCGCCTTCTTAAACGGTTATTTGGAGGAAGAGTTGTACATGGTGAAACCCGAAGGTTTCATAGATCCTGAACATCCTAAGAAAGTATGCAAGCTTAAGCGTTCCATTTATGGATTTAAGCAAGCTTCTCGGAGTTGGAATCATCGTTTCGACCAGCTGATAAAAGAGTATGGCTTCACTCGATCGGTCGAGAAACCATGCTTATATATCAAGTCGAGTGGGAGAAAGATTATATTCTTGATATTGTATGTCGATGACATACTCTTGATTGGGAATGACATTCCTCTCCTATCTTCGGTTAAAGAATGGTTGAAGAACCATTTCCAGATGAAAGATCTGGGTGAGGCACATCGCATTTTGGGAATCCGTATCTACCGAGATAGATCACGACGGACGTTATCACTTAGTCAGGAGTCTTATTTGGATAAGATTCTTGAGAAGTTCAGCATGACCAACTCCAAGAAGGGGAACCTTCCAATGACGATCGGGATGCAGTTGAGCAAGTCTCAGTCACCCACGACGCCTGAAGGGGTTGAACGCATGAGTCGTATTCCTTATGCATCTGCAATAGGATCGATCATGTATGCCATGATATGCACACGTCCAGACGTGGCATATGCATCGAGTATGACGAGTCGGTACCAAGGCAATCCAAGTGAAACACACTGGATAGCTGTTAAAAATATCCTCAAGTACCCACGGAGGACTAAGGATTGGGTATTGACTTATGGAGGAGATACTAAGCTATGCGCAACCGGTTACGCAGATGCTAGCTTCCAAACGGATCGAGATGATTCAAAATCTCAGTCCGGGTTCGTCTTCCCTCTTAATGGTGCTGCGATCAGCTAGAAGAGTTCCAGACAGAGTGTTGTAGCAGATTCTACTACTGAATCGTTGAATTATGATAAGCATGTAGGGCATGTTATTTTCATGGGAATTAAACGTGTTCCTGAGTTGTAGTAGTTGATTATGGATTTGATACATTATCGTTTTCATATACTATTTATAACTTCATCGTTTAATATATAATATTTTGTTTTTCATGTGGATTGTACTGACAACATTGAACGCCATAAAGTGAACTAAATTACATTATATTTATTTGGTCCGTAATCGCCCATGTGAGCTGATAACTCCGGCTATTATATTGTGCAGTCGATTGATGGTGGGTTCAACGAGCCATAAGTCAAGCAGTTGACTGATCGATCACAGATGCGAGATTATAACGATACCTCGTAGGACAAAATTTTTTGTGACAAAGTAATGTAGTCCTAATTGTTTAAAAACATTTGGTGCCAGGTCATGGATTGGACGTCCATTGTGTTCCTAGAGTCGATTCTTTTGACTATCGACTGTCTCTTGAGATTAAGGCAGTTTTTGGGTGATTTGGTTTCTTTCTCACGGTCTGCCGTAAATGGAGGCTAAGTAGATTTTTTCTGGGTTATTTCATACTTTGCTCACATCTGCAGGATTCGAGTTGAGGAAAATATCCAACCCTTATCAGGTATAGTTATTTCTCACGGCCACTCGAGGAGTTGTAATTGAAATGCATGGCCATGCTCGAATGTTGATTCGTTTATCAGTTAAGTTACTCTCTAGTCGGGGAAACCACTCTTGATACATGATGCGTGTCTTTTATATGATGTTTTACATCCTGTTTTACATCCTGTTTTACACGCATTTCAGAGCTCATTTTAGTAGTTTATGCTACTATTCTCCCTATTTCCGTCTACTTTCGTGTTTTTGTACATTATTGCAGAAATGTGAAGAATTCAACGGAAATTGAGCTAAATCCGTCCTCGAGTATCCTGCATTGCATTTGACGTGAAGAATTCACTTAAGGAACGAGCTTGGTGCGTGTTTCAAGGCCCAAAAGACAAATCCACGAGAAGTTAAAAGCGGATTACCAGCTAAAGCAGTCGATCGACTGGCCCTCTTAGTCGATCGACCAACCCACGACTACAGAAGCTACTGTACACTGAAGAGCAGTCGATCGACCGGTCCCAGCAGTCGATCGACCAAGACGCTAATCAGACGTGAATAAGAAGATCGAGGAAAAGCAAGCCCATTGTGTTTAGGTTTTGATAATAAGTGTTACGTATATTTTCTATATAACGTAACCTAGAACATTCAGAAAAATCATCAAGTTTTACATCCAGTTTCATCAGTTTTTAGAATATTAATTAGGGTTCAAGGATTATTTCGGTATTAAATACAATTCACTTTGGCATTCGACTTTGTTCTTTTCCTTCGCAATTCACACGGTATTCTCTGGTTTTATTCAGTTATTTTGCATTCATTCGTAGTTGTAGAATTTCTAGATCAGTTTCCCCAAAGCCGAATTGCCGTCTTATGTTAATTGTTTATTTTACCGTATTAATCATGAATTCTGTAGTTTATTTAGCCAATTTCATTGTTGCCTTTAATTTCAGTATGAGTAGCTAAATTGCTTGTGCTAGGATGTAGGGGAACTATAGGATTAGGCTACGTAGAATTAACTTGGACTGAAATCGCGTGTCAGTCGATCGACCGCCATACCTGGTCGATCGACTGGCCACGTGAGGTTTCACCTTCGTTTTAATTGTTTTAATTCTTTATTCGACGAATCGAGTGCACACGACTAGTTGAATGTATAGGATGTTACTCACCCATTAGATCGAGAGATAGGGGCAGTTGTTAGATCACCAATTAAATGACTAAACTATGCTGAGATCGAAAGATAGGTAAAGTTTAGATTATTAGTCACTTTTCAGGACGAGAGTCAGTATTAGTGATATTAGGGACTTATAACGAGATCGAAAGATGCTATCTGTAAAGAGTGGACCGAGAGGACCTCTTGTTTTCCCGCCTCATGTGTTTGATTTAGACCAACTTAGTTTGCTGCCGCCGAAACAATAGTGAACCCACCATCCTGGTACCCTTCTTTATATTTGATTTAATATATTTCTTTAGTTTTTTATCTTTATTGTTATTAGCTATAGACCAAATCAAATCAACCCCCACACTTGTTACCTTAGACTAAATTTAGACAACTTTTAATTACATTCGCCTCCTTGTGGTTCGACCCTGTTACCACTAGCCTAGGTTAGTTTTAATAAGAATTATAAATTTTATTTTTGGTACTCACAACGACGGGTATCAAATTTTGGCGCCGTTGCCGGGGAGGCAATTGTTCTAATTTTTAGTTGTTTTATTTTAGACTGTTTCTTAGTTTAAGGGACATTCGTTCCTTAAACTATTCTCATATTCTTTTTGTAGTTTCTTCTTATGCGCAGGTCACAGGGTGGTGAATTAGTACCTTTCAATCCTGAGATTGAGAAGACCTTGCGTGAGTTGAGACGATCATCAATGGTATTGCCGACAGAGGAAGAGCTGAGTACTCTGTCTAGTTACTACGAGAACGAACTGTTCGAAGAAGATCCACCTACATCTCCTGCTTCTACTTCTTTAGCTGAGACAGTCACTTCTCCAGACATTCCAATCATGGTTGAAGAAGCAACTATAGCAAGACATTCTGAGCCGACAACTACAAATCTATACAAGGGGTTCGAATTACCTGGAGCTGATAGGAAATTCGAACTAAAGCCTTCCTATATCAACTTAGTTGAGAGGAACCAGTTCGGGGGAGCTGCAAATGAAGATGCAGCCAAGCATATGGAGATATTTATCGATTATTCTTTGCTCTATACCCCAACCGGTGTGACCCAGGACCAGATAAAGGAGACTATGTTTATATTCTCACTCCGTGATGCTGCAAGGGAATGGTATAGAGATCTAGATCGAGCTGCTCATGGGATCACCGACTGGAATTCTTTGGCCTTGGCATTCTATAAGAAATACTTCACTGCCTCGAAGACGAATGCCATTAGAGCTCAGATCACGAGATTTAAACAGGGACCTGATGAGAACTTTCATGAAGCATGGGTCCGTTTCAAGAAGCTAATGCGAACCATTCCGCACCATGGGTTCAAAAAATGGAGTCTTTGCAATCAGTTCTATAACGGGCTGTATGACGATCAGAGGGCTATCTTGGATGCTGCAGCCAATGGCCGATTTGCTGAGAATATGGGAGAAACTAAGGGGTGGAAGATCATTGATGACTTAGCCACCCATAAAGCTGAATATGGGAATTCAAGAGGCAATCATAGGAGGAGTCTTTGAATCCCCTTCGTAGAGCGCATTAGAGGCTCTCACGGCGAGGTTTGACAAATACGAGTTGGGAGGAGCTTCAAAAGAAGGGATGTATCATGTGAATCTTTGTTTCGAGACGGTCCTTTCGTCTCGTAGAAGATGTGGAGCCGAGGGACATGTCTCGAAAAATTGTCCTAGTCTCTTTGAGTCTTGTCTTGCCTTTCAACATTACAGCATACAAACACGTACTATGAGCCGAATGTCCATCCCAACTTGAGGTGGAGTAACCGAGAATGTCCGAATCCGACTCAACCTCCACAAGAAGAGATGACGAGACTTATGTGCCTCCTCATAAGCAACAACAGCTTTCAAAACCTCCCTATGTGCCGCAAAGAACAACAATCCCAAAATTCGGTTTCTTGAGTTGAAGAATATCTTTGCAAAAGGAGTCCCAAGCTAGAGAGGCCGAATGAAATCGCTAGAGAGCCAAATTGCTCAATTGGCTAGCAAGAATACCACTCGAGTTCCGGGGCACTTACCGACTCAGACGGACCAAAAAGAGACCCTTAATGCCATCACTTTGAGGAGCGGGTCCACCCTGGAGGGGCCTGCTATGATTGAGGATGCCCCTGAAAAAGATAAGCGGAACCGAGTCAAAACAAAGTGGAACGAACAAAGGAAAGAAAAAGGCGTCGCCGGTATGTCGGTCGATCGATCGACATACCCGATCGATCGACGAGGTGCAACAAACAAAGAGCTTCTAATCTTGTTGAAGCGATCGATCGGCCGACCTAACCGATCGATCGATGAGATTGCTGGCGATAGTGAACCTTTTCGTCCTCCAATGCCCGATAACTTGGAGGATCATTTGTTTCGAGGTCGATCGCCCGAAAATATTGAGGCCGGACATTGACCGTTGATGGGTCATTTCGGTTCAAGTACGACCCAATGTCGATCAATGGTTCATATTTGAGATGGTCCGAACAGGGGTCAAGCTTCATAAGGAGAAGGTAGTGGACTTCCGCCCTAAGTCCACGGATGCGGATGCGAGATTTAGAGGAGAGGGCTAAGTTACATCTTACAGCCCCATATCCAGAGCGACTAGTGCCAACGAAGGAACAAGTATCTTTCAATAAATTTGAAAAAGTTATTCGTAGCTTGAATGTACAAGTTCCTTTTCTCGAATTAGTAAACCAAGTACCCGCTTATACTAAATTCATGGAACAACTTTTATCTAAAAAGCGGTCACTTAAAACTGTGCATACTGTCGCACTTACTAAAGAGTCGTGTTCTTATCTAACCCACACTGCACCCCACAAACTAGAAGACCTAGGTAGCTTCTCCGTTCCTTGTAGCATTGGTACCTTATCGATTGAGAAGGCATTATGTGACTTAGGAGCCAGTATAAGTGTAATGCCCTTGAGTCTAGCTAGAAAGCTCAAATTAACTAGGTTCGCAGTGACCGACATGACAGTACAGATGGCTGACCGATCTGCGGTCCAGCCTATAGGAGTCTTAGAAGACATTCCCGTGCAAATAGAAAAGTTCTTCTTCCCTGTAGACTTCGTTGTACTTGATATGCCCGAGGATGCCCATATTCCTATCATACTAGGTAGACCGTTTACGCACACCGCCGGTGCGATCATAGATGTAGGCTCGGGAACCTTGACCTTCAAAGTAGGGAAGCATTCCATTGTTTTTGCCCAACCTGCTAAGAAGAAAGACCCCATGTGGCCTGTGACTTGCAATACGATTTCTGAAAAGAAATCCTACTTTGTGCTTCCTGATATGCCTGTCTCTATTCCTATTCCTGTCGTAACCCCTCCGCCCCAGATTGGGAGCAAATTAGAGGAAGATTTGTCTATTTCTGATATTGCAGGAGTTAGTTTGGGGAAGGGAGAGCCGTATGTTGCTCCAGCTGTGAAGGAGCCGATTATTTCACGAGGCGGTCTTGGTTGCCTTAGCTATGGCACTGATGAGGAGGTTGAAGATGAGCCGGTCAAAGCAACGGAGTCTGATCTGGATTCCGACGAGTCCGAAGAGGTGATTGCTTGGGATGATGTCCGACATGTTGACCCGTTGAGTCTTGCAGACGATGGAAGTGAGAGTGCAGCTGAGAAGATGAGCACTATTGAGGCTACTTCTTGTAGCCAGAAGCCAGTCAAGTGGGCCATTCCATGGCCGTTCTTGATCAACTATTAGTTGATTGAGACTTCTTTAAAACATTTACATTTTATTTGCTTTCGTTGAACCTTTTTATTTATTGTTTTGTGTGCGCAAAACTTCACCGTTTACGTTTGCTTAGGATTTTAAACTCTTTAGATGGTTACTTTGGGTTTTGCGCAATTTTTGGGCGCGTATTATTGTGCAATTGCAGGTTTTTAGACCTCATTAGCTCAAGTAATTGAGCAAATACGAAGAAATCAGAAGTTACAGCAGTATTTCCAGTCGATCGACTGGTCTGTATAGTCGATCGACTTGTCTGCAGTTTCCAGGAGCTACTGTTCCTTTCACCTTGGTCGATCGACTGAGTGATGTGGTCGATCGACCGCCCTACACTGCTGTACTGGTTCACGATCACTCCCCTGCTATGTTTGGTTGATTTGCGGAATTGAGGGAGTTTTCTACTCCACCATTATCTTCCGTCATTATTTATTTCTTCTATTTTTCTCAATTATGCACAAAATATCGCTTCTAAATTGTATTCTCGGACTTATGCGTGGTGCTTTTGTCTTTTTAGGTCCTTATTGGTAGCACTGCTAGCTACTGCAACCTCCTAGCTCACGCTAGTTTGGGGAGGTTTCCTTTTGCTGCGTTTAAAGTCTTGTGAGTTCCCAAGTTATACTTCTTGTCATATTTATCTATTTTCTCGCAAATTCCCGTTTTTCCTTTTCTTTCATTACATGATTTTGCACAATGGGGACATTGTGCGATTTGGTTTGGGGAAGGGTTTTGCATTGCATATCATTTGCTTGCATTCACGTTTATGTTTTTGTTTTGCATTGTTTTCTTCATTTCTCTCATATATAAAGAAAATTCCAAAAAAAAAATTGAAAAATTTCATCAAAATTCAAAAATTTGCACGTTTATTTTAGCATATAGGTTGAGTCGGAACGGTAGTATTTCAATGATGACATTGCATTTGCAGCTGTTTATGCCTAAGCCGTGCTAATTGACATGTTATTAGTAGAATCAATTGCATAGTCTACGAGTTTTCGTTAAATTATTTGCTGAACTTGAGACTTGACTTAGAATTTTGGCAAGCTACATCATATCTTCTAAGGTTTAGAGCTTATAACTGGTGTCATCTATGACCAGTTTATCTAGGAATGTGAGTAGTACTCCTTATGAGGCATGTTACATAAATGTGCATAAATATGAACTTAATCTGCTTAATACCTGTATGCATTCGGTTTGTGGTTTGTTGACACATGTGGTAGAGATCTCCTTTTCTCATTTTACCCATAAGCTTCACACTGCCAAAACAGCCTTTTTGTCCCATTACTACATCCTACATTTAGCCTGCCCTTGTCAAGCTAGTAGTTTACGTTTTTGGGATTGTTACTTCGTTTTTGGTGGTTTTTGCTCGATCGAGATGTTGTTGGGAAAATGAAAAGAAGGAAAGAAAGAAATAGAAAAGAAGAAGAAAAAAAGATAAAAAAATGATTCGAGAAAGAAGGAAAAAAAGAGTTCTGTATTGTTCAAAACGGTCGATCGACTGCCAGTTCTGGTCGATCGACTGGGATCCGAGAAAAAGAAGAAAGGAATCAATTCGCATATTCAAATCCTTATCTTATGGCGATTTTTGCTCCCATGTTGCATTAGTATCTTATGGGGAGTTGGTTGATTACTGTTATGATGGAGATTGTGAGTTTTGTGCTAGCTATAGCACCATATCGATTGAATTTTGAGCAAGAAGAAAGATGTTGTCATATGGTTCCGTTTTGGTACTAGCTTGATCACCTGTACCTCCACTTTCCTGTAAATGTTTTGCCTCTTCTTACCCATACCTCTCATATCCATATATACCTCGGCATGTGTCATGGTCATTTGCTGGTTGGAATGCATATGTACGGTCATAGAGATTAATTTCATATTAGATTGCAGGCATGTTCTTATAGGTCGTAGTTAGGTGAGAGTCTCTACAAAATGAATTCTTTCTATCCTCTTATATATTCACCTGTGCTTATGAGTGATTTGAGCGACCCGTGAGAGTCCAATTTGATAAGTCTCTACAGTTGACGGTTCAGCAGTTCTTAACGACTTTATAACTCGTTTGCATGATTCACATTGCTAATTGATTGTTGGTTATTGCATTAAATTGGTTTAGGCTTGACAGTTTGCATTTCGCTCTGAGATTGAACTCGTTCCATTAGGTAATTAGATCGAGTTTAGTTCTTCCTTGGGGACAAGCAAGGATTTGGTTTGGGAAAGTTTGATGCGTGTCTTTTATATGATGTTTTACATCCTGTTTTACACGCATTTCAGAGCTCATTTTAGTAGTTTATGCTACTATTCTCCCTATTTCCGTCTACTTTCGTGTTTTTGTACATTATTACAGAAATGTGAAGAATTCAACGGAAATTAAGCTAAATTCGTCCCCGAGTATCCTGCATTGCATTTGACGTGAAGAATTCACTTAAGGAACGAGCTTGGTGCGCGTTTCAAGGCCTAAAAGACAAATCCACGAGAAGTTAAAAGCGGATTACCAGCTAAAGCAGTCGATCGACCAACCCACGACTACAGAAGCTACTGTACACTGAAGAGCAGTCGATCGACCGGTCCCAGCAGTCGATCGACCAAGACGCTAATCAGACGTGAATAAGAAGATCGAGGAAAAGCAAGCCCATTTTGTTTAGGTTTTGATAATAAGTGTTACGTATATTTTCTATATAACGTAACCTAGAACATTAAGAAAAATCATCAAGTTTTACATCCAGTTTCATCAGTTTTTAGAATATTAATTAGGGTTCAAGGATTATTTCGGTATTAAATACAATTCACTTTGGTATTCGACTTTGTTCTTTTCCTTCGCAATTCACACGGTAGTCTCTGGTTTTATTCAGTTATTTTGCATTCATTCGTAGTTGTAGAATTGCTAGATCAGTTTCCCCAAAGCCGAATTGCCGTCTTATGTTAATTGTTTATTTTACCGTATTAATCATGAATTCTGTAGTTTATTTAGCCAATTTCATTGTTGCCTTTAATTTTAGTATGAGTAGCTAAATTGCTTGTGCTAGGATGTAGGGGAACTGTAGGATTAGGCGGCGTAGAATTAACATGGACTGAAATCGCGTGTCAGTCGATCGACCGCCATGCCTGGTCGATCGACTAGCCACGTGAGGTTTTACCTTCGTTTTAATTGTTTTAATTCTTTATTCGACGAATCGAGTGCACACGACTAGTTGAATGTATAGGATGTGACTGACCCATTAGATCGAGAGATAGGGGCAGTTGTTAGATCACCAATTAAAATGACTAAACTATGCTCAGATCGAAAGATAGGTAAAGTTTAGATTATTAGTCACTTTTCAGGACGAGAGTCAGTATTAGTGATATTAGGGACTTATAGCGAGATCGAAAGATGCTATCTGTAAAGAGTGGACCGAGAGGACCTCTTGTTTTCCCGCCTCATGTGTTTGATTTAGACCAACTTAGTTTGCTGCCACTGAAACTATAGTGAACCGACCATCCTAGTACCCTTATTTATATTTGATTTAATATATTTCTTTAGTTTTTTATCTTTATTGTTATTAGCTATAGACCAAATCAAATCAACCCCCACACTAGTTACCTTAGACTAAATTTAGACAACTTTTAATTACATTCGCCTCCTTGTGGTTCAACCCTGTTACCACTAGCCTAGGTTAGTTTTAATAGGAATTATAAATTTTATTTTTGGTACTCACAACGACGGGTATCAATACAGATCACTTGTAAAATACGACCTTTGTGAATACGGATTTTGCAAATTGTTTTACATTGAGTGGGAGAAATTTTAGGATATGAGAATCGGTTATCGCACATACACTTGTGAGGACAAGTGGGAGTTTGTTGGAGCTTGTGTCCTCCACAAATTAGTGTGATAACATTTGTAAATCTCTTACAGGTTCACAAGGGTATACTTCGTATTTTAATCAGTTGATTAACGATTACCTAATAACGGTTGGCTTGCTAGAAAGTTTGACGTTATTACCATACAGATGGCGGTGATCAACTGGTCCCTAAAGGTCACACCTATAGGATGTGTTTGAGAAATGTGTTTATAGAAATATAATCACATTGATGCCCAATATGACTAAACAGTTAGTCAATGTGTTGATGAGACAATTATTTAATGAAGATTAAATAATATTAGTTGAGACGAATTAACTGTCAATTCGTAAATTGAATATAATAAGTTATATTTAATTAAATGTATGTAATATTAGCTTGGACGAATTAATCTGTTAATTCGTAATTAAATGTAATCAGTTATATTTAATATCAACAAGATGAATGTGTTATAGTGGTAATAGTGAGGGTACACAAACCAAGAGGTCATGGGTTCGATCCACACTAGATGACAATTTAACACATTTTATACATTTTTGGAAAGACCAAAAATAAGGAGATTACACTCCTTATTTTGGTTATATGGGCCGAATTAGGGAAGATTATATTTCCCTAATTCACTCCCATATTTCGGTCACCATAAGAAGAAAAAGGCAGATCATTATTCTACCCTAATTCTTTTTTTGACCTAGCCTCCTCTCTCATCAGAAGAAAAACACAAAACAACTAAATTTTACAGAAAATTTTAGATCGATTCTAGCATTATCAATAGGGCATATCTCATATCGTCTTGAGTGTAACTGATAGGCGAATATCTACTTTGATATTGTTCTTAGGCCGTATTTGCTAGGACCGAAGGTTATTTCTGAATCCTATATTTTGTTTATGTATTTTCATTTTATGACTAGTGATCGTCATCGATATATTCGTTATAATCCTTAATAATAAGGGAAGTATACAGATTATTTCCCACAACAATATTGAACCCCATTGAAGTGAACTGGATTAACATAGTATTCGCCCCTAGTTACTTAAAGGAGGTGACGTCTCGAAGTGACTAGAGTGTGATGCGATTGATGGCAAGTTCAAGTGCCATAGGGTCATATGGGATACCTGGTCGATCACATAGAAAGACTGTATAGGACACTCTGTCAGGCAGTGACCGCTTATAGAGTTCTGGAAATTCATAAATCCTGGTCGTGGCAAGAGCTACTATAGTATTCTTATGAGTCAACTCTTTTGACTTGAACTAAAACTATCAGATTTGGAGTGATATTAGACACGAAATTCCCAAATGACAAACAAAGAAAACTCAGCTTGTTTAGGACTCAAGGTATGACTTAATTCGAACACAAAGCAATGAATTAAGCCTAGGACTCGTCCAAGCACTTAGCAAAGGACTTATCCAACCTCCTAGCACTAAGCAAGGGAGTATTATCAAGCACAAAGCAAAGATAAAGAAGAAAGAAAGAAGGTTGCTTCTTAGGGTTTTTTCATTCAAAATAATCTGATTTTGTCTAAGGGTTGTGTTTGCTTTTATAGGACAAGCAAGACAATCCCCTCCCTTCATCTAAGATAGCATCCTATGGCCACAAAAGGAGCTGCTAATAGCCACAAAACACGGCAGCCCATGCCTTACAAGAATTCAGAAAAGAAAAGGACATAAAGCATAAAAGATAGAAAGTAAACTAATAGTACAACAATCCCTTGTTTACTAGCTCAAGTCTTGTTTATGCACACTTGGACTCACTTGGAAGACTTTGGCAATGCTGCAAATACTCTCCTAAGGGCCCTTGAGCCATGTTTGATCAAAAGAGGAATGTTGATAGCGACATAATGCACAAAAAACTAAGCATGCTCCAGCCATGGTCCTTGTTGCACACGGTTTGTTTAGCTTGGCAAACTCTTGATAGGAAAAGCTTTGGGATATAAGTTCCTACACAAAAACGTCCTAAACTCACTAAGGAATAGTCCTATGCTGGAAAAAGGCACGACTTCTTAGACGGAATTCATGTTAGACCTCAATCTTGTGCAAGGTCCAAAACCGGGTTCTAAATGAGCATGCTCGGCTGAATTCTCTTCAATCTCCCCTTCTTGAAAAGGATTTGTCCTCAAATCCAGGCCATTATCATCTTCAACCTCTTCATAATAAGGACTTATATCCCCAACATTGAATGTGCCATGGACCTCATAATCTCCGGGCAAGTTAATCTTGTAGGCATTGGACCCAATCTTTTCAAGGACTTCGAATGGACCATCCGCTCTTGGCATGAGCTTGTTCTTCCTTTTGGCTGGAAATCTTTCTTTTCTTAGGTTAATCCAAACAAGATCCCCTACTTCAAAGTTTGTGGCTTGCTTAGGACCCTTGGCCCTTGCTTTATATGCTTCATTTGTTTTCTCAATTTGCTTCTTAACTTGAGCATGGATTTGTAGCATTTGCTCAACTCTTTTCTTAGCATCGAAATCAATCTTTTTCCTTTGGATGGGTGCCAAATCAGTGGGCATGAGGGGGTTGGCGCCATAAACAACTTCAAATGGAGACTTGCCCGTGCTTGTAGAAGGAGCCCTATTGAAGGCAAACTCGGCTTGAGCTAGTTTGAGATCCCAATCCTTCAATGACTTAGAAACCGTGCACCTTAGGATCCTCCCTAGAGTCTTGTTAGTCACCTCCGTTTGTCCATCAGTTTGGGGGTGATGGGAGGTGCTAAATAAGAGCCTAGTCTTGAGTAGCTTCCACAAGGACCTCCAAAAATGGCTCATGAACTTTGAATCCCTATCCGAGACAATAGACTTGGGAACTCCATGGAGCTTAACCACCTCTTTGAAGTATAAATCAGCCACACTAGATGCATCCTCCGTTTTCTTACAAGCAATGAAGTGAGCCATCTTGCTAAACCTATCCACAATAACCATGATGGAGTCCTTGCCTCTTTGAGTTCTTGGCAAAGCAACTATGAAATCCATGCTAATGTCCTCCCATGGTTGGTTTGGGACGGGTAAAGGAGTATAGGGGCCTGTTTTGAAGTAGGACTTGGATTGTTGACATGGAGCACACCTCTTGATAACATCCTGGACATCCCCAAGCATCTTAGGCCAATAGAAATGCTCTTGGAGTATGTCATAGGTCTTTTGAATGCCAAAGTGCCCGGCAAGACCATTGGAGTGTGCCTCTCTTACTAACAAGCTTCTATAGGGACTCTTTGGCACACACAAACGGTTTCCACGAAACAAGAACCCCTCTTGGACCAAGTAATGACCCCCTTTAGCTCGTCCATTTTGCAATGACCCCCACTCCTCCTTGAAATCTGGATCCTCTTGGTAAAACTCTTTCATGTGCTCAAATCCAAGCACTCTTTGTTCCATGTAACTCAACATAATGAACCTTCTTGATAGAGCATCCGCAACCACGTTATCCTTCCCTTCTATGTACTTGCTTGCAAAGTTGAATGATTTTAAGAACTCAACCCATTTGGCATGTCTATGGTTGAGCTTATGCTGCCCATTGATGTACTTAAGAGCCTTATGATCCGAATGAAGAACAAAGGGTCTTGTCTTGAGGTAATGGCTCCAATGAGTTAAGGCTCTTACAATGGCATAGAACTCTTTGTCATAATTTGAGTAATTTAGCTTGGCACCACTCAATTTCTCACTAAAGTATGCAATTGGCTTGTGCTCTTGAACAAGGACAGCCCCAATGCCAATGCCACTAGCATCACACTCAACTTCAAACAACTTATCAAAATTTGGTAAGGCAAGAATAGGAGACTCACATAGCTTTTCCTTGATGGTGTTGAAGGAAGTTTCAGCCTTATCTCCCCATTTGAACTCCCCCTTCTTCATACATTCAGTTATAGGAGCCATGAGAGTGCTAAAATCCTTGATAAACCTCATATAGAATGATGCTAACCCATGAAAGCTCCTCACATCCGTGATATTCCTAGGAATAGGCCATGACTTGATTACTTTAACCTTCTCTTGATCAACTAATATGCCACGGTCAGAAATGATGAAACCCAAGAATTGGACTTCACTTTGCATAAAAGAACACTTCTCAAGCTTCCCATACAACTTGTGTTCCCTAAGAGTGTCAAACAATATTTGCAAATGATTGAGGTGCTCTTCTTTGTTAGGACTATAAACCAAGATGTCATCAAAGTATACAACAACAAAGCTGCCCAAGTGAGGCCTAAGCACTTCATTCATAAGCCTCATGAAAGTGCTTGGTGCATTAGAAAGACCAAATGGCATGACAAGCCATTCATACAACCCATGCTTTGTCTTGAATGCGGTTTTCCACTCTTCTCCTTCTTTGATTCTTACTTGATGATAGCCTTGCCTTAAATCAATCTTTGAAAACAGTTTGGCTCCACTTAGCTCATCTAGGATGTCATCAAGCCTTGGTATAGGAAACCTATACTTGATTGTTATGTTGTTGATGGCTCTACTATCGGTGCACATCCTCCATGACCCATCTTTCTTGGGCACAAGCAAGGCTGGAACGGCACAAGGGCTAAGGCTCTCCCTCACAAAACCCTTGCTCATAAGCTCTCCAATTTGTTGTTGCAATTCTTGGCTAGCTTTAGGATCACTTCTATAGGCTGCCTTGTTGGGTAGAGTAGCTCCCGGAATGAAATCAATTTGGTGTTCAATTCCTCTAAGAGGAGGCAAGCCACTAGGGAGCTCATTTGGAAACACATCACCATAGGATTTGAGTAGGCGTTGGACCTCACTAGGCAGCCCCTTCTCTTGCTCTCCCACCACTTCCTTGGCTATAAGCACATACACATCCCTATCCTCCTTTAACTCTTGCAACATTTCTGCCCCATTGATTAGCAACACTTCCTTAGATGGTTCAAGCATGGAGGGTGTTGGAATATGCTTGAGAACAGGTGGTAAAGGTGCTAGGATGACCTTTCTTGAGCCAAATTTGAAGGTGTAGGTGTTGTCTTTACCATGATGAACCGAGTCCCTATCAAACTCCCACGGTCTCTCAAGTAGCAAGTGACAAGCATCCATTGGAAGAACATCACAAAGAGCTTCATCTACATAGTTTTTGCTAATGGAAAAAGGAACCAAGCATTGCTTATCAACCCTCACTTCAGCCCCTTTGTTGAGCCACCTTAGCTTATAAGGACTAGGATGGTCTTGTGTAGGTAATGATAGTTTGTCAATGAGAGTACTAGAGGTAACATTGGTACAACTCCCTCCATCAATGATAAGATTACCAACCCTTCCTTTAATGGTGCACCTAGACCTGAAATTTTGTTGTCTTTGGTCCATTTCCAAGGGTTGGGGTTGGGTATGCATCACTCTCCAAGTGACCAAGCTAAGACCTGCATCCGGCATAACCACATCATCCTCTTCATGGTCCGTTCCCTCCCTTTCCTCATCACACACAAGGATCTCATCATCTCCCCAATGAACCACTTCAAAGCTACTAAGGGCTCTCTTGGTTGGGCATTCTTTGGCAAAGTGACCATAACCTTGGCATTGGTAACATTTTTTGAGAGGCATGGTCTTTTTTGTGAGGTTTCTACTGCTTTTCCTTGTCAAGTATGGTGGTTTTGTTTTGAGAGGGTGGTTCATTAATTTTGAAACTGGTTGGGGGTTTAAAGGTGGCTGTTTTGGTGGTTGGTTTGGTGGTTGTAGCCTTCCCTTTACCCATTTTCTCAACCCTTAAAGCCAAATTAATGGCTTCATCAAAGGACCATACTTGTTGCATTCTAACCCTATGAGCAATCTTGGTATCTAAACCTTCAACAAATCTAGCAATTTTCTGTTCGGGCTTCTCATTGAGTTCACATTGCAAAGTGAGTTGTTCAAAGTCTCTAAGATATGACTCAAGTGGTTGTTGGTCTTGTTTAAGTTGTGTGAGCTTAATGAAAATGTCTTGAGTGTACTCTTTAGGTATAAACTTCTCATTAAGCTTCTTTTTCAGTTTTAACCAAGACTTAATAGGTTCCTTACCATCCCTTCTTCTCTGATTTTTTAAGTTCTCATACCAAAGGGAAGCATAGCCTTTGAGTTTCAAGATTGCAACTTTAAAAGCTTTTCTATCGGAATAACCTTTAAACTCAAAGACTCTTTCAATGGTCCTAAACCAATCTAACAAATCCTCGGGATTTAAACTACCATGAAAATCAGGAATTTCTACCTTTAAGTCTTTGTTGTGCTCTCCTTGAAATGCCTCGGCCATGGAGTCCTCTGAATCTGAAAACTCCTCCTCCTCACGGCCACCATGAGCTCGTCCTCTTCCCATGAGGCCACGGCCTCTACCCCTGCCTCTAGGTGGTTGTCCTCCTCTTGGTGGTGGTGTTGGAATATTAGCCATGATAGCATTGAAAGAATCTAGTAACAAATCACATTTTTCAGAAAGTTGAGTAACTTGTGTTTCAATTCCAGCAATTCTTTCTTCACTCATGGTTGTTTTTTGTGTTTTTAATGTGGTTAGGGTATAATGAACTCACAAAGAAAGGATTTTGTTGTTAACCAAAGCTCTGATAACCAATTTGAACTAAAACTATCAGATTTGGAGTGATATTAGACACGAAATTCCCAAATGACAAACAAAGAAAACTCAGCTTGTTTAGGACTCAAGGTATGACTTAATTCGAACACAAAGCAATGAATTAAGCCTAGGACTCATCCAAGCACTTAGAAAAGGACTTATCCAACCTCCTAGCACTAAGCAAGGGAGTTTTATCAAGCACAAAGCAAAGATAAAGAAGAAAGAAAGCAGGTTGCTTCTTAGGGTTTTTTCATTCAAAATAATCTGATTTTGTCTAAGGGTTGTGTTTGCTTTTATAGGACAAGCAAGACAATCCCCTCCCTTCATCTAAGATAGCATCCTATGGCCACAAAAGGAGCTGCTAATAGCCACAAAACACGGCAGCCCATGCCTTACAAGAATTCAGAAAAGAAAAGGACATAAAGCATAAAAGATAGAAAGTAAACTAATAGTACAACAATCCCTTGTTTACTAGCTCAAGTCTTGTTTATGCACACTTGGACTCACTTGGAAGACTTTGGCAATGCTGCAAATACTCTCCTAAGGGCCCTTGAGCTATGTTTGATCAAAAGAGGAATGTTGATAGCGACATAATGCACAAAAAACTAAGCATGCTCCAGCCATGGTCCTTGTTGCACACGGTTTGTTTAGCTTGGCAAACTCTTGATAGGAAAAGCTTTGGGATACAAGTTCCTACACAAAAACGTCCTAAACTCACCAAGGAATAGTCCCATGCTGGAAAAAGGCACGACTTCTTAGACGGAATTCATGTTAGACCTCAATCTTGTGCAAGGTCCAAAACCGGGTTCTAAATGAGCATGCTCGACTGAATTCTCTTCATGACAAGAGACTATTCGCCCAAGTCGGCACAAATTTCTGAATGGCATTGATTTATACTCTACGACTGTCGTAACTGATGTCAAATGAGTATATTTTGGATCATGATAAACTGTGGCTATTTTTCCCTGAATAGTGCGATAGGAATTGTCCACCCCCTTGTCAGGGTTGTTTGAAATCTAAGGGCCACTCGAGGAGTAGTGAACTGAAAATGCGTGGCCACGCTCGGAAGGTATCAACGGTACATAATTTTGGTCAGACAGTTACTCTCCAGGTCGAGGAAACCACCCAAGATATGATCAAATGCAAGTACGACCTGCAAGACACCTTGCATTAAGTGGGAGATTGTAATAGGACAAGAAAATTGGTCCGCACACTTGTCTCGGACAAGTGGGAGATTGTTGGAATATGTGTCCTCAACAATAGTACGATCACATGTTTAAATGTCAAATTAAGAATACGTAAGGGATGATTCATTTATATAGTCAACTGATCAACATTAATCAGTAATGATTGGCTAACTAGAGTTTGACATTACTGTCGTTTGACGGTGGTGATCAGTTGATCCCTTAAGGTCACACCTATAAGACAATTCCCTTAATAGACTAGTTGACTAATTGTATATCGATACAAGTTAAGCAATTCGTTAAATTCTAACCATTCATTTGTGAGTGAGAATTTTTATATTATTGTAATTTGATTAAATATGATTTATTTTAGTAATTAAAATATTTTATTACTAAAATTCATTATTGCTTATGAAACAATTATGATAAGAATGAATAGTTAAATATAATTACAATATATTGTGAATTATATTAACATGACCTATTTTATTTATGTGATCTAGAATTACTAGACAATTTGTTATATGTAATTTAATTAATGTTTATAATGATATTTATTTGATAAATATGTATTAAATTAATTAATAACATGTTACATACTACATGTGACATATTGTGTGACAAATGACAAATTGACAAAATAAAATGGAAGTCCATTTTATGTGTGGACCGAAATGATGGAGGGATTAGTGGATTATGGGTGATTTATTTTAATGGTTAAAATTGACATAATAATACCTACTTTATCTAGCCTTACACATCTATTTTTGGAGAAGAGAAAAAGGATAAATAGGAGGCCATGCATTGGCTTATGGCCTTCATCCCACCCGGCCTCTCCTCTTTATTCTGAGAAATTTTTTCTCATTTTTTTTTCATTCTTATTCTAAGGCTTACATTCTTATCCTTCTCTCTCAATTCTCTCTAAAATTGTTTTAGATTTTATAAAGTTGTTCATCCATATTCTAATATTGCAACATAATATTACTAGTGTAGTAATATGAATACTATTAGAAACATTTAAGGATAATAATATATAAATCTAGTTAATTCATATATTAGTTTTAAGGGAAATAGTCTTGGGTGCAATTGTTAAGGAGCATCTCTATATTTGGGAATTTGGAGGATCATCAATTACATTTAAGCTCAAGGCGAAATAAGGAAGGTGTCCTTATTTGTGCCCTTATTTCGAACCAAAATACAATGAGAGAACCATTGTTTTCTTATTTTATCTCTATTTTAGTTATGCATGCACTAGATCTTAAGAACTCATATTAAAATGTTAATTAGTTCACCATTAGAATAGTCTAATAATAGTTATATGAACCTAACAATTGGTATCAGAGCATAGGACATAGGGAATTTCAGATTGGCACTTAGATAAGTATCCTATATTGATAAGATTCCTTATCTGTTTAACATCAACAAGGTTGAGTAGGTTATTCATATTGAAGAAAGTAGAATTACTATGATAGAATCATATTCATTCACTGAACATAATAAGTTATTGATCACATGAAATCGATTGCTAATGTTTCCGCCATTAGAACGATCATGTATGCCATTATATGCACATACCGTGATGAATCAAATACTTGGAGCATAATAAGTCAATAACAAGTTAATTCGAATGAAGGTATTTTAAAAGCCTTAAGGAACATCCCTTAAGATTCTTAAGGAGATTTGGGGATTCGTTCTTATGTTTGGATGATATACTAAGTTGTATGTTGAAGGGTTGTACAAACTATAATTTCCAAACCTATATGGATTTGTCGAAATCCTAGGCTGATTTTATTGACTTAGGAGTAAGTGACTAGAGAGATGTTTTAGTTTCAACCATTGCAAGTTCTACAAACATAATTTAAGTACATTGTGATAAGATGGTTAATGTAGGGAATGAGAGTAGATCCCTCTCCCAAAGACTTTATCACAAGTTATAAGATAATAGTGGGAGCATCTTCCAAGTATAAGAGCCCAAATTTAGTAAGAAGACTAGACATATACTTAGATAAATTCATGTCATTAGAAATAACATTGAATGGGAGGAAATAACAATTCATAAAGTTGGAATGTATGGATACATTGTATATCCACTTACCAAGCTTTTATTGCAACTTAACTAGTGTAAAATTTACACTATAGATTATGAGATATGAAGTAGTAATAAAGTATTGACTATTCATATATCATAATCACATTTATCGTTTTAGTTTCTTTAAACTCATCCATTACTTTGTTATATCCAAATGGGTTGTTGAGACAATATTTAACCCCATTGAAGTGAACTGGATTAACATAGTATTCGCCTCTAGTTACTTAACGGAGGTGAAGTCTCGAAGTGACTAGAGTGTGATGCGATTGATGGCAAGTTCAAGTGCCATAGGGTCATATGGGATGACTGGTCGATCACATAGACAGACTGTATTGGACACTATCGTGCAGTGACCGCTTATAGAGTTCTGGAAATTCATAAAGCCTGGTCGTGGCAAGAGCTACTATAGTATTCTTATGAGTAAATTCTTTTGACTAGAGACTATTCGCCCAAGTTGGCACTAATTTCTGAATGGCTTTGATTTATACTCTACGACTGTCGTAAATGATGTCAAATGAGTATATTTTAGGTCAGGATGAACTGTGGCTATATGAAGAAAATAGTGCGATAGGAATTGTCCACCCCCTCATCAGGGTTGTTTGAAATCTCAGGGCCACTCGAGGAGTAGTGAACTGAAAATGCGTTGCCACGCTCGGAAGGTATCTACGGTAGATAATTTCGGTCAGACAGTTACTCTCCATATCGAGGAAACCACTGAAGATATGGTCAAATACAAGTACGACCTGCAAGACACCTTGCATCGAGTGGGAGATTAAAATAGGACAAGAGAATTGGTAACACACACTTGTCTCGGACAAGTGGGAGATTGTTGGAGTATATATCCTCAACAATAGTGCGATCACATGTTTAAATCTAAAATTAAGAATACGTAAGAGATGATTCATTTATATAGTCAACTGATCAACATTAATCAGTAATGATTGGCTAACTAGAGTTTGACATTACTGTCGTTTGACGGTGGTGATCAGTTGATCCCTTAAGGTCACACCTATAGGACAATTCCCTTAATATACTAGTTGATTAATTGTATATCGATACAAGTTAATCAATTCGTTAAATTTGAACAATTCATTTGTGAGTGAGAATTTTTATATCTTATTGTAATTTGATTAAATAAGATTTATTTTAGTAATTAAAAGATTTTATTACTAAAATTCATTATTACTTATGAAACAATTAGATAAGAATGAATAGTTAAATATAATTACAATATGTTGTGAATTATATTAACATGACCCATTTTATTTATGTGATCTAGAATTACTAGACAATTTGTTATATATAATGTAATTAATGTATATAATGATATTTATTTTATAAATATGCATTAAATTAATTAATAACATGTTATATACTACATGTGATATATTGTGTGACAAATGACAAATTGACAAAATAAAATGGAAGTCCATTTTATGTGTGGACCGAAATGATGGAGGGATGAGTGGATTATGGGTGATTTATTTTAATGGTTAAAATTGACATAATCATACCTACTCTACCTAGCCTTACACATCTATTTTTGGAGAAGAGAAAAAGGATAAAGAGGAGGCCATGCATTGGCTTATGGCCTTCATCCCACCGACCTCTCCTCTTTATTGTGAGAAATTTTTTCTCATTTTTTTTATTCTTATTCTAAGGCTTACATTCTTATCTTTCTCTCTCAACTCTCTCTAAAATTGTTTTAGATTTTATAAAGTTGTTCATCCACATTCTAATATTGCAACATAATATTACTAGTGTAGTAATATGAAAACTATTAGAAACATTTAAGGATACTAATATATAAATCTAGTTAATTCATATATTAGTTTTAAGGGAAATAGTCTTGGGTGCAATTGTTAAGGAGCATCTCTATATTTGGGATTTTGGAGGATCATCCATTATATTTAAGCTCAAGAACAAATAAGGAAGATGTCCTTATTTGTGCCCTTATTTCGAACCAAAATACAATGTAAGAACCATTGTTTTGTTATTTTATCTCTATTTTAGTTATGCATGCACTAGATCTTAAGAACTCATATTAAATTGTTAATTACTTCACCATTAGAAAAGTCTAATAATAGGTATATGAACCTAACACCTTTTACCAATCCAGTGTTCGTAGGGCGCATATGCAAGTCAAGCCCTGCAATGCTATTCCCTCTAAAGACCCTGATACGGAACCTCCAAATAACAATATTGAATCATGGGCTGCCATGTTAACACCTCCGCCCTAGATTGGGAGCAATATGGAGGACCATCCTATCATTTCTCTTGTTATAGGTCTTGGCGGATTGAACATTGGAGATCCCGATGATGAGAGTACATTGGAATTTGAGCCCATTGCGAAATACGGTGTCGAAGATAAAGGCGTTCAAGGAGAAGACAAGGACAGGCCCGACAAAGTAAAGAAGAGAGTAAAGGCATATGTAGATGCGGACTACTCTCCTTTGATCAGTTCAAATACATGGAGGCCTAAAGGGACGGTTCGCGATGCTGAAGGTACTTCCTCCAGTCAGAAGCCCTCTTTCGGGCTGTTCAAGTGTTTCGGAAGATGAGCCGTAGTGCTCTTCGGCTTGTAAAAACAATTTGTAATTTTGAATTTGTTAGACTTTTTTTATTGCATTTAGACATTAGGGATAGACGTTAGTTTAATTAGTTTAGGATGAATTTTGACTGCGTACTATTATTTTGGTATTTTTGCGGGAAGTATTTTTGCGTTTTATGCAGGTTGGGAGAATTTTGAATCATTGGGAAGCGTGCCAAGAGAGAAGCCCTTAATCGAACACTTTATGTGCTCGATCGAGCAAAATACCCAAGAGGGAGTTCTCGATCGAGTAGTTCCAGCCACTCGATCGAGTAGTTATCGACCGAACAACAGTTCAAGCATGAGGAAAAGCTCTCGATCGAGCAAATGCAAAGCACTCGATCGAGCAAATTGAGGAAGCAAGTCCACGATCGAGCACCTTAAAAGTACTCGATCGGGCACTTTCAACACATATGAGCACGAGTGAGTCTTTCTTCTCCTTATTCTATTTTCAATTTTATAATTGTGTTCTTCCCCAATTCCTCGATACCCCTTAATCCCCAACCTAAATTTCCAATTTCTTCCCTAAGTCTACCAAATTAATTATCCAAATACTCTTTAATCATCAATTAAACCATTTCCCCCTTGTTTGCATCACAAATTTTCGATTAATTTCGGGATTTTCAAGTTAGGGTTTGCGAAAAATTGAGTCAATTCGATTAGTTTGAAGCTTTTTCGGTTTTAATTGTTTATTATTGTTTGTTAATAATTCGAGTAAGTTCCTTTGGTTCGGTTAAAACTTGTCGTCAAAAGCTGCCAACCAAAACAATATTTATAACTTCACAAACTACTCTTAGAAAAGAGGTAAGTAAAGGTCGGATCCCAAGGGACGGGTATTGATGTAGGATTTTCAATTGCAAGTAGTTATGTGTAAGGGTGTCACAATTTGGGTTGAGATGAGGTGTATTCTAAACTAATCAACAAGATGAATGTAAATTAATGAAAATAAAGTAAAGTAATTAAAGGGGTTTACAAACAAATGATTAAAGGCACTAGGGTGTCATGGGTTCATAGGGGATTCATGGGAGTAGATTATACAAACATGTTCTCAATTTGATGCAAGCACTTATTGTTGTGATGGGATCGAGTTAGTGTATATCTTACAATCCCTAAGAGAATTTAGGTCTTGGAGCCAAGTCGTTTAGACTGTACAACACCTACAAGTCGACTTAGTCTCCTCCTATTCAACTCTATACATGGTCTAATGAGGCTCGAGTTGGTTTATGTCTTACAAGCCTCATTGAAAAGATACGGGATGGTAAAAATATGCAAGGATTCATATGCTCGCATTTCATCAAACTTAACATGTGCATAGACTGAAATCACAACAAGCAAGAAAATTAATTATGAAAACATATTAGATTAAGCATAGATGAATCCCCATGTTTGTTTCCCCTAATTCCCCATTAACCCTAGCTAGAGAAGCTACTCACTCATGATCAAGTTTAGCATACTAATAAGGTTGTCAATCATACTAACAAGCAAAACATGATGAATAAAGTAAAGTGATTAACAATAATTAAACAAGGGTAAAAAGGAATTATACCTATGAAGATGATCCAAATAATAAAGCAAATAATAATAGAAGTACTTGATGATTGATGGAAGGTTGTCAATCCTCCAAATAAACCCAAATAATCTTCTAATTACCCAAATAAAAGGAAGAACAATTCAGAGATTAATGAAAGATTAAGATGTGATTAATGTTGAGAAGTGTATTACAACTAAATTAAGACTAATTTAAGAGAGGATTAAAAATTGATTAAGCTACTATTAAGAGTTGATACCAATCTAGGTAGTACAATGGGGTATTTATACTAAAATTAAGTACAAGGATTGGGGTTACTAAGGGCTTAAATGACTATTAATACCCTAAGAGAAACTTGAGGAAATGCAACTCCTGAGGGACATGCGCGGATCAAGCTGCTACTCCCACCATGATCCGCTCGTCCTTAGCTGAGGCATGGCCTGTCCTGTAAGAAGATCCGCTCGGATCACTGAGGAGACGCTCGGATCATAGCTCTTCAATCCGCTCATCCTGGGTTCAGTCCGCTCAGATCCTGGCACTTTGGTACGCCTGTCCTATGCTCGGGCCGCTCGGATTGCTGAACAGAGTTGTTCTTCTGTTTGGCTACTTAACAATCAGCAAGTATCGTGTTGAGGATGCAAGGATATTTTCATGATTGTCCATTTCACTTTATTTATCTACTTAGGCCTCTAGTGTTGGTCTTGTCTTTGATGCTTGGTCATTAGATGCGATACATTTAGCTTCATTTCGCCTCATAAATACAAGGTTAACAATCCTCTCCTACCAAGGACACAAAACCTCATATAATATGAAAAATAGGAAACTAAAGATAAGAAATGACCCTAATATATGCTAGAAAGAGGTGACTAAAACTAGGACCTTTATTTAAACTAGCCTACTAATATAATCGATATGAGACAATTAGCGCGTCTTACTCCGCCCCTTCAGCTCACAACAAGACAACCATGAGGTAGGATGCCTTCTTGCAAGGCAAGGTGGGGCTTGCCGAATTGGCGATACATCCAATCATTAGGCACACAAAAGAAGGTAATGGATGCATCTACAAAAGAATAGCCACTTTCCTCATCTAAGTGGCGGAAATTATTAGAAGGGAAGCAATCTAAGGGTACACACTCCATCATAGATATGGTTTCTTCAAATTACTAAGCCTAGGAGGATACCAATAAATCACCTCCAAGTTGTGTCAAGCTAGGGTACCTTTGTCCTCAATCGTTAAATGCTTTCGTCAAGGGTAGACTCCTTATGGTGTTAGAAACACTGTAGGATCGCGGAATTCCCCTTCTTGCCTAGACAAGAAGAAGGGTCGTCCCCTCTCCACCATATATAAAATTTTCAAAGTCACCCTAATTTGTAACGAGGGTGCTTATATTTGAAGCATAGGAGTTCTTGTTTTTGTACTCCTCTTCTATTTGATGCAATTTGCAAACTTCTTTATTTTCTTTTTGGTATTTGAACTCAAATTGATAATTTTTGTGCCCATTCCCTTTTTGTTGACAAAATATGATAGAAGTGGAAGATGGTTGCATGGTTTCAAGGGTCACCTTGGAATAAACGGTAGCCAAGGAGTCATCACATCACAAGGTACTCTTGACTAGGCCTTAATCCATGGGTCAAAGGATACTAGCATGACACATCCTAGGGTGTTTTAGAGGTATTCTAATGAGCAAAGTCTCAAGAAGAAAAAGTATCTACAAGGGCCTTATATACACTTGTCAAGTTTCCCAAATAGATGTTTTCACAAATTTTTTTCTAAAATGCAACTACATGCCATGATGCAACTAACATTTATACAACCTAATGCATATGCTTCTATCAACTAGTATGCCATATAAACTACATGCAACTCCTAAGATCACATTGGTTTGTATCGCATCAATCAAAATAAAGCCACATAGTCATTAACATAGAGAGGAAAAAGGAGATTGGAAAGATCATACCATGCGGTCTTCATATTCCTCATGCCTCGGATATGGCATAGTCGAACAAATGTAATAGGAGGACAAACAAACACAAGTATATACACAATATACAATTCAATACTACAAAGGAAAGGACATGTTTTTGGATTTTTAAATTTTTCAAATTTTTATGGTTTTTGTAATTTTTCAATTTTTATCATTTTTGATTTTAAAAGGTTAAGTTAGAATTTCCCATCCCCACACTAGTATGAGCATTGTCCTCAATGCCCAATACGATAGGAAAAATGCAAGCTAAATGAGAATGCATGATTTCTACACTAATATGCAAACTATATGACATATATACAAGTGATGCATTCCAAACTACACTATATGATGCATGATTTTATTTGTTGGAGAGCTAATTTGGATTAGCTCCCATTCCTTGTGTTTCCCCAAACCGATCAAGACACTAATTCCAGTGTCAAAAATAGGGAGTTCATGCATAAGGCAAAGATGCAATGCATGAAACTAATTGTCATTTTGGATTTTTAAAGCAGGAACAATAAATTTATCATCACCTTGATGTTGCTAAGGTGGAAAAATAGTCCTTAATTTTTACAAGGACACCTCTAGAGTTTGGAACAATTAGTCATTGACCAAGTTAGAAAAGCATGAAATTTTGGACAAGAAAAACGAGGCTCATGCCCGCTCCACCAAGCCTATAAACATCTTCATTTTTTACTATGATCCCCTCCAAGATCACTATCCCATTGTGCTCGGGATTCATCGCTCTCATAGAAATCCATAAATTCGTCTCTGTCGCTATTCACCTCTACCGTATCTCTACCACTTGACCACGCTCCTTCTCCATGTCCATGGGCTCCACCGTTGGCATGCTCTGAGTTGGTAAATAGAATCTCCATTTGGGCCCAAGAGGGAAGCATTCCCTCTTCACTAATGTGCCCTTGATGAGCCAACCGGTGAAATTGTGGATAGAGAGCATAATAATTGTCTACTCTAGCTTCATATTGCTTGCGGTGTAAATCTTGGAGTAGCCCCGTTACAAAGTCATCTCTAGGAAGGATGAAGGGATTTGGGTGATTGTAAGGTTGATATGGAAAGGAGTAAGGCGGGATAGCAATCTTTCCTTGATCATTCGCTTGAGGCTCATTTTGTTGTGGTTGGGTAGGAGGTGGGGTTCGATTTGCTTGGCTTGGATGAGTTCGCACAAGGGAAGATGGTACTTGTGAAAGGGGACCCCTTCTAGGTGATACCCTTGTTAAACCTTCCATCGGGAGAAAGATGGGGGGTGCTCCCCTTGGTGAGCCACTTGATCTTCCGCTCATATCCTTCAAAGGTGATCCAATGGTGGTGTCGGAAGATTAACATCTCATCAATCTTGGTAGTACCCGGAAGAGGTACATAAGCATTGTTGTTGTTGAAAGATGGATTGAAGAATTTAGAAAGTCTTGTTATGAATCCTCCATTGACAATATGGATCATACCATCATCATCTCCATTCCGGAATTTTTCCCACCTCTCAAGAAGCAATAAGGGGGCGTTGAAATGATAACCGCTTCTCCCTTGTATCTTCAAATAAGACTCCATAAAGACTAGATCAAGCTCGTTCACAACCGCGGGATCGCGGCGAGCTATGAGAGTGCTTGCAATAAACCGGTAGGTGAGCCGGATAATGGGGTTTTAGATATAAGAGGCCGAGCATTCCTTGATTAATGAGAAGTCGCGACCCGTCAAGGCTCGAAATAGTGGTGCTATGCTATAGTTCCGAGGTTTTGATGTACGGGTAGGCGATACATCAAGACCCAACACACCCGCAAATTCCACAAGGGTCATCATTCTTGTTGTGTTCTCAAGTCGGAATTCCACACAAATCGTCTTATTTATGGTTGATATTTTCAGAAAACTCAAGAATTAGAGGACTAATGGTCGATATGTAAGCTCATGCATATTGAACAAAGTCGAAAGACCAAATAATTTAAATAGTGCCTCGGTATGGTGATAAATCCCTAGTTTCCTTAATGTCTCATGGCAAACAAACTTAGTTGGAAGGATATTCTTACCAAGGAGACGGTGAAATATGATTCTTTGCGCATCATTGAAAAATTCTATGTTGGAGAACTCATTAAGTCTTGAAAGATCAATAATTTCTTCATTTTCTCTTCTCAAAGTGTTGAGATGAGAGATAGAAGAGCTTCCTATGACCCTTGTTCTTCTTCTTTCTTTTGATAGGGATCCTCTTGTTCTCATCTTGGAAGTAGATCTTGATATTTTGCTTGTCTAAGATGAAGATTAATCTTTGCAATTGAGATCCTTTTTGAAACCCTAGGTTTTGGGGGTTTTTATTTTGGAGATGTAAATGGGTGTTTGTGGTTTGTTTTGAGCATTTGGGAGAGGATTCTATGTTTTATTGAGGAGAGAAGAATGAGGTGTCTTAATATATGTAGTTGAGAGAAAGGCAAGCTTGTCGAAAATAGAAGAGCAACAGGGGAGGGAGACGCACGAATCTCACTCGGGACGAGCGTCTTCCGCTTTGAAGAAAATTTGGACGAGCAGATAGCGACGGGCGGATCTGGCTCGGGACGCACGGATTTCCTTTCAGGATTTCCATAAATTGCAGACCAGTGCCAGGACGTGTAGATCAGTCTTAGCTCTAGCGGATACTTAGGAGACGCTCGAATCTTTCCTGGGACGTGCAGATTTCCTTACAGGGAAATTTTATAAATTTGAAGTCTCCCAGGATGCGCGGATCGATGCCAGGACGAGCGGCCTAAGGTTGAGGACGAGCGTCCCAAAGCTGATCTGCGTAGATTTTCTTACAGGTCTTTTTCCACATTTTGAAATATCTCAGGACCCGCGTCCCGACAGTAGGACGCTCAGATCCTAACTGGAGACGCTCGGATTGCTGTTGCCTCCCATGAGCTCAGTTCTACTCGTGGGGATTCCTCCTTTTTGTTCTTATTTCTTCTTAATTCATTCAATGACAAGGGTACTTCCCCACACTTGAATTGTTACATCCTTCATTCATCAAACAAGATTAGTAACACTCCCTCACCAACTCTCATGTCAAAAATCATGCTTTAAGGAAATTAAATGTAAATGCAATGAAGTTAAAAGTACAAGTAGGAAGGGTTAGTATATTTACAATTGGTGCTTTAGAAAGGACTTCACCAAACTTACTCATTTGATGGTCTTATCATGGCAGGAGAGGTTCGAGGCGGATAACCTCTACTTCTCCTATGGATGCTCCTTCATAGTACGGCTTCAATCTTTGACCGTTGACTTTGAACTTGTTTCCATCCTCCGACTTTATCTCAAAGTCTCCATACTTTCCCACTTTGGTGATTACATAGGGACCCATCCACCTTGAATTTAACTTTTTCGGAAAAAGTCGATATCGGGAATTGAATAAGAGGACTTTGTCTCCTTTGTGCAAGGCTTTTTGCCTAATCCTCTTATCATGAAGCATTTTGGTTCTTTCCTTGTATATCTTTGCATTTTCGTAGGATTGTAGTCGGAATTCTTCCAACTCTTGAATTTGCAATATCCACTTTTGACCACTTAGTTTAAGATCAAGGTTGAGAGCTTTGATTGCCCAAAAGGCTTTGTACTCTAACTCAATTGGTAAATGGCATGCCTTTCCATAGACTAACTTGTAAGGGGAGGCTCCTATGGGAGTCTTATAGGCCGTCCTATAAGCCTAAAGGGTGTCATCAAGCATCATGCTCCAATCCTTACGAGTCTTGTTAAGAACCTCCTCAAGAATTTGCTTGATCTCTCTATTCGAAACTTCAACTTGACCGCTTGTTTGAGGGTGGTATCCCAAGCCGGTTCTATGTTGAACACCATACTTTGTCAAAAGAGATGTGAGCTTCTTTTCATGGAAATGTGTCCCTCCATCACTAATAATTGCTCTAGGGACTCCAAATCTTGGAAATATTACTTTATTGAAAAGTTTAATAACCGTTTTGGCATCGTCGGTTGGGGTAGCAATTGCTTCTACCCACTTTGATACATAATCGACGGCTATAAGTATGTACTTATTTCCTTGAGATGATAAAAATGGTCCTTGGTAGTCAATTCCCCAAATATCGAAAATTTCTACCTCCAATATTCCTCGTTGGGGCATCTCATTTCTCCAAGACATGTTCCCGGTTCTTTGGCAAGGATCACAATGGAGAATAAATTCTCTAGCATCTTCAAACATGGTAGGCCAAAAGAAGCCCGATTGAAGGACTTTAGCAATTGTTCTTCGTGCTCCATGATGACCTTCATATGGTGATGAATGGCATCCCTGTAAAACACCTTGAACTTCATATTGGGGTATGCATCTTTGGTAAAATCCATCATTACATTCCTTGTAAAGATTTGGATCGTCCCAAAAGTATCTCTTCACTTCAAACAAGAATCTCTTTCATTTGGGGGAAGAACTCCTCCCACAATGTAATTAGCATAGTCGGCGAACCATGGTGTTGTGTGCTTCTCGAGTTGTGAATGGATGGCCATCGAAATATCATCGGGGAAAGAGTCATTGATTGGTGTCTCTCCCTCTTCATCATGGAATCGAATTCTTGACAAGTTATCGGCTACTACATTCTCGGCTCCATTCTTATCTCTTATCTCCAAATCAAATTCTTGAAGTAGAAAAATCTACCTCAACAATCTTGGTTTTACTTCTTTCTTTATCAAGAGATGTCTAAGAGCGCGATTATCCGAGAAAACAATCACTTTTGATCCAAGCAAATAGTAACGGAATTTGTCTAATGCATAGACAATGGCAAGAAGTTCCTTCTCGGTGGTGTCATAGTTCACTTGGAATTGGGCATCCTTAAGCAAAAGTTGAGTAAGGGGTTTCGCGATTTTGGAAAAATCTTTTATAAAACGGAGATAGAACCCCGCATGACTGAGAAAGCTCCGCACCCCTCTAACATTCACGGGAGGTGGGAGTTTCTCTATCACCTCAACTTTGGCCTTGTCAACTTCGATGCCCTTTTCCGAGATTAAATTACCCAAGACAATTCCTTCATTGACCATAAAATGACACTTTTCCAAATTCAAGACAAGGCTAACATCTTCACACTTTTGCAATACAAGAGAAAGGTTATGCAAGCAAGAGTCAAAGTCTTTTCCATAGACGCTAAAATCATCCATAAAAACTTCCATTATGGTTTCTAAATAGTCGGAAAATACACTCATCATGCATCTTTGGAAGGTAGCGGGGGCATTACATAGCCCGAAAGGCATTCTCCTATATGCAAAAGTACCGTAGGGACATGTGAAAGTGCTTTTGTGTTGGTCATCCGGATGTATCGGGATTTGGAAGAATCTCGAGTACCCGTCAAGGTAACAAAAGAATTTGTTAAAGGCTAAGCTTTCAAGCATTTGGTCAATGAATGGTAGGCGGAAATGATCTTTTCTTGTTGCGGAATTCAATTTACGATAATCGATACACATACGCCAACCGGTGATGTTCCTTGTGGGTATTAGCTCGTTCTTATCATTTGTTACCACCGTGGTACCTCCTTTCTTAGGTACCACTTGAACGGGGCTAACCCACAAAGAATCTGATATAGGATAGATGATTCCCGCATCAAGTAATTTCATAACCGCCGTTTTTACAACTTTTTGCATGTGGGGCTTTAGTCATCTTTGTTCTTGGATGGTAGGCCTATGGTCTTCTTCTAGATGAATTCTATGCATGCAAAAAATGGGGGCTATATTCCCTTAAGATCATCTAGACTATAACCTATAGCTTTTTCATGTCCTTTTAACACATCAAGCAAACTTTCCAATTGGTTCTCATCATGTTTTTCATTAACAATCACGGGTTTGGTTTTAGATTCATCAAGGTAAGCATACTTCAAATTTGGGGGAGGGGGTTTTAGAGTTGGAGTTTGTACCTCACTTTCTACCATTGAAGGTTCACTAGGGGCAATTTCCATCTCCATTACACATTCCATGCTCATGGCATATTCGATTTTTTCCTCAAGCTCTTCATACCCATCATACTCAAACTCCATGACATATTCTGTAATACTACGGTTTTCTGTGTCATTGGGTACTCTATCGAGTGGGACTTCCTCTGTCGAGTAAGTATGTTTTTACGCAAAATAGCAGCTGACCTGATGGGTACTCGATCGAGTACGTGTGGCACTCGATCGAGTAAGGGGCACTCGATCGAGTAAGTCACTTACTCGATCGAGTAAGTGAGTTTTTACGGGTTGTTTGTTGGATTTTGATAGCAACGCGAGAAGGTTATAAAAATATATTTCGGCATTTCTTTTCACTCTTACTTCATTATATGTTTCACAAAAGATAAAACAAGGTTACGTAGTTCTCCTCTCTCACATTGCTATCAAATCCTAAGGGTTCAAGTCGTCGGATCATTGAGTTCTTTACACCATTGAGTTCGTCGCGTCAAGGGTTAGATTCTTGTATAATTTTTATAGTGATTCGTTGAGTTTGTTCAAAACCCTAATTGGGTAATTTGGGGGTTTTTGGGTGTTTGATTGGCTTAGTAGTAATTGCATGATTGTATATGTGTTTATAGGAGAAGATTTCATAGAAGAGCATTGTGATTAGCTGCTTGTGACGATCTTGGTGATTGCTGTTCCAGGTAGGGTTTTCCCTACTCAGTACTAGTTACATGATATGTGTGGTGATTTGTGCTGTGGTTAGTGTTGTTGATTGTTTCAGACGATTGTTGAGTTGTATTGTGATTGCTGATTGCTGATTGTCTGTCTGTGTTCTTCGGGACGTGTCCCTGGCTGAGTGGAGTCACTTGCGGGAGTGGCTTCACGCCCATGATTCGCTTTCTGTGGAACCCGCGACAGAAGGGATGTGCACATTAATGGACGTGGGTTTTCGCTCGATGGAGATGAGCGAGGATTTGGTGGGTACGGCCGCGGTCCCCCACTGGCGGTGTGGAGTATCTGTTGCGATGGGTACTCTCGCAGGGCTACACACTTTAGTGCGTAGTCAGTTACGTGGTGATTGTTCATGGAGACCGGGATTTTATGTGACGATTGTGCTGTTTGGTAGTTGTTGTATTGTATTTTGTTTTATATAATCAGTACTGACCCCAAATAAATGTTTTAAAAACTATGGTGATCCATTCGGGGGTGGTGAGTAGTTATTGAGCAGGCTTGTGACGATGCGTATGGGATAGCTGGGATGAGTCACCATGATGCAGTTTAGAAATCTTCCGCTGTGTCTGACATTTATTTTTATAGTCCTTTGATATTAGACAGTTTTGTGAATTTGTAATTCTCTTTATCGGTTTTGGCTTTGGCATGTAATCACGTTAAACGTTATTTACTATTTAAGTATGTTTCTTTATTGTCTGATGATTATCATTGCCTCGGTTAACTGAGATGGTGACGTTCCTATACCTGAGTGGTCCTGGTAAGGCACTTGGAATATGGGGGTGTCACATTCGTCTAGTTCTTTGTCTTGCATGGTATGATCTTTGGTTGCTTGTTCTACTTTATTGGATTGTGATGCTTCCTCGAGAATATCATTTATCAATATGGATTTCTCATAGGTGAGCTCTTTGTTGGCTAGAGCGGCTTCAAGGAGATCTACTTCTAATTCTCAATGCTTATTTTTGGTCTCACTTGCTTCTAAGGCTTCCAATGCTTGCAAAGGGTCTTTGATGAGAGTAGTACCCATATGGTCCTCTACAGAACAATATATAATATGCATCTTGAAAAATACACTAAGATAAAATTGTGAGAAGTACCTTGAGGAAGTGCTCTCCCTCAAGGTAAAGAAAGAGACAACTAAAAACAATTAATCAAATCAATTGAACACCGTCCCCGGCAACGGCGCCATTTTTGGTTCGGTTAAAACCCATCGTCAAACGCTACCAACAAAAACAATATTTATAACTTCACAAACTACTCTTAGCAAAGAGGTAAGTAATGGTCGGATCCCAAGGGACGGGTATTGATGTAGGATTTTCAATTGCAAGTAGTTATGTCTAGGGGTGTCACAAGTTGGGCTGAGATGAGGTGTATTCTAAGCTAATCAACAAGATGAATGTAAATTAATGAAAACAAAGTAAAGTAATTAAAGGGGTTTGCAAACAAATGATTAAAGGCATTAGGGTGTCATGGGTTCATAAGGGATTCATGGCAGTAGATTATACAAACATGTTCTCAATTAGATGCAAGCACTTATTGTTGGGATGAGATCGAGTTAGTGTATATCTTAAAATCCCTAAGAGAATTTAGGTCCCAGAGCCGAGTCGTCTAGACTTTAAAACACCTACAAGTCGTCTTAGTTTCCTCCTATTCAACTCTATGCATGGTCTAATGAGGCTCGAGTTGGTTTATGTCTTACAAGCCTCATTGAAAAGATAAGGGATGATAAAAAAATGCAAGGATTCATAGGCTCGCATTTCATCAAACATAACATGTGCATAGGTTGAAATCACAACAAGCAAGCAAATTAATTATGAAAGCATATTAGATTAAGCATAGATCAATCCCCATGTTTGTTTCCCCTAATTCCCCATTAACCCTAGCTAGAGAAGCTACTCACGTATGATCAAGTTTAGCATGCTAATAAGGTTGTCAATCATACTAACAAAGCAAAAACATGATGAATAAAGTAAAGTGATTAACAATAATTAAACAAGAGTAAAAAGGAATTATACCTACGGAGATAATCCAAATAATAAAGCAAAGAATAATAGAAGTACTTGATGATTGATGGAAGGTTGTCAATCCTCCAAATAAACCCAAATAGTCTTCTAATTACCCAAATAAAAGGAAGAACAATTGAGAGATTAATGAAAGATTAAGATGTGATTAATGTTGAGAAATGTATTACAACTAAATTAAGACTAATTTAAGAGAGGATTAAAAATTGATTAAGCTACTATTAAGAGATGATGCCAATCTAGGTAGTACAATGTGGTATTTATACTAAAATTAAGTAGAAGGATTAGGGTTACTAAGGGTTTAAATGACTATTAAGACCCTAAGAGAAACTTGAGTAAATGCAACTCCCGAGGGACATGCGCAGATCAAGTAGCTACTCCCACCATGATCCACTCGTCCTTAGCAGAGGCACGGCCTATCCTGTAAGAAAATCTGCTCGGATCACAGAGGAGACGCTCGGATCATAGCTCTCCAATTCGCTCGTCCTGGTTTCAGTCCGCTCGAATCCTGGGACTTTGGTACGCTCATCCTGTGCTCGTGCCGCTCAGATTGCTGGTCAGAGTTGTTCTCTTGTTTGGTTCCTTAACAATCCGCAAGGATCGTGTTGGGGATACAAGGATATTTTCATCATTGCCCATTTGACTTTATTTATCTACTTAGGCCTCTAGTGTTGGTCTTCTCTTTGATGCTTGGTCATTAGATGCGATCCAATTAGCTCCATTTCGCCTCATAAATGCAAGGTTAACAATCCTCTCCTACCAAGGACACAAAGCCTCAAAGAATATGCAAACTGGGAAACTAAAGATAAGAAATGACCCTAATATATGCTAGAAAGCATGGGAACGAGGTTGATTCGGGAACCAAATGTGCTCAAATATGAGTCACATCATCCTTCCCATAATCTTTATTGATTAATTGCGATTTTCCTTAGTTTTGTATAAATTAGGGTTTTGAAAGTCGGTTTGGGGAATTTCGATTGTGTTGCTTGATTGTTTTATTGGAACTTGCTTCTGTTGTAGTTATGGATAGCAGTAAAGAAACCAGTGTCAAAAAATCCACGTCGATAATTACTACATCGACTTCGACACCGTCTTCTTCGACAGTGGCCCCTGCTGCCGCCACTGACCTCGCTGTTTCTACCACCACTGCTGTGGTGGTTACTGCTGCTGCTACCACCTCTACGGTGTCAACCCCTGCTGTGTTGACACCAGTCACGACTTCTGCCCTTGTTTCTGATATTGTCGTTACTACTGTTGCTGCCACTGTTGCTTCACGCTCTAGGACGAGTATGGGGTTTCGCACTGCTGCTTTACGTGCCGCTGCTAGGCACAATGCTGACACTTCCACAAAAAATTTACTTGAGTTTTCGCAGTTACGATTTATATCCCCGTCCCATCACACTCGATTTTTAAATTTTATGGAATGTGACATGCCATCGACCCGTTTCCTATGTCGACCTTCCTTATAGAAATTGGGAATCTTCGCGCCCGTTGTTGAGTTGCTCACCGAGACAGGAATGTCGGGATTGGCAACCTTGAAAGAGCTTACCTATCGACAATTGACCTTAGAATTCTTTAGCTCTTTTTCATTTCACCCTGCGGCCTATGCGACTAACCATGGGAGCAAGTGCATTACCTTCCGTCTGTTTAACTCCACCTTTACTTGGACTTTAGCTGAGTTTGGGGACAGGTTGGGTTTAGTTAGTGACGTCTTTCTCTAGCCTCTTAGGAAGCTCGTGGCTCAGATTTGGCCTACAATTTCACACACTCCCTTCGGTCAGCGACGTGGTGCTCACGTCCACTTACCCCCAGCTCGTTACTTTCTCCGTCTGCTAGGAGAGACCATTTTTGGTCGTCACGAGCCTAACAATGTTAATAATGTTGAGTTGTCTATTTTAGCTGTGTACCTGAACATTGATAGCGGTGCCTCATTTATTTTTAATATTACATATATGACAGCTCAGCATTTTACCATTGTCGGGTCCAAAGTTTCGGGTAAGATAGCTTGTGGTGGGTTAGTCGCACACATTGCCGCGACCTTTTCCCCGATTTTCCCCGTGGTCTTAAATTTTTAGATAAGGATAATGTCGTCGACATTTCAGTCATGTCTTATATGAACTGGCTGGCAGTTGACCATCGGACGTGGAAGATAGGCACTTCCCCCCCTCTGTGACTTTACCTTCACCCTCTCTACCCCGTCTTTCACCTTTGACTACTGTCACGGGTAGACTTCCACCACCTCCTCCTTCTTACCTTCTGGACTTCACTCCTACTGCTTCTAGGAAGAGGAAGAGGACTTCCCCAGCTGTTAGGGAAGTCGGAGAGGGGTCTCGACCTACACAGGCAGGGCACACACCCGCGTCCGCATCCACGCCCACGCCCACGCCCACACCTACACCCTCAGTCTCTCACCCGACTTTACCGGCTAATTTTATTGCACCTCCTACTTTTGAGGCGCCCAAGGTCATGGACCAAGGGCGTCGTGATGGTTTGTTGTTGGATATGTGCAGGAGAGTGGCTCGGATGGAGCGGGATCAGAGTCTCGCCTTATTCCCTCTTTACGAGTACCACATGATGCGAGGTCGTCCTGTTCCAGCTGGCTGGCCACACCCTTCCTTCTACCTGTACCCGGCGGAGGAAGAGAGGTGAGGATCCGAGCTGGCTTAGACGCAAGAGGTCGTCAGAGGAGGAGAGGAGAGGAGGAGGACCCCACCTACCAGGTGGTTGATGGGGAGGGTGGTGACGAGTAGTGTGCTGGCTACTCGCTTCCCCAGTTTGCTGACTGGTTTGGGGAAGTTCATCTTGTACGTAATTCTGTTCTTTATTTCTTTTCATCTCCTTTCATTTTCATTTATTTTGTTTTGCATTTGGTTGAATTTTCCCGTTCCCTATTATTCTGCTGATGTATTGTAATACTACGGATTTTCTTAAGTTGAATACTCGACCGAGTAGAGCCTACTCGGCCGAGTAGTGTCAAGAGTGTAGTCTGCTTGGGTTCTGCCGAGGAATACTCGACCGAGTATAGTGAATACTCGACCGAGTAGAGGATACTCGGCCGAGTATACACTTTTCTCGGCCGAGTATCCGGTCTGGCGAGTAGTAATTCAGCGGTTTGAGGCGGGAGTGTCTAGGGTTATTTTATATTCAAAGTCAGTTTCTAAAACGTCATTTCTACCCTAATCACTTTACAATTTCCCTAATCACACTCAAATAACTCCCCAAGTTATTACCTAATCTCCTTGTGTGTGCATTCGTCGTGGTGCTTGAGTGTAATCTCTCATTCTACGGTTGGTAAGTTTATTCCCCATGTCATTTATGTTCTTTTAGGGTTACTGTATGTATTGAATTGGGGATATGGGGGATTGTACAATATGTAATTGTGCTATGTGGTTATTGTATTGGAGAAGACTTCATAGAAGAGCCTTTCTGATTGTTCGGTTTCCGTCTGCTGTTGATTACTAAGGTAGGGTTTTCCCTACGCAGTTTACTGTTCATTGATTAAGACATAATTGTGTTGTGATTATTGTTATCTGCTGATCATCGGTGTACGGGCGTTGTTGTGATGGTGTTGGTGTGGTGATGTTGTGACAGCTATGAGGCTGTGTGTGTTATGTTTGTGGTGGATTCACTTGCGGGAGTGGCTTCACACCCTAGTTCGCCCTCCGTGAAACCCGCCACGGAAGGGGATGTGCACATTAAGGGACAGGAATTGATAGTCGCTCGTTGATGAGCTGGACTAGGTGAGATCGGCTGCGGTCACCCACTGGCGGCGAGGATTACCTGTTGCGATGGGCAATCTGGCAGGGCTACACACTTCGGTGTGTAGTCGGTTACTGTGTGAGATCGGGAGACTGGAGATGGAGGATGATTAGCTGGTGACCTTGTTTGTTTGTCTTATATTGTTTGAGTAATACTGACCTCGTTGTTGTTTGTGGAATCTGCTGTGATCCATTCGGGGATGGTGAGCAGGCTTGACAGGTATTGCTAGTGGTGAGCTTGGGGCAGTCATGGGAGTGTCGTCATCACCAGTCGTAGCATCACCGTCCGAGTCTTAGTTTTGATTTCTTTAGTTGTCAGACATTGGAGTTGTATTATTGAATCAGTTTGGATTTGGTTGATGTAAGCTTTTACACTTTATGATATTTTAATAAATGTGCTCAGTTCAGACGCTTTTGATATATACTAACCTCGGGTAACCGATATGGTAACACACTTTCATGGTAGGGTGGTCCTGGTAAGGCACCTTGGTATGAGGGGGTGTTACAAAGTGGTATCAAAGCCGAAGATTCCGGCACCTAAACAAATGAATCTTATGAACTTAGGGAGTCTAAATAAAATGAACCCGGGGAGAGTTGTTTGGAGTTACCGCAAAGACTCGGGAGACGTCCCGGAGTCGCAACTTGGCCCTCATTAACTCGAGCCGGTCACATGGGGAAGTGTGTTGAGAGTTGTGTCATATATGTCCATGCATGTGAAGATTCATGGTGCTAATAAGTGATGATTGGAAATTTGTATGTGGAAATTCGTAAGTATGGTGAATGGAAAAGTAGTAGAAGGGACGGGCATGTGAATCTGGTGAATTGGATTGGCATGATTGTGTGTTTATAACGTGGCATTAAAGTTCCTGTTGTTATATGTTTGATGAGGGAATAGAAAGCATGATAGGGTACTGTACATTGTTTTAACCTGTCTTTGGTATGGCTCGGCCGAGCAGGGCAGGCACTCGACCGAGTAGGGGGTACTCGGCCGAGTAACCAAGCACTCGACCGAGTTTTGTTTGATAGTGAGTAGCAATGGCTATTGTATGTGTTTACTAGACCGAGTAAGTAGGTGTACTCGACCGAGTAGTGCCAACTCGGCCGAGTGATGTTTGTAGTCGACCGAGTATGCATTCTGGGTTTTTGACGTTGGCTACTAGAGTCGACTACTCGACTGAGTAGTCCTTACTCGACCGAGTATTGTCTTATACTCGACCGAGTAGTCCTTCCTCGACCGAGTATTGTCTTATACTCGGCCGAGTGTTTCTTTTGTGGAGGATTGTTACATTTTGAGCCGTAGGCTTTTGTGCTTACGTTTCGTTGTTTCTTATCAGCTCAAAATGCCGCCCAAAAGAACCTGATGCGTGTCTTTTATATAAGGTTTTCACCTCATTTTCACACGCATTTCTTTACTTTTTATGTAGCATCTAGCTACAAATGCCCCCGAATATCCTACTTTGGTTCGTTTTATGTAATTTGCAGGAATTAACCGAATAGGAGTTAAATCGAGCCTAATTTGTCCCAATTGCATGCATTCATTCAGAATAAGGAGCCGGAGCTTGGAATCTAACATTTTGGAGATGCGTGAACTGGTTTCGGAAGGCATTTCAAGTCTAGGTTGCCTATATAGCTCGATCGAGTAGTTTTCTGCTCGATCGAATGCTTCATATACTCAAGATTGATCGATCGAGTAGTTTAAGGAGTTAATCGAGGAGGTTTTGCAAGAACTGCTCGATCGAGTGGTTTATAACCACTCAATCGAGTGGTTTGGTGTTCATTTGCTCGATCGAGTAGTTTATTTTCACTCGATTGAGTGGTTTGTCCTGCTTTAGTTAATTCCCGCCTAATTATTTTATGGGCTTTTGTAATTAGTCCATGGATTAGGTTTTAGGATGGATTTTTCGTATAAGTTAGAGGGGAGGGACTACGTTACTCTCTCTCTGCTCACGTTCGTTTTACTCTACCTAAGACTACTGTTCTTGGATTTTTGTTCTTCCTTTACACTTTGCTACTCGGATTTGGATTTGGCGATTGGTATTATTATTCTACTTTTACCTTTAATCTTATTTATTGCTTAAATTCCTTCCCTCTTTTAATTGTTACCATAATTGCTTTAATTCAATCCTTATTAGTTCTATCATCATGTTTAGTTTTAATTATCTATTTGTCATTATTGTTAATTCGATGGTAATGAGTAGCTAATTCCCCCTACTAAGACTATAGGGGATCCATAATCATGAGGGAATAGTAGTCGATTTATTAGGTTAATGCGGGTGTAATCTTTGTTGTTTAAATGCTGCAATTAATTCTATCTGTTTGATTGAGTCGACGCGATTAGATATTTATATCTTAGTGACCCTTGACCTGGACCGAAAGGTTGGAAAAGATGAGACTAGTAGCGAGCAATAGGGTATTGTAGTGAGGGCGAAAGCTAAGCTATTTACGCTTTAGGGTGAATTAAGGACCGAAAGGTGACGTTCGCTACCCCTTAGATCGTATTTGCATTAATCTGAGACCTAGATTACTTGACTGAATGATTATGGTGAACCGTCTGTCTTAGCTGTTCCCCCTTATCTGATTAATTCCTTCCTCTTATTTTCTTTTCCTTATTCTTCTTAGTTTAGAACATCATATTTAAAACCCCCCCAATTCAGTTGCCTTGACGAATTTAGATTTAGCTGACATTTTCCTACCTCTCTGTGGATTCGACCCGACTTCCCTAGCTATATTAGTTTGAGCCAGTTGGTATTTTTGACAGGTACGCGACAGACGAGTCAAATTTTGGCGCCGTTGCCGGGGAGGTGGCGCAATTTTGTTGCTTTAATTAAGTTTGTCCCTTGTCTCAAGGAATTTATTCCTTGAGGCTGATCTCATTTCTGCAAAGTTTTGATTAGTTTTGCAGGTTAGTTGTTGCTTTGAAAGTTTAATTGCCAGGATGCCTACGATCACGGAGCATATAGAGCCACGTGGTAGATGTGGCATGGAAGGGCATGACCCTATCGGATGCATGGAAAGTGTAGAGCGCGTTCTTGCTTATCAGAAATACAAGCAGGGAGTTCCTTTCTCTCAGTTGTATGAAGAAATAAAGAATGTCTCTACCCCTTCCACGCCATCCCCGCTACCGATTCCTCCTTCTGCAAGTGAAGAAATTGCCGAATTAAAATCTATTATGATGAGTATATCACGGCAATCTGAAACGGTCATATCGGAATTGAAAGAACAAGTCGCGCAGTTAACACTCGCGAAAGACCAAACCAAGATTCTTCCAATATGTGATCCAGTCAGTGCAATGAATTTTCAAAATGACCTTACTCATGAAGAAGACGAGGTTTAGATAGCTGAAGATACCCCGGAGGACGATTTAGATGAATTCTTAACCGAAATACTTGCAGCGTGTAATCAAGACACTCGATCGAGTGATTTCTCTACTCAATCGAGTGAATCAATTCATCATATCACTCGATCGAGTGAAATTAATGGTCGATCGAGAAGTGCAGAATTTAATGTTGGTCGATCGAGTGATAATCTTACTCGATCGAGTAACTTTGCTGAAGAAATCACTCGATCGAGTGATGAAACCGGTCGATCGAGTGAAACAGAAGAAGAGAATGGTCGATCGAGTGATATAAGTACTCGATCGAGTGCTTTAAATGGCGGAGACCCTATATTACTATCTAATGCCGCTACCGTGTCATCTTCCCCTGCTGTGGAGACGTCGCGCATTGATAAAGGTAAAGGAAAAGTTGCGGGTTCACTCGTTTCTACCAGGGTACCCTTTCCAGGCCGTCTGAAGGACGCAAAGATCGAGCGACAGTACGGTAAGTTTGTGGACATTGTGAAGAACCTCCAGGTAACTATCCCTCTTTCCGAACTTGTTACTCAGGTACCCACTTACGCTAAATTTATGAAAGATATTGTGACGTGTAAGAGAAATTTGAGTGAATTTGAGACGATTTCATTTATGGAAGAGTCTAGTAATTTGCTTTTGAATAAGAGTCCGCCTAAAATGAAAGACCCGGGCAGCTTTTCTATTACCTGTATTATAGGCAACATGGTTATTGATAAGGCCCTTTGCGATTTAGGTGCCAGTGTCAGTGTCATGCCCCTTCCTGTCTGCAAGAAACTGAACATGAGTCATTTTAAAGTGACTAACATTACCCTACAGATGGCTGATAGATCTGTTAGGAGGCCCTTATGTGTCTTAGAGGACGTGCCTGTGAAAATAAGCAAGCTCTTTATCCCAGTAGATTTCATTGTTTTAGATATAGCTGAGGACACCCGGACCCAAATTATCTTAGGAAGACCATTCCTTTGTACAGCTGGGGCCGTTATTGATGTCAGACAAGGGCATTTGACTCTTGCAGTAGGGGATGACGCTATCACTTTCAGTCTGCCTAGTACTTTGGCTCGACCAATGATAGAGGATACTTGCTATTCGGTTGATATTATTGACGAGTCTATTTACGACTTCTGGTCGAGTTCTTTTATGAAGGACCCACTAGAAGCCCTTATGCTTTTTGATGAGTGTGCAGATAGGCCAGACGACGATGATGCTGCATTGGAATTGCTTGTTGATGATTTGGATGAGCATGAGGGAGAGCAAGTGAAATAAATGAATAGCACTCTTTGCTCCGTTGAGGTAAAAGTACCGGAACGTAAGCCTCTCCCTTCTCAGCTTAAATATGTTTTCTTAGACGATACAGAGCAATATCCAGTCATTGTTAGTGCCAAGCTTAATGATGATCAGCTGACTTCTTTGTTAGTTGTACTTAAGAAAAACAGGAAAGCAATGGGTTATTCACTGGATGATATCAAGGGGATTAGTCCTGATATTTGTATGCACAGGATAGAGCTGGAGGAAGATCACAAACCTTGCAGGCAGGGTCAGCGCCGGCTGAACCAGAAGATGCAGGATGTTGTGATGGCTGAGGTAATGAAGCTGCTAGATGCAGGTATTATATATTCTGTTGGTAATTCCAAATGGGTAAGTCCAGTACAGGTGGTCCCGAAGAAAGGAGGGACAACTGTAGTTAAGAATGAAAAGAATGAATTAATACCTACTCGAGTAGTGACTGGTTGGCGGATGTGCATAGATTACAGACAGCTTAATGCCGCCACCAAGAAAGATCACTTTCCCCTTCCTTTTATTGATCAAATGGTAGAAAGGTTAGCTTCTCATAAATTTTTCTGCTATTTAGACGGGTACTCAGGGTTCTTTCAGATCCCTATCCACCTAGACGATCAGGCTAAGACTACATTTACTTGTCCTCAAGGCATTTTTTCTTATCGCAGGATGCCTTTTGGTTTGTGTAATGCCCCTGCCACCTTTCAAAGGTGTATGATGGGGATATTTTCAGAGTATATTGAGTCTATTATGGAAGTTTTTATGGATGATTTCAGTGTATATGGAAGTGATTTTTCTAACTGTTTGTCTAACCTTGAGAAAGTGTTGCAGCGCGGCATTGAGGTTAATCTTGTGCTGAACTGGGAGAAGTGCCACTTTATGGTCAACGAGGGAGTTGTTCTAGGGCACTTAGTTTCTGATAGGGGAATAGAGGTTGATAAAGCAAAGGTGGAAGTGATTCAGTAGCTGCCGCCCCCTGTTAATGTTAAGGGGGTGAGGAGTTTCCTTGGTCACGCCGGCTTTTACCGCCGGTTTATCAAGGATTTCTCAAAAATTGCTAAACCACTTACACAGCTGCTACTTAAGGATGCCCCTTTTGTGTTTATCGATGATTGTCTTTCTCGCTTTTAACGGTTAAAGCGAGGCTTTAGTCTCTCGCGCCGATCAATACAAATTCCCCGATTGGGACTTGCCGTTTGAGATTATGTGTGATGCGAGTGACTATGCACGAGGAGCGGTGCTAGGCCAAAGGAAAGACAAGGCTTTGAATGCTATCTACTATGCGAGCCGAACTCTGGATGAGGCTCAAGTGAAGTACACTACCACTGAGAAAGAGCGGCTAGCTGTAGTTTATGCCTTAGAGAAGTTTTGTACTTATTTAGTTGGGTCAGAAGTCACTGTTTTTACTGACCATGCAGCTTTGAGGCATCTCCTTGCTAAGAAGGAGGCTAAACCACGGCTACTGAGATGGATACTCCTCCTTCAGGAGTTTGATTGCAGATTAAGGATAAGAAAGGAGCTGAAAACGTTGTAGCTGATCACTTGTCGCGACTGATGCGACAAGAAGGGGAAGATTCTCTACCTATTGATGATTCTTTTCCTGACGATACCTTAATTGCTGTTATATCATCTATTGTTAACCAAGAACCTTGGTATGCAGATATAGCTAACTTCGTTGTCAGTGGCAAGCTGCCGCCTGACCTTTCTCATCAGCAGAGGAAGCGTTTTCTGTATAACGCTAAGTAGTACTTCTGGGATGATCCTTACTTGTTTAAGGAATGTGCAGACGGTCTCTACAGATGGTGTATTCCGCAGTGGGAGACCAAAATAGTCCTGGAAGGCTATCACTCCTCTTCATATGGTGGTCACCACGGTCCATCGCGCATCGTGGCTAAGGTACTTCAGTCTGGTTTTTACTGGCCTTCTTTGTTTGCTGATGCTAGGTCTTTTGTTTCAGCTTGTGATGCTTGCCAACGATCAGGGAACATTTCAAAGACATGAGATGCCACAAAACGGCATCTTAGAGGTTGAGGTCTTCGATGTCTGGGGCATTGATTTTCAAGGACCGTTCCCATCCAGTAAAGGTAACAGGTATATCTTAGTGGCTGTAGACTATGTGTCGAAATGGGTTGAGGCAATTGCCTCACCTCATTCTGATGCTAAGACCGTGATAAAGATGTTTAAAAAGATCATATTCCCCCGATTTGCTGTCCCTAGGGTCGTCATTAGTGATGGGGGAATGCATTTTAAGGAAAAGAAACTCACTTCTTTTCTGTCTAAAGTTGGTGTCCAACACCGGCGTGGTTTGGGGTATCACCCCAAACTAGTGGTCGGAGTTGAGGTCTCTAATCGCGAGCTGAAAGAGATCTTGTCAAAGGTAGTTTCTAAATCACGGAAAGACTGAGTCTTAAGTTAGATGACACATTATGGGCCTCTGAATCGCCTTTAAGACACCAATTGGTGCATCACCTTATAGGCTAGTTTATGGAAAATCGTGTCACTTACCTGTTGAATTAGAATGTAAGGCTTGGTGGGCAATTTGTGAGCTTAATTATGATCCTAAGTTGTGTGGTCAGAATCGTCTTTTGCAGCTAAATGAGTTGGAAGAATTTAGGCTTAATGCCTATGATAGCTCGCACATTTACAAAGAAAAGACGAAGAGATGGCATGACAAGAGAATCTTACCTCGTGAGTTTCATGTTGGGCAAAAGGTGCTGCTGTTTAATGCCCGATTGAGATTATTCCCTGGCAAGCTGAAGTCCAGGTGGAGTGGCCCTTATACGGTGATGGCTGTTACCAAATTTGGATCCGTGGAGCTTGAAGATTCCGAGGGTCACAGGTTCAAGGTGAATGGCCAATATGTAAAGCAATACCACGAGGCGAACGAAGCAGACAATCGTGTTGAAGTCTTGCACTTCGACGAGCTTGACGCGCCAGTTAATTGATACCAGAAAGGTCGTGCGGGACCTCTTAAACCAGCGCTCTCCGGGAGGCAGCCCGGACTGTTTTATTGTACTTGTGTTGAACATTTTATTTTCTTTAGCTTTACGTTGAACTTTAGACGCTATTTTACGAACTTCTTATGCTTTTCTAGCTTTGGAATGCGTGTTTTGCAGGACACAGTACTCGATCAAGTGGTTTTAGGCTCGATCGAGCACTTTTTGGGGAAGTTGTCACTCGATCGAGTGATAATTGTCCTCGATCGCCCAAAGTCAATATCACGCTTACTCGATCGAGTGGTTTTATACTCGATCGAGTTTTTCCCTGCACCAGTTCACTCTATCGAGCTGTTCTAAGCGCTCGATCGAGCAGTTATGCTTCCCAGCTGCTGTTTTACGTCTATGGAGCTACTGCTTGACTTTCTTTGACCTCCCATGTTCATGGTCGGTTTGGGGAGGTTCCTCCTTACGATGTTTTGTAAGTTTTCCGACTCCATTTATCCCTTTCTCTTCAGTTTGCATTTCTTTCCCTATTTTTGGTACAATGAGGGCATTGTACGGTTTGGTTTGGGGAGGTATGCATCCATATCCGTGTTTACATGTTTTCTTGCATTTTTGCTTTCACGTTTATTGATTTCCGCATGCATTGTTGCTTTAATTAATTCAAAAAAATCATAAAAATTCAAAAAAAATTCACGTTTAAATTGAGTCGGAACATTTGAACACTGACGCTACATTGAATCTTTACTCGAGCCTTGCATATTCTTGACATTTAGTTGGCATGATTATGTGCATAATCTACGAGTTTTTGTTTCTTTCTTATCTGAACGAATAGACTTGAATCATTATGTCGGCAACCTACACTACATTCTGAGGTTAGAGCTTTATAAACTAGCGACATTCATGACCGGTTTCATTTAGGATGTGAGTAGTACTCTCTTTAAGGCATGTAACATCAATTTGCATAAGCATAAGTCTAGTCTTCTTAATACCTGTATGCATTCGGTCTGTGGATGGTGACACATGTTAGGAGAGGCAGTCCCCTTTATTTCATTCTACCCATGAGCCCCACATAGCCAAATTGCCTTTTTGTCCTATTAACTACTTTCTATAATACTTCCTACCCTAGCTGAGCTAGTGACGAGTAGTTCTTGGAATGTTCTATTGCAATATGGTTATTTTATCTGATTTCAGAAGATGGTGGAAGAATTGAAGGGAAAGAAAAAGAATGTTGAATTATTGAAAAAAAAAATAAAAGAAAAGAATTGAGAAAAAGACGAAAAAAAATAAAAGAAAAGAATTGAAAAAAAAACGAAAAAAAAAAGAAAGAATCATATGTGAAGAAAAAAAAAATGAGAATTGTATAATGATTTAAACTCCCATGTCTTATTTATATCTTATGGGGAGTTGACGATTCTTGGTGTTTTGTGAGTTTAGTGCATAAATTTTTGCACCGTTTCATCTTGCTATTTTGTGTACGAAGTTGGGATGCACTCTATGTTTGGATCCGTTGTTGCTAGCCTGGCTATTAACTCCACACATCCAAATTCATCTTAGCCCCTTCCTACCCATTACCTCACTTACCCAAATGTAAGTCCTCGGCATGTGTCTTGGTCATTAGTATGGTTGGAATGCATATGTACGGTTGTAGAGACTTTATTCATGTTAACTGCATGCATGTTCTTATAGGTCGAGTTAGGTGAGTGTCTCTACTTCTTTCTATCTCTCGCATATATACTTACCTTGTGCCTAACTTTGAGTGACGAGCGGCCCGTGAGAGTCCGACATCTTTTGAGTCTTGCAAGGTCGACGGTTCAGTATGTTTGAAACATTGATTTAACTCGTTTGCACTTCTCATTTGCCATTTTGTCATTTTTTCGCATTAAATTGGTTCTAGTGGATGATTTGTAGCTGATGCGTTGGTCCCGTTCCATTGTTTATTCTTAGTTACATTCATATTTGCTTGGGGACAAGCAAAGGTTTGGTTTGGGGAGATTTGATGCGTGTCTTTTATATAAGGTTTTCACTTCATTTTCACACGCATTTCTGTACTTTTTATGTAGCATCTAGCTACAAATGCCCCCGAATATCCTACTTTGGTTCGTTTTATGTAATTTGCAGGAATTAACCGAAGAGGAGTTAAATCGAGCCTAATTTGTCCCAATTGCATGCATTCAAGGAGAATAAGGAGCCGGAGCTTGGAATCTAACATTTTGGAGACGCGTGAACTGGTTTCGGAAGGCATTTCAAGTCTAGCATGCCTATATAGCTCGATCGAGTAGTTTTCTGCTCGATCGAATGCTTCATATACTCAAGATTGATCGATCGAGCAGTTTAAGGAGTCAATCAAGGAGGTTTTGCAAGAAGTGCTCGATCGAGTGGTTTATAACCACTCGATCGAGTGGTTTGGTGTTCATTTGCTCCATCGAGTAGTTTATTTCCACTCGATCGAGTGGTTTGTCCTGCTTTAGTTAATTCCCGCCTAATTATTTTATGGGCTTTTGTAATTAGTCCATGGATTAGGTTTTAGGATGGATTTTTCGTATAAGTTAGAGGGGAGGGACTACGTTACTCTCTCTCTCTGCTCACGTTCGTTTTACTCTACCTAAGACTACTGTTCTTGGATTTTTGTTCTTCCTTTACACTTTGCTACTCGGATTTGGATTTGGCGATTGGTATTATTATTCTACTTTTACCTTTAATCTTATTTATTGCTTAAATTCCTTCCCTCTTTTAATTGTTACCATAATTGCTTTAATTCAATCCTTATTAGTTCTATCATCATGTTTAGTTTTAATTATCTATTTGTCATTATTGTTAATTCGATGGTAATGAGTAGCTAATTCCCCCCTGCTAAGACTATAGGGGATCCATAATCATGAGGGAATAGTAGTCGATTTATTGGGTTAATGCGGGTGTAATCTTTGTTGTTTAAATGCTGCAATTAATTCTATCTGTTTGATTGAATCGACGCGATTAGATATTTATATCTTAGTGACCCTTGACCTGGACCGAAAGGTTGGAAAAGATGAGACTAGTAGCGAGCAATAGGGTATTGTAGTGAGGGCGAAAGCTAAGCTATTTACGCTTTAGGGTGAATTAAGGACCGAAAGGTGACGTTCGCTACCCCTTAGATCATATTTGCATTAATCTGAGACCTAGATTACTTGACTGAATGATTATGGTGAACCGTCTGTCTTAGCTGTTCCCCCTTATCTGATTAATTCCTTTCTCTTATTTTCTTTTCCTTATTCTTCTTAGTTTAGAACATCATATTTAAAACCCTACAATTCGGTTACCTTGACGAATTTATATTTAGCTGACATTTTCCTACCTTTCTGTGGATTCGACCCGACTTACCTAGCTATATTAGTTAGAGCCAGTTGGTATTTTTGACAGGTACGCGACAGACGTGTCAGAACCCCCGAACAGATCCAAGCTTCTGAGATGTCCCTTGATGTGGTTGCTCGTATGATTGAGCAACAAGAGGCTCTCCTTGAAGCTCTTAGAAATGTGGGAAAGGGTAATGAGAAGCCGGTGGATGCTACTCAGCTCAGCATCATCATTGCTCGCTTCAACCCTCCCACATATGAAGGGCTGGGGGAACCAAAAATGCTCGAGAAGTGGCACCGTGAGATTGAAAGTCTCATGGATATGGTTAAGTGCCCCAAAGATATGATCGTTGAGCAGGTAGTATACTACCTGATAGGTGAAGCCGCTGTGTGGTGGCAAAATGTCAAGGAAGATGCTAGAGCCTTTTACCAGGCTGAGGGTTTGGGAGCTATCCCGTGGTCGGGGCTGAAAAGCGCTATAAGAGAGCAGTTTGTGCCGGAGCATATCCGACACAAGATGAGATCTGAGTTTGATTCCTTCACCATGTCAGAAGAGATGACAGTCATTGAGTACTATCATCGGTTCCTAGAGCTATCTCGCTATGTTGAGGACATGCAGCTGGGATAGAGGGGTTTGGCTCTCCATTTTGAGAGGGGTTTATCTGCCAAGATCGTGAGCCGTATGCCAGCTGGGGTTGCTACTGACCTTAAAGAAGTGTACCTAAGAGCGGGCCAAGCTTAGAGAATGGTAGATCTCTCAAGGGAAATCAATGAGAGAACTGCTGCTGAAAAGAGGAAGGCTGATAGTAGAAGCAACAGTCAGTCGGGCAACAAGAAGGGAAACTTCAACCATACAAAGGCTTTTTCTGGTGGAGCTAGTTTCTCAGGGGGATCTCGTGGTTAGGGAAAGACTGGAGGTCGGAGTCTGAGTGACAACTCCAGCATCACATGCTTCAACTGTGGTGGAGGAGGCCACAGGAGACGGGAATGCACAAGTTACAGGCCCGTCACTGGTTCAGGAGCTCAGTAGGGAAATTTCTCTCAAGGGCTAACTCAGAGTTTTGCTAGTAACCGACCGGGTGGATCATGGGGCAACAGAGGTGGAAAGGGCAACCAGGGCAGTTATAACCGCAGTGGTGGTGGGTCATATCAGCGTCAGAACAACAGCACCACCCAAGATTCAACAGCCAAGCCAAGTACCTCCAACGCTTCGGTTCTGGGTGGAGGACAGAAAAACAGTGGGATGCTTTTCATGATGGACAAACAGGAAGCGCATAATGATTCTCATGTAGTTACCGGTACCTTTCTCGTTCATAATGTACCATCCTTTGTTTTGTTTGATTCGGGGGCTACACATTCTTTTGTGTCTAATAGTCATGCTTTGTCCATGGTTTTGGGGAAGTTTGAGGTTGTAAAAGATGATGTGTTTATAGCTTCAGGGGAGTCTGTGTCATGTCTCAAGTTGTATAAGGGAGTGTCGATGGTGGTTGGAGAGGTAGATTTACCGGTAAACCTGTTAGAGTTTCCTATGGATGGGTTTGAGGTGATTGTCGGGGTGGATTGGCTGGGTAAGTAGGATGCCAAGATAGATTGTTGACAAAAGAGAGTGTCCTTAAAGGTTCCTAGGGGTGTTAGGGTGTCCTATAGAGGGTTTGTGGTAAAACCTAAGTGTAAGTTCATAGCTGCGATGACTTTAAAGTCATGCTTGAGGAAGAAGTGCTCCTTGATTCTTTGTCATGTGAGAGACCGCCGTGTAGAGCCGTAGACAGCTGCTGAGATACCTGTGGTGGGAGAGTTTGATGATGTCTTTCCTCAGGAGATACCGAGTTTGCCGCCCAAGAGGGACGTTGATTTCAGTGTGGTGCTTAAACCGGGAACAAGTCCGATATCCAAAGCACCCTACCGTATGGCACCGAAAGAGTTAGCAGAGTTGAAGAAACAGATACATGAGTTGCTAAGCAAGGGTTATATCAGGCCTAGTGTGTCACCGTGGGGAGCCCCAATTCTTTTTGTGAAGAAGAAAGATGGGAGTATGAGACTGTGCATTGATTACAGAGAGCTCAGTCGTGTCACAGTGAAGAACAAGTACCCTTTGCCTAAGATTGATGACCTGTTTGATCAGCTAAGTGGAGCGGGTGTGTTTTCCAAGATTGATCTGAGGTCGGGCTATCACTAGCTGAGGATAGCAGATGAGGATATTCACAAGACAGCGTTTCGATCTCGATATGGTCATTATGAGTACGTGGTGATGCCTTTTGGGTTGACCAATGCACTGTCAACTTTCATGGACTTGATGAACCGGATCTTTAGACCGTTCTTGGACAGGTTTGTGGTTGTTTTCATCGACGACATCTTATTCTATTCTAAGACTAAGGAAGAGCATGAGGAACATTTGAGGATAGTCTTGCAGACTCTGAGGTAGAATCAACTTTATGCCAAGCTATCTAAGTGCGACTTCTGGTTGGAGGAGGTGGCTTTTCTGGGTCATGTGATATCCAAGAAGTGGGTGTCTGTGGATCCTAGCAAGATTGAGGCCGTCACCAAGTGGGAATCACCGAAGAATGTTGCTGAGATTTGGAGTTTCTTAGGCCTTGCTGGCTACTACAGGAGATTTGTGAAAGACTTCTCTACCATAGCACGGCCTATGACATCTTTGATGAGGAAAGAGACCAGAGTTGTTTGAGATCAGAGTTGTGAGACGGCGTTTCAGACCTTAAAGGAACGCTTGACCACAGCTCCTATTCTAGCTTTGCCAGAGGGATGCGAGAACTTTGCGGTGTATACCGATGCTTCAAAGAATGGTCTTGGTTGTGTTTTGATGCAGGCAAGGAAAGTCATAGCTTATGCTTCGAGACAGCTTAAGCCATATGAGGAGAATTACCCTACTCATGATCTGGAGCTGGGTGCAGTTGTTTTCGCTCTTAAGATTTGGAGGCACTACCTTTATGGAGTAACCTTTAAGGTGTTTTCTGATCATAAGAGCTTAAAATATATCTACACTCAGAAGGAGCTTAACATGCGACATAGATGGTGGATGAAGCTAATCGGAGATTATGATATCGAGATCATCTATCACGAGAGTAAGGCTAATGTTGTTGCAGATGCTCTGAGTAGGAAGAGCGTTCATTTGCTATATACGACCATGTGCTTGATGAAGCTGAGGGATGAGGTGTCTAGGATGGGGATCTTTATGTTAACGAAGGGAGATACCATCGAGGATTTGACGATCGAGCCAGAGTTATATGACAACATCAAGAGTAAACAGGAGCTTGATCCTAGGATCCAGGAATGGAAGTCAAGAATAGAGAGTGGGACGGTTTCCAGGTTTTCTATCCATACAGATGGGAGTGTCCGTTTTGATGGGAGATGGTGTGTTCCTGAGGATTCAGAGTTGAGGAGAGTGATCTTGACGGAGGCTCATTGCACTCCTTATTCGGTTCACCCGGGTGGTGACAAGCTTTATAAAGACCTTAAGAAGACTTTCTGGTGGCCAAACATGAAGAGGGATGTAGCTGAGTTTGTGGCTAGATGTTTGACCTGTTAGAGGGTCAAAGGTGAGCAGAGGATACCATAGGGTAAGATTCAGTCCTTGGAGGTACCCGAGTGGAAGTGGGAGTCCATCTTCATGGACTTCATTGTGGGATTGCCTAGGTCACAGCAAGGTAATAACATGATATGGGTGATTGTGGATCGGTTAACCAAGTCAGCTCACTTTGTTCCTATGAAAGATACCTGGTCTAAGATGCAGCTGGCGTTGGGTTACATGAGGCATGTGGTACGGTTACATGGTATACCCAAGGATATCGTTTCTAATCGTGATGCGAGGTTCATATCCAAGTTTTGGCTAGAACTGCAGGAGTTGATGGGTACAACCTTGAAGATGAGTACAGCTTTTCCTCCAGCAAGTGATGGTCAGACAGAAAGAACCATCAAGACCTTAGAGGAAATGTTGAGGGCATATGTCATGGAGTTTGGGGTCAGCTGGGAAGACAGGCTTGACCTGATTGAGTTTTTATACAACAACAGTTATCATACGAGTATCGGGATGGCACCTTTTGAGGCTTTGTATGGTCGGAAGTGCCGAAGTCCAGTTTGTTGGGATGATAGTTTTGAGACAGTTGTTTTAGGGCCACAGTTGGTCCAAGATATGGTTGAGCAGGTCCAGATGATTCGGCAAAAGATGAGAGCAGCTCAAGACCGTCATAAGACTTATGCCGATTTGCACCGTAGAGATATTGAGTTCACGGTAGGTGATAAGGTCCTTTTGAAAGTGTCACCTATGCGAGGTGCAATGAGGTTTGGAAAGAAAGGTAAGCTAAGTCAGAAGTTTATAGGTCCTTATGAGATTTTGGACCGGATAGGCGACGTAGCCTACAGATTAGCTTTGCCACCAGATTTGTATAGAGTCCACAAAGTTTTCCATGTTTCCCAGCTTCGGAAGTATGTGAGTGATCCATCGTATATCCTTGAGATGGAGAACATCGAGCTTGATGAGTCCTTATGCTACGCCGAAGTTCCAAAAGTGATTCTTGATCGCAAGGTTCGTAAGACAAGGAATGGTGAGACGGTCTTACTCAAAGTACTTTGGTCTAATCACAATGTGCAATAAGCCACATGGGAACCCGACGAAGCCATGCGAGAACGTTTTCCTAGTCTTTTTGATCAGGTATGTATGGTTACGGGGACGTAACCATTGTCTTTTTAGGGGGGTAGGAGATGGTCGCGTGTGTGTTGGTTTTATTTTGAGTCGGGTTAGTGAGTCTTGTGGTGCCTTGTGTGATTCTTTGGCATTGATAAATGCTTATTTGGGAAGTATTTTTGTGTTTGTGGTGTCTTGTTGTGTTTTGTGGTGTCTTGTTTTAGGGTGGTGTGTGAACTTCGGGACGAAGTTCTTTTTAAGGGGGGAAGACTGTAATACTACGGATTTTCTTAAGTTGAATACTCGACCGAGTAGAGCCTACTAGGCCGAGTAGTGTCAAGAGTGTAGTCTGTTTGGGTTCTGCCGAGGAATACTCGGCCGAGTATAGTGAATACTCGACCGAGTAGAGGATACTCAGCCGAGTATACACTTTACTCGACCGAGTATCCAGTCTGGCGAGTAGTAATTCAGCGGTTTGAGGCGGGAGTGTTTAGGGTTATTTTATATTCAAAGCCAGTTTCTAAAACTTCATTTCTACCCTAATCACTTTACGGTTTCCCTAATCACACTCTAATCACTCCTCAAATTATTCCCTAATCTCCTTGTGTGTGCATTCGTCGTGGTCCTTGCGTGTAATCTCTCATTCTACGGTTGGTAAATTTATTCCCCATGTCATTTATGTTCTTTTAGGGTTACTGTATGTATTGAATTGGGGATATGGGGGATTGTACAATATGTAATTGTGCTATGTGGTTATTGTATAGGAGAAGACTTCATAGAAGAGCCTTTCTGATTGTTCGGTTTCCGTCTGCTCTTGATTGCTAGGGTAGGGTTTTCCCTACTCAGTTTACTGTTAATTGATTAAGACATAATTGTGTTGTGAATATTGTTATTTGCTGATCATCGGTGTACGGGATTTGTTGTGATGGTGTTGGTGTGGAGATGTTGTGACAGCTGTGAGGCTGTGTGTGTTGTGTTTGTGGTGGAGTCACTTGCGGGAGTGGCTTCACACCCTAGTTCGCCCTCCGTGGAACCCGCCACGGGAGGGGATGTGCACATTAAGGGATAGGAATTGTTAGTCGCTCGTTGATGAGCTGGACTAGGTGGGATCGGCTGCGGTCACCCACTGGCGGCGAGGATTACCTGTTGCGATGGGTAATCTGACAGGGCTACACACTTTGGTGTGTAGTCGGTTACTGTGTGAGATCGGGAGAATGGGGGTGGAGGATGATCAGCTGGTCACCTTGTTTGTTTGTCTTATTGATGTGACCATAATTAGAGGATATTTAGTCCCCGAATTAGCCTTGTTCCCATGCGTTTTAGTGCATATTTGGTTCATTTATTGTCTTTAATTCATTGTTTTGCGTATTCTTTGAGGTTTTGATCCCTTAGTAGGAAATGAGTGCAAACCTTGCATTTTCATGGCAAAATGAGGCTAAATTGATTTAATTCAATGACCAAGCATCAAGGAGAGACAAGATTAAAAGGCCTTTGTACATACTATAGTAGATGGGCAATGATGAGAAAATATCCTTGCATCCCCGAGGAAATCCCCAAGGATTTTATGAAGAAAAAGGAAGAAAAGAAGAAGAAACAAGACTGCCCAGTAATCCGTGCGTCTTACCCTAAAGACGCCCGTCTCCACCACCACAATCCGTGCGTATTCACTCAAAGACGCCCGGGCAAAGACTCCAGAAGACGCCCGTCTTCACTCCAAGACGCCCGGGCAGAAACCACCAAATCCGCCCGTCCCGTGCTAAAGACGCCTGGATTCCCAGACAGACCCATTTCGTCTTCTTCCAGCTTCAAGGAAGAATGCACATGTTTTTCTAGAGACCGGAGTCTCCCTAGAGACCGGAGTCTTTCCAAAAAGACCGGCGTTTCCTCAACAAGGGACTTAATCGTCATTTAAGCCCTTAGTCAACCCTAATTCATCCACCTAATCCCCACTATAAATACCCCATTAGTCTAATTAGAAGAGCATGTTCTTCTTAGGAATCTTTAGAGTAGTTAATATCAATCAAATCTCTCTTTAATCTTGTAATCAACAATTAATCAAGTTTTAATACAAGTTTTATTTCCTTAATCTCTCTCTTGTTCATCCTTTGTTTTGGGTAATTGAAGATTATTTGGGTTATTATTGGGAGATTGACAACCTCTCAATCAAGCATGAAGTACTTCTTTTATTCTTTACTTTATTATTGGAATCATTAGTAGGTATAATTCTCTTAATCCCTCTTTAATTATTGTTAATCACTTTCATTTATTCATCATGTTTCACTTTGTTGGTATGATTGACAACCTTGCTAGCATGTTCAACATGATAATGAGTGAGTAGTTCCTTAGCTAGGGTTAATGGGTAATTAGGGGAAACCAACATGGGGAATGATTCATGCTTAAATTAATATGCTTTTATAGTTTATTTGCTTGCTTGTTGTGATCTCAACTCATGCACATGTTATGTTTGATTAAATGTGAGCCTATAAATCCTTGCATTTTTTACTCATCACCTATCTTTTCAATGAGACTTGTAAGACATAAACCAACTCGAGTCTTATTAGACCATGCATGTTGTTGAGTAGGGAAGACTAAGTCGACTTGTAGGTGTTGTACAATCTAATCGATTCGGCTCCGGGACCCAAACTTTCCTAGGATTGTAAGATATAAACCAACTCGATCCATCACAACAATAATTGATTGCTTATAACTTGAGAATATGTTTGTATGATCAATTCCCATGAATCCCCTATGACCCCATGACACCCTAGTGCTTTTTATCAATTGTTTACATCCCTTTTAATTCATCTTGCTTTTTCACTTTCATTGCTATTTAGTTTAGTGATCTTCTACATCAAACCCCAATTGTGACACCCCTAAGACACCACTAGTTGCAATAGAAATCTCATCTCAATTCCCGTCCCTTGGGATCCGACCTTTACTTGCCTCTTTACTAATTGTAGAGTTGTTTGTGAAGTTATAAATTGTGTTTTGGTTTAGGTGTTCCTAACGACAAGTAACCGAAAGATTTTAGTCCCGACCAAAAATGGCGCCGTTGCTGGGGACGGTGTTAACTTGATTTAGATTTTCTTATATTGTTATTAGTTGTGTCTTGCTTTGCCTTGGGGAAGTAAAACTCCTCAAGGTTTGTTCTATTTGTTTTGGAGTTGTTTGATATTTTGCATGTCTAGAAGGTCACAAGGTTACTTGTTACCCTTTGATCGCGAAATTGAGAGAACTTTGACAACCAATAGAAGACTTGCTAAGAGAACTTTGAGAGGTATTGGTGAGGTTGTAGATATTCAACCAAATACTATTGAGTTCATCAACCCTTTTGCAAGAGAAGGTGAGGAGAACCCAATACAAAATCCAACACAAAATCAACCCACAATGCCTAAGTTTTCATCACATTCCGTACCCACCGAGGAGAACCTACCCAATGGTACTCCAACACCACAACATCTAACCGGAAATTTTATTGCCAAATCCGCATTTATCAAATTAGTCGAAAGAAGCCAATTTGGGGAGATGCCTAGTGAAGACCCTCATTTTCATATGGAGACTTTTTGTGACTATTGTGATGCGATTTCTCAAACCGGTGTAACTCAAGACCAAATTCGATGGGTCTTATTTCCTTTTTCTCTAATTGGCACCGTGAAACAATGGTTGAAAGGCCTAGATAAGGCTACTCTCGGAATTGATTCTTGGAAAAAGTTGGCTCTAGCTTTCTACAAAAAGTTCTATCCACCGGAAAAGACTAACATGCTAAGAGCTCAAATCACGGGCTTTAAGCAAAGGGATGAATAATCTTTGTATGAAGCTTGGGAGCGATTTAAGGGAATTTGTCGCTCATGTACTCACCATGGACTTAGCGAGTGGTTCTTGGTACAACAATTTTGAAACGGTCTTTATGAATATTCAAGGATCATTCTCAACATGGGATCAAATGAAATGTTCACCGAAGTTGATGACAATCAAACTTGGAACAAAATTGAGGAAATGGCGGTCCATAACTCACAATATAGTAGACCTCGCAAGGCTACTAGAGGAGGAAAGCATGAAGTGGACTCCATTACTCAATTGGGTGCTCAACTTAGTGCTCACATTGATACCATCAATTTGATGTTTGAAAAAGCTATGGCTAGACTAGAAGAAGCCTCAAAATCACCAAGGCATCATGTTAATGCCATGACGGCATCTTCATCAATCCCAAGTGGGATATGTGACAATTGTGGAACTTTGGGACATGACCAAAGTGAATGTAGGGGAACAAATGAACATGTGAATGCTTTCCAAGCATACAAGAGTGGTACCCCTTATTCAAACTATTACAATGAATACACCAAATTCCATCAGAATATTTTATACAAAAGCCAAAATGTTCAAAACGCTCAACCAACATACACCCCACCTCCCATGAGAAACCAAAATCAAAGACCCTTTTACAACCAAAACCAAGGTTACCAAAATCAATCTCCATACAATCAACAAAATGACCAAGGTTTTGATGTTCAAAAAGAGGTCCTCCAAATGCAAAAGAATCAACAAGAGTTTTTCACTCAAATGCAAAAGGATAGTCAAGCAAAGGAAACCACCATCAACAACATCCTAGCTCACACCAAAATGTTGGAAACCCAATTGACTCAACTAGCATCTTCAAGCTCACAAAGACAAAAGGGATAATTACCACCTCAAAGTAATCCACCAAGACATGAAACGGTTAGTGCCATTCACTTGAGGAGTGGTACAAGGTATGAAGCACCGAAGAAGCAAGTTGAGGATGAAGTTGTGGAAGCTAGTGAAATTGTGCAAAACTCCAAGGATGGAGAACCATCAAAAGAAGAAATTTCAAAGGAAAATGAAGACAAGATCAAGGAGAAGGAGCCCATTGTGATTAGACTTCCTTTTCCGAGTCATCAAGCCAAGCCCAAATTTGATGACCAACTTGGAAAATTTATGGAAATTGTGAAGAATTTGGAAGTCTCAATTCCTTTCACGGAATTAATCAATCACGTGCCGGCCTATGCAAAATACATGAAAGACATCCTCACAAAGAAGAAGTCGATCCGGAAGCTTGAGACTATCACCTTCACTAAGGTGAGTAGTGCAATACTTCAAGGGAGTTCACCTCCAAAACTAAAATATCCGGGAAGCTTCTCAATACCGTGTACCATTGGCGACACCACGATCAACAAAGCCTTATGTGATCTAGGGGCTAGTGTGAGTGTTATGCCGTACTCAGTGAGTAAAAGGTTGGGGATGGGAGAGCTTAAATGCACCAATATCACACTCCAAATGGCCGATAGATCGACGAAGACACCATTAGGCATATGGGAAGATGTTCCCGTAAGAATTGGGAAATTTTTCATCCCGGTGGACTTTGTCATTGTTGACATGGAAGAAGACTCCAACATTCCAATCATTCTAGGAAGACCTTTCTTACACACCGCGGGTGCGGTGATTGATGTGAAGCATGGAGAGCTCACTCTAAAAGTGGGAGATGAGAGCATAACTTTCAATCTTGACAAGACCATGAGAGCTCCCTGTTTGCATGAACCATGTTTTATGGTTGATCATTATAGCCGGAAGGATGATAGGAAGAAGTCAGAATTCCAATGGAAGAAGAAAAGTGAAGATGCTCCATTAAAAGCGCAAGTGAATTATAACAAAGAGAGCTTGAAAAGCTCACCAAAGTCAAGCAATGAAGAGGATGGCCTCATTGGCCAAGACAAGAAAATGGGAGAGTTGTCTCCATCAACTCAAGAGATCTTTAGTGATCAAGTAGATGAAGTTTGTGGTCTTTGGGACAATGAGTTTGAAGGGATTTTCAATCCCTATATTCGCAATGCTATCGATCAAGACTGACAACAAGGGCAAAGGTCTATTGAAGATCTTTATCATGATAATGAACAAGCTTTTGATTACTTCTTCAAGGTGTTGAGCAACATCAACAACACCTTGGACATGCCCCCATGACATCTCACTAAGGAAGAGAGTTTGGTGGAGTCCTCCCTAAACCACCATTTGTAAATATTTCTAACTCCCTAACTCGCATTTTAATTCTTACATTGCATTTTTGTCATTTTTGGATTTTTATGCTTTGATCAAGATAATTATCATTTTTGAGAGAAGTGAGGGAGGGACTAATAATTCAATTGATGTGTAGTGCTTTAGCTTAGTGTGGGGATAGCAATTGCCTAGGCTATTCATGCCTTAGTAGTGCCCCCACAATGAAGAACACGAGATTTGAAGAATGAAAAATGACAAGGGATATGCAAGTACACGGATGGAACTGAATCCGGGTAAAAGGGGCAGAATCCGAGCGTCTTCATGGGAATCCGCCCGTCTTCAGGCAATCCGGGAATCTTTGTCAGAATCCACCCGTCCATCTGAGCTGAAATTTTGAAATTTTGGGACTGTTGATAAATCCGAGCGTCCTGCAAGAGAATCCGCCCGTCTTCAGAAAGACGCCCGTCCTGAAAGGAAAGTCGCCCGTCTTTTTGGCTTTGAAAAACAAGAAAACTCACTGGAAGAGAATCCGCCCGTCTTCAGGAGAAGACGCCCGTCTCCCCCTGCTATTTCAAATTTTTCGGGTATTTTAAATACCCCATCCCCCATTCATTTATTCATTCCTTCATTCAAAACACTACCCATAAACTCCAAAACTCAAAACCCTCATCCTCTCCATCACCAAAACAAGATTTCCTCAACCACATTCATCAAAATCAAATCAAATCATCCTTCTAACAACAATTAATCACTCCTCTTTCAACAAAAATCAAACCAAGCACCAAAATCTTCAACCTTTGAGTCGATTTTTGAAATTATAAAGGCAAAGCCTTTCACCTTAAATTCGATTTGGGTTTACTTGGAAATTGAAGATTTTCACTTTTTTCATGGTTCAATCATCAATGGCAAGGACAAAAGGAGCAACAAAGGCACCTAAGGCAAATGCACTCTCAACAAGACAAAAGATTCTTCAAGCAAAGAAAGCCTCATTGGCTATGGTGGTAGCTAGCTCAAACTTGGAAATTCAACAACAACAACCTCCCTTGGAAGCAACAACATTAACAACTTCGGAAATTGCTCAACTTTCGAACTATCCGGAGGTAATTTTCATTTCTAACTCCCATAGGGACACATTTGCCAAGTATGCTAAAAAATCCTTTCAATCCACCAAGTTTATTTGTGAAGATGCCTTGAATAAGTTGGGTGTCCTTGAGCAAACTAAACCCTTCTTTGAAGCCATGGGGTTGGGAAAATTGTTTGCTACAAAAGAATTGACATACCCCTCCCTTACCTTAGAATTCTTGAGTTCTTTGAAAGTTACTAAGGTAGAAACAAGAGAAAACATCGAGTTACGCCTAGCTAATGTGAGTAGGCGCATCACCTTTGATGAATTGGGTAAAGCATTGGGTCTTAGTGATTCACCTAGTTATTTCAAGAATCCCGGAAAGTATGACCTCACTCCTCTTTGGGAGGCGATTTTCGGAAGGAAATTTGAGAACTATCATGCTAGTCGCGCTCTATTAGTCCACCATCCGGGCATTAGAGTGTGGCATAAGGTCATTGGGAATACCATCATTGCAAGAAAAGACACCAACCACTTTACCAAGCTCGATTGTGTTCTTCTTGAGTCGGCCTTAAATATTGGAAGAGAATTCACCAAGCCTTACAATTCTCTAAGGCTTTTGGTGGAAAGATGGCTAAATGTTGATTGTGGGAAGCAAGGCACCACCGTTATTGTAAATGGAGGTCTAGTCACTCTTTTGGCTAAGTACTTTGATCCGAATTTCAACAAGGATAGCAAGTATGTAGCGAAAAAGGGGGGTCATCTCATTGATATGGATGCTATGATTAACAAGTACAAGTGGGTCACTCATAACCCTCTTGACACCAAGTATGGGTGGCTCACTAATGAGGCTAGATCTTTTACTTTGCCTTCTAATATTTGTCGTTTGAGTGTCCATCGGGCCAACTACCTCCTTCCCCTCTCAAAAGAAGCCGAATACATCATCCGACAACAAAGGGATGAAGTTGAAATGCCCTCCTCCTCCAATGTCACACCACCCTATCCTTTCAAGTACCAAGAGTTCAAACCCAAAGTTGTTGAAGCAAATAAAGATTATATGACTCTACTTATGCAAGAGATGCACAAGCAAGCTTTTAAGGATCGGGAAGATGCTTACTTAGCCCAATATCCACCCCTCCTTCATTTAGCTAGGCAAGGACTACTTGATCCTTCATGTCCTTTGCCTAGTTGGGCGGATAGGGAAGTCTTCTTTCCGAGTGCATCTAGGGGTGAGATTCCGGGTGACGATGAGGTTGTCGGTGATGAGGTTGTTGATAGCATTGAGGAAGAGGCTAGTGAAGAAGAAGAAGAGGATGATGAACAAAGTGAACAAGAATGTGAATAGGGAAGTGGTGATGAGTGCACTTCTACTGAGGAAGATGATGATAATGATTATATGGTGGAAGACTAGCAAGCTTTGGAGGCTCCTACCCTCTTGAGGTTTGCTTACTTCTTTCTTTGTTTTATTTACTTTATCTTGATCATGGTTGGAGTAGTCCTAGCAACATAGAGGACTAACATCTCGGCCCCTTTGAGGTGTTCTTATTTCATTGTTCCCACTTTTGAAAATCCAAAATGACAAATTTAGTTTCATGCATTGCATCTTGTGTGCATGGACTACCCCAACTTTAAGACATTAGAAATAATGTCTAACTCGGTTTGGGGAAGTACATGCATACGCAACGGGAGGTAATCTAAATTACGCTCTCCGTCATAAACAAAAACCCTTGCATCATGTAGTGTAGATTAGTGTAGCTTGCATTTAGAGTAGAATTCATGCATCATGCTTGCATGATTTCCCATCATTTTGGCCATTGAGGACAATGCCCATATTAGTGTGGGGATGGAGAATTCTAACTTAACTTTTATTCAAAAATAAAAAAAATTGAAAAATTTCGAAAAACCATAAAAATTTGAAAATTTGAAAAACCAAAAACCAGTTCATTTCCTTTGTAGTGTAGTCATGTATATATTGTTGTATATATTGTGTTTGTTTTATCCTTGTTCACATTGATCGACTACGCCACATCCGAGACATGAGGATATTGAAGACCGCATGGTATGATCTTTCCAATCGCATTTTTCCTCTTTATGTTAATGATTATGTGGCTTTATTTGATTGATGCGGTATAACAATGTGAACTTAGGACTTGCATTTAGTTTAAATAACATATTAGTTGGTAGAATCATTTGTATTAGGATGTTTATAAGCTAGTTGCATCATGGCATATAGTTTGCATGTTAGAAAAATTTTGCGAAACCGTCTACTTGGGAAGCTTGACAAGTGTATGTAGGCCCTAGTAGATGCTTTTTCTTCTTAAGACTGTGCTTGTTAGAATGCTTGTAAAACACCCTAGGATGTGTCATGCTAGTCTCCTTTGACCCATGGATTAAGGCCTAGTCAAGAGTACCTTGTGGTGTGATAACTCCTTGGCTACCGTTTATTCCAAGGTAACCCTTGAAACCATGCATCCATACATCATCCATGTTCTACCACATTTTTGTCATCAAAGGGAATGGGCACAAAAAGAAATCAATTTGAGTTCAATGAAATGAAAAGCGAAAGAAAGTTTGCAAAAAAAATGCATCAAATGAAAAGAGGAGCAAAAATAGAACTCCTAAAGCTTCAAATATAAGCCACCCTCACTACATATGGGGTGACTTTGAAAATGTTCAAAAGAAATGCAAAGAAAAGTTGAAAGTTGTCAAGTATTGAAATGCCAAAAATAAAAAAGAAATGGCAAGGAAGTGTTCTCAAATGTCAAATGCCACAAGAAATTCGGGGGAAAAACAAAAACAAAAGCAAACAATCAAAGTGAAACTCAAATATCTATTGATCCCTTTATCCATCGTATCCATTTTTGTGCATGGTAGAGAGGGGACGACCCTTCTTCTTGTCTAGGCAAGAGGGGCAATTCCGCGATCCTCCAGTGTTTCTAACACCATAGGGAGTCTACTCTTGACAAAAGCATTTAATGATTGAGGACAAAGGTACCCTAGCTTGACACAATTTGGAGGTGATTTATTGGTATCCTTCTAGGCTTAGTAGTTTAAAGAAATTGCATCTATGAAGGAGTGTGTACCCTTGAATTGCTTCCCTTGTAGATAATTTCCGCCACTTAGATGAGGAAAGTGGCTATTCTTTTGTAGATGCATCCATTACTTTATTTTGTGTGCTTAATGTTTGGATGTGTCGCCATTTTGGCAAGACCCACCTTGCCTTGCAGGAAGGCATCCTACCTCATGGTTGTCTTGTTGTGAGTTGAAGGGGCGGTGTGAGACCCGCTAATTGTCTCATATCGGCTATGTTATTAGGTTAGTTTAAAATAATGGTCCTAGTCTTTGTCACCTCTTTACTCGGGACGAGCAAAGGTTCGGTTTGGGGATATTTGATGTGACCATAATTAGAGCATATTTAGTCCTCGAATTAGCCTTGTTCCCATGCTTTTTAGTGCATATTTGTGTCATTTATTGTCTTTAATTCTTTGTTTTGCATATTCTTTGAGGTTTTGATCCCTTGGTAGGAAAGGAGTGCAAACCTTGCATTTTCATGGCAAAATGAGGCTAAATTGATTTAATTCAATGACCAAGCATCAAGGAGAGACAAGATTTAAAGGCCTTTGTACATACTATAGTAGATGGGCAATGATGAGAAAATATCCTTGCATCCCCGAGGAAATCCCCAAGGATTTTATGAAGAAAAAGGAAGAAAAGAAGAAGAAACAAGACTGCCCAGTAATCCGTGCGTCTTACCCTAAAGACGCCCGTCTCCACCACCACAATCCGTGCGTATTCACTCCAAGACGCCCGGGAAAAGACTCCAGAAAATGCCCGTCTTCACCCCAAGACGCCCAGGCAGAAACAACCAAATCCGCCCGTCCAGTGCTAAAGACGCCCGGATTCCCAGGCAGACCCATTTCGTCTTCTTCCAGCTTCAAGGAAGAATGCACATCTTTTTCTAGAGACCGGAGTCTCCCTAGAGACCGGAGTCTTTCCAAAAAGACCGGCGTTTCCTCAACAAGGGACTTAATCGTCATTTAAGCCCTTAGTTAACCCTAATTCATCCACCTAATCCCCACTATAAATACCCCATTAGTCTAATTAGAAGAGCATGTTCTTCTTAGCAATATTTAGAGTAGTTAATATCAATCAAATCTCTCTTTAATCTTGTAATCAACAATTAATCAAGTTTTAATACAAGTTTTATTTCCTTAATCTCTCTCTTGTTCATCCTTTGTTTTGGGTAATTGCAGCTTATTTGGGTTATTATTGGGAGATTGACAACCTCTCAATCAAGTATCAAGTACTTCTTTTATTCTTTGCTTTATTATTGGAATTATTAGTAGGTATAATTCTCTTAATCCCTCATTAATTATTGTTGATCACTTTCATTTATTCATCATGTTTCACTTTGTTGGTATGATTGACAACCTTGCTAGCATGTTCAACATGATAATGAGTGAGTAGTTCCTTAGCTAGGGTTAATGGGTAACTAGGGGAAACAACCATGGGGAATGATTCATGCTTAAATTAATATGCTTTCATGGTTTATTTGCTTGCTTGTTGTGATCTCAACTCATGCACATGTTATGTTTGATGAAATGTGAGCCTATGAATCCTTGCATTTTTTACCCATCACCTATCTTTTCAATGAGACTTGTAAGACATAAACCAACTCGAGTCTCATTAGACCATGCATGTTATTGAGTAGGGAAGACTAAGTCGACTTGTAGGTGTTGTACAATCTAATCGATTCGGCTCCGGGATCCAAACTTTCCTAGGATTGTAAGATATAAACCAACTTGATCCATCACAACAATAATTGCTTGCTTATAACTTGAGAATATGTTTGTATGATCAATTCCCATGAATCCCCTATGACCCCATGACACCCTAGTGCTTTTTATCAATTGTTTACATCCCTTTTAATTCATCTTGCTTGTTCACTTTCATTGCTATTTAGTTTAGTGATTTTCACATCAAATCCCAATTGTGACACCCCTAAGACACCACTAGTTGTAATAAAAATCTCATCTCAATTCCCGTCCCTTGGGATCCGACCTTTACTTGCCTCTTTACTAATTGTAGAGTTGTTTGTGAAGTTATAAATTGTGTTTTGGTCTAGGTGCTCCTAACGACAAGTAACCGAAAGATTTTAGTCCCGACCACTTATATTGTTTGAGTAATACTGACCTCGTTGTTGTTTGTGGAATCAGCTGTGATCCATTCGGGGATGGTGAGCCGGCTTGAAAGGTATTGCTAGTGGTGAACTTGGGGCAGTCATGGGAGTGTCGTCATCACCAGTCGTAGCATCACCGTCTGAGTCTTAGTTTTGATTTCTTTAGTTGTCCGACATTGGAGTTGTTTTATTGAATCAGTTTGGATTTGGTTGATGTAAGCTTTTACACTTTATGATATTTTAATAAATGTGCTCAGTTCGGACGCTTTTGATATATACTAACCTCGGGTAACCGAGATGGTAACACACTTTCATGGTAGGGTGGTCCTGGTAAGGCACCTTGGTATAAGGGGGTGGTACATGTATGCTGGAGGACAATGAGGGCATTGTCCGTTTTGGTTTGGGGAGGGTAATGCATCCTTTGAGTCTGCATTTGCATTTGTTTTGCATTCACGTTTAATGCATTTTTGTTTGTATTGTCTTTTATTTTCAAAAAAAATGAAAAATTCAAAAAAATAATAGAAAATTCAAAAAAATGAAAAAAAATCACTTTTATTTTTGCATTTAGGGTGAGTCGGAACGGTATATTTCGATGATAAAATTGCACTACTTTTAATCCTTTTTGCTTAAGCCTTGCATAAACTAATATTTTTTTAGCATTGTCTTATTGCATAATCTACGAATTAATGTTAAAATTTAGCTGAACGAATAGACTTGACCTGAAATTTTGGCAACCTACTTATAGTTTTTAAGGATTTAGAGCCGTATAAACTGGTATCATTCATGACCAGTTCATGTAGGATTATGAGTAGTCACTCCTTGCATAACATGTATCATTAATTTGCACAAGTATGTAATTCAATTGTTTATTCCCTGCATACATTCAAGTTAGTGGTCGGTGTCACACGCAGGGAGGTGCTTATTTTCCCTTTTCTTCAATTTTTACCCATAAACTCCACATTTAGCCGAATTTGCCTTTTGACCCTTACCTACATCTCAAACATAGCCTGCCTTGTCAAGCTAGTTTAGTGATTATTTTTGCGGTATATTGTTTATTGAGCCAAATTTGGTTTGTATTGATAATTGGGAGTTAGTAATATGGAGAAGGAAGATGATTATGAAAAAAAGGAAGTTGAAAATGAAAAAAGAAAGAAAGAAAAAAAACAGAAAAAAAAAACGAGAAAAAGAAGGAAAAGAAAAAGAAAAGAAATGGAAAAAGAGTTGAATAATGTTGGTTTGCTCCTATATTTTTATTCTATATCTTATGAGGAGCTAGTCGGTATTTGGTTAGTGAGTTTCTATGCCAAATTGAGGGCATTCGTGCTATTAACCTCACATTTCCAAAAAAATATTTTGCCTCTTCTAATCCATTACCTCACTTTTCCATATTTTTCTAAGCCCTCGGTTGTGACGGGACCTTGTTTGGTTGGAATGTATGTGCACGGTAGCTAGAATTGTCTTTCATACTATATTGCATGCATGTTTATGTCGGTCGTAGTTTAGGTGAGCGACTATATTTATTCCTCTTTTACAATTAATTGCTTACCCTTTGCTTCATGAGATAATAGCGACCGTGAGAGTCCATTATCAAAGGTCTTGCAAGGTCGACGGTTCAGCTTTATTATAAACATCTTACAACTCGTTTGCATTTGACAGTTTTTGGTATAAGTTTTAGTTTACTTGCATTAAATTGGTTTAAGTAGACGATTTGTAGCTGGCTCTGAGTTTTTATTCCAATCCATTAGTTAGTTGCATATAATTTTACTTGGGGACAACCAAAGGTTTAGTTTGGGGAGGTTTAATGTGTGCTTTTTATATAGTCTTTTTAAGCCTCATTTGCATGCATTTCTATGTGATTTACGTAGTATTATGCTACAAATGTCCCTCGAATTGTATACTTTGGTTTGCTTTGTCTTACTGGCAGGAATGTACCACAGAAGACGGAATTGAGCCTTTTACTGTCCCTTTAGCCTGCATTTATGGAGATGGAAGAATTGGAGCGGGAATGCTACTGTCCTGAGAAGTGTGAAGTCGTCTCGGAAGCAATCAAACGTCCAAGTGTGCTGATTTCAGTGGCAGTAAATTCGATCGAGTACTTTTGCTGACTAAGTCACTCGATCGAAACCGTTTTGGTGTTGAGAAGACCTCGATCGAATATTTCATATGTTTGATCGAGAGGTGCAAATATGGTGTTCCTCGATCGAGTAGTGATGTACTCAATCGAGAGGTTTTACTGGAGGATTGACAAGATCGAGTAGTTCCAATGTGCTCGATCGAGCACTTTGCTATTAGACGTAAGATTTTAATATCTTTAATATCGTATTAGGTTAAATAAATATCTTTCTTATATAAAGGAAATACTTAATTAGGTTTTGATCATCTTTTATTTCACTAATCCTTCAGTATTAAGTAGACACATTTCTTGTCTTGTTCGACGTTCATTTTGCCGAATCTTGAATTGTGTAATTCTTATTCTCTGTCTATTTCAGTTTAATTCCTTTACAAGTTTTAATCTCTTGTCTCTTAATTGTTATTAGCATTTAGTTTCAGTTTATGCAATTTCTTCTTATTCATCCTTATACCATGATTATCATTGCTTCATCAGTTGTTGTTAGTTTTATTATCGCCATGAGTATCTAATTTCTTAATTGCTAGGATTAGGGAAGCCATGATAGTAAAACAATGATGTTATAATTAGATTAGGAGGTTTTAAATGTGAGAATTGATTCATAGCAATATAACTGTAATTGTTTAGTTGAGTGCACGCTTCTAAATTAATTAACCCGGTTAAATTCAGACCTAGATCGGAAGATTGGAATGAATAGACATGTTTTGAACAATATACTACTCTAATGAGAGCGGAAGCTAAGTTAGTAGTATTTTAGGGCGGATAGCAGACCGGAAGGACCTTTCCTTCACTCTTCTCACATCAGACCGACTGACCTTACCTTTAGTAGAATTGTGTGATATCATGGTGAACCGACATCCTAGACATCTTTCTTCGCTCTTATTTGTTTTAATTGTTGTCTCTTTTATTGCTTTTAATTCAGCTCAGTAGTTTAGTCAAATCAAATCAAAACCCCCCATTTTGTGACCGTGACAGACTAGAATAACAAGTAGATAGTGACCGCCTCTCTGTGGAGTACGATACCCGACTTACCTCTACTATATTAGTTAGAGACGGTTGGTTTATTTTTGATAGGGTTGCGACAGCCGTGTCAGTGACCATGTTGAGCCATGACCTAACCTCGTGTGCGATGTTTTTGTTGTGTCGATTTTAATCCGTATTTAATTTATTTGAATTATTTAAGTTCCGTCTCGTGTTCTGCGTAACGTAATTCGTTAAATATCGTTCATTTATATAATTTCTCACATGATTTATATTTGTGGAATTCATTATTTAATTATATCATTTATATATGAAATGACATGTTTTCATTATAAGATGAGCCCAGTTTAATTATTTATGCCTTGTAAGTATTAAATGGTCTATCTTACATTTGAGTAATTTATAATTCAATTCTTGTTTTGCTTTTTATGGAGGATTTATTTTCATTTATTTAGATTTTATTCAAGTGACAAGTATTTAAGAAATGAGTTGATAATTCATGTTTATGAAGTATAAATGGACTTGGATTGTCTTACTTGGATATTCATTTACTCATTACATCTATTCTTCCCTTTCCAAGTTGAATCATGTCTTTTGGAATATTCATTTGGTAGAGTCGTATTCTTGTGATAATGCCCTTATGCTATACGTTACTGCTTGACTTATCTTTACGCCCTACTTGTGCCGATCTGACAAGTATGGGGTTTAGCTCATATCTTCCGCCTCTTTCGGACTGTCCTGCCGATTGTGGGTTCTCGACTTCCGATATGTCGTTCGAGTCTTGGATGCGGTATGTCCTACCGCATGTCGAATCTGGAACTATATTTTCATGAGAGTCTAGCCAGATTTAGACTAGGACTGAGTCTTTGTGATTATCATTGTCGTCCTACCAGGGGAATTGTAGTTAATGATTAGTAAAGATCTTGCTTGGTTATAGATATTGTCATTGTTTGGATGTGAGAGTCTTGGTCCTATCGGATACTAGAGGTGAGATGCAAGCCTTCTAGTTGTGATATGATCGCCGGGATTGATGTTCCCATCCGTTTTTATAGCGAGATGCAAGCCATAAGTATGAATGTGACATTAGTAGCCACGTCCCGTGCAATGTTTTTTAAAGGGTTTTCAAAGAAATGGCTATGGTTTCCATTCACGTATTTTATATTGGTTGATCCCTTATTTACCTATTTAACATGATTCGAATCCTAATCCCATATCTATGTTATGTTTCCTTGAAATGCGTGCTTTTGTCTAAATGACTGTATTCATGTCTTTCATATTATTTAATTATCTCACATGAAAAGTTGAGATTTGATTATGCTAATAATGATCTGGCTTGTTTCTCGTATTGTGTTAACATGATTAACCCCATGTCTATTATAATTCAAGTTATTCACATCTTGTTTTAAATGCTTGATTAATTGAGTTCTTTGTTATGTTCATTTTGACACTTTGTAGCTGGGAGAACCTTGATTTACTCCCCACTGATTGTGGGTTTCATGTTTACATGAATGACAGGTTTGTGAAGATGCATTTGTGGGGTTTAGACGTGTGAGCTAGCGAGCATCTTGGATTAGTAGTCGGTTTACTAGGATTGCTTAGACTTACCTTTTTATCATCTTGTCATTCGAGGGATATATTTTCCCTCATTTTGACTATCATGTTTGTATAAACTTAAATTTATTTACGCATACTTTATTTATGTTTTAGGTTTTATTGAACCAGCGCTTTAGACTTTAAAAAGTTTCAAAAATTTCCCAAAATTCCGCATTTTTTTATTGTATTTTCTTAGCTTTATTGCGGGGGTTCACATACTTTCTCCCAAGTTTGAGTCTTTGTTAATTTAATTATGTTTATTTTCGTGTTAATGTTATTTGTTAGTTTAATTACTTTAATATAGTTGGTAAAGATCTCAACTTTATCTCTTTAATTTCATCTTAATGCATTTCTCTTCCCTTGTTTTAGTTAATCTCACAACTAGTTATGTTTAACATAGTTTTATTACTTTATTTGTGTTGTTTATGTTAAGTATGTGTGAGTAGATTAATACTAGGGTTAAGGGAAAACTCTTGTGGGATTAATGGGTTTGATTTGAGTTGTGTTTGAATGCTAAATGTTTGTTTGCCTCTTATCTTGTGCTTTGAACTTGTTTGTGGGATTGCTTGGGCGAGAGTTTGGCTTTCCTTGTTTGGTTTGACTCGCCTACGGCGAGAGTCGAGATTAGTTAGACATCACTGGATAAGTGGGTTAGGACTGTTTAGGATGAGAGTTCAGCTAGGCTTGACTCAAGGACCGTCCCCTATCGAGAGATAGAGACACACCTAGACTTCATTCTCCATTCAATCTTTTATATCGACTTAGATTAGACCCCCTCCTACTTGGGTGACCCCGACACTCTAGTCTCCCTTCTCATTGTGCTTAACTTACTTGTTTACTTGCTTGTTCATTTATTTCATGTTCTTAGCTTATATTTTTTAGCATAGAAAATCACTTCAATCTTATTGACGGACTAGACTAAAACGAAGACCGAGACTTATAAACCATTTCTAACACACCATCTCTGTGGATTCGACACCCTACTTCCCTACTACATATTTTGGTTGTACGGTTAATTTATTTAATAGGATTTGGCGACAAGAGCCTCATCGGTATGTAATTGAACAAACCATTTTAATCAAACTCTTATCTCCGTAAATTTCCTGCTAATATTAACAACAAAGTACAGTATTCCTTTTCTGACCTGTAAAACCTTTTCTTAACTTTGATTTTTCTTCTCTACACACTAAGGTTCTTAAATAAGATGCAATATTCCATTGGGCATATAACTAATGTCCCTCAAACAATGCACCAATTTAACTACTATACTTTCACTTTGCTTATGTATCGCCAAAATGTAGGGTTCACTCATCATCTATACTTCTTGCACAATTTACAACTCCAAGTCGAATACTAAATACTAGCATACTTCATTCGTAGTTTTACTACACTTAATAATACTCAACGAACATTCAAATTTAGCTATATTATCTATCATTGGTAACACAGTTCTTAGATTTAGTCCTAAATCTTTGCTTGTAATATATAACTTACTGATATTAAACTAATTAACAACTCACCGCTTCAGTTAGTTATATAATCACCATAACTATAACATCTAATGAAACTCCAAATCTAACCCATTGATCTATTGACACGGCTGATGCGTGTCCTAAATATGATGTTTTACACCCCATTTTACACGCATTTCAGAGCTCAATTGTGTAGTTTTATGCTACTATTTGCCCCATTTCGTCTACTTTCGTATTTTTATGTAATATTGCAGATTTATGCGGAAATGAGTAGATATTGAGCTAAATCCGTCCCCGAGTATCTTGCATAACATTTGACGTGAAGTATTTACTCAAGGAACGCGCTTGGTGTGCATTTCGAGGCCCGAAAGACAAATCCACGAGAAGTTAGAAGCGGACTATCTGCTAAACCAGTCGATCGACCGGCCTTCTTGGTCGATCGACCAACCCACGACAAACAGAAGCTACTGTTCAGTATCCCCAGTCGATCGACCGGCTTCAGTGGTCGATCGACCAAGCTGCTACTATGACGTAAATAAATATAACGAGGAATAAAAAGCCCAATGTGTTCTAGGTTTAGGGAGAAAAGTTGCGTACTTTTCCTTTATAACGTAACCTAGTTTACAGATACAATCATCGAGTTTTATACATTCACTTTCATTCAGTTTTCATTAGCTTTATCATAAATTCGTTAGGGTTCTTAATATTGTTGATTAGTCAATACAATTCGGTTTTCGGATCTTCCTTCTGCAATTTCATTCGGTACTATCCTGCTCTTATTTTCGGTTTATTACTTTATTTGCATCCATAGATATAGAATTGCTAGTTAGTATCCAAAGCCAATTATCGTTTTTTGCTATTTGTTATTTGATTATTTTAAGCATGAATTCGATAGTTTATTTCGTTATTATTATTGTTGTTTTTATCAGTACTATGAGTAGCTAAATTAATTGTGCTAGGATGTAGGGGAACTGTAGGTTAGGCGGCATTAGAATTAATTTGGCCTGAAATCGCACATTGGTCGATCGACTGGGTTCCCTGGTCGATCGACTGGCCATGCTGAGATTGTTTCGTTTTAATTGTTTTAATTTTTGTGTTTGACGAATCGAGTGCACGCGACTAGTTGAATACCTAGGATTTGACCGACCCAATAAAGTTTGAAAGATAGGGAAGGGAGATAGCCTGCTTAATTAAGATGACTAGATTAATTAGATCAAAAGATAGATTAATTTAGACCTTTCAGTCACTTTTCAGGACGAAAGTCAGTATTAGTGGTATTAGGGACCTGTAGCGAGATCGAAAGATGCTACCTGTGAGAGTGGACCGAAAGGACCTCTTATTTTCCCGTCTCACGTGATTGTTTTAGACCTACCTAGTTTGCTGCCGCCGAAACTATAGTGAACCGACCATCCTTGCACCCTTTTAATCCTTGATTTTATCTACTGTTTATTTATTTTACTTTTATTGTTTTAGCTATAGACCAAATCAACTCAATCCCCACATATTGTTACCTTAGACTGAAATTAGACAACTAATAATTACATCTGCCTCTCTGTTGTTCGACCCTGTTACCACTAGCTTTTGTTAGTTTTAATAGGTTTTATAAATATTATTTTTGGTACTCACAACGACGGGTATCAAATTTTGGTGTCGTTGCCGGGGAGGCAATTGTTCTAATTTTTAGTTGTTTTATTTTAGTCTGTTTCTTAGTTTAAGGGACATTCGTTCCTTAAACTATTCTCATATTCTTTTTGTAGTTTCTTCTTATGCGCAGGTCATAGGGTGGCGAATTAATACCTTTCAATCCTCAGATTGAGAAGACCTTGCGTGAGTTGAGACGATCATCTAGGATATTGCCGACAGAGGAAGAGTTGAGTACTATGTCTAGTTACTACGAGAACGAGCTATACGAGGAGGATCCACCTTCATCACCCATTTCCACTTCTTCAGCTGAGACAGTCACAACTCCGGAATTTCTAGTCATGGCTGAAGAAGCAACTATAGCAAGTCACTCTGAGCCGACAGCTGCAAATCTATACAAGGGTTTCGAATTACCGAGAGCTGATAGGAAATTCGTACCAAAGCCTTCTTATATCAACTTGGTTGAGAGGAACCAATTTGGGGGAGCTGCAAATGAAGATGCAGCCAAGCATATAGAGATATTCATTGATTATTGCTGCTCTATACCCCCGCCGACCGGTTTGACCCAGGTTCAGATAAAGGAGACTATGTTTATATTCTCACTCCGCAATGATGCAAGGGAGTGGTACAGAGATCTGGACCGAGCTGCTAATGGGATCACCGACTGGAATTCTTTGGCCTTGGCATTCTACAAGAAGTACTTTTCTGCCTCGAAGACGAATGCTATTAGAGCTCAAATCACGAGCTTTAAACAGGGGCCTAATGAGAACTTTCATGAGGCATGGGTCCATTTCAAGAAACTGGTGCGAACCATTCCGCATCATGGGTTTGGGAAGTGGAGTCTATGCAATCAGTTCTACAATGGGCTCTATGATGATCAAAGGGCTATCCTGGATGCGACAGCTAATGGCCGATTCCAGGAGAATACGGGGGAGACTAAGGGGTGGAAGATCATTGATGACTTGGCCACCCACAAAGCTGAGTATGGGAATTCCCGGGGAAATCAAAGGAGAGCTGCTGAATCTCCTTCTATAGCTGCATTAGAAGCTCTCACGGCCAGATTTGACAAGTACGAATTGAGAGGAGCTTCCAACGGAGGGATTTACCATGTAAATGCTGTTTTAGACGGTCCTTTCGTCTGTAAAAGATGTGGAGCTGAGGGACATGTTTCAGACAATTATCCTAGTCCCTTTGAGTCTTGTGCTGCCTTTCAACATTATAAGAAGACAAATACTTACTATGAGCCGAATGTCCACCCCAACTTGAGGTGGAGTAGCCAAAATGTCTTGAATCCGACTCAACCTCCACAGCAGCAGCAGCAGCAGAACTATGTGCCCCCTCATAAGCAACAACAGTTCCAAAAGCCTCTGTATGTCCCACAGCAGCAGCAACAAGTCCAAGGTTTTGACTATAATGAGTTGAAGAATTTGTTGCTGAAGGAATCCCAGGCTAGAGAGGCCGGGATGAAGATGTTGGAGAGCCAAATTGTCCAATTGGCTAGCAAGAATACAACTCGAGCTCTGGGACATCTACCGACTCAAACTGATCAAAAGGAGACCCTTAATGCCATTACCTTGAGGAGTGGGTCTACCCTTGATGGGCCCATTATGGTTGAGGACGTCACTGAAAAGGATGAGGCGGAAACAAGCAAGAAGAAGGCAGTGGCGAATAAAAACAAGAAAAAGACGATCAGCAGGTATGTCAGTCGATCGACTAACATACCCGGTCGATCGACTGAAGTACGACAAATAGTAGCTACTGTTCATGTAGAGGTCAGTCGATCGACTGACCAACCTGGTCGATCGACTGACAGTACTGCTGATAGCGATTCTTTTCGTCCTCCGATGCCCGATAACTTGAGGGACCACTTGTTTCGGGGTACTACTGCCCCGAAAATATTAAGGACAGACCCAACTGCTGATGGGTCCGTTCCGGTTCTGAAGTACGACCCTTTGTCAATTGATGGTTCACATTTGAGACGGTCTGAAGAAGGGACAAGCTATAACAAGGAGAAGGTTGTGGACTTCCAGCCTAAGTCCACCGATGCCGGCATGAGAGATTTATAGGAGAGGGCTAAGTTGCTACTTTCAGCCCCTTATCCAGAGAGATTAGTGCCGACAAAGGAACAAGTATCATTTAATAAGTTTGAAAAGGTTATTCGTAGTTTAAATGTGCAAGTTCCTTTCCTCGAATTAGTCAATCAAGTGCCTGCTTACACGAAATTCATGAAACAACTCCTATCTAAAAAGAAGTCACTTGAAACTGTGCACACTGTCGCACTCACTGAGGAGTCATGCTCTTATTTGACCCATACTGCACCCCTTAAGCTAGAAGACCCGGGTAGTTTTTCTGTCCCATGTAATATTGGCACCTTTCCTATAGAGAAAGCCTTATGTGACCTAGGAGCCAGTATTAGTGTAATGCCCTTGAGTCTTGCTAGGAAGCTCAAATTGACTAGGTTTGCAGTAACCAACATGACATTACAGATGGCTGATCGCTCTGCGGTCCAGCCAATAGGAGTCTTAGAGGACATCCCCGTGCAAATAGGGAAGTTTTTCTTCCCTGTTAACTTCGTGGTACTCGATATACCCGAAGATGCCCACATTCCTATTATTTTGGGTAGACCATTCCTGCACACTGCTGGTGCAGTTATTGATGTTGGTTCGGGTACTTTGACCTTTAAGGAAGGGAAGCATTCCATTGTCTTTGCCCATACAGCTAGGAAGAAAGACCCCATGTGGCATGTCACTTGCAATACGGTTTCTGAAAAGAAATCTTATTTTATACTTCCTGATATGCCTGTCTCTATTCCTACTCTTGTTGTGACACCTCCGCCCCAGATTGGGAGCAAAGTGGAGGAAGATTCTTCTGTTTTAGACATTGCAGGAGCTGGTTTGGGGAAGGAAGAGCCACATGTTGCTCCAGCTGTGATGGAGCCGATCATTCAAAGAGGTGGTCTAGGATGCCTTAGCTATGGCACTGATGAGGAGCCTGAAGATGAGCCAGTCAAAGCAACGGAATCTGATCTGGATTCCGACGAGTCAGAGGAGGTCATTGAGTGCGAAGATGTCCGACATGTTGATCCGTTGAGCTTGACGGATGATGAAGCTGAGAAGGGTGCAGCTGAGAAGATGAGCACTATTGAGGCTACCTCTTGTACCCAGAAGCCAGTCAAGTGGGCCATTCCATGGCCGTTCTTGATCAACTATTTGTTGATTGAAACTTTTTCACAAACTATACATTTTATTTGCTTTCGTTGAACCTTTTTATTTATTGCTTTTGTGTGCGCGAGACTTCGTATTTTAACTTTGCTTAGGATTTTAAAGACTTTAGATGGTTACTTTGGGTTTTGCGCAATTTTGGGCGCGTATTATTGTGCATTTGCAGGTTTTTAGACCTCATTAGCTCAAGTTATTGAGCTACTTCGAAGAAATTAGAAAGTTACAGCAGTTATTCCAGTCGATCGACTGACCCTTATGGTCGATCGATCGAGCCGCACCTGATTCCAGAGCTTCGTTCTCGACACATTGGTCGATCGACTGGGTAATATGGTCGATCGACCGAGGACGCTGCTATACCTGTTTACGATCAGTCCCCTGCTGTGTTTGGTCGATTTGCGGAATTAAGGGAGTTTTTTACTCCACTTTATTTTCCGTCATATATCTGATTTCTTCCATTTTCTTAATTTTGCACATAATTACCGCTTCAACATTGCTTTCTCGGTTTTATGCGTGGTATTGTTGTCTTTTCAGGTTCTTATTGGTAGCACTGCTAGCTACAGAAACCTCCTAGCTCACGCTGGTTTGGGGAGGTTTCCTTTTGCTGCGCTTAAAGTCTTGTGAGTCTCCTTGTCTTCACTTCATGTTTTGTTTACTTAATTTTTCGCAAATTCCCACTTCCTGTTTGTTTCATTACATGATTTTGCACAATGGGGACATTGTGCAATTTGGTTTGGGGAAGGGTTTTGCGTTGCATTTCATATGTTTTTGCATTCACGTTTACATTTCAGTTTGCATTGTTGTTTAATTCCTTTATATACACAAAAATTCAAAAAAAAAAATCTGAAAAATTTCAAAAATAAAATTTCAAAAAATGCACGTTTATTTTAGCATATAGGTTGAGTCGAAACGGTAGTATTTCAATGATGACATTGCATTTGCATCTGTTTTTGCCTAAGCCTTGCCAATTGACATGTTATTAATAGAATCATATATGCATATCTATGAGTTTTCGTTAAATTATTTGCTGGACCTTAGAATTGACTTTGATTTTTGGCAAACTACTTATATATTCTGAGATTTAGAGTCTATAACTGGTGACATCTATGACCGGTTTATCTAGGATTGCGAGTAGTACTCCTTATGAGACATGTTACATAAATGTGCATAAATATGAACTTAATCTGCTTAATACCTGTATGCATTCGGTTTGTGGTCATTTTGAGATGATGTTGGGAAATTGAAAGAAGGAAACAAAGAAAGAAAAAAAAAAGAAAAGAAGAAAAATGATTCGAAAAAAAAAGGAAAGAGTGCTGTACTGTAGAGGCAGTCGGTCGACTGCCAATTATGGTCGATCGACCGCCGCCCGAGAAGAGAAAAAAGAAAAATTAATTCGCATGATTCAAGTCTTTATTAAAATGGCAATTTTTGCTCCCATGTTTCATTTGTACCTTATGGGGAGTTGATTATTTCGGAGATTGTGAGTTTTGTGCTCGCTATAGCACCGTGTGGATTGAAGTTTGAGCAAGAAGTGGATATTGTCATATGGTTTTGTTGCGGTACTAGCTTGATCACCTGTACCCCACATTCCCATAAATGTTTTGCCTTTCCTGCCCATTACCTCACATATCCCATATATACCTCGGCATGTGTCATGGTCGTTTGTTCGGTTGGAATGCATATGTACGGTTGTAGAGATTACTTTCATATTATATTGCAGGCATGTTCTTATAGGTCCTAGTTAGGTGAGTGTCACTAACAAAATGAATTCCTTCTATCTTTCACATATATTCACCTGAATTTATTGAGTGATTTGAGCGACCCGTGAGAGTCCAATTTGATGAGTCTCCATAGTTGACGGTTCAGCAGTTTTTAACGACTCCATAACTCGTTTGCATGATTCACGTTACTGATTGATTGTTAATTTTGCAATAAATTGGTTTAGGCTATTCAATTGCATTTCGCTCTAAGATTGAACTCGTTCCTTTAGATCGAGTCTAGTTCTTGCTTGGGGACAAGCAAGGGTTTGGTTTGGGGAAGTTTGATGCGTGTCCTAAATATGATGTTTTACACCCCATTTTACACGCATTTCAGAGCTCAATTGTGTAGTTTTATGCTACTATTTGCCCCATTTCGTCTACTTTCGTATTTTTATGTAATATTGCAGATTTATGCGGAAATGAGTAGATATTGAGCTAAATCTGTCCCCGAGTATCTTGCATAGCAATTAACGTGAAGTATTTACTCAAGGAACACGCTTGGTGCGCATTTCGAGGCCCGAAAGATAAATCCACGAGAAGTTAGAAGCGGACTATCAGCTAAACCAGTCGATCGACCGGCCTTCTTGGTCGATCAACCAACCCACGACAAACAGAAGCTACTGTTCAGTATGCCCAGTGGATCGACCGGCTTCAGTGGTCGATCGACCAAGCCGCTACTATGACGTGAATCAATAGAAAGAGGAATAAAAAGCCCAATGTGTTCTAGGTTTAGGGAGAAGAGTTGCGTACTTTTCCTTTATAACGTAACCTACTTTACAGATACAATCATCGAGTTTTATACATTCAGTTTCATTCAGTTTTCATTAGCTTTATCATAACTTCGTTAGGGTTCTTAATATTGTTGAGTAGTCAATACAATTCGGCTTTCGGATCTTCCTTCTGCAATTTCATTCGGTACTATCCTGCTCTTATTTTCGGTTTATTACTTTATTTGCATCCATAGATATAGAATTGCTAGTTAGTATCCAAAGCCAATTATCGTTTTTTGCTATTTGTTATTTGATTATTTTAAGCATGAATTCGATAGTTTATTTCGTTATTATTATTGTTGTTTTTATCAGCACTATGAGTAGCTAAATTAATTGTGCTAGGATGTAGGGGAACTGTAGGTTAGGCGGCATTAGAATTAATTTGGCCTGAAATCGCACATTGGTCGATCGACTGGGTTCCCTGGTCGATCGACTGGCCACGCTGAGATTGTTTCGTTTTAATTGTTTTAATTGTTGTGTTTGACGAATCGAGTGCACGCGACTAGTTGAATACCTAGGATTTGACCGACCCAATAAAAATCGAAAGATAGGGAAGGAGATAGCACGCTAATTAAGACGACTAGATTAATTAGATCGAAAGATAGATTAATTTAGACCTTTCAGTCACTTTTCAGGACGAAAGTCAGTATTAGTGGTATTAGGGACCTGTAGCGAGATCGAAAGATGCTACCTGTGAGAGTGGACCGAAAGGACCTCTTATTTTCCCGTCTCACGTGATTGTTTTAGACCTACCTAGTTTGCTGCCGCCGAAACTATAGTGAACCGACCATCCTTGCACCCTTTTAATCCTTGATTTTATCTACTGTTTAGTTTATTTTACTTTTATTGTTTTAGCTATAGACCAAATCAACTCAATCCCCACATACTGTTACCTTAGACTGAAATTAGGCAACTAATAATTACATCTGCCTCTCTGTGGTTCGACCCTGTTACCACTAGCTTTTCTTAGTTTTAATAGGTTTTATAAATATTATTTTTGGTACTCACAACGATGGGTATCAACGGCTGTCGCAACCCTAACAAAAATAAACCAATCGTCTCTAACTAATATAGCAGAGGTAAGTCGGGTATCATACTCCACACGGAGATGGTCACTATCTACTCATTATTCAGTCTGTCTACGGTCATAAAATGGGGGGTTTTGATTTGGTTGTTTTGACTAAACTAATGAACTGAAATAAAAGGCAATAAAAGAAAAAGTAATTAAAATAGCAAGGATGAAATAAGATGTAATCAAATAGAGAGAAAGATGCCAGGATGTCGGTTCACCATGATATTACGCAAATCAACTAAAGGTAAGGTCAGTCGGTCTGATGTGAGAAGGGTGGTGGAAAGGTCCTTCCGGTCAACTATCCACCCTAGATTCTTCCTAAATAGCTTCCGCTCTGATTAGGGTAGTCTATTGTTCATAGTAGGTCTGTTCATTCCAATCTTCCGATCTAGGTCTGAATTTAACCAGTTTAATTACTTCAGTCACGTGCACTTAACCTAATAATTACTATTATATTGCTATAAAACAATTCTCACAACAAAAACCTCCTAATCTAATTATCCCGTCATTACTTTACTATCACGGCTCCCCTAATCCTAGCATTAAGGGAATTAGCTACGCATGAAGATAAATAAAACAAAAACAATTGCATAAACTATACTAAATATGATATCAAGATGAATAAGGAGAAATTGCATAAACTTAATAACATTACTAATAAAAAAAAATTAAAGGACAAGAATTAAATGTTTGCAAAGGAATTAACTTGAATAAAGAGAGTAAAGAAATTACAAAAGTTGAGATCCAAAAATATGAAAGGCAAAGCAACGCTCGAACGAGATTAATTCTGAAAACTAATGTAAACTGAATGTTTAAGGCAAAAGATGAGATAACTTTTTAATACCTAAACCTAATTACGTCTTTCCTTTATACAGGAAAGATATTTATTCCTAAACACGTAACTTAAGATAATAAAATAAATAAGTTCACGGGAGAAAAATCCCGCGTTCACATAGCAAAACGTTCGATCGAGTACTTTGAAACTCCTCGATCGAACAACTCCTCAGCAAAACCTCTCGATTGAGTACTTAATCTACTCGATCGAGGAACAACAAATAGGCACCTCTTGATCGAACACAGCAGGGGTTCGATTGAGGACTTCTCAACTCCACAAAGCTCTCGATCGAGCACATTAGCCAGCCAAACATCTCGATCGAGTGAACTGCCACTGAAATAGGCAAAGGACGTATGATCTATCTTCCAAGGCGACTTCACGCATCCCAAGACAGTGATATTCTCGCTCCAATTCTTCTATCTCCTAAATGCAAGCTAACGGGACAGTAAAAGGCTCAATTCTGCTTCTTTCAGGTCGATTCCTGCAATTAAGGACAAAGGAACCAAAGTAGACTATTCGGGGCATTTCATAGCCTAAAACTTCGGGAATTGCATAAAAATGCGTGCAAATGAGGCTAAAAAAGACTATATAAAATATACGCATCATCTATCATTCAATATATTCTAAGAAATGATCATAATTATAAAACAAAATAATACGCATTATAAAACAAAATTATCCAAGAATCCCACAAAACCATGATATACATATTCATGCTCAAATGCATTTCACATATCAACACACTTCATTGCGTTTCATTTCCATTCCCTTTATATTCATAATGTTTAAATACCCAAGTCAATTCCAACGATTCAAATATACAAATAACATACGTCCCATATAAATCCCACACTCATCTCACGCACGTATTTTTTAAAAAAAAAAAACTTTTTGAAATCGGTTTCTAAGGTCGGTCAATTCACGGGCGGTGAAAAGATATGAAGATCTAAACACCTATCTAAGAAGGAAACCCGCTCTGATACCATTTTTTAACACCACCAAAATCCTCTTAGTTTAAAAATCGCATCCTTGAATAAAATAGGATCATGGGTGTGTCACAATGTAACCAAATGTGGTAATAGTTAAAGGGTAAATGTCTAGTTGACATAAAACCAAAGAGATAAATCCGATTACAAGAATACGAGTTTTAGCAGAAGCAAATAAAAGTTTAAAATTCCAAAATATATTTAATATATTAGAGCTTAAACTCCAATTATTCCATGTGAGCGCGATCTCCCAAGAATTCCTGTCTCTACTCTCCACAAGTAAATGTCACACGAATTCGTGATCGCCGCAGGTCCAAACAAGGACAAAACGAGAAAATAAAGGGTCAAAAATAATGTTGAGTAAGGTAAGCAATCTGAAATAAAAGAATAAATGAGTTACAAAACCATAACTTAAAAGACATTTTATAAATAAGGTATAACATAAGTGTGTCAAACGACTAATAACAAAATATAAGAAATGCCAATGATAATTGAAGGAGAACAAGTAATTTCAAATGGTTAAGAATGAACATAAGTGTTCCAAATGATTCAAGTCCATAATCTTTCAAGATAATTCCAATTCATAAGAAAACCTTTCTTTTCATCAGTTTATAACATCGGTATGTACTTGGATAGACGCTGTATGAAAAGGATCCACTTGCCCTAGTCCGAATAAGACGAGGTTGACCAAATCATGTACTAAACTGTCCTAGAATCCCGAGTGTGTACACCCTTCTTAGGGCCAACCCCAAAGAGGATGATAAGAGGACGGGGTCTCGATCAACTAACCTCCACCAAAAGCTCTGTATAGGAGGTTCTTTATTAGGAACAACCTAACCCCTCTACCAATACCGTTATACAGCCAACGTAAAAATCCATTTCCAAATAATCAAACCATTTCCTTGAAATCAACAACTCATATAAACTTTGTAGAAAGGCAAAACAGTTTTGGTTTCAATCAAATCATTTGAAGATATAAAACTTTCCATTTCAAAACTAAACCAATACCATTATTAATAAACATTATAATATAAACAACTCAACCAACCATAAATTAGTTCTATCGTAACAAGGGTTTTTATTATACAAGGTAGCAATAACTGAATAACTTAAGAGTATGTGCGGATCAACGTTTCCCTTACCTCACGAGGTTGCTTGAGTGGTTGCTAAATGGATTTATCTACAAATCCCGAGTCTACAATGTATATTAAATAACAATTAAGTTCTTAACTATTTTGTTTTATACTACACATTTTACTCGGTTTCTACTATGTTAATGAGCTCATTCAACTATCCTATCCTGAACTATTTTCTTTAAAGGTGATTTATACACATGACCATAATGAATAAGAATATGTTATCAAATTATTATCGTTTGGTTTAGTCATTTAGCACATATAAAATATGATTACACAAGTTATACTAGCTTATCTAGTCTCTACGGTTTTACAGCCAGGCAGTAGTGATTCAAACGACCATATCTCCTTCATTTCTTATCATTTTAAGGTAAGGTTAGTGGGGTTGGTTTCTTTATAAAGTCCTCTAACTTTAATTCAATGTCGTCTAAGTCTAAAAATATCTCTAAATTGTTTGAAATTACAGTTTAACAAAATCTGTCCGAAAGTAAGTCTTAATAAGTTATGGGTGGAAAATGCTCTTAACAAATCAAAACTCATAAATTCAAAAGCCTAAAATGTTCTACTTTTCTCATACTTTAACATACTAAAATATGGGTTGCTAAAAATTTTCACAAGTATACTTTCATAACCCTTTTATGAGGATGACAGGTTTTTTTACTAGTAAAACTATGACACTCATTTATCACCTTTTTTTTTTACAGATTACAGTAGAGGCTTGTAAAAATAATAATAAATTCAAAACTCAATATTTTCATGCGAGGTTGATTTTTTTGGATTCCTTTATGTGTCTAATTCATTCTATGAACCGTGGGTCATGTCTCAAAAATGGGTCTATATCTCAAATCTCTTTTTTCTAACAGTCGTCAAAACCTAAGTCATGAGAAGTTTAACATCATAAATCCTTCTTACAAATCAAAATAGGTTGATTCAAAATTCTATTGTCATCTAGATTCATAATAGTTAATCATACTAAAAGATGAGGCACTGGTTCATTTTATAGATATGGTTTTAGGACACTTTTAGTGAGATCTAGTGTTTCGGATAGTCATATAACATGATGTGGCGTTCCAGTTTTCATTTAAAAACAGTGCATGCAAAAGTTACGAATTTGGTGATCGTATTAAAGACAATAAGGGGTATACTACATAAACTTTCTTCTATAAATTTTGAGTTTAAGACGCATTTTCGTACTGACCACATGTAACCTACATTTTTGACAAGTTAATGGTTTTCACTAGCTTTAATCCTTTGCATGCATGGATGAAGACTCATATGTTCAAATTTAGCTCTTAAGTGACATGTGAATCCATGTTAAAAGGTGACACAAGCAGATTTGAAGGGGTTATGAGGTAGTACTTAGTGTAGAACTTCAAGTGGTAAAGATCCTCCCTTCTCCCTATAGCTTTTCTTTCCACTTCTCTCTCTATTTTTTTTTTTGTGTTTGAGTTAATGGGAGATGTGTAATATGTTTTTGGAGATTTTGAGGGTGTTTAAGTGGATACAAATAATGGCATGGGGAATGGAGTAGTGTGGAGACAAAAAGGGGAAAAGAGGAAGTGTATGCTTTTCTTTTTGCATGCCCGTCTCATGCATTGGTGAAGATTTATTTCCTTCTCAAAGCATGCTCCAAGATGGGTGAAATTTCAGATTGATAGTGCTCTAAGTGTCAGATTTTAGGGTCGGGAATTTTACTAGTGCGACGGTCTACTATGCGTCTAAGTGCTAGACGATTATTTAAGCAATTATCGATATCAAGTTATTATATTTTATCCCAAATTAAAGTGGAGAAATTAAATACAAAAAATATATTATTAATATTTATAAATAATATTTTCATCTTATAAGTCGCCTCCAAAACAAGACCCAGCGATAATTCTATCGCCCTCTAGTTTTCATCTAATCTTAATCGGTCTACTCTCCTAAAATTCTTAATGACTAATATAATCATCTTAAATTATAAATTTACATTTTTATTTATTGACGGAAATTATGGGTATTACAAAGAGTATCAAAGAGAGTCTAGTGCGGTTAAGAACATCTTAATATTTGCAATGAATCCCTCTTTATAGCGGTAATGCATCAAATTCCACAAACCTCACAAGGTGTTCTCGCAACTTTCGACTATGTTCTCGCAAACCCCTAGATTACTTCAGTACGATGCCGCAGTCCACTTCTTTGAGGCGAAGCTCAAGGAGGGACATGTTGTAAGTTCCCACGTTCTCAAAATGATTGAGTACGTGAAAACGCTAGAGAGGCTTGGTTGTACGATCTCCGAAGAGCTCATGATAGACCGTGTACTCCACTCGCTGTCACATGTCAAAGGGTTTACCCAATTTACGGTAAACTATAAGATTGCAAAAATGAAGAAGAGTCTTCATGAACTTCATTCTCTGCTTGTTCAAGCAGAGAAAGACATGGGAGCGAGTGGGAGCTCGAGGAAGGATGTTCTTGCTATAAAGGTGAAGGGGAAAGGGAAATTTAAGAAGAGTGCTAGTAAGGGTAAGAAGTCAATATAAGTCAAGGGCAAGGGAAAGGCAATTATGAATAGCATTCCCAAGCCTAAGAAGGTTGGTACTTCTGACTAACAATGCTTTCATTGCAATGGTGTGGGACACTGGAAACGTAATTGCTACAAATATTTAGAGGATGTGAAGGCTGGTCGTGTGACGCCAGCAGCTATTTCATCTTCTGAAATTTACATGATAGAAATTAATTATGCTACTATTACAACATGGGTATTAGATACTGGTTGTGGTTCTCACCTTTTTAATCATTTACAGGGGTTGAGAAACGAGCAAAAGCTAGCCAAGGGTGATGTGGACCTTCGAATAGAGAATGGAGCTAGAGTAGTCGCCGTCTCCATAGGGACATATGTACCTAGTTTAGCTTCAGGTCTCAAGTTGTACTTAAATAATTGTTATTATGTACCTCCTTTATATAAGAATATAATCAGTTTCTGTGTTAGACTCAGAAGGTTTTAGTTTTGTGATCAAGGACAAGTGTTGTACTTTTTCATGTAATGACTTGGTTTATGGCCAAGCTACTTCAATTAATGGTATTTATATTCTCGACCTTTCTAGAGATGTTTATCAAGTAGAAAATAAAAGACTCAAAACAGGTGATCCCGATCAATCTTATCTATGGCATTGTTGTCTAGGACAAATAAACAAGAAACACATAAATTCACTACTACAGATATAGGGGACAACAATGGCTAATAATCGCTGTTATAGAAAAAAGCGGGCGTTGTCGTTCGGGCCGTTGTTAAAACTTTTTACAACGGTTAGTTTTTTTTTAAAAAACCATTGTCAAAGGTTTTACCAACGGTTTTATAACCGTTGTCGTTATTAATTGTCCGTTGTGAAAAGAAGTCCTTGTTTTGAATAATATTTTGGTGGGAAAGTAATAACAACGGTTTCTTTACACAAAACCGTTGTTGTAAGTATTTTAACAATGGTTTATACCCGTTGTTGTTACAAGTCATCCGTTGTGAAAAAAGTGAGTGAGAAGGTAATAACAATGGTTTTATGTGATAAACTCGTTCTTGATAGTAATGCGCGCGTTTAATATTTTATTGGAGAGAAGGTAATAAAAATGGTTTTGTTTAAGATTACCGTTGTTATTATTAATAACGGTTTTTTTTATAATAACCGTTGTTATTGTTCTTTTTTTTAAAAAACAAAATTACAAATTCAGTGCATTACTGTAAAAAAACCCGCATCAATTAACAGCAGCAGCAACATCAAATAACCACAGCAGCAGCATCATATCAGATCAATATACAACATCAACTATATAATGATATTGGCTGCTATACCTAGATCAAATCAACTAATTAAACTTAATAGAAAGTTCGACAAATTAGTAAGGGTGTTGTAATTTCTTTCACTGCTTGATGTGTCAGGGTTGGCATATCCCGCAACATCTCATTTATTTGTTTGTTTTGAATATCTATGAGTGGATTAAGATGGGTGCTCTGCAATACATTTTTTTCGTTGGTGAACATGCATGATAAATATGGCTGCCTTATTATCCGTTATAAAGCATTTGCATCTTTGGGAAATTTGTCTACCATTCCAACCCATTATCCTCATACCATTGACATCACTACCGCATAAAGTTCGAAGGTACGCCTTCCGAAGCTTACGCTAAGGATGATCACGACGTAACCCCTTACGATTTCCCATGTACACATGCTTGTGAGAATGCTTCAAGTATTCTGATACAATTTTCTCTCCACACAATGAGCAAGCCTCTTTCCTATGCACAGTATGTCCACAAAGGTCGCCATAAGCCGGATAGTCAGTTATTGTACACAACAACATCGCTCTCAAATTGAAACTTTCATTCTTATATCCATCGAATACTTCTATCCCACAATCCCACAAATTTCGCAAAATCATCTAGAAGAGGTTACAAATAGACATCTATATTGTTTCCAGGTTGTTTAGGGCCGGAAATTAACAACTACAACATCAAATAATTTCTTTTCATGCACAAATGTGGAGGTAAGTTATAAATAGCCAACACTACTGGCCAAGTATTATGTTGACTACTCATGTTTTCGTGTGGGTTCATTCCATCAGTGGACAGCGCTAGACGTAAGTTTCTAGGTTTATTGCCAAACACGGGATACTTAGCGTCAATCTCTTCCCATTGTATACCATATGCCGGTTGTCTTAGCTTTCCATCATTTATACTTACAGTTTTATGCCAAGTCATCATTCTTGCATTTTCTACATTCGAATAAATCCTTATGATTTTTGGTATTATTGGAAAATACCACAACACCTTAGCCGGGATCCCTTCCTTATCCTTATAATGACACTCAAAACAAACCGGACAGTAGTTATATTTTGATATACTTTTCGGTACAATAGGCAATCATTTGGACATGCATGTATTTTCTCATATTTTATACCCACTCCTCTAATCAGATTCTTAGCCTCATATGTTCTAATAGGAAGAACATTACCATCTGGAAGTAAGTCTTTTATCAAGGCTAATAAACTAGTGAAACACGTATCGCTCACCCCATTTGCCCCTTGATATTATACAACTTCACCACAACCGACATTTTTGTGTACTTAGAACCCGGGTACAGAGGCGCTTCAGACTCACGTAACTTCTCATACAGGTTGTTTAGGTCATCCAAATTAGTGTTATCATCTACATCTTCAAAAGCATTTGACTCATCATCTTTCTCATCATTATCTGTAGACCCAACATTCAACTTGTCACCCGTATCAAAACCAGCTTCAGATGTATTACCAATGTCTACCTCCAACTCAGAAAACTCGGCATCACTTAGCCTTTTGTATTTCGTACCTATCCCCTCATCATCACCTTCTTCAAAACATTCCTCTTCCTCTAATGATTTTTCATGAAAAATCCAACGGGTATTGGAACAACTAAAACTATACTTCTCTCAGTGAATTTTGATGTCCGGAAAAGCCATATACCTAACATTACTACATCTTTCACAAGGGCATAGAATACTAGAAGAACATTTCAAATTTTTCGCAACGATTTCATAAAATTTAGCTAAACCATCCTTATAGATATCGTCACTCTTATTTGCAACAATCATCCAAGCTCGAAGCGTATCTAAATAATGAGTAAAACAATCAAAATGTAGGATAAAGAGAGACATGCAGAGAATTTTATAGCACCATACTAAATCGCAAAATCCTAATTAAAGATGAAAAAAAAAACAAAAACAAATATTGAAAGATACCCATCAAACAAATCATCAGCAACATCAAACAAACCAAAACAAAAGACTAATAAAGAAAGCCCTTTATTTTTGTGAATAATCATAGAAAATATTGAAGAGATATATAACTGATAAAGAGATAAAGGCGATGAGGGAGAGACGACGACAACGGTAACGGAAATGACAGAGCGACGGCGAGGGAGAGTGTCGACGGCGAGGGAGAGTGCAGTTGTTTCTGTGTTTATGTTTGTGTTTGTGTTTGTGTGTTGTGTATTTGTGTGCTGGATATGGGAGTTTGTTTTTGTTTTTACACACTGAAAATAATGACAACGGTTTTTAATCTATTAACTGTTGTTATTAGATTAAATTGACAACGGTAACTAGTTAAATAACTGTTGTCATTAGTAATAACAACGGTTTACAGATATAACCGTTGTTATTATTTTTCACTGATTTGCGCCAAAATAAAATAATCTCATTAACAGCGTTATTTAGTATTACGTGTTAAACCCGTTGTTATTCCTCTCAGTTAATTGACAACAGTTTCTATTTTAACAACCGTTGTGTTTATCATTAACAATGGATTTAACAAATTAACTGTTGTTATTACTTTTCACTGATTTGCGCCAAAATGAAATAATCCAATTGACAACGTTATTAAGTATTACACATTAGTATGTGTTGTTAATGGGGCGTTGTTCTTGCCTATATTAGTAGTAGTGTAAAAAGACTAGTATCGACTGGAATTATTAAACCATTTGATTACGAATCCTTTGGTACATGTGATTCTTAGCTCCTTGGCAAGATGAATCATGCACCTTTTTCTGGAAAAGGAACTCAAGCAAGTGAGTTGTTGGGTCTAATACATATAGATGTATGTGGTCCAATGTTAGTCACTGCTAGAGGAAATTATGACTACTTCATTACATTTACCAATAACCTAAGTAGACATGGTTTTGTCTATTTAATAAGGTACAAGAGTGAAGCCTTCGAAAATTTCAAGGAATTTGAAAATGAAGTTGAAAACAAATTAGATAGAAAGATCAAAGAATTACGATCAGATCGTGGTGGGAGAATATTTAAGTAATGAATTCGATTTTACCTAAAAGACTGTGGTATTGTATCACAGTTAACTCCACCTAGCACACCCCAATTTAATGGTATGGCTTAGAGGAGGAATCGATTTTATTAGATATGGTTCGTTTGATGATGAGTCAAATTGAGTTGCTTAACTCATTTTGGGAATTTGTCATTCTATTTACTATACGCTCACTAAATCAAACCCCAACTAAGCTAGTTGAAAAGACTCCGTATGAGATATGGAAAGGGAAGGTCCCTATTTTGTCATACATTAAAGTTTAGGGTTGCGAAGCTTATGTAAAAAACATGTTTGATAATAAGTTAGCTCCTCGATCTGACAAATGTCTCTTTGTAGGTTATCCAAAGGAAACTCGTGGTTATTATTTCTACAACCGTCACGAGGACAAAGTATTTATGGCTCGTAAGGCTGTCTTTCTAGAAAAGGAGTTTATTTCTAAAAGACACAGTGGGAGAAAATTTAAACTTGAAGAACTTTAAGAGCCACAAACCAAGGAGATGATGCAGGAAGATGTTTCTTCTTCGTCTGGTTCTATTGTTATTACTTCTGAACCTAGGAGGTCAGGTAGAGTTAGTCGCCAGCCAGATAGATATCTTGGAGTTATCGAGGAGGATGGTGATTATGACGTGTTACTTTTTGAAAGTGACGAACCTACGGCTATTACTAGTCCCAACTCTAAGCTATGGCTAGAAGCCATGAAGTCCAAAATGGATTCCATGTACGATAATCAGGTATGGGACTTGGTAGATTTACCTTGAGAAGTACGACCTCTTCAGTATATGTTGATCTTTAAGATCAAGGTCGGCATGGATGGACATAAAGATGTCTACAAAGCTAGATTGGTGGTGAAAGGTTTCACTCAGGTTCATGGGCTAGACTATGACGAAACTTTTGCACCAGTTGCTATGCTGAGATCCGTTCAGATTATGTTAGCGATTGCTGCATTTCATGAGTATGAGATATGGCAAATAGATGTCAAAACCGCCTTCCAGAATGGATTTCTGGAAGAGGAAGTGTATATGACACAACTTGAGGGTTTTGTGGATCCTAATAATTCTAACAAAGTGTGCAAACTTAACAGATCCATTTATGGTATTAAGCAAGCACAATGAGTTGGAATCATCGCTTTGATCATGTTATTAAACTGAATGGTTTTTCTCGAAGTGTCGAGGACCGTGTTTATACATGAAGTTTAGTGGGAGCAAGATGGCTTTCTTGGTCTTGTATGTGGATGACATACTACACATTGGAATTGATGTACCAATGCTTACTTCTGCAAAGGAGTGACTGAGAAACCATACTCAAATGAAAGACTTGGGAGAAGTGCACCGCATCTTGGATATCCGGATATATAGAGATAGATCTAGAAGGATATTCGAGTTAAGTAAAGAGGCGTATATTGATAAGATTCTTGACCGGTTGAACATGAAAAACTCTAAGAGAGGTTTTCTGCCTATGAGTAGTGGGATAACTTTGAGCAAGTCACAGTGTCCTACTGAGCCGAAGGACATTGAATGCATGAAATTGATTCCTTAAGCTTCCGCTGTCGGACCGATAATGTACACTATGATTTGTACTCGTCCTGACGTCTCGTGTGCTTTGAGTATGACGAGTTGCCACCAAGCAAATCCAGGTGAAAGTCACAGGATGGCCGTCAAAAATATCCTTAAGTACTTGAAAAGGAATAAGGATTCATTCTTGGTGTTTGGAGGAGATTTTGAGTTGCGTGTATAAGGTTACACGGACGCCAGCTTCCAAACAGATAGGGATGATTTGAAATCCCAAGCTGGTTTTGGCTTTATGATGAATGGAGGAGCAGTTTGCTGGAGGTGTTTCAAAGAGTCAGTCATTGCGAATTCTACAACGGAAGCTGAGTACATTGTAGCATCTGAAGCTGCAAAGGAAGCTCTTTGGATTCGGCAATTTCTGTAGGGACTAAGAGTAGTTCCTACAACCCAAGATCCTATCACTATTTACTCTGATAACAGTTTCACAATTTTTCAAGCTAAAGAGCCCAAGTCAAGTAATAAATCTAGACATGTACTTAGATAATTTAATGTAGTTAGAGATTAAGTATAAATGAAGGAAATAGCAGTTTTTAAGGTTGGGACAGATGAAAATGTTGGTGTTCTCTTAACTAAGCACGATAGTCATGTCGTATCTATGGGATTGAAACGAATGCCAGGATTGTTGTAGAGTATATGATATGTCACTACAAAAAACAAGGTTTCGATGCGACGGAGACATTGCGACAGACACTTAACCCATAACAAATTAAATCCTGCGACGGACCTTGTGACGGACCAGTAAATCTGCGACGGTCTTACGACGGAAATTCCGTCGCAGCCAAATATCCCAGACCGCCAAATTTTCTGACATGGCGGGAAGGCATGCGACGGAAATTCCGTCGTAATATTAAAATAATATTAAATTCTGCGACAAAAATTCCGTCGCTACAATAAAATATTATTTTCCTTGCGAAGGAAATTCCGTCGCAGCCTTTTTTAATTCCAGGCTTTACAGCTCATCAAAAAAAAGATATTTTTTTAACCTTGCGACGGAATTTCCATCGCAGCCTTTTTTTACACACGGATTTTCACCTGTCTCCCCTATCTCTCTTCAATTATTTTTACCCAAAAACTTTCAAAATCCCTAAATATTTCCGACACCCCACTCCGACCACCCTTTCCTCTCTCCTCTCTCCCCTCTCTTTTCTTCTTTCCCTTTCCCTTTCCCTTTCCCTTTCCCCTTCCCCTTCCCCTTCCCCGTTCTCCTTTCCTTTTTCTGCCTGCCGGTGCCGCCGCCGCCCTCCGCCGCCGCTCCCGACTCCCTTCACCCTATTCTTACTTCCTTGTCTCAATTAATTCAAGGTTTGTTTACTTTATTTTCTTATTTTGATTAATTAGGGTTGTTTTATGGTTATTATTTTGATTAATTATGGTTAGTTTAGGATGCTTAGAATAATTTAGGATGCTTAGTTTAATTAAGTGTAGGATTATTAGAATAATTTAGTTTAATTAAAATCTAATTTAGGATGTTTAATTTTGTTAGGGTAGTTTAGTTTGGTTAAAGGCTAAATTAGGATGTTTAAATCAATTTTAGGATGATTTGTTTAATTAAGTTTAGGATTGTTAAAATAATTTAGTTTAATTAAAATCCAATTTAGGATATTTAATATTTGTAGGGTAGTTTAGTTTAGTTAAAAGCCAATTTAGAATGTTTAAATCAATTTTAGGATGATTTGTTTAATTAAGTTTAGGATTGTTAAAATAATTTAGTTTAATTCAAATCCAATTTAGGATATTTAATATTATTAGGGTAGTTTAGTTTAGTTAAAAGCCAATTTAGGATTTTTAAATCATTTTGAGAGTGATTAGTTTAATTAAGTTTAGGATTGTTAAAATAATTTAGTTTAATTAAAATCCAATTTAGAATGTTTAGGATTATTAGGGTAGTTTAGTTTAGCTAAAAGCCAATTTAGGATGTTTTAACCAATTTTAGTATGCTTACTCTACTTTTGCTTAGTTTTATATGGTTTATTAGAAAGCATTAAGTTTGTTTTGATAAGTTGTGTATATTTACTTATGAATTAAATTGTGTCATATGTATTTTTTTTACAAATATTAATTCGTCCTATGGTTGTGTTGTTTTGAAATCATAATGTTTTGTATCTTTGATTGTTAATATATTTTTGACCTAGTACCCATTCAGGGATTACACATTAGGTGTAATTCTTGAATAGTCCCCGTTTTGGGACTGTCTTTGAATCTTTTATGCCATTTTGGTGGTAAATACTCATTTTTTTCTTGATTGTTCTGAGACAAAATTTGGTTGACATTTCCTTTTGTATCTGAGCCTCGGAATGTTAGACTTGGACTTTGCACCGATGGTTTCTCAGCTTTTGGTCCATTCGGGAAGTTGTATTCATGCTGGCCGGTGATGCTTACTCCTTAATATTTACCACCCTGGCTATGCATGAAAAGACAATTTATGTTCTTAACATTAATTATTCCCGGACCAAAGAGTCCCAAACAAAACCTTGATGTCTATTTACAGCCTCTAATTCACGAGTTGAAGCAATTGTGGGACACAGGATTGTTTACATATGACGTGTCTAAGAAACAAAACTTCGACTTAAGAGTCGCACTCCTATGGACGATCAACGACTTTCCTGCTTACGGCATGTTATCTGGTTGGTCAACTGCTGGTGAGAATGCATGTCCATGTTGTACGAAAAAAGAGACTAAATCGATTTGGCTTCAGCATAGCAGAAAATGGGGTTGGTTTGATTGTCATAGACAATAGTTAGACACTGATCATATTTTTTGCAAGGATAAGGTCCACTTTCGAAAAGGTCCATTTTTTCAGTCATGATTATTTAGTAGATGGTATATAAATTTTCGCTTTGTAATGATATAGGGTAATATCATCTCAAAGAAAACTCAGCTTCAGAGTCAAGGGGTCGAGAACATCGATGATAATGAGATTTATATTGAAGAATATGGAGGATTTGATGAGAAAGGTAGAGTATATGGCGCAGGAGCAGCAGCACCACACATTTGGGCGCACCACCGCCACTCGACTGGTAACTCCACTTCTACTCCTCATACTCCGGGTTTTGTTGGTAGAGTCGCAAAAGAGAATGCCCGACTTAAGCAAATCGACGCCGAACAATCTCAAAGGATTGCGGCAATAGAGCAGTTCTTGAGCCACAAGGTTTTACTACTCAAACTTGTAACCCCGAAGGTGTATTTCAAGGTGGAAATGACTTTGATGATGATGGTGCCGACAATGCTAGGCCTAATTCTACTCATTTCGCCTCATTCACTCCCGTGCATTGATTAGTAGCTTTGTTTGTTGAACACCTATTTAGCTTTGTTTGTTGAACACCTATTTAGTTTAAGTTTGTTGAACTCGTATTTAGTTTAAGTTTGTTGTGTACTAAACATATGTGTAAACCTTTTATTTTAAGGTTATACGAAAACGTTGTTTGGAAATATCGTCTTGAACGAGTTGTGAATTTGTCAAATGCTGGAATTTTTTGTTTGTTTGCAGGAAACCGTATGTAATTGCTTTCTAAGCAATTTTGGGGTAGCTGGGAACGCTGTAAAAGCCCCTGGGACTTTTTAATTTGCGACGGAAATTCCATCGCAGATGTTGACTATTGCTTTGACTTTAGGGGCGACGTGGACTTTATGAACAGTACTTTGCGACGAAAATTCCGTCGCAGATGTTGACTATTGCTTTGACTTTAGGGGCCACGTGGACTGTATGAACAGTGATTTGCGATGGAAATTCCATCGCAGATGTTGACTATTGCTTTGACTTTAGGGGCCACGTGGACAGTATGAACAGTGATTTGCGACGGAAAGTCTGTCGCAAAGCAAAATTATGTGACGGAAAACTGAGACGCCTCAGTCGGTCGCAAGATTTCGTTTGCTACGGAAATTCCGTCGCAAACTTTTTTTGCGACGATTATCTGCAACGGTTAAATACCGTCGCAGGTCCATCGTAAATACTATATTTGCAACGGTATATCGGTATTTGCGACGGATGTTTCCGTCGCTATGGAACCTTTTTTTGTAGTGTGTAATAGTTAGATATTGTATTAATTGTTTTATATATGATAATCACATTTATCATTTGAGTTTTATTTTAAACTATATTGTTCAGTTCTAACTGAATTTAAATTTGGAAAATACTTTGTTTTATCCGAATAGGTTGTTGAGACAACGTTGAACCCTATTTAAGTGAACAGGATTAACATTGTATTTTTGTCCCTAGTTACTTAATGAGGCGATGTCTCGGAGTGACTAGATTGTAAGTCGATTGATGCCAGGTTCGACAGCCATAGGGTTAAGGAAATGACTAGTCGATTACATAGGCAGACTGTTAAGACACTCTGTCAGGCACTGACCATTTATATAGTCCTTTTACTTCTTTAGCCTGATCGTGGTAAGGACTTCTAAAATATTCCTTTTTTAGTCGATTCTTTTGACTAGCGAATATTTGTCTGAGTTAGTACATTTTTCGATTGGCTTTGTTTTTTGTACTAGCTCGCGCCGTAAAAGGAGGCCGATGGGCATCTTCTGGGTCATGGTGATATGGGACTGAACAAAGAAAACAGGTCAATAGGAGAAGTCCACCCTCGTCAGGGTTTATACATCTAAGGGCCACTCGAGGAGTATTGACTGGAAATGCGTGGCCACGCTCGGAAGTGTTCTATGGTAGATTTTACGGTAAGACATTTACTCTCCCGATCGAGGAAACCACTCATAATATGATCAAGTGCAAGTACGACCTGAAAGACACCTTGCATTGAGTGGTAGATATAACGGACAAGAGAATTGGTAGAGCACACTTGTGTCGGACAAGTGAAAGATTGTTGGAGTAGGCGTCCTACACAATAGTGCGTTTACTTAAGAAATATCATAAGAAGAATGTACTCCGGGATATATTATTTATTTATACTCGTCAATTGATAAACATATATCGATAACGATTGGCCGGCTAGGGTTTGACGTTATTGTCGTATGACGGCGGTGATCAACTGATCCCTTACGGTCACACCTATAGGATGGAGCCCCAATGGAAAAAACTAATTATTTTATAAGATACAATTTAATTAGTCCCTTGTGTAAATTGACTTTTATTAGTCAAGTGAGTTTTATATTTGATGACGAGTTAGGAACTCGGGCCAAAGGAATTTATTATTCAATAATATGATAATTGACTAATAAATATTTGACGGAATTTAGTAATTAATAATTAATTTATTAAATTAATACGGTTTGTGTGTATATTATGAGGCGATGGTAATTAACAAATTATATTTACAAGGAGTTTTAAAATTAGCTAAATGGGTTTATAAGACACATTATATATTGATAAAATGGTAAAATGTCACTTAAAAGTTAAATGTATATTATTCACTAATTTATATCATTTAAGTGTTACATAATTAAATTAATATTTAATTATATAAGATAATTGAATATATGTTTTATAAGCATTTGTGGGACAAATGTCGAAAGTCCAAATAAGACCAAAAATTCTTATAACGGACCGAAATGAAGAAGACCATAAGGAGGGTTTTGTGGCCTAACATATGCCTACCCATGTGTTTATGTCTCCTTATTATTCTTCATTTTTTTACATTTCTAGTTGCCTATATATACCACCACTTAGTCAATTGCATGGGTCAATTTTTGAAGGAAAAAAAACATCTATTTGTTCATCTTTTCTTAATCAAAATTGATCAAAAGTTGATCAAAAATCAATGAATATAAATTCACCAAATATAATATACATCAAGTATTATTAAAGGCAGTAATACTTACATATTATTAAAGGGTTTATTACTTTTTTTTTTGAGTAAAAGGATCGATTTTATTAATAATAATATGTCATACAAGAATTGCAACAAAAATTAAAATTAACTGAATACAAATTTGTAAAAAACAAACAAGATAAACTCTTCCTAAAACCAAGATCATTATTAGATAAAACCACTTCTTCACACCACCCTCTAAAATAACGTTGCTTATTCATACAGCCAACTGTGAGGGGATCCATAGATCTGATAATAAAGTTTTGAAAGAGATGAATCCTGTTCGATCTCACAAATCGTAAGCAATAATCCATTATCCATTGCAACACCATGACTACAGATAAGAACATTAATCTTCCACATAATTCTTGAACCTCTCAAATAGAGGGATGAATCTCACACAAGATGAGGAAAAAACTCACACAAAGGTGAGGACAAATCTCCCGTAAAGGAGACGCAAGAGTTATTTGCATATAATTAATAGATATTTAGTAAGAAAAATTGAGAAATTGAGTTTACTGATGTGACTCATATTTGAGCACATTTAGTCCCCAAATTAACCTCGTTCCCATGTTTTCTAGCATATATTAGGGTCATTTCTTATCTTTAGTCTCCCATTTTTGCATATTCTTTGAGGTTTTGTGTCCTTGGTAGGAGAGGATCGCTAACCTTGGATTTATGAGGCGAAATGGAGCTAAATGGATCGCATCTAATGACCAAGCATCCAAGAGGAGACCAACACTAGAGGCCTAAGCAAATAAATAGAGTGAAATAGGCAATGATGAAAAGATCCTTGCATCCCCAACACAATCCTCGCGAATTGTTAAGGAGCCAAACAAGAGAACAACTATGTCCAACGATCTGAGCGGCCCGAGCTTAGGATGAGCGGATCAGAGCAACGATCCGAGCGTCCCAGAGCTGGATCCGATCATACCACAGGCATGATCCGAGCATCTCCTGGACAATCCGAGCGGATCTTCTTACAGGACAACCCGTGCTTCAGGTGAGGACGAGCGGATCCTGGTGGGAGTTGCAAGCATGATCCGCGTATGTCCCTCGGGAGTTGGATTTCCTCAAGCTTCTCTTAGGGTCTTAATAGTCATTTAAGCCCTTACTAACCTTAATCCTTGTACTTAATTCTAGTATAAATATCCTTTTGTACTACCTAGATTATCATCAAGCTTTAGTCAATTCTTAATCCATTCTTAATCAAGTTCTAATCATCTCTTAATTTAGTTTTAATACATTTCTCAATATTAATCACATCTTAATCTTTCCCTAATTCTCTCAATTTTTCTTAGTTTTATTTGGGTAATTAGAAGATTATTGGGGTTTATTGGAGGATTGACAAACTTCCATCAATCATCAAGTACTTCTATTATTCTTTGCTTTATTATTTGGATCATCTCCATAGGTATAATTCCTTTTTACCCTTGTTTAATTATTGTTAATCACATCATTTATTCATCATGTTTTGCTTTGTTAGTATGATTGACAACCTTATTAGCATGCTAAACTTGATCATGAGTGAGTAGTTCTTTAGTTAGGGTTAATGGAGAATTAGGGGAAACAAACATGGGAATTGATCTATGCTTAATCTAATATGTTTTCATAACTAATTTGCTAGCTTGTTGTGATTTCAACCTATGCACATGTTATGTTTGATGAAATGCGAGCCTATGAAACCTTGCATTTTTTACCCATCTCCTATCTTTTCAATGAGACTTGTAAGACATAAACCAACTCGAGCCTCATTAGACCATGCATAGAGTTGAATAGGGGAAGACTAAGTCGACTTGTAGGTATTGTTCAGTCTAGACGACTAGGCTCCGGGACCTAAATTCTCCTAGGGATTGTAAGATATACACTAACTCGATCCCATCACAACAATAAGTGCTTGCATATATTTGAGAATATGTTTGTATAATCTATTTCCATGAATCCCCTATGATCCCATGACACCCTAGTGCTTTTAATTAATTCTTTACAACCCCTTTATTTGCTTTACTTAATTTACATTCATCTTGTTGATTAGTTTAGACCACATCTCAACCCAATTTGTGACACCCTATGACATAGCTTTTTCCAATTGAAAATCCTACATCAATACCCGTCTCTTGGGATCCGACCTTTCCTTAACTCTTTGCTAAGAGTAGTTTGTGAAGTTATAAATACTGTTTTGGTTGGTAACTTTTGACGACGAGTTTTAACCGAACCAAAACTGGCGCCGTTGCCGGGGACGGTGTTCAATTTATTTGATTTTCATTAATTGTTTTTAGTTGTGTCTTTCTTTACCTTGGAGAAGTTAATCTCCTCAAGGTTGTTCTAATTGTTTTCGAGTTGTTTGATATTTTGCATGACTAGGAGATCACAAGGTAATTTATTACCTATTGATTTCGAGATTGAAAGGAACTTAACCAACAATAGAAGAGTTGCTAGAGGTACTTCCAGAGTTGTAGGTATTAGTGAGATTGTGGATATTCAACCAAATAATATTGAGTTTGTCAACCCTTTTGCAAGAAAAGGTGAGGATAACCCAATTCAAAACCCAATACAAAATCAACCTACAATGCCTAAATTTTCATCACATTCCGTACCAACCGAGGAGAACCTACCAAACGGTACTCCTACACCACCACATTTAACCGGTAATTTCATTGCCAAATCCGCATTCATACAATTAGTTAAGAGAAGTCAATTTGGAGGGATGCCTAGTGAAGACCCTCATTCACATATGGAGACTTTTTGTGACTATTGTGATGCAATTTTTCAAACCGGAGTTGCTCAAGACCAAATCCAATGGGTATTGTTTCCTTTTTCTTTGATCGGTACCGCAAAGCAATGGTTGAAGAGACTAGATAAGGCTACCCTTGGTATTTATTCATGGAAGAAGTTAGCACTTGCCTTCTACAAGAAATTCTACCCCCCGGAGAAGAATAATATGTTGAGAGCCCAAATCACCGGGTTCAAGCAAAGGGATGAGGAATCATTATATGAAGCATGGGAGAGATTTAAGGACACTTGTCGTTCTTGTCCACACCATGGACTTAGTGAGTGGTTCCTTGTGCAACAATTTTAGAACAGCCTATATGAAGACTCCCGCAATGTTCTTAATATGGGATCCAATAGGATGTTTACTGAAGTTGATGACAATCAAACATAGGCCAAAATCGAAGAGATGGCGATTCATAATTCCCAATATAGTAGGCCTCGAAAGGCCACAAGAGGAGGAAAGCATGAGGTAAATTCCATCACTAAATTGGGTGCTCAACTAAGTGCTCATATCGACACCATCAATTTGAAGTTTGAGAAGGCCATGCCTAAGCTTGACGAAGCTTCCAAATCACCCAAACAACATGTTAATGCTATGGTGGCATCATCCTCAATTCGAAGTGGAGTATGTGAAAGTTGTGGAACCTTGGGACATGAACAAAGCAAATGTAGGGGAACAAATGAACAAGTTAATGCTTTCCAAGCATACAAGAGTGGCACCCCTTTTTCCAACTACTATAATTTGAACACCAAATTCCATCTAAATCTTTCATACAAGAGCCAAAATGTCCAAAACCCCCAACCCACATATACCCCACCTCCAATGAGAAACCAAGCTCAAAGACCCTTTTTCAACCAAAGACAAGGTTACCAAAATCAACCTTCCTACAACCAATCAAATGACCAAAGCTTTGACGTTTAAAGAGTGGTCCTCCAAATGTAAAAGAACCAATAAGAATTCTTCACCCAAATGCAAAAAGATAGCCAAGCTAAAGAGATCACCATCAACAACATTCATGCCCACACCAAAATGTTAGAGACTCAAATGACTCAATTAACATCTTCTAGCTCTCAAAGATAAAAGGGGCAATTACCGCCTCAAGGTAATCCCCGGAGACATGAGACGGTTAGTGCCATCCATTTGATAAGTGGTACAAGATATGAGGGGCTGAAGAGGCCAATTGATGAAGATATTGTGCATGTTAGTGACAAGCAAAGAGTTGTGGATAACTCTAAGGAAGTAGATCCTACCACCAATGAAATTTCAAACAAGAAGGATGAAGAGAAGGCTAAGGAAAAAGATCCTATTGTGATTAGACTTCCATTCCCAAGTCGCCAAGCTAAGCCTAAGCTTGATGACCAACTTGGAAAGTTCATGGAAATTGTGAAGAACTTAGAAGTCTCAATCCCATTCATGGAATTGATCAATCATGTTCCGGCTTATGCAAAGTACATGAAAGATATTCTTACAAAGAAGAAATCCATCCTAAAGTTGGAGACTATTGCCTTTACCAAAGTGAGTAGTGCTATTCTTCAAGGGATTTCCCCTCCAAAGCTCAAAGATCCAGGAAGTTTTTCTATTCCATGTACCATTGGCGACACTACAATAAACAAAGCATTATGTGACCTTGGAGCAAGTGTAAGTGTCATGCCATACTCGGTATATAAGAGGCTAGGAGTGGGAGAGCTCAAATGCACTAACATCACTCTTCAAATGGCGGATCAATCAACAAAGGTAACTTTAGGGGTATGGGAGGAGGTGCCCGTGAGAATTGGCAAATTCTTCATCTCGGTAGACTTTGTCATTGCAGACATGGAAGAGGATTCCAACATTCCTATCATTTTAGGAAGACCTTTCTTGTATACCGCCGGAGCAGTAATCGATGTGAAACATGGAGAGCTGACACTTGAGGTAGGGGACGAGACAATCACTTTCAACCTTGACAAAATAATGAGAGCTCCCCAAGTACATGAGCCATGTTTCATGGTCGATCGTTATAGACGAGAAAGTGATAGGAAGAAGTTGGAATCTCTATGCAAAGATCAAGCCATGGGTAGAGAAACACCACCCATATGGAAGAAGAAAGTGGATGACCTTCAAGTAGCTATATTCGGAGAGCAAGGAATTTTCAACAACAATGAGAGCTTGAATAGCTCACCCATCATGACAAGTAATGAAGAAGGCCTTATTGGCCAAGACAACAAGAAAGAGGAGTTGCCCTTATCAACTCATGACATCATTGGGGAACAAGCTAGTGAATTTTGCGGCCTATGGGACGATGAATTTGAAGGATTGGTCAATCCTAATATTGGAAATGCTATGACCTTAGACCAAGGCTTTGTGGATCCTTGTCATCACTTTGACTTGGATGAATACCACAATGAACAGAACAATGTGCAAAGGTCTAGCCAAGACCTCTATCATGAAAATGAGCAAGCCTTCGACTACTTCTACAAGGTGTTGAGCAACATCAACAACACCTTGGCTTTGCCTCCTTGACATCTCATCTTAGAGTGATATTTTGGTTTAGTCCTCCCTAAACCACCATTTGTAAATATTCTAACCCCTTAACTCGCATTTTATTTCCTTTATTGCATTTTTATCATTTTTGGATTTGGATTTTGTGCTTTGATCAAGATTTTCGACATGAGAGCAAGTAAGGGAGGTATTTTAACATGTTTTGATGTGTAGTGTTTGAACAAGTGTGGGGATTGCAAATGCCTAGGCTAACCAAACCTTTGTAGTGCACCCACAACATTTAACAAAGGAAAAGAAGGAAGAATGACATGGGAAAAGGAATCCCCACGAGTGGACCTGAGCTCGTGGGAGCTAGAAAGGATCCGAGCGTCCCCAGCAAGCATCCGAGCATCCCCAATGTAATCCGAGCGTCCCCAGCTTGCATCCAAGCATCCTGACCTTAGGACGCGGATCCTGGGAAAGTCTAAATTGAAGAAAACGCCATGTAAGAAAATATGAGTAGATCAACCTCTGGACGCTCGTCCCAATACTTAGGACGCTCGTCTTGGCATCAATCCGCGCGTCCTGATATGCTTCCAGTATGTGAATTTTACGCTGTAAAGGGAATCTGCACGTCCCCAGGAAAATCCGAGCGTCCCCTCAGAAATCCGCTCGAGCTGAGCAGGATCCGCATATCCTGGCACGGGTTTGCAATTTCTGGAAATCCTATAAGCTGATCCGCGCATCCCGTGAAGGATCCGAGCATCCCTAGATGCTACTTAAGCAAAACATAGGATTTCCTTTCGTTATTCCCAATTCATTTCTATCTTTCACAAACACAAACACATACCTTTTCTCCCACTAAAACCCTCAATCAACCCATCCAAAAACACCAATTTCTCAAAAAAATTCACCACCACTCAAACAAAACTTGCTCAAAACAAGATTAAATCACTCCTTTATCAACAAAAGACCATCTAAACATCAAATTCCTCACAAATTGAATCAATTTTCTAGGGTTTGGGCAAAAATTAGAAAATCCTAAATTTATTGACGAATTGATTGAAGTTTGAGGAAGCAAGGAACATTCAAGCAAAATCTTGGTTTGTTGATACCAATTTGAGAAGGAAAACACAATGGCAACGACCAAAGGCAGAACCAAGACACCAAAGACTCCAAATTTATCAAAGAGACAACAAGCTCTTCTTGCAACTAAGGCTTTGGTAGTGACATAACCAAGGGTGGAAATCCAAGAAATCGCAACTCCTATTGAGGAAACTACCACACCTACTCCGATTATAGAACAATTGCCAAATTTTCCGGAGGTAACTTTCTTAACCGATGCTCATAGGAATTCATTTTTATCCCTTACTAGAAAGACTATTGTGGCTACCAAGTTTATATGTGAAGTCACTTTGGAAAAATTGGGTCTGCTTGAGCGAACTAGAACATTTTTCGACTCCATGAGGTTGTTAGCCCTCTTTGAAATGGAAGAATTGACCTACCCTTCATTAACCATGGAGTTCATAAGCTCCTTGAAGGTGTCTAAGATAGAGACTCGACATTATGTTGAATTCCGTCTTGAGAACAAGAGTAGAAACATGACTTTGAGTGAGTTTGGTGATGTGTTTGGTCTTTTACAATATCATCATTATGAGAAGAAGCCTTTAAAATATGATGCCGCACCCCTTTGGAAAGCCATTACCGGTTGGAAATTCGACTCTTTCCGGGAGTGTCATGCTTTATATGTTCATCATCCATGCATAAGAGTATGGCACAAGTTTGTGGGCGATACCTTGATTGCTATAAAAGGCACCAATCACTTCACCGAACTTGATTTTGTCAACCTTGAGTCCTACATGAAAATAAATGGAAAGTTCACCAAAAATTACAACATTCTTCAACTATTGCTTGATCGATGGCTTGAGATTGATAATGGGAAAGACGGAGCGGCCTTCATTGTAAACGGCAGCTTAGTAACGAGGCTAGCTAAGCACTTTAACCAAAATTTCAACAAAGATAACACATACAAACCGGTTAAAGGGAGCAACCTCCTTGATATGAGCATTATGATCAACAAATTCCATTGGGTCAAGAATGACAACCTTGAAAACAAATTTGAGTGGCTCTTTAAAGAAGCTAAGTCTTTTGTCTTGCCTAGCAAGATTTGCCGTCTCTCCGTCCGTAGACTAAACTACCTATTGCCTGTCTCCAAGGAAGTCGAAGTGATAATTAAGCAACATAGGGAACCAATTAGAAAGCCCTCCTCCTCCACCATTGTGACTCCACCATACCCCTTAGCCTACCAAGAATTCAAACCGAGTGGCTCTAATGTCGTCGTAGGCAATGACTATTTGACCCAATTATTGCAACAAATGCATAAAGAAGCTCATGATGATCGGGTGAATGCCTACCGTGCCCAATATCCACCCCTTCTACATCTAGCTAGGTAAGGACTTCTTGATCCTTCATGTCCTTTGCCTAGTTGGGCGGATAGGGAGGTATTCTTCCCTAATGCTTCTCAAGATGCCGAAATGGATAGTCGGGTAGCACATGAAAAGGAGGTTGTTGTTTATGAAGACGGGGAAGGTGGACGATGAAGAAGATAATGAGGAAATTGATGATGCAAGTGATGATGATGATGACGGCAATGATGCCGGTGATGAAGATGTCGCAATGAGCGATAATTAAGGGTTTACAAGGCTATTTGGAGGATACCACACATGCGGGGTTGATTACTTGACTTCAACCTATTCTATTGTGAGTTTCCTACACCTCCTTTAGCTTTGTCTCTATATCATGTTTTTAATCTTTAACTTGGGTACTTGTCTTGAGTCCTAGCAACATTTAAAGGACTCCCACCTCGGTTCCATTGAGGTGTCTCATTTATTGTTCCCGCTTTGAAAATTCAAAATGACAATTAGGACTCATGCATTTCATCCTTTCCTTGTGCATGAACTCTCTATATTTTTAAACTAGAAATAGTGTCTTCCTTGGTTTAGGGAAGTTCAAATACAAGAAATGCGAGCTAATTCAAATTAGCTCTCCGAACAATAGAAAGCATGCATCATATAGAATAGATTAGAATGCATCACTTATGTATATATGTCATATAGTTTGCATATTAGTGTCGAAATCATGCATATTCATTTAGCTTGCATTGCATAATTTCCTATCGTTTTGGCCATTGAGGACAATGCCCATACTAGTGTGGGGATGGGAAATTCTAACTTAACTTTAAAAATCAAAAATGATAAAAATTTGAAAAATTTAAAAATCCAAAAACATGTCCTTTCCTTTGTAGTATAGAATAGTATATTGTATATACTTGTGTTTGTTTGTCCTCTTATCACAATGGATCGACTACGCCACATCCGAGGCATGAGGAATATGAAGACCGCATGGTATGATCTTTCCAATTTTATTTTGATTGATGCGGTACAAACCAATGTGATGTTAGGAGTTGCATGTAGTTTAAATGACATACTAGTTGATAGAACCATATGAATCAGGTTGTATAAATGTTAGTTGCATCATGGCATGTAGTTGCATTTTAGGAAAAATTTTGTGAAAACATCTATTTCGGAAACTTGACAAGTGTATATAAGGCCCTTGTAGATACTTTTTGTTCTTGAGACTTTTCTCATTAGAATACCTCTAAAATACCCTAGGATGTGTAAACTAGTATCCTTTGACCCATGGGACTAAGACCTAGTCAAGAGTACCTTGTGATGTGATGACTCCTTTGCTACCGTTTATACCAAGGTCACCCTTGAAACCATGAAACCATCTTCCACTTCTATCATCATTTTTGTCAACAAAAAGGGAATGGGCACAAAAATTATCAACTTGAGTTCAAGTACCAAAATGAAAAACAAGAAGTTTGCACAAATTTGGATCAAAGAAAAGAGGAGTACAAAAATAATAACTTCTATGCTTCAAATAAAAGCACCCTTGTTACAAATTGGGGTGACTTTGAAAATGTTCAAAAATGAAAAAGTTGAAAATTGTCAAGCATCAAATTGCCAAACATCAAGGAAATGGCAAAGAAAATTGTTCTCAAAAATGTCAAATGCCACAAGAATTTGGGAGGAATAACATGTTATAAATTCATATTCTCATTTATTTACATATTCATATATGTGACATTTAATTTAGTCATAAAATTAAATCTAGATCTTATGCATGCAAACTTTAATAAAAGAGATGGAAAAATCTATTTCTCACCATCTAATTTTCGGCTATTTGGGCACCAACAAGATCTCCTTATTGATAGTTCTTGAGCTTTCCTTATTATGGATGAAAAAGGATCCAAATTAGAATCCCTCCCAAAAGTGAATACCCAAGGAAACCTCTTAATAACTAATATTATTATGATCTAGTAATAATATAAGTTTTACTATAAAATTGACACAAAAATATTGTGTATTTCCTCTTGAAAATTTCGGCCAAGAGGAGAGATATGTGAGTTTTTATTTCACAAAAATGTAGAGAGAAAATAATTTCTTACACTAGAAATTTTATCATGAAAAATGAATGAATGATATTGAAAAGAAAATTCTTTTCTTTTTACCCATGGTGGCCGAAAAATGGCTTTGGATAGCATGCCCAATGCCTTTTATTTTTGCTCTTCACAAGAGACTAGCATGCAACCCTAGTTATAGATTTGTTCTTCTCAAAATGTTTAGCCTTGCATGCCTATACCCTAGGGTTATGATTGTGTTTGTAGAATAAAATAATTCAAACAAAACAACCCTAAAACCCCTCTAATTTCGGTCACCCATATAACATGGTGGTCCATTTTATTTTTGTCATTTGTCAATTGTGACATATGTGACATGTTACATTATAATGTATTTTTAACATATTAAAAATCATCATATAATTAAATATGTCACATACAAAAATAATTAGTAATTCATAATTACTTTTACCAAAATGGGTCATATAATTATAAACTACAACAACTTGTATTTATAATAATTATTCATTCTATTTTAATTGTTTCGTAAACAATAATTTTATCTAAGTAATAAAGCGATTCGGTTACTTAGACCGTATCTCATTTAATCAAATTATAATAAGACACGTTAACTTTACTCACAAAATCATCCGTCAATTTTAAGCAATTTAATTAACTCGTATCGACATACGATTAATAAAATAATCAATTAAGAGTATTTCCCTATAGGTATGACCTAAGGGGATCAACTGATCACCAACGTCGCACGACAGTAATGTCAAACTCTAGTCAGCCAATCATTACCGATATGTGTGGACTAGTTGACTATAAAATATTACATCCCACATGTATTCTTAAAATGAGATTTAAACATGTGATCATCATGATCGACAGTTGTGATCGTATTATTGTCGGAGGACACTTATTCCAACATAACAAAACCAAAAGCAAACTCCCTTTACGAAACTTAAAGTACATTGATCCCTTTTTCCATTGAACCCACTTTTGTGCATGGTAGAGAGGGGAGACCCTTCTTCTTATCTAGGCAAGAGGGGGGATTCCGCAATCCTACAGTGTTTCTAACATCATAGGGAGTCTACTCTTGACGAAAGCATTTAGAAATTAAGGACGAAGGTACCCTAGCTTGACACAACTTGGAGGTGATTTATTGGTATCCTTCTAGGCTTAGTAATTTGAAGAAACCATATCTATAATGGAGTGTGTACACTTAGATTGCTTTCCTTCTAGATAATTTCCGCCATTTAGATGAGGAAAGTGGCTATTCTTTTGTAGATGCATATATTACCTTCTTTTGTGTGCTTAATGATTGGATGTATCGCCATTTTGGCAAGCGCCATCTTGCCTTGCAAGAAGGCATCTTACCTCATGGATGTCTTGTTGTGAGTTGAAGGGGCGGAGTGAGACCCGCTAATTGTCTCATATTGGCTATATTAGTAGGTTAGTTTAAATAGAGGTCATAGTTTTAGTCACCTCTTTACTCGGGACGAGCAAAGGTTCGGTTTGGGGATGTTTGATTTTACTCATATTTGAGCACATTTAGTCCGTGAGTTAACCTCGTTCCCATGCTTTCTAGCATATATTAGGGTTATTTCTTATCTTTAGTCTCCCATTTTGCATATTCTTTGAGCTTTTGTGTTCTTGGTAGAAGAGGATCGCTAACCTTGCATTTATGAGGCAAAATGGAGCTAAATGGATTGCATCTAATGACCAAGCATCCAAGAGGAGACCAACACTAGAGGCCTAAGCAATTAAATAGAGTTAAATGGGTAATGATTAAAAGATCCTTGCATCCCGAACACAATCCTCGCGGATTGTTAAGGAGTTAAACAAGAGAACATCTCTGTCCAACGATCCGAGCTCAGGACGAGCGGATCAGAGCAACGATCTGAGCATCCTAGAGCTGGATCCGAGCGTACCACAGGCATGATCCGAGCGTCTCCTTGACGATCCGAGCGGATCTTCTTACAGGACAGCCCGTGCTTCAGGTGAGGACGAGCGGATCCTGGTGGGAGTTGCAAGCATGGTCCGCGCATGTCCCTCGGGAGTTGCATTTCCTCAAGCTTCTTTTAGAGTCTTAATAGTCATTTAAGCCCTTAGTAACCCTAATCCCTAATCCTTGTACTTAATTCAAGTATAAATACCCCTTTGTACTACCTAGATTATCATCAAGCTTTAGTCAATTCTTAATCTATTCTTAATTAAGTTCTAATCATCTCTTAATTTAGTTGTAATACATTTCTCAATATTAATCACATCTTAATCTTTCCTTAATTCTCTCAATTTTTCTTAGTTTTATTTGGGTAATTAGAAGATTATTGGGGTTTATTGAAGAATTGACAACCTTCCATCAATCATCAAGTACTTCTATTCTTCTTTGCTTTATTATTTGAATCATCTCCATAGGTATAATTCCTTTTTACCCTTGTTTAATTATTGTTAAATCACATCATTTATTCATCATGTTTTGCTTTGTTAATATGATTGATAACCTTATTAGCATGCTAAACTTGATCATGAGTGAGTAGTTCTTTAGCTAGGGAGATAGGTGAGGGACTAGGTTAGGTTGTGTGCTTTACGAGAGTGGTTGCTCGACCTAGCAGGGACTACTCGGCCGAGTATTGTGTATACTCGACCGAGTAGAGCCTACTCGGCCGAGTATGACTGCTGTTGCTGTTGACGCGTCGATATAAAAACGAAAATTCGCAAGATTCATTTCATTTCTCATTTTTCGACAGTTCCTCTTCCTCTAACCCTTGCCTACCTCTCTCTCACCTATCACCCCTACCTCCATACACTCTCATATATGTAGCCTACACCTCAAACATGGGAAGGATGGGGCTTGTGTAGGAAGGATGTGTGCGTGGTCATCGTCCGTGTCACCGTCGGTCCGCGTTATTAGGTAAGTCGCTGTTTTGTGGTCTCTTTCAGTAGATTTGTGGAAGTAGTTGTATAATAGGATATGGTCATCGTTATAGGATATGTCTTAGAGTCTTGCTTGGCTATGTGTGGATGCATTCTCATGGTTGGGGATAGGTAGGGTTTCCCTACTTAGTTTTGTTTAATTAATTTGAGATATTGTGATTGTACTGTGTATGATTGTTGTCTGCTGATTATCAGAGTGTTGGTGTGGTCATGGTGTGGTGGTTGTGATGATGTTGTGATGGTTTTGGTGGAGTCACTTGCGGGAGTGGCTTCACGCCCTAGTTCGCCCTCCGTGGAACCCGTTACGGGAGGGGATGTGCACATTAAGGGACAGGGTTATCTCTCGTTGATGAGCGGGATTTTGGTGGGCATTGGCTGCGGTCCCCCACTGGTGGCGTGGGCTACCTGTTGCGATGGGTAGTCTGGCAGGGCTACACACCTTGGTGTGTAATCGGTTACTGTGTGTGATCGGGAGACCGGGGTTGGAGTATGATCAGCTTGTTACTTATCGTACTTGTCTTATTTTAATTATTCAGTAAATGACCCCGTGTTATGTTTCTAAACCTGTGGTGATCCATTTGGGGATGGTGAGCAGTTGGCTTAGCAGGTACCGTTGGTTATTGCTGTTGGGCATGGAGGGAATCGAGTCACCATGCTACCGGCATAGGTGTTCAGACCCATGAGTTCTTTAGCAGTCATAGTTACCACTTGTAATCATTTTTGTACCGTGGTTGTAAAGTGTAAAAGTAATTAATTATAAATGTTCTTTTATTGTCTATTTGATCTACTACCTCGGGTGACCGAGATGGTAGCGCCTTCATACACAGGGATGGTCCTTGGTAAGGCGTTCTGGTGTGCGGGGGTGTTACAAAGTGGTATTAGAGCCGACGATTTTGGAACCTGAACCAATGAACCAAATGAATATTGGGTGTCAAAATTAAAATCAACCTGGTGTATGTGCGTTGGGATCCCCAGCCGATGCTAGATTTTGGGTGAGTAGGCGCCCTCATTTCAAAATCACGGCTCCATCATGCTTAAGCCAGCCACTGGGAAAGCGTAGTCGATAAGAGTAGTTGCTTGAAGAGTGTTTGCTAAGTATGTTTGATGATCGTATCACATGTACCAATGTGAGTCTTGCATGCAGTAACGATGGTAATGATGAAGTCTTGAATTGGTTAGAATGGTTGCTGAGTGGTGATTAGAAATTATGATTGATGAAATGTGTAACTCTTTTGTGTATGGCGAGGTTAAGTTGAATGGCTTGTTTGATAATTGTGGCATCATATGGTGGTTAATGTTACATGAATGTCTTGATTAGTGGGAGTATAGGATGAATTGTGGAAATGGTGATGTTGTAGCGTTATAAACTGACCTTTGCAGGTATGTAGCTAGTTTAGACTTGTAACCTTTATATTATCCATGGTTGGATTGTGACATAATTGATACAGTGGTTGAGGTAAGGAACGTAGGTGGAATGTTGGTTGATTGGGTAATGGTTATGTGTAATTCAAGCACGATACGTGTTTATGTGGTAGAAATAAGTTCTAACGGTGACGAGCCCGATGGCACGGAACTCCAAACATTGTTACTTGTTTTGCAGGCTCAATAATTTCAAAATTATGTTCCTGTTCTTTGACACTCGACCGAGTATTGAAGCATACTCGACCGAGTAAGCCACACTCGGCCGAGTATACTAGCACTCGACCGAGTGCCCAATTTTTGCCAGATTAAGAATTGCTATTGTCCTCGAACACTCGACCGAGTATTCAGAATACTCGACCGAGTAGTCCATACTCAGTCGAGTAAGCCCAATACTCGACCGAGTACGGTTTTATCTTGACTCAGCCGGGTTGTTCTAAAAACCCTATATCTCTTTTTCTTTTCTTATTTCCGCCTCCAACATCCTCTTCTTTACTCCTCTAAAACTCTATATCACTTCTCTCTCAAACCCTTGGGTGATTTCTAGGTGGTTGTTTGTGGATTTTTCCCTCTTTGCTTGCCAAAACTTCATTCAAGGTAAGGTTTTAAATCAATTTCTTTCATTTTTCTTAAAGTTGTGGTATGCCCTTGCTCAAACTTCGAATTCCTATCATGTGTAACTGAAATTGGGTTTCTTTCTCTGATAATTTGAATATAAATGCTTATAAACATCTTCTATGCCGTCACTAGACCAATTTCACGATTCAAATCGCATCTTGTGTGATACAAAGCTTCTAGGGTTTTGCCTAGGTCGAATTTTTGGTCTTCCTATGGTTTTAAGATACTCTTTCAAGGATCATTGATAAGTAACATGACTCTTTTGATTAAAATACCTTGTGTTTTGTGAGAAAAAAAAATTCGTCTTAAAAGTTCGTCTCAAAATTGTATACATTCCGAAAAACAGTCCATCTATGGCTATTTTTTTTCTGGTTAGAATATCTTTGTTAAAACCTATCGTTTGCAGAATGCCAAAAATAAGGGCCAATGCAAACAAGAGGACCCGTGCCAACGTTCAATTCGAGACGGGTCAATCTAGTCAACAACCTGTTGTTCCACCGGTGGAAGCTTATCTATCGGTAATCTTTTCCGATTTCAAACAGCTTAAGGCCTTCATAGCCTTGATGAGTCGTCCTTTTTTACCTACTCGGTGTGTGAACCCCGAGATTTTGGAGACCTTGGGGATTAAGGAAGATATAACCCATATCTTTGAGACCTTGGGAATGGAGGGGTTGTATCACCTGAGAAAGAAGTCCTACCCTCACTTGACCTTGGAGTTTTTGAGCTCGTTTGTTAATGATGCGAAGGAGAAGACGGTCTCTTTTCGCCTCATGAACGAAGACCATGAGTTGACTTTTGATGAGTTTGATGGCCACCTGGGCCTAGAGGCTGAGGGGATGGGGTATCTTAGTGATGCAGCTAAGAATAGGGGTGCACCTCTTTACCTTCCTTACTTGACTTACCGACCTGCTCCTAGTGCTAGTGCTATGCTGATTAATGATGTTCAGCATGTGTCCCTCCATATGTTCCTTAGGATGATGACATGTCTGTTGTACTCGAGAGATGATGTGAGCAAACTTAACTCTCATGAGGTTATGTTGTTGATGTCTTACCTGAACCTACACCGTAGGAAGCCCTTTTTACTATAGCGCTCCGGGGGTGGTTTGTGCTAGCTTGGATCATATGGCACAGTCCCCGAACCGTCACATTGCTTGCGGGGCCATAGTGACCCACTTAGCCCAGCGCCTGACTGACTTTGAGGCTCCACCTCCATCGGGGGACGAGCTATTTGAGGCCGTGCCGACCATGAACGCCAAATATTGGTGTAAAAACAGGTGGTTGTTAAATATGGATGATGGGTCTTATGCCTGGAGGGTGAGGGGATCATTGTGGATGGTACTTCCTGACCCCGCACGCCTCCCTATGGTTGACCACTTAGCTGAGTGGGAGCCCGTGGGTGGGATACCTAGACCACGACCTCAGTATTATTTGATCGACCCCACCATTCTCCTGGACTTACCTGAGCCTTCAGCGGCATCTGAGGGATAGCAGGCTTCTCCCCCACCTCGTGAGCGCCATAGAGTTAGACAGCCTAGAGTGGACCTAGTTGAGACTGAGCCCTCTTACTCCATGCCGAGCTACTACCCACAGCAGTACTCGCCCTACCCCACAGTGGATGACCCTAGGATGCAGGTTAGCAACTTGACTGAGTGGATCTCCACCACCTTGGTGCTCCACAACATACTTGAGATGGCCCATAATCAGGGCATAGGGACTGAGCTAGCACAACCCGTCTGGTGGAGAGGACCCGAAGTAGACACGGGTGTCTTCCACAGCTATGGAGTTGACCCCGTCTTTTGGAGGCCACCTGAGGAGACCAAGTTTGGCTGCCTCGCGGGACCGTGGGGAGCCAACTATGGCAGCCAGCTAAGAGGAGGAGATTACTCAGCAGCGGGTTATCAGAAGCTAGTACCTCGGGAGCCGGAGCTTCAGGTGCAGGCGGCGATGATGAGATGGATGGGGGTCCATATCAGTGATTTTCTTATTTTTCTAGACTTGTTTCAGTTGTGGATGGATATTTATAGTTTCTTGTCGTACACTTATATTTCGGATGACTGTACTTGGCCTTAAGGCCGTTACTTGTTTTCGTACACTATGGTTGTGATTTGGTAGACTTGGACATGCCTTTAAGTACAGCACTCGTGACTTGTTACAGGTTAGTTTGTGGGTGGAATTGTGTTTCATTGCTGGAATCGCTCTCTTCCCGTGAAAACTCGACCGAGTATAAAGAATACTCGACCGAGTAAAGCTTTCTTGGCTGAGTAGACTCTTATACTCGACCGAGTAAAGCTTACTCGACCGAGTGGTCCCTCATACTTGGTCGAGTATCAGGGTATTGCGTGATATAGTAATGTAATTCGTTATAGCTTCTTATGTTTAATTCTTTAGTCTTGTATGTACTATGTTAACTTGCTAATATCTTCACGTCCCCTTGGGGAGTACCTTGTTCAAGTTTTGCGGTAACGTTAATACGTCGTGTGCTTGGGTTGAGATGACAGTGGTATCATGACATTTCATGTTTGTGTAGCTCTTTTAGTAGAATGTATGTATGCATCTTCTCTTGCTTAGTAGTCGTAGCATAGTTGTGGATTATGAGTAGAGTTGTGTTGAGCTGTATACTAAATGTATGATCTGTAATATTGTCCATCTACGGGTAATCATTGTCGATGGGTGCACTGAACTTCGGGGACGAAGTTCCTTTTTAGAGGGGTATATAACATATCGCGATACAAAAGTCCATATAAACAAAAGTTAAAACAAGGTTTTGAGTGTTTAGCCTTCTTTACTTATATGCCTGTCTTCTATGTTCATCTTTCCGACGTTGTGTAATGGGCTTAAAAAAGAAAAATGGTGATAATTGACAAGAAAATTAGAAATGAATGATATATGCATATATGTGTGCCTAATAGGATCATGAGTTTCGTAATCATGGTAGTTAGAATTGAGTGTCTTGTGGTGGTACACGTTGTATTGTCTTGCGGTGGTTAAGGTGGTTAACCTCGTTGTTGAGATGTGTGGGCTGAACTTCGGGGACGAAGTTCCTTTTAAGGGGGGGAAGACTATAATACCCATGATGTTTAAGGACTCTTTTGACCGACCCTTTGACCAGGAAAGACGTTAGGAAGAGATAGGTGAGGGACTAGGTTAGGATGTGTGGTTTACGAGAGTGGTTGCTCGACCTATCAGGGACTACTCGGCCGAGTATTGTGTATACTCGACCGAGTAGAGCCTACTCGGCCGAGTATGGTAGTGCTCGACCGAGTATGGCTGCTTGATACGTGCATTTTTTATAGTCTTTTTAGCCTATTTTACCACGTATTTCTATGTACTTTCGTACTGTTTATATTGCATTTTGCCCCCGAATTGGCTACTTTGGTTCGTTTTGTCCGTTTTGTAGAAATGAACGCGAAAGTAGTGGAATCGTACAATTTTCATCCTTTCTGCATGCATTTTGAGGAGACGGGATTTTCTAGAGCGAGATATTGCATTGGGATGCGTGAAGGCACGGTCTACAGAGCAGTAGGTCACGATGTTTGGGCTGTTTTGGAGGAAAAATACTCGATCGAGTGGTTTCTATGGCATTGGTTGGTCGATCGAGTACTTTTATACGCGATCAAAAAGTGCTGGAAATTGAGGTTACTCGATCGAGTAACAATTTTACTCGATCGAGTAGATTTTCTGGAGAAATGCTCGATCGAGTGGTTTCAGACTACTCGATCGAGTGATTTTGGCTGGCGTGGGCTTTAATTAGCCCGTGAACTTGTTTTAGTTTTTTTCCTTAGCATATTTTCTATTTAAAAGTACATTAGCTAGGTCATTAGTATCATATTCTATTCTATCTAGTTTCATCTATCATTCATCTTTACAATAAAGACTGCGTCGCTTTTTCTTTTCACTGTAACTTTTGCTTTCGGGGTTACTTAGCTCGGATTTGTTTGTTCTTTACGCCAGATTCTTGCGATTGTAATCTCTTTCTCCGTTCTTAATATTAATCTCTCTTTCATTTATTTTAATTGTTTGTTTTGTTCCTTTTACTTTCTGCCCTGATTACTTTTATGCAATTTAATTATCGTTTCATTATGTTTATTGTTAGTTCATTCATCGTTATTAGTTTTGATAATATTAATAGCATGAGTAGCTAATCTGTTTCATGTTAGGATTAGGAGATCTACGGTAGAAATGTGACGATGTAGTAAATAGGTTAGATGAATTAATTGTGAGATTCTGCCCCCATAGCACTATAACTGTATTTATCGACTTAGTTTAATCTGGTTAAATTTAATCCTGGATCGGAAGATTGGACTAAATAGACCTTCTATGAACATTAGACTACCCTGACGAGGACGGAAGTTAAGTTAGTGGAAGTTTAGGATAGAAAGTGGACCGGAAGGACCTTTCTATATCCGTCTCGCAGTAATTTATCTAAGTTGTTTACATTTGAGTCACTAGACTACCGTAGTGAACCGAAATCCTGACATTTCCCTTCTCTATTGATAGTGTAATCCTATTTTCCGCCTTAATTGCCCTTTCTTTATTTCTCTTCCTTTAAACCTTTTTAGTTTAGAAATCAAATTATAAACACTCCCCATTTGTGACCAAATAGACGGACTCTTACAGATATCTTGCCTACCTGAGGAGATCGACCTGACTTTCCTAGCTATATAGTTAGTTTAGTTAGTTATTTTTTATAGGTATACGATAGCCCTGTCAAATTTTGGCGCCGTTGCCGGGGAGGCAATTGCGCTATCTGTCTTTGTTTCGTTTATTTTATCCATCTCAGGGAATTTTTATTCCTTGAGGCAGTTCTTTTTTATTTTCTTTCAGTGTTGTGTATGCCCAGGTCACACAGGTTTGAGTTAGTTTCAGCTGATTCTGAGCCAGAGAGACTGTTCAGGCATAGACTTCGTCTACAAAGAGAATCACGAAAGGAAGACTTGAGTACTTTTGAACCAAGGCTTCCGCATTTCTTATTTACAGAAAATCCATCTTTTGAAGAAGATACTTCCAGTTCTGTAAGCCAACCAGTAAAGATGCCAAACATTGCTAGTCATTCGGAGCCTAAAGCCACATCAATTCCAAAGGGTTTCAATCTCCAGACTGATGATGGGAATACATTTGACATACAACCTTCCTATATCAATCTGGTGGAGAGAAATCTCTTTAGAGGTATGGCAGGTGAAGACCCGAGGAAGCATGTGGAGGTTTTTACGGACTACTGTTCTACTATCCCCGCCACAAAGAGGGTAACTCAAGACAAGATTAAGGAGGTTCTATTTCCTTTTCTTTGACTGACTCAGCCAGGGAGTGGCTGACTGAATTGGACCATACGGCCGCGGGGGTCAGAGACTGGGAGACCCTTGCTCTTGTTTTTTATAAGAGATATTTCCCTCCACAGCGCACCAATCAGCTGAGGGCAAAGATCACAAGTTTCAAGCAGGCACCTGATGAAACTTTCTATGAAGCATAGTCCCGTTTCAAGAAGTTGGTGAGGTCTCTTCCTCACCATGGTTTTGATCTGTGGTTTATGTCCAACCTGTTCTACAATGGGTTGTACGATGACCACATAGCCATACTTGATGCATCATCTAACGAAAGATTCCAAGAGAATACTGACGATGATAAGGGATGGGCCCTTATTGAAGAGATGGAGAACCACTGTGCTGAGTATGGAAACCCGAGGGATGGTATTAGAACAGTTCATGCAGTCGATAAGCAAGTTGTGGCTCAGCTAGAAACCATGAATGCCAGGTTCGATAAGTTGGAGTTGAATTCTGCTGAGGAGCCTCAGACGGTCCATTTGCTTACTAGAGGGGAGACTGTAACATGTGAGAGGCGTGTGAGCAACAACGGGCACACTGCTGTTGGTTGTCTTACAGAGAAGGAACAGGTCCTTGCTTTTTAACAATACAGGCAAGAAGGGGGTTCCTATTATAACAACCAAGGGGCAGTCCATCCCAATTTGAGGTGGACAAGTCAAAATGTGCTTAATCATACCCCTCCTCCGCAGCAGCAGAAGCCATATGTCCCTCCACATAAGGCTCAACAAGGCTTTCAGAAGCCTCCTTCCTTTCCTACACCTAATCAAGGTGCATCATCTTCTGGTGAAGTAAGTGAGCTAGGTGAGTTAAAGACTATGTTGCAGTCTTTGACAAAACAGTGGCAGCTGAGTGATCAACAAAAAGATGCATCTATCAAGGCACTTGAAACTCAAGTTGCCCAGTTAGCCGCAAACCAGTCCACAAGGAAACCAGGTCATTTACCGTCACAAGCTGATAAAAATCCACATGAGACGGTAAATTTAATTAATTTGTGGAGTGGTCGTTCATATGAGGGACCGGACGTGTTGAAATCATACCCGAGGAAGGAAATTATTGCTGATGAACAGTGTTCTGGTGAAGAAAAGGAGCTGACGACATAGAAAGTAGTCGATCGACTGATTACAGGGGGTCGATCGAGTAAAAAAGCTAAAGAAAGGACTCGATCGAATGAAATTTCTACTCGGTCGAGTGAACAGGAAAAAGATCTTACTCGATCGAGTGAAATTTTTGGTCGATCGAGTGATTTTGTTGAAGAAATTGCTCGATCGAATGGTATTTATGGTCGATCGAGTAGTGTAGATAAAGAACAGCTCGATCGAGAGCCTGCTAGTGCTCGATCGAGTGAAAAATCGCCTGAAAGACCTCGTTCGAGAGGAAAGAAGCGTTCCAAGGATTTGGAGCTTGATCCGGCTGACACGTTGGAAGAGAGGAACAAGGGACTCGAGATACCCATCACGGTGCCCTTCCCGAGGCGTTTGCAAAGTACTAAAGCTAATCAGCAATTCGGCAAATTTGCCGAACTCCTGAAAAGCTTGCAAGTCACCGTGCCATTCGCCGAATCTGGCTGACAGTACCCTCTTACCTTAAATTTATGAAAGAAATTTTATCGCGTAAGAGGCACATTAATGATCATGAGACGGTAGCTTTGACCGAGGTGGGCACACCCTAGTTCGAGAATAAGTTACCTCCCAAACAATCGATCGGACCGGGTAGCTTTTCGATTCCGTGTCATATTGGTACCCATTTGATTGATAACGCGTTATGCAATCTTGGCGCTAGCGTGAGTGTCTTACCACTGTCTCTGGCTAAAAGACTTGGTTTTCCCAAGTTTAATTGCACAAACATGACTGTTCAGATGGCCGACCGTAGTATATCATGGCCACTAGGTGTCATAGAAGACATACCTGTTAAGATCGGGAGGTTCTTTATTCCCGTTGACTTCGTTGTACTTGACATCCCCGAAGATGCCCATACCCCTATTATTTTAGGGAGGCCATTTTTATTCACTGCCCGTGCAGTAATAGACGTCGGGGGCAAGACATTGACTTTTCAGGTTGGGGACGAGGAATTGATATTCCATCAGTCTAAGTTCCAAAGGGCTCCCATGCAAGCTCATCCTTGCAATGCCCTCTCTTCTATTGACCCTACTATTGACACTCCAAACGAGGATTTGGAGCATTGTGCTGCTATTGTGACCCTTCCGTCTCAGGTTGAGAGCAAAAAGGAGGAAAGTTCGTCTGTTTTCCTTGTTGCAGGTACAGATGAAAATAATGTAGGAGCTGTCAAAGGGTATTGTGCAATTAATGTCAGCCGAAGTGGGAGTGACGATGTCAAAGCCGGTGGGAAAAGAGTAAGGATGAGAAAAGTTTGCGCGTATGTGGACGTCAACTATTCTCCTCCCAATGATTCAAGTTCAAGCTCGTCGAAACTGAAGAGGACGATTAATGTTGCTGAGATGACGTCCTCCAGTCAGGAGCCCTCCAAAGGGCTACTGAATTGCTTTGAGAAATGAGCAGGGAAATGCCCCATGTACCAACTTGTAAAAATAATTTTCAAATTTTCCGTTGAACTTTATTTATTGCTTTTAATTAGGACAACTAGAATTTAGACGATTTTTAGCGTAGATTAGAGACTATAGACTGTTACTTTTCGTTTTTGGTATTTTGGGATATTTTTGCGATTGTTTTTATGCAGGTTTGGAGATTTTTACGCAAATTCAAGAGCTTACACGAGGAAAAGAGCTCGATCGAGTGGAATCTGTTCGATCGAATGATCCCAAGTTACTCGATCGACTAAAGCTGAAAAGGGGAGTTCTAGATCGAGTAACTTTTTACTCGATCGAGTAGATAAATGCAAGAAGTTCTCGATCGAGCAGTTCTAAACCACTCGATCGAGTGAAAGTGGAAATGACGCACATGGAGTTTCTTAAACTTCCTTCTTTTTCTTTGTTATTTCATTTTCCTCTTCATTTTTTCGACCCCCTCCTCATTTGGGATCAGACAAACCCCAATTCCTCCATTTTTCTTGCCCATTTACCAAATTCGCCACCTACATTGTGTTTATTGTTAATTAATCGTGCATAGCCCTCTACTTTCCCCTTGATTTGTGTTGTTTTACTCGGTCTATTAAGGGTATTAGGGTTCCACGGTTTTTCGATCAAAAATCGCCTATTTTGCTTGTTTCTTGTCGATAAATTGTTCTTTGTGGGTTCTATATCATCAAGTAAGTGATCCTTACTCTTCTTTATCCTTTAATTTCTTTAATTTCTGCTTTTTATGAGGATAATCAAGAATTAGGGTTTTGGTCTTTATTGTAGGTCGAGATTTTCGACTATAATTCGATTTCAATGCTTCATTTGTCTTACTTGATGCTTAATTCCCGTACCTCATTGATTTGTACATGTTTAATTCGAAATTTGTGGGATAATGGCGATTAGGGTTCATCTTAGTCGAGTTCTCGACTGTCATTTGGTCTGTGCTGCTGCCATATGCTTAATTTGCCTCAATTGTTGCTTCATCTGCTGCCATTGATGCCTGATACCCTTCCCCTATCGCTGTTTACTTGTTACCATTCGAATTTTTGAGTAAAAATATGGGAATTTGGGCTGTTAGTCGAATTTTTTTCGACTATTTGGGGGATTGTCCTATTGTTTTCATGCTGTTTGGCTGTTGTTTTCTTATCAAATCCCCTGCCCTATTTGTTCAGGATGGATTCCAGCTCTATGCCTTCTACGAGCTCCTCTTCCAGTCCATCATTGTCTCTGTCTGAGACGGTAGTACCTACTGTTACTACCGTCTCCGCACCTGCCAGTACCTCCGTTTTTCTAGTTTCTACTGCCGGTACTGTTTTTACTGCCTGTCTTCTTCAGTGGTGGTCACAACTGCAGCCACAGCTTCTACTTCAGCCACGGTGAGCACATCTGTGGCGGACTCACCCGCAGTCGCAGCTGCTTTACGGGCGTCCCTAGTTCCTCGTACCATCACTGAACGGTCTTCTACCTCAGGTTCTAGAGGCCGGGGCCGAGGTCGTGGTCGTGGTCGTGCTACACCAGCTCCTCGTACTCCTGCTACTCCTTCTGGCACGGTCACTGTCCGAGGGGACGACTCCCTCGACTCCCACCCTGAGTACCCGCAGGTAATTTTTGTTAATGGTGTACATCGTAAGAGGTTTTATAACTTAGTTGGCTGCGAGTTTCTCCCTACCCGATTCTTAGACCGTCCGGCACTTGAGAGGCACGGTTTCTATGAGCCTGTTTGTGAGCTTTTACAGGGCACCGGGATGGTCGGACTCATCACTATGAGTGGCCATACCTTTCTGCAGCTGAGCCTTGAGTTCTTCAGCTCCTTCACCTTATCCTCCGGGGCACACGACGCTGTCCCCACTAGTCTTTCTGTGTCTTTCCGGTTGTTCAACCGGACTTTTTCGATGACATTGGAGAAGTTTGGTACCAGACTCGGCCTTTCCTTTACGGGCGACACTGCTGCCCCTAGGAAGGTCATTTGTCAGCTTTGGCGGACCTTGGCCCAGACCACCTTTTCCGAGCGAAAGCTCGCTCAGGTCCACCTTCCCCCTGCCCGTTACTTTCTTAGACTGATGGGGAGCGCCATTTTTTGCCGAAGGGAGCTAAACAACATCAACAACAACGAGCTCTCCATATTAGGCGGTTACCTAAACATTGACTGCGGGGGTCCTTTTGATGGAAAAGTAGATCTATATACTTACATATTCATATATGTTATAATTTAATTTGTCATAAAACTAATGATTGATCTTATGCATGCAAACATTAAAACAAAATAAGGAAGAAACATTGTTCTTACATTGTGATTTTCTCTTTAATGGGCACAAGAGAGATCACCTTTCTCTCTTGTTCTTGAGCTTTCCCTTTTGGATGAACTAAGACCCAAGTGTAGGATCTCTCCCGAGGATTTATACCCAAAGCTTTCTCTTAATTAAAATTAATATTATAGATAGTAGTACAATATTAATCTTGTAGAAAAATGACCCAAAACAATTTGGTTTTTAATCTCCCAAAAACCGGTTGGGAGAGAATAGGAGAGGAAGTATTTTCTCTTTCTAAAATCTTAATTTTTGATAAGTTAGAATGAATGAATAATGCACACTCATGCATGTAGTGTATATCAAAAATATAAGACAAAAACCCTTTGCCTTTTCTTTGGTAAAACCGGGTAGGAGGGAAGAGGAGGGAAGAAAGGAGACCCAATGCATGCTCTTGTTTGCCTTCACAATGCAAACTAGGGTTGCATGGATAGGCTATTAGTGAATGATTATGTTTTCCACTAATTTAAACAACACAATTTTAACCAAAACCTCCCCTTAATTTCGGTACATACATAAAATGGAATCCATTTTATTTTTGTCAATTTTGTCTTATGTCACATGTCATATGTTACATAAATTAGTTATGTATTTTTAACATATTAAAAATCAACGTATTAATAAAAATACGTCATATACAAAAATCGACTTAGTAATTCATAATTACTTGTACCAAAATAGTTTACCAATTTACAAATCACAATAAATTGTATTTATAACAATTCATTCAATTTTAATTGTTTCTTTAAACAATAATTTCATCTGAGTAATGATACAATTCAAATACTCAGACCGTATCTCATTTTAATCAATTTCAATGTGATACGTAAATATTACGTCCAAAATCATCCGTCAATTTTCAAGTAATTTAATTAACTCGTAACGTTATACGATTAATTAAATGATCAATTAAGAGTGTTGCCCTATAGGTATGACCTAGGGGATCAACTGATCACCACCGTCGCACGACGCATTTGTCAAACTCTAGTCACCAATCATTACCGATATATGTTGATCGGTTGACAAGAAAATATTACTTCCCAATTGTATTCTTTATAATGAGACTTAAACATGTGATCATCATGATCAACAGTCGTGATCGCATTATTGTCGGAGGACACATATTCCAACAATCTCCCACTTGTCCTCGACAAGTGTGCGTCACCAATTCTCTTGTCCTATTACTATCTCCCACTCAATGCAAGGTGTCTTTCAGGTCGTACTTGCAAGTGTTCATATCAAGAGTGGTTTCCTCGATCTGGAGAATAACTGATTGACCGGATTTATCTATCATAGATACCTTCCGAGCGTGGCCACGCATTTCCGATTCATTACTTGCCGAGTGGCCCCGAGATATTGTTATAACCCTGACTAGGGATGGACAATTCCTATCGCACTCATTCCCTTCGACTAGCCACAGCCATCATAACCCAAAATATGTCCATTTGACCCCATTTACGAAGGTCGTAGTAACACAAATCAAAGTTAATCTGAAACTGTGCCATCTTAGGCGAATAGTCTTTAGTCAAAAGAATCGATTCATTCGAATACTATAGTAGCTCTCGCCACGACCAGGCTATATAAATTTTCCTGAACTCTATAAGTGGTCATTAGGCCCGACAAAATGTTCCTAACAGTCTGCCTATGTGATCGACCAGTCATCTTACATGACTCTATGGCACTTGAACTTGCCATCAATCGCATCACACTCTAGTCACTTCGAGACGTCACCTCATGTAAGTAACTATGGGCAAATACAATGTTAATCCATGTTCACTTTAACGGGGTTCAATTGTCTCCACAACCCGTTTGGATATAACAATGTACAAGGTGAGTTAATAATAAATCAAACGACAAATGTCCACATCACACTCGGGTAGTCAATACCATATTACAACCTTGTGATGCAAATCGTAAGTGTAAACACTTATTGATTGCAATAGAAGTTTAAGATGCCATGTGTCGATGTGTTCAAACTTCTTATAATCGCATTTTCCTTTACATTCATGTTCTCTCTCATAGCATGAATCTTACCAAGTACACATCAAGGTTCCCGACCTCGGTTTTGGTTCTTTATCTTGAAAGAACTTACTTATCGATTATCACATAACGAACGAATTTGTGGTGAATGATATAACTTGTACTGATCAAGTACTCCATCCACACACAATGCACTAGGTATATGTTTTGCAGAATCTTGCAACAATTTGACAAGATGATTAGCCTAGCACTTCTCATAAGTCCTAGCATAGTTAGGAAAGATTAGTTTTGAGTAACTTCTTATTCAACTAAGTATCTTTCCAAAACTTCTTATTTCTCTTTCTAGGCTTGAAAGATTTAGGATTCTCATAAATCCTTACATGTGCTCGGATTTTCATTAATATGCGCAACCTCTTGACACATATAAGAGCATTCTGACAAACACCGAAATCGCTCATCGGATTCTACTTGAGAATTCATGACGTTTCTATTGTGGCTTACCAATGAATCATCATGCTCTTATGCATATGATTCACCATTGGACATGTGGATGATCATTCTAATGGCGGAAACATTAGTAACTTATAATCATGTCATCAACTATATTTAGGTTCAAGGAACGACCATGACTGCTAATGGCAATTCCATTTCATTTAGATGAATAACCTATGTTTCTGTTGATCCCATGTGTATCTCCCAATACTTATCCAACATCCCTTGATGTAATTGGATTCATCATAGTCCATTTTCATCCAGAATTGAAAACTCAAAACTTCCTCTATGAAGGAAGGTGTTAGCTCGTCATTCTTTAATTAGTGGTGAGTTGTAAACATTCAAAGGATGATAGCTCCCACTAAATTCCATGTCTTCACATGATAATTTCCTAACTCCCACTCAATTCCACATATTTCGAAATTGACTTCTCAATCGAAACTTTTCAAGAATTGAAATATAAATTGCATTGCCAAGTTATTAAGATAAAACCATATATGTTCCCATCATATCCCTTCAAAATACCTATTTCGAAGAGGTCTCATTTTAACCTTACGGAAAGAGATTTTAAATCTCTAACACACTCATGTCATAATGATGTGTGGCAATGTCATTTATTAAATATAAGTAATATCTAATACACATACTTCGAAATATCCCTTTTAGAAGGATGTTTAACCAATCCATTTTCATAATGAGGTTAAGTAATGACATCTGCGTGGTTTAAAACTTTGGCTATTGGAGATATCGGTATATCAATCCTTGCAACTTCTAGTGATAAATATCGCTTAATACTAGGATGTTACATTGATTCATTTAGGCTCTTAAGTAAATCTCAAGGTTGAAACTATTGGTCAAAATTTATCATAAACTTAGTCAAAAACTTGTTAAGACTTTAGATTACTCATTTTGTTCCAAAACTTTCTTTTGGTCTCCTCGTGTAGTTATCATAAGAATATGTTCTTTCGATTACTTCACTTGGTCTCTTTTGTCATATAGAACTTACTTGAGACCATAGATCTCATCTATTTGGTATACTATGTAAATATATATACCTTCATTCAAATCATTCTTTCTTGCGTAGATCTTCATTTACACAATAGATCTACTTTCACTACTACAAATGAGCACTTTGGCCACGGCTAAATTCGTGGCGCAACTGCTAAATTTCCGTGGCTAAATCATTTTGCCACGGGAATACCTTCCGTGGCGCAAGTGGCCGTGGCAAAGAGATAGCCACGGGAAAAACAAGAACGTGGCTATTATTGAATTTTTGGCCACGGACTGTCTCGTGGCTAATAACTCCCGTGGCCAAAGAAATTTCCCGTGGCGAAAAAATAATTCCCCCGGCAAACAATATATATGAAAATTAAATAAATAAATTGTAAAATAATTTATTTATTTTTCACAATGGGTATTTTATGATATACGGAACCGTGACAATCTAGGTAATTGTTTCGCTAGTTAACTTGATTCATTTGAACGTTATTTCGTTTCATGAGTCATGCATTTGTGAGCATCAGAGAGGCTTCCCAAGAGGTCACCCATCCCAACACTACTCTCACCTGAGCACGATTAACCGTAGAGTTCTTTTGATGTGCCACCGAAATTGAATGTTACCTTGTTGATATAATTAGCACTTTGAATCCTTTTAAGTTTATTTTTTTATTTCAAATCTTACCTTTAGTACTATTTAATTACATAAATTTTACGTGTTTTACAAATTTTTGCGGGAAAAACATTATTTGACCGAAACAACTAAATTTTCGACATTAACCTCTTGATTAATGATTTTGACATCATTTTTTTTTTGCCGAAGTCAGTAAATCATTTTCTCCAAAAAGTAAAATTAATTGTGTTTTCCTAACATTTTTTTATTTATTTTGTTGATCGACATACTTATTTTCATTTCTCATGTACTCAATTTTTTGTTTAATTTTCTACGCAAATTATATTGTATAACCGTCGTACCTGCGATATGAAAAATGAGACCATTTTTTGGTATAATAATGACAGCTTTTTATAACTAAACGTCTTTTTTCCCCAAAGTGATCACTATTAACCAAAAAGTAGTCACTTTTCCCAAAAAACACAAAAAAGACTATTGTACAAAAGAATCGCTTATTTTCCTAAACTGATTTCTCTTTGTTATGATTTATCGTTTCTTTTCTCAAATTTTCACATTATTTGCACATGTGACTTTATATTATTATAATTTATATGTTTTTCCGTGTGATGCGCTCATTTTCAGTGAAAAAAAATTTCCAAATTTTTTTTCTCAACAACTTAAATTTTACGTAAATTTTTCATGGTACCCTCGAATTTTGATAGATTACATATGGTACCCTTTTTTAATGTTTTTATATATGGTACCCCTGTATTTACGTTTTTCAGTCCCAAAATACCCTTTGACAAACTTCCGTCATAACGCCGCTACTCATATACCTTGTGACGCATTTTTTTGTTATCTAATACACTATCAATTCATCATCAAATAATACCTAAATCATTATTTTATCTAATAAACTAACATTTAGTACCTAAATAATATAACAATAACAACATAACATACTCAATTACTCATCAAATTACTTATAGGAGTAACAACGTTATGACGGAATTTCCCCAAAGAGTATTATGGGAATGAAAAAGTTAAACATAAGGGCAACATATGTAGAAACTTAAAATAAGGGGTACCATGTGTAATCTGGCAAAGTTCGAGGATACCATGTGAAATTTCCGTAAATTTTATATCAAATTCAAATTTTTCTATAAATATCATACAAATAAAGTTGGAAATCAAATTTTGAATGAAATAGTTTAACAATATATTAATTTTAGATTTGTCAAAGATAGATGGTAAATAACTTTTTTATTCAATTTGATGTGCTATATCTTTAAATGTGATACGATCATTAAAGATTGTTATTCAAGATTATAAAGTTTAATTTAAATAAGTAAAAGAAATTCACGACTTTAATAAACAGAGTTATATATTAAAACAAAATTTTTAAATTATCAATATTTTGAAAAACCTACAAAACATAAATGTGATTTGTAAAAAAATAAAAAAATTAGACGATAAACTTTTCTTAGCTTGCATATAGGTTTATAAAATTTTAAAATTTCTTATTAAAGTAAATAAAACAATAAAAAAACTAATTAAATTAATCAAAGTGTTTCTGAAATTTTATATTCAAATATATTTTCATAATATTATATTTGATTAAATTTCATTCAGATTTAAGTTGGAAAAGATACTCGCCACGGGTGTTTGTTTGTTCGTGGCTAAAAAATTATTTGCCATGGAACAATTCGTGACTAAATAAAATTTTGCCACGGGAGTGACATAGCCTGTGGCTAAAATGATTATTTGCCACGGGTGTAGCCTAATTCGTGGCGGAAGTGACTTTTTGCCACGGGAAAAGTTATCCCGTGGCATAAATTTTTTTCCAAAATAATGAATAAGTTTTTCCCGTGGCTAAGCAAATTTTAACCACGAATTATGAATTCCCGTGGCATAATTCGTGGCGCAAGTGATGATTTGTTGTAGTGTTTTTATCTTGTCTCGTGTGTTGTGTCCTCATTTTTCTCCCACTCTATCTTTAGAATAAATACACTATAGATTCAAAGATAGCATATGAGACACAAATAATGATTTGAAGTATAAGGAGAACTATCTCATAGATTGACTAATAGTTATAGATTTCGTAAGTGTACTTGGTGATTGACTTTCCTTTAAGAGAGTTCATAGACTCAAAATCGCTTTATAAATGATCATACACAAGCCTTAAGCATGTGGACATATAAAGAAACCCGTCATTATATTTGTCTATTAGATCACTTTAAGTTATATGTTTCTAAGAACAAGCATTTAAACATGAATTTTAGAACAAAAGGATAAAATGATAAAACGGGTGACTTGGGTTGCAAACCAAGTCACCATTATCCAAAATACAACCCATTATCCAAAATACCTTTCCATGTCGAACACGGAAACTTAAGGTTCTAAAATCCAAAACATAATTTAAAATAAGACAATGAAAAGCAAAGCTCCATGAAAGCTATCCCTAGCTTCTTGATGGTTTCTCATGCTTGCTTTTCCTTTCCCTTGTCTTTGCTTGGTGGAGGCCCTATTTACAATAAAAAGGGAGATACATTGTCACAACTTTGCATCATAATACCATAGTTGAATTAGAAACATAAAAGAAGGATAGTCATTTACCTACTGGAGTAATCTTTCCAGCCTTAATATCACCAAGGTATTTGGAACAATTTCTTTTCCAATGTCCCATACCATTACAATAATGGCATTTATCAAGAGGACCCTTCTTGATTTTTGAAGTGCTAGCTTCACAAGTCTTAGCTTTGGTGAATGTGGGAGTTTGCTTCTTACCCTTCCTCCCATTCTTCTTGAACTTCCCCTTACTCTTAGTGCTTATGTTAAGCACATCTTTTGGAGGATTCACATTTAACCCCATGTCCCTCTCGGCTTGCACAAGCAACTTGTGCAATTCTTCAAGAGACACATCCTTGTCTTGCATGTTAAAATGCACCCGGAATTGAACATACGCTTTGACTTTGGACAAGGAGTGGAGAATCCTATCTACAATGAGTTCTTTGGGGATTTCAACCTTTTGAATTTTCAAGGTCTCGACAAGCTCCATGAGTTTGAGCACATGAGGGCTAACCTTTTGGCCCTCTTTGAAGTCGAGATCAAAGAATGCCGCGGCCGCCTCATATTGGACGATCCGCGGAGTTTGTGAAAACATTGTCACAAGCTTGGAGTAAATCTCATTAGCATTGCCCATTTTAAAGGCTCTCCTTTGGAGGTCCGCCTCCATCGCAAATATCAAGACATTTTTCATTGCGGCGGACTCCTTTTGGTAAGCCTCATATGCTTCCCTAGTGGCGGCGGTCGACCTAGTAGTAGGTTCGGGTGGAGATGCCTCGGTAAGGTAACGAAGCTTGTCGTCACCTTGGGCGGCTAGTTTGAGTTGGGCATCCCAATCGGAGAAATTTGACCCATTCTTTTCAAGTTTACATCGATCCATGAAGGATCGGAGCCATGATGAACTAGCGAGAGGCGTTGCAATAGGGGTTGGTGTTGCCATTTGTTATGAGGAAAAAGTGGTCTACAAAATAAAGGAGTAAAACAAATGTCGTTTTAATAATAATACTCGTAAAAATTTTAATTTAAACAAGTTTTGTGCATTTTTCTAGTGACCTCTACCCAACTAGATAAATGATTCCAACACCCAAATTCATATCGACTTAGGCACGGTAGGGCCGATTCATCCTTTATCAATATAACTCGGTGGATTAACGTTTAATCGATTCTACTTTTAGAACTCTTGGTCGATAAAATTACTCTAATAATTATCTATAGCCCAAAACACATCCGACAAGGGCACGGTATGGCCGATGAAACCCTTATCGAAAAACTTTTGTTGAGTTCAATCCAAATTTCGAATAAATGTGTCCATGATCCAAATCCACATCAACTCGGGCACAGTAGGGCCGATTCATCCCTTATCAACATGAATTCGGTGGATAGACATTTATCACCCACTTCCCCTACGTAACAAGTTTTGTACCCCGGAAGGGCCGAGTGCACTCCCTTGCGAAATAGGTTTTCATGGTTTCTACTATTTGGTAAGGTTGTGTCTCAATTAATTGTTTTAGCGAGAGGTCATGTCAATTTATTATCTATCACGTTTTAAGTGAACTAAAGCGGTGAACTACGATAAGTCTAATTGACACAGTCGATTAAACTCGATGAAAGAAGATGCATGTTTTAGTTATGGCGATTTAGCGATGCATGTGACATATAAATAAAATGCAAGCATAAAATAAATAAATCCTAGTATGGCCTTTCCTAAAATAGAAAAACTATTTAACTATTACATATTCGGAAACCAACTCCATTGGTCCCTTGAACTTCGGTTGTGGCACGCATCTCGAGGTAACATCGTCTTTATGTATCGCCATCTTGAAGAAATCCGTCTTTGGGAACTCCGAGATAAATTACATTACATAACCAAATTACATAATTTCCTATTATACATTTGTAACTAAAATAAATCTATTAAATTACAAACCGGTGATACGAGATCACAATAAAATTACAACCGAATCGATATTCCCATACATTTCGGGAAATACCAATTAAAACTAAGGCCATACTAAGTAAAATTACATAATTCAAAATTACATAAATAAAATTATGACAATCATAAAGGAAAAATGAAGCATTATAATATGTATGAACATGCCCAATTTTATGCTAAATCGCCTTTAATTAGCCAATATCGTATATTACTCGGTTTTTACGGATTTGCGTGATTTCAACATTTTATAATCACAAAAATTACATAAACTCATATTTATGCATAAGTTAATTACCCTAACCACTTAGGACTCAAAATTTAGTCTTCACTAATAATTTGACCATAATTAACTCATATTTCTAAATTTGTTCTTTAATGGACTAAAATTTTCAAAAATAAGCTATAAACTTCAAATAAATCACAAAATTTCAAATAAATTTGAAATTTGAAATTTAAACTCATGAACATTCTGGAAAAATACCATGACACTCATAATGTTCAAAAAACTTAGGTTAAAAATTTCGAAATTTATCCGGAAAAACAATGTTGCGGTTTATCGGTTTTAACCAAAATAATCATTAAAACATGTGAAAAATTATATACATTAACTTTTCAATTTTAGATCTGAAAAAGATAATAAAATGCAACATATGATGTTTTTCTTTAGTCATAGAGTATGTTTTATTAATTTTTTTTTTCATTAATTAAGTCACTATTCATGCCATTTTTCTTCAAAAATCCATAAATCATGCAAAAAGACTTCACTATAGCCCATTATTTTACACACATCTTTTAAAATTGCATGTGACAACATACTAAATTTCTATGACCAGATTCGAAATTTATTTCATATTAACCTATTTTTCACCTAAATCCGAATTTAAGAATGAAAAATCCATTTTTCGAGCATAACAAGTCCAAAAATTATGAAAATTTACAGGTTATCTCAAAATAATATATGTGACAACATATCCAAAACTCACTGGAAAATTCGAAGTATAGCTAATTTTAGACCGAAAATGACATTTTTACTCATAAAATCATATTTAAATGCCATTATTGTATAATATGAACAATAAAAAATCCGTAAATTAACCAAAATATCCTAAAACATTTTAGGACCAGAAATTTTAATATGCATAAATTAATTTCGTGATATATCATAATAACACAAATTTTACAAGTTTTATATGTTAATCTTTATAACTCGGAAAAACTTTTAACCGATTTACATGCAAACAACCTTGGCTCTGATACCAATTGACAGAAAATTAGATCTATATACTTACATATTCATATATGTTGTAATTTAATTTGTCATAAAATTAATGATTGATCTTATGCATGCAAACATTAAAACAAAATAAGGAAGAAACATTGTTCTTACATTGTGATTTTCGGTTTAATGGGCACAAGAGAGATCACCTTTCTCTCTTGTTCTTGAGCTTTCCCTTTTGGATGAACTAAGACCCAAGTGTAGGATCTCTCCCAAGGATTTATACCCAAAGCTTTCTCTTAATTAAAATTAATATTATAGATACTAGTACAATATTAATCTTGTAGAAAAATGACCCAAAACAATTTGGTTTTTAATCTCCCAAAAACCGGTTGGGAGAGAATAGGAGAGGAAGTATTTTCTCTTTCTAAAATCTTAATTTTTGATAAGTTAGAATGAATGAATAATGCACACTCATGCATGTAATGTATATCAAAAATATAAGACAAAAACCCTTTGCCTTTTCTTTGGTAAAACCGGGTAGGAGGGAAGAGGAGGGAAGAAAGGAGACCCAATGCATGCTCTTGTTTGCCTTCACAATGCAAACTAGGGTTGCATGGCTAGGCTATTAGTGAATGATTATGTTTTCCACTAATTTAAACAACACAATTTTAGCCAAAACCTCCCCTTAATTTCGGTACATACATAAAATGGAATCCATTTTATTTTTGTCAATTTTGTCTTATGTCACATGTCATATGTTACATAAATTAGTTATGTATTTTTAACATATTAAAAATCAACGTATTAATAAAAATACGTCATATACAAAAATCGACTTAGTAATTCATAATTACTTGTACCAAAATATTTTACCAATTTACAAATCACAATAAATTGTATTTATAACAATTCATTCAATTTTAATTGTTTCTTTAAACAATAATTTAATCTGAGTAATGATACAATTCAAATACTCAGACCGTATCTCATTTTAATCAATTTCAATGTGATACGTAAATTTTACTTCCAAAATCATCCGTCAATTTTCAAGTAATTTAATTAACTCGTAACGTTATACGATTAATTAAATGAGCAATTAAGAGTGTTGCCCTATAGGTATGACCTAGGGGATCAACTGATCACCACCGTCGCACGACAGTAATGTCAAACTCTAGTCAGCCAATCATTACCGATATATGTTGATCAGTTGACAGTAAAATATTACATCCCACTTGTATTCTTTATAATGAGACTTAAACATGTAATCATCATGATCAACAGTCGTGATCGCATTATTGTCGGAGGACACATATTCCAACACCTTTTACCCTCAACATCGCCTATTTGACCGCCCACTACTTTCAGGCCCAGGGGGAGAAGGTCACGGGATCTATTGTCTGCGGTGGCATAGCCACCATTCTTGCCCGTTCCCTCTTCCCTGCTTGGCCTCGTGACTTACCGTACCTAGAGGGAGATAGGTAGCTGAGCCTAGCGTCTATGCACTCTCAGACCTGGCTGACTTCTGACTACCGGACATGGAAAATAGATGGTTCCTTTTCCGTGAACCTACCTTGCACCACTGTCCCCCGTCTAGCCCCTTTGTCAACTGTTGCACGGGGCGCCCGACTTCCATCTTTACCTGACTACCACCTCCAGGTCCGCCCACCTACTACTTTACCCGCCGCTAAGAAGCGGCGTAGACTTGAGACCGGAGAGGGATCCGCACCTTCCACGGGCGGCCAGACTTCCACGGCCACACCTACCCCGATCCCTACTCCTTCTCCTATTCCCGCACCCGCCGACCAGGCACAGACACAGCCGGTCTTACCGGCTAATTTTGTACCTCCACCGCCCTTTGAGTCATCCTCGGTCATGGACCAAGGGCGCCGTGACGGTTTGTTAGTTGATATTGCAGAGAGACAGGCTCGTATGGAGCGAGACATGGCTTTGACCTTGTTTCGTCTATACGAGTATCACATAAGTCGACAACGTCCAATCCCAGAGGGTTGGCCACACCCTTCCTTCTACCGGTACCCAGCTGAGGGGTACCCGGAGTTTGCTAGTGAGGAGGAGGAGGACGAGGACCCGGCGGTGGCGGCGGAGAGAGCTCGAGCTGAGCAGAGGAGGAGGAGAGAGCAGAAGGTAGACTCAGACTTCACGGCGACGGTGGAGGACGTGCGTGACAGTGACGAGGACGCCGACGAGTAGCTGCTGGTCTACTCACTTCCCCAGTTTTCTGGCTGGTTTGGGGAAGTTCGTGTTTTGTATGTTTATTCTCGCTCTTTTATTTATTTTGTCTCCTTTTTATTTTATTATTTTTTCATTCTTTACCGGTTGTATATTCCCGTTCCCCTGTATATATCTGTTGGTGTATGCTGGAGGACAACGAGGGCGTTGTCCGTTTTGGTTTGGGGAGGGTATTGCATCCTTTTGAGTCTGCATTTGCATTTGTTTTGCATTCACGTTTATTTATTTCAGCTTGCATTGTTTATTTATTTCATTAAATATCCAAAAAAACTTCAAAAAAATTAGAAAATTTCAAATATTCAAAAATATTCACGTTTATTTTTGCATATAGGTTGAGTCGGAACGGTTTATTTTCGTGATGATATTGCACTATAACTTCTCATTTTACTTGAGCCTTGCACTTCTATTGATGGTTATTAGCTTTGTCATACGCATAGTCTACGAGTTTTTGTTCAAATATACCTGACTATTTAGACTTGAGCTGATAAGTTGGCAATCTACTTTACAATTTCTGAGGTTTAGAGCCCATAACTAGTGACATTCATGACTAGTTCATTAGGAATTGAGAGTAGTACTCCTTGCATAGCATGTTCATCATTTTTGCACTTTTATGACATTCGATTTCTTGTCAAATGCACACATTCGGGTTTGTGGTCGGTGTCACATGCAGGGAGGTGCTTGCAAATTTTTCCCTTTTCTTATATTTTTCACCCATTTAGCTCCACTTAAGCCAAAACTTGCCTTTTGACCTATTAGCTACATTCCAAGCTGAGCCTGCCTAGTCAAGCTAGTTTAGTATATCCTTTTGTGGTATGATTTTCCGTCTGTAGTTTGATTCGTATCATTTGATTGGAGTTGGTGAAAATAATGGAAGGAGAAAAAGGAAAAAAAAAGAATTGAAAAAAAAAGGAGAAAAACGTGAAAAAAAAAGAGAGAAAAAAAAATGAAAAAAAAGTGTGTAATTCACGTGAAAGAAAAAAAAAATGAAAACAAAAAAAAAGAGAATCACGTTGGGAACCAGAGAAGGAAAATGAAAATTTTTTAGCTGGTTATTCATTTGAGTCCGTCTGTTTTCATCTCTATCTTGTGACGGTCTAACTCCTCCATTCTTATTCCATATTTTTGAGGAGATTGTGTATGAGATTAGTGACTTGTGTGCCAAACGAAGGGCACTTGTACTTTATTTTTCAGTCAGTTGAGAATTGAACGGTCTTATATGGTCTTGTTAGGAACTAGCTTGACGCTTTTACCTCCACATTTCCATAACTTGCTTTGCCTTTTCTCACCTGAACCTCACTATTCCCATATCATTTGTAAGCCCTCGGCTGTGACGGACATTATTGGTTGGAGTGTGTGCATTAGTACTTGAATTGTCTTTCATTTTTGTTGCATGCATGCTATGTAGGTCGCAGTTAGGTGAGTGTCTGTTTCTCTTTCTCTCTTTTACATATAACATTCACCCTTTGCTTCATGAGAGAAGAGTGACCACGTGAGAGTCCGATTTTGTTGGTCTTGCAAGGTCAATAGGTTGGCTATATTTCTGAACAGCTTATAACTCGTTTGCGTATTGACTGTTTAGCTTTGACTGTTAATTTTTGTTGCATTAAATTGGTTCAAGTTAAGCTAGCTCTGAGTTTTCATTTCTGTTCCATTAGTTGCATTTTTGTTTACTCGATGACGAGTAAAGGTTCGGTTTGGGGAGATTTGATACGTGCATTTTGTATAGTCTTTTTAGCCTATTTTAGCACGTAATTCTATGTACTTTCGTACTGTTTATACTGCATTTTGCCCCAGAATTGGCTACTTTGGTTCATTTTGTCCGTTTTGTAGAAATGAACGCGAAAGTAGTGGAATCGTACCATTTTTGTCCTTTCTGCATGCATTTTGAGAAGACAGGATTTTCTAGAGCGAGATATTGCATTGAGATGCATGAAGGCATGGTCTACGGAGCAGTCGGTCACGATGTTTGAGCTGTTTTGGAGGAAAAATACTCGATCGAGTAGTTTTATTACTCGATCGAGTGGTTTCTATGGCATTGGTTGGTTGATCGAGTAGTTTTATACTCGATCAAAAAGTGTTGGAAATTGAGGTTACGCGATCGAGAACAATTCTACTCGATCGAGTAGATTTTCTGGAGAAATGCTCGATCGAGTGGTTTCAGACTACTCGATCAAGTGATTTTGGCTGGCGTGGGCTTTAATTAGCCCTTGAACTTGTTTTAGTTTTTGGACTTAGCATATTTTCTATTTAAACGTACATTAGCTAGGTCATTAGTATCATATTCTATTCTATCTAGTTTCATCTATCATTCATCTTCACAATAAAGACTGCGTCGCTTTTTCTTTTCACTGTAAATTTTTCTTTCGGGGTTACTTAGCTCGGATTTGTTTGTTCTTTACGCCGGATTTGTAACACCCCCATATTCCAAGTGCCTTACCAGGACCACTCAGGTATAAAGATGCTACCATCTCGGTTACCCGAGGCATGATAATCATAAGACAATGAAGAAACATACTTTATTAAACAAGTTAAGTGATTACATAACAAAACCAACTGTAAGCAAAATACAACTGCTCTCAAACTATAAACCAACAGAAAGGAACTGTCCTAACAAACACAAATAAAGACTAAAGACTCGATATGTGATGACTCCATCCCCACTAGATCCCACGCGTATCCAAGATATACCGCTAAGCAACCGCTCACCACCCCGAATGGATCACCACAGTTTTAAAACATTTAAACGGGTCGACTAATCACACAATTTATATACATATCAACAATCCGATAAATAGACAGCTCACACCGTCACACATACAATCACACCAATCCCAACAATCTCAATCACCGATCCACCGGACCACCCCGCTGGGGACCGCAGCCGTACCCACCAAATCCCCGCTCTTCATACCGAGCGATAAACCCATGTTCATTAATGTGCACATCCCCTTCCGTGGCGTGTTCCACGAAGGGCGAAACCAGGGCGTGAAGCCACTCCCGCAAGTGACTCCACTAAGCCGAGAACGCATCTCGAGAACCATAGGCAACCAGTCACAATCACAATATCAACAACCGTCTGAATCTATCAACAATGTACAATCACAATCACAGCCGTCACAATACAATTACTATAACAAACAATCAATCTCAACACATCAACAATCATCCCATTATGGGACTAATACTGAGTAGGAAATCCTACCTGGTAAGCACACAATCAGACGGTCTCTACTGCTGAATCAAAAAGCCTCCTCTATGAACCCTCCTCCTATCATACAACACATAAAGGCTACCAAATCACATACTACACATAAACCCCCAAATCTCTAAATTAGGGTTTAACCAAATCAAAGGAAAGACAATAAAAAGGGTACATAGATCTTACCCTCGACGCAAGGAACTCAACGGTATAACCAACGACGCGAACTGACCTTCCAAACTCCGGGGATTGCTAATTATGCGATTAGAATGAAGAACTTGCCTGCTTTCTCTCTTAAACAGTAATTTAGGTTTTGCAAAAGTGATTTAGAACAATGACGACAAAGCTTATATACCTTAATCGCATAATTAACAAAACCCGAGAAAACTCCCCGTAAAACCGGCTACTCGATCGAGTGCCCCTTTACTCGATCGAGTACCCACGTTACTCGATCGAGTACCCAACAGGTCAGAAACTATTTTAAAACGCAACTCACCCTTACTCGACAGAGTAAGGCCTACTCGATAGAGTACCCAATGACTTATAAATACGGAGTATTACGCCTTCCTCCTTAAAAGAACTTCGTCCCCGAAGTTCGACCCATACATAAAAACAACCATACTGACTCGACCAAGACACAACAACTTAGCTAAGGACTCAAGAACTCGACCGAACATAGAACATGAACTCTTGACACCCACTCCACCAACTATGTTTACTTCCACAACATGACTCACTATATCGTATCTACCACATATATATCTCTCACGACACCAACTCCATGCATAACCAACTACCATCCTCTAATGCTGCTAGCTCCATAATATCATCAACTATCAAATCCAATACCAAGACACTCATAGACATCAAACGGAATGTTACATTCTACCACCCTTAAAAAGGAACTTCGTCCTCGAAGTTTACTCACACTCGTAACCTCATCATCCAACTGTCAACACTAGTGAAATATTCTCACACTCCTAAACATCACGCTACTACAAGCACGGTCATGACCTTTAATAAAATCACCCACAACACGAATCGATCTTATATTCTACATCAAGACTCAACTTCCGAATATATTATCATATGTACAACAATCAAAATCTGTTTTATCGCATCCTACTCCTCTTAAGACAAATGTTACGTCCTCGTAACTCACTAATACCCAAACCATATCTATATCTCTTTACCCTCTGTACCACCACATGTCAAAGATAACCGTCTATAAACCGAACACTCACCATTCTTATATCCAAGGCTCCCATACATAAACATTTCTCATTCCTCAACTCATTCGGCATAGCACCTAACCTATACCATAAACTCGTAGCAAATCACCATACCCACTCTTCATTATTACTGCCAAACAACATACCTCTCTATGTAAGGCACTTATCTCCCAGAAGCATAACTCACGATCCGTACTCGTTACGTACACGCACACTAGATCCTCAAGTTCTTTATTTCATTACCGTAAAACTCATACACAACTTAACATGACACTAATTCCCCAAACACCCTACACTCACTGTCTCAACAAAAGATTATGAACTACCTGCCGCTTTCAGATCATTACAACACATGTTCCACGAATCATTTTCCATTACCATGTCTACCGATGTCTCATCTGAAAACAAGATCAAAATTACTGTAACAACCTCTCACAACCGTATCCCATCAACAGAATATCACTATAACATGACAACAACGAAAACATATACAACTCTATTTCATATCATATTCTACCTCATTCCCAACTTAACCTGGTAAAGAAAACATAAATCAACAGACAACTGTCTATCTGCACAAACTGAAACTCGCAGGGAGCAACATCAAACAAAACAACAATCTATGTATAACTGGTATGTACTTTCGAAACTCGAATCATAATCATCCTGCCTACTCCACCACAACCGGTGACGGCATCACAACACCGCCACCAACAGCCACACCGTAGTGCGAAAATACCCGCATCACAAAGACTATGTACCGTGCCCGGATTACCACCCGAGGCACCACAACCACACCGATAGACATCACAACCGCATACAATTCCCATAAATACCGACTCAAAGATAACTTCTCGTACAAGAAAAACTTACTCAAATCGACTTTATTAAATCACCACGCAACATATTATATGGATAAACAGATAAGCATCTCATGAACATCATTTCTACCATTTCACGGAATACACATGTGTTATCAATACACATAAAATTATAACTAGCCATGTCAAATCAATCAAATTATTACCTTTTTGGATATCATTCAATTAAATTACCGTGTCCAACATATATATTACCGAACATTCATAAAACAACTTTATAATTATCACACCATACCACTTCTTGTGAGGTCAGAACCTCACACTAACATTTATACATAATATAGACTCGTAATCACAACCAACTAGTCAATCCCGACCACGTAAGTTACCACTGATAAAGGTTACCTGTCAGCCCGAGTTTAACTCATATGCCCCTCATAACATATTCCCCCATTCGCACAACCATCACTTCCTGCCAAATATAACCATACCTTTACTATTCAACTATTAGCATCCGCCTCATCTAACCACATCTTATACCCTCTCCCAATCATACACAACAATCAGGTCCCTACCAAATCAACCTCTTTAGAATTGCTACCTTTCTAATATACCATCACTCTTAACCACTAGTGACAACACCACCATGCCACCACTGCTCGTATATCAACCTCTTACACTCATATCAACATAACATGGTTTTTCTCCTATTTTTGGTTAACATTCCAAATAACGAACATCAAACCTATCCACAAAATTATCTCAACATTATTCCCAATACCATCTTATTTGTATTGTCATCCAACTCTCCACCAAATATCTCGTATCGTGCCAATACTCCACCAACTTCTTACTCCCTTAATTCCTCGAAACTCATTATCAATCATGTTGTCCTGAAACTCCTATATAACCTTTAGCTAACATCCTCGTGATACTATCACACATTTCGATGATTCCTTACCTTTATATCACATAACTCCGGTGAACATTTTCCTCAGCTTACTTTTATCCTTCTTTCCTCTTTACACTCAATAATACCAATTAATAGTCCAACTCCGTATTCCTTCTAGCTAACTCTTTAGAAATCCAGTTACCCCTTCGTTGCTCCAAAACTTAAATTCCATTATTTTCTACCGACATCATCTCACTCTTTCTTACCATGGATCTTCTCTTATTATGCTATCACTAACACTTGCCACTAATCTATCCATAGAATCAACGTTTAATGTTCAAACAATTGCATCTCCCTTTTTACATCTCTAGAAATCAGAATTCATTTAATAGCGTTAATTACCCAAGGAAATCACACAGTAGTTTCATCATTTAATAAACCAAACCTCCCAAACTCACTCACTGTCTACAAATACACCTCGTGACATGTCTCCACAAAGTTCACTATATATTACTCTTCTCAACCCCTTTAAACGAACTTTCACTACATATATCCATAACCCACACGACTCCTAACCATTTCCCTCCATAATTCTTTACACATCTTAAGATGCCACTATCCACATCCTTACTTTCAATCTTTTATTCTCACGTTCATTATAGTCACATCATCCCTTGCCCATATTCACTTACTTTTACATTACTCAACACACAATCATATCACTCATCCCGTCTCGCAAAACGTGCGCCATGCCTCAATAAACTATACCAATCTTCCTTTTCTTTTTCCACCGTCTATCATAATCACATATAACTCATGTTCTCCCCACCGAACTCATACTCATCATAAGTGCCACTCTTTACATCATAAGATTGGGTAACTTACGCTTCAGGACCAACACATACGTAAAACAATGCATAAAGAAGTAATACAACACCTTTGAATTAAACATAATATGCAAGGAATGTCAAAAGATAAACATATGACCCGAAACACGCATATGACTCCACAGACCCCACTCGATCGAAAGTACCGTAACCTACTGATCGAGTTGAGGCTACTCGATCGAGTGCCCAATCATGCTCGATCGAGTGCCCCGACTCGAACCCAAACAGACCTTCCGATCTTCGACTTACTCGACCGAGTATCCCGCTACTCGATCGAGTGACCCCATACTCGATCGAGTGCCCGAGGTACTCGATCGAGTGCCCAAAAACACGATTCTGGTCAAAATAACGACAAATACCCACTCGATCGAATCAAACCCACTCGATCGAGTCATGCAGACTTCGTGAATACTACCCGCATGTTATCTCACATACCCCAACGTACTATGCATTCATTATTATTTCAACATTATGATTACAACTACGCATTCAAATCACAGCGACTCCTCATACAATCAACAAAATAATCTACTTTGTGTTATCAAGTGCCACGTTATAAACAACCATCATGCTTTTCATCCAATTCGTTATACAAAACACATATCATTGAACCTCTATTCTTCATGTTACTACTTACCAAAAGCCAAACATTGCCATCTATCATGCTCATATAACATTCAACTTTCAATCATGTATTACCCGCATGTTTTAAACTTTCATAACTTTTTATAACACAACAACATTACAAATCCACTTCATCACATAAACACTTCCATAATCAAGAAATTCATATCCTTACGAAATTGCCACTTCATCTTTTCCAATCAATTCATCTAGTTCAATCATATACTTCATCTAACAAGCGCATATGATACGATAGTAGACAATTATACGAACTTAATATATAGCTTTACGCAAACAAAACTACGAAAACAAATCTTATCACACCCCCTAACCACATGTTATTAGGATTGCCTCACTATAAACCATTCGTCCCCAACATCATTATTCATCACGCATCATCATATACGAACTACTTTCTTTTTCTACCATATCATTCATCATTCTCATATACTTTTCCAATGATTCCAACCAACATGTAAACCAACTATCATGCAACATGCTTTCAACAAACCATATACAAAATCACATCGTCACCATCTTTGTCTACACATTCCCCATTCTCCACAATCATACATCCACTGGTTCATACCACACATTACTATATAGATACACAATACACAAGGTAAACACATAGCGATCCCGACTCGTATCCCAAGGTGACCGGTTCAAAATTGTAGGGCGAGTTCGCGACTTTAGGACGTCTCCCAAGTCTTTGCATTAGCTCCTACAACCTTTACCCCGGGTTCATTTTAATTGACTCCCTATATTCTTTGGATTTATTGGTTACAGTTTTCGGATCGTCGCTCGATACCATTTGTAACACCCCCATACTCCAAGTGCCTTACCAGGACCACTCAGGTATAAAGATGCTACCATCTCGGTTACCCGAGGCATGATAATCATAAGACAATGAAGAAACATACTTTATTAAACAAGTTAAGTGATTACATAACAAAACCAATCTGTAAGCAAAATACAAATCGCTCTCAAACTATAAACCAACAAAGGAACTGTCCTAACAAACACAAATGAAGACTAAAGACTCGATATGTGATGACTCCATCCCCAGCTATATCCCACGCGTATCCAAGATATACCTGCCAAGCAACTGCTCACCACCCCCGAATGGATCACCACAGTTTTTAAAACATTTAAACGGGGTCAGTAATAATCACACAATTTATATACATATCAACAATCCGATAAATAGACAGCTCACACCGTCACACATACAATCACACCAATCCCAACAATCTCAATCACCGACTGTCCACTGGACCAGCCCTGCCAGTGGGGGACCGCAGCCGTACCCACCAAATCCTCGCTCTTCATACCGAGCGATAAACCCATGTTCATTAATGTGCACATCCCCTTCCGTGGCGGGTTCCACAGAAGGCGAAACCAGGGCGTGAAGCCACTCCCGCAAGTGACTCCACTCAACCGAGAACGCATCTCGAGAACCATAGGCAACCAAATCACAATCACATTATCAACAACCGTCTCGAATCTATCAACAATGTACAATCACAATCACAAAGTCACAATACAATTACTATAACAAACAATCAATCTCAACACATCAACAATCATCCCATTATGGGACTAATACTGAGTAGGAAATCCTACCTGGTAAGCACACAATCAGACGGTCTCTACTGCTGAATCAAAAAGCCTCCTCTATGAACCCTCCTTCTATCATACAACACATAAAGGCTACCAAATCACATACTACACATAAACCCCCAAATCTCTAAATTAGGGTTTAACCAAATCAAAGGAAAGACAATAAAAAGGGTACATAGATCTTACCCTCGACGCAAGGAACTCAACGGTATAACCAACGACGCGAACTGACCTTCCAAACTCTGGGGATTGCTAATTATGCGATTAGAATGAAGAACTTGCTTGCTTTCTCTCTTAAACAGTAATTTAGGTTTTGCAAAAGTGATTTAGAACAATGACGACAAAGCTTATATACCTTAATCGCATAATTAACAAAACCCGAGAAAACTCCCCGTAAAACCGGCTACTCGATCGAGTAGCTAAGGTACTCGATCGAGTGCCCCCTTACTCGATCGAGTACCCACGTTACTCGATCGAGTACCCAACAGGTCAGAAACTATTTCAAAACGCAACTCACCCTTACTCGACAGAGTAAGGCCTACTCGATAGAGTACCCAAAGACTTATAAATACGGAGTATTACAGGATTCTTGCGTTTGTAATCTCTTTCTCCTTTCTTAATATTAATCTCTCTTTCATTTATTTTAATTGTTTGTTTTGTTCCTTTTACTTTCTGCCCTAATTACTTTTATGTAATTTAATTATCGTTTCATTATGTTTATTGTTAGTTCATTCATGGTTATTAGTTTTGATAATATTAATAGCATGAGTAGCTAATCTGTTTCATGTTAGGATTAGGGGATCCACGGTAGAAATGTGATGATGTAGTAAATAGGTTAGATGAATTAATTGTGAGATTCTGCCCCCATAGCAATATAACTGTATTTATCGACTTAGTTGAGTGCACGTTTCTGAGTCACCTTTTTAATCTGGTTAAATTTAATCCTGGATCGGAAGATTGGACTAAATAGACCTGCTATGATCAGTAGACTACCCTGACGAGGACGGAAGTTAGGTTAGGGGAAGTTTAGGATAGAAAGTGGACCGGAAGGACCTTTCCATATCCGTCTCACAGTAGTTTATCTAAGTTGTTTACAGTCGAGTCACTGGACTACCGTAGTGAAACAAAATCCTGACATGTCCCTTCTCTATTGATAGTTTAATCCTATTTTCTGCCTTAATTGCTCTTTCTTTATTTCTCTTCCATTAAACCTTTTTAGTTTAGAAATCAAATTATAAACACCGCCCATTTGTTACCAAATAGACGGACTCTTACAGATATCTTGCCTCCCTGAGGAGATTGACCTGACTTCCCTAGCTATATAGTTAGTTTAGTTAGTTATTTTTGATAGGTATACGACAGCCCTATCGACGCGTCGATATAAAAACGCAATTTCGAAAGATTCATTTCATTTCTCATTTTTCGACAGTTCCTCTTCCTCTAACCATAGTCTACCTCTCTCTCACCTATCACACCTACCTCCATACACTCTCATATAGGTAGCCTACACCTCAACCATGGGAAGTACGAGGCTTGCGTAGGAAGGATGTGTGCGTGGTCGTCGTCCGTGTCACCGTCGGTCCGCGTTATTAAGTAAGTCGCTGTTTTGTGGTCTCTTTCAGGAGAATGTTGGAAGTAGTTGTATAATAGGATGTGGCCATCATTGTAGGATACATCTCGGAGTCTAGCTTGGCTGTGTATGGATGCATTCTCATGGTTGGCGATAAGGTATGGTTTCCCTACTAAGTTTTGTTTAATTATTTTGAGATGTTGTAATTGTACTGTGTATGATTGTTGTTTGCCGATCATCGGAGTGTTGGTATGGTGGTGGTGTGGTGGTTGTGATGATGTTGTGATGGTTTTGGTGGAGTCAATTGCGGGAGTGGCTTCGCGCTCTATTTCGCTCTCCGTGGAACCCGTCACGGGAGGGGATGTGCACATTAAGGGACAGGGTTATCGCTCGTTGATGAGCGAGATTTTGGTGGGGATTGACTGCGGTCCCCACGGGCGGCGTGGGGTACCTGTTGCGATGGGTAGTCTGGCAGGGCTACACACCTTGGTGTGTAGTCGGTTACTGTGTGAGATCGGGAGACCGGGGTTGAAGGATGATCAGCTGATTACTTATCGTACTTCTCTTATTTTAATTATTCAGTAACTGAACCCGTGTTATGTTTCCAAAACTGTGGTGATCCATTTGGGGATGGTGAGAAGTTTGCTTAGCAGGTACAGTTGGTTGTTGTTGTTGGCCATGGAGGGAATCGAGTCACCACGCTACCGGCATAGGTGTTCAGACGCATGAGTTCTTTAGCAGTCATAGTTACCACTTGTAATCAGTTCTTTAGCAGTTGGCTTAGCATCTATGCTTAATCTAATATGTTTTCATAATTAATTTGCTTGTTTGTTGTGATTTCAACCTACGCACATGTTATGTTTGATGAAATGCGAGCCTATGAATCCTTGCATTTTTTACCCATCTCCTATCTTTTCAATGAGGCTTGTAAGATATAAACCAACTCGAGCCTCATTAGACCATGCATAGAGTTGAATAGGGGGAGACTAAGTCGACTTGTAGGTGTTGTACAGTCTAGACGACTCGGCTTCGGGACCTAAATTCTCCTAGGGATTGTAAGATATACACTAACTCGATCCCATCACAACAATAAGTGTTTGCATCTATTTGAGAATATGTTTGTATAATCTATTTCCATGAATCCCCTATGATCCCATGACACCCTAGTGCTTTTAATCAATTGCTTACAACCCCTTTACTTGCTTTACTTAATTTACATTCATCTTGTTGATTAGTTTAGACCATATCTCATCTCAACCCAATTTGTGACACCCTAAGACATAGCTTTTTGCAATTGAAAATCCTACAACAATACCCGTCCCTTGAGATCCGACCTTTACTTACCTCTTTGCTAAGAGTAGTTTGTGAAGTTATAAATATTGTTTTGGTTGGTAGCTTTTGACGACGAGTTTTAACCGAACCATTTACATCTAGCAAAATTCGTAGATGGTGGCCTCTAATAGATGAACTTGAAATGTTAGGGTTAGGGTTTTTAGAGACAGATTAGAGAGAGACTTTCTTTTTAAGGGTTTGTTACTTATAATACCTAGTTAGTATTATTAGTAATTTTGGGGTTAAGTCTTGGGGGAAACCAAATGAGGTATCCTATTTTGGGTACTAGGAGTTCATCCAAGCTTTGTAGATATTCCATAAGACAATTTATTGTTGTTTTTATAGCCATTAAAACCAATGTAAGGAAATCTTTTTCCGTTTTATTTAATTATAAGTCATTATATTAACATGCATGTAAATAGATCACATAAACACTAAATTAAAGTTAATTTAGTAACTAATTAGAGGAGTCTAATTAGGGGTCTAGGACTTATAAGTTTGGTAATAGAAGTCAGCTAAGTTGATAAAATAAAATCCTATTGAAAATTGGTGCAAACAAAATTTCGGTAAATAGTGTTTATTATTGATAAATCATCAACCCCTTTAACTATTTTTTTTATTGTTGCACACGCCACCATTCTTTATTTAATAGAAAACGCATTTGTCGAAAACGTGATTTAATTTTCCAAGAATGAACTTGTCATAACTAAGGCGGGCATTTATGAGTTTCGGAAATTAGATTAGCCTACGGTATCTACCAGTATATTCCCGCATGTAACCATATGACGGTATAAAAGTTAATTAGTGATACGCAAAACAACATGTATCTCAATTGTATATGTAGTAGCGTATTTGGAGAATTCATTTGATCTCTAAACAACATTTTTTGACTATCTACAATTAAGATTGCTTTTCACCTAGAAACTTCACGCAAAATATATAATATGACGCCTAATTTGGTACCATACTGAAATGTCTTATAAAATTAAAGGAGAAAACATGATCGATGTTCTGTTTTGACTTTTTACATTCTTAAAATTGATATTTTGACCGTATTTTTTAAACATTATATAGTGATCTTTTTTGTTTGAATATAATTTCCTAAAATATAATTGTATTATCTATCTTTTTAATTATTATAGCTTTTTTATTTTCAAATATTTTAAGGTAAAGTTTTCAGATTTTGCTCCCAAAAAATCTTATGAAATATTCTATAAAAAGAAGGGAGTTGTACATGATAATTTTATAGTTACTTGTGACGTTTTTTTATGTATCCAAGATGTCATTTTATTTCCAACTTAACAAAAAAAAGAGGTATTTTTGTACCTGAAAAAACTTGTAATTGAAGTATGATTTTAAAAATTATGTCATTAAATTTTAATTTTAAAAAGTTATAAATCATAATATTTTCCGCTCATATATTTTTGAGAAATGTTAAAAAATATACGTTGGTCTCTTTACAACTATAAATATTGGGAAATATCTAGTTATGTAAGTATTAGGACAAATCTTTGAAGAACATAACAATCCTGAGAATGTCGTTGACTATAGTTCCATTGCTAATTCTTATATGTTGTACGGAAGGGTGAATATCACGTGTTGGGCCTATACTATACCGGTGTCCACTGTTCATAATAGTACGATATTGTCCGCTTCCTAAAGGGCCTCATACTATACTTTGTAGACAGTTATAAAGATTATCTTCCATTTTTATTCTACCGATATAGAACATGAGTTTGGACCCTAACAATATATGATACTCGTATGTGTGAAAAAACCGCCTTGACTTATGTAGTGAACTCTCTCTCCTCCATTAGATGTGACCATAGTTCGTTTGCATGATTTAAAATATAGCTTCATAATTATTTATGAAATCCTTTATTATGATTGGTAGTTGTTATTTTATGTTTTTTTCTTTTTAATTTATTAGTTAGTTAGTTTATAGTGTATAAATTGGTGTGTCCCATATTACTAATTAGTTAAATGAGAAAGGTACGGTATCTTAAAATACTTGCTCGTACCATAAAGAGTAAGAGTACTGTGGATTTTTATAAATACTTTTACAATCAATTAAAAGAGTCAAATATATTTGAATAAAATTAAGAGTATTTTATGTTGACAAAAATCAAAATGAAACCTTAGAAAAAAAAAAAGGAGGTTTATACAAACACTTATTCTACTGTAAGGTTGTCTTACGCATAAATTGGTTAAAAGGGAAATTTTAATACGAATATCATTACCCATTTGAATGAACAATTAGTTACTAAAAGATCCATTTTATAACTTCTTGTGTAATGCCTGTAATACTCCTAATATTTTGGTTATTTCTTTTAGGTTCCTTTACTAGTTTTAAACCCGTGCAAAATTGCACGGGTGTATTTGGGCCGGTATTAATGTTTTTGGATGTATTTTTTTTTTTTTTTGCATTTCTGTTGTACTTATTTAGTTGGTCTAAATCAGCGATCTACATAATTAATGTTTAAACTTGTTACAAATACGTGTTCACATACAATGGTTTAAGAGGAAATAACAAAGGATATTTTCTTCAAAAAAAAGATATCGAACTATCTAGTTTTTAAAATTATGCATTTAATTTATCCGTATTATATGTAATTCAATCCCGTAATTAAATGGAATTCCTTCTCGTAATTATGTAAATTTTTTTTTTTTTTTTAAATTATGTAATTCATTTATTTGTAATTAGTTTCATTTATTCCGATTTGCAATTCATTTCGCTTATATGCCATTAATTTCATTTATTCGGAATGTATAAAATTATTTCATTGTATTTGTTCTAAGACGGAATTTGTCGCACGTTTGTATAGCCGGAATTCTGAAGAAATAAATACATTGCACACTAACGGGTCCCATAAAACATGTATTTCCAAAAAAAGAAAAGTTGAATTATTGACGTGGCACGCTGTGGATTGAATATTGTCTTCTGAATTAATAAAGATAGGATGTTAACAATCTAACAATCAACCCCACACAAATAAATGGGCCAAACACGATATAATGTTCAAATGGGCCGAACAAAAAAAAAATAAAGAAAGAAACCAGCCCATACTCAAATTGACCCAACACTAATAAACTCATTGTAATATACACTCATCCTCTCCCAACACTCTCTAAATTCCTAACCCTAATCTAACACCGCCTCCCTCGCCCCCTAGGCCCTATCTCTCTAAGTCCGCCTCCCTTATCCTCTCTCTCTCTCTTTAACTCTGCCTCCCTCTTTAATTTCGTCTCTAATTCCGCCTTCCTCATCCTGGATCAATTTTATAATACACAAAAAGAAAATGAATTTTATAGTACACACCTGATCTTATAATCGGAATTTATTCACCAATCACAAACCATATATTTGATCGTGTAACATGATGATGACAAACACAAAGAAAATCGAGATGAAGACGATGACGGTACAATCTTTTACTCGACCTTTTTTTTATTCTTAATAACATGCAAAGTAATTTAGTTGTATTTTTGTTTAAAATTGTATACGATTTTACAATAAAAACAATAAAGTTTAATTATTTATGATTAGTGTTAATATTTGTAATCTTTAAGTTTTTTAATCACACATCCAGATGAATTGTAAAATCTTTAATGACATGTTATTAATGATCCGTAAATTTTCCATCACTTTAGGTGAAAATTACGAATGAGTCCTATATGCAATGTATATTTCAGACATATCACCTTCAAAATATGTTCTTGTTTTCTTTCCATTATATAAACTTTTCGTGCATTTTTTTATATATATATGTCATTTTAAGTAGAAAACTTCGTATATCTATTATATACATATACATTTCAATTTTATTGTTAATTTAAAACAAAAAAATTATAGTTTTTTTAATTTTGTGGATTAATGCTTTCAATAATCAGATCTGATGTATTATTGTTGATTGGTAATTTATACTCCGTAACAAATTTTGTGACTTGTTTTAATTTCTGTCAATTTTAATGCACACAATAAACAGATCTAGGTGACATTGATGATATGTATTGATTGAATTTTTTCACATGTGGACGTTTTAATTAATTCATTTAAATAAATTGGATATATTACTTCTAATTTTATTTGATTGAAATCATTAAAAAATGTTATTTTTTTTAATTTGTTTTATAAAATTAAATAATATTCAGTTTTACTTGTCCCGAAACACTTGATTTAACCCAACCCGGCACGATCCTAATGAATCTGACCTAACCCTAGTCTATTGGGTTTGACCTAACCCTACTGCATATGGGCCTGACACGACCCGACCCAACCTACATGGCTATGATCCGACCTGACTCACATGTTGGTTATGTAAACTAATATTCTACGGAGTATTTTGCATGAACCTGTTATTCCTATTCCGAATTGTAATTTTTTTAATTAATTGGAGGTTCGGGTTTCGGAGGAGATTTTTCTTTCACGGCATCTCTGATTACGTCACCAGTCGTTATTTTCTGATTTTTTAATTTCGGAATTTTATTATGGACTTATTTGCAGATTGCACAAGCGAAGCGTTTAACCATGACGATATTAATGTAACCTTAACACGGAATGTATAAAATTTTATCATAATATTAATTTGAAGAAGTTTTCCGTAAGATGACTTTATATAATTTGTTGCGAGACGTATTTAAGTGCATGCTTTGAAAGACGGATATCTTAGTAATTAAATACGTTGCACACACATGGGTCCCACCATAATCTCTATTTTCGAAAAAAAAAATGTATTAATGACGTGGCGCGCTCTCTGATGAGTATTGTCTTCTGCTTTTATATAGATAAGATTAGTTTAAAATAATTTATTTATTCTATTTTATTTTATTTTATCTATTTTACTATTTTATTTGGAAAAGAATTGAAGTCGTAGTAATATTGTATCAAACCCAAACCCCATCTTATTTCCCCTTATTAATAATAAGCTCTAGTAGTCTAAACTTCCATAAAAACCCTTATCTTGGTATATGGAGAAACTTATATTGTTTTCCGAGCAAGCCGTCAAAGCTTTCACCATAACTAGTTTTAAACCCGTGCAGAAAATGCACGGTCGTAATAATAATTAAATGTTCAAATTTCAATGCAATACATAAAAACATATTATCTCGATAATATGGGAACGAACAATCCTAATCTGGTCAAATTACTATTTGGCCGACATTCTCAATGTTATAAAAGCTCATACGACTATAGTATGAGTTTGATTTATGAAACTACTACTCCTTCCGTCCTGATCACTTGTCATCTATATTTATATATTATTCATTTGTTATGTAGTCTATATTAGCTAAGTTGGTTTTTTTTTACTAAATAACAAACATGACGACAAATTTTAGAATAAGGTGGTTTTATACTATGAGACGGTTCATTTTTATAAAAAAAATATTCATCGAATGCTAATAAACAATTTGTATTTTGGACATTGAAATCGTCTCACGGGGTAAAATCATCTCGTAAATAGTAATAGCTATCGTCTAAGACGGACAAGTATTCAGTGATTAAAATACTTTAAGCAAAAAATAAAAATATAAATAACTTGTGGAGTCGAGGGGGGTAACTATAAATTTAAAATATCGAGTTATTAAAATAATTGTAATTCTTACATAACAATTTGTAATAAGTGATAACCATATGTTAACAACTGTGATTTATTATGAATGATTCTTTACATGTTATTTTGAACTTGTTTGATTTTATGGATTGGGGATTTAAATTTTGATTTTTTTTTTTTGCAAAGAATGTGATTTTATTTTTTATTTTTTCTATGATTTTATCAACCAAAAAATTTATTTTTTTCCGATTATTTAATTTTATGTTTTCTCAAATATAGATCTAAAGAATAAATGTTGATTTGTATTTATTATGTTATATTTTCAAGCAAAAAATAAATCGTTTATATTGTAAATATAAATTTTAAAATTCATTGATTAGTTATTCTTTAGATATAATTTTGTAAATTTTGTAATTTTTAGATTTTAGATGTTCTTAATTAACCACTCATCATTGTTAAGATTAAACATTTGAAGTTGATTAATTAGAATATGAATTGAGTTGAGGAGAGAGGGTAATTAATTGGCATAGAAAACATGGTAGGGCCCATATATTAATTATTCTTAAAACTTAGCGGCCAATTAGAAGCCAAGAAAAAACTTGGCTTTTATACTATGTAGATTTATATGCCACCATCACGTTATTCAGGACATGTTGCCCAATATTTCACTGATCTCATTCTAGTGCGTGAGTTTTCCTTGTTTTCTTTTAATTCCATACGGCAGCCCCAACATTGAGTTGCTTGTTATTACCACATGAAAACTATACCTTTCGTTTTCGTCTTGATTTCTATTTTCGATATTCACGGTCACGGTCACCGTTCTCCCCGAGTTCTCCTTAAGCGGTCTGGATTGATCTTACTGTTATAAGGTAACACGATTCTATCGATGCTATTATAATTATTATTGTTCGAGATTATATGATTATGTGTTATTTATACGTGTTATATGTGTTTATTGATCATTGGGAACAGGGGCGTCTAATACCCCGGGCGACCGCGGGCGGCGGAACCGGGCCTCCAGTTTTGACTATCGAATTTATAAGCTTTATTAATTAAATTCAATACAAACCTCGACGTGTAGTACACTTTTATATTAATATTTGGGGCCTCATTTTTTTGTGGTGCACCGGGCCTCCATTTAGTTTTAGACGCCCCTGATTGGGAATGAATGTGATATTATTTATTATACTAGCTATTATATTTTCTATTGTTAAATTAATTAATTTGTGAGATGGGTTGAGATTGTCGAAGAGGTCAATTTGTGAGTTATACGTATTATGGGTCCTGTGCTATTGAAAGTTAAAATTTTGAAGGTATTGAATAGAATAAGGAAATAATTTTTTTTTTTTTTTTTTTTTGGCAGCAGTGAAAAAAACACATACCTAACTAATCATAGCCTTACAGGCAAGGCTATGGGCAATCTTATTAAAAGTCCTCGGAATAAAGCTAAAAGAGAGACAATGAAATCCTGAACTTAAGCAAAGGATATCGTCAATAATGGCTCTAATATGATGATGGGGTCGGCTAACTTCCGCAAGGCAAGCAATGATGTGAAATAAGGAAATAGTTTTTTTTTTTTTTTTTTTTTTTTGACAGCATAAATAAGGAAATAGTTGATACAAGTTTAATATATAAACAAATGATTAGGAGATGCTGGAATCATATTATGAACCAACGATTTGTGAGGTGTTAGATTTATGGTTAATGGATAATAGCCAACAAGAGTTAATGATTACAGCTTGTATACGTGATATAATTAGCTAGAGATGGAAAAATTGACATGCAACATGTATATATGCGAGAACAATTCTGAGATTGGGAATTAATCGCTTGAGATAAGATTTTTTCTTTTCTGTATTGTGTTTAAATCGTCTTTTTCTTTGACCTTGGACTTGTGGGTGAGTAGCTTAAAGCCTTGTATTCTAAGTGTTGAGCACAGTTCTTTGAACTTTTGACGATATTGATATTGAAATTGAGATGAATATTGGTTACTGGTATTGAGTTATTGGGGCCGTTGTGCCAAGTTATGTGTTATGGTCCCGTGTGACCATGGTTACTGAGTTAGTTATATGGTTTGGAATCGATATTGAGATGGAAATATTGTTTCGCGGTCTTATCCGCCAGTTCACTCACCCCTTGTTCTTGGCTTAGGATCGACGATGAAAATACGATACTTGGAGTATTATATTATGAGATGGAGTAATGAGTGAGACGGAGTAATGAGTTGTTACTTGGTTAATTATGGAGGTGAGAGATGAATATTATTTAAAGGAATAATATGGAGTAAGTTTAGGTTTGAGACTAGTTATCGGAGAGTGTTTTCATTATTCTTTGTGTTTATTTTTACTTTTACATGTCTCTGTTTCCAAAGCCATGACCAAAAACTACGCTGCTTATATTGAGGTATTATCTGTTATTCAGCTCCCCGGCTGACGTGTTTTCTCCCTTCTGGGTTACTCGTCATAAGGGTGTTACAATTGGTATCAGAGCGGGTTCTTTCTTGGTTAGGTGTTGAGATCGTCATATCTTAGCACGCACTGTTCTAACATTTTTAACTTTTCAAAAAAAAAAAAATTATTTACTTTGAAATTATTCTTAGTTCGGGGAAGAACTTTATTTTTAAGGAAGGTGGAATGTAATACCACTAAAATTATTATCACATTTGTAGTATCACAATGTCGCATTACACGAGAATTTGTATTATACATGTTGGTTTTGTGTCCTCAAGTTTTCCAACAATATCGTGTTTTCATATGTAAGGTAGTTAACCCACCGGGTATGTAAATATCTATTATTCTTATAATCATATTTTCTTTATATCTATCTTTTTTCTATCCATTTACTTTATGATTGATGAATAATGTAGTGTAGTAATATTTAAAAAAATATTAGGCCGCATTTGATATTTGCTGAGAAGTAATAATTCCAACATTTGGGAAATACAATTTTGTAAGACTTAGTAATTGAATGGTTTGCTTTTAGAGTCATACATCTCCCTCCCAACTATGTTTCCTTGCACAATCTACATTAACAATAAAACTATACATTAGAGATGCTTTATAGTCTTATATCTTATTTTACTAATGAATCACACTTTGATTTTGATTGTAAAAAAAAAAAAAAAAATTAGAAAACGAAATATAAAACTAATTTATCAACAAAAGTTATGGGAAGAATTTTCTAAACCTAAATAACAAGTATACACGACCGCGAAATAACTTGTATGGAAGGATTAGTACACTTGTGCACTTATATTTGGAGCCTCATTTTTTCGTGGGGCACAAGACCTCCATTTTATTTAAGACGCTCTTGAAAATAAATAATGAAAGGGATCACATATAAGCATATGATTTTTACGAAACTGTCATAAAAATTAGCTAAGCTTATGTAAAATATGGTTATTATTGGTAATTGAAATTAATAACTTTAAGATCTAGTTAATTTACTAAATTTGTTTAAAATCTTAAGAAATCTACTTTTATTAGGAGAAATTTTTTATTAGAAATTGAATTTAATAACTTTAACATCTACTTATATTAGGATAATTGTAACCCCCCAACTATCCGGCCAAGATAATTGGAGCGTTACCATCTCGGTTTTCCGAGGTAGTGTTTCAAAACTTCAATAAAAAAGACATTTTATTAATGTAATGTTTAATGAATTACATAAACATAAACAAATGAATAAAGTACAACTCATGACATATATACTCTTCTAGTCAACTAGACTCGTCTCTTGACTCATCAAGCTTGTCCCGTCCCCAGCGTGCTATCCAAACAACCTGTACTTAACCTAATCCTCATATGATCAGAAATATCATATGGATCGACACAGGCCACCCCGGAAATAGGTGACAATTACACAGACACAACAAACGTCAGTTTCATTAAATAAATAAAGTGTGACCCACCTCGATTGTGTGAATATACAACATGACTATGATATGAATGAGACACTATCAAACAACAACCACCACGGTATCGGGACACGCCCAGACATACCGAAAACCACACTGGTACCAGGACACGCCCAGACATACCGATAACCACAAACATGTACCGGGACACGCCCAGACGTACCGGATCCGGAAGCCAACCGGATCCCCTGCCAGACGTCGTGTCTCAACCACGCGAGTCCCTCCGTAACTCAAGCCATTAATGTGCACATCCCTCTTGGAGTGGGAAGCTCCAAGAGGCGACTTAAGCGCAAGACGGTCTCCCAACCGTCTTACGTGTAACACCCGCGAAATTCCCATTTTGACAATTAATATTTATTAAACCGTTTAATCACTTTATTTTATATTTTTGAATTATTCAATTTAATTAATGTTATTTCAAACACAATTTTCATAAAAGTAATATATATAAAAACTCATTTATATAAAAATATGTATTATTAAATTATATTTTTGAGGCATAATTTATATAAGAATACATTTATACATATTTTTGGTCGGAAAGTAATAGTGACAGTAATAATAATAATTCCCGTCTTAATTTCCGTCTAGCTATAGACCGTCACATTTCCACTTGTGAGACTAATCTTTTCTCGACCTATCCCATATCGACAACACATCACACTCACCTACGCTCTTACACTCTACCTTTATACATAATATTATAATTCATTTATTATTATTATTATTATTATTATTATTATTATTATTATTATTATTATTATTATTATTATTATTATTATTATTATTATTACTAATACTGTGTGACCCCCACCCCCCTGCATCATTCCCCTTTCTTCTTCGTCCTTTTCATCTTTTCGAAACAAACAACAGCAGCAACACCAATACTCAACTCCATTGAAATCGTCTCCTTCAACCTCCATTTCCTCTCTTATTTCTCAACCAAACTCCATTATTTTTGTACCATTAGCTTCCTCGTTCCTTCCTCGTTCTTTTAAGGTAAGAAAGTCTTGACTTTGTAGTAGTTTCGAAAGTCGCCGTCTTATGAAAGTGAATTCATTTTCTAGCCTCTTTATCTCGTTTTCTTGCCCTTTAATGAAGGTTTCGAAGACACGTGTTTGGTAGAAGGTTTGCTTGAGGATTTAAAGCGTTTCCAAGGTAACGGTGATAGGTTACTCGACAAATGTTGAAACTCCGTCTTGTTGTGTCGTTTGATATGCCTTGTTTCTGATAAAGTTTGGTTCTTTACTTGTCTCATGTGTATGGTAAATTTTCGTCTTAGAAATGACCCGTTTTACATGTTATTTTTCGAGTATTGTTATGATAATTTAAATGGTTGACATTCACATTTAGTCGTGCCTTGTTTCCGTCTCCATGGAAGCAGGAGCAATTGAAGTTGTCACTGAGAAAATTTCCGTATACACTCAGGTATCTTGTATGATGCTTGGTTTGTACTTGTTGAAGAACCTGCTGTTTTATTTTGTTTTCTGCTCTGTCCGATAGTTGCTTGCTTAGGTGGGAAGAGTTGGGTGGTGGTAAGGAAAGGAAGCAGGGGTAGTACGTTTCCACCCGTCAAATATGTCCGTCTCAACCTTGCTTACACTCCCGTCTTATTTTGACCCGTGTGGACTATTTTGAACTCGACTTTGGAGCCGTGACAGAGCTGAGTTGGGCTCTGTTTTGGGCACGAGATTATGATGTTATGGAGACTGTTTTAGGACGGGAATAGAGCGTGTGTTAGGGCTGTTGACACTATGTTTTGGAGCGATTTTTGTGGTCTTTTGGGACTGATTTGGGATAGTCGTGGTAGAGGTTGTCGGGACGAACTTTGGAAGGGTTACATTCTGTTTTGGGGCTGAGTGCGACTATTTTAAGTCGTATTGTCGTCGTAAATTTCCGTCTCGATTATACTTAAAGGCTTCTTGTATCGCTTACTTGAATGGGTGATTTGGATGAGGGATTCTGTCGTGTGTTGGACTGCTTTTGGAGGATGGGTCACGGTGGGGCTGACCGAGGTGACTGGCCGTGAGTGGCAGCTGGGTCACGGCCTGGCCGTGCTAGGGTGGTCACGGGTTGAGTAGTGAGTAGCCATCTTGTTTCCCCTTCTTTCACCACTTAGTGATTTATATGGTTTTGGTAATTGGGCTTGTCATGCTCAATCTTTTGGACTTGTCATGTTTCATTAATGGGGCTTGTTAGGTTTTATTAGTTGGGTTTGAAATGCTTATTTGATTGGGTTTGTTTACATTTTATGTTTTTGGGCCACACTTGTTATGGGTGTTTTGGTGCCAATTCCGAGTCTTTTGAAATGTTTAAATGCCGTCTCGTGTTTTATATAACTTAATTCGTTAAATATCGTTCATTCATTTATTTTTCTCACATTAATCATAAAAGTGGAATTTATTATTTATTCAAGTCAAAATTCGATGAAATGTCTCACTTACCGATAATATGAATTTTTAATCCGTTCATTCTCATTTATTTTTATCGTATCTCAAATATGAGTGAATTATTCTACTTATTTAATTAAATTGAGTCATTTATGATTGGATGCTTGTTTTGCTTATTATAAATGGTTCATCTCCGTTTGTTTACATTTTTATTCAAGTGACAAATATTGAGGAAATGGGTTACTTATTCATATTCATGATTATGATGTGGCATTAAATATCTCACTTGGATTATCATCGGTTCATTACATGTAGTAGTCTCTTTCCAAGTTGATTCGTATCGCTAGGTTGAGTCGTATTCTTTATAATGCCTTTATGCTATACCGTATTGCTTGACTTATCTTTACGCCTCTTTCGGACTGTCCTGCCGATTGTGGGTTTAGTCATATCTTCCGCCTCTTTCGGATTGTCCTGCTGATTGTGGGTTCTCGATTTCTGATTTAGGGTTCGTGTTTTGGATGCGGACTGTCCTGCCGCATGTCGAATCGGGAACTGTACTTTTTCCCGAGAGTCTAGCCAGATTTAGACTAGGACTGAGTTTTGGGAGTACCATTGTCGTCCTACCAGGGGAATTATATATTTATATATGAGTAGTAAAGGTCTTGCTTGGTTATAGATATTGGTATTTATCTTTCAAGGCAAGAGTTATGCCTTGAGTTGTTTGTCTTGGTCCTATCGGATACTAGGGGTGAGCTATAAGCCCTCTAGTTGCGATATGATCATCGGGATTGATGCTCCCATCCGTTCTTATGGTGAGATGCAAGACATAAGTATGAATGTGACATTAGTAGCCATGTCCCGTACAATGTTTGCTATGTGGTTTTCCAAATAATGGCTACAGTTTCTATTCTTGTAATTTTCATTGGTTGATCCCTTACTTAAGTGCTTCACATGATTCAGATTCGAATCTCATATCTATATTGTAATTCTTTGAAATGCGTGCTTTTGCATGAATGATCGTATTCTTGTCTTTCATGTTATTTGATTGTCTCACATGAATAGTTGAATCTATATTATGCTAAGGTTGGTCTATCTTGTTCTATCTCCTTCAATAGCCATGTTTAATTATAAACTTGATATTCATATATTTTGTAAGTGTCTTACATGATTTACCTGTTTTAGTTCTTTGTTATGTTCGTTTCGACATTTTGTGGCTGGGAGAACCTTGAGTTACTCCCCACTGACTGTGGCGTTCATGTTTACATGAATGACAGGTACTAGTTGGTGCATTTATGGGGTGAAGACATGTGTGAGCTAGCGAGCACTTTGGCCTAGTAGTTGGTTTATTAGGATTGTTTAGACTCACCTTTTATTGTATTGTCATTCGAGGGATATATTTTCCCTCACCTTGACTATCACGTTTGTATAATTTAATCTTTATTTCCGCAATCTTTATTTGTGTTTTGGGTTTTAATGAACTCGCGCTTTAAATTTTAAAAGTTTCAAAAATTTCCTAAATTTCCGCTTTAATTTATAAGTTATACTTTCCGCTTTATCGCGGGGTGTCACATTACGTCTCCAAAACAACAACAACACAAATCCTACAACATATACAATCACAACCGTCACCATATGAAATGCATAACAGACCATATACACCATGACATGCGAAGCATGTCATGGATACCAGTTCCTCAAATATCTCGACTCGTAGGGTCGTCATGACCAACAACATGCAATACGAGTCACTAAAAGACTCATTTTATAAACAAATACGACAATGAAACTAAGTAGGATAAACCTACCTCACAGCAAATCCGCATAAGCAATCCATCACACAAGCTAGGCCCGTCTCGTAAAACCGTCTCACAAAACCCATTTCCTAAAATATGATAATAATACAAATACGTATAAGTATACCAATCTAATCTGTATACAAATACGAATAAATATACTAATCTAATTATACAAATACGATTAATTAAATTCGTCTTATACGGCTACCCAAAACCCGACTCAAAATCAAACTCAACCACCACCACGCCACCCAACTGTGGGCCACTACCCAGCCACAGTGGGTCCGGCCTACCCAAGTAAGCCCTAGCCGCCACCTACGGCCGACCTACTCCAAAACCCGCACCAAGCAACAACAACACCAACAACAACACAGCACTATGCACAACCTCCCCATTTGCCATCACCAGCCACCACGGCCGACACCAGCCACCACTGTGGTATCCCCTAACCATGGTGGACCCAACGACAATCCCACAATACGACATCAACCCAAATAACAGCCGACACAACATTAACAAACAACAAGAACAACAAACCCGACATCCCTCATTTCTTCCTCTGAAACCGCCACCTCCAGTCACCCTCACGACCACCCACAACCACCACTCTACTCCTCTCACCACCCTCGACCAAACCTACCCAGAACCAGACCCAACCCGATCCATAACGCCCTTAAAACCGAAGCCCTACACCAGTTCATAGAAACCCATAAACCCAACAAACCTCTTGGTCAAACCCCATTATGGTGGTCAACGACAGCCCCTATGGTGGTCAAAGACGGGTCAGAGGTGGGTCAAGGTCGGGACGGGTTAAGGATGTAAAATAAATAACATAAAGACTAGCATAAGACGGTCTTACCTAACGAACTCGGGACGAGGGACAAAAGACAATCTCTCTTTTCTTCTGTTTTTCTCTCTTCTTTCTCTCTAAGAATTCCCTCAATTTTGTGTGGTGGAAATGTGATGAATGGAAGGATAAGGATAGGGTAGTATGGGTAGGGTTATGTATATAAAGGTAGAATGGTATGTGAGAGTGTATAATACATGTATTATGTATTATGTATTATGTATTATTATTATTATTATTATTATTATTATTATTATTATTATTATTATTATAAAAACGCAAACTTTTATTAATCAATCAAAAGTTTACAATAAATTGGTGGGCAGCCGAGATACAATTTGGGCGCCCACTTCCTAAGCAATAGCAAAGCTAAGTCTAGTAAAAATAAAAGTAGCAGCGCGAGCACCGGCATCCTGTGACACAAAAAATTTCTGAATCCGCTTGAGTAAGGCAACAGCATTTGTCCCCAACTCCCTCACACAAGCTCTGATACTTGGCGCATTTGCGCTGAGCCGCATCAACTACCACGCGTCCGGGCATAAAGTCAGACATCCCGGACTGAGTCAAAGGAGATCATCCAGTCAAATCCACGCACACATCTTGTCCCCTGTCCCAAGAATAAAGCAGAAGATCCGCCGGACACAGGGTCCTATCATGCCCATCGATCAAACCAATATCCACCTCCTTACCAAGAGAGATCCCAGAGCGGAAGCAGATGTCAAAAAGGGTGTCGCGAACAAGGTTATGTCGATGCTTTATACCAACAGTACCAGCACACGACACGGCATGATCTCCGTAGATATCCCCATCAAAGACCCGCGAACAAGCTGAACAAGGTCCAGGCACAGAAAACAAAGGAATACCCAGTCGATAGCTAAACACACACCGATAAGTCCTCCCGTTCGTAGTCTGCCCTAACCCAGAAATAGGGACCACCCGAAGCCAATCAGAAGTGTGGGAACCATGATGAGACTTCCACAAAGCTGCCTGATGAGAAGTCAAAGAGAACTCAGATTCTGCAGTAACAGCAACCTTCGTGAAATATATATGTCTGTCAATTTCTTCGTAAGTTTTGGGGCAGCGATCTCACTCGGGTTACTCAAAATATCAGAACTTATAGTCTCAGTAAACAGACGCACGACACTATCAAAGGTGGGTCCAGGTGTCAGAATACCAGAAGGGCAGAGAAGCTTAGCCTGCAACCCAGCAGACTGTAAACGGGAGGCCAGGAAGGCATAATTAAGAACATCCCCAGCAGCGTAGACACCAGGCCCCCCAAAATGAAAGGGCAAGGTAGCAAGGCGCCACTGCCAGTCTCTTAAACCTGGACCAGACGCAGTACCAATGCGCTCCAGGCTAGAACGGAGTGCCACATCAAAGGGAAGATGAGCCGACTGGAAAACCTAGGGAGAGCCAGTACATAAAGCAAAATAAAGCTTCGAAATATCAGTGCAAGCACGGAGCAAAAGCAGCTCCGACTGTGGATAATCAATCTCGGCAACAGAATCCATAAGCTCTATGGTCTTGGTCACACGTTTCAACACAAGATCGCTGCTGAAAAGAGGAGACACCCCAACAGGACCACCAAGAACTTTGACACCACGCGACAGCCTAGAAATATCAGGGGGGAAAGTTCTAGGAAGCCAACTCCTATGATCTTACTTAGGCCAAAAAACCTCGGTTTTACACACATTAAGATGAAGACCCAAGCGAGACCCATCCTCCATGATCAGCTCCAAAACCTTCCCCGCCACAGGTATAGCCAATAATAGTGCCATCGTCCAAGTACCACGCCTGTAGACACAAGTCAAAAGAGTCCCGAATCCTACACACCAAAGGGTGTAACACCAAAGCGAAAAGCAAAGGACCCAAAGAATCACCCTGTTGGACCCCCTAACAAGACCACAAAGAGTGCTCCCCATAAAAAAACCTAGCTGGACTCGAATAACAAAACTCCACCCAGCGGGAGAGAACATGGCAGCGATGACGAACCTCACGTAACATGACATCACGGTCAACCAAGTTGAAGGAATTTTAGAAATTAACCAACAACAAAGAAAGCCCAACCTCGCCACCACGTGCCTCAACTAACAGGTTCAAGGCATGAGGAATAGCCTATCCTCCACCGAAAACCCCAACTCCAAACTGAAGCCGCCTTTGGAGACAAGACGCCTCCAAATAGTGCCCATTGCAATAGGATGAATACCACCGCCTGGTTTAACAAGCGGGGTGAGCGGAGCACTAGCAATGTACTCACCCAGAACCTACGGGCATCGGCCCCCAAGAAAAAGATTGACCACCCGAGTGATAGAGGTGATCAAATCATCTAAAATAGCAACTGCAGCTCCACCCAAACATTCCATGAGATGTTGAGCACGGAACCCATCCCTCCCACACGCCGTGCCATGCGGGAAACTCCTAATCATATCCAAAACCACGGCTGAAGAAGCAACGAGGGGAAAGTGATCAACGGGAAAATGAGGCAACATGGGAGAGGGGGCAATGGGGTGCTTATCTCGCAGAGCAGCAAGAGTGGCATCGGAATAAGGAACAATACCTAATGAAGAAAGCACCCGAATAACGGCAGTATAATGGACATCACAAATCGTCCTCCGGCAATGCCGGAGGTTAAGCTCGCTCAAATCAAGGTCTTCCTCCACATGAAATGAAGGAGGAACCTCAACCAAATTCTCCCTCAAAAGCTGCAGACTACCTCCAGGCACCCCCCCAAGAAAGAATAATACTGGCAATACTGTCCTCCTGACGCTGACGCCTGACAGCGGTCCGACACTCAAGATTACTCCTCGGGGAGAAGGTCTTAAGTATACAAAGAGGCAACACAAGCAAACGAATCCAGCATGAGATGTCACTAGGAGAGTCAGCCACATCATCTATAGCCCCTTTTAAAACCCGATCAAACCCAAGGCGGCACTTAGGAGGGATAGATTTCACGGTGCGTAACCCCAAGGATAACAAACGATCAAGCAATGAGATAGACCAACCAGTAGGCTCAACCCCCACATCAGACGAGAGAACTGACGGAGACGGAACAGAGGGTCTGGGAATATCATAAATAATAAAGCGAACAAGTCTATCACCACAATCCGGAGGCGCCACAACATCGTCCCGACTATGCCGACATCTAATATGAAAGGTAAGAGTTTTAAGGCACACCCCACATATCCAAACCCCCATCCGCTTTAAAGTATCTCAGCATTAGAATAAACAGTCAAACTATTAGAAAGAGTTTGACGTATAACTACCATAGCTTCACCACGACAATGCCCATCTTGAAAGTGCCGTAGCATGGCGGTTTTAATAAGACCCTTACCACCATTATCCAGACACCCATGAAGACCAACAAAAGGACAATGATATCGAACAATATAAGACATGACTATGAAAAAAATGCTAAAGAGAAAAAAAAACAATCCACATAAGCATGGATCACCACCTCGTGAAAGGAAGAACTAAGAGCAGACCCCACCTCATGAGGACGAACAAGCAGCAGCTCAACCAAGCACGAACCAAACTAAAACAGACCACCAACAAAAATGCAGCCCACCACCATGTCTAATCAACACTAACACCAGACTAGGTCTGAGCAACCAATCAGCAACCACGACGGCAGAGAGGCGGCAAACACGTGATAGTAGCACTGCGAAACACAAAACTGTGCAAAACAAAGACGACAGCAGCAAGACCACGACAGTAAACAACTGAGGTAGCCACCAGATGACCGGAACCCAACCGAGGCAAGCGACGGTAGAAAACTAGACGACGCCAACACCCACACATCCTCGATCTCGAGAACCCGAAACCCCGAAAACCTGAAACTCCCGACAATGGAACGTCCTTGAAACACCGAAAATAAGAGATGGACGGCGAGGAAAGGACGAAAATCTGACAGAGGCGAGAAGTGGCAGCTGGCGAGAACAGGACGTGATCGGAAGGCCCTAAACGAAATACAAAAACCGAAAACCCTAATCAGAAAACGAATGAAAAACCAAAAAAGAGGACACAATACACCAGCACACACGACCGGCGACGTGAGGTCTGGTTGCCGGCGTGAAATGGTGGCCGACGAACGAAAGGCAGCAGCAGCTGGTCACGATCTCACGATCTCTCGCAAATCGCTCTTCTCTCTCCCTCTCTCATCATCATCATCATCATCATCATCATCATCATCATCATCATCATCATCATCATCATCATCATCATCATCATCATCATCATCATCATCATCATCATCATCATCATCATCATCATCATCATCATCATCATCATCATCATCATCATCATCATCATCATCATCATCATCATCATCATCATCATCATCATCATCATCATCATCATCATCATCATCATCATCATCATCATCATCATCATTATTATTATTATTATTATTATTATTATTATTATTATTATTATTATTATTATTATTATTATTCCGTCTCAAGTCCAACTCGCTAAATACAATAAAATTTTATTATTATATAATTATTAAATACGGAGTATTATAATCTTCTCCCCCCTTCCCTTAAAATAAACTTTGTCCCCAAAGTTTCACCTCACTCTTCCTTTTTCGACTATTCCCTCAATTCTCAGGTGCACTCTCTTCCCACAGTTCGGTGTTCAATCTCACTACTTCCTCACAATTATCACTATTTCCTCACATTCCGTACGTCCTTTTTCCTAAACTTCCAAATTGTTACATTCACTCCCCCTAAAAGAGAACTTCATCCCGAAGTTCAACTATCAATCTCAAAATACGGTCTCATACACTCATTACTAAATTCCACAATTGACTATGTTCTAAGTTCAACACTCTCTCCTACTTATTGCAAATGCATAAATAAATCAGATATGGTCCTAATGCCATTGATATAACTCTACTCTTCAAGCCTTCCAAACGTTAAGGTACAAGGTTTAGCCCACGGTTCGAAACCCTAATCTCATAATAACACCCAACTCAATTGGTTCTAAGTCTATGCATAAGTCTCGGGGTATAACTCGATCATTACTATACACATATAAATCACATATAATCTCATACATTCACCTGTATGCAAATCAATCACGAACATGCATACTCTATGAAACAACCAAATAATGCAACGTCGCTCGTCATGTGACTCAACTATGCTCAATATTCCCACATGATCAAACATGTGTTTTCAACATCCATTCCCATTTATTACCGACACTTTCGCTCATACGGAAGACCATATACACAAGTACGCAAATGAACACTATGTCACACATCCATTCCCATTGTTCATTTATTAGAGCCGGCTATCAGTAAAACTGAACAAGTCAACCCTGTCAATCAAAATAATAATTCTTGGACCAAACCTTATTATGATTGGTTCGTCCAAGGAATATTACCTCAGGGCAGACATGAAGCAAGGGGCTTTTAAAATCAGAGCTTCAACCTATTCTATCATCAGTAACATTTTATTCAAGAGATCGCAGGCTGGACCATACCTGAGATACTTAGAGCCTGGTGAAGCTAAACAAGTACTCCAAGAAATTCACGATGGACATTGTGGCAACCATAAAGGAGGAAAAAGTCTGGCAAGTAAAGTACTCAGGACAAGCTACTACTGGCCAACACCGAGGGCTGATTGCTTGGAATACTGTTCAAAATGCGAAGCCTATCAAGTTCATGCACCAATAATACATCAGCCATCTGAACTTCTTCACTCAATTTCTGCACCCTGGCCATTCATGAAATGGGGCATGGATATTGTGGGGAAACTACCGGTAGCTCCAGGACAGAAAGTATTTATGGCCAAGACCGAATACTTTTCTAAATGGATTGAAGCTGACTCTTTCAGGCAGGTAACTGAGAAACAAGTAACTTCATCACGACAAATATCATTTGCAGATATGGAGTCCCATCATAGATAAGATATGACAATGGAATCCAATTTGTGGGGAAAAAGACTAAAGCATTTTGCCAAGAGTGGAACATTAACCTGGTCTCATCGACCCCTGGATATCCAAAAGCTAATGGTCAGGCTGAATCTAGCAACAAGGTAGTCATAAGCTGCTTAAAGAAGAAACTGAAGAGAAGACGAGGCAGATGGGCTGAAGAACTTCCATTAGTGCCATGGGCAGACAGGATAACTCCGAAGACATAAACAGGCCAAACATAAAGGTATAGCCTGAACAATGTCGAAGTAAATAGCAGCTTAATGCAAGATAACCTGGTCCTAGCAGAAGAACTAAGAGACGCTGCGAAAATCAGGATGACATCATATCAACAAGCAGTAGCCAGAATTTACAATAAAAACGTCAGGATTAAAGTCTTCAGGGAAGGAGACCTTGTCCTACGAAAAGTTTTTCCAAATAAGAAGGAAAAATCAGCAGGCAAGCTAGCCCCTACGTGGGAAGGCCCTTACTTAATTGACTCAATCATCGGACAAGGAGCATACAAGCTCCAAACAATAGAAGGATAAATGATACCAAGATCTTGGAATGTAACACATTTCAAACTATTCCATGTATAAATTCCATGTCAAGCCTGAACTAGGTAAAAACTATATCTTTGCTATCAGTGATTCAACCTGACGTGCTATCTGAAAAATTACATGTTTCACATGTCCTATGTGCAATCCATGTCTATATATGCAACTAACCCAATTTCTCTTATTTTTGAATCCTGAACAATTATACATGATAAATATTTATATGCATAAATATTCAGGATTGAAGGCTACTCTACTGTACATTAGACCTCTCATTTACGTACTTTTTAAAGAAACTTATGCACTTCATTGTCCCTAACGAGTTGGTAACCATCACCGGATACGGTAAATAGCAGGACCAATCAGGCATGAAATAATTGCCTGGCCTGACTAATTTGCTGCACACATCTACAACCGGCTGGACGCAGCAAGACGATGCAAGGGTGTTTTATCCCGACCATCACTCTAAATGCCCTCCTGACTGGCCGAATACCAAGCCCTTCTGACAGGCCGGTTTTCCCACCCTTTTAACCACTATGGAAAAAACTCTATGTGGTTGAACGACTAACGACGGCTTTAATCGCAAGACAGGTTAACCGGATCAAAAATTTAACAGGCTGACAGGACTGGAGGAACAAGGCTCAAAGAAAATCAAAAGCAACAAAGCATCAGGAAATAAGCAAACTAAGCCAATAAAGGCCATTACCATCATAAAGCCCTTACCCCCTAGGGCAAAGGCACCAAAATATTTGTCAAGCCCATGGATAACCTCCCTGACCCACCTGAAAAAAAGAAAATAATTTTTTTTGTCCAGGGACATTCCCCTGGATGGGCCAATACCATCAAAGAAATATAAAATTACTGCCCCCCTTTGGAGATAGTACCAGCACTTCCACTCTTGGCCTAATCAGCCTCAGCATCAACATCCTGCTCCCCTGGAGAATCGACCTCCTGTTCATTGCCCATATTATGCAGGACAGGATACTTAGAGGCAGCAAAGGCCATCTCAGCTTCAGGGTTCCAGTTTGCCCTGGCCACCACAGGCTCTGACATAGCAGCCACTTTCCCCTTGATATAGAAATACAGGGAAGCATCATCAAGCTTGAACTCTAAATCGTCCCTCTCCAGGGTAAGCTCCTCATTCCTCTCCAGTGCCTTCTGCAGAAGTTGTTTGTTTGAGCTTGCCTTAGCCTTGGCAGCATCCCTCTCAGCCTGTACCTTCGCCAAATTAGGAGTCCTTGCACCCAGATCAGCTCGAGCAAAATCCAGTTCAGACTTCAGCTTATCATAATCAGATCTCATAAGATCAATCCTGGCCACCAAAGAAGTAGCCTGATAAGCATTATGGAGACATGCTGCAGCACCCTGAACAGAAACAGAAATAGTATAAGTATTCTGTTCTAAAAATAAAAAACCTCTAAATAAAAGATATATACATAATACAAAAAAAAAAAATTAATAATAATAATAAAAAAAACTATATTCCTCCCTCACAGAAGCCAAGGCACTTGCCAAAAGGCTGACATAATGATCTACTGAAGCAACTGCCTGGGTAGCAGTCTCAATAGGATCAAGGGTGAGCATAACATCAGATTTGGAAGTAGCATAATCCCTAATTTTCACCCTGGCAGCCTCCACATTATCTACCCTGGCTCGCACTTCCCTAACTGGGGCAGACGGATCAATTTCTTCCACTTTCCTCTTCTGGGCTACTGAAATTGTTTCAGCAGGGGCAACAGGAGTAGTAGAGACCTTGGGAGTAGCAGGCAAATCAGTTAAATCAATGACAGGCCCAGTATCACGACCTCCCTAGGAAGTCTCCTTCTTAACCTTGGCCAGCCTGGCAGAAAGGTCAGCCATACCAAATTTGGCAAGGCGAGTGGATGACCTAGTGGCTATAACGCGAGATATTGTATTGGCAATAAAGATAGGATGTCATGAAAAAGCCAAAATAGAAAGAAAACTAAAACAAAAAAGAGAACAAAATGGACTTACTACTTGAAGTAGAAGCACTGGCAACTTTTGAGGGCTTGGGCACTCTAGTAGTACCTTCAGTCTTAAGGCAATGACGGAAGTGACCAGCCCCACAACAAAGAGGCCAAGTCCTCTCCATTTGAGGAATGGCAAGAAAGGGAGAGATATTTGCAGTCGGGTACTCAATTTCAGAAACCCAATCATTAACAGCAAACAAGGGAGGTACGACTAGTTTTAATTTATTTATTTTCTTTAAAACTAAACAATGAACATGCAGGATAAAGGGAAAAGTCAGAGTACTCACCAGCAACACAAGCATCATAGTTCAAATATGCCAGATCAGGGCCCACAGAATTGGTCCTTATAAACATATGTCCAGCAGCCAAATTCTTGTCATGACCGTTGTCCAGATTGCTGAGAAGAGGAGTAGTAGAAGGCGTGACCTTGAAACTAACACGGTCAGGACTGTTAGTCTTGACAGCATAACAAGCCTTCAAGTCCTCCAAGGAGAAGGAAATATTGTGTCTCTTGCATAGATACTCAACGGAACAGACTACCTTCCACACCATAGGCATCAGTTGGTAGGAAGGCACACCGATTTCTTTAATAACATCCACCATAAGTGGAGAGAAAGGAAGCTTGCAACCAGCCCTGAAGGCCCAGTCATGAATACGGAACCAGCCAGGACATGCCCAGTCAGCCCTGACACAGGAATTTTCAGGGATCCAGACTTCGGAATCAGCAGGAATGATTCCCTTATCCTTCAGCACCTTTTCGAATTCAGGTTTCAGACGGTTTGGAAGAGACTGATCATCTTTTAGAGCTTTTGTGGGTTTAAATTCGAATTCACCGTGGAAAATTGAAATCATCTCAAGAGGAGGATCAATTGGTTTTTCAACCACAAAAGGTTGAGCAGCAGAAGATGCAGGTAGATTTCCAGAGGTGGTTTCTTCAGGGTTTGGAACAATGGAGTTCCAGGAGACATCACTCCCCCGGAAGATTTCTTTTTTTGCGGCCATTATCGAAAGTTTGTTGAAGATTTATTAAAGATTAAATTCTGGAAATTAACATAACTTGAAGATGAAGATTTTTAGAGGAAATGATAGGATTTTTGGTAAAGTTCACTTCAATGGAGTAAAGAGTATTTATACTCGATGAATTTAGGGTTTCAACCGCAAGTTGCAAAGGTAATTATTGAAGAAGTTGCAGTAATTGCAACACACGTCATCAAACCGCCAATTAGCCGTTACAGGATCCAATCAGTCATAATCCAACCGTTGTAGAGCAGTTTTCCAAAGTTAGAAGTTATCTCCTAATTTCTGGCCTGACCCAGCGAAAATAAGGAGATAAGGGGCAATTGTTAGGCCTAGAAATTCGCAGATATCCCAGTATGATATCCTACCCCGACCTGACCATCAAGGTGTCATGACCTCAACCTACCAGGATGCAAGAAGACAGGCGCCAAGCCATGGAGAGGACAACGGTCAAAATATCAGGACGATATTTGACAAGATGACTATATTATAGACAATATTCGCACAATAATTGGAGCATTATTGGAAAAGATTTAGCAATACAGGACAGCAATTAAAGGAGCAATAATGAGCATTAAGGCGGATAATTAAGACAGAATATTCAGCATTAATTACAAGATTATGTAGCCGTACAGCATGGCTATATAAGAAGCACTTAGAAATCATTTGCGAAGGACACAACGCAATACAACACATACTCTAACATACAATTCTCTCATACAATACTTGAGCTATTTTACATTCAATTGTGCTTATTACTCAATAATATAGTGAAATCCTCTCCTGACTTGGTTCCCGTTGTTTTTTCCCATTTAGGGTTTTCCACGTATAAATTTCTTGTCTTATTTTTACTTATTTATTTTACTTTACTTTTCTTATTTCGTACCCTGCCCTGCATATTCACGAATAAGTTAGAGCTAGTTAACCCTACCTAGACCTACCTTGACCTGATTTCGCTTTGCGCAAAATCCATACAAAACAAGCACTAAGATGGTCAATGATTATATCATTTGATATACATTAATCATGAGCCTATCGTAATCCATAACCTTTCAATGCTAAAGAAACCCTATTATTTTATCACCTTCTTTTCTTAGTACTTGTAGTTTGATTTCTCACGTATAGGATGACCGTATACTCCATGATGGTACATTAGCACTAAGATGGTCTATCATTGTATTATTTGATATACATCATCTAATTGTGGATGTAATTTAAACAATCTTACAATAAAAGCTCATAAAAAAATGGAGGAGTCACAAAAGAAGAAACAACCACATGAGTTATTCAAAAGCAAGTTTGCCCTTAAAACAAACGTTGAAGATCTGGGAAGGTTGTTTCTCATCATGAACACTAATCCTCGGGAATGATATGATGATGATCTATAGCCTGGTCTTTAGCCTGATTTCCGCCGTACTCAACCACAACTATAATCGCATTCAAAAAATCACAAGTATATTAAGCAATAAGAGGAAAAGGTAATAAGACATATAAAGAGTTTGTCTTGGGAAATTTCCAAAGTCGTTATGTGCAATTCCAACTTGCCCTCGGTAAACTTACGGGCTATTAGAAAATGTAACATGGTCTTGCTTAGTATAACAACATAAAACACTAACAACAACTCATGCTTACCAAGGAGATAAAAAGGGTATCTCAAATCTCCACTTTGGCTAAGTCCGACAACAACCATATATATGATCCCATCTGCAAAAAAAAATCATCAAACTCTATCCTAAAGTTCCGCAAAAAGTCAAAGTAAACCTGTAATATATTTATACAGGCCATAAGACCCAAAGATAATCTCTATAAAATGACGACAAGAAAGGAGTGAATGTAAATCAAATTGTTGGTCAGCAGTTCTAATGAACATTGCAGTTTGAATAGTTGTGAGACTTGAGAAAGAATTGTTAACGGAAAGACCAAATACTGACATATTTGAATAATTATGGCCAGACAGCCTCATAAAAAAGACCTCAATTGTTGTTCGACGTCTTAGAACCCTTAAGAAAAACAGTTGCAGGCAAGAAAACAGGATAGCACAATAAGCAATAAAATGGACCAACCGCAGAAACCTGCAGAGAATATAGAGCAACTGAGTTATCAGGAAAACGCAAACTTAGAAAGAAAAAAAAACATTGCAGGCCCAATTTGACTCACCGTAAGAAATGGGGAAAGGATCTTTACTTAATAAGAATTTTGTCCTTTATAAAATATGGTTGTCCGCAAAAACACTCTGATTTTTCACTTATTATAAGACTTCGTTAACTCATTCCAAAGGGGAGTAATCATGTTCCAATAGATAGCAGTTTGAACAAATTGCATGAATCACTAACCAGACTGCTCCAAAATACGATCCATCTCAACCAAACCCAGCGCTGATTGTAAAAGCGTGAGAATATGCTCTAACTAACCATGTCTACTCCAAAGTTGATATGAATTGAGAAAAACGAGACTTTTTGTAACACCCCGACTATCCGGCCAAGATAATCGGAGCGTTACCATCTCGGTTTCCCAAGGTAGTGAAATCGGAATTACAAATAAGAAACTTTATTAAATAAATAACAAGTTTAGTTATTACAAACATAAACTAATAAATTAAATACAACTCGTCTATGACTATGCCATCTACCTAGTGACTATGTACTCGACTCCAAAGTCCGTAGCTCGGCCCGAATCCCCATCAAGTCAACAGAAAAACCTGTACTTAACCTTCTCCCCATATGACCAAGGAATATCATATGGATCGACATAGGCCACCCAAAGATAGGTGACAATTACACAGACACACAAACGTCAATAACGATAAAAGAAAGTGTGACATGACTCAAGTGCGTGAGTCAACAATATGACCATAATATGAATGACACACAATTATTCAACTGTCACGCCAGTACTGGGACACGCCCAGACGTACCCACAACCACTGGTGCCAGGAATACGTCCACGACACCATACTCACACAAGATACTCCGAACACGTCGGTGGTACCGGGCCCAAGAACGACTCGGGTCCCCTGCCAGACGTCGTGCCTCACCACACGCGTCCCTCCAAACTCAAGTCATTAATGTGCACATCCCTCTTGTAGCAGGAAACTCCAAGAGGCGATTCAAGCGGAAGACGGTCTCCTAACCGCCTTCCGTCTCCACAACAACAAATAACCAATCAAGCCCTCCATCATATGAAATAACACAAATATGCAAGATACCGTATACCATTTCAATTACCGACTCATTCATCGAAATTAATGACAAACGACTCATTTAACAAAAGGATACATTATCGAACTGAGTAGGATAAACCTACCTTTCGCAATCCGCATAAGCAATCCAAATAATAATAGTCTTCCACAAAACCGTCATCTAATAAATAATTAAATAAATTTAATTACTTACTAATCTAATTAAATTATAATTATATAATTTAATATAATTTAAATTCAAATCCCGATTAATAATCCCCGCTAACCATGGTTCAAAACCCGACTCACACTTCACTCAAAACCCGTTGTCCCCCACACAAACACACGGTTTGAACCGTGTGCTTGAACCACCAAACCACTCCGAGACAATGGCCAACCACCCATCGACGACCACGACCGACACCAACTACCATCGTGGCCTCCCCTGACCACGGTGGCCTAACCGCCAGCCCACCACGGCAGCAACAACAGTGGCGGCCGACAACAACACCACCAACCAACAACGATAACAACAACACTACAACCACCATCCATAACCGCCTCCACCGTGGCCACCACCACAATGGCACCCCCTAACCATGGTGAGTCCAACCTCGGCCATCGTGGTGGCAGCCACCGCCCGCAACAGCAGCAAAACGCAACAACAACAACCAACAATATCACGACAACAACAACAAAAACAGCCCGACACCCCCTTTTACCCTCGATTTTCGGCCACCACTCCGCCGCCCAAGACTACCACTGTACTCTACACACAACCCCCACCAACCTTCACCCAAAACCACCCCAAGTCAGTCACGAATAGAGGGTTAAAAATCCGTCTTAAGACCGTCACACAAAACAGATGTAATCCTAGATCTAGTTCGGTTAAACCTATTTTGGGTGGTCAACGGTAGTCTAAGGCAGGTCAAGGTCGAGACGGATCCAATAAAATAATATATAAGCTAGTGATATGGTCTTACCTTACGAACTCAAGGCGGAGTGATAAATATCTTCTTTTTCTTCTCTTTTTCTCTCTTCTTTCTCTCTGGGATTTTGCTGGATATTGTGAGATTGTGTTTGGATAGGGTTGATGGGTGGATAAGGGTATATAAGGTGAGGTGGAATTATGTAAGGTGGGTATAGTATACGTATATTATACATGTATCGTATTACATATTATTATTATCATTACAACTTATTATTATTATTATTATTATTATTTGCAAGAAAAGCAAGCCATTTTATTCATCCATAAAGGGAATAATGGCCAATCTTACAAAGTATAACCAATAATTACCTAGTTCAAGCATTTAGATAATCTACTACCTCATCCTTATAGCGAGAATTAGTTACAAAGAGAAGCCTCACACTGACAACATATTGTATACGTTTCAAAATATAATCAGAACCATGTTCCTCTTCTCGAAAGAGACGACCATTCCTTTCCTCCCATAAGCTGTAGATCGTTGCTGCTAAACTGTTGGAGTACAGTCTAGCTTTCCAATGCCTCCTCTGCTGATTCCTTGCAATCCATTTCAGTTCCTTCCTCATGTTTTGAGTTCTGTTACTCATTCCCAACCACTGCGAAACCCCTGTCCAGACTGTGCTGTCAAATGTACAGTTAAAAAACAGGTGCTAATGTGATTCACTATCATTTTTGCAAACGATGCATCTGTTCACGATACACTGTCCTTTCTGATTGAGTTTATCAACAGTAGCTAGCTTCCCCTGCATTGCTAGGACCATTATAAACCCATGCTTAGGTAGGACAGCAGTATTCCAAACTCCCCTTGCCCAACTGATCTTAGCTGTTGGTGCCCTAAAGTGTTCATATAGTAGACTGAGATTCAGTTTACCTGCCTGCACACTTCGAGTCAAGACCTGCTTTGCCCCTTCTATGCTGCCAGTTCTAGTAATAAGCTCATTTCTGACCAGCAGAATACTTCTCCAACTTTCTGAATGGTGAGGCTTGACATCCATAGCCCAGAAATCATCATTTTTAATGTTATACTTGTAATGCCAAGCTGCCCACACACTATCAGATTTGACCTCAATTGCCCAAATCCATTTGCAGATAATACATTTGTTCCAAGAAAGGATTTCTTTAATGTTATAGCCTCCCTCCTGATAAGGAGCACAGCATGAAGACCAGCTCTTCATTATCATCTTTCTCTTCCCTTCCTCAGACTGCCACAAAAAGTTTCTGCAAAACTTAGTGATTAATTTGTGTACTCCTTTAGGGATTAGTAACGTAGCACACCAATATTGCTCCATCCCAAATATGATAGTGTTGATCAGATTTATTTTGCCAGCATAGGATAATTTGTGTATAGACCAGGTGTTCAGGGCAGTTTGCACTTTACTAAGAAGTTTAGCAAACACCCCCTTGTTTAATTTCCCGTCATTTAAAGGCACTCCCATATATCTAAAAGGAAATGTTCCTTCCACATAACCAGTGCCCCTTAAGATTAACTCCCTAACATCATCTCTTACACCTCCCATATAGATATTAGTCTTTTCTGTATTAGCTCTCAATCCAGATATGTTAGCAAACAAGTCCAGAGAATCAGACACAGCAGTCACAGAAGGGGAGTCACCTCTTACAAATATCATCAAGTCATCTGCAAATATGAGGTGATTGAGTCTCATTTTGCCACATTTTGGGTGATAAGTGACCTGATATCCTCCATGTATGCTGAATAAAATTCTAGAAAGCATCTCCATTCCCATAACAAAGATAAAAGGTGAGAGGGGATCACCCTGTCTAAGACCACTAGCACCTTTGAAAAACCCAATGGTTGTGCCATTCACCTTTATACTGAACCAGGTAGATGTAATGCACCCCATTATCCATTTCCTGAACTGAAGGGGGAAGTTATAGACCTGCAATATTCTACCAATAAAATCCCGTTGTAAAGAGTCAAAAGCTTTTTGATGTCTACCTTTATCATGCACCTTGGGGAAATACCTTTATGTCCATATCCTTTGATCAGAGACTGAGTAAGCATTATGTTCTCAAAAATACATCTACCAGCCACAAATGCACCATGTTCCTTCCCCACAAGGATAGGTAAATGAGGCTTAAGTCTGTCACATAAGATCTTACTCACTGTCTTGTAAAAGACAGTGCAACAAGCAATTGGTCTATAGTCCATAACAGAGGTAACCACTGGTTTCTTAGGAATGAGTTCTAAGAGAGTAGTATTAGCTTGCTTAGACATTACCCCAGTTTTAAAGTAAGCCCGAACAGCAGCACAAAACTCCCTCTTCACATGATTCCAAGATTTTTTTAAAAATTGGGAGGAAAATCTATCTTGACCAGGGCTTTTATTAGAAGCAATTGAGAACAATGCTTTTCTAATCTCCATTTCCTCAACTGGCCTACAAAGAGAGTCCCACTCAGTGTCCTGGATCCTAGGGCCCTCCAATGCTTCAGGTGGGAACTCATCGAGCGATGGGTGTACCAAAGAACCATTGATAGTAATCCACAAAAGCAGTGTTGACATCCTCCATCCCCTCCCTTAAAATGCCATCCTTATCTTTAATTTTACCAATAATACTCTGATGCTTCCTTATTGCAATTTTTGCATAAAAGTAGCTGTTAGCAGCATCATTGTAATTAATATCATGAATCTTGGCCCTTTGAATGAGACTGCTCCTCTCAGTTTTCCTCAGCAGCCAATATGTCTCCAGTAAAGCTTTTTCCTGAGTGAGTAGCTGGATGTCCAAAGGTTGTAGTTGAACCTGTTTTTGACAGGTCTCCAAAGACTCCCTAGCCTGTTTTACTTTTGTTGCTAGATCAGAAAAATTGTTTTTGTGCAAACCAATTAGTTTCTGTCTAACATTTTTGAGTTTAGCAAACAGATTAAACATGGCATTACCCTTAGTAGGGATCTGCCAAGCCTCAGTGACAAGAGTATCATAATCCTTATGCTCCTCCCAGTAATTAAGGTAACTAAATCTCCTCCTGATTTGGTAACGTTCCTTTATTTGAACCAATAAAGGTGAGTGGTCAGAGATTTCAGGGGACAAAACAGTCACCTGAGTATGAGGGAAAGTCACCAACCAGGAAGCATTGGTGAGAACCCTATCAAGTTTAGACCATACTCTAGTTCCCACATCTTGTTTATTGGTTCAAGTGTGTTCACATCCATAGCTCTGAATATCATCGAAGTTGCAGTCCAATAAACGTTGATTGAAAGCCATAATTTCAGAAAGGGAGGGAGGGTGTGGACCAAGTCTTTCCTCCATGGCTCTCACAATATTAAAATCCCCTAAGACAATCCAGTCAGTAACCATAGTAGCCAGCTGCCTCATCTCATTCCAAAGCGTCTCTCTAATGTCAGCATCATTACTCCCAAAAACGAAGGACATGTGAACAACTTTATTAGAAACATGATGCAACAGCTCCAAATGTATCAGTTGATCATGTATTCTAGAAGAAAGCAGAGTAACCAGTCTGGTGTCAAGAAACACCCAGATTCTCCCATTATAGTGATGAGAGTAGTTATTGAGAATCCTATGAGAAGAAAACATCCTACTTATTGCAGCAGCTTTATTCAGTCTAACTCTAGTCTCCAATAAACCAAAAACTTCAATTTTATTTGTAGCCAAATAACCCCTAACTTCCTGCTGCTTAATTGGGTCATTAAACCCTCTAATGTTCCAAGAAGATATTATCATTTACCAGGGTCTGGAGGTGGTTCCTTCTCCTGTAAAACTTCCCCTATTTGTTTTGTCTCCATATTATCCTCAGTTTGCAGAATGGTGTAATGGTTTTGCAACAGAATTCCTGAATCAGACTCTAGCATAGCAGTCCTGCAATCTCCTTGTGGCTTTTTGCCCACATCCCTGTTAGCAGTTCTCATTTGACCTAGTTCTGTGCGTCCTGAGCCTACCTCTTTATAATTATATGGAGAGACCTCCCCCAAGACAGTAGAATGTGAACCTAGTCCAAGACATTCTGAGTTCTTATTCTCTGTCTCAAGAGTTGCCTCTTCCACTAACTTAGGAGGGCTATGGCCTGGCACAGAACTTCCTGAGTCCTGAGAAACTGAAACAGTGGGTGTGGTGCCACCAGATGGTTTCAGTGGTCTGTAAACCATGTTGTCAGTCTTAGCTCTAGCTTCATCAAGCTTCTTATTGATCTTAGTGAACTTGCATTTCTCTTGTACATGTCCAAGTTTCCTACAGCAATGACAGTAATGTGGTAACCACTCATAGATGATTCTGTGAGTTGTTTCCCCATGATATGGTGAATGAAGCTGCACAGAAGTTGGCAATTCCTCTAATACATCCACTTCCACCAACACACGGGCAAATGAGAGTTTAGATTTGTAAGTGGTTGGCAAAACAGCAAACAGTGACTTCCCAGCAATACTAGCCATTTTACTTAACACTTTTTCAGACCACATGAATGGGTCTAAATCAGGGAAAAGTATCCAAGCAGGAACAATAGATACAGAATCCATTTCTTTGGTGAAAGTAGGTGTCCACTGCTTCAGAACCAAAGTGCTCGTCCCCATATTCCAAGGTCCTCCTTTCAAAATTTCATTCATGTCCTCTGCTGAAAAAAAGCGAAAACTGTACCATCCTTTCTTATAGTACTGCACAATAGGTCTGGTAATAATCTTCCAATATTTCAGCACATATTCATCCACTTCTTTAATCTTAGGCTTTGAGCCCAAAAAATTCCCCATCAAAGTATTTTTCCAGAACTTGATTTCATCCTCAACATCCTCCTCCTCAACTACCACAACCCTAGAGTCCACAGTCTTATCACAATAATGAAGATTCATTCCAGGCTTAGGTTTAGCCACAGTACTCCATGTTTTAGGAATTCCAATTTCAAGGTTCGTAGCCGGTGGTGTAATATCAGATGTCGATGGAATTTCAGTTTCCACAGTTTGAGTTGCAGAAGTAGTTACATGCTTATCCAACAAACCATTCAAATTAAGCAATTGACCTACAGTTGATGAATTACCTGGATTAAGTTCCAATTCTGTCGTAATAGGTGCAATAATACCCTCCTCCATTACTAAAACTTCATCTGTTGAACCAACAACTACTCCTGTATCTTCTACCGTGACTGTCTTTTGACGTGCGCGAGTCTTTGCCATGGAATCAAGCTGAAAAAAAGAAAAAAATGACGTGTTTTTGGTATTTTCTGGGTTTTTTCATGGTTTCCTTGAGAAAGAAGTCTTCTCTCTATCCATGGCTATTGTTCTTTATTATTATTATTATTATTATTATTATTATTATTATTATTATTATTATTATTATTATTATTATTATTATTATTATTATTATTATTATTATTATTACTATCTCATAATAATTATTATTATTTTATTATTCCGTTTCAAACATAATTCGTATAAATGCGATATAATATTATTATTATATAGTTATAAAATACGGAGTATTAGAATCTTCCTCCCTTAAAAAAAACTTCGTCCCCGAAGTTCACCTCACTCTCTCTTTTCCCAAATCTCATGCATTCTCTCGCACCTCACAAGTCTCTCACCCGTATACGCTCTTTCTAAACATCACACTCATCCCAAGTTCTTCACTCAATTCTCACTACTTTCTCACATTCTATACTGTCTCTTTCCTGAATTCCCGAATTATTACATCTACTCCCCCTAAAAGAGAACTTCGTCCCGAAGTTCGACTATCAATCGTCAAACTATGGTCTCATACGCTCGTTACTAAATTCTATAAATGACTATGTTTTAGGTTCAACACACTCTTTTACCTATTGCAAATCCATTATCAAATCTCGTATCATGTTATGCCATTGCTATAATCCTAATCTAGAAACCTCTCTAGAAGCCTTTCTACGGGTACCCCTACGAGTCTCCCAAAGGTCAAGCGCCAGGTCTAACCCCACGATTCCACTCTATAATCCCATAACTAACTCACAACTCAAGTCGGTTATAAGCATACGTATCTATCACGGTGTATAACTCGATTGTTATTACATATCCATATCACGTCAATCCTCATACATTAACATGCATTCATATCAAAACACTAACTATACGGACTCTAGGAAACAATCAACTAATGCAAGATTCTTATAATGTGACTCAACCACGTTCCACATTCCCATTTTCGGACATCATGCCGCACATATACCGCGTCAAATCCACAACGTGATCACACACGTGTTTCCATATCCGTTCCCATTCATCATTAACATTTCCGCTTATACGGAAGGCCACAATCACTATTATGTAATGACCATTAGGCGACATATGACTTGCCTTTCCATCTTACATGTACACAACAAAATAAAATCATCTCAATTAACACGCATCAAACAAGGTTATCACATCATTCTTGTCATCCAATTATACATGTCAATTACCACTTTGATTTGAATTTCACTCTTAAATAGCAAAACTACCCAATATGGTCAAACGTAAATAATTCGCAAAATATCACTTATGTAAGGTCCACATGTTCATCCAACACAAGTGAACTAACATAAAATGCGATATAAGGGTATACACCCAATATTTGGGTCAAGTATTGACACAACAATGGTCAAGGCGGACCACTGGGTCGAGTGTAAGAGGCCACTCGGCCGAGTAGGCGACCACTCGGTCGAGTACATGGTGCACTCGGTCGAGTGTCACCTGGGCATGAGGTTTTCCTTCTCAAACTCTGTTCCAAACTTTCTTATTTTATCACACCAACGCTAATAGACGAACTCTTGGCCTAAGGCCATCATTCTAGCTCCTCACATGGACACTATAATAAGATCTTAATGTACTCCGTGGGCGCTTCACTCGACGATTGGGAGGCAACTTTACACGCAACATCTATACTATCACTGTTAGACTAAAATCTCACCAACTACTCTGTCTCTCGTCGTGCATGCATACTTAAATCAAACGGTTACGCTATATAACATCAATGATCAAGTACCTCAACAATATTATTGAATCATCAATCATCATATGCCACACTTTTTCTCTCATGACCGCGAAAACCAAGCTTTGTAATACTAAATCCACAACTTTATCTCACAAATAACATTCTCGAAAGCCGACTTTCAAAGGGCAACCTCATCTCTTTGTCTCACAAAATAATATCCCCGAAAAAGGCCGACGTCGGCATAATAATATGATAATAACTTACCATAACACATATGTGTTGGAGCTTGTGTCCTCCACAAATTAGTGTGATAACATTTGTAAATCTCTTACAGGTTCACAAGGGTATACTTCGTATATTTAATCAGTTGATTAACGTTTACCTAATAACGGTTGGCTTGCTAGATAGTTTGACGTTATTATCATACATATGGCGGTGATCAACTGGTCCCTAAAGGTCACACCTATAGGATGTGTTTGAGAAATGTGGTTATAGAAATATAATCACATTGATGCCTAATATGACTAAACAGTTAGTCAATGTGTTGATGAGACAATTATTTAATGAATATTAAATAATATTAGTTGAGATGAATTAACTGTCAATTCGTAAATTGAATATAATAAGTTATATTTAATTAAATGTATGTAATGTTAGCTTGGACGAATTAATCTGTTAATTCCTAATTAAATGTAATCAGTTATATTTAATATCAACAAGATGAATGTGTCATAGTGGGAATAGTGAGGGTACACAAACCAAGAGGTCATGGGTTCGATCCTCACTAGATGACAATTTAACACATTTTATACATTTTTGGAATAACCAAAAATAAGGAGATTACATTCCTTATTTCGGTTATATGGGCCGAAATTAGGGAAGATTATATCTTCCTAATTGACTCCCATATTTCGGTGAGAATAAGAAGGAAAGGGAGATCATTATTCTACCCAAATTCCTTTTTAACCTAGCCTCCTCTCTCTCATCAGAAAAACACAAAAACAACATAATTTTACAGAAAATTTTAAATCGATTCTAGTATAATCAGAAGGGCATATCTCATATCGTCTTGGGTGCAACTGATAGGCGAATATCTACTTTGATATTGTTCTTAGGCCATATTTGCTAGGACCGAAGGTTATTTCTGAATCCTTTATTTTGTTTATGTATTTTATTGATGACTAGTGATCGTCTTAATTAAATTCGTTATAATCCTTCAATTTTACGGGAAGTATACAGATAATTTCCGACAAGTGGTATCAGAGCAAAGGCCACGAATTTTAATTTTGATGATTTTCATAAAATTGTATGTAAGCAATGAGGAATTCCGAAAAAAAAAAAAAATTTAGGGTTTCTCGGCTGAAATTTTTTTTTGCCGAGTTAAATTTTTTTTTTCGGCCTGTTTTTTTTCTTTTGCTTGATGATTTATTTCCAATTTCTTTTTTCATATCATTGTTTTAATCAGTTAAAATTATCATATGAAGAATTGGTAGATTTTGATTTAATGAAGATCGAGTTAAAATAAAAATAGAATCGTCATGTCGATGATAAAAGAACTTGTTTTTGCTATATAGTTTTAGCATATAAGATTAATCATGTTCATTAATTCATTTACTGAATCATGTTCTAATAGCAACTGTAAACATTTTCTTCATCGAATTTTTGTATTAGGGCTTTTTGCCGCAAAAGAAAAATAAAAGGAGGCATTAGGGTTTTCTTTTAAAAAAAAAATTTCCTTGCTTTTGCTACTGTTCACGGCAGATTATAAAAAAAAAAAAAAAAAAAAAAAAAAAAAAAAATTAACGGTTTTTGCTGAAACACCGAGACAATTTCATAGGTTAATTCGTTTTTTTGAGTTACCGTATGAAAAGAAAGTTTTTTTGTTTTCTGTTTTTTTTTTGCCGTGCTGGAAATAAATAAAAAAAAAAAACTTGTTTGTTCAGCCGAGACAAAATAAAAAAAATGGATTTTGTTTTTTTTGTTTTTGGCCAATTAGTTATTGTGAAACGGTTCACAATTTAAAGATACCGAATTATTTTAAAGAAGTTTGAAATTTTGACGGATTGAATTCATATTACAAGTTTAATATGAATTAAGATTGAAATTAATGTGATTAATTGAGGAATTGTCACTTAATTTGATTTAAATAGGTGGTTTGGATAAATTAATCAACATAATTAAGGAATTGTGTCATGTATGTTTAATTTATTTTTAGTTGATGCATTTTACTTTAATTTTGTTGAATGAATCGATTGAATGAATTTATTTACGTATTTATTTTTGCAATCGGTTGTAATTTGTAATACTTAGTGTGGCCTTAGTTAAATTATGTTTTCGTAATGAAGGAAACATGATTTTTATGTAATTATGAGATCTCGAATCTCCTTTATTTTTAGTTTTGGGTTTTGAAATTAGATTGTAATAAATAGGTTTATCATGTAATTTTAATTATTGTAATTTCAAAGAAGACTAAAGATAGAGATTGGAGCTCACTCCCGCTACATGGATCAAGATGGAACATCAAGACAAGCTTCTCGGGTCCAAGGATGGATTCCAAACTTGTATTTATTGTTCATTTTGATAGGATAGGCCACACTAGGACTTTTAGTGTTTTTACATTTTCATTCTTATTGCTTTTCATTCACATGTTAGTTTATGCATCATATTCCGCCTAAAACCAAACCACCTACTACTAAAATGCATGAAAATTGACTCATATAGGTTGTATGTTAGTTTTCATGGACATACAGATGTCACAGTCTTTTTAAGCCATCACCTTAGTTTATTCATTCTCGTATGCTAGATAATAGTTCACTTAAAATGAATTAAAATAAAGATGATGGGATCTTCCTCTAAAACGAAATTGAGATTAGTCTTTATAAGGGCAAACAACTATGAATCCCTTCTTCGTCGGTAGGCATAATATGACCCCTTCCACGTTGGGTAAGCAGTTGTGTTGACTTAGTTTACCTCAACATCATAGTCCGAAGAGTTTCTCGTGATTATGATGGACTAAAGATAAAATTTACAGAAATTTATCGACCAAAAATTCTAACGGTAGAATTAGCTAAAAGGTTAACTTATCAATTTACGGAGAATTGAGTCTTGGGATCATTTATATAATTCTTGAGGGAGGTCAATTGTATAAATGTTTTGAGTCTTCGCGTTATGACAGTAGTTCATTAGACTTAAAAATATAAATGATGCACATGCTTATTATTTTTATTCTTCTTCTCGCAGTGTAGAACACAATTATTTTTCATAATACTGTTAGAACGAAATGGTTGGAAATAACGCAATCCCAATGCCTAGTGCCACACTTGATCGCGCGTCCTGGCTGAAAGTATTCATGGACCAGATGAATCAGTTCACACGTCTGAAAAATGATGGGTCCAACTTTGCGGATTGGGAGGCGGCACTACGGAATGCTGCCATTGCTGACGGTAAGCTCAAGTACTTAACTGAGCCAATACCGGTCAACCCAGGCCCCAATGCAGGAGTCAACGAGACACTTGCTTATAGTGATTTCGTTATGGAAGAGGGTGCGATAAAGAACGTACTCATCTTTGCAGTGGAAACCAATTTGCAGAGACGCTTCATTGCCCAAAGTGCAAACAAGATTTTCACTACACTCACTAACGAGTTCTCAAAAGCACCGAGAATCGTTACATATGAGCATACCTGTCGCTTCTTTGATGCGAAACTCCAGAAGGGCCAACCGGTTAGCCCACACATTCTTCACATGATTGAGAATGTCGAGAAGCTGGAGGCACTGAATTGTAAAATCAGTGAGAGCATTGTCATTGACCGAATGCTTCATTCTCTTCACGATGGTTTTGCCCTTTTCAGGGCGAATTATTACATGAATGACTTGAAAAAGAGTCCTCATGAGCTACACTCCCTTCTCGTACAGACCGAGAAGGATATGAAATTGAGTGGGAGCATGAAGCAGGATGTTCTCACGATTCAGAACAAGGGTAAAGGTAAGGGCAAGGCGCTTGGCGACCTAGCAGTAGGTAAGCCAAAGTTCAAGAAGCCAGGAAACGGTAAGAGTGCGCCTGGTGAGACTAGTAGCTCACAGGGCAAGGCAAAGAGCAAGGGCGGTGACATAGAGTGCCACCATTGTCACAAGACTGGACATTGGAGGAGGAACTGTCCCGTCTCCCGTGAGGACATCAAAGTAGGCCGCGTCGTTCCTGTTGGTATGTCATCTTATATTCATATGATTGAGATTAACCATGCAAGTTTCGGAACTTGGGTACTTGATACTGGTTGTGGTTCTCATCTGTGTAATCATTTGCAGGGCCTAAAGAACATCATACCTCTCGAAAAAGGTGATGTGGACTGCGAGTCGGGAATGGAGCACGAGTTCTTCTTGTCTCGAAGGGAACATATGTAATCCAACTCCCTAGTGGTTTTGAGTTATTTTTAAATAACTGTTACTATGTACCCAGTTTGTCTAAGAACATTATTTCTGTTTCCGTACTTGCTAAAGACGAATTTGCATTTTCAATAAAGGATAATAGCTGTATTTACTCTTTCAATGAAATGATTTATGGCAAAGCAGTTTCCATGAATGGAATTTATATCTTAGACCAAACCACATAAGTATTACACGTGAATAATAAGAAAATAAAGGTTGGTGACAAAGATCAAACCTATCTATGGCATTGTCGAATGGGACTCGTCGATAATGGGACTATTCCCGCATTCGATTTTTCTACATATGGCACGTGTGAATCATGTCTCATTGGCAAGATGACTCGAATTTCCTTCAAAGGTGTTGGAATGCGCGCTAGTGACCTATTAGGACTCATACATACCGATGTTTGTGGACCTATGTCAATTACCGCTAGAGATGGCTATAGATATTTTATCACTTTCACCGACGATTTGAGTAGATACGGTTATGTCTACTTAATGAAGCATAAAAGTGAGTCCTTTGAGAAATTCAAGGAATACCAGAACAGGGTACAGAACCAACTGGGTAGAAAGGTTATAGCACTCCGTTCAGATCGGGGTGGCGAATATCTTTCAAATAATTTTGATCAACACCTGAAAGACTGTGGAATCGTTTTGCAGTTAACTCCGCCCGGAACACCTCAATTGAATGGTGTGTTCGAACAAAGAAATCGTACCTTACTTGATATGGTTGGATCCATGATGAGTCACACGGTAGTGCCTGATTCATTATGGGGTTTTGCTCTTTTGTCAGCTGCTCTTATACTTAACCGAAGTCCGTCTAAAGCTGTCGACAAGACTCCATATGAAATGTGGAAGGGAACGGTACCTAACTTGTCCTTTATTAGGGTTTGGGGCTGCGAGGCTTATGTCAAGTGGAGACACGAGGATAAGCTCGGCCCGCGATCGGTCAAGACATACTTTATAGGTTATCCAAAAGGAACATTTGGTCATTACTTCTATTCGCCTACCGGACATCGAGTTTTTGTTGCGGCTAGTGCGACGTTCTTAGAGAAAGAATTTCTCGAGAACAAGACGAGTAATAGAACCTTCGAGCTGTCGGAGATTCCATAACCAACAACCGAGGAACAGATGGAGGAATTTGTTCCTCCAACTGATGATACGGTTAATATTCCTGAGGAACCTAGGAGGTCGGGTAGAGTCTCTCATCCTCCGGACAGATACATTGGTATGGTCGAGGAGAATGACGTTTTACTCCTAGAGAGTAATGAACCCGTTACCTATAAAGGTGCTGTGACCTGTTCCGACTCAAAGCTATGGCTCGAAGCCATGCAATCCGAGATGGATTCCATGTATGAGAATGACGTATGGGATCTAGTTGATTTACCTAATAAGGTAAAACCTCTACAGTGCAAATGGCTTTACAAAATAAAGCGTTCTGTAGACGCGTAACCAGATACCTATAAGGCACGAGTTGTGACAAAAGGTTTCACTCAAGTGCACGGATTGCATTATGATGAGATTTTTGCACCTGTAGTCATGCTACATTCCATTAGGATAATCTTAGTGATAGCCGCATTTCATGATTATGAAATTTGGCAAATGGATGTGAAAACCGCCTTCTTAAACGGTTATTTGGAGGAAGAGTTGTACATGGTGCAACCCGAAGGTTTCATAGATCCTGAACATCCTAAGAAAGTATGCAAGCTTAAGCGATCCATTTATGGACTTAAGCAAGCTTCTCGGAGTTGGAATCATCGTTTTGACCAGGTGATAAAAGAGTATGGTTTCACACGATCGGTCGAAGAACCATGCTTATATATCAAGTCGAGTGGGAGCAAGATTGTATTCTTGATATTGTATGTCGATGACATACTCTTGATTGGGAATGACATTCCTCTCCTATCTTCGGTTAAAGAATGGTTGAAGAACCATTTCCAGATGAAAGATCTGGGTGAGGCACAGCGCATTTTGGGAATCCGTATCTACAGAGATAGATCACGATGGACGTTATCACTTAATCAGGAGTCTTATTTGGATAAGATTCTTGAGAAGTTCAGCATGACCAACTCCAAGAATGGGAACCTTCCAATGACGACTGGGATGCAGTTGAGCAAGTCTCCGTCACCCACGACGCCTGAAGGGATTGAGCGCATGAGTCGTGTTCCTTATGCATCTGCAATAGGATCGATCATGTATGCCATGATATGCACACGTCCAGACGTGGCATATGCATTGAGTATGACGAGTCGGTACCAAAAGACTCCAGGTGAAACACACTTTGGATAGTGTTAAAAACATCCTCAAGTACCTACGGAGGACTAAGGATTGGGTATTGACTTATGGAGGCGATACTAAGCTATCGCAATCGATTCTGTGATGCTAGCTTCCAAACGGATCGAGATGATTCAAAATCTCGATCCGGGTTTGTCTTCACTCTTAATGGTGCTTTGCGGTCACCGGAAGAGTTCCAAACAGAGTGTTGTAGCAGATTCTACTACTGAATCCGAGTACTATGCCACTTCGGAGGCAGCAAAGGAAGCGATATGGATGCGTCAATTCTTATAAGGACTTACAGTAGTTCCTAGTTCGAATGGCCCGATCACCATCTATTGTGACAATAGAGGTGCCATCTTCCAGGCTAAGGAGCCAATGTCTAGCAACAAATCTAGACATGTACATCGGAAAGCTCACCTGATCCGTGATTATGTGGAGCAAGAGGAGATAGTGATAGACAATATTGCGACGGATGATAACATCGCGGATCCTCTCACTAAACCATTGAATTATGATAAGCATGTAGGGCATGTTAATTCCATGGGAATTAAACGTGTTCCTGAGTTGTAGTACTTGATTATGGATTTGATATATTATCTTTTTCATATACTATTTATAACTTCATCGTTTTATTTATAATATTTTGTTTTTCATGTGGATTGTACTGACAACATTGAACGCCACAAAGTGAACTGAATTACATTATATTTGTTTTGGTCCGTAATCGCCAATGTGAGCTGATAACTCCGGCTATTATATTGTGCACTCGATTGATGGTGGGTTCAACGAGCCATAAGTCAAACGGTTGACTGATCGATCACAGATGCGAGATTATAACGATACCTCGTAGGACAACTTTTTGTGACAACGTAATGGAGTCCTAAATGTTTAAAAACATTCGGTCCCAGGTCGTGGATAGGACATCCATTGTGTTCCTGGAGTCGATTCTTTTGACTATCGACTGTCTCTTGAGATTAAGGCAGTTTTTGGGTGACTTTGGTTTCTTTCTCACGGTCTGCCGTAACTGTAGGCTAAGTAGATTTTTTATGGGTCATTTCATACTGTGCTTACATCTGCAGGATTCGAGTTGAAGAAAATATCCAACCCTTATCAGGTATAGTTATTTCTCAGGGCCACTCGAGGAGTTGTAACTGAAATGCATGGCCATGCTCGAATGTTGATTCGTTTATCAGTTAAGTTACTCTCTAGTCGGGGAAACCACTCTTGATATTGATCGCTTGTAAAATACGACCTTTGTGAATGCGGATTTGCAAATTGTTTTACATTGAGTGGGAGAAATTTTAGGATATGAGAATCGGTTATCGCACATACACTTGTGAGGACAAGTGGGAGTTTGTTGGAGCTTGTGTCCTCCACAAATTAGTGTGATAACATTTGTAAATCTCTTACAGGTTCACAAGGGTATACTTCGTATATTTAATCTGTTGATTAACGTTTACCTAATAACGGTTGGCTTGCTAGACAGTTTGACGTTATTATCATAAAGATGGCGGTGATCAACTGGTCCCTAAATGTCACACCTATAGGATGTGTTTGAGAAATGTGGTTATAGAAATATAATCACATTGATGCCTAATATGACTAAACAGTTAGTCAATGTGTTGATGAGACAATTATTTAATGAAGATTAAATAATATTAGTTGAGACGAATTAATCACAATTCGTAAATTGAATATAATAAGTTATATTTAATTAAATGTATGTAATGTTAGCTTGGACGAATTAATCTGTTAATTCGTAATTAAATGTAATCAGTTATATTTAATATCAACAAGATGAATGTGTCATAGTGGTAATAGTGAGGGTACACAAACCAAGAGGTCATGGGTTCGATCCTCACTAGATGACAATTTAACACATTTTATACATTTTTGGAATAACCAAAAATAAGGAGATTACACTCCTTATTTCGGTTATATGGGCCAAAATTAGGGAAGATTATATCTTCCTAATTGACTCCCATATTTCGGTGAGAATAAGAAGGAAAGGGAGATCATTATTCTACCCAAATTCCTTTTTAACCTAGCCTCCTCTCTCTCATCAGAAAAACACAAAAACAACATAATTTTACAGAAAATTTTAGATCGATTCTAGCATAATCAGAAGGGCATATCTCATATCGTCTTGGGTGCAACTAATAGGCGAATATCTACTTTGATAATGTTCTTAGGCCATATTTGGTAGGACCGAAGGTTATTTCTGAATCCTTTATTTTGTTTATGTATTTTATTTATGATTAGTGATCGTCTTAATTAAATTCGTTATAATCCTTCAATTTTAAGGGAAGTATAGAGATAATTTCCCACAATATGTACACTAACTTTCAAATAGTTTCGCCATACATTTCTCACTACGACCTTTACTAGACATATTGTACCCTCAATTCTCCTTGATCACCTCAAATTCAACCTAATATCTTCATATATTCCTATTTCATAAATCTTTGCTATCATCTATCAATTCTCGTCAATCCTTGAATTCAATTTACATATTCTCACAATTATGAATAACCCAAATTATCACTTTATTCTACCCTTAGATACCTCAGTTGCTATCTCACTATTCCACCATTCAATCTCATTTATTTATTAACTCAAGATTTCCAAATCATGTTCAACCACAATATCCCTCAACATACAACCCAACCTCACTCACTATGCATAAGTTCAATCAATCAACAAAGGTTCTACCTAGATCACACATCACTCTATGTCCTATTGTCCACAAGGTCATCTCATGTAATCAACTCACTCACTCATAACTTTGTATTGGGTAACTCATCTTCCTAGTGTTTCCAAATTCCCAACTTGATGTTTATACATAATTCCACACTTCAACCCTTCACCTAAGTCCCTTAAATGCATTAATACCTCTAGGCAACGAGACACACACTTATATACGACTAGTTTCTATTCAATGTTCTCTTACCCGCAATAGTTACACCACCATATAACCGAACCCAAATTATTTCTAACATATTTTCCAAGGTCTCAACCAATACTATTCTCATTCATCACATGACCTACCATTCACGACACCGTACATGTACCTCTTTTCCTCAAAGTCAATAACCACGTCAATTATCAAATTTACCTAAATTCCAACAAAACACATGTTTCTCATTTAAAATCCTCAAGATGCAACGCTCACTCATCCTACATTATTAGCACTCTTTATCCTCATGGCTCATCGACTCACGCCCGTTTAACACCCTCTCCAACACAACCATATATATCTATACGTCTCCACTCATCACGACTATATAACACCCCCCCCCCCCCAGGGCTGACTAGGCGTTGACTCACATATAAGCAAAACAACACATTATTAGTAAAATGGCAACATTATGAACAAGGAAACCATGTTTTAAACACGAACATGTAAAATTTAATAGCATACCCTATAGTATATAAAAGAAATTTTGGCAAAATTTTGGGATAGGACTCTCAAATTAAATCAATGCATAGCACTATTAACAAAATTGAAGTCATATCACTCAATTAAATCAAGAAAACTTTAGAGCAAAATTTTCAAATTCTAAGAACATACCCAACATTGTTAAACAACATTTGGATCAACACATTACTACATCAACAAGGACTAAGTACCAAAAAACAATTAAGTCACATTCGAGAGCAAAAATCAAAATTGTTCACTTTTCGATGAAATTTCAAAGGATTTTAGATAACACCCTAAAAAAATGAAATTGTATTCGCCAATTTTTGCAATAATAGCTACCTTCTCAGCGGATAATGAAAGAACGAAATCCGGGTAAACTATTTCGATTCAAAATGATACATGCCATTATTAACCAACATGGTGCCTCACTTGTTAATTATACTAAGCTTCAAACACGAAAAATCGAAATTTTGGAGCGAATATTAAGGTTTCAGGAAATTTTGGAACGAAAATTTCAAGGCAAACTTTCAAACATACGATAAAGGTTAGTAATAACAACCAAATTTTGATCCTTGTTAAACCATCAACCAAAAAACAAATATAAAATCGAATTATCAATTCAATAACATATATTTTCGTGTTCATAAGAAAATTTTAGATAAAATTCAACATGAATTTTTTTTATACTTGACATCACGAATGGTCGGAATGAGGTGATTAACATCATAAATCTAACCAAAACATGTAATGAATTGACAAAAATGTGAAGGAGTTAACGTAAATTTACACAAAACCAAGTTGGAAGAATTAAGAGGAAAGAAAGCGTCACTTGTAAGATGGAATTAGCCAATTTAAGGAGCTAAAAATTAGCGTAAGAATTTGAATTCGAGTAATGAACAACCAACAATAACGTCTTTCAAGGAAATGATTTTAAATGTACGAATAAAAGAGGTAAAGTAAGGCAATAATACAATTTTAGCGAAATTCACAACCCACAAGCTGGCACTCGGTCGAGTGCTGAGTCCACTTGGTCGAGTGACAGTCCACTCGGTCGGGTGCCTTCTACACTCGGTCGAGTGACTCACTTCCAGAATTTTTCAAGTTTCCGGAAATTGGTCCACTCGGTCGAGTGGTAGGGTTCACTCGGTCGAGTGACTGGTACTCGGTCGAGTGCTAGCTCACACTCGGCTGGGTGTCTCTCTTTGGCTTGCAATTTCCGACTCACAACCATTATATTTACACTAACGACTAATCTACTAACAATCATTTTTAATCACATTCTAACATGTAATAATCATTCATTAGGGCACTTTATACATATGAATACTCACATCCAATTTTCACACGATAGATGCACCACATCATAAATAACGATATGATGAAAAACTTATCAACTTGTTATAGCAGACATGTAATCACGCCACATATCATCATGCATCGAATAGACCCATACATAAAGCAAGGAGCTAAATTATAATCACAACTACTGTAATCAAGCAACATTTCATTTTCAGTATATAGATCATGCAAGATGCTAAGTAGAATTCACATCACGCAAACAATCTTGCAACATGTAACTTCGCGTTTCCCGACTCATAACCACCCACGTACTAACCAACCGAAACAATAGGATCTAGTTTTGAAATGAGGGATCCTTCTCACGCAAAACCGACCACCTATTATACTCATGCCGGGTTCATTTTATTAGACGCTCCTACGTTCATATTGGTTCATTGGTTTAGGTTCCAAAATCGTCGCTCTGATACCACTTTGTAACACCTCAACTATCCGGCCAAGATAATTGGAGCGTTACCATCTCGGTTTCCCGAGGCAGTGAAATCGAAATTAAAATTAAGAAACTTTATTAAATAAAGAACAAATTTAGTTATTACAAAAGTAAACTAATAAATGAAATACAATTCGTCTATGACTATGCCATCTACCTAGTGACTATGTACTCAACTCCAAAGACCGTAGCGCGGCCCGAATGCCGATTACGTCAACAAACAAACCTGTACTTAACCTGGTCCCCATATGACCAAAGAATATCATATGGATCGACACAAGCCACCCAAAGATAGGTGACAATTACACAGACACACAAACGTCAGTAACGATAAAAGAAAGTGTGACACGACTCAAGTGCGTGAGTCAACAATATGATCATGATATGAATGACACACAATTATCCAATCGTCACGCCGGTACCAGGACACGCCCAGACGTACCCACAACCACTGGTGCTAGGAACACGTCCACGACACGATACTCACACAAGGTACTCCGAACACGTCGGTGGTGCCGGGCCCAAGAGCAACTCGGATCCCCTGCCAGACGTCGTGCCTCACCACACGCGTCCCGCCAAACTCAAGTCATTATTGTGCACATCCCTCTTGGATTGGGATACACCAAGAGGCGACTCAAGCGGAAGATGGTCCCCCAACCGCCTTCCGTCTCCACAACAACAAAAAACCAATCAAGCCCTTCATCATATGAAATAACACAAATATGCCAGATACCGTATACCATGTCAATTACCGACTCATTCAACGAAATTAATGACAAACGACTCATTTAATAAATAGATACATTATCGAACTGGGTAGGATAAACCTAACTTTTCGCAATCCGCATAAGCAATCCAAATAATAATAGTCTTCGACAAAACCGTCACCTAATAAATAATTAAATACATTTAATTACTAATAATCTAATTAAATTATAATCAAATAATTTTAGATAATTTAAATTCAAATCCCGACTAACTATCCCTGCTAACCATGGTTCAAAACCCGACTCACACTTCACTCAAAACCCGTTGTCCCCCACACAAACACACGGTTTGAACCGAGTGCTTGAACCACCAAACCACTATGAGATAATGGCCAACCACCTCCCGACCACCACGACCGACACCAACTACCACCGTGGCCTCCCCTGACTAGGGTGGCCCAACCGCCAGCCCACCATGGCAGCAATAACAGTGGCGGCCAACAATAACACCACCAACCAACAACGACAACAACAACAACAACAACAACAACAACAACAACAACAACAGTACAACCACCATCCACAACCGCCTCCACCGTGGCCACCAACACCACCATGGCACCCCTTGACCATGGTGGGTCTAACCTCAGCCAGCGTGGTGGTAGCCACCACCCGTAACAGCAGTAAAACGCAACAACAACAACAAACAATAGCACGGCAACAACAACAAAAACAGCCCGACACCCCCCTTTTACCCTCGGTTTGCAGCCACCCACTCCGCCACCCAAGACCACCATCGTACTATCCTCATAACCCCCAACAACCTCCACCCAATACCACCCCAAGTCAGTCACGAATAGAGGGTTAAAAATCCGTCTTAAAACCGTCGCACAAAAAGCTGTAATCCTAGATCTAGTTTGGTCAAACCCATTTTGGGTGGTCAATGGTGGGTCAAGTCGGTGGTCAACGGTAGTCTAAGGCGGGTTAAGGTCGAGGCGAATCTAATAAAATAATATATAAGCTTGTGAGATGGTCTTACCTTACGAACTTGAGGTGGAGAGACAAATCTCTTCTTTTTTTTCTCTTTTTCTCTCTTCTTTCTCTCTAGGTTTTTGGTGGATATTGTGAGATTGTGTTTGGATAGGGTTGATGGGTGGATAAGGGTATATAAGGTGAGGTGGAAGTATATAAGGTGGGTATAGTATACGTATATTATACATGTATCGTATTACATATTATTATTATCATTACAACTTATTATTATTATTATTACTATCTCATAATAATTATTATTATTTTATTATTCCGTCTCAAATATAATTCGTATAAATTCGATATAATAATATTATTATTATTATTATATAGTTATTAAATACGGAGTATTACACTTGTATATGGCAACTCTAGTGTACCCGTTTAATCACTCACTTGAAAAACATAAAATGTATACTTAGGTTAACAAAAAATTACTACAATGGAAAATGATAATAAGATGGAACAATTAATGAAACTAAAAGAAATGGTAATCTTGAAAAATGGGGAAACTAATTTCTGAAATCAACATCTTGTGCAGCACATTTACAAAAATCAACTACATAATTCGAAGGCACCAAGCCTAAGATCTTTGGCAGATACGCCTGGGAAATTTAAGGCACCATAAAGCTATAATTTTGAGTATGCTCATAGTTTGTGCTGATAAAAATTAAACTATGTACGCATTGCATAGGACTTCAAAAGAAGTAAATTCTGGATCCGCCATTGGCGCCTCCCACTATGAAACACTACAAAACTAATGTAGTGGTATGCCGTATGGTAAGCTAAACTCGCATATAACACGAAAAACAATTAGACAATTTCCACTACTACAATTTAAGGCTTTAAGAACGCCACTTAAAGAACGGTTGACAGCAGAACCGGTCTCTTTCTTATTTTTAGGTTGGCGCGCATATAGAATTTCATTAGAGAACGGTTGGTTGTTTTGACCGTGCTTTTATTTTAACAAAGAGAACGGTTCTAGTTGACCAACCGTCGTAATTTAACAAATAGACCGGTTAATTACTCTAACCATTCTCTTAAATAAACAAATAGACCGGTTATCAATCTCCACCGTTCTCTTAACTATTCTCTTAAATAAACAAATAGACCGGTTAACAATCTCCACCGTTCTCTTTTCAATCCCTAATTAGACTACGATTGACTACCATTTACACTTCTATCTCATTCAAACGCTACAATCATCACTTTTGCCCTAGCGATCATTGGTTTTGCCCTAGCACAGTTTGATTTTCGCTGGCTACCCTTGGTTGTCGCTGGTTACCCTTGGTTATCGCTGGTCGCTTCTACTCCGTCCACCACCTGGTTGTACACGCCCTTCATCGTTGGCGTTCGTTCTGCTGGTAAGACCCTATTTAACTTCACTTTATATTGTACTCCTACATAATTGTGGCAAGCCGTGATTGATTTTATGTTTTATTGAAGCAACCGTGATTGATTTTATGTTTTATTGAAGCAAGTCGTGATTGATTGAAGCAAGCCGTGATTGATTTTATTGAAACAATAAGAATAAACATTTTCTGAGTTTATTTAAATCTTGTTATTTGATTCAATTTATAAATCTTGTTGTTGAGGATTGCTTGATTGGATTGCTTAAGTTTGGCAGTAGTTTGGCTTAGAATTGTTGAGTTTCTGGGTTCTCTTCAACTCGTGACTTGTTCCTCCTCATCCAAATCATATAGTATAATCTTGCTTGATTGGATTGCTTAAATCTTGTTGTTGAGGATTGCTTAAGCTGAGATGATGTTTCTTTTAATCTTGCTCCTGCCACCACCTCTTCTAATTCAACTCATCAGATTTCCATAGCACTGAAAACCAGAGTGCCTTGCAATAGATCAATACAGTAATTAAGAACTGAATCTGCAAGTGAAAAACAGAGTGCCTTGTAACATTCGACAGCACTGAAAACCCAGAGTGCCTTGTCCCTCCTCATCCAAATCATATAGTCCCAGATTCTCAGTAGGCTTATGCACATCTTTTGTTTCCTGAACTCATGCTCCTCTGAAGCAGAATCTGCTATCTATAGGAAGAAATAATGAATGGAGACAGGATAGGAACAACCCATTCATGTAAATAGTCGGTAAATGTTTATCAGCTGGATAAGATAATCATGTAATGAAACTAAGTATATGTATAATTTATCAGAATGTTGAAATAGGGATAGGTCAGCTGTAAGCAGCTTTTAAGATGACCTGAGCAATTTATTTATCCAGGTAGTAGGAAGTACATACAAGAGCATTACCCCAGACCCACAAAGGTCCCGCTTATGGTGAGGTAAGTGGGAGTCGAATGTATCATGTATGCAGCTCTACCCTTGCGTTAAAAACTCGGAGAGTCTGGTTCCAGTTACCCCTTGGGAAGAGCATTTAGATATACTTATTCATATGCCTTTGACCAGTGGCTAACAAATTCTCATCCTCCTGTCTGCAAAAGCTGATCTTGTATCACACCAAACCTACCAATCCTGTCCAGCGTAGGCAACCTGTCTAACATACACAACCAGTGAATAAAGCAGTGTTTAGGAATGTTGTGAGGGTTCCAGGTAGTATGCCAACACTCAACCCTCGGATATTTGTTCCTTAAACCACTCATAAAAGGCTCAGATATTTGTTCCTTAAACCACTCATTTGGCCCCGTGCCTTCTTAACTTCTGTTGTGAGTTTGATGTGTAGGGCACTTTCACCGGCATCGAAGACCGTTATGATTGGTGTCTTCAGAAGGCCGGGAATTTATGGTGAAAGTGGAAATGCACCTTAGTCCGTGAGTGGCTATACGACGAGACGGGAGCAATAAAGAGGACACCACCAGAATTGTATGACCATATAACACCAGATGAATGGCGTGAGTTTGTGACGTCCCACACTACTGCTGCATTTAAGGTAATATTCACTTATTAGTGCAAAGTACCAGTAGTTACACGCTTCTTTTGCCCTCCCAGTAACTGTCAAAATATTAAAAGATGCATTTTAAGGAGGTCAATGCTAGTTAAGTTGCTAGGTGGTACCTTAGGTTCTTAAACTGAATGTGCAAGGTCATTGTAGGTGACAGTGAGCTCAGAATGCATTGAGCTAGGCTCTACATCCCTGACTAAGACTTTTGCCACTTTTTCTGAGAGCTCTGAAATGCACTCAGAATTCAGTGAAATAGGGCTTTCTACTGGCCAGGCTAAGGTTTCCAATGTTGAGAATTTAGATCATAGAAAAGAGAATTACGCTCCGTCCTCCTAGTGTCGTGTAAACCAGCTAATATACTTCTTCTAACTTTGTTGGTGCGTGTAGTTGGAACTAGTAAGAGGATGTTCAGTAATAGATTACTGACATACAACTGATACAAGTGTAATTTTTGATATTTCATAGTAGAAACGGATATGTATCCAGGAATATGAATTAAACCAGTATGACCAGAGTCTCCAAAGGTGTTGCCATGTCGGTGCTCTGATTTAATTTGTTTTACTGCATGTTTGGCTTAAAAGTAATGAAGCGGACAACCATTTCAAGGTTTTGGTTTTAGTTATAGAATTGTTTAGCACTCATACTATTCTAGATGATTACTTTATATTAAATCAAATATATAGGATCTAATGCTCTACTGAACTAAAGAAAAGCACTGGAGACATTTCTACAATATATATATAACTATACTTTTGTAAAATGCCAGGAAATAAGTGCAAAAAACAAGATGAATGCTTCTATGAAGAAGACAAGGTTCTATGGCTCTCGAGCAGGTTACCGTGGGATTGCTTTGAAAGGGTCAGACGCCTAATAACCGAAATCTGACCGAATATGATAAGGAAGTCGCTTTGAAAATTGTAAGTTCTTCAATTTTTATATGAATCATTATTTATTTCTAGGAATCTTATTCTTATAAAAAAAGGGGATAGCTGCGTGACACAACATTCAGTGTGCTGCTGCCCTTGGTTGACGTCATTATTTACTAAAAAACCATTCAGTCAGCTTCCTGCCTTCCTCCTTCATTATTTGATTTTTAGCATATTTCGTTTGTTTTTAGTTTTGGTAGCTTAATGAAGTTGTTTGACTCGAGTTCGTAATTTTCCGGTTGAGTCATTTGTTTACATTTGATTAAGATATGCTCACAAAGAATAAAAATAGGTAAGCAAATAATCGAGACGGAGTTAGTACATCAGTAGGTGATTGACTTATTATGAGTCTGAACTTCTGAATATGATTTTTTGGACGAATGTACAGCTGAGTAGTTGCTGAAATTGTCTAAATTTTGTGTTTTGGGTTCAGTTAATTTAAGTAAGAGGGATGTTGGCTATTGATTAAACTGCTAGAATTAAAGTGGGGTATTGCAGTCAATAGTAGAAGGATTAATTTTTGGTTTGGTGAATTGTCCTAACTAATGTGGTACATTAGTTTACACATTGGGTTGAATTGTGCTGAAGAATGTGGTACATTGGTTTGGGACTACAGTAGAGATGGGGTTTGAATTTAGAATATACGCCCTCCAGGCTCCATCCCATTTATATTTACCGCTTTTTATTGACGTATTCAAATTTGAATGTTATTTGATCACAAATCACTCCACACTGTGTTATGGCTTGCTTATTGTTTGTTTTGTGGTCTGAATTTATAATAATTGCACAAATTTATAACTAAAGACTGAATTATAGAGGTAGCACCTGAAATTGAACTTTTCAATATCAGATGACGCCTGAACAACTTTTCAATATCAGATGCCGCGTGCGGCGCACGCGCATTTCCTACTAGTTTAGAGAAATGTGTATTTATATAATATTATGAATGGGTGTAGAAAAAGAGGTGGAGGCAGGTACATTTGTGCCTAAAGGACGAGAAGATATACTTGCTAAGGCACTCGGCAAACCTGAACATGGTGGCCGTGTACGAGGAGTTCCTGATGGCATATGCATAACTGAGTATTTTGGAAAGGCTCCCAAAAGACCGACGACAGAAGTAGAGCGTCTCAAACAGACGGTAATTTATTATGTATATAATGCAAAGAATTTATTAAAAGGTCTAAATATATTTATTGTTTGTAGATTATTTTACATTAAACTTGATTTGAGAATTTTTTTTTACGACATGCAGATAAATACTTTGCAAACACAAGTGTCAGATATGCAAAAGATATGCAAAAGATGATGGTGCATTTTTGGCAAAGTGGTGAGAAGCCAAGTCAAGAAGTATTAGAATGTTTTATGAAAGGAACGTCTATGTGTACTCAAGGATCAAATGTTGGTGCATCTAAGGATGGTTCTCATGGTATCTCAATACAAGAGAGCGAGGAACAATCCGGTCAAGAGACACACTGTGAACAGCCAGCCCAAGAAAAAATACCGCCGCGTGACGAGCCTCCTAGTGGGCAACAGGTATATCTTTTGATTTATCACTTCAATCGCTCAGCCACATGGATATATATATATCTACGTTTTTTAATCTAAGATATTATTTTATTTTTCATGAAGTATAGCATATTCTTAGTTTCACATCTGTCACATTTGTGGAAATTTTCTACTTATTCAATAAAATTTTGTTCTTAGTATCAATATGGTGGATTTGTGATGGGGAGTGGTCTAAACTGGTCTTATATTTTACTTAAGCTCTATGTCAAGTTAATCATCAAATGCTCTTTATTGACTTCAAACCTCTGTGGTATAGTATTGTCATTATGTCTTGATCAGTAATCTCCATTCTACTAATGAAAATATTTGGATGAAGTTATTAATCGGAATGGCTGTTCCACAAGTAATCCTAAACAAAAGTTGGAAAGAAACTAAGGATTGTAGTAGTTTCACTCATTGTTCACCAAGTTCAGGTCTCTTGGCTGATGAAGATGTTAGTTACTTCATTGTTGCCACCTATTTGTTCTATAGCCTATATGAAATTGGGACAGCCTATATGAGATTTAGAGCTGGCAAACCATGACACGACACGAAAACACGACACGAACCCGACACGAAATTAATGGGTTTGGGTTGAGGCTCAATGACCCATTTATCTAAGTGGGTCGACACGAACACGACACGATATTTAATTGGGTTGGGTTTGGGTTGAGCTCTCTAAACACGAACCTGACACGAATGACCTGTTTACTCAATTAATCCTAATTTTTCTTGATCCTCCATCACATAAATATACTTAAACTTTTCAAATATGGACATGACACGAAAACACGACACGAACCCGACACGAAATTAACGGGTTAGGGTTAGGCTTGATGACCCATTAATGTAAGTGGGTCGACACGAACACGACACGATATTTAATTGGGTCGGGTTTGGGTTAGAGGGTTTGTGACCCGTTTACATGCAACACGAACACGAACCCGACACGACCCGATCTGTTTGCCAGGTCTAATGAGATTATATATGAAATTTACCAGGCAATTCCATTTTAAGATGACTAGAATGATGATTGTACCATTGTGGGGCATAATGAGTAGGGTATCTACGGTAATTACTCATTTTGCAAATCTCATTATGGGTTTTTATTTTAGTGTCCTCGGCAGCCGGTTGGGAGCGTATTATGCGGATATTATGTTTGCCGATATATGTTGGACCTTATCAAAGCAAGATATGTTAATATCACCCCAAATGTATGTTCATTTCCTTATCATTTCAATCATTTTTCATCTCTTTGTATTTCTCATTTTCATCATAGTAATTATTTTATTTTACATGTCGTATAGTGTATTAACTTAAATTTTTGGTGTCTTATGTATGTAGTTCATGTTAACCGCCCCACCATCATATACGGTTGACCAAATTGACGAGGTGCGAAATATTTGAGCTGAATTCACACTCAATTTCAAACCCTAAAGTAATGTTCGATGAAGACCATGCTGGCAGCTTCTTCTTGGCGTTTAATTATTTTTGCACTTTAGGCAACTAAGTGATGAGGAATGAAGGATTTTTATTTATGTTTTGTACTTATTTTCGATATTTGTAGCCTTTAGGCTCTTAAAGACATGATAAGAGTTGATATAATTTTACAAGGATTTGTCTTGTGAATTCAAATTAAATTTGAATGTTCAGGTTCTTGTTGCGTAAAACTTGCTTGAGTATATGAATTGCAGGTATAATTTATATGCGCTATCCAATTCAATCGTGTAGGGATACGAAAAAATTGTAAATTTTAAAAAACAAATATCAGAATCAAAGAGACCGGTTACATGTTAAACCTGTTCTATTTGAAAATATAAAATAAAGGCGCGAAATTCAAATATCAGAAACAAAGAGAACGGTTACATGTTAAACCTGTTCTCTTTGAAAATAGGCGCCAAATTTAACAGCTTAATCAAAGACAGCGGTTCTCAATAGAAACCGTTCTCCTTGATATATCAATGAGCACGGGTAAGTAATGCAACCGTTCTGGTTGTTATTACAAAGAGAACGGGTTGACTTCGTACCAACCGTTCTCTTACATAAAAGAGAACGCTTGGCCACAGGACGGTTCAAAGAGGCTTCAAGAACGGTGTTTAACCGTTCTCTTTGAGCAAAATTGTAGTAGTGTTCCCTTAAACTTCGAATTAAGTACCAGCAAAAACAGCTAGAAGTGAATTTAAAATCAATAAAACCAATATTCTAAGCATATTGTGTCTTTAACCTACAATTCTTCATACTCCAAAAACATTCACATTTCTGAAATACTACTCACTCCCTCTCAATCACCTGTCTACCTTTGATTTGACTCAAATACGGCAAAGGATTGAGACGGCGGCCAATGAGCATATATAAAGTAGCCGATTTATATAAGGTACATACAAAGCATGCATACAACATTTCGATAATAAAACAACAATATTGATCAAAAATATAGATAAAACTACAACCAGTACCTTATTACAATCTTAATTATAAAATTCAGCAATTAAAACGCAGAAATAAAATCAATTATTACTGACCTAAAAATAAAGGAATGATGAGATTCAAACAAATTACCGTATAACTGAATTAAGAAGAGTTGGACCAGGAGAATATTGCTTATGGGCATCGAGATCGGCGAACAATTTTTGGGCAGTCTAACAGTGATAAAAAAATAATCTGCAAACGCTTACTAATTAGTCCAAAACAGTGCAAAAGAATCAGCCGTTGGGTATTTGGCTCCCAAAATTGTGTTTGCAATGAAATGAAGAAGAAAGAATCTAGAGAATATAAATTACAAGTGAAAGTAAGGAGGAACTGAGATAGTGCCTAGGGAAGGAGGACATGAATACTGTTAATTGGTAAAGTGGAATGAACAATGAAGAGGAAATTTGGGGAAATGAGAGGGTGAGACATGAGAGTGGAAAGACACGTGAGAAAAATGTGCAACTGTAATACGACAGATTTATGAGCTGTTGTGTACTCTATCGAGTGGGGCTTACTCTGTCGAGTAAGTTAGATTGTTATTCTAGAGTGTGTTCTTCCTGATGGATACTCGATCGAGTAGGCCCGCCTACTCGATCGAGTAAGTCGGGTTATACGGGTTTTTGGCTGGGTTTGATAGCAACGCGTGAATGATATATAAAGTATTTATCGTCAGTTTCTTTTACCTTTTTACTTTATTCTAAACCTTTTTACAAAAGAAAACAAAACTACGTTGAATCCTTCTCTCGCATTGCTATCAAATCCAAGGGTTAGAGTCGTCGGATTTCGGAGTTCTTTATACCGTTGAGATTGTCGTATTGTGGGTAAGGTCCTTGTTCCATTATGTCGATTCATTTGTTTTGGTTTAAACCCTAATTGGGTGAATTGGGGATTTTCGGAGTTTTGTTGATTATAGATTGTAATTGTATGATTATGTGATTATAGGAGGTGATTTCGTAGAGGAACGCTTTTGATCCGCTGCTTGTGATTGTTGATCAGTGATTTCATTCCAAGTAAGTTTTCTCTATTTAGTTATTGTGTAAATTGTATAAGATGGTTGTTGGCTTATTGGCATGTGTATATATTGTAATTGGTTTTGGTATTGTTGATATTGTAATTGGTTGTTGTTGATTGTCTGTGATTCGTGAGGTGCGCCCTCGGCTGAGTGGAGTCACTTACGGGAGTGGCTTCACGCCCTTGATTTGCCCCTTGTGGTTCCCGTCACAAGGGTAATGTGCACATTAAGGAACTTGGGTTATTCGCTCGATAGAGATGAGCGGGGCTTAGGTGGAAACGACTGAGGCCCCCCACTGGCGGTGTGGAATATCTAATACGGTGAATATTCTGGCAGGGCTACACACTTTAGTGTGTAGTCAGATGATTGGTGATGTGACGGTGTTTGAGATTGTGATTGCGTAATTGTTTGTTGGTTTATCTTATATTGTTTATGTAGTAACTAACCCGTTAAATGTTTTAAAAACTATGGTGATCCATTCGGGGATGGTGAGCAGTTGTTTAGCAGGTATGGCATGGATGCGCGCGGGTTAGCTGGGGATGAGTCACCGCAAGTCCGAGTAGTAGTCTTCCGCTGTAGTGTCATAACATTTTATTTATTTCAGTTTGTTTTGGTTTGGAACACTTTTATCGTATTCTCTCAGTTTTGGTTTTGATGTAAACACTTTAAATCTATTTACTTAAAGTACGTTTCTTGATGGTCACTTTTGATTACTATGCCTCGGGTAACCGAGATGGTAGCATTCTCGTGCATTAGGTGGTCTTGGTAAGGCACCTTGGTGTATGGGGGTGTTACAGCAACACTATTACAGGAACAGTAACTGAAGTTTGGGTTTTGTAAAGAGTAAGGATAAGATTAGTTAATCCATTTCGACTTCCTTATTTTTTCAAAAGTAGTGATCCATTTTCACATTTCAAATCATTAATATCCTCACGTGGAAATATTTTTTTTCTTTAAAAACTGATACATGTCACACATATAATGATCCTACTAACCAAACAATACCTTAAGGTTGAAACGACTATCATTGATATGTTATGGCTAAATCAAAGTGAATACACCGCGCTAAGTCGAACACTCCGTAAACTATATACTCTAAGTCAATAACCTTTTCTACCATCATGACAAGCTCAATTCGCAAGATTTTGAATATCGGAGCCAACCGACTCGTTGGCTCGAGCGCGCTTAACCCAAACCACGGTCAGTAACAATCTATATATATATATATATATATAGAAATTGCATCAAGTGAGTCTAGGTATCTTAGGTGAGTCTAGCATTTTAATCTCATCCATTAGATCTACTCCTAATCAACGGCTGAGATTAAATCTCAAAAATTATAATTAGACTATATAAGGCTCAGATTTCACGCTAACCTAACCTTACAATTACTTTTCACTTTCTCTCTCTTCATTCACACTCTTTCTCTCTCTACGAATTTCCCTCTTTTTTCTTCGTTCTCGCATAAAACAAATCCAAAAAACATATACACAAATAATTTTACTTTTCAATTCATCATTCAATTATTTCTACATTCAATCGTTCTCGCTTTTGCTTTATGGTTGATACTTCTATGGATGCCGATTCTACTGAAAATAGTTTGCGCGCAGGTAATCGCTTTCTGTTTTTGCTTTATCCTTTTCTTTGATTATAATCGTTATTGTTTTTCATGTCAAATTTGGTTAGAATCGTTTTTTCTCTCTTGAATTTGCCATTTCGCTTTATCCTTTGCTTTCATGATAATCGTTGTTGTTTTCCGTCATATTCGATCGAATTTGATTATAATCTATGTTTTTGCTGCAAATTCGCTTTTTCCTTTGCTTTGCTTCTAATCGTCCTAGTTTTCTCCGTCAAATTAGATCGTATTTGATTATAATCGTTGTTTTCTTTCTTGAATTTGCAATTTCGCTTTATCCTTTGCTTTCATTATCATCGGTGTTGTTCTCCGTCAAATTCGATCGAATTTGATTTGTAATCGTGTTTCTCTGCAAATTTGCTTTATTCTTTCCGTAGATTAAAATCGTCCTTGGTTTTCCCGTTGAAATTAGCAATACGTTGCTACTTTTGATATTAATTTTGCAAAACATTTCAATACTCCTTTGCTTTTGAGCTCTTCTCTCTCTCCACTGTGTGAATATTCCCTGTTTCTGCTGTCAATGCTAATGTCACCACATTGTAGCATCTCAATTCTTTGTAACATTCATTAGTTTCTCATTGTAGTACCACCTGTGTGCATATTTACGTACTCATCACAATGCTTATGTCGAATCAATTTGAAATAATTGTGAAATAGTGTTACTATATAATTGTGTAAGTGTGTTACAGTAATAGTGAAACTGTATTATAATATTTTTATAATTGTATTATGTTAATTTAGCTTCTTCTTTTGATGAAGTTGTTTCATTATAATGATCATTTATTATAGATAAACATTAGAGAAGTGATTTGTTGTTTCAATGTTTACATATATGCCATATGAAAAAGAATTTAACTCCGTATGAATAATTGCTATTATTATATCATTGTGAAGTTTAAGCTTGTAGGAGGAGGATACCTCTATTGTTATTCATTTCATTTGAAAGTTTGAGTAGTTAGTTTAAAGGCTATTAGCTCAAATGGGAGAGCAATGTGCAAAACTTGTACAAAGGTATGGGTTCGAATCCCATATAGCCTATTTAGTTACTTTAAGATTGTATTGTCAAGTTTTCAAATAGACCATATAGTCTAATGTTGTTTATTGTATGCGGTTCCTCATATTTTTAATCCAACCATTAATCCTTGTTCTGTCGCGTTATAGTAATTGTGTTACTGTAACATCAGTCACTCATCAGAGTAATATAATGTTACAGTAACATTGTTACAGTAACATTGTTACTGTAACATCATTTATTCATTATAGTAATACCTAATTTGCTAATCGTAATTATGTTAAATGTCAACAATGTTACAATAATAATTATTTAGTTCGTTTATTATATAAGACGGTGTATAATGTAGCTCTAAAATGTAATGGTAGAGATTAATTTTTCTCATCTAGAAAGTAACAAGTATTACTATAACATCATTTACTCATTAAAGTAATAATGATACAGTAATTATGTTATTGTAACAATATTGATTCATCAAAGTATCACTAAAACAATGTTAAAAGTTCAAACTTAAATTATTTGCACAGTAAAAGGCAATTGAATACACACTAGTCAAACTGATCCTGATATGCTAAAATGATTTGCAATACCCCATTACAGTAATGTGAAAAGTTTACAGCAAGTATACATCATAATCACACATAACGTTAAAAGTCTTTAATGACATTTTAGCTTCAAGAACGTTTCCTTTTTTACTCATATCTTCATGATTGATTTGTCAGCGTCATTCTCTTCTTTGTATACACCGTCTCTTTGCGCGACTTGTTTTATGTTGTTTTATTCTCAAACCTTCTTCTTCAAAATTCCTGACATTCAAAATAAAACATTCGATCATTAATAATTAAAATATATGTGAAAGCCGATGGTCCATAATTAGTGATCAACATCTCTTGTGAGTTAATAACAATGTTATACCAACAAATTTAATTGAGTTAAATCATACAATATCAAATATACAATGTTGTAATAATATTTCGTGTTCATTCAATAAGAATTAACGATTCCTCAATAATAATTACATCATGGCATGTAGTAATAATGTTACAAAGAATAATGTTACGATAATATTGTTACTGATGTTATAGTGAAAATGCAACAATAATAATAATGTTACAAGAACAATGTTACGAAATAGGTGTCAGTATTTTACAAAAGTTAATTTGATAAATCGCAATTTAACAAGCACAAAATAAAACGAACATTATTACTGAATTTTATCATGTCTTTACCCTAATTTTTTCGCACAAACAACTGGAAAACATAAAATAGACATTAACATCATGAAGAACAGCAACAACAACAACAACAACAACAACAACAACAACAACAACAACAACAACAACAACAACAACGGGAATTAATTTCTCAATTTCTAAGTTTGAAAAAGCGAACATACAATCAATTGTCAGTTTATGTATATAATTCTAGATCTAGAACAACAACAATCAAATTAAACCTAATTTTTTGGCGAAAAATCAATTATTCAGTTCGAGCAAAATATTAACCCTAGATCTAGAAGAACAACAATCAAATTGAACATTTTCTTCATATAATTCAAAATCGACAATAACAACTTACAAATTAAATTTTAAATTGTGTGATAACATTAAACACAATAAAACAATTTCTAAAAAATTCGCATAAAGATAATCGATTTATACCTCTTTATTATGTTGAAACGAAAGTATTAGACTCGCGATTGAACAACTTGAAGATCTTAAGTTGATGTTTTTGAAGATTTATTGAAGAATTTGGTTGCTTTTGGACGTTTTTTTCCTGGTAAGAGAGAGTTTAGACAGAAAGTTGTTTTTTCAGGTTCACCAATTAATGTGCTTTAACTGACTAGAGAGAGAGCGAAGGATTTTTAGAGAGAAAACATTTGTTGAATATGAGAAGTATCGTTTGACTTCCTCTTTTAGTATTCAACAAAATTTTTTAGGACACGTGGAGCAATGAGACGCGTTGGATCTTTAGATCCAATGGTCGAGATTAATAGACGACTTTCACCTAAGATCTTTAGACTCACCTGACGCTTTCACTCTCTCTCTCTCTCTCTCTATATATATATATATATATATATATATATATATATATATATATATATATATATATATATATATATATATATCGGGATCTCGTTAGTTTGGTTCTTACGGTGAGTTGTGAGTTTGGAAATTTCAACCATAGGGTCAAGATAAATCAACTGCTCAGATCAAAACTCAAAAATAACACAAAAAAAAAAGAGATCCCGACACACCGATCAACTTCAACTCATAAAATTTACTTTCTTCAACAAACCCACCGATCAAAACTCACATTCTTCAACTTTTTTTCTCCTCTTACCTTCACTTTCCCTCGCTCAATTTCTCGTTCTTCAGACCGATCAACCTCATCTCAACAGTCGTCTCTTGCTTTTGCGTCGTCGTTTTCATGATTATCTTCGTCAATCATATGATTTTGCAATACTTTTATCATAAAATTCGAATAGGTAACAAGATGTTCATCTCAACATTGTTATCATCTCAATTTCACCAATTCAATGACTTGATTTCGATGCCATAGTATTGATATCATCTCAATTTATCAATTTTGGTGCTTGAAATTGCGTCAGATTTCGATTTGATATGGTTTAGCGGTTGAATTCTGGGTTGCTCTATGATTAAAGGGAGATGGTGGCCGCTCATGAAGGATGCAGATTCGTCTACTGCTATTTGAATGGAGTAAAAGCAATGGTGGTTTGTGACGACGGGTCTGATTTGCACTCGGTTTCGACAACAGTAATCTCGAACTGAAGTGATGGAGCAAGTGTGAATGCCACGGCGATATTCTGTTGCGAATTGGACTCGAGGGAGGTGATGGTCGAATCTGTTGGTGTACAGGAGCAGCTATGGTGCTCGATGGAGCGGTACAGTGGATGTACAAATAAGGATTTGAATGAAATGATCAGCATTAACGGCTACCATGATGTACCAGCTAACGATGAAGCTAGCCTCATTAAAGATCTTGCTCATCAGCCTGTCACCGTTGCTGTGGACGCTTCTGGTAGAGACTTTCAGTTCCACAGCAGGGTAATTATCCTTTTCTTATCCTTGAGATACTAGTCCTCGAGACATTGCGAGTAGTTATAGGATAGATAATCACAGACTTAATATTCGTAACTTGATTTGGGTGCAGGTAGTATTTGATGGGCACTGTGGAACCGATTTAGATCATGGGGTTGCAGCAGTGGGATACGGAACAAGCAAGGGATTGGATTACGTAATAGTGAAGAACTCTTGGGGAAGCAGATGGGGAGAGAAGGGACTCATCAGGCTGAAGAGGAGTACTAGTAAACCATATGGTCTTTGTGTTATCAACAAAATGGCTTCTTACCTTACTAAGAAAACCAACTGATAATACTTTTTACAATTTTGCTACTGTCAAATCTTCCTGGCAGTAATTTACCAGCTGCCAGTTAGTGTTATTGCTAATTGTGTTGTGTGGTATTCACTTTGAATTTTACCATGTCCTTTCAAATCTGAATAAACATTGACCTTTTCTTTTTCTGTTTCCTATCAGCAATTGTTCATTCTTAAAAGAAATAGCGTAATTCATGTCGCTAATGCATGTAATCAATATAAATCATGGAAAAAAAAAATACAACTGAAGGGCGTAGGTTGGAGTAGATCTGTTCAAATGCGGGCTTGGGCCGAACATGGGCCGGGCTATGAAGGAAAAAGTTGCCATTTAATACCTTAGTGGGCGGACCGGGCCTTAATTATAGGCCAATTATCCTTGCCCTTACCCGCCCTTTAGTCAAAAGTCGGGCGGCCCATGGGCTAATGGGTCGTAACACAAAACTTCAATTTAAATGTTTTTTTAATTAAAATATATAAGGGTATCCAATATCTAAATATTTTCGTTATATTTTTAATCTTTATAGTTTACGTATTATTTTAGTGTTCCACATCCATATAAAATCGATACAATTTTCTTTGAAAATATTTTTTTTAATAGTAAAAGTAAAGGATTTAAATAAGAACGGTAGAATGGGCCGCACGGATTTTCTTGTTGTCCATACCCGCCCATTTAACTTTGTGGGCTAGGCTTAGCCTGCCCTCTTAATTTTTCGGGTAAAAAATACTTGTCCAAGCCCACGTAATAAGCGGGCTGGACGGGCGGGCCTAATGGGCGGGATGTCCCATGAATAGCTATACGTTGGAGTAAATGTAATTGTTTGGTGACGTGGGAGTAAACGTAAAAAAGTGCGTACGTTGGTGTACAGGAGCAGCTATGGTGCTCGATGGAGCGGTACAGTGGTAGATCTTATTAAACAGTGTGGGACTGCCTTCAGAGATCAATTAATGTGTCTCATAGCTGGGTTGCTGCTATGGAGGTCAAGCTCGAGTTTGTGGTGTTGTCGCTCGGCTAGTGGGTTGCTTGTGTTGGTGCGTGAATTAAGCGGCGGATCGGGCTGTTGGTGAAGGATGGCTAGGAAGAAAATGGTGGTAGGATGATTTTGTGAATGGTGGTGTTGTAGAATAATTGAATGAATGATGATGGTGGTTTGTCGAGAGAAGTCAGGGGGTTGGAAAATAAGGGGCTTTAATTTGATAAGGTCAAAGGTTGACTTTTCTACCCCTTTATTTAAATTCAAAACCATGATTTTTTTCACTCGTTATTCATTTATTTGTAGTCTCAAAAGCTAGTGATGAATTTGGTACGCAATTTGTCACCTTCAAATGATAATGTAAAAAGAAATTGTACCATTTAGTTTTGTCAAATTGTAAACATTTGACAATAGAGTAATACCACAATAATAGCGGAATAACAGTAGAATAACAGCACAATAACACGTGGTAAAAAAAAAAGAAAAAAAAATCAAAGTGACACCGGAATAACATCACAATAACAGCAGAATAACAGTAGAATAACAGCACAATAACACGTGGTAAAAAAAGAAAAAAAATCATAGTCTTAAAAAAATTCAAAGTGGCATCGGAATAACATCACAATAACACCAGAATAACAGCACAATAACATGCGGTAAAAAAGAGTAAAAAGAATAAGCACAATAACATGTGGTAAAAAAAGAGTAAAAAGAATAAACACAATAACATGTGATAAAAAAAAGCGTAAAAAAATAAAAGTAGTAAAAAAAATCAAAGTGACACCAGAATAATATCAAAATAACACCAGAATAACAATACCAGCAGAATAACAGCACAATAACACATGGTAAAAAAGAGTAAAAAAATTAAAAGTAGTAAAAAAAAATCAAAGCGGCACAGGAATAACATCACAATAACACCAGAATAACAGCACAATAACATGCGTTAAAAAAAGGAGTAGAAAAATCAAAGTAGTAAAAAATCAAAGTGAGACCAGAATAACATCACAATAACAGCAGAATAACAGTAGAATAACAGCACAATAACACGTGGTAAAAAAAAAAGAAAAAAAATCATAGTCGTAAAAAAAATCAAAGTGACATCAGAATAACATCACAATAACAGTGGAATAATAATAGCAGCACAATAACATGTGGTTAAAAAAAAAGAAAAAAAAATCAAAGTAAAAAAAAAAAGCACAATAACAACAGAATAACAGTAGAATAACAGCACAATAACACGTGGTAAAAAAAATAAAAAAATCAAAATCAAAGTCGTAAAAAAAATCAAAGTAACAGCTGAATAATAACGGAATAATAATAACAGCACAATAACATGTGGTAAAAAAAGAGAAAAAAAAATCAAAGTAAAAAAAAAAACACAATAACAGCATAATAACACGAGGTAAAAAAATAAGAGTAAAAAAAATTCAAGTAAAAAGAAAATCTGGTACAAAAAGAAAAAGAAAAAAAAGGTAACATAATGAGAAAATTAGAGAAAAACATAAGAGAAAAAAAAAATCAAAGTTATAAAAAAAGTATAATAACACGAGGTAAAAAAAAAAGGAGAAAAAAATTAAAGTAAAAAAAAAGAGTAGCACTAGAAAAAAGAGAAAATAAGTAAATGACAGTGATTTTATATGACAGGTAAGATTAGATTTTGGCCATTCATCTCTAATATAATCTAGTGACTGAGATTTCAAAGCACAAACTCACAACTCACCATAAGAAACAAAACTCACAAGATCACATATATATATATATATATATATATATATATATATATATATATATATATATATATATATATATATATATATATATATATATATAAAGAGAGAGAGAGAGAGAGAGTCGGGATCCGGTGAGAACTCCTAAATATTTGAGGATTGAGGATTAGTGAATACAATATCACAGGTTCTTCAATACAATATCACGAAAAATCTGACCTTTGCCAAAAAAAAAATTGTAAAAAAAAATTATAATTTTTTTTTGCACAAGTGTTTTCTTTGGTGATATTTTATCGAATAACCTGTGATATTGTATTGAAGAACCTCTGATATTGTAACGAAATCCTCAATCCTCAAAAAGATAGTGTATCCTCACATGATCCCATTTATATATATATATATATATATATATATATATATATATATATATATATATATATATATATATATATATATATATATATATATATATAGGGGCGGGATCCCGTGCGAACTAACTTACGGTACGAACCGTACGAACCAACCCATTATACACTGTTATCTTCTTCTTACACGCTTCTATCTTCTTCCACAAAACAAGAAACAGCTTCCATGGTTCTCTTCTTCAACCTCTCGCGATTCTCTTCTTGGTAAACTAGTTTCTACCATCACTATCCTCTACGAAACAAGCTTCTAGATTTACAACATTCAGCTCATCATTAATTCATCAAACAAGGTTAGCTTCAATTACTGTTATTTTTTCATAAAATAATTTAATCGAAAATTTTACATTTAATTGATTTGGTATTTTAGATCAATGCACATATATGGATTGTAGAGTAGTTTATGAGGTTAATTTTATGAAGAAATTTCAAATTGTTTGATAAATTAGGGTTTGTAATAATCGAAAAATTCAAATCGTTTTTTTAGGGTTTCAATTAGGTTAAATTCTTTAAAGATGGTAATAGTCTCAACCAATTGTTCTTCAACTTCATGTACAAATTCTTCATTTTGTTGTGCGATTAACATTTTAATTGCAGATTTTTAGATGCACTTACTAAGATACTATTGTGATTTTAATTGCAGATGTTTGTACTCAAGAACATGCCTCAATAACTGAAACCGTAAATGATGAAGATGATTCCCAAATGGTAGATGGTACGAATTCTTTCACTCTTTTTGCATTGATTCTGCATTTTATATTAAAAAGAGATGTCTGCAAATTTGGTTCATAAAATCTGAAAAAGAGATCTTCTTTTTTTGTTTGGTTGTGTGTAAGAACTGGGTTCATGATAAGTTTGTTATTTGATTGATTGTTAAAGTTAGGTGTTTGCCTGTTTGCCTGTTTGTATGACACTATTTGGTTCATAAAGTTACGAATTATTTCACTCTTTTTGCTCTTTTTGTATGACACTGTTTGCCTGTTTGTATCGAATTTTCTCCCTAAGTGTCTTGGGCACATATACTATGAATACTCTCATCTTTGTACATTGCGAACATTTCATATTATTCGATCAATTTATTGCCTCCTGACTTGGATATTCCTTCATATGCTAATTCATAGAATCCGACTATCCGTCCTTTTGTCTCTTTTTAACTGAGGTATATGCATAGATAATGCTTTGTACTTTTGCGGGCGATACCGCTTTGTAACAAAGCGACAACTTTTTTTAGCTTTCTTAGTAATTATTATAACCATTATTAGTCCTTGTCTTCCTCTATCTTTACATTTTCATGCCACGCAAAATGGCAACTTTTTTGTCAATTCCTTCAAAGAAATGCAATGTTTTTGGATTGACTATTAGCGATTACAATTAAATCTAGGATGGAGCCGATAGTTAAATTCCATAAAGGAAACTGTCTGCGCTCTTTTGTGTATTATGACTTTAGAGATTGAGTTGCGTTGTTCATGATCAATGTATCACTTTCAACGACTCATATATGTTTCATAACTAGGTTTTCCACTCTATTTTAGACTATCTTGGGGGACTACTGTATCATTTAATTTACAGTCGTTACTTGTTCAATTAATTGTTCTTCAACTGGTTCCATTATTCTCATTTTCGGTGGACAAATTGTTCCATTGCCTAAGATGCCACTTTTGAGTTGTTAATTTACAAATCATTACTTAACGTGCACGGGTAATTTAGACGAAACGTACCCACAATATATGTAAAACGAACCCAAGACTATTTCGAAAAGTAAGTAGTATGTAAAAGGGTTTTGGAGATATTGGCTCTTTTTGGCTTTAGTTTAGAAGTATCTGCTTATGTTAGAAGTGTGTTTTGGAAGTTGAAATTGATGTAAAAATTTATGGAATATTGTTTTCTAATCAATATTAATCGTAGTAATTTGATTTCTCTTGTTCTTTGAGTTGCTGCAATTTTTTTTTTTGGGATTTTGAATTCTGAGTTCTTAAATGGCATGTGTATCCTACTGTTTTCCATTTCATTAGTATCCATTCGATTTCGTTTGGTATCCGATTTCGATTCAAAGATGATTGAATACCCCGAATTACTGGTGGCCGTTGGTCATTATCTTCCCATTTTCTTTGCAACGATTTACATTCTCTGGATTAATGCTTGTTGGGCCTTGTTTGTTTACTTTGGTCTTGTTGTGCTTTGTATTGGGCCGGTGTATGAAATATTTTGAGCTATTTTGAGCGGGAATGGGTTATGGGTTATTTAGACGAAACGTACCCACAATATATGTAAAATGAACCTAAGACTATTTCGAAACGTACCTAGTACGTAAAAGGGATTACACGGGGGGCGGGTATCCTAAAATGGAACGGGAAAGGGATAATTGAACAATTTTAATTTTTTTGCTGTGTTAATTGAAAAATTGATTATTTGATTGATTGTTAAAGTTAGGTGTTTGCCTGTTTGTATGACAATGTTGGCAATTTTGTTGTTTCGTACACTTTCCCTCGTTACTTTTCCTAATACACTTTCCCTTGTGACAATTTTAGCTGTTGAATTACATTAGTTCGAGCTAGGACAATCATCATTTTTCAAAATTATTAGCGAATAAGTGCTCATTTGGCCATTCGTTGTTTCTGCAGCTATAGTTGGTGATACTAATGACATGGATATTTCAACAAATCCTGAAGAAGATATATTATTGCTTACTAATTGTCCAGATCAATTATTAGTGAATGATGTGCCAGGTAAATCATTTAGTTTTATTTATTGCATTTTGTTAGTGTGAAGCAAGACGGCAGTTTATAAGTAATTGTTGTTAATTTGAGTCTTCCAGATAGCCCGGAAGTTGTTGCTAGTAGTGAGATTCACGGAGTGCCTCATTGTTCAGAAGAGCTTAAACCATTTGTTGGAATGAAATTTGAGAATTTGGAGCAAGGGTTGGATTTCTACAAAGCTTGTGGCTTTAGTCCGAGATTGGATTCAAGTAAAATCATTCAAGGAGTTACTACACATAAGAGCTGTGTGTGTAACAAAGAAGGTAATAGGCAGCATGGTGGGCAAAAAAGGAGGAGGGCAATAACAAGAGTTGGGTGTCCTGCCAAGATTAAGTTTAAGAGACTTCCTGCTGGTGAGTATGAGGTGTATGAATTTATCGAGTTGCACTCACATGCAATGGTAACTCCAGCCACAATGATTCACTTAAAGTCATTTAGGAAGCTCAACCTTGTGCATAAGAAAATGATAATGGATAACTCACGTGTTAACCAGGGGCCTGTGAAGACATTTCGAATGTTTAAAGAGTACGTTAGGGGATATAAAAACGTAGGGGCTTCCTTAGAAGATTTTAAGAATTTTTCAAGAGATGTAAAGAAATACATCAAAGAATATGATGCGGAAATGCTGATAGAGGGCTTCATGCAAAAAAGAGCTAGGTGTCCCTCATTTTACTTGTTGATGTTGATGACAACAAAAGACTCACTAAGGTTTTCTGGGCTGATCCAATTGCAATTAAGAACTATGCACTCTTTGGTGATTCTGTGTCTTTTGACACCACATTCGATTTTAATGAATACCGTATGGTGTTTTGTCCTTTTACGGGGGTTGACAACCATAAAAAATGTGTCACTTTTGCGGCTGGTTTGATAATGCGGGAGAATGAAGAGTCTTTTACCTGACTTTTTGACAATTTTATGAAGGCAATGGGTGGGTGTTATCCTACTACTCTGATTACTGACCAATGTCTGGGTATTAAAGCGGGGGTTAAAAATGTGTTTTCAGGCAACACAACACACAGATTCTGTATGTGGCATATCATGAAAAAATTGCCTGACAAAGTTGGTTCAACCATTTACAAAGACACGGACTTTCTAAAAGAAATAAGTTATATTGTTTGGAATGAAGATATTGAGCCAACTGAATTTGAGTCGAGCTGGTGTTCAATTATGGAAAAACATGATTTGTCTGGAAATGAGTGGCTGAAATCCATGTTTGAGGACCGCAAATTATGGATTCCTGCATATTTTCGGGACACTTATATGGGTGGGCTTTTAAGGACAACTTCAAGGTCAGAATCAGAGAATAGTTTCTTCGGCAACTTCACCAACCCCAACCTATCACTTGTTCAGTTTTGGATACGCTTTCAGTCAGCAATGGATGCTCAACGCTGGAAGCATTCTAAATTAACTGCTGATTCTAAAAACTCCTCTCCTATATTATCAACTCCCCTTTCTATAGAAAAGAAATGTGCTGAATTTTACACACCACCTGTGTTTTATGATTTTCAAGAAGAGTTGAAAGGTGCATGCTACTCTTGTATTGAGGCCAACAAAAGCACAAAAGAAAGGGACGTGGAGCGTTTATTTGTTATGGATCGTGAGAGCAAGAAAGTCTATGAAGTCGATGTTGATGGGAAAACTTTAGTGTGTTCATGCAAGAGGTTTCAGAGATTTGGGATACTTTGTAGACATTGTGTATGGGTGTTTCATAATAAGGGGTTTGATGAAATACCTTCTGAATATCTATTGCCGAGGTGGAGCAATTATGCAACATTTCGTCCTATCTTTAAAGTTGTAGGGACGTCCTTAGAAGCTGATTGTGCGTCAATTGACACAAGACAAAACACTATCAGTGAATTATGGTCAGGGGTGTTCACTGCAGTGTCACTTGTGGAGGATGATGAGGAGAAGGAGAAAGAGTTACTCGAATTGCTTCAGAGTTTCAATGAGAAGTTGTTGATTTCAAGTAGTGGTGGGAAGTCAAAAAGCAAGAAAACTCAAATCGAGACGTTTCTTGGGTCTAAAATCCCCACTAAAGCTCATATTCTTCCTCCAAATCAAGCAAAAATAAGGGATCCGGTAGAAGGATGACTTCACGAAAAAGAAAAGGCAATGGAGGAGCACGCTAAGCCTCTTAGAAAATGTCGTGCTTGTGGAGAAATGACACGCCATGATAGTAGAAATTGCCCGAGTCAACTTCCTAACAAGTAATCTCATAATCATAATCAGGTATTTTATTTGCTTGTTTTTTTTTAAATTTACATATTAGTGGAAGAGGGCATATATACAAAGTATTAATGATATTTTACATGATTTGATGATGTAGGTATTGTCAATGAAACAGTTGTGGATTGGGATGCGCAGCAATTGTAGCCAGAAGGGTGTAATGTAAGCGACTACAATGTATATTGTATTTTGTTGATGTTAGTCTGTTGCGTATGTTTTGACCTCTATTAGTTATGTTTGAATTTGAATTAGTATTCTCATTTTCGGTGGATAAATTGTTCCATTGCCTACGATGCCAGCTTCCCGAGTTAGTTTGTCTTGTTTAGGGACCTTGATATTATATTTTGTTACTTGTCCAAATGTGGGAGGAAGCTTTAATTTGAATGGATATTGTATTTTGTAAATGTTAGTCACATGGCGTGTGTTGTCACGTCTATTAGTTACGTTTCAATTTAAATCATTATTCTCATTTTCGGTGGATAAATTGTTCCATTGCCTAAGATGCCACTTTTGAGTTGTTAATTTAAAGTCGTTACTTAACGTACACGGTTATTTAGACGAAACGTACCCACAATATATGTAAAACGAACCCAAGACTATTTCGAAACGTAACTAGTATGTAAAAGGGTTTTGGAGATATTGGCTCTTTTTGGCTTTAGTTTAGAAGTATCTGATTATGTTAGAAGTGTGTTTTGGAAGTTGAAATTGATGTATTCACCTGGACGACAAACTGCCGTTTGGAAGTGTGTTTTGGAAGTATCTGCTTAGGTAATTTATTTTCTTCTTTTTAAGTCGTATTAGTTGATGCCCATTTTTTGTGACGGGATGTCATTTGGGGATTAATTTAGAACTGCCGTTTTGCTCAACATTGTTTTCGATTGTTTAAGCGTCCTATTATAGGGTTTTGTCCGGATCTGAATTATTGGTGAAATCGAAAGACCGTAACAGTGAAGAGCGTACCAAACATCGTATTATAGGGCTTCGTTCATTTCATTTTTAGGTAATGATATTTTCACACTCCTACAACGCGGACTGCTAACGCGGGTCCGCCTAATCCAACCCTAAACCCTTTCCCTTGTTATCGGGAATGGGTTATTTAGACGAAACGTACCCACAATATATGTAAAACGAACCTAAGACTATTTCGAAACGTACCTAGTACGTAAAAGGGTTTAAACGGGGGCGGGAAGCCTAAAACGGGACGCGAAAGGGTTTAGGGTTGGATTAGGCGGACCGCTAACGCGGGTCCGCCTAATCCAACCCTAAACCCTTTCCCTTGATATCGAAACGGGAACCGTAAACTGAACCCTAAAAGGGGAAGGGTGAACCCCTTTCCGAGGTGACCGGGTATCCTAAAACGGGACGGGAAAGGGTTTAACGCGGGTCCGCCTAATCCAACCCTAAACCCTTTCCCTTATTATCGAAACGGGAACCGTAACTGAACCCTAAAAGGGGAAGGGTGAACCCTTTTCCGAGGGGACCGGGTATCCTAAAACGGGACGGGAAAGGGTTTAGGGTTGGATTAGGCGGACCTCTAACGCGGGTCCGCCTAATCCAACCCTAAACCCTTTCCCTTGTTATCGAAACGGGAACCGTAAACTGAGCCCTAAAAGGGGAAGGGTGAACCCTTTCCGAGGGGACTGGGTATCCTAAAACGGGACGGGAAAGGGTTTAGGGTTGGATTAGACGGACCGCTAACGCGGGTCCGCCTAATCCAACCCTAAACCCTTTCCCTTGTTATCGGGAATGGGTTATTTAGACGAAACGTACCCACAATATATGTAAAACGAACCTAAGACTATTTCGAAACGTACCTAGTACGTAAAAGGGTTTAAACGGGAGGCGGGTACCCTAAAACGGGACGGGAGGGGGTTTAGGGTTGGATTAGGCGGACCGCTAACGCGGGTCCGCCTAATCCAACCCTAAACCCTTTCCCTTGTTATCGGGAATGGGTTATTTAGACGAAACGTAAACACAATATATGTAAAACGAACCCAAGACTATTTCGAAACGTACCTAGTACGTAAAAGGGTTTAAACAGGGGGCGGGTACCCTAAAACGGGACGGGAAAGGGTTTAGGGTTGGATTAGGCGGACCGCTAACGCGGGTCCGCCTAATCCAACCCTAAACCCTTTCCCTTGGTTTCGAAACGGGAACCGTAAACTGAGCCCTAAAAGGGGAAGGGTGAACCCATTTCCGAGGGGACCGGGTATCCTAAAACGGGACGGGAAAGGGTTTAGGGTTGGATTAGGCGGACCGCTAACGCGGGTCCGCCTAATCCAACCCTAAACCCTTTCCCTTGTTATCGGGAATGGGTTATTTAGACGAAACGTACCCACAATATATGTAAAACGAACCCAAGACTATTTCGAAACGTGCCTAGTACGTAAAAGGGTTTAAACGGGAGGCGGGTACCCTAAAACGGGACGGGAAAGGGTTTAGGGTTGGATTAGGCGGACCGCTAACGCGGGTCCGCCTAATCCAACCCTAAACCCTTTCCCTTGTTATCGAAACGGGAACCGTAAACTGAACCCTAAAAGGGGAAGGGTGAACCCCTTTCCGAGGGGACCGGGTATCCTAAAACGGGATGGGAAAGGGTTTAGGGTTAGATTAGGCGGACCGCTAACGCGGGTCCACCTAATCCAACCCTAAACCCTTTCCCTTGTTATCGGGAATGGGTTCTTTAGACGAAACGTACCCACAATATATGTAAAACGAACCCAAGACTATTTCGAAACGTACCTAGTACGTAAAAGGGATTAAACGGGGGGCGTGTATCCTAAAACGGGACGGAAAAGGATTTAGGATTGGATTAGGCGGACCGCTAACGCGGGTCCGCCTAATCCAACCCTAAACCCTTTCCCTTGTTGTCGGGAATGGGTTATTTAGACGAAACGTACCCACAATATATGTAAAACGAACCCAAAACTATTTCGAAACGTACCTAGTACGTAAAAGGGTTTAAACGGGAGACGGGTACCCTAAAACGGGACGGGAAAGGGTTTAGGGTTGGATTAGGCGGACCGCTAACGCGCGGTCCGCCTAATCCAACCCTAAACCCTTTCCCTTGTTATCGGGAATGGGTTATTTAGACGAAACGTAAACACAATATATGTAAAACGAACCCAAGACTATTTCGAAACGTACCTAGTACGTAAAAGGGTTTAAACAGGGGGCGGGTACCCTAAAACGGAACGGGAAAGGGTTTAGGGTTGGATTAGGCGGACCGCTAACGCGGGTCCGCCTAATCCAACCCTAAACCCTTTCCCTTGTTATCGAAACGGGAACCGTAAACTGAACCCTAAAAGGGGAAGGGTGAACCCCTTTCCGAGGGGACCAGGTATCCTAAAACGGGACGGGAAAGGGTTTAGGGTTAGATTAGGTGGACCGCTAACGCGGGTCCACCTAATCCAACCCTAAACCCTTTCCCTTGTTATCGGGAATGGGTTATTTAGACGAAACGTACCCACAATATATGTAAAACGAACCTAAGACTATTTCGAAACGTACCTAGTACGTAAAAGGGTTTAAACGGGAGGCGGGTACCCTAAAACGGGACGAGAGGGGGTTTAGGGTTGGATTAGGCGGACCGCTAACGCGGGTCCGCCTAATCCAACCCTAAACCCTTTCCCTTGTTATCGGGAATGGGTTATTTAGACGAAACGTAAACACAACATATGTAAAACGAACCCAAGACTATTTCGAAACGTACCTCGTACGTAAAAGGGTTTAAACAGGGGGCGGGTACCCTAAAACGGGACGGGAAAGGGTTTAGGGTTGGATTAGGCGGACCGCTAACGCGGGTCCGCCTAATCCAACCCTAAACCCTTTCCCTTGTTATCGAAACGGGAACCGTAAACTGAGCCCTAAAAGGGGAAGGGTGAACCCATTTCCGAGGGGACCGGGTATCCTAAAACGGGACGGGAAAGGGTTTAGGGTTGGATTAGGCGGACCGCTAACGCGGGTCCGCCAAATCCAACCCTAAACCCTTTCCCTTGTTATCGGGAATGGGTTATTTAGACGAAACGTACCCACAATATATGTAAAACGAACCCAAGACTATTTCGAAACGTACCTAGTACGTAAAAGGGATTAAACGGGAGGCGGGTACCCTAAAACGGGACGGGAAAGGGTTTAGGGTTGGATTAGGCGGACCGCTAACGCGGGTCCGCCTAATCCAACCCTAAACCGTTAGCGGTCCGCCTAATCCAACCCTAAACCCTTTCCCTTGTTATCGAAACGGGAACCGTAAACTGAACCCTAAAAGGGGAAGGGTGAACCCCTTTCCGAGGGGACCGGGTATCCTAAAACGGGACGGGAAAGGGTTTAGGGTTAGATTAGGCGGACCGCTAACGCGGGTCCACCTAATCCAACCCTAAACCCTTTCCCTTGTTATCGGGAATGGGTTCTTTAGACGAAACGTACCCACAATATATGTAAAACGAACCCAAGACTATTTCGAAACGTACCTAGTACGTAAAAGGGATTAAACGGGGGGCGTGTATCCCAAAACGGGACGGAAAAGGGTTTAGGGTTGGATTAGGCGGACCGCTAACGCGGGTCCGCCTAATCCAACCCTAAACCCTTTCCCTTTTTATCGAAACGGGAACCGTAAACTGAGCCCTAAAAGGGGAAGGGTGAAACCCTTTCCGAGGGGACCGGGTATCCTAAAACGGGACGGGAAAGGGTTTAGGGTTGGATTAGGCGGACCGCTAACGCGGGTCCGCATAATCCAACCCTAAACCCTTTCCCTTGTTATCGGGAATGGGTTATTTAGACGAAACGTACCCACAATATATGTAAAACGAACCCAAGACTATTTCGAAACGTACCTAGTACGTAAAAGGGTTTAAACGGGAGGCGGGTATCCTAAAACGGGACGGGAAAGGGTTTAGGGTTGGATTAGGCGGACCGCTAACGCGCGGTCCGCCTAATCAACCCTAAACCCTTTCCCTTGTTATTCCGGAATGGGTTATTTAGACGAAACGTACCCACAATATATGTAAAACGAACCCAAGACTATTTCGAAACGTACCTAGTACGTAAGAGGGTTTAAACGGGAGGCGGGTACCCTAAAACGGGACGGGAAAAGGTTTAGGGTTGGATTAGGCGGACCGCTAACGCGGGTCCGCCTAATCCAACCCTAAACCCTTTCCCTTGTTATCGAAACGGGAACCGTAAACTGAACCCTAAAAGGGGAAGGGTGAACCCCTTTCCGAGGGGACCGGGTATCCTAAAACGGGACGGGAAAGGGTTTAGGGTTAGATTAGGCGGACCGCTAACGCGGGTCCACCTAATCCAACCCTAAAACCTTTCCCTTGTTATCGGGAATGGGTTCTTTAGACGAAACGTACCCACAATATATGTAAAACGAACCCAAGACTATTTCGAAACGTACCTAGTACATAAAAGGGATTAAACGGGGGCGTGTATACTAAAACGGGACGGAAAAGGGTTTAGGATTGGATTCGCAGGTCCGCCTAATCCAACCCTAAACCCTTTCCCTTGTTATGGAAACGGGAACCGTAAACTGAGCCCTAAAAGGGGAAGGGTGAAACCCTTTCCGAGGGGACCGCGTATCCTAAAACGGGACGGGAAAGGGTTTAGGGTTGGATTAGGCGGACCGCTAACGCGGGTCCGCCTAATCCAACCCTAAACCCTTTCCCTTGTAGTCGGGAATGGGTTATTTAGACGAAACGTACACACAATATATGTAAAACGAACCTAAGACTATTTTGAAACGTACTTAGTACCTAAAAGGGTTTAAACGGGGGCGGGTACCCTAAAATGGGACGGGAAAGGGTTTAGGGTTGGATTAGGCGGACCGCTAACGCGGGTCCGCCTAATCCAACCCTAAACCCTTTCCCTTGTTATCGAAACCTGAACCGTAAACTGAAACCTAAAAGGGGAAGCGTGAACCCCTTTCCGAGGGGACCGGGTATCCTAAAATGGGACGGGAAAGGGTTTAGGGTTGGATTAGGCGGACCGCTAACACGGGTCCGCCTAATCCAACCCTAAACCCTTTCCCTTGTTATCGGGAATGGGTTATTTAGACGAAACGTACCCACAATATATGTAAAACGAACCCAAGACTATTTCGAAACGTACCTAGTACGTAAAAGAGTTTAAACGGGAGGCGGGTACCCTAAAACGGGACAGGAAAGGGTTTAGGGTTGGATTAGGCGGACCGCGCGTTAGCGGTCCGCCTAATCCAACCCAAAACCCTTTCCCTTGTTATCGAAACGGGAACCGTAACTGAACCCTAAAAGGGGAAGGGTGAACCCCTTTCCGAGGGGACCGGGTATCCTAAAACGGGACGGGAAAGGGTCTAGGGTTGGATTAGGCGGACCGCTAACGCGGGTCCGCCTAATCCAACCCTAAACCCTTTCCCTTGTTATCGAAACGGAACCGTAAATCGAGCCCTAAAAGGGGAAGGGTGAACCCCTTTCCGAGGGGACCGGGTATTCTAAAACGGGACGGGAAAGGGTTTAGGGTTGGATTAGGCGGACCGCTGACGCGGATCCGCCTAATCCAACCCTAAACCCTTTCCCTTGTTATCGGGAATGGGTTATTTAGACGAAACGTACCCATAATATATGTAAAACGAACCTAAGACTATTTCGAAACGTACCTAGTACGTAAAAGGGTTTAAAAGGGGGCGGGTATCCTAAAACGGGACGGGAAAGGGTTTAGGGTTGGATTAGGCGTCCCGCTAACGCGGGTCCGCCTAATCCAACCCTAAACCCTTTCCCTTGTTATCGAAACGGGAACCATAAACTGAGCCCTAAAAGGGGAAGGGTGAAACCCTTTCCGAGGGGACCGGGTATCCTAAAACGGGACAGGAAAGGGTTTAGGGTTGGATTAGGCGGACCACTGACGCGGGTCCGCCTAATCCAACCCTAAACCATTTCCCTTGTTATCGGGAATGAGTTATTTAGACGAAACGTACCCACAATATATGTAAAACGAACCTAAGACTATTTTGAAACGTACCTAGTACGTAAAAGGGATTAAACGGGGGGCGGGTATCCTAAAACGGGACGGGAAAGGGTTTAGGGTTGGATTAGGCGGACCGTTAACGCGGGTCCGCCTAATCCAACCCTAAACCCTTTCCCATGTTATCGGAAATGGGTTATTTAGACAAGACGTACCTACAATATATTTAAAATGAACCTAAGACTATTTCGGAACGTACCTAGTAGCTAAAGACGTATCTAGTGCATAAAATTCTCCTTAAAGTGGAACGAGAAAGGGTTTAGGGTTTTGATTAGGCCGCTCGCTACGGGTAAAATAAAATTTCATATATGTTTTTTTTCGAAGAAGCTCAAAGTTCATGAAGAAAGAAAAAAATGAGACCGCAACCAAACAAGGAATTCCGTCAACATAACTTTGACAAGTTTTTACAAAGCGTACAGGCCGAAAGCGCGCCATTCTAATTGGACATACAAAGGAATCATAATACTAGTTTGGGAATGAAGTCATATATGACACATCTAGAAGGCCAAAACCAAGTCATATTTCAACCAAGTCATAGTTTTAAAACGTTGACATCAAACATATGAACCAGTCATAAATGAGGAGGAAAACTTGGCAACATTAAAGACATCAAAAATTAAAGAAACTATAACAAAGCTTTGACAAATTTCTTCCGTCCATCTCATATGAAGACATGAATTTGTTACTTTAACATTCATCAACCGCAACATTGAAATTCAACCTAATTTGAAGACCTGCATAAAAATCAAATCATAAGAAAAGTGTCTAAATGGGTGCCATAGTGTTATGAGGCTAGGTCAATTAAAATGAGGACTATTAAATATGTACACTCATCAAAATGTTACCGTTACTGTATTCTTGTCCCATTTTAAAAGTTCAAGCATAATATACCGTCGATAAGCAGCCATATCCTAGGGAAAAAAAATAGATTAGCTTCAATTTCATATAGAATGTTACAAAAGATGTAACATTGAATTAATTTAATTCAAACCTTGTAGTGGTTTTTGTTTTTCAATAAAGTCTCATCAGTTGTTACAGCTTCTAAGACCTTAATAACAAACAATCCACAGTCATGCCTGCGCAAAAACATAAAATTAGATCTTATAGTGATGTGAATAAATTTTGCTATGGAAAAAAAAATAATGTAGTCGGAAACTAACAAATTGTCTTGCTGAGGGACAGTGAAATTGACAGTTGTAAACAAGACCATTTGACTAAGGTGTCCATACCCAGGTTGGTTGGCGAGAACATTTGCAACATTGTAGACCTAACATGATAATGGTCTCAAGAGCGCTGCAAGTTAATCTAATAATTTAAAAAGCTGCTAAGTAAGAAAAAACTTACAATCTCTTCCACATATTCATTTCGCTCTCGAAGCTGTGTAGTTGATGCTCTTGGCTTAAGTGAATCTAATATAAAATTTTTCCTTTTCTTTATATCAGAGAGTAAAGCATACCAATGATCACCATCTTTATTACCAATTGTCCAAAACACCTGCAACATAAATTAATGGATGTCACATAACATGTGACACTGAATATATACAATTCATAACCATTGTCCAAACCCGATTACCTTATCAATAGTGCTTCCATTAGCAGGCATATAGTGCATCTTAAGATAGGAGCAGCGAATGCAATTCTTTGTTTCTGAATCAACCTTAACACCGCCATTTTTTGCAGAAAAAGCTATGTTAGATACTACTAACTACTATCAACTTTAACACCCAGCCATTGTAAGACACACTGATTTATCACCTTGACTCACACGGGCAAGTACGAATATTTGGCTTATTCAATGTCCACATCACTCCAACTGCATCAATAACCTACAAATATATATAGTTTGAAAATGTCTAGGTTACACAAAATGTCGAGATAAATGAACCTAGGTCCCTTAAGACTTGAACAAAAGTAAACTATGAATAAATATGAGGAGTCCTTACAGTGTCTATTAACCATTTGCCCGTACCGAAAGTTCTTAATTCTTTTCGAGTGACATTAATCCACTCTGTGTTAACTAGAATCTCAAACAAGTATCTGACAGGTTCAAGTTCAATGTCAGTGTATGTATAAAATTATTGATGTTAATAAAATCAGCAGTAAAAAAATAAAAATATGATAGTAAATTGAGAGCTTACGGTATACTTCTGTGGTTGTTGAAAACTAGATTGAGAAGCTCATCGTCAGTGTATGGAAATGGAGGCTGTGTTCTATTCAATTTTTTCTTACTGAAATGCAAATGAATAAAATGAGCATAAATTAAAAAAAACCTGGTACAACTGTCAAGTATAAAATTAGTATAGGCAACACATTATATATGTATTATTACCTGACACGTGAACAGAGAGCATGGGCATCAAATAGAATTTTGTCTTTGAAGCGATTTTCAGTTAAAGTTACTATTTGGTAGCAAACCCTTGCACCGAAAATTTTGAGCTGCTGCTTCTACAAAATACAACAGAACATCCAATAATTTGGCATTCAAGCTTGGGATTTGGTAGTAAACACTTTATCTACTGGTAAAGTTAATATAACACTTTTAGCAATGAACTTACAGTATGTAGATCACTGGAATTATCTTTTTTATCACCTTTGTAGGTCTCTAATAAGCGGAGCAGGTAAATCCCACTATCAGCTTCATCAGCAACACCAATAACTGATTTAGGAACTTCCTCAAGTGTATGCCCATATGAATTCTCGATAGTAGGCATTTTCTTTCTCAAGTACTTAGTCACATACTTCCTCTGCCAAACAAGATTTAGAAAAACAGTGTTGATTGCCACTTAACATTACTAATTACTGCATACGCATTTGATAACATTGAAACACATACTGCATATTCAATATGATCCGCATAGTCCAAGGAATGCTTCTCCATATGGTGTAAGACTTCTAACTTTTGTTTGGGGAAATTAAAACAAAACACAAATTGCTGCGTGTAGTTGTATGGAACAAAAATCTGAAGATAGAAAAAAAGTCATAACATTTAGCTACAACAAATATCACATGTCAATAATTAACATAGTCATTAATAAAGACTCACAAGAGCCGCTCCTGCAAAATCATCAAAATCTCTTCTAGTCTGAAAACATTTAGAGAAGTCTCTAATTATATGCAAGACGAATAATTTAAATAACATAAGAAATAACAATAAGAAGTAAAAGACTGAAATGACACTTACGGTACACATTCTGAGAGGCATATAGAACCTTGCCAATGATTCACGTGATTTTGATTTTTCACTCTGATTCAACATGTGACACCACATACATGTAACCGTCTCAGACAGTCTCTCATCGGAGAGTATAGTCTTCAAATCTGCCCGAGTAAGTGAATGGATGGCGTTTTCGAAAAGAATTTCACTGCAAGGGTAAATAGAAAATTTAGTAGAAGTGTATGTACAAGATCAAAATAAAGTATCTAACCTGACTAGTTACAAGCTGCATACCTGTCATCAAACGACTCCCCAAAAACATACTCCAATACTTCTTTTTCAGACTGATTCAAGTCCCCCACGACACTAACATTCCTCTGTAGAAAAGGTGATCTAAACACCTCAGCAAGCACTCTACTCCTCTTATGTGGCATAATTTCAGCTGGTGGAAATGCAGGAGACGAAGGAATAACTGGCTCTCGCTCTGGTGATAAGGAAGAGACAGGTGACACACAAAGAGGTGATCCAAGAGGGGGCACTTGTGGTGATCTTTCACATGGAGGTGATTGTGGAGAGTCACCTTGTTGCGACTCTGAACTGAGTAGTTTAAAAGAAGGTGGCGTAATAATAGGAGGTGACGGAAAAGAAGGGGGTGTAAACCTTGGAGGTGGTGTAAACCGTCGTGATGTAGATGCTTGCTTCTCAAAGTTTTGTGGCTCAAGTTCCTGAGACTCCGAGTCCACTAAAATGACAGGAGACATCTTTGAGGTGGCAGGTACACTTAAAGGCTCCTTTCTTACCTCACTTACAGTCTCTTTTGGTACCTCACTTAGAGTCTCCTTTGTTACCTCACTTACAAGCTCCTTGGTTTCACTAACGGGGCGTTTACCCAAAGCAATTTCAAGTTTCACAAGGGCTGCCCATAACTCGTCTTCGCTTGAGAATTTGCACTTAGCAAATTCACTACGTGGATCAGAAGCTAGATCTTCAATCCCTCCGGCCATGTTGCATTCATCAGTGTCATTTTCAATCCCCTTTCCATTTACGAGCTTGCCTTCTAGCTCCATGATTGACTTCATCTTTGCTTGGTTGAGACGATTGATAGCCTTGACCCAATGCTTCTGCCATGGACGCCATCTGACGCACAAGATCACAATCGGGCCGCTCTATTTTAGCTTCGACAGACATCCAAGAATGTATTATAAGCAACAAAGAAACCCGTTTGCGCTTCCGCTAACTTCTTAACAATATAGCTTCCCTTCTTCAGCTTATCTATCGTCTCAGGTGCTTGATCAGAAGGTCCAGCAGGTGGGTCCATGGGCTCTTGGACAGAAGGCCCAACTGTGGTGTGTGATAGGTTGGGATTGCTCTCTCCATCAACAGTAGGCTTTACTATACGAGGTTGAACAACTCCCCTCCCAAACCCTGCCGGATGCTCATCTTTCAGCCTTTTTGAAATAGCATTTTTGGACCATGAAGTCAATGTCGGGAAGACTCGTGGAATCTTGTCATACTTGAATTTAACTCTATCTAGATAGATGAAAACCAGAACCATGACTGGACCTCCAAAATTAGATGTGTCACAATTGGTGTGGTTCCAAGAATCTACACTGTTAATTAGGTGCTTGAGTGTAAACCCACACCAGTTCAAAGATTGAACACAAGAAAGATACTTAAGACACTTCAAAATTCGAAGGCTTGCATGAATACCTTTAACACCCCTTAAAAATGTTGAGACAATAAAAACTATGAAGTTCCTTTTAAAGTCATCTCCACCTTTTTTTTGGGTAATCAACAAATCAAATAGTTCTGATGTCGTTACTTTTGTGTGGCTATCAGTAAACTGCTTCAACCAAGCACGTTTTAGTTTCAAAAACTCCTCATTCGGGTTATTTAAGCTGGCTATTTCTACTTCAGTAGGACCCATGGGAATACCCGTAGCTAGTTGAATATCTTCTTCGGTAATCACAAGTTTTTCATCCATAAGAAATGTTGAACACGTGTTGAAGTTGGAAACCAACCAATAAGATAAATACCCGGGTACCATGTCAGTGTTAAGCAGTAATAGGCCACCAAAACCCATTGACTGGATATCTGACTTTTGTTTATCACTCATATGTTGCTTGATAAATTTTAAAAGCAATTTTGGTGACATTCTGGTCCTCAAAAATACATCAGGAACATCATTTCTGTCTCCCTCCCCAATGGAAATAGCAGTCCGAGCAGGAGATCGTTTGGATGATATTGGAACTAGTGTAGACTTACTTGTACTTGCACGGGCTTTCGAACTGCTCGGCTGTAATTGCTTCAAAGCTGTTCATATATAAAGGAACATGTCACAACGATGATTTCATGTTATGGTAAAGACTGGCTAGCAGAAAATGGAAATGCTAAGAAACTGACCTTCAGGTAGAACCATAATGGAAGCATGATCTCTTTTTCTTTTCCTAGCAGGAGAGCCCTTCGTCTTGCTTGGACTTGGACTAGGATCACTTATCGCCTTTTTCTTCATTTCTGTTGAACCAGGAAAAACCAATTTAGAGGAAACTCTAGCAGCAACTTGTAAGACAGAAACTAAGCTAGCAGGAAATCAAAATCTGCGAATACAAGCATAGATAAATGGAACAAAATTTGTGTATGTAACGAAATTAGAGCATTCACAAATGCAACGAAATTTGAGTATGTACAAGCATAGATAAATGTATCTAGCATGAAAAGGACAAATGAAGCTACCACGGGAAGCACAAACTAAGCTATCATCAAATCAAAATCAGGAAAACGGGTTCAAATCAAAATTTACGAAACCCTAACTTTCGTAATGGAATTGTTTAGTAAACCGGAGTGTTTCGAATACAAATTGGTAACTAAATAAGAAATAAAAGTGTGAATTGAAGCTTACCTTTAATTATAATGGAGCCGTAACTATGGAAGTTGATGAATTGCGGAAGAGACGAAGAGTAAGTAGACGAAAGTTGGAGATGAAATGATACTCTTGGTCAGAGCACGACATGCGACGGTCGTCTGGAAGGTCTGATGGTCGGTGGCAATGGCGGTGGCGGTGGCGGTGGAAAGGGACGAAACTCGGGTGGTATTGAGTGAATAAATGTGTCGGGGGGTGTTGGTGTTACTGTTGTAAGAATTGAGAGGTAATTAAATGAGTGTTTTAATATTGGTTCGCACGGTTCGTACCGTAAGATAGTTCGCACGAGAACCTGATTCTATATATATATATATATATATATATATATATATATATATATATATATATATATATATATAGAGGCAAGATCCGGTGAGTCCACCTATATTTTTGAGTCCCGTGAGTCCACTTATGTATCACACACTATACAAAAGAATATCACGATTTTTTCGGTCCGATAATTTATCTGTACAGTGAAACAATTAAGTGGATATTAATTACTACGGCTCTACACCAATAAATTATTCGAGCATTATTCTTCTCTTATAGAGAAGAAATCAAATACAGTAGCAAAAAATGAGGAAATTTACATCATTTATAGCACCATGGGCTCCCTGCCCCCGAAATGAAATGTTGATTACTTGAATACTTTTGAAAGGTAAGTAATTTTGTGCCCATTCAAACGGCGGGCATACAAGAGCATTCTTTTTCAGCATTGTGAATATGAGGTCATTGAATTATCACTTTGCACAGTTTATAAAATCTCCCTTTGTCGGGGTCAAACGAGCCCAAGTATATGTTACTTCATCGGTTCTTCTGTTCAGTAGGATTCACTACATTACCAATTTAGGTAAGAAAAAGGCATCCCAAAGTCTATGGGTTCTCCTGGCCCTCTAATGGTTTGTATACCCTTCCCACTTACCTTTCTCTGAAAACTTGTGGCATGTAATAATGCAGTGAACCGAAATAAATGGAGGGAACAATATTAAAATTTAATCAAGGAGAAGCTAATCAAATTTAACAAAACAGTTAAAATCGAAAAATGACGTCGTTAAGCAGATTAAGCAGACATGAACTGCAGGATTAGAAGTTACCTGAAGCTTCTTCGACTTATGCTGCAAAGAAAAGGAAAGGCAAAACAAGGACTACAAGAGAATGCACATTTATAGCACCATGCCACCATACCTTCGACTACACTCGATAGGAGAAAGAACTCCAGATGGATATCTAGCGATTCAATCTCTCCTTATTATTTTTGTTGTTGTCATTATCATTGTTGTATCTTTTGTTGTCATTATCATTGTTGTATCTCTGTTCAACGAAAATAATAAGGCATCCTTAGGTTCAGTGGTCTGATACTGTATAGTATAACCTGTGATATTGTTTAGTACAACCAGTGATATTGTTTAGTGTAAGGTGTGATATTGTTTTGTATAACTCGTGATACTCTTTTACTGGACTCACAAACTCAGATACAATATCACATGTTATACTAAACAATATCACAGCTTAGACTTTAAAAAAAAATCATAAAAAAAAAATTCTCATGAAAAAATCGTGATATTTTTGTGTAGAGCGTGTGATACATAAGTAGACTCACGGGACTCAAAAAGATAGGGTGGACTCATGTGATCCTAATTCATATATATATATATATATATATATATATATATATATATATATATATATATATATATATATATATATATATATATATATATATAGACACACACACACACTATGTACTATGTACTATGTACTATCCCGTGCTTCACACGGTTTGTATATTTTGTTATTTTAATTTTAATAAAAAATATATTTATGTATAATGATATTTAATATTTTACCTATAAATAAAACAGATTGAGTTATTTTAAATATTGTTTTTTGAGGTTATTATAATATTTGAAATACAACATATAAAATCGTTATTATAATATTTAATATGTTTTCCGCTTGTTCACATTTGTTCTAAGTCTAACACAATTGTACTTATAAATCGTTATTTTTATTGTGATTATTCAAATGCACTTGTTATCAAAGTATACTTATATACTCGTTTTCTCTTTTTGGTTGTTCAATTTTCTCTCATGCATAAAATAAATATATTATATTTTTTAAAAACGTGGCTTATCTTATTATATAGAAGTATCAATAAAATAAGATAATATTTTAATTATGAGCAAAGGTTGTCTTCCTTAAAGTATGACCTCTTAATAATAGCTCCATTTTCAATTTTATACTTGATATATTTGTTGCTAATTTGCTATTTCTGAAATAAACGAAAAATCATGGTGATTGAAGCAAGATAATATGAAGACGGTAGTGGTACTCACATTTATTATATATAAGAAATTGTCCTCACTCAATCTATTATACTGTTTTTTTAGAGTATGCTCCATAGCTTTTACGGCACAAAATTATTACTCTCTGAAATTGAATTAAAACAAAATCATAACTGAAATTTAGATTAAAAAGAGACAAATGAAATGTTGCTATGAAACGAAAAAGGACATTGAATTAAATTTATTTTCTTTGTATGGAGAAACTTCCGTCGCAATTTGCTCCTTGGAAAAAACCTTTCAACACTTGTGAAGCATGTCTATTATTCGAGTTTAAAGTAGATCTCTTAGGACTTGTTTGGTTGCTCATCAAAAACACATGAATTGCAATTCATGGGAAGTGTAAAAATAGCTTGTTGTTTGGTTGCCCCAATTCACATGAATTGGAACTTCCTAGGAACTCTAATTCCTCCATAATGGAGGAAGTTGCTTACCTAGGCCCCCCTAGGTAAGTGGAAGTTCCTATGGAATTGGAGTTCCCACATGCAACCAAACAATTTTTCCAAATTCACATGAAATAGAATACCCTCTAGCATGTAAAAGACCCGTTTTTTTGATGAGATTCATTAAGCATGTCTGGCCACCTAATTAATTTGAACCAATCAAGTGCGGAATGCAACGTAGAGGTATGATCGATTATCATTCGATAGAAAGATAAATAATGGAAAGCATTTGTATTTTATTTTGATTTTGATATTTTTGTAGGTAAAATTTTGAAAGATATGTATTTTAAATGTAAGATGCATATGCATATGATGAGGAAATGAACACTACTTCATATATTTGTGTATAGGTAGGTTGATAGATACATGCATGTGTATTATATTTATCAGATTCATTCATATGTATCTAAACAATGAACTTACATACTTTTTTAAGAGCACTGAAATTTGTTTCTTCTAGGTATAGGTGTTTGTATACTTTGACTAACTGTTTGTGCACATAATTAGCATAATATTCAACAAATTTATATACAATGCATCTTTGTACAAATATTTAAGATAGTATTTTTTTATGTTTTATTTTTTCTAATGCCACATGTGAAATCTACACCTTCTCAACCCAATTTAGAATCAAATAACTCTTACGAATATATTCAAATTGTCTCCTCGATCGATATAATGGTCTAGTTTTATAATTTTCTCAAAATATTTTTTTTCTTGAACGTAAAATGTTGTCAGATACTCACTTGAAGCACCAATACATATAAAAAAAAATCAATTAATATAAAGAAAATTATACTCAATCGAAAGCACTTTTCACAACAAACGTAATGATTTATATTTCAGAACTTTTATCAAAATATATTTTTTAATAAATTTAGAATAAAATAACTGTATTTATGCAATGTAATTAATAAATACTATAACATTTATTAAATTATAATTAATATTTTGCTAAGATTTATACAGTATTTATTATGTACATACTTAATGATTAGTTGCAATAAATGATTGTAATTAAGGTTAAAACGTCACATAGCGCATCCACAACGTTTCAACCCAATATATATATATATATATATATATATATATATATATATATATATATATATATATATATAGAAATGAGATCAAGTGAGTCCCTTAGAATAGGCGAGTCCCATGAGTCCTAATATAAGCCATTGGATCTAAAAAAATGAATGGCTAAGATTAAAGTCAAATAAAATACTTGCATATAAAAGACTACAAACCCTAATCTCACCTCACATTTTCTCATTTCACCAAACTCACTTCTCTCTCTTCCTCCCATCTCTCTCTAACTAACACCTCCACCCTCTAACTCCCTCCTCTCCGTCCTCCACTGTCTCCCTCGCCACCACCCGCCGCCTTCCTCCTCTCTTCTTCTGTCTCCCTCGCCACGCTGCCTCAAACCCGTCTTTTTTTTTTTTCCTGATTTGAGAAAGTTGTTATTGGTGGTCGTAGATGCGGTGGATATTGGTGTTTCTCGCTGCCTACCATGCCGCCTCTCTCCCTCCTTTTTTTTTTTTTTTTCAGATTTGGTTGGTGTTGTTGTCGGTGGCGAAAGGGGATGTTGGTGTTGCTATTGTTGGCGTGAATATGGTGGTTGTTGGTAAGGGCAGTGGCGGCGCGGAGGTGTTTCTGCCGCCTTTTCATTTCTCTTTTTTTTTCATTCAGATCTAAGTGATTGTGGTGGTGGTTTGGGTTGTGGTGTTGCTGTCATTGTGGCGTGGCAGTGGCGTCATGGGTGTGTGTTCACTGTGGCGCGTTGGTTTTTTTTTTTCAGTTCTATGATTTTTTTTTTTTGCCGTTGGTGGGTGTTCACGGTGGCGTGATGGTGATGGCGGCGCTAAGTTGGTATTGGCGATGATGCTGTTGTTAGTGTTGGTGAGGCGCCAAGAGGGTTGGTGGCGGGGGTCATGGTTGTGCAAAAGGTGGTTGGATTAAAGTTACAGCTATGTCGAACTAAAGTTTCATTATAACATATGAGATGGACTAAAATTTCACACGACCATGGACTAGGACTAAAGTTACACATGACTTGACTAAAATTACACTCCCAAGAGAATAAAGTTTCAAAAACCGTTTAAATTACATGAAATTCAAATTAGTATAAAGTTACAATCCTTAAAAAAAAAGTTTCAAAAATTATGATTAAAGTTACAATCGTAAAACATTAAAGTTACTTTCATAAAATGACAATATTAAATAAAATTTATAAATCAGTAAAGTTAATTAAATTCAAATTTTTAGCTTTAAAGTTTCAATTTTTAGCATTAAAGTTTCACTCATATAACATATTAAAGTTATATTTAAAAATCAGTAAAATTAAATAAATTCAAATTTTTATATTAAAATTGTTGAAAAAAAATTAAAGTTTCAATTTTTAGCATTAAAGTTTCACTCGTCTAACATTAAAGTTATATTTAAAAATCAGTAAAATTAAATAAATTCAAATTTTTATATTAAAAATTGTTTAAAAAAATTAAAGTTTCAATTTTTAGCATTAAAGTTTCACTCGTATAACATTAAAGTTATATTTAAAAATCAGTAAAATTAAATAAATTCAAATTTTTATATTAAAAATTGTTTAAAAAAATTAAAGTTTCAATTTTTAGCATTAAAGTTTCACTCGTAAAATACTAAAGTTATACTCAAAAATCGCTTTTACATATTTAAAATAAAATTTTGTAACGTAAATTTAAATTTTTATTTATAGAATAACCTTAAATATTAAAGTTATAATTGTAAAGAATTAAAGTTACACTCATAAATCAAAGTTTTATTTATAAAACATTAAAGTTTTCATCTTATAATTTTAAAATCTCAACCATTCATCTTAGTAGATCAATGGCTAGGATTAGGACTTAGTGGACTCACCATTTTAGGTGGACTCATTTGAACTCCTCTCTCTCTCTCTCTCTCTCTCTCTCTCTCTCTATATATATATATATATATATATATATATATATATATATATATATATATATATATATATATATATATATATATATATATATATATATATATATATATATATATATATATATATATATATATATAGAAGAAGGATCAAGTGAGTCCACCCAAATTCATTGAGTCCATAAGTCCTCTTATGGGTCATTGAAAAGATAGGATGGAGGGTTGAGATTGAAGGGGAAAAGGGAGGGATTAATGCTAAATGGAGGGGATTGAAGCTAATTAATCACTTTCCCTCACTACCTTCACTAATCAACCACTAATTTTACTATATATCATTTATTTTTCACTCACTTCTCTCTCATCTCACACAATTACATTTCTCTCTTCTCTCTAAAAACCCAAAAAATTCAAAACCAATAAAAAAAATTTCCCCCTCATTCTCCTCTTATCCTCATCAGTCATCACCATACACCACCGTCATACTACCCACCACACAGACACCCGCCGCCATCACGACGCACCACCCACCACTCACACACCCGCCACCATCACCACGACTCACCTCTCCTGCCGGCGACCACAACACCACGCAGCCTTACGCCACCATCTCCCACGACCACCACCACCACCTCCCATCATACCAGATCTACCACCACCAACCGCCCAGCCCACAACTCCACCATCCCCGTATCCCCTCGACACCACTCAACACCACCACCACATCACCTCGACTCACGGTCCTCCCCACCCCAACACCAACACCCGCACCACCTTCTGTCACGCCCCACCACCACAACGAAAACAACACACCACCAGCCGACCACCCATACCCACCATTCTCACAACCCGACCACCCATACCCACCATTCTCACAACCTCTCTTTTTTTTTTTTTTACACTGGTCGCCACTAACCACGCACCATCACGCCGCCTTCACGCCGCCCTCGTGTCGCCTCCCTCCTTTTCTTTTTTTCAGATCTGTGTTTTCTGTTGTTTTTCCTTGAGTTTGTGTTTTGTGTGTGATGTCCTTTTATGTTGTGTTTGTTGTCGTTGTTTTTTTGTTTTTGTTTTTTTTTTCAACAATAAAGTGTTATGTTTATTATTATTGTTATTATTATTAGATTTAATGTTATATTTTTGTTAGATGTTTTTATTCAATCTCTCTTTATTAGATCTAGTGTTGTTGATGTTGTTTTATCATGATTTTTATTCTAGATCTAATAAATATATTTATTATACTCATATTTTTTTACATTTACACTCATATTTCTTTACATTTACACTCATATGTCTTTACAATTACACTCGTATTTCTTTACATTTACACTCATAATTTTTACATTTACACTTGTATTTCCTAACATTTACACTCGTTTTTATTTAAATTTACACTTGTATCTCCTCACATTTACACTCGTATTTCTCTTAAATTTACACTTGTATCTCCTCACATTTACACTCGTATTTCTTTAAATTTACACTCATATTTCTTAACATTTACAGTCGTATTTCTTAACATTTACACTCGTATTTCTTTACATTTACACTTGTATTTCTTTACATTTACACTCGTTAAAATTATATAAATTTGCACTCATATTTTTTGTGGATATGAGTTGGTGGGGAAGGACGATGATGGTGGCGTTTTTTGGTAGTCGGACTAAAGTTTTACTCGTAAAAGACAAAGTTGATGGTGGCGTTTTTTGGTAGTCGGACTAAAGTTTTACTCGTAAAGGACAAAGTTACACTAATAAAGGACCAAATTCACACTCAAAGGACAAAATTTACACTCTAAAACCTTCAAATTGACTAAAAAATTAAATTTACACTCTTAAAATGTTACATTTACACTCTTAAAACATCAAATTTACACTTGTAAAATGTTAAAATTATATAAATTCAAAATTTCCGTCACAAAAAATCAAATTTACACTCTTAAAATGTTACATTTACACTCGTAAAACACCACATTTACACTTGTATAATAAATTCAAAATTTCCGTCACAAAAAATCAAATTTACACTCTTAAAATGTTACATTTACACTCGTAAAACATCACATTTACACTTGTAAAATGTTAAAATTATATAAATTCAAAATTTCCGTCACAAAAAATCAAATTTACACTCTTAAAATGTTACATTTACACTCGTAAAACATCACATTTACACTTGTAAAATGTTAAAATTATATAATTTCAAAATTTCCGTCACAAAAAACAAATTTACACTCTTAAAATGTTACATTTACACTCGTAAAACATCACAATTTTTTTTTCGTGAAAGCTGTGATATTGTTTAGTATAACGTGTGATATTGTTTAGCATGAGTCCATAAAACAATATCACGAAATTTTTTTTCTAAAATTTTTTTTTTCGAAATTTTTTTTTTTCAAATTTTTTTTTTCAATTTTTTTTTATTTTTCGAATTTTTTTTTCCGGAAATTTTTTTTTTCCGAATTTTTTTTTCTCGGGAATATTTTTTTCGAATTTTTTTTTCGTGTAAGCTGTGATATTGTTTAGTATAACGTGTGATATTGTTTAGCATAACTTGTGATATTGTATTACAAAACAATATCAAGGAATTTTTTTTTTCAAAATTTTTTTTTTCGGAAATTTTTTTAAACAATCTTTTTTTTCGTGAAAGCTGTGATATTGTTTAGTATAACGTGTGATATTGTTTAGCATAACGTGTGATATTGTATTACAAAACAATATCACGATTTTTTTTTTCAAAAAGTTTTTTTTTTCTAGCTGTGATATTGTTTAGTATAACGTGTAATACTGTAAGCTGTGATATTATTTAATATAACGTGTGATATTATATCATGGACTCACGGACTCAAAAAGATAGGGTGGACTCATGTGATCCTAATTCTATATATTTTCGAAAAAAAAATTTGAAAAAAAAAATTTTCGAAACAAAAAAATTTTAGAAAAAAAATTTCGTGATATTGTTTTGTATAGTGCGTGATATTGTTTTATGGACTCATGCTAAACAATATCACACGTTATACTAAACAATATCACAGCTTTCACGAAAAAAAAATTGTTTAAAAAAATTTCCGAAAAAAAAAATTTCGTGATATTGTTTTGTAATATAATATCACAAGTTATGCTAAACAATATCACACGTTATACTAAACAATATCACAGCTTACACGGAAAAAAAAAAATTCGAAAAAAATATTCCCAAAAAAAAATTTTCGGGGAAAAAAATTTCTGAAAAAAAAAATTTCGAAAAAAAACAATTTTGAAAAAAAAAAATTTCGAAAAAAAACAATCTTGAAAAAAAAAAAATTTCGAAAAAAAAAATTTGAAAAAAAAATTTTTTGGAAAAAAAAATTTTTAAAAAAAATTTCGTGATATTGTTTTGTATAGTGCGTGATATTGTTTTATGGACTCATGCTAAACAATATCACACGTTATACTAAACAATATCACAGCTTTCACGAAAAAAAATTGTTTAAAAAAATTTCCGAAAAAAAAATTTCGTGATATTGTTTTGTAATACAATATCACAAGTTATGCTAAACAATATCACAGCTTACACGAAAAAAAAAATTCGAAAAAAATATTCCCGAAAAAAAAAATTTCGGAAAAAAAAAAATTTCGAAAAAAAAAAATTTTGAAAAAAAAAATTTGAAAAAAAAAAATTTTCGAAAAAAAAAAAATTTTTAAAAAAAATTTTGTGATATTGTTTTGTATAGTGCGTGATATTGTTTTATGGACTCATGGACTCAAATATTTAGGTGGACTCACCGGATCCTACCTATATATATATAGAAGAAGGATCAAGTGAGTCCATCCTTTTTCATTGAGTCCATAAGTCCTCTTTAGGACCTTTAAAAAGATAGGATGGAGGGTTGAGATTGAAAGGGAAAAAGGGAGGATTAGTGCTAAAATTAGGGATCAATCCTAATTAATCACTTTCTTCTTTTTCCACTCATTTCTCTCTCATCTCACAATTATCCTCCCCCTCATCTCTCTAAAAACCAAAAAAACTCAATTCCTCTAAAAAATCCAACAAAATTCAAAAACCAAATTTCCCATACACTAATTAATGCTTTCTCTTATAATTTCATTTACCTCTCATTTTTATTTCATTCTCAAACCAAATCAAAAATTTTATTTCCACATAAAATGAAAGCCACTTCATAAAAAGCTCCGTAAATCTTCATTCGGACTCCGATTAGGGCGAAATAAAAGCCCAAATTTATTATTTTTTTGAGCCCGTCGTAATGGTGATATTTTTATATACCATTGAGTTTTCAAAATACTCAGTATTGATCGATTGTGCTTGAAATATAAGGGTTAGTGTTTGTTTCTTATTAATTTTTGTTGAATTTTGTTGAAATCGTTGCTTAGGTATTTAAAATGGTTTGATAATTTTAAATATAATGATTTGTATGATTATTTTTTTGATGAATTATATCTAAATTTTTTAATTATTAATTGTAATTTTTTTATGAAGATGGAGATGATGATGATAAGTCGTTTGCGATATTGATTGATGATGAAGATGTTGATATGTCTTTGGTGTTATAGATTGATCGGTTGTGCTTGGAATATAATGGTTTGTGTTTGTTTCTTATTAATTTTTGTTGGATTTTGTTGAAATCGTTGCTTAGGTATTTAAAATGGCTTGATAATTTTAAATATAGTGATTTGTATGATTGTTTTTTTTGATGAATTATATCCATATTTTTTAATTATTAAGTGTAGTTTTTTTATGAAGATGGAGATGATGATGATGATGATGATGATGATGATAAGTCGTTGGCGATATTGATTGATGATGAAGATGTTGATATGTCTTTGGTGTTATAGATTGACGATGAAGATGTGAGATTTAGATTGATTGATTTAGATTGATGATTGTTGATGAATGTTATAACTTCAATTATATAGTGTGTAACTTTATTCTTGTAAGAGTGTAACTTCAAGTAGTGTGTAACTTCAGTTGTATATCATGTAACTTCAGTTTTGTAAGGGTGTAACTTTAGTACTTTACGAGTGTAACTTTAATCTTGTAAAGTCATTTTGTATATACAAGTTTGAATATTACTAATTTGAATGTTTGTAATTTTAGCACAAGTTATGTAACTTTAGTGCTTAATGAGTGTAACTTTAGTGCTTTATGAGTATAACTTTAATTTTTCACGAGTGTAACTTTAATCTTTTAGGGTCATTTTGTATATAAAATTTTTGAATTTTTGAATTTGAATTTTTGTAATTTTAGCACAAGTTTATGTAACTTTATTGATTTACGAGTGTAACTTTAGTGTTTTGCGAGTGTAACTTTTATCCTTGACGTGTGTAACTTTAGTCCTTTGGTCATTTTGTATATGAAAAATTTGAATTTGTATAACTTTATCACATGTCTATCTAATTTGAATTGTTGAAGGTGTAACTTTAATATGTGGCGTGTATAACTTTAACAAAGCAAGTGTGTAACTTTAGTTCGTTCCACCACCCTCGCCTCTTCATTCGGAATCCAATTAATTATATGAGTAAATTAATTAATTAAGTTCAATTAAAAATAGTGTAACTTCAAGTGGGCATGGTGTAATTTCAAGCAAATGAGATAATTTCAAGCAAATATGGTGTAACTTCCGAGTAATTAGCCGTACTCAAAATTTTGAAAACTCAATGGGATTCAAAAATATTACCATTGCGTCGCGCTCGAAAAAATAACAAATATAGGATTTTGTTTTGCCTTAATCGGAGTCTGTATGAAGATTTACGGAGTCTTTTACGAACCCGCTTTTATTTTACACGGGTATGAAATTTCGTTATAATATTTTGATAATTGAAGTATAGATTATGGTATATTAATTTAATAAATTAGTTGATAGGAAAGAGAAAGTAATTGATTAGAAAAATTGGTAATTGAAATTATGGGAGACAAAGCATTAATTGCATGTTGGGTGAGTGTTTTTTTTTTTTGTTTTAATCTCAACCATTCATCTTGTAAGATCAAATGGTAGAGATGTGGACTTATGGACTCAACCAAATTTGTGGACTCGTCAGAACCACCATCCCCAACCACCATCTCTGACGCCTGCCACCTCGACGCAACTCTGGCGCCGACAACCAAATCCTTCTGAACTCCACCCTGAAACTCCCCTCCCCTCTCCTATATTATTAATTTATCTTTCTCAGATCCCAACCATCAGCTAATGTCGGCCGGCAACGAAGCTCCGGCAACCACCGTTGTCAACACATTCCAAACCTTTTGTCCGTCATACAACGTTTGTACTATCACCGTGCGCCCTACATTAATTCCATCAATTAAGCCGACGATTGTGTGTGGTCCATATCTAACTAAATTTTTAAAAATTGGTGATTTTAATCCAGATCAATTACAAATGAAGTTGATTTTTGAAAATATAATCGTATTATTTGCCTAGTCGGGGACACTGGTCTCGTGGAGAGAAAAGGTGATGTCGCCGGAACTATTTGAGGTGGTCCATGTAGTTAGGGAGTCGTGTATGATGGTCGTTTGCAAGGAAAAGAGAAACGAGCAAGGAGAATAAGCAACGAGGAAGGTTCGTCGGAGTAAGTTGATGTGGGGTTGGTGGTGGTCGTGGGCATTGACGGAGATGTGGGGTTAGTGGTGGTGGTCTGGTGGTGTCGTATTACAGGAGGTAGTTAATGTGTCCCGTGGTTGTAAGACATGGCAGTATGGTGGCGGTGGTTGTTGCGGAGTGGTGGTGTTGGCGGCGGAGTGGTGGTGGGCGGTGGTACTTGGTAGATGGTGATTGGGTGGTAGATAAATAAAATAGCATACTAGGTACATTTTTTAATACATCTAGATACATTTGTTAATACCTCTAGATACAAATGTATCTAGCATAATTTGTACGGTTTGCACCGTAACTCATTTCGCACGGGATCTCGACCCTATCTATTATTATGAGTTCTTATGAGTCCTCCATTTTTTTGAGTCCCTAAGTCCTTTTCTAGGCTATTGGATGAAGCAATGTGGATGGTTGAGATAGAAGATTAAGAACACTTATCACTAATCAATTACCTAGAACTAGCCCGCAAAGGTGGAGTCTAGTAGTTAAAACTTGGGTGAAATTCTCAGGAAACCCAGGTTTAAGCCTCGCCAATAGCAAAATCTTGTGGATCATTCTTGGCCCGAGTTCATGCCTAATAGACTTCGAGTCTATTGCCCTCGGGTGGCTTACCTGATATTCATGGTTTGCAGGCTATCACGTACACCTAAGGGTTTACTTTGTGTGCACCAAAGGTAGCGGCTGTGGGTTCCCTCGTCACCAAGAAAAAAAAATTACCTATGAACTAATTAATTGTCTTTCTCTCTCTAGCTCCTAATTAATAACTTTGAGTTTCAGATATTTATGAGTGTAACGCTAATGTTGAACGAATTTTATGAGCATAACTACTGATGCGAATGGCGGGACAGTTAATAAACGACCACGCATCATAAAATTCAAGACAAGTTTATGAATAATTGAGTAGCTGTGAAAGAGCTTTTGGATCCCAAAATTCATGAAGTATGCATGATCCTAATTTAATTTTACGTAGAAAAAATAAGTTGACAACATAGATTACAATGCAAGGCAAATAATAAATTATCTTGAATTCCCGCAAAGGAGCTTCCACACGACAGACGCCGTGGGCTTCAATTCCGTTGCCCCTAGTTTTGCGTGCTTGCTCTTATTTGTCAACTCGTAACTTAATTATCCGTCTTATTTATTTTGGGCTTATTTGGACTGAATTTATTCGTGATTCCCGCTGAAATTTATTAGAATTTTTACCCCCCCTCTACACGCATCAACTACTAAGTGGATCGACTTCGACTTAACCACTTACTAGTTGTTTGTTGAGAATATAAATGTGTTTGATTGAGTGAGCCACTTAGGACCCAAAACAAACGTCCTGATGCTCAGCTCGAGCGGGCCGCTACTCAGCTTGTCTATTTGAGCTCGGATTGTAAAACGGACGTCATTTCCTCACCTGGACTTCTATTAGAGTGATTCAAAAGCCTATAACACTTGATTTTTTTGACGCCGTTCCATCTAGCATAGTTTCAGAGCCATAAAAGCAATTCTTTGTTTGGTTCTAAGCAATTTCCTCTTATAATGGCTCCCTTCTCGTCATCCTTGCCCAACAACTTGTGGGGATAGATTTTTGGGTCGTGGGGATGGTCTTTCATTGCCCTAAAACTTGCTTTATTGAGCTACGGCCTTTAGCCTTGGTCTCCTCTTCGATGCTTGGTTGTTGGATAGAATCAATTTAGCTCCGATTTACTCCGTTTAGGCAAGGTTAGTGCTCCTCTCCTACCAAGGACACCAATTCTCATAGAATATGCATAGTAGGAAGCTAAATATAAGAAACGACCCTAATAAACAGAGAAGAGGCTAGTTAGGGGACTAAATGTGCGTAAATACGAGTCACATCAAATATCCCCAAACCAAACCTTTGCTTGTCCCGAGTAAAGAGGTGACTAAAACTATGACCTTTATTTATACTAATCTAATAATATAGACGATGTGAGACAATTAGCGGGTCTCACTCCGCCCCTTCAACTCAAAACAAGACATCTATGAGGTAAGTTGCCTTCTTGCAAGGCAAGGTGGGGCTTGCCAAAACTTTGATGCACCCTACATTAAGTACATAAACAAATCAAAGGATGCATCTTTAAAAGAATAGCCACTTTCCTCATTTAAGTGGCAGAAATCAACTAAAAGGGAAGGAATTTAAGGGTACATATTCCATTATAGACATTAGTTCTCCAAGCCACTAAGTCCAAGAGGATACAACAAGTCACTTCCAAGTGGTGTCAAACTAGGCTACTTTTGTCCACAATAGCTAGATGCTTTCGTCAAGGGGGATCGGATGGGGTGGAAGGATATCCTTATGATGTTAGTGGCATATGACATGACAAATCTTGGATTCTCTACAAGTATAAAGGCCAAGGATCGTCCCAAGCTCAACAAGGTGGCATAACAAAATGGTTTTTGGGAATGAAGTGCTCAAGTCAATTAAACAAAAGTAGTGGATTTGACTAGCATTCCAAATTTGGCCCCAATTCAACTTTCGCATTTCACATTGCAAAACTTTAATATGGGGTTTGTCCCTCGCTTGCTAATGTCCTTTGCTTTCGCCAATCGCTTATTAGGCAACCGGTAAACCTCTAAACAATAGCTTTTTAGGGTGATAATCACTATGTCTTTGGGCAGTTGAATTCACAACCATGTGGGGGCCCAATTCAATGGATCCCTCACCAAAGCACATTGAAGTTGTACGCCTCCATCAAGTTTCTCGGCAATTTAATAATTCAAAACATTTGAGGTTTCTTTGGCAATTAACACGATTCCACATCACAAAACTTTTGAAATGAGAATTTCACACTTATTAATGAAAGGTATTTTTGGGTTGCCAAACCACCAAGTTAATCAAGGTCCCCTAGATAAGTGGATCAAGTCCATATCACATCATAAGGTTGGATGGGTGACTCACATGCAAACCCTTGACTAGACTTTAGACCATAGGACAAAAGATACTAGTATGACACAACCTAGGGCATCTTGAATGAATTCTAGCAAACAAAGTCTCAAGGAGAAAAATAATCTATAAGGGCCTTATATACACTTGTGAAGCTTCCCAATTAGGCATTTTCACAAAATTTTCTAACATGCAAACTACATGCCATGATGCAACTAACATATATACAAATCTAATGCATATGCTTCTATCAACTAGTATGCCATATAAACTAAATGCAAGCTCCTAACAATATATAGGCACGAAAAACCGCAACACAAAACTCTACAACATCCTCATACACATATAGCCCACCCTCCTTATAAATAAAAAGAAATGGAAGGGAGAAAGGATTAGAACAATTATACCATGCGGCCTTCTTATTCCCTTAGGATATGTTTCAAATGGAGTGGCGTACCTATATGAGAAGAGAATAATACACACAAGTATGTACAATTCTACACTACTAAATGAAAGAACATGTTTTCGGCTTTTGAAATATTTCAATTCTTAGGGATTTTGTTTTTATGAAATTAAAAGCATAGTTTTTTGAGATTTTTCAAGATTTTTCAAATTTTTATAAGTTTTTAGAATATAAATTCTCACCCCCACTTTATTTTGGACATTATCCTCAATGTACAAGGTGGGAGTAGTAATGAAAATGCAATGCATGAAATGAATGAATGCATGATCTATATAATTGGAACTATATGTCATATGTCACAAATGATGCAATTAAGCTAAATTAAGCTAAAGTGATGCAAGTTTTCTATTAGTTGGAAAGCTAATTTAAAGCTTAGGTTACTTATGATCAAACCTCCCCAAACCGATTTAAACACTATTTCTAGTGTTGGAGAAATGAGGTTTGGTCATGAGTGACCATGCATGAATGCATGAACTAAATGATACGAACTACATTAGGTATATGACATATATATATATATATATATTACAATGCAAGCTATGCTATGAACTATATAATGCAAGTGTGATATGGAATATAATACAAATGCAAGATGTCACTCATGGTTAAACCTCCCCAAACCGCTCAAAACATCATCCAAAGTACCAAAGACGGAGGTTTAATCATGAGGTAACTAAATGAATGCAAGCTAAATGTAAATGTATATAACTAAATGCATGTATAAATGCAATACAAACTAAAAGGATAGGATATCGTACAAATAGTGGTTTGAGGGAGGACTCCACCAAACTCATTTCATGTTGCCATGTTTATTGATGTTGTCCATGTTGCTCAATGCTCTCAATAACTGGTCAAAGACTTTTGAATGGGCTTCAAATAAGCTCAAATAGAAGATCGGTAATGTCAAAACGTATGATAGGCTTTGTCGCAAACCTAATCAAAGATAAATTTCCCTAGACACAAATGAATGTAGTACAAGGAGTCAAACACAAGGAGAAGGGAATTGCGTTATGAAGTGCTATGAATAGAATTCTATCAAGGTTGATTACGATTGGTTGTTTGTTTGGTTTGATAACTTGTAAATAAAATGATGTTAATACATATATGATAAAAGAGTCTAGGGGAGTCGGGTCACACATGCAATTGTATATAGATGTTCATGTTAAACTCGGAATAAATAAAATTGTTAATTGTTTAGGTCTTATGACAACCACCTCTCGGCCTTATTGTCAACCATAGGTCGGGTCCTAGAGAACTCTCGTTATGACTAGGTCGTGCTACTAACACATCCTTAGTCTAATTAGATTCAGTGCCTCTCGACTTATAGAATTAATTAACAAACTTAATCAATGATTATGGCCACTAAACAAAGATTAATCAAAACTATGCAAACATGTGATAGAAACAATCTATCTATATCTATATAAAATAATAAAACAAGAACCACAACACACTCCTTTTTCCCGCCTACTTACTCACTCACTTGCCTACCATACCTCTTCACCAACCCTAATTATTTCCTTAATAGTGAGTGAAAAATATTCTTCAACCTGTCAAAAAATGAAAGATATTCTTCAACCCCACATAGATTATCTTTCTTCAAACCGTGGCCCATCTTTTCCTCAACACTGATTACAGAATTCCTCCCACCCTTTTTCATGAGTTCTATACTCAACATTTTCGATTTCTTTGCTAACGGAATTGAGAATGGTTATATCGGTAATGTGCTCAAACTTCTTCAATTAGTTTTTTCTTTCTTTGTCGTAGTTCTTATCATGATTTCATATGTGCAAATTACTAAGGATGAATTTCCATTATTAAGGAGCAACATTTTTGTGCATTATTTGTAACACCCCGGTTTATGAAGGAGCCTTAGGCAAGACATTCCCTAATAAACCGGACTGTTACCAACTCGGTTTCCCGAGGTAGTGAATAACAAATTAAACTCCAAGGCAAATTATATGAATACTTTAACTTAATTATAACAAAACTTCTTACATCAAATTACAAGAATTAACATGAAAAAAAGTGAAAGTCTTCTAAATAGTGATCTAGCTACTAAGTCTTCCGATCCAGTGCCTCACGCCCATCCAGCTCCCGTCCTATCTCTTAAACCTGTCAAGTCTGCTCGCTAATAATTGGGTCGTCACAGGTGTTCACGAATACACAAGGTCAACCACGAGGTTGAGTAGGGAAAACAATGAAACAACAAAATATGATATGTATGATGCATGCTCCTCCGTCACCTCCATCTCCATCTCAACTCACATCTCATAACTCATAACCCGGACGCCTGACCATACCGATCCCCTAGACTATATATATCGACCGTAGTCGATCCGCCCTCGCTTGTTGAGGACACCAGGGCAAGTCCTGCAGAACCCACCTGGGCCTTATCACAACATCACCATCACCACACCACGTCACCACAACATCCTCCATCTCCAATGCATATGAATGCTCAGCAGTAAACAATGCAATACAATATGTATACCAATGAATGAAATCATGTCAGGTACCAAATGTTGTGATAACACACTCAACACGAACCATTCAGTCGACCATATTATAGCGTAATCAACAACCACGAATCAAGTCACGTTCACAACTTGGTCATATGAAACACAAACAAGTCAACACAATTCAATAACACGATAAGAAGTCAAGTGTATTTCCCTACCTCCAAGTGCCAGCAAATCCAAGCTCACACAAGCAATCAATTATGAACCTTCACATATCCATCACCTACATAACATAATTATATATAATTACCACCTACTCAATCAAATAATCATGCACATAACCTAGACTCATCATAACTTAGTAGGAATATCAACTTAAAGAACAAACACGATTTTTCCTGATTTTCCAGCACATGACAGACTCGGAATAAAATACATAACTAATTCCAGAAAAATCAAATTGATACAAGGCCAATTGAATTGGAACCCCATGAGTCTTAGCTACAAATTATATCTAACGTGTTTTTCCCAAATTCCATACTTATCAAGGGTTTCCAGACTGATTTCCAAAAACTGACAGAAACCGTCGCATAAAAAGTATTGATTAATAAAACGAGTTTAAAACATTATTTTTCAGAAATTCCAAATCCTATTATCATCTAGACTATACAAAGATTATGTATGAAGAAGCCTCATAACTGAATCGACATAAAAATTAAGGATTCAAATCATTTTCCACAACCAAATCAGATTCGCGGACTTTTCAGCGACATGTTCATAAATAAATCACCTAGGACAAACCACAAAGAATTTGACTATGATATTTTATATGCATAAACTAGACATCAAATAAACAGGACTCTCTTTTCAAACTTTTCGAAAAAAACGACTTTAAAATAGTATAAACAATGGAATGAAATCGACTTACAAACAGGGAATCGAATTAGGTTGGAATCGATGAGCAATCTTCAATCAAATGCAAGGATCGTGTGTGTGTGTGTTGGTGTGCGTCGAAAAGAGGGAGGCGGGTGAGATGAGGGTTGTGTAGTGTTAGGGTAAAAATTAGGTTAAGAATTAGGTAAAAATATGATGTTGGGTGTTGGGTTAAACATGTTATTGGGTAAACTCCAATGGGTCGAGGGTAAATGGGTTAGCTCACATCTCGAATTCCATGTAAACCCGTCTCAATTAACTTACGAAACAACTCGATCTTACGATACAACGCGAGTCAAGTAAAATAACTTAACGTAATTATCGTCTAAACAATTACCCGACTTAAATAGTAAAATAAAATACGGAGTATTACAGTCTTCCCCCTTAAAATGAACTTCGTCCCGAAGTTCGCTCATCTATCAAACCTCCAAGCATCACCGTGGGTACCAAAACAGATTTTCTAGTATAAGAACTCAAGAACTAACTTAGGCCCATAAAACAAAATGTTACATTCTACCCTCCTAAAAAGAAAGTTACGTCCCGGAACTTACTTCATGCAAACATATCACCACGAATCATTCCATCATCCTACTACCGTTGTTCACCTCGACCTATTAGAGCACCATACCAGTAGTTTAACTACACGCTTCTCTTACACATCAACCAACTAACAGAAGTAAGAACACAACATAGAGAACTCATTTGCATGGGTACACCCAACGAAACATCAACTTAATCAAACCACAATCTATACACAAGTGCAACATAACATTAAGATTTTACAATCCTACCCAACTAAAAACATGGTTACGTCCTCGTAACCTCTTTTCAACTTTCATATACGTATGCAACAAAATCACTTCCAACAACATGTAACGAAAAAGAACACATGATAAGAGACTGCGCATTAACATTAAAGTCGAAAACAAGGTTTTATTATGGAATTAACTGATTGTCAACAAGTAACACTTATTACTTAGCTCATGCTTAACTTAAAAACACAACATCAAACTAAAAGAACAACAAGAAAGGAGCTAAAGGTTTACACGGTTTCATAACAGATCGATCATGGTGTTACTAGCTCTAACCTAACAATCCTAGGTCGTGCTTACTCGATTCTCGTGACTTCTATGTCATTCCCTTCCCGGTTCACCTCTTCCCCAAAGTCCGGTTTGGATGGTTCATCGTACTTTCGGCATCGTGGTACATTAGCATAAAATTCGTATCTCAGGTCGCCTGATATAAAGTCAAAGGTATGCTCGGGCGGGTAATTGGCCCCGCCGCAGTAATTGGGGGTCACGGCATAACCTCATGCAATGGGTGGACAACTCTCTCATATAGAAGTGTTTGCTGTCCCTTAGTATGCCAGAGTCAGGGATAGTATCAATAAGGGTATACGCTCTTAATCGAGTATTAGTTAAGTACTCGTGGTGCCCATTATGGCCATACTTGTCCATGGCAAAGACAAAGTTTCTCACAATGCTCATTGAAGTCGTTATCAAGTGACATGTAACAGTCTCGCAGGTGTACATTGTAGGGATCCATCCTACAGAGTTGAAAGCTAAACAAATTAGGACACAAGGGTGATACCGTAGAAGGTGTTAAGATACAGGATTCATTCACGTGGTTTAAGTGTGCGAAAGTTATATAACAAGTTTTCGTAGTAGTCATTGTAGTACCGGGTTTTGGTCAACTCAAGATTATCACAGTTCGCATTATCTACTAGAGAACAACAACCTTAGAAAGATCAACCATAAGGATATACATATACCAAAGATACAATTTTAACATTGACCCCACCAAATTCCTCTCTCAAGTCAAAACTATTACTAATTCCGAACAATTGATCCATATGCGCATTCATTCCGCCCTACCACTAACAATCACCAGGAGTATTAAAACATGCTGCACATACGCACTACTTAAACACTTTGAAACCACAGAAAACATAACAAGTAATCAAAACCATTTGACTCATCAGCTATGCAACACGAATTAGTCAGTTTGCATGATGTAAATTCAAAACATATTTCCCAATAAAAGTAACAACATATGATCCATGACAACAACAACATTACTTCCATATCACACATGTGTTTAACATTTTAGCAACCTTATCGTTCAATTGTGTCCAGCAACGTAGTATAACTCATTTTTAGCAAAACAAAAGATATCGCATAATTAGCTTAAACATACACATTTGCCTTCATATACTTTGTAGAACATTATCTATGATAAAAGATTAGCAACTTGAACAACTTCTCTGATTTGCACAATTTGAATAATTAGGCAACTCGTAGGCTCAACTAATTGTATCTATAACGACTATCATTTAAACCAACGCATATCATGTGAATCATAAAAGGGTTATCCCATCATAATTAGCCAACATAGCTGACGTAAGAAAATTTTCGTTAAAATAATCACCTTAGCATTTCGTGACAATACAACTATGAACATATCCAATAAGGAACAACGACACTATTTTATTATCATATCATAAGTTTAGGTTCAATCAATAAATTAATGCAATGAAAGTAATAAGTATAACTATAGGCACACAGACTCACATAAAAGACATTAGAACCCAGATGACATCGTACATGTGAACATTTAGACATACTCATTACTACCATCCATGTGTAAACATTTAAACATAATTATTATAAATATTCACGCGAGTATATTAGAACAGTCAAGTTAACATTTAACGCCACCAACTTTACCAAGATATGACAATATAGTTTTATATTTATATATATCCGACCACTATACAAGTATGATGAACACACCAGAGATATTACAACATGCCAAACATATATAAAATATGCAACAACTGGACTCGTATAAAATATTTCACCCTCGATTAAGGATCAGATTAAGCTATTCAATTTCACTCATACTATCATGCCAACAATGTTATAAACTAAACTTTAATTTTTTTATCACTTGTTAAGATACATAACCAATGAATATGTGTGCTACTATCATCATATAAGGACACTATAATTTCACATTAATAAGGCTCATGAAATAATCGAACAACTGTATGAAAACTCAACATAGAATTCACATTTTAAAAGTTATGATTCACGTGGTAACTTCCAAAAATCACGAATAAATAACCGTTCAACGAAAACTTGAGTTATATTACATTTTTATAACATACAGAGAGTTAATAATTCGTGAGAAAAAGAATGAGGTCCAAAGCTCAAGAATTCAATTTTTAAAGGATTTTACAACTCAGTTGGTCCAAACAAGTATGTGACAGCAATTGGTCCGAAACTTGGGTCAATTTGCAAAACTTACCATTTAATATAGAGACATCAAGAATTTTCGTGGCTTATCAATTTGAAAACATATGCGAATCTTCTGATCGATGGAGTTGGAATTATGCAAAAATTATTAATACAATTTAAATGAGGATTTTTACAAAATCGTTGGTCAAAACATCACTGCACAGGAACTTCCTGACCACAGCCCACTAAAATATTTATTACTCCTAATCCGTATATCCTATAAGCATGAAACCAACGCCAAATGAACATAACTCACGAGGCTATCTCTCAGAAAATTTTCATCCATAGGCGACAAACAGAAAACGAATGGCAGTAAGATCAATTAGAGAGTAAAATCAAACAAAACGTGTTTCAGCACTAGGTCATTCATTTACTATGTTCCAAGCTCTTACAACCACACTATCGATACTAACCCATCCTAACTTAAATCTCACACTTTGTACTTACGTAAACATCTATCCCATAGCATCCCTAAGCATCTCGATATACTCCTTACATCTAAATCACGATTGCTATGACTAGAAACATGCAATTCAATAGTGTTTCTCATTACTATCACAATACTATACTAGCATGGCTTCGGGATCACATAACCGCATATCACGAGACATAATAGCACTATCAACACGTCATTCGACATCCATCCAGATAAATATCATCAATTCGCAATTATTTTCACGCTCACGATTACCACAATCCAACAATTATCAACCTGAACACGAAAATTTTAATTCTCATCTCCACAACATCACATGATCACGCCATCATTCATACAAAATACTTACCGTAACGTTGTCCTGCAGCATGGTTAGAATATATGGGTCTCAAGGTGTACATCCACTCGATTATATCCAAGGTTTTCCTTCTAACTACCCCATTCACTCAATTTCTCTCGGGTTACCTGGTTCAAAACTGAGAGGGCAAAAGAGCACGCATTAAGGGCGCCTTCTTAACCGCACTGTGAGCTCCTAGCGATTTATTCCCAGGGGTTCATTTTATTTAGACACATCCTACGTTCATTAGGTTCATTGGTTTAGGCCTGAGGATCGTTCGCTCTGATACCACTTTGTAACACCCCGGTTTATGAAGGAGCCTTAGGCAAGACATTCCCTAATAAACCGGATCATACCAACTCGGTTTCCCGAGGTAGTGAATAACAAATTAAACTCCAAGGCAAATTATATGAATACTTTAACTTAATTATAACAAAACTTCTTACATCAAATTACAAGAATTAACATGAAAAAAAGTGAAAGTCTTCTAAATAGTGATCTAGCTACTAAGTCTTCCGATCCAGTGCCTCACGCCCATCCAGCTCCCGTCCTATCTCTTAAACCTGTCAAGTCTGCTCGCCAATAATTGGGTCGTCACAGGTGTTCACGAATACACAAGGTCAACCACGAGGTTGAGTAGGGAAAACAATGAAACAACAAAATATGATATGTATGATGCATGCTCCTCCGTCACCTCCATCTCCATCTCAACTCACATCTCATAACTCATAACCCGAACGCCCACCATACCGATCCCCTAGACTATATATATCGACCGTAGTCGATCCGCCACCGCACTGAGGACACCAGGGCAAGTCTGCGCAGAACCCGCCTGGGCCTTATCACAACATCACCATCACCACACCACGTCACCACAACATCCTCCATCTCCAATGCATATGAATGCTCAGCAGTAAACAATGTAATACAATATGTATACCAATGAATGAAATCATGTCAGGTACCAAATGTTGTGATAACACACTCAACACGAACCATTCAGTCGACCATATTATAGCGTAATCAACAACCACGAATCAAGTCACGTTCACAACTTGGTCATATGAAACACAAACAAGTCAACACAATTCAATAACACGATAAGAAGTCAAGTGTATTTCCCTACCTCCAAGTGCCGAAAATCGAAGCTCACACAAGCAATCAATTATGAACCTTCACATATCCATCACCTACATAACATAATTATATATAATTACCACCTACTCAATCAAATAATCATGCACATAACCTAGACTCATCATAACTTAGTAGGAATATCAACTTAAAGAACAAACACGATTTTTCCTGATTTTCCAGCACATGACAGACTCGGAATAAAATACATAACTAATTCCAGAAAAATCAAATTGATACAAGGCCAATTGAATTGGAACCCCATGAGTCTTAGCTACAAATTATATCTAACGTGTTCTTCCCAAATTCCATACTTATCAAGGGTTTCCAGACTGATTTCCAAAAACTGACAGAAACCGTCGCATAAAAAGTATTGATTCATAAAACGAGTTTAAAACATTATTTTTCAGAAATTCCAAATCCTATTATCATCTAGACTATACAAAGATTATGTATGAAGAAGCCTCATAACTGAATCGACATAAAAATTAAGGTTTCAAATCATTTTCCACAACCAAATCAGATTCGCGGACTTTTCAGCGACATGTTCATAAATAAATCACCTAGGACAAACCACAAAGAATTTGACTATGATATTTTATATGCATAAACTAGACATCAAATAAACAGGACTCTCTTTTCAAACTTTTCGAAAAAAACGACTTTAAAATAGTATAAACAATGGAATGAAATCGACTTACAAACAGGGAATCGAATTAGGTTGGAATCGATGAGCAATCTTCAATCAAATGCAAGGATCGTGTGTGTGTGTGTTGGTGTGCGTCGAAAAGAGGGAGGCGGGTGAGATGAGGGTTGTGTAGTGTTAGGGTAAAAATTAGGTTAAGAATTAGGTAAAAACATGATGTTGGGTGTTGGGTTAAACATGTTATTGGGTAAACTCCAATGGGTCGAGGGTAAATGGGTTAGCTCACATCTCGAATTCCATGTAAACCCGTCTCAATTAACTTACGAAACAACTCGATCTTACGATACAACGCGAGTCAAGTAAAATAACTTAACGTAATTATCGTCTAAACAATTACCCGACTTAAATAGTAAAATAAAATACGGAGTATTACATTATTCAATCATTATATATTGCACTATAGCTATGAATTTCTTCTTTTTATTTATTGGTTTAGGTTTTACTATATTGGTAGATGTCATCTCCAAATTATATCATTCAATCCTTCCAAAATCGTGCCCATGAATTGAATCAGGCTATCCTTCTCATCTCGCAGATTTAATTATACATTTTCATAGCATACTTTATTTTCATTTTCTATATATAATGCATATATTATTCGTTTATCGATCACACGAAAATTAAGTATTACACCGTCTTTTTTGTACCTTTTCATCTCCTCATGGACCCTACTAAGAATGCCCTAGATTTGAATTAGTATGATGTGAAAAGTTGAATTTACATGTACAAATTGATAATCTAAAACATTTGCTTGCATATCTTATATACATTTATATGGTTATCAACAAGGTTATACGTTAATATTTTCTGGGTTCTAACTCTAATTAAGAACCACGAAGCACAAAATCTCAAATTATAGAATATTAGCTAACTGAAGCCGAGTAGCTTGATTTTTTTATATTTTTTGTTCAGGTTGATTTTTCTGCACTTTCTTCATAATTGCTTTCATAGTTTCATATATAAGTGTTGGTTGTTGATGATAAACTTGGACTTTGAGGGTTTGGATTTCTTCTAGGCTTTTTTTAGGATTGTTTTTATAATGTTTTGGTGCTTATTTGATAAATTATGCGGCTGAATTATGTTATAGGGTATTGCCTGTTTTATATTATGCGGCCAAATTATGTTATAGAGTATTGTTTTATGTCACAATTACAAATTACTAATTATTATTGACGTTTGTAAGGAAATTTTTTTGTTGTCTTTTATGGCATATATTGACGTCTACTCAACCAGTAGGTAAAAATGCAAATAATTGATTTCATGAAGTTACCAAAGTTGTCCTACAATTTATACTGATAGTTTGAGTAAGAATATAGTATGCAACAACATAGTTTTAGACTCACCATTGTGCAGATGTTTATTATATTTGAGAAGCCATTACCTTTCCAAAATATGTAAATTATACCAACATATAACATTGTATAACCATTTACCTTTTTCAAGTTTGGGCTACCAGTTAATGTATTATACAACTGGTTGTATATACAACTTATTTAATGTAGTTGAGCTTCATTATAAAGTTATCGAGCTCTACTAACAAAATTATCGAGCTATGATACAAAGTTATTGAGCTTAACAGAATAATTATTAAGCTCAATAACTTTGTAAAATAGCTCAATAACTTGTAAAATAGCTCAACAACTTTGTGTAAGAGCTCAACAACTTTGAGGCGGTTGTATAATGCTACTATACAAATGGTTGTAAGATAGTATGCTGGGCGTTGGGTGTGGGTTGGGTCAATTCATGTCAATTCATTATCGAGTTTAATAGAATTTCGGTCAGTTGGAGTTTGGATCGTTACCGTGTCAACTATTATTAGGTTATTTAGGGACAATGAACCGTGTGCAATAATAAATATTCCGGTCGGTCATATTATTAATCGAGTCAATTCATTTGTGTTGGGTTAATTTTACTAGGTCTACGCTATATGTCATCTCAAATATTCGTGTAATTTATTTCATTTCGTTTGAGTGGCTCTTTTGATGTGTTTTTACAAAGAGTATCATCGAACGAATTTTAAATTTCTAACATAAGATCTAAACTACTATAATATCAAATATATAAATGATTTGTCTCATTCAATTGTTACCAGTTTTGTTCCTTTGTGAGAGCTTTTAATGAAAGATAACAAATGATTGAGATAGCTGAAATACTATGAAAATGGCAAATGAATTTATGTATCTAAATTGATAGTGTAAATGGCTAAATATGGTACTAGATACAAAGTTTCAGATTGTGGACTTATTTATTCCTAAAATCTTTTATACATACTCGTGCAACTTTGCACGGGTCTATACTAGTTAAACAATATTACATCAACCTAATTCAACATTTATAAATATTAATCATGCATGGCTTCCCTATTCCCTAGACAAATGAAACTACTCACTCATGATGGAAATAAAACTAATGTTGTATGAATTAGTAAACATGATTATAATGTAAATATAACTAAATGAAATATTATAAATTATGAATAAACTAAATATTGGTAACATATGAAATAAGTGAAATTGCTAAGATGCGCAATGTAAATAGAAATGTTAATGATAAACTAGTGATGATAACAACTTGATAATAAAATGGAATAACAAACTAATTGAAATGCTAATAACTAAAATGTAAATTATAAATTAACGATAATGGAAAATGCAATAACGTAATGAACTAGAATCGAAATTACCGAAACTAAGAACTTGGAACTTGAATGGAAGAACACAAATGAAAACCCAAATATAACTTGAATGGAAAGAGTGTATTATAAGAACCAAATGCTTAACAAAATATAAATTGTTTAACAAACCAAATGCTTAACCAAATGTAAACTAATGAAAACTAGAGACAATTTGTGCTTAAGGCTATATGAAAGGTGTAAGAGAGTGTAAAAAGATATTCCCTGATGACGGATTAAGGCCCCTATTTATAGTAAAATAGGGGTATAACGTAAAGATCATAGAACAAGGGTGCCCCGATCGGGGTCGTGTGAATCCGGCCATTTTGTGTTAATTCTTGACTAAATGCTCAAAGGGATCCAAATTTTGGGATTAATGCTCCTTAATACACCCGGTTAAATGCATACTTTGGCATCCTAAGCTTCCCAATTGACTTGGTCTTTGGACTTTCTTTTGGGCTTGACTTTCATTTCTTTGTTTTGATTTAACCCATTGTTCATTTCTTCATGACTCGGGATTCCTTTACTAGGTCTTCTCCAAAACGCCCTTCCTTTTGCATGTCTTGCTTGGTTTAGCCTCGGGACTTCTTTAGTGCTTGCACATATGACAGAAAAAAGCTATAAAAGCTACTTTTCCTACAAAATACGATTAAAAACAAGCAAAGACACTAGGACACGGACTTAGGTCACAAATACACTAATAAAAGTGTAATATTCAACAAAACCGAGCTAAAATAAGGGGTAAAATCCTATATAAAATGGACACATCAAACTCCCCCAAGCTAAACCCTTGCTTGTCCTCAAGCAAGCAAATATATCCCATCAATTGCATAATCCCAAAGCAAGCTAAAAGTATAATGATTCAAAACCCGAAACAACATGGGCATAAGGAATAATGCAAAAACATGGATGAGATTTACATGACGGCGTAGCATGAATGACTTCTAATGAACTTTTCGGCTCTTGCATGATCTTTTGACTTTGGACTCTCACGATTCACTCATCACCCATTTTATGTAAAAGGGTTTTTTATGTGAATAACACTCACCTATCCTCAACTCATGAGATTGTGCCCGCAATATAATATGGTAATCATTTCAAAACTACAAGTCAAAACATTCAAATGCAAGCATGTAAAAGAAGCCAAGGGTAAGAAGAAGGATAAAAGACATGGGTAAGAAAGGGGAACAAATAAATTATGGAAATGTGGAGCTTAAGTTAAGCTAGCAACTATCCAAAATGAACGGATGCTCAATCCTGAAACTAATCCCAATATTTCAATACAAACCATAAAAATACTCTCCAAAATTTATGAATAAAACATTATAGCTTCTTACATCAACTTCTTCTTCTTTTTTATTAATTCAATTCATGCTTTTTTTTTTTTTTTTTTTTTTTTTTTTCATTTCTCATTTCATGCTTTTTTCACATCTTTTTTTTTCTTGTCTTCCACCATTTTTTTTTCATTTCAATTCATAAATTTTTCCAATTTATTTTCTCTTTCACTTTTTTTTCCCTCCCTTTCACTTTTTTTTTTTCGAAAACCAAGAGCATTAAGACCAAGCTCACAATGACATTTAAAGATGAACCAAATCCCAAATAAGCACCCAAACATAACTAACACAGCTACTAGCTCAACAAGGTTGGGAATTTTATATGTAGCTAAGGTTAAATTTTGTGAAAGAGTTCAAAGAGGCAATTATAATCATGTGAATGACTCCAAAATGCAAACAACAAATGAATGCAATGCTTATAAAGAGATGAAATCAAGACCATACTTGTGCGTTATTTATGTAACACACACCATAAGGAGACCTACACTCACCTAAGTGAGACCGGAAATGGATGCACCGGCCTAGGAGCTCTATCGTACCAAATTGTAGCTTGCCAAAAGTCAAGATCAAGCATAATGGTTACATTTTCATCTTCCACCTACTATGTCAAGACATCCCCATGTAGCAATTATCCCATCAAATAAGAAAGAATCATTTGCATATAAGCTATCATTAGGATAAGCAAGAGGACATATATAAAACACATTTTCATGACAAAAGTAGGCTAAATGGTGCATTAGAAGCAAAAAGCAACACAATTCTCTCAAAATATTCAGATTTTTCTTAAATGCAAACTATACTACAACGCAATTGCAATCCCCCCCCCAACCCCAGCTAAACACAACATTGTCCTCAATGTGCTAACATATAATCCAACCAAAATAACCGTCAAAACGACTCAAAGCACATAAACAAGAAAGACAAGAGGTTATATTTGATGGGTTGCGAGAAATTAAACTAAAATGCAAAGGAAAGAACACTTACTAGACTAGCTAGCCTCCCCCCAAGCTAGTATTGTAACACCCACAAATTTTCTATTTTATCATTTATAAATTAATTAACCTTTCTATTGCTTTATTTATATTTTTCAAATTGCTCAATTTAATTAATTTTATTTTTAAGCCTAATTTCTATAAAATTATATTTTTAAGGCTTAATTTATATAAAAATACGTATTTTAGTCGGATAGTAATAATAACGATAATAATAATAATAGTTTTCCGTCTTAAGCTAAAATAGACTTGAGAAGTATTCCCATTTAGCATAAGACCGTTGCATTTCACTTTTGAACATAGATTAATTGTGGACCAACCAAAAATCGACAACACACATATCTACCTTTTTACACCTAACTTAAATAAATTTTTTATTTATTATGCTCTCACGCTCACAAAAGCAACTTGCCAATCCCACACTCCCTCCTCCTTACTATTTCGAACAAACCCAGCAACATCAACAACAATATTACACAGTAACAACAACACCATTAAATACACCCATCTTCAACCTCAGATTTCTCCCTCGTTTCTCAACCTTTTCCTTTGATTTTTACGCCATTAGCTTCCCCTCTCTGTCCTTCAACTTTTTAGGTAAGAAAGTTCCGTTTTTGTTGAGTTTTCGTCTCGACCTGTCTTAAAGGTGTTGCGTTTTTGGTAGCCAATTTCGTGTATTATGGTTGCTAGGTGAAGGATTCAAAGACCCGGAGGAAGACTCGAGCCTTGCGGACCGTTTATCTAAAGATTAAAGAGCTTTCAAGGTAACGGTATTAGGTTACTCGACAAATTAAAGCGTCGAAATCCCAGCTTATATGTCGTCTTTCATGCTCTTATGTGTTAAAGATTGGATCTTTATGTCTTTCTCACTTGAATGGTTGCCTTTCTACCCATCTTCAACCTCCGTTCTCCTCACCGAGTGAGGCTCATTTCTACCAAAGAAAGTCCACCCCATAAACTTTTGCAAAATGTGAATTTCAGGGTAGTGAATATATTGATGAGGGAAATGATCCCAATCAACAAAGGGGTAGTGAGAAATGGATTCCCATGTTATTTTGGGGTTGTAATATTCGGGTTATTCAATATGCAAGTTTTCATGTTTCAATTGAAATATTTCATCAAATTCCGCTAAATTCAATCTATAGTCATTATTGAACAACCGAAAACTTTTTTTTTTGGTGAAAGGTAAGAATTTCTTTAAGCACATAACAAACTAATACAATTTCCAAATACATAAGAAATCTCCTTGTTAAGGAAATTTCAATTCAACAAGCTAACACTACTCAACCAATCAGTATCTCGACTATCATACACATGAGTAAGTCTAGCCTTGAGTCTATTTTTAACTATCTCCCTGATCTGATGTACTAGAATTTCAGGTCTAAGCATGCTACCTTCAACACAAACACGATTCCTCTGCATCCATATAGAGTAAAATGCTGCCATAAAAGCACACATCACCACCTTCTGCTGGACACTAGACCTCTCATGATCCCAAATACCTGCAAACAATGTCCTAGCTGATAACACTACTTGAACATCATCATCAAGCACTCTGAGAATACGGTGGCTGTAAGGGCACTGCTGAAATAAATGCTCATGAATCTCACCCCAGTCCCACACAACAAACACTGATCATCCTGAGAAATCCCTAAGGTAAAAAGTTTAGCCTTTACCTGTAGAGCTTCTCTTGCAATCAACCATCCCACAAAACTATGTTTAGGAACATTCCAGTCACTCCAAACATATTTATCCCATTGAACTACCTGGAATTTATTTCTTAACAACTCATATCCACTATTGACTGTGTAACCCTGAGAATCAAGCAACCATTGACCATCCTGATAACCTGCAACCAGTTTATCTCTCACCATGCAGATTGATTTCCATCCCCAACTAATGTCACCAGTGGATGTATAATCAGACCAGGGTGTCCCTTTTAAGTAGACTTGATGAACCCATTTAAACCCACAGCTTATAAGGGTTACAATAGATCCACCAAACAAGCTTACCCATGGCAGCAATATTCCATGAGTAGCTATCCCTACTACCCAATCCACCCTCATTTTTGGGAGCACACACCTTGTCCCAGCTCACCAGAGGAACTCTCAACAAGTCACTTTTGCGATCCCAAAGATAACTTCTACAAATTGCATTCAACCTACTAAGAACACCCTTTGGAATGATAAAGATATTGACCCAATAATTGTATAGTGATGTTAACACCGAGTTAACAAGCACTAACCTGCCAGCATAAGAGTGTTTCTTTGAGCCAAAACTTCTGATCCTGATTATAAGCTTCTCCACTAGAATCTGTCCTTCTGCTTTTTTCATTCTCCCAGCCGTGATAGGGACTCCCAAATAAGAGAAAGGAAGCCTACCCTCAAAGAACCCAACCACCTGCAAGATGTCCTGCTTCACCCCATCATCTACTCCATTGAAGTAAGCACTAGTTTTGGAAGGACTCATGAGCAAGCCAGAGGCTTTAGATAATGTAGCAAAGGCCCTCAGCAACACCATTATAGAAGAAACATCCCCTTTACTAAATAATAACAAGTCATCTGCAAACATGAGATGAGATAACATGAGAGGAGCACATAAGGGATGATACTTGAACTTCATTGTGTCTGTAACATAAGTCAAAACCCTACTCAGATACTCCATTGCAATAGTAAAAAGAAGAGGAGACAAAGGATCTCCTTGTCTCAACCCCTTCTCTCCTTTGAAAAACCCAAAGATATCCCCATTAAGCACTAAAGAGTAGGTTGTTTTCACACACTCCGTCACCAGCCCAATTAACTGTCCAGGAAAGTTCAATGCTATCATCATCTCCTCCAAAAAACTCCAACTCACAGAATGATATGCTTTTTTTAGGTCAACCTTGAGTAAAAATCTAGGGGAGACAGACTTCCTATTATACATTCTAATAATATCCTGACAAATTAAAATATTTTCAACAATACTCCTTCCTTTTATAAACCCTCCTTGGTTATCACTGATAATATGAGGGAGCACCTCAGACAACCTCTTACACAATAATTTGGAGATGCACTTATATACTACATTACAACAAGAAATAAGTCTGAATTGGGTAACATTTTGTGGTATCTCACATTTAGGGATAAGTGTAATAAGGGTATGGTTTAGTTATTTGAGCAGTTTCCCATGTTGGAAAAATCCTTAATAGCAGCACACACAGTCCCTCCCACTATATCCCAAGAATCTCGAAAGAAGGCACTAGTGTATCCATCTGGCCCTGCAGCCTTATGGACTGGAATAGAGAACATAACTTCCTTGATTTCCTGATCAGTGACAGGGGACAACAATAAAAGTTGATGATCAAGGGTGCAACCCCTGCCTAACTGAACAACAGACTGACTGATAGCAATGACATCATCAGAGGACCCAAGTAGAGAGGTATAAAAATCCAGGAAAGCACTCTGGATTGTTGCAGGTTCATCACAAAGCCTACCTGCAGAATACTCAATTCTTAGCACCTTATTCCTTACTTGCCTGCCTTTAATTATACTAGGAAAATACTTAGTATTATTATCCCCCATATCAACCCATTTAGCTTTAGATTGTTGCAATAGAAAGTCATTGCAGGCTTTCTCCATCCATCTCACACTGCTAGAAGCTTCAAGTTCTTGTTGTATTAAATCAGGGTTAAAAGGATCACCCCTAATTTGAACCTGGATATACTCTAAGTTTATTCTTGCCCTAGCAGTATTATTCTCAATGTCATTAAAGTTGGCACTGTTGAGCTGTTTTAAAGGCCCCTTAAGAGCTTTCAATTTGCAGACCAACTGATACATTCTAGTGCCATAGCAATTCTTACTCCACACATCCTTAACACAGTCTTTAAAATCTTCTGCCTGGCTCCACAAATTAAAGTATTTAAAACTTCTTCTCTTCCTATCCCAATTCTTTTGTGTCTGCGCCACACAAGGAGTCTGATCAAAAGTGCCTTCAGTAAAGAAATGTGCATACACCTCACTATTATCATCTAGCCAGGCCTGGTTTACCAACACTCTATCCAACCTACTATACACCCGTGAAGAAATGTCTTGTTTGTTACTCCAAGTATACAAGGACGCCACAGCAGGACTATCAGTTATACCACAATCAGCTACATAAGCATTGAAATCATCCATTTCCTCAGGAGTACTATTACCACCTAATCTCTCAGAGGGCATTAAAACCGTGTTAAAGTCACCAAAAACCATCCAAGCTCCCTAATGCTTCTTCTAAACTCAGTTAAATTTGCCCACAATTCTTTCCTCTCACCCACATCATTCATAGCATTGACCATAATGAGGTGAAAGCAATACCCAAGTCTTCTATCAGTGATATGCAAATGTATAAATTGAGTATGGTAGGCTAAAATTTGGACCTTAAATAGGGCATGATTCCATAAGACCCGAATCCTCCCTCCTTTATGAATATGAGTATTAGTAGTAATACACCACTTAACACATAAATTAGTCCTAACAACATTTAGAGACAAAGGTTTCACCTTTGTCTCAAGGAGACCAAATAGCCCTTTCTGATGATGATGAAGAAACCATTTAATACTATTTTGTTTAGGTAGGCTATTCATTCCCCTAATATTCCAGAAACCAATATTATACATTACCCCCAGAGGGAGGTAATACACTACCAATTAAACCAATTCCTACTTTAGGTGTCACAGTATTGAGATTTTCCATAAAAGAATAATGACCAAGCTTACTCTGACCCTTATCCAGCAGCTCTTGCCTACTCAGCCGTATGATATTCCTTGCGGGAGTCTGAGCCATATGATATTTCCTATTCCTACTCCAAGAAACTTGAAATGAGTTAGGTTTCTCTACTGGCGTGACCAATTCCTCATGAGGGGTGACAGCAGGAGGAGTCACCGGTAAAGAAACAACCTTACTAGATGGCTTCACCTTTGGCCTCCACTCTTGTTTCTTCTCATTAACTTTGCCTGCTTGCGGGACAGGGGTAGTCTGAGGTTTCCTACACTTTTTGGTTTCATGACCAATTCCATTACATTTCTTACATAGAATCGGTTTCCATTCAAAATCTACCTTCAGACTAACCACCATCCCATCCTCATCAAGAATTTGACTTTCTCAGGTATAGCCTTCCCAAATGGCACTTCAACCATTACACGAGCAAACCTAAGCCTAGTCTTCTCCTCAGTCGCAGAATCACTTCTAATAAAGGTCTCCAACAACCCCGCAATTTTAGGTAAACATTTCCTCCAAAATTTAAGCGGCAGATTGTGAATCTTTACCCAGACAGGAACTTCCTTAACCTTTTCTTTCACCAGGTTAACATTAGCACTCCAAGAACGAACAATAAGAGGCTTATTGTCGAAAAGGAAATGCCCTTGCTTCAACACAAGATCTTTAGAAGCACTGGTGGTAAACCGAATAAGGAAAACCCCATTCGGAAGGAAAGAGACTTTGTCAATAGGATATTTAGCCTTCTTTTTAGATTTATGAAACTCAAAGGAACCCAAGAACTCAAGGGTGAGTTCGGGGAAGGTCTTATAATTTATGGTGTAACAAGCCTTCATATCAAGATTCTTAAACAAGGTTTTAACATTTTTCTCAATACCAATATTTTTCAAAGAAGCTTAATTGATAAATTTAGTAGCCTTTATACCTTTGGCTCTCAAGATAACCCAATTTCCCATTGTTTTTTTTTACTATTGAAGATGACTTGGGGAAATGTTGGATCTTGCCACACTGGTGTTTCTTGCATCTCGACATCCTCCGCAGCTCGGGATGACTCCGCACTACCTCTCCTTCTGTAACACCCCCATCTACCAAGGAGCCTTAACAAGACCTTCCCTAGCAGATAAGGGCGTTACCATCTTAGTTGCCTGAGGACAGTAATAATCAAATGCCGATAAAAGAACATTTATATTAAATTACAAGTGATTTAAACCAAACAAACGATACAAAAGATATAACTCGTGATAACTATAAACTAGGTAAAACTATCTCTGCCAAGACTCGTGGTAGACTCGCCCCTCCAAGCACCCAGCTATGATCCATACATCAACCTGCTAAGACTGACTTCTCACCATAGTGGATCACGGTAGACACAACACAAGAATACAACACAACAATACCATATAAGGTCAGTAGCTGAGGTAACAAGTACAAAAAGAAGACACAACGAATACAGTAATACACATACACCACCTTCTCCAACCAACCACACATATCTGACTTCCCGAAGGTCCAGTCCTGCCAGTGGGGGACCGCAGTCGTTCCCACCTAAGCCCCGCTCATCTAATCCGAGCGATAACCCATGCTCCTTAATGTGCACATCCCCTCTGTGGCGGGTTCCATAGAGGGCGAATCAAGGGCGTGAAGCCACTCCCGCAAGTGACTCCACTCAGCCGAGGACGCACCTCGAGAACCACAGACAAAACAATCACCTGACCAATCACAACCAATCCACAACACCAACCACAATACCAAAACCAACTACACAGTACAAACGACATGCTAGACAACCAACAATACTGAGTAGGAAAACCTACCTTAAACAACTCGCAGCAATTCCGCGCACGACCACAAGATAACAGGCAACCACCATAACCACCTATAACAACCAGCATAACCAACTATTACTACTACCACAACACAATTAAAATCAAGGAAGACGTTGATGATGATGACAACTTACCTATACAAATCAATCCGGCGTCAAGACCGCTACCCGACTCAAGCATCCCATCCCTATGGTGTAACCACTCTCAAAGGCCTCAAGGAGATGAACCATGGTGAAGGAGAAGTGAAATAACGGCATCTAGGTTTAGGAAGAAAGGTAGAGAAATGATTTGGATTTCACGATTTTACGATTTATAATCCTCTGTTGAACTCACGTTACTCGATCGAGTAACCCACTTACTCGATCGAGTGGCCTCTACTTGATCGTGTTCCCAAGCTACTCGATCGATTAGCCTCCGCTAGATCGAGTAATACGAACTCAAAGACTCCCAACGTCATAAGGTTTCACTCGTAAGGTTTCTGAAGGTCTAGATAAGTGTCTCACATTAGTCAACGTTGGTCAACGGGTCTCTAATAGGACGGGTATTACACCTTCTCTTTGTAGCACCTTTGGTAGTAGCTTTTTAAGTGCCATTTCTGAAAATTTAAGACAAAAATTCATCTTAAGACAAACAAAAAATCCATCCAAACAAGCATAATAGAACAAATTAGTGAACTAATTCATCCAATAAACGTTAATAGAACACAATTTAATCAATTTCTAGCATAATTAAGCACAAAATCAATTTTGCCCAATTTGAGTTAGGGTTTGAGAAAGTTGAGTGAATTGATTAAAATGGATGAAATCAAAGAGAAATGAGATGAATACTTACTTGGTGATGTTAATGGATGAATAAATCTTGAAATTTGATGAAGAAAATGGTGTTTGCAAGTGATTTTAGTGAAGAAAAATGAATAAATAATGAGAGAAAAGGAGTAAGAATACCGTCGGGCGTGTTCTTGAGCATATGAATGATGATTTTTTCTATCCCGTGTAAATGAAATAAGGCCCAAAAAATTACAATCCTACGACCCCGATTAGAGTTGACCAACTTTAGCCGTATTTTGACTTTTTCCTCCGTATTGATTTTATTCCGTCCCGTTTTTGAAAGATGCGTCCCCGAACGAGTTTTCTTGCATGCGGAAGCGTGAATATCCTCGTTGAGCTTTCTTTTATTCTCCATTCACCTATAAATCACAAAACAAAATACCGTCAAGTCTAGTAATTTTATTTCTAAATCTATGAAAACATTAAATTTGCGGAAAAATAAAAACAAAAACAAATAAAAGCTTCAGTTGCCTCCCAAGAAGCACTGGTTTAACGTCCCGCACGACGTAAGAAGCTTGAGTCGGTTTAAGCTTCCATAAGTAGAGGATAAACGGTCACTTCCTCTATCACTCCAACGATCATATTCTCATGGTAGACCTTCAAAAGATGGCCATTTACTTTGAATTTTTTGCCATTGGTGGTCATTACTTCAACGGAACCGAACTTGTTGACATTTGTGACGGTAAATGGACCGGACCACCGTTATCGTAACTTTCTCGGAAATAGCTTGTAGCGGGAATTGAAGAGCAACACCTTATCACTAACTTGAAATTCTTTCTTCAAAATCTTCTTGTTGTGCCATCTCTTTGTCTTTTCCCTATAAAGATGGGAGCTCTCATAAGCTTGTAAGCGGAATTCATCAATCTCATTTAGTTGCAACAACCGCTTTTCTACACTCAACTTTGCATCCATGTTAAGCTCCTTTATTGCCCAATAGGCCTTGTGTTCCATCTTAACGGGATGATGGCAAGCCTTTCCATAGACCAACCTATATGGTGACGTACCAATAGGTGTCTTATATGCGGTACGGTAGGCCCACAAGGTATCATCAAGCTTCATACTCCAATCCTTACTCGACTTGGCAACAACTTTCTCAAGAATGGAGTTTATCTCATGATTAGATACCTCAACTTGGAAACTAATTTGTGGATGGTTAGCCAAGCCTCTTCGATGAGAAACCCCATATTTTTCTAGTAATGCATCAAATTGTTTCTCTACAAAGTGAGTACCACGATCACTAATGAGCGCTCTTGGCACCCCAAATCTCGAAAATTTGACCTTATTAAATAAGTTGATCATGGCACGAACATCATTAGTGGGAGAAGCAATTGCTTCTACCCATTTAGAGACATAATCAACGGCAACCAAAATATACATATTCCCTTTTGATGAAGGAAACGGTCCTTGGTAATCAATACCCCACAAATCGAATACCTTTACTTCTAAGATACCATTTAAAGGCATCTCGTGCCTTCTTGAAGTAGAACCCGTCCTTTGGCAAGCATCGCATGCCATCACGAAATTTTTGGGATCTTGGAACATGGCAGGACAATAGAAGCCGGATTGAAACACCTTGGAAACGGTCTTGGATGGTCCATGATGACCACCATAAGGAGAAGAATGGCATCCTTCTAGCACCCCTTTCACATCTTATTGTGGGACACATCTCTGGAATAGTCCGTCGGAGCAATGTTTGAACAAGTACGGATCGTCCAAAAGGAAGAACTTGGCATCATGTAAGAACTTTTTTCTTTGTTGATATGAAAGGCCGGGTGGCAACTCCCTTCCAACTAGCTAGATAGTTAGCTATGCCGGCATACCGAGGAGTATTGGCTTCCAACATCATTAAGGCATCGTCGGTACAAGAATCATCAATAGGTATATCAATACCTCCATCATTAAACTTCAAACGGGATAGGTGATCAGCAACAACATTTTCGGCCCACTTCTTGTCGTTAATTTCAAGATCAAATTCTTGGAAAAGTAAGATCCATATAATCAACCTTGGCTTGGCCTCTTTCTTGGTTAGGAGATGCTTTAGTGCAGCATGATCAGTATGAACAATCACTTTGGAACCAATCAAGCAAGAGCGGAATTTGTCTAAAGCATAGACAATGACAAGTAGCTCTTTCTCCGTAGTGGCGTAATTGATTTGAGCCGCATCCCAGGTTTTGCTAGCATAGTAGATAACATGAAGAACCTTGTCCTTTCTTTGTCCTAGCACGGCACCGACCGCATAATCACTTGCATCACACATGAGCTCGAACGGCAAGTTCCAATCCGGTGATTAGATGATAGGTGCGGAGATCAAAGCCTTCTTGATCCTATTAAAAGACTCAAGACAATCATTAGTAAAAACAAATGGTGCATCTTTTAAAACAAGCTCCGTAAGGGGTTTATAAATCTTAGAAAAACCCTTGATAAAACGGCGGTAGAATCCCGCATGGCCTAAGAAACTCCTTGCACTCTTGACATTTACCAGTGGGGGTATTTGTTCAATAACTTGGACCTTAGCATGGTCTACATAAATTCCTCTTTCCGAGACAATATGACCAAGTACCACTCCCTCATTTACCATGAAGTAGCACTTTTCCCAATTCAACACCAAGTCAACTTCTTCACAACGCTTCAAAACATTAGACAAGTTAGCCAAGCATGCATCAAATGAAGAACCATAGACACTAAAATCATCCATAAACACCTTCATGATAAATTCGATCGATAAAGTCGGAAACGATGCTTATCATGCAACGTTGGAAAGTGGCGGGGGCATTACAAAGACCAAAAGGCATTCTACGGTAAGCAAAGGTACCATAGGGACTTGTAAATGTGGTCTTCTCTTGGTCATCCGGGTGAATGGGTATTTGAAAGAACCCGGAATAACCATCCAAGTAACAAAAATATTTGTGACATGCCAACCTTTCCAACATTTGGTCAATAAAAGGTAATGGGTAGTGGTCTTTCTTTGTTGCCAAATTTAGCCTCCTATAGTCAATACACATTCGCCATCCCGTCACAATTCTAGTCGGAATGAGTTCATTTTTATCATATTTGACTACGGTGGTTCCTCCTTTCTTAGGAACCACTTGGACCGGACTAACCCACTTTGAGTCGGAAGTTGCATAAATAATTCCGGCATCTAACAATTTAATGACTTCTTTTTTTTTACCACTTCTTGCATGTTAGGATTTAGTCATCTTTGACCTTGGACACATGGTTTATGGCGTTCCTCAAGATGGATTCTATGCATCCAAAATTCGGGGCTTATGCCCTTTAAATCATCAAGTTTATAACCAATGCCATTCTTGGGAGATTTTAAAACATGAAGCAATAAAGACAATTGACTCTCACTCAAATTAGCACTAACAATTACCTCACACATCCCCTCATTATCTAGAAAAGCATATTTCTAATTAGAGGGGAGGGGTTTAAGTTCGGGATTTTGTACCTCAAGGTCTTGAGGTGGAGAAACCAAACCTACAAATTACGATCTTTCCTCCAATGATAGCTCTTCTCCATCAAATTTTAGCTCCAAAACATCTATCTCCTCATTTCTAATCTCATCATCACCTGTAAATGATTCCAATAGCAAGAGTGCTTCCAAAGAATCTTTAGCCAAAGATCGAGGTATAGAGTCTTCTATGATAATATCAACAATATCCAAAACGTCAATAGAATAACAAGACTCTTCTATTATTGGACTCTTCATGGCATTATTTAAGTTCTATGTGACCTTATCTTCACCCACTTCCAAAGTTAACTTACCATTCTTGAAATTAATTACCGCACCCATGGTATGTAGAAATGGTCTTCCCAAAATGATTGGGATTTGGGCATCTTCGGACATGTTAAGAACAATAAAATCAACCAGAATGAAAAACTTAGCAACTTTCACGGGAACATCCTCCAAAACTCCCAAAGGGCGTTTTATAGAACGATCCGCCATTTACAATGTGACACTAGTATATTTTAAGACTCCCATATTAAGCTTATCACAAATAGAGTAAGGCATTACACTCACACTAGCACCTAAATCACATAAAGCTTTATCAATCATATAGGTGCTAATTATGCATTGAATGGAAAAGCTATCGGGATCTTTTAACTTAGGAGGAGGCTTGTTTTGTAAAAGCGCACTACACTCGGCGGTTAATGCTATAGTTTCAACATCGTCAAAAGTCCTCGTCTTTGTTAAAATATCTTTCATGAATTTAGTGTAAGAAGGAATTTGAGTAGTTAATTCGGCAAAAGGAACGGTTACCTGAAGATTCTTCACAACTTCCATGAACTTACCGAATTGAGTATTCTTTTGATACTTTGCTAATCTATGAGGGAAAGGAACTTTGACTTTTTCCGGCACTTTTGCTTCATCATCTTTCTTGGGAGGAGCATCCTCCACATCTTCGACTTTCTCAACCATAATTGGTTCAACCACTTTCTTTAGACTATCCTCACCTTTCTTAGCTTTAGGAGGAACCTCCAACTCAACAAAAAACTCCTCATCTTCTTTGGGCATGGGTGGCTCATCATATTTTGTACCACCTCTCAAGGTAATAGCATTGATGGTATCATGTGGTTGCTCATCTCGAGGTGTTAATTGACCCGTTTTTCTTTGAGAGCTAGATGCGGCTAGTTGAGCCATTAGATGCTCTAGAATTTTGATTGCGGCATTGCAAGCTTGGTTACTCTTTTGCATTTGAGCCAACGATTCCGTTTGGGTCTTAGCCATGTGCATTACCAAGACTTCAAGTTTACTCCCCCCTTGGTTGTTTTGTTGGACATTTTGGGATGGTGGACCTTGGGTTTGTTGGAAATTTTATTGAGGTGGCCTTTGTTGTTGGTTTTGATTTTGATAGCCCGGTGGGTAATTGAACCTTTGTTGTGGTGGAACATAGGCATTTTGTTGAGGTTGAGGCACAAAAGTTTGTTGTGGTTGTGGATTAAGCACATTGTTGCTTTAGTAAGACAAGTTCGGGTGAAATTTTGTGATCGGGTTATAAGTATTTGAAAATGTACCCGGTGGAAATGAACTTTGTCTAAAACTTTGAAAAGAATTTACCTCTTCAATAGTAGTTTGTCATAGAGCGGTACAATGACCTGCGTCTCCGCAACCTTCACAAACAACAATTTGGCTTGTAGAGGACACGGAATTGAGTTTTTGAAGAGGGGAAACCGCATTTTGAGCCTCCAATTTTTCTTGGAGCAATAGGATTTGAGCTTTCAAAATGGTAGTGTCGGAAGCTTCCTCTTTATCTTTGATTGGTGCACTCTGGGAATTGAAATATTGGGCATCATGAATCGCCATGGATTCAATCGTGGCATGAGCAATATCCGTGTCAATTTGATCAAACCGCCCATTGTTGGCGGAATCAAGAATTCTTCAGGACTCGACACAACATCCATTTTAGAATGTTATAGCTAGGAACCAAGCATCCAACCCATGATGTGGGAATTGCCTTTGCAACTCCTTGTACTTTTCCCCCAAGCTTCATATAAGCTCTCAAGTGCTTGTTGACGAAATCCCGTGATTTGGCTCCTCAAAGTTTGAGTTTTCTCCGGTGGGAAATTTTTTTGATAGAAAGCAAGAGAAAAAGTTTCCCAATTGGTGATTCCCATGGCAGTGCGATCAAGGCTATTGATCCATAGTTTTGCCTTGTCTTTCAAAGAGAAAGGGAAAAGTATTTCCTTAATTTAGGCTTGAGTAACTCCCGTTTGCCGAATCATGGAGCAATAGTCATAAAAGTTTTGAACATGCAAATTGGGATCCTCCAAAGGACTTCCCCCAAATTGCTTCCTCTCCACAAGGCTAATAAAAGTCGGTTTGATCTCGAACTCAGGGGCGATAATTTGGGTAGTAGTGATACCGTCCGGAAGCATAGCCGCGGTGGGCTTGGAATAATCGGAAAGTTTCACCATCTTTTTGATTGGAGATGGTTGTGGTAGTGGAGATGATGAACTAGAAACTTCCTCCTCTTCAAAAGCTTGAAGATCGTCTAATTAAGATTTTCATGCACTTTTAATTTGCACGGGAGAAGCGGCTTCTTTAATTTCTTTCCAAAAACATCATATCTTCTACAAAAGGTTTTCTCGGGCTCGGAATCAGGTGAAAGCAATTCCCCAATGCGAGAAGACCTCGGAATAAGACAACAATCTCAAGAAATTTGTAAGCAATGGTCTCAAGGAACAAGTGTTCCTTAGGATAAAAGAAAACAAGATAGAAATCAACAATTCTAAACGCAATAAAACTGTGCTCCCCGGCAAAGGCGCCAAAATTTGATAGGCTTTGTCGCACACCTAATCAAAGATAAATTTCCCTAGACACAAATGAATGTAGTACAAGGGGCTGAACACAATGAGATGGGAATTGCGTTATGAAGTGCTATGAATAGAATTCTATCAAGGTCGATTACAATTGGTTGTTTGGTTAGTTTGATAACTTATAAATAAAATGATGTAAATATATATATATATATATATATGATAAAGAGTCTAGGGGAGTCGGGTCACACATACAATTGTATATAAATGTTCATGTTAAACTCGGAATAAATAACATTGTTAATTGTTTAGGTCTTATAACAACCACCTTTCGGCCTTATTGTCAGCCATAGGTCGGGTTCTAGAGAACTCTCGTTATGACTAGGTCATCCTACTAACACATGCTTAGTCTAATTCGATTCCATGCCTCTCGACTTATAGAATGAATTACCAAACTTAATCAATGATTATGGCCACTAAACAAAGATTAATCAAAACTATGCAAACATGTGATATAAACAATTAAACGATATGACATTAACCTAATTCAACATTTACAAATATTAATCATGCATGGCTTCCCTATTCCCTGGACAAATGAAACTACACACTCATGATGGAAATAAAACTAATGTTGTATGAATTAGTAAACATGATTATAATGTAAATATAACTAGATGAAATATTATAAATTACGAATAAACTAAATATTAGTATCATATGAAATAAGTAAAATTGATAAGATAAGTAATGTAAATAGAAATGCTAATGATAAACTAGTGATGATAACAACTTAATAATAAAATGGAATCACAAATTAATATGAATTGCTAATGACTAAAATATAAATTATAAAATAATAATAATGGAAAATGCAATAATGTAATGAACTAGAATCGAAATTACCGAAACTAAGAACTTGGAACTTGAATGGAAGAACACAAATGAAAACCCATATATAACTTGAATGGAAAGATTGTATTATAAGAACCAAATGCTTAACAAAATGTAAATTGTTTAACAAACCAAATGCTTAACCAAATGTAAACTAATGAAAACTAGAGAGAATTTGTGCTTAAGGCTATATGAAAGGTGTAAGAGAGTGTAAAAAGTTATACCCTAATGAAGGATTAAGGCCCCTATTTATAGTAAAATAGGGGCATAATGTAAAGATCATATAACAAGGGTGCCCCGATCGGGGACAGACCACCTCGATCAGGGTCGTGTGAATCCGGCGATTTTGTGTTAATTCTTGATTAAATGCTCAAAGGGATCCGTAGTTTAGGATTAATGCTCCTTAATACACCCGGTTAAATGCATAATTTGGCATCCTAAGCTTCCAATTGACTTGGTCTTTGGACTTCCTTTTGGGCTTGACTTTCATTTCTTTGTTTTGATTCAACCCATTGTTCATTTCTTCATGACTCGGGATTCCTTTACTCGGTCTTCTCCACAACGCCCTTCCTTTTGCATGTCTTGCTTGGTTTAGCCTCGTGACTTCTTTAGTGCTTGCACATATGACGGGAAAAAGCTATATAAGCTACTTTTCCTACAAAATTCGATAAAAAACAAGCAAATACACTAGAACAAGGAATTAGCTCACAAATACACTAATAAAAGTGTAATATTCAATCAAAACCGAGCTAAAATAAGGGGTAAGATCCTATATAAAATGGACACATCAACATAGTTTAGCCATCTTGGCTTGGATGGAACTTGCCAAATTAAACACCCTCCCATTTGTTTTGCCCTTGGCACTTGACTTCTTACAATGCTTCAAACCAACAAGCCCATGATTCTTGTTAACACAAGTTATGAAGTATTGCCCATATTCATCCGGAGGCTTCCACTCTCTCCCATCTAATTCAAATTCTATGATGACAGAGCTTTGATTCATCAATCCTTGAATAGTAAAAGGAGAGTTCACATTTCTTTGATGAGGGGATAGTTGAAGGATAAGATGTGGAGGAGTCAACTTCTCACCATTGAGATAATTCATGCTTTCATTTTCTTCTCACTTTCTTCTTGACCCTTCTTAGAACTTGAACCACTACCGAAGAAGAGAGCTTCTATTTCTTCCAAACTATGATCAAAGGTACCAATATCAACCTCCTCTTTCCAAGCTTTACCTTCACTCCTATAACTGTCAAGGGAACATACTTCCTCTACATGGTCATAAAAGGAAATTGTGGAGGAAGGTATTCCTCATCATCATCATAGATATCCCAAATTGGAGAAGCAAGGCTAGTGGGTGAGCTAGATACATGAGGCAATTTAGACATAATTGTTGTTTCAAAATTGGCCTTCAACTCATATTCACCATTGCTCCCCTCCCAAACTTCATCATGCTCCAATTCATCATACACTCTTGGTCCATAATCAATCAAGCACTCCCCATCCTCAAAAGTTACTTCTTTATATTCACATCCATCAAGAATGTTTGTAAAGTCGGATACAAGTTGGAATATGGGATGTTCAATGCTTATGAATTTGGTAGGTGGTGGGGGATTCATAAGAGTAGCTTTATAATTCCATCCAAATTCTTCTTCACCCTCATTATCTTCCTCTTCTTTTTCATTGAGCATTTGGGTGGCTTCCGTTTGGGCAATTTGATTTGCCAACTCCTCACTATTAATAACAATGTTTTTGAGAACATTGTCCCTAGCTTGGCTCTCTTCTAGTATTTGCATCAAGAAATTTTGTTGGTCTCTTAGTATTTAAAGAACCACACTTTGCATGTCAAAGGTATGCTCATTCTCTTGTTGCGGGTACATGGGAGATTGGTTGTATGGGTGTTGATTGTAGGATGACATTTGGCATTGATTGTAAAGTGGGTTTTGGGAGGGTGGTTTTTGTGGATATTGGATGTGGGGACTTTGGTAAGAAAATTTAGGATAGTGGTTAGGACTTTCATTGTATGAGTTGTAAGGTAGGTTTGTATTGACTTGCTCCTCAAACTCCCCATACCCATGGTAGTCATGCTTAAAATATCCACCACATACTCCATGTGCCAAGCCTTCGGTCATCATCATAGCTAAGGCAAAGATATAACTACAAACAAGGAAACTACAAGAAAACGGTAAAAATAACCTTGAGGAACAAGTTCCTCAAGGTTAAGGCACAATTAAAATAGACAAACAAACAACAACTTAATCACAAAACACTGTCCCCGGCAACGACGCCATTTTGATGTGAGCGAGTCGTTGTTCACTCAATCAAACACATTTATATTCTCAACAAAAAACTAGTAAGTGGTTAAGTCGAGGTCGATCCACGGGACGGTGTGTTTTCGGTCCTAAGTCTATCTATTCTAAGTTGTGCAAGTGTCACGATTATATGGATTTGAGGTTGTGTTCTAAACTACGACAAGGAAATGTAAACAAATGAAGAGCAAGGTAAGTAAATAGAAATGGAGATTTAAATAAATGATTAAAGACACTAGGGTGTCATGGGATCATAGGGGAATTATGGTAAGATAACATAAATGAGTCACATAGATGCAAGCAATTATTATTGTTGGAATCGAGTTAGCTTATGTCTTATAATTGCTAGGGAGACTTAGGTCTCGGAGCCGAGTTGATCAAAACTTTACAACACTTACATCGACTTGGTTCTCCCTATTCAACTATATTCATGGTCGAACAAGCGTTGAGTTAGCTTATATCTTACAAGTCTTGTTGAAAAGATAAGATAATCATGCTAGGTTGTCAATCAAGCATTTCATCAAACATAACATGTGCATAAGTTGAAAGTACAATAAGTAATCATTCATATGAACTCATTAAGCATAGATTTATCCCATAATTACTCCTCTAATCCCCCACTAAACCTAGCTAGAAAACTACTTACTACACATCATGATTATTATGCTAGCAATGGTGTCAAACATCACCACACAAATGAACATGATGATTAAGCAAGGCAATAAAACAAGCGATTAACAAGTAAAAAAAGAGGGATTAAGAAGGTTACCAACTTGGAAAGTAAAGATGAACATAAATAAAGAAGATTCCTTGAATAAAGATGGAGGCTTGTCACTTATTCTTCAAATACATACCCAAGAGATCCAAATGTAAATAACTTGAATTTAACAAAGGAAATTGGAAGAATAATAAAAGAAACCTTTGATTGATGACGGAGAGTTGTCAATTCCCAATACAAACCCAAGTATTCTTCAATTACAAAGCTAGATCTGAGATTGTTTGAGAAATAATTAAGGAAAGATTAAAGTGCAATTTGTGGAATGATTAAAGGCTAATTCTATTTTAATCTACTCCTAAGAAGGCTTAATCTAAACTAAAGAGACTTAGTATCCTCTAAATACAAGAGGAATATATAGTAAGTAAGCTTTAGGGTTAATTATGGGCTTAAATGAAGGCTAGGCCCACCAAACACGACTAACTCCTTGCAAGTCCCATGAGCAGGTCGTGCGTCCTGGAGCTGTGAAGAAACAGTCCTGGAGCTTAGGTCGAGCGTCCTGGGGGTAGCACGCATGAGCTAAGGTTAGGTATGCCTGTCCTGAGTATGGGGACGCCCGTCCTGATGTAGGGACCGACGCCCTAATGCTCAGCTCGAGCGGGCAGGTGCTCAGCTTGTCTATTTGAGCTCGGATTGTAAAACGGACGTCATTTCCTCATACGGACTCCTATTGGAGTGATTAAAGAGCCTAGACCATTTGATTTTTCGACTTTGTTTCATCTAGAGTAGTTTCAGAGCAAAACAAGTAATTCTTGGTTTGGTTCCAAGCAATTTCCTCTTGTAATGGATCCCATCTCGTCATCCTTGCCCAACAACTTGTGGGAATAGATTCTTGGGTCGTGGGGATTGTCCTTCATTGCCCTAAAACTTGCTTTATTGAGTTACGACTTTTAGCCTTGGACTCCCCTTCGATTCTTGGTCATTGGATGCAATCAATTTAGCTCCGATTTACTCCGTTTAGGCAAGGTTAGTGCTCCTCTACTACCAAGGACACCATTTCTCATAGAAAATGCATATAAGGAAGTTAAAGACAAGAAACGACCCTAATACACTAAAAAGCATAGGAAAGAGGCTAGTTAGCGTATTAAATATGCGTAAATATGAGTCATCTATTAAGTTTTAGTTATTGGAATGAACTTTTTGATTGGTGGGGCTCAATTTGATTTCTTGCCTTCTTCAAACTTTTTAGCAATTCCGTGTTTTACGACTATATGGAATGGATTTTTGAGCAAACTGGATTTGTCTTACTATTCTATAAGGTAACACGATTTTACCTATCCTATTACTCTTATTTTTGTCCGGGGTTATATGATTGAATGATAATTGTTATTGACATGCTCTAAGTTTTATGCTAAATTAATTAAGTGATAAATTAAGTGTATTATTGTATTTATTATTAATTATATACCTTTCTTTTCTTTGGTAAGTTGGTCGTATATGTGAGATGGTGTGTTCCGAAGTAATCAGTTATAGAGTTACAATACGGGAATTTGGGTATAGTGATTAGAAGTTGGGAAGAATCATAATTCTTGAAATTTGGCTAAGATTAACAAGGACGTGGGAGTTATTGGACATAGTGAGATTTGTCTTGGGAATTAATTATGATTTTTGGTTTCTCCAGGTTCTTTGAATGCATTTTACGCATAATAAGTTTAGCATAGTGTCGAGAAGTAAGTTGGCCGATGGTTTAAGAAGGATGGAGATTTGGCTGTTTGGTTTAGCATTGTATTTTTACTATCGTTTCCTTTAACCTCGAATCGTGGGTGAGTAGCTTGGACTTTATACTCTAAGTGTTGAGCATGATTTATTATTGGATCCTTTGACGATATTGATATTGAAATTGAGATTGGTTACTAGTACTGAGTTATGGGACTTGTGTGCCGAGTTATGTTTACGGTCCAGAGTGACCGTGGTTGTTGAGTTATATCTTATGAGTTTGAATCGATATTGAGATGGAAATATTGTTTAGCGGTTTTGTCCGCCAGTTCAGTCACCCCTTGTCCTGGTCTTTGGGTCGACGATAAGAATACGATACTTGGTTACTTTAGAGTATTATATTATAAGACAGAGTATTGAGTAAGACGGAGTAATGAGGTGAGACTTGGTTAATTATTGGGATAAGAGAGTGTATTATATTATAGAATTAGAACGGCGTTAGTATGAGGTTCAGATTAGTTTATGGAGAGTGTTTTTATTACTCCCTGTGTTTATTTTTTAATTTTTACGTGTGTATGTTTCCACGCCATGACCAAAATTACGCTGCTTATATTGAGGTATTATCTGTTACTCGGCTTTTCGGCTGACATGTTTTATCCCTTCTGAGCTACTCGTTATGGGGGGTAGTTCCATTATGTCTTCTGGTTTTATTTCAGGTTACTTCCGCTGCAGTTCAAAAGGATTTTATTTCAAGACAATATTTTATTTAAAACTTTGTAAAAGTTTCAGTTCATTTTATATGTTTTATTTTAAGAGACATTTTGTAATAAAAACTTTGTATATTAATTATAATATCCCTGTATTTTGCCCAGTTTTATATGTAAAGATTGTTTTTATTTTAGCCGAAAATCAGGGGTGTTGCACCCCTCGCTTTTCCAAGCCGACGAGACAACAACCACCTCCAGCACGACACCCCATCCACGACAGCAACAACACACAACAATAACCACCCTCGCCTCCTCCAATCACCAACAACAACCACTTACAATAAAACAAAAAAAACCCCCCCAGATATGTAAAGAAGAGAGGAGAAGAGAAGAAAAGAGTAAAGAACAGAAGAGGGTGTCGGGGAAGCGGCGGTTGGTGCCGGTGGTGAGGAAGACGAGAGGAGATGTAAAACCCCCATTTATCGTAGAGCCTTAACTAGGCCTTCCTAGATAAAAGGAGCTGTTACCATCTCGGATTGCCCGAGGTAATGAATAACAAAGTAAAACAAACCACAATACTTTAGATAAAATAAATGTTTAATGGTCTTATCACAAGTTCGCCAAAACAAATAACTGAATTAGTATTTAAATTACAAACTCGCAGCGGAAGTTTAAATAAGTGCATAATGTAAATAACAACTGTCTAAACTAAGTGAGCTAGACAATAGGTAGACTTGGCCATCCGTCCTCACGCATCCTATGCTCCTAAGTCAGCTAATCTCAAGTACCTGTTCTTTTAATATGCTCCCCAATTGACCGGAAATATTAATTGGTTCATAACAGGACGCCAACAATTAAAGTAGACATCAATTTTATTTGACATGACACAAACACACGTCAACCAAAAGGTCGAGTAGGTTAAATAATGTTGGGGTTGGTGTCCTTAACAGTTAGTGCAAGGACTTATAAACCTCTAAAAGGATCAAAGGGTATACTTTTGGTATTATTATCAGTTGATCCACGTTTATCAATAACGGTTGGCTTGCTAGATAAGTTTGACGTTATTGTTATACAGATGGCGGTGATCAACTGGTCCCTAAAAGTCACACCTATAGGATACGTTTGAGAGACGTGACAGTATGAAAATACAGTCATGTAGATGCCAATTTTGACTAACCAGTTAGTCTGAGTTATTTGACTAATATTTAGTCAAAATGTGATGTTGAGATATGTTATTTAATACGGATTAAATAATAATGGCTAAGGCGAATTAAGCAGTTAATTCGTAAATTAAATATAAACGATTATATTTAATTAATGTATATTGAATAAATTATACAATATCGTCTTTGTCGGACATGTATCAATACTTCAACTAACCCGTGTTATTAGTTGATGTTTTAATAGCCGATAACCGATGACGATTTATAATAAAAACCGCGTCATATACATTTTAGCGAGTGGGGTCGGTTCAATCGGATCACGAGTTAAATGAGGAGAAAGTGGAAAGCCCACTCCCTCCTCTCATGACCCGCGGACCGAGGCAACAAAAGGAGAGGCTCCCTCTCCTTTTGACCTAGCGATTTTCATTTACAGAAAAACTAGGGTTTTGGAGATTAAGTTTTCTCTGAAACCGAGATCTCACATCTCGAGAAAAACTCACATCAAGTTCTCCCAATATTGCAAGGCAATCGGAGAACACGTTCTAGCACAAGGGCATTTCTCGGACGGTCTTGGGTGCAACAATTAGGAGGGAATCTCTGTTGATTTACTTTCTTTACGCCGCACTACAAAGGACCCGAGGTTGATTCTTTATCTTTATCGTTTCATTATTGTATTTCGTTTATGACCATATTTCACATGTTAAATTTACGTTATAGTCCTAAATTTAAAGGGTCTTATACGGATATTACCCCACAAGTGGTATCAGAGCAAGGCCACGTAAATTTTTTTTGTGATTTTTCATAAATCGATTTGAAACGATTTTGTTTTTGTCATAAAAACCGTGCGGCAGCCTCTCGGCAGAATTTTTTTGTTTTGCACACTACTGCTTTTTGAAATTTTGTGTCTTGGGAACCGTGTCCGGTTTACACGGTTGCGGTTGTTGTTGTTTTGTCTCGAAAACCGTGCTTAGCTTCATGCATTACACGGCTGTTTTTGTTTCAATTTTCATATTGTTCTTTTGCATATTGTTATTTTATACGGAGATTATAAAAATATGTCATGTTTTGTCAATTGTTAAATTGATTTGATGCGGTTTTGATCAAAATTGAGGATGTTTTTGTTTCGTCAAATCTGTTTCACGAGGGTTTTAAGTTTTCCAGAAATTTTTGCACTCGATCGAGCATGTTCTTACTCGATTGAGAGGTTTTCTGTCATGTTTTTACTCGATCGAGTCCTAGCTGTACTCGATCGACCGCTTTTAAAACCCTGACTGCTCGATCGAGACCTCCTCGTACTCGATCGAACAGTGTTGCTAATAAAAGCACTCGATCGACCTCAAGTGTAGTCGATCGAGCACTTTCTGTTTGGCAATCCTCTCGATCGACTAGCAGTTCAGTCGATCGAGCTCTTTTATTCCTCGGTCGAGCACTTATGTCCCTGGATCGAGTGATTTTTGGTTTGGAAGCTTTGAAAATTTATTCTTTTGTTTTAAATTTTCTTTTGGCCTTAATATGTACTTTATACGGATATTGTACACTCGCTATGATTGTGAAACGATTCACACACGTACCATTAAGTTATTTTAAAGCGTATTTAAAGTAACGGACTGTATTAGATTAAAATTAAATTGATAGAAGCGGTTTTATCACATGAATTTTAATCATTAAAAGGTGGTTTGGATAAATTTCACATAATTACGGAATTATGTCACGAATGAATTTGTTTTTAGTTGATGCATTTTATTTATCGTTGATTATGAATGTTTTTGAATGCTTTTTATTACGTATTTATTTATTTATTTTGCAATCAGTTGTAACTTAGTGTGGCCTTAGTAGAACGTGTTACCGTAATGATGGAACACGGTCTTGGTTCTATTTTGAGATCTCGTATCTCCGTTTTGGATTTTTCACTTGTAATTTCAGTTTTAATTAGAATGTAAATAGGTTTATATTTGTAATTTTAAATTGTAATTTTTGAGAAGACCAAAGATGGAGACCGGATGCTCACTCCCGCTACATGGATCAAGATGGAACATCAAGACAAGCTTCTCGGGTCCAACGGTGGATTCCAAAGTTGTTTTATGTTCTTTTTATTAGGATAGGCCACACTAGGAATTTTTATTTACGTATTGCATTCATTTATTTATTTTTCGTAACGATAATATGCATCATATTCCGCCTAAAAACCAAACCACCTAATTATTGCATGAAAACTGACACATATAGAGGTCACGAGTTAGTTTTCTTTGACATTCGCATGTCACACGTTTTATTTAAGCCATCACCCAAATTAATTCATTCACGCAGACGCTAGTTATTCGTTCACTTAATATGAATTATAATTTAGTTGATGGGATCTTCCTCGTATAAACAAAAATTGAGAACGGTCTTTATAAGTCAAACTCCAATGAGTCCCTTCTTCGTCGGTAGGCATAATATGACCCCTTCTACGTCGGGTAAGTTGGAACCGATTGACCTATTTTATCTCAACACTATGGTCACTCGTACGATCCTGTGACTATGGTGGACTATAGATAGGATTTACGGAAATCTATCAACCAAGAGTTCTTCCGGAAGAATTAGCTAAACAGTTGGCTTATCAGTTTACAGAAATTGAGTCTTGGGATCACTTGTATCATTCTTGAGGGAGATCAATTATGCAAGTGCGAGAGTCTACACGTTAAAACGAATTTTTAATAGACTTAAATCACCTCGATGAGTTGCTTATTTCGTTTTTGTTTTTCTTTCTTTTTCAGTGTAGATCACGAACTTTTAAACTGCTAATATCAAATGGCTGGTTCTACTGATAACCCAATGCCAAGTGCCACATTGGACCGTGAGTCCTGGCTTCGGATCTTCATGAATCAGATGAATCAGTCTACTCGACTGAAGAATGATGGATCAAACTTCGCGGACTGGGAGGCTGTTGGAGCTGTGTCCTCCAGTTAGTGCGGATAACGTCATTGCACATACACTTGTACGGACAAGTGGGAGCTTGTTGGGGTTGGTGTCCTTAACAGTTAGTGCAAGGACTTATAAATCTCTAAAAGGATCAAAGGGTATACTTTGTATCATAATCAGTTGATCCACGTTTATCAATAACGGTTGGCTTGCTAGATAAGTTTGACGTTATTGTCATACAGATGGCGGTGATCAACTGGTCCCTAAAAGTCACACCTATAGGATACGTTTGAGTGATGTGACGGTATGAAAATACAGTCATGTAGATGCCAATTTTGACTAACCAGTTAGTCTGAGTTATTTGACTAATAATTAGTTAAAATGTGATGTTGAGATATTTTATTTAATACGGATTAAATAAAAATGGCTAAGGCGAATTAAGCAATTAATTTGTAAAATTGAATATAAGCGTTTTATATTTTATATATATTTTGTTTTTCATGTGGATTTGTACGACAAATTTTGAACACCACAAAGTGAACTGAACGAACATTATATTTTTCAGTCCTTAATTGCCCACATGAGCTGATAACTCTGGCAATTATTTTGTGACGTTGGTTGATGGTGGGTTCAACGAGCCATAAGTCAACAAAGTTGATGACCAATCACAGAGGCGATTTATACGGATATTTCGTAGGACACAATTGTGACAACGACGTGGAGTCCTAAATGTTTTATAACATTCGGTGCCCGGTCGTGGATAGGACCTCCATGGTGATCCTAAGAGTCGATTCTTTTGACTATCGACTGTCTCTTGAGACTAAGGCAGATTTTGGGTGACTTTGGTTTCTTTCTCACGGTCATCCGTAACAGGGGGCCAAGTAGATTGTTTCTGGGTCATTTCATGCTGTGCTTAGATCGGAAGGAGTTCGAGTTGAAGGAAATATTCAGCCTTTATCGGTACTCGATATTTCTCGGGGCCACTCGAGGAGTCAGAATCGAAATGCATGGCCATGCTCGGATACGGATTCGTTTTATCGCTTAAGTTACTCTCTAGTCGGGAAACCACTCTAGATCCGGATCGATTGTAAAATACGACCTTTGTGGATCCAGGATCCGGAAATTGTTTTACATTGAGTGGGAGAAATTTTAAATGAATATGAGAATCGGTTATCGCACATACACTTGTACGGACAAGTGGGAGTTTGTTGGAGCTGTGTCCTCCAGTTAGTGCGGATAACGTCATTGCACATACACTTGTACGGACAAGTGGGAGCTTGTTGGGGTTGGTGTCCTTAACAGTTAGTGCAAGGACTTATAAATCTCTAAAAGGATCAAAGGGTATACTTTGTATCATAATCAGTTGATCCACGTTTATCAATAACGGTTGGCTTGCTAGATAAGTTTGACGTTATTGTCATACAGATGGCGGTGATCAACTGGTCCCTAAAAGTCACACCTATAGGATACGTTTGAGTGATGTGACGGTATGAAAATACAGTCATGTAGATGCCAATTTTGACTAACCAGTTAGTCTGAGTTATTTGACTAATAATTAGTTAAAATGTGATGTTGAGATATTTTATTTAATACGGATTAAATAAAAATGGCTAAGGCGAATTAAGCAATTAATTTGTAAAATTGAATATAAGCGTTTTATATTTAATTAAATGTATATTGAATATAATTATACAATACTGTTTTGTCGGACATGTATTAATAATTCAACTAACCCGTATTATTAGTTGATGCCTTAATTTCCGATAACCGATAACAGTTTATAATGAAACCGCGTCATATACACTTAGCGAGTTATGGACCGGACCACGAGTTTAAGTGAAGAGAAAATGAAAAGCCCATTTGGGCTCCTCTCACTCGGTTTGGCCGAGGCTCCCATAGACAAAAGGGGAGTCTTCTCCTCTTGTCTAACCTAATTCATTTTGCTAAAATAATTAGGGTTTTGGGAATTGTGCCTCCTGAATCCCGGATCTCTCATCCAACACAAACTCACAAAACAATCCCCTCGATATTGCAAGGCAATTAGGGGATTCTCTCTAGCACAACCTTGTTATTTTCGTTTCATGACTATAAACTACATATAATTTTTGCGTTATAATCCTATAATTAAAGGGTATTATACGGATATTACCCTACAGAGGCGGCATTACGGAATGCTGCCGCTGCTGACGGGAAGCTCAAATATCTATTAGAGCCCATCCCGGCAAACCCAGGTCCCACGGCTAGAGCTGCTGAAATCACCAAGTTTAATGATTTCTGTATGGAAGCGGGTGCGATTAAAAACGTACTCATTTTTGCAATGGAACCCAATTTGCAGAAACGCTTCATAGCCCATGGTGCGAACAAGATTTTCACCACGCTCACCAAGGAATTCTCGAAAGCACCGAGAATCGTGACCTATGAGCATACCACTCGCTTCTTTGATGCGAGACTCCAGAAGGGCCAACCAATTAGCCCACACATTCTCAGCATGATTGAGAATGTCGAGAAGCTGGAAACCTTTGATTGTAAGATCAGCGAGAACATTGTGATCGACCGCATACTTCACTCACTCCACGATGGTTATTCGCAATTTAGAGCGAATTACTATATGAATGATTTGAAGAAAACTCCCCATGAACTGCACTCCCTCCTCGTACAGACCGAGAAGGACATGAAGTTCAGTGGGAGCATGAAACAGGATGTTCTCGTTGTGACAAACAAGGGAAAGGGTAAGGGCAAAGCTCGTGCAAACCTAGCGGAGGTAAGGCGAAGTTCAAGAAGTCGGGTTCGGGTAAGAGTGGACTGGTGAGTCGAGCACCTCATCAAGCGCGACAAAGAGCAAAACCGAAAACATGGAATGCCATCACTGCCACAAGACTGGGCATTGGAGGCGCACATGTCCTGTTTATCATGAGGACATAAAAGCGGTCGCGTTAAACCCGTTGGTATGTCTTCTTCTTCTACTTTTATTCATATGATTGAGATTAACCACGCAAGTTACGGAACTTGGGTACTTGATACTGGTTGTGGTTCTCATCTGTGTAATCATGTGCAGGGCCTCCGAAATCTCGAGCCTCTCGTAAAGGGTGAGGTTGACCTGCGTGTCGGGAATGGAGCAAGAGTGGCTGCCGTCTCGAGGGGAACATATGTGATCCAGCTTCCTAGCGGATTTGAGTTATCATTATATGATTGCTATTATGTACCCATCTTTGAAAAACATTATTTCAGTTTATGCACTTGACAAACTTGGTTTTTCATTTGTAATAGAGAATAATACTTGCATTTTCTCTTTACACGATATGATTTATGGCAAGGCGGTCTCCATGAACGGAATTTATGTTTTAGATCAGACCACCGAAATATTACATGTAATGAATAAAAAGTTAAAGGTTGGTGACAAAGATCGACGTATCTATGGCAACGCCGTATGGGACACATTAATGAGAAACGCGTAAAACAACTCATTAAACATGGAGCTATCTCGGCCTTTGATTTTCAATCATTTGGCACGTGTGAATCATGTCTCATCGGTAAGATGACTCGAATTTCCTTCAAAGGTGTTGGAATGCGCGCTGTCGACCTATTAGGACTCATACACACGGATGTATGTGGACCTATGTCAATCACCGCACGAGAAGGCTATAGGTATTTCATCACTTTCACGGATGATTTAAGTAGATATGGATATGTCTACTTAATGAAGCACAAAAGTGAATCCTTTGAGAAATTCAAGGAATACCGAAATAGGGTGCGAACCTATTAGGTAGGAAGATTAAAACACTGCGTTCGGATCGTGGTGGCGAGTATCTTTCTCACGAGTTTGATCAACACCTTAAAGACTGTGGGATTGCCTTACGATTAACTCCACCGGAACACCTCAATTGAATGGTGTGTCCGAACGGAGAAATCGAACACTACTTGATATGGTTCGATCCATGATGAGTCACACCGTGTTGCCTGACTCATTGTGGGGTTATGCTCTTTTGTCGGCCGCTCTAATACTTAACCGAAGTCCGTCTAAAGCTGTTGACAAGACTCCATATGAACTATGGAAGGGAACGGTCCCTAACTTGTCCTTTATACGGGTTTGGGGCTGCGAGGCTTATGTCAAGTGGAGACACGAAGATAAGCTCGGCCCGCGATCGGTCAAGACATACTTTATAGGTTATCCTAAAGGAACACTTGGTCATTACTTCTATTCGCCAACCGAACAACGTGTTTTTGTTGCGGCTAGTGCGACATTCTTAGAGAAGGAATTTCTCGAGAATGCAAAGAGTGATAGAACCTTCGACCTGTTGGAGATTCCAGAACCAAATACCGAGCAACTATTGGAGGAACCTATTCCTTCAATCCCTACTGCGTTAACACTCCCGAGGAACCTAGGAGGTCGGGAAGAGTCTCTATTCCTCCGGACAGATACATTGGTATGGTCGAGGAACATGACATAGATGACGTTCTACTCTTAACGAGTAGTGAACCCGCAACCTATAAAGGTGCCATAACTAGTTCTGACTCAAAGCTATGGCTTGAGGCCATGCAATCCGAGATGGACTCTATGTATGAGAACAACGTGTGGGATCTTGTTGACTTACCTGCTAAGGTTCGTCCCCTTCAATGCAAATGGCTTTACAAGATAAAGCATTCTGTGGAAGGTCAACAAGATATCTACAAAGCACGACTAGTTGCTAAAGGTTTCACCCAAGTGCCAGGTTTGCACTACGATGAAATTTTTGCACCCGTAGTCATGCTGCGTTCCATTCGGATCATCTTAGCGATCGCCGCTTTTCATGACTATGAAATTTGGCAAATGGATGTGAAAACCGCCTTCTTAAACGGCTATTTGGAGGAAGAGTTGTACATGGTACAACCCGAAGGTTTCATCGATCCACAACATCCTAAGAAAGTATGCAAACTTAAGCGTTCCATTTATGGACTTAAGCAAGCATCTCGGAGTTGGAATCATCGCTTCGACCAAGTGATTAAAGAAAATGGATTTACTCGATCGGTCGAGGAACCATGTTTATATATCAAGTCGAGTGGGAGCAAGATTGTTTTCCTAATATTGTATGTTGACGACATACTCCTGATTGGGAATGACATACCTCTCTTAACTTCGGTGAAAGTATGGTTGAAAAACCATTTCCAGATGAAAGATCTGGGAGAGGCGCAAAGAATTCTAGGCATCCGTATCTATCGAGATAGATCACGACGGATGTTATCTCTCGATCAGAGTCTTATATAGACAAAGTCCTAGAGAGATTCAAAGATGACTAACTCAAGAAGGGGTTTCTTCCTATGGCTCCAGGGGTGCATTTGAGCAAGTCTCAGGCACCAGAGACACCGGAAGAGAAAGAGCGCATGACACGGATTCCTTATGCTTCGGCTATAGGATCAATCATGTATGCCATGATATGCACACGTCCGGACGTGGCATATGCATTGAGTATGACAAGTCGATTCCAACAAAGATCCGGTGAATCACATTGTCTGGCTGTCAAGAACATTCTTAAGTACCTACGGAGGACTAAAGATTGGGCATTGACTTATGGAGGCGATCAAAAGCTATGCGCAACCGTTCGCAGATGCTAGCTTCCAAACGGATCGTGATGACTCGAAATCTCGATGCGGATTCGTTTTTACTCTTAATGGTGCTGCAGATCACCGGAAGAGTTCGAAACAAACTGTTACAAGCAGATTCTATGACTGAGTCCGAGTACTATGCCGCGTCTGAAGCTACAAAGGAAGCGATATGGATGCGTCAATTCTTACATGGACTATCTGTAGTGCCTAGTTCGAATGACCCGATCACCATCTATTGCGACAATAGTGGTGCCATCTTCCAAGCTAAGGAGCCTAAGTCTAGCAACAAGTCTAGACATGTACAACGGAAAGCTCATCTAATCCGGGATTACGTGGAGCAAAAGGAAGTAGTGATAGAAAAGATTGCTACAGATGATAACATAGCAGATCCTCTCACTAAACCATTACGACAAGATAAGCATGAAGGGCATGTTAATTCCATGGGAATTAAACGTGTTCCTAAGTTGTAGTACTCTTTTATGGATTAAATTCATTCGCTTTTGTACTCTATACAACATCATCGTTTTGATATTTTATATATATTTTGTTTTTCATGTGGATTTGTACGACAAATTTTGAACACCACAAAGTGAATCGAACGAACATTATATTTTTTTCAGGTCCTTAATTGCCCACATGAGTGATAACTCGCAATTATTTTGTGACGTTGGTTGATGGTGGGTTCAACGAGCCATAAGTCAACCGGTTGACTGACCAATCACAGAGGCGATTTATACGGATATTTCGTAGGACACAATTATGACATCGACGTGGAGTCCTAAATGTTTTATAACATTCGGTGCCCGGTCGTGGATAGGACTTCCATGGTGATCCTAAGAGTCGATTCTTTTGACTATCGACTGTCTCTTGAGACTAAGGCAGATTTTGGGTGACTTTGGTTTCTTTCTCACGGTCATCCGTCCGTCAGGGGGCTAAGTAGATTTTTTTCTGGTCATTTCATGTTGTGCTTAGATCGGAAGGAGTCGAGTTGAAGGAAATATTCAGCCTTTATCGTACTCGATATTTCTCGGGGCCACTCGAGGAGTCAGAATCGAAATGCATGGCCATGCTCGGATACGGATTCGTTTTATCAGTTAAGTTACTCTCTAGTCGGGGAAACCACTCTAGATACAGATCGATTGTAAAATACGACCTTTGCGGATCCGGATCTGCAAATTGTTTTACATTGAGTGGGAGAAATTTTAAATGAATATGAGAATCGGTTATCGCACATACACTTGTACGGACACGTGGGAGTTTGTTGGAGCTTGTGTCCTCCAGTTAGTGCGGATAACGTCATTGCACATACACTTGTACGGACAAGTGGGAGCTTGTTGGGGTTGGTGTCCTTAACAGTTAGTGCAAGGACTTATAAACCTCTAAAAGGATCAAAGGGTATACTTTTGGTATTATTATCAGTTGATCCACGTTTATCAATAACGGTTGGCTTGCTAGATAAGTTTGACGTTATTGTCATACAGATGGCGGTGATCAACTGGTCCCTAAAAGTCACACCTATAGGATACGTTTGAGAGACGTGACAAAGATGAAAATACGTCATGTAGATGCCAATTTTGACTAACCAGATTAGTTCGAGTTATTTGACTAATATTTAGTCAAAATGTGATGTTGAGATATGTTATTTAATACGGATTAAATAATAATGGCTAAGGCGAATTAAGCAGTTAATTTGTAAATTAAATATAAACGATTATATTTAATTAATGTATATTGAATAAATTATACAATATCCTCTTTGTCGGACATGTATCAATACTTCAACTAACCCGTGTTATTAGTTGATGTTTTAATAGCCGATAACCGATGACGATTTATAATAAAAACCGCGTCATATACATTTTAGAGAGTGGGGTCGGTTCAATCGGATCACGAGTTAAATGAGGAGAAAGTGGAAAGCCCACTCCCTCCTCTCATGACCCGCGGACCGAGGCAACAAATGGAGAGGCTCCCTCTCCTTTTGACCTAGCGATTTTCATTTACAGAAAAACTAGGGTTTTGGAGATTAAGTTTTCTCTGAAACCGAGATCTCACATCTCGAGAAAAACTCACATCAAGTTCTCCCAATATTGCAAGGCAATCGGAGAACACGTTCTAGCACAAGGGCATTTCTCGGACGGTCTTGGGTGCAACAATTAGGAGGAATCTCTGTTGATTTACTTTCTTTACGCCACACTACAAAGGACCCGAGGTTGATTCTTTATCTTTATCGTTTCATTATTGTATTTCGTTTATGACCATATTTCACATGTTAAATTTACGTTATAGTCCTAAATTTAAAGGGTCTTATACGGATATTACCCCACAAATAAACAGTAGAAGTAAACGAGCACAATATGTGTATATATTTGAAAATTCAAATGCCACAACCACTGAGCTCAATCACACTATCCACTAGAGGCTCACAGCCTGGGGCCTTCCAATACTCACACTATTCACCAGAGACTAAAGTTTGGGGCCTTCCAATTCTCATAAAATCCACCAGAGACTAAGCCTGCACTACGCCAAATCTGGCAATCAATAAGGAGCGTATCACAATGGTTTGATGCATTTAATAACGACAGTTATATTACCGTTTTCCAAATATTGGCGGAAATATAGACCGCGCTAATAGGAATAACGACTTCCCTTGAAAACCGTTGTTATTATAATTTGACAACGGCTGCTTAACAAACCGTTGTCCAAAACTTTTAACGGTTTCCTAAAACTCGTTATAGAATCACTCTTATCAACAGTTGTTAGAAAACCGTTACCAGTTTAAGATATCGGCATTTCGAAAACCGTTACTAAATTAACACCAGCAACGGTTTTTTTTACCCGTTGTTATGTTATAGCTACGGATTTTTTGCAACCGTTATTATTTTTTATTATAAGATAACGGTTTTTCAGTTCAACCGTTGTCAGTATTTGATTAGATTTTTCAATTTGATTACTTCATTCAAAACTGAACTTTAATAAATATTTAATTTGACCAATAATATTCAATTTGACCAAAATAATTCTATAAATATATCTTCATAATGTTTTAGGTCAAATTCTAAATTATCAAACATTTACTCTCTAATTTCTTTCTAAATTTATTATCTTTAAAAAATATGGCTGGTGTATCGGAGCTACAATTGACACGGCTGTCGCAACCCTGTCAAAGATAAAACCAACGGGTCTCAACTAAATGTAGCAGAAGCAGTCGGGTATCGAATCCACAGGGAGATGGGAATCCTATAGTCAACTAGGTCTGTCGAAAGTAACCAAAATAGGGGGTTTGTTTGTTTGCTTTCTAAAAACTACGAGTAAAGGAGAGAATAAAAGGAACGAGAGAGAAATAAATAAAGATGAACAAGGGAGAAAGGTACTAGGATTGTCGGTTCACCATGGCTTCTAAAGTCCGGACTAAAATAAAGATGCCCTAAATCCAAGCTGTAGGTAATAAACGTCAACTTTCGGTCCTTAGTTCGCCCTAGGCAAAACTAGTTTAGCTTTCGCCCTAGCTAGCATAAATCCTAATGAAACGCTGCAGAACTACTCCTTTTCCAATCTTTCGATCTAGGAGAAGGGGATAACGAGACAGTTAATTGAGTGCGTCGACTCAAACAATTAAGAGATATTAAAGCAGCAGATGCATACAACTAGACTACGGGTGTTCTAATTAATTCGTCCTTCCTACGCCATGGCTACCCTAAATCCTAGCAAAGCGATTAGCTATTCATGATCGAAATGAGGAACAATAGTGGCAAAGCAAATAACAATAGATAACATAATAAACGAAATTGAACTGAAATTATGCTATGATAATACCGAATTCAACAGAAGAAAAATTGAGAAATGGCGATGAAAAGTACTTCCGATCCAAAAACTAAAGCAACAGTCTCCGTCCTCCGTCTAGAATGTCATAATTAGATCTCTAGTATTCCTTGCCTCTTTATAAGAAAAGTAGCAAGGAAATAAAGCGTTATAAAATAACAACACAGTCGAATTAAAGCCCATCAGTGCGTGGCCTCTCGATCGAACTCCAATGTTGCTCGATCGAGAGCTTCCCCTAAGTATCTCCCTCTATCGAGAATAGGACATCTCGATCGAGGCCTTCACCTTTGCATTCACTCGATCGAGAACAGGACATCTCGATCGAGGGGTTCTTGACTTCTTGTGTGTTCTCCTAATCCTTTGGATGCCTTCACGCGTCTCAAGATGGTAAAGTTTCGCGCCAACTCTCTTAAGCAAGCTTGGAGGATCGCAAATAGGCTGATTTCCAGTCATTCCGGTTCGTACCTGCAAGTAATGCAAAACAGAACAAAGTAGACTATTCGGGGTATAAAGTGACATAATATCACTCAATTACATATAAATGCGTGCCAAAAGAGACCGTAAAAGTCTATGTAAAATGCACGCATCAAACTTCCCCAAACCAAACCTTTGCTTGTCCTCAATCAAACTAATGCAACTAGCTAGGATGAAATGGATAGGAGTAGAACATAGACAAGCTGAAGACCGCCGTCTTAAACCGTTTAAATGCATAAGAATCAACTACTAGTAGCTCGACATCAAGGCAAATGAATTTATGCATATTTCAAAGAGACGTTGAACTTTCGACCTTGCAAGACTTTTAAAAATGGACTCTCACGGGTCGCTCAATCACACAAAGAAGCATAGGGTGATATATAATATAAGATAGAAGGAATAAAGAACACTCACCTAACTGCGACCTATAAGAACATGCATGCAATCTAACGTGAATAAAGTCTCTACAACCGTACATATGCATTCCAACCAAACTGATGACCAAGACACATGCCGAGGACTTACATATGGGTAAGTGAGGTAAAAGGTAAGAAGGGGCTAAAATGAGTTTGGATACGTGGGGTTAATAGCCAAGCTAGCAACAACGGGTCCAAATTATGCAACTTCCCTACTTCAAACTCCATACAAATCAATACGAAACAGTGCAAATTGGATGCACACAACTCACTAATCGACACAAAATTATCAACTACCCATAAGGCATAGATTAAATATGGGAGTATAAATCACAACATACAGTCTTTCATTTTCCGCATATGATTTTTTCTTTTCTTTTTGTTTCTTTTTCATTTTTCTTTTCGGATTTTCCTTTTCCTCTTTTTTTTCTTTTTTTTCACTTATTTTTCAATATTTCTCCTTCATTTCCTTCACCCATCCATCTCATGAAAAGATATAATAACCAACTGCAAATCAACACATTCCCAACATTGCTACCATTACTAGCTCGGCTAGGGTAGGAAAAATATGGATTGTAGCTAAATAAAGGGGTTGCCTCTCCAAACATGTGTCACCAGCCACAGACCCGAATGCATACAGGTACTAAGTAGACTAAACTCATGCTTATGCAATTTGATGTTACATGCCTTATAAGGAGTAACTACTCACTTCCTACATGAACTGGTCATGGATGACACCAGTTAAAAAGCTCTAAACCTCAGAAAGATATTGTAGTTTGCCAAAATTTCAAGTCAAGTCTACTTGTTCAACGAATTTTGAAACGAAATTCGAGAAATTGCAAAGGCTGTTGCTAAAAGATGTGAACCAATGCAAGGCTTAAGCAAAAAGACAGTTATCAGCAATGAAAAACTCCCATCAGACTCAACCTAAAATGTAAAAATAAACATGATTTTTTTTTGAATTTTGAAATTTTTATGAATTTTTTTTTTTTATGAAATAAAATACAATGCAAACGTAAGTAAACGTGGTAACAAAAATGCGATAAAAACAACATGCAGACACAATATGGATGCAAAACCTCCCCAAACCAAACCGTACAATGTCCCCATTGTACAAAGTAAAGGAAAAGAGATGCAGACGAAAGAGAGGGAGAGTCGAAAACTTACAAAAGTGTGTAGACCACGGACCTCCCCAAACCGAACCTGATAGAGAGGTTAGTAGGGCTCTCGATCGACGAAGGATCAGGTCGATCGAGAAGAACACGGTACTCGATCGAGGCTTTAAACGGTGCAGAAACTCGATCGAGCAAGTAGGAGCTCGATCGAGAGCTTTGAAGGGGAAGGACCACTCGATCGAGCAAGAAGGCTACTCGATCGAGAGCTGTAGCATCAGTAAGCAACAGTAAGGTACCTGTGCTGTACAAAAAAAACGCGAAAATTCTATTAAAATTGTTCAAAGGCACACCAAACAGAAATAAAGAATGGTAAAAGTTCGAAAAAACAAATACAACAAATTACAATCGGGTTGCCTCCCGATAAGCGCAGGTTTATAAGGTCCCGCACGACCTATAAGCGTCAAACATCACTCTCCGCCATCGCGTCGAAAAAGAGAACTTCGACTCGTCCAACCACAGCATCAGCCCCATAATAATGCTTCACAAGATGACCATTAACTTTGAAGCGATTCCCCTCGGAGTCCTCTAACTCAACTGATCCAAATTTTGTGACGCCGATCCACCGTGTAATGGACCACTCCACCTGGACTTGACTTACCAGGAAACAGTCTCAACCGGGCATTAAACAGTAACACCTTTTGCCCAACATGGAACTCACGGGGTACAATCCTCTTATCGTGCCAACACTTAGTCTTCTCCTTATAAATTCGGGAGCTATCATAAGCGTTCAGCCGAAACTCCTCCAGCGCATCTAGCTGTTACCCTGGCTAGACGGGAATGACCCTTGATAATCAATGCCCCATACATCGAAAATCTCAACCTCTAGGATGCCGTTCTGAGGCATCTCATGTCTCTTGGAAATGTTCCCCGTTCTCTGACAGGCATCACAGCTAGCAACAAAAGTTTTAGTGTCAGCGAAAGGAGTTGGCCAATAAAAACCTGACTACAATACCTTAGCCACGGTACGTGATGGACCGTGGTGTCCTCCACAAGGAGCCGAATGGCAGCCTTCTAGGATAGCTTTGGTCTCCCACTTCTGAATACACCGTCTGTAGAGTCCGTCTGCACATTCCTTAAATAAATAAGGGTCATCCCAGAAATATTGCCGTGCATCGTGTAAGAACCTCTTGCGCTGCTGATGAGATAAATCTGGCGGCAGTGCCTGACTGACAGCAAAGTTAGCATAGTCTGCAAACCAAGGTTCAGCACCATCCTTAGAATTCACAGAGGTTACAGAAAAGACATCAACAGAAAATAAAGAGTCGTCAGCGAAAGAATCATTAATAGGAAGAGAATCCTCCCCCTCCTGTTGCGTCAGACGCGACAGATGGTCGGCTACGACATTTTCTGCTCCCTTCTTATCCTTAATCTCCAAGTCAAACTCCTGTAAAAGGAGTATCCATCTCAGCAATCTGGGCTTAGCTTCCTTCTTGTTCAGAAGGTGTTTCAGCGCTGCATGATCTGTAAAAATAATAACTTTAGAACCCAACAAATACGATCTAAACTTATCTAACGCATAAACAACAGCTAAAAGCTCCTTCTCCGTGGTAGCATATTTCACTTGAGCCTCATCCAGAGTTCGGCTCGCATAATAAATTGCACTCAGCGCCTTGTCTTTCCGCTGGCCTAGCACCGCTCCTAGTGCATAGTCGCTGGCATCGCACATAATCTCGAAGGGCAGCTTCCAGTCCGGAGGCTGGATAATGGGTGCAGAGACCAAAGCCTGCTTCAAAGTGTTAAAAGCAGAAAGACATTCATCATTAAAATCAAAAGGAGCGTACTTTAAAAGCAACTGTGTAAGCGGTCGAGCAATCTTTGAGAAGTCCTTGATAAACCAACGATAAAAGCCAGCGTGACCAAGGAAACTTCTCACCCCCTTAATATTAACTGGAGGGGGTAATTGCTCGATTACTTGCACCTTTGCTCTGTCTACCTCAATACCCCTGTTGGAGACTAAGTGCCCAAGGACAACGCCCTCATTTACCATAAAATGGCACTTCTCCCAGTTTAGCACTAGATTAACCTCAATACATCGCTGCCAAACTTTATCAAGGTTAGCTAAATAATTATCAAAGTCATTCCCATAGACACTGAAATCGTCCATAAAGACTTCCACGATAGACTCGATATACTCAAAAAAGATCCCCATCATACACCTCTTAAAGGTGGCAGGGGCATTACACAAACCAAAAGGCATTCTGCGATAAGCAAAGACACCCTTCGGACAAGTAAAAGTAGTCTTTTCCTGATCATCTGGATGAATAGGGATCTGAAAGAACCCTGAGTACCCATCCAGATAACAGAAAAACTCATGAGAAGCCAATCTCTCTATCATCTGATCAATGAAAGGAAGGGGGAAATGATCTTTCTTTGTGGCGGCATTTAATTGCCGATAATCTATACACATCCGCCACCCGGTCACTAGTCTAGTAGGTATTAGCTCATTATTTTCATTTCGGACAACTGTAGTACCACCTTTCTTAGGTACCACCTGAACGGGACTTACCCATTTAGAATTCCCAACTGAATAAACAATACCTGCGTCGAGTAGTTTCATAACCTCACCACACAACCTCCTCCATCTTCGGATTCGACTTTCGCGACCACCGCTGCAAGGTTTGTGATCATCCTCTAGCTCAATCCTGTGCATGCACATCGTGGTGATGCCCTTAAGGTCATCCAACGAATATCCCATCGCCTTCCTATTTCTCTTAAGGACGATCAATAAAGCGATTAATCGTCTGTCGTTGAGCTTAGCGCTCACAATCACTGGAAACTGCTCAGTATCATCAAGAAAGGCATACTTAAGGTGAGAGGGGAGAGCTTTACGCTCGGGGACCTTTACCTCGACTGAGCACAAAGTGTGTGCCAAGTTCTCTACCTGTTCCAGCTGAACGTCAGACAGCTCTATCTCATCTGTAGTAATTCCAAGTAACTGCTCGACATCGTCCTCGTCATCTGAAAAATATGCACACTCATCAAGAAACATCAAAGACTCCTGCGGATCCTTAACTAAGGAATCCGACCAAAATTCGTAAGCAGACTCATCAATAATATCAACAGAATAACACGTATCCTCTATCATCGGTCTAGACAAGGTCTCGGGCAGACTAAACGTAATCACATCATCCCCTACCTCTAGAGTCAAACGCCCGAGTTTGACATCAATAATAGCTCCAGCTGTACATAAAAATGGTCTACCCAATAACTGGGCACGGTATCCTCAAAGAATATCTAAAACAATAAAGTCCACTGGGATAAAGAATTTGCCTACCTTGACAGGCACATCCTCTAAGATACCTAAGGGTCGTCTAACAGATCTGTCGGCCATCTGTAGGGTGATATTGGTCATTTTTAGGTGACCCAATTTAAGCTTAGAAAAGATAGAATAAGGCATGACACTGACACTAGCTCCAAGGTCACACATCGCCCTATTTATCACCACATCTCCTATAACACAAGAAATAGAGAAACTACCCGGGTCCTTCAATTTAGGGGGAGACTTTCCCGAAATTAGACTACTAGACTCTTCCATGAAAGCGACAGTAGCGGTTTCTCCAAATTCCCTCTTACGCGTAATAATATCTTTCATAAATTTTGCGTAAGGAGGTATTTGGGTAATTAACTCAGCAAAAGGAATGGTTACCTGAATGTTTCTTACCATATCTGCGAATTTGCTGAATTGTCTCTCCGTCTTTGTGTCGCGTAATCGACTCGGGTAAGGGACCTTGACCATAGGAAGTGGGTCCTCTTCTTTCTCTTTACCTTTATCAGTTCTTGACACCCTCGCAGCACAGGAGGGTACCCCACTACGGTCAGCATTGGAATGCGTGTCCGCAGGCTCAGCATCTCTCGATCGAGGCTCAGAAGTGCTCGATCGAGAGCTTTTCTTGCTAACCTCTCTCGATCGAGAGGTTTCATTGTGCAGCTTACTCGATCGAGAAGTATTGGCTCTCGATCGAGGGGTTTCTTCCTCAGCACTGGTCGATCGAGAGGTAAGTTCACTCGATCGACTACCCTTCAGCAATTCTTCGTCATTTTGCTGAACAGTGATCCCTGCCTCGGCGTTTGAACTTTCTGGAGTATGTTCTGGTCCGTCATAAGTGCGACCACTCCTCAAACTTATTGCATTTACCGGGTCTTCCTCTAAGCACATTGATTCACATTTCTCGAGCAGTTTACGGAAGACATCCGCACCAGATTCCTGCTCAAGATGTTGCGTGTGAATGGCGGCCTTAAGGTTATACTCGACCTGAACATTGTCAGCATAAAGCTCGAGGGAAAAGCCTCCTTGCCTAAACTTCCGATAGGCTAGAACGCTCTCGGATGTAGCCGTGCATGAAATGGGATTGTGTCCCCATTCGCCACATCTTCCACAAATTACCTCCATAGCTGAACTATAACCTGTAAGCACAAAAACACTCGGGCCAAGAATGAGAACTGTCTCAAGGAATAAATTCCCTGAGACAAAAGACAAACAAAGGAACTATAAAATTGCACCGTCTCCCCGGCAACGGCGCCAAAATTTGACACGGTGTCCGCAACCTGTCAAAGATAAAACCAACGGGTCTCAACTAAATGTAGCAGAGGCAGTCGGGTATCGAATCCACAGGGAGATGGGAATCCTATAGTCAACTAGGTCTATCGAAAGTAACCAAAATAGGGGGTTTGTTTGTTTGTTTTCTAAAAACTACGAGTAAAGGAGAGAATAAAAGGAACGAGAGAGAAATAAAATAAAGATGAACAAGGGAGAAATGTACTAGGATTGTCGGTTCACCATGGCTTCTAAAGTCCGGACTAAAATAAAGATGCCGTAAATCCAAGTTGTGGGTAATAAACGTCACCTTTCGGTCCTTAGTTCGCCCTAGGCAAAACTAGTTTAGCTTTCGCCCTAGCTAGCATAAATCCTAATAAAACGCTGCAGAACTACTCCTTTTCCAATCTTTCGATCTAGGAGAAGGGGATAACGAGACAGTTAATTGAGTGCGTCGACTCAAACAATTAAGAGATATTAAAGCGTGATGCATACAACTAGACTACGGGTGTTCTAATTAATTCGTCCTTCCTACGCCATGGCTACCCTAAATCCTAGCAAAGCGATTAGCTATTCATGATCGAAATGAGGAACAATAGTGGCAAAGCAAATAACAATAGATAACATAATAAACGAAATTGAACTGAAATTATGCTATGATAATACCGAATTCAACAGAAGAAAAATTGAGAAATGGCGATGAAAAGTACTTCCGATCCAAAAACTAAAGCAACAGTCTCCGTCCTCCGTCTAGAATGTCATAATTAGATCTCTAGTATTCCTTGCCTCTTTATAAGAAAAATAACAAGGAAATAAAGCGTTATAAAATAACAACACAGTCGAATTAAAGCCCATCAGTGCGTGGCCTCTCGATCGAACTCCACAGTTGCTCGATCGAGAGCTTCCCCTAAGTATCTCATTCGATCGAGAACATGACATCTCGATCGAGGCCTTCACCTTTGCATTCACTTGATCGAGAACAGGACATCTCGATCGAGGCCTTCACCTTTGCATTCACTCGATCGAGAACAGGACATCTCGATCGAGGGGTTCTTGACTTCTTGTGTGTTCTCCTAATCCTTTGGATGCCTTCACGCGTCTCAAGATGGTAAAGTTTCGCGGCAACTCTCTTAAGCAAGCTTGGAGGATCGCAAATAGGCTGATTTCCAGTCATTCCGGTTCGTACCTGCAAATAATGCAAAACAGAACAAAGTAGACTATTCGGGGTATAAAGTGACATAATATCACTCAAATACATAGAAATGCGTGCCAAAAGAGACCGTAAAAGTCTAAGTAAAATGCAAGCATCAACAATCACATTCTCATTACACACAGCCTTTTACTTGCATTCTTCATAATCTCTCGGTTCATTATGGTGTGAATGGAAAGGGTTTAAACCCTAATTTTGGGTGGTTGACTCAAATGATTCATAACTCCGGTTTCACCTCGGTTAAAAAAGTGTACCCTGTGTCTAAAACCAAGCAAGGTTTTGTAGGCTTCGCTTTTATCGTGTTTGACGAAGCCAACTGCCATGATAGTTTTCGCCAGGCAAGAAAATTAGGGGCTAGATTTGCGGGGGAAGATGCGGGGAAAGAGGACTTCTATTCGGATGATAAACAACAAGGCCCTTATCTATGGGTTGCGACCCATCTTGATCATCATCTGCTGAAAGATTGCAGGAAGCATCATATTCTTGCCACCGTGCCTATGTCATGGGAGAGAGAGGCCATTCCACCTGCGCTTCCTGGTGATAATGAAGGGCCGATCTACGGCTTGCTCTATACCGAAATTCATAATGAGTATTCTAATACTTCATCAGATTCTAATAATTAAGTCTTTAATTATTATCTGGCATTGTAAGTTGTATTTGGATTATGGTGGTGATTTGAATTAAAGTTTAATTATTTATGTTTTTTGTTACGTTTTTTGTTACCCGATCCTCTGTAATTCAGAGACAATATCACCAGAAATATATCAAACTTTTATTATAATGACTTAGGTTTTTAGGAGTACATTAAAATATCAAGCTAAAGAAAAAAAATTCGCGTAAAACAAGCGTTGACAAACGTGAAAAAGCAAATGTGTAGTGGGGAGTTGAATAGAGGGAGTATGTTTTTTGTTACCCCATCCTCTGGAATTCAGAGACATAATATCACCATATATGTCTCTTTCATCTTCAGCCCAATCCACATAGTCCTTTTCCCATTGCATTGGCACTGTCCCCTGCTCGGCAATGTGACCTTGGCGGTGCAGAATCGGAAGTAGTAGAAGACGGTCAGATTCAGTCGCAACTTATAAATATGGGACTACCCGCTGTTCATCCTGATCAAACTAGAGTCTCGAAGAGTCATTATTATAGAATGCCCGCTCAAGTTTGCGATCTTGATGAAAGCATTCCCGCTCCTCACCCACGCCAAATTCGATGAGGGCGCACCGCCCGAAGCCATGATGCGCATTATTGTCCGGGTAGATAGTTTGAACCAAATTCAATCCGGCTAACTGAATCAAACCTATTAACCAGTCAAGGCTATAGGAGAGTATAACCTTTCCATGCCCGTCCTCTGTATACGGGAGATTGTGAATGATGAATGTAAAGGGTTTAGCGTACATAAATCTACTTGGGGGTCCTACAAGAGGTTCATATGATGCTTCATCATCATCAGCGGATGAATAATATAAACCACTATAAGTTGATGAACTTGACGACATAATCGATGTGGAAAATTAACGGAGGACTTAACAAGTTAAGAATTGGAAAGTGCAAACGGTACAAGTTAAGATTGTGAAAATTATAATTCTACTTATAATGAGTTTGGGTTGTATTGGAAACGGTATAATAAGATAGTAAGAATTGGAACAGGTATAATAATAAGATAAGGATTGGAAACTTAACAAGTTAAGAATTGGAAAGTGGAAACGGTACAAGTTAAATAAGAATCGGTCAACTCTACCGTGTTAAACATATTAGCTTGCAACGGTTATCAAAAAACCGTTGTCCAATTAGTAAAAACACAACGGTCCAATTACTTAACAAGACTAATGCATGCCTTGTAATTTTTACTTTTTCTGATTCAAAGTTGCAGTATTGCGTGTTTGACCATATGTATAACATAAAATGATAACAGTTCTTTGTTAAGCCGTTATCATATTACACATATCCATTTTAAAAAAAATTATTTAATTATCTGTGATATTCTAGTGTTTTTGATTTGACTAATGCATTCCCTGTAATTTTTACTTTTTCTGATTCAAAGTGGCAGTACTGATTGTTTGACCGTATTTTTAACACAAAAAGATAACGGTTCTTTATTAAGTTGTTATCATATTTCATATATCAACGGTTATTTTAAATACATTGTCATATTACACCAATAAACAACTATTTTTCTTATAACCGTTGTAAATACAGATCCACTGTGAAAACTGAAAAGTTTATGGTTTTACCAATGCATGCCCTATTATTATTGTTTGTTTGACCATTATTCACCTCATGCATACATGCACAATTAATACAAGTTTGAATGTAATGTATAGATGAAATTAATCCAATTAATTATAGCTTTATTATACTATAAATAGAATCACATTTCCAGTATCAATAAGAATCACTTTATTATTACTAACCTTTCTACTTCACTTTTTAAATAATCTACATACACATACATATCATAATTAAAAGAATGTCATCGTCATCACCATCCGTAGTCGCACCTCCTCAGCAATCGGTAACCCGCTATATCAACCCGATTACGTGCATAATTCACAATCTCCCAGTCATACGCGATGCTGCTGGAGTCTCTTAACCTATTGAGGGACATCCTCATTGAGAATGGGTTTTCAAATGTTAGGGCAATCTACCCGGCTTGGATTTCTGGTCGTAGATTTTTTGGATATGCTCTGATCGTGTTTCGAGGGGATGGTCTTGACGATTTTCGCCAAGCAAAACAACTCGCTGCAAGGTATGCATCACTTGACCATCAAAGGGGCAAAAGTGACTATTATAGTGACGACCCTAAGGATCGTTATGTTCACGCTGGGCCTCACTTATGGGTTGCCACCGCTGAGGATGCTCATCTGATGAGAAGGTTCATTCCGTACAATTTTATTAATGTACCGAAATCATGGGAAGACGAAGAAGTGCCTCATTTTGATCCCCGTCTTGATGCCGATTTAGTACGCTTGATTTATAATCATGTTTATCCTCAGTACCCACCTTCTAGTCAAACTCATGTTAGGGTGTTTGATTAATGTACTAATTAGTTAGCTGTTTGTTTTTGTGGTTTTTTTTTATTTTTTTATTGTGTTTCCTGTTTTTCCCCTTGTTGTACTGGTTTTTTTTACGCCATTGTATGATATGCTCGTTTTAATATATTGTTCTACTCTTTATTACATGCAAATGCTTATTAACATTGATTTTAAATAACTTGCGAATAGACAAATGAATGAAACAATAACATATAATATAATGACTACGGTAGTGCATAAAAACCATGTTAGATCACAAACACCTCTAAAAATAAATGGAAATTGGAAGATATTAATAAGATAATTACAACGGTTCTTATAAGAACTGTGTTAAATTATGCAATTGCTGAATAACATTATTTTAAATAACCTTCTTTCTTTCTTTCTTTCTTTCTTTCTTCATCTCTCTCTCTCTCTCTCTCTCTCTCTCTCTCTCTCTTTACTCAAAGTATGTCAAGTGGTAGCTCTTCTTCTTCCTCTATTTCAACAGGGACATGTAATTGCTCAGTTCCGACAGCATTGCGGATTTCTTGGACTTTGCGAAATCCGGGAAGAAAGTTTCTTACTTGCAAATTCTATAATCCTGAGACTAAAATGCGTGGATGCAATTACTTCAAGTAGGTTGATGAGCCAATGACTGAGTGGCAGAGGAAGGTTATAAACAGGTTAGTGAATAAGAAAAAGAACATGGATATCGAGATTACTCAAGTGAGAAGTTACTATATCAATTTGAAGAATCGAAGCGGGGAAATGACAGTGAAATATTGAAGGCAAAAGAAGAATGCAAGAAGTTAACCATGGATATCGTAGAACTCAAAAATAATGAGGCATGGCTTAAGTTAATTGTCAAATTTCTTCTTCTAATTGTTATTTACCTAGTTTATTATGTATGGTGGTAGTTTCTAATCTTTATGTGTAAACTTGTAATCCTTTAAATTAATGGAATAAGCAAGATTTTCTAAGAAACATATTGTAATTAGCTGGCATATACCAAATGATGCTTTACTTCTTGGCGGTAAAATCAAACACAGTGAAATATAAAATAAAACGGTTATACCCAAACCGTTGTTAAGGACGTATACAGTTATAACGGTTCAGGCCGTTGTTATGTATATAAAAATGATGCATTATTTCTTGGCGGGAAAATCAAACAACATGAAAATATCACAGAGAACGGTTATTTCTAACCCGTTGTAGATAGTACGAATCAATTACGGTTTCAAACAAAACTGTAGTCTGTTTGGAAACAAAATATAAAGGTTTTTCTTATACCATGCTTATTACTTTCCAATAAACAAGGTCTTGCAAGTGCTGTATGATTCACACATATATACTCTGAGCTTCCCCTCCCCCACATAATATTCTCAAACATTGGGCTTCCCCTCAATCACCAGCCTACCCCATCGTCGTTGCAGTCATCGTCATCATCGCCATTGCCGCCGCCAGATAAATCTGGATTCTCCTCTTTAAAGAAGTAATAAACCCTCCTCTCGGTAGATTTGTTTGTTTTTATAAGTATGCATTGTTATTATTTGTTTATTAATTTCTGCTTTAGATATGGTCCAAAAGCGGAAAATAAACGATAGAAATAGGTCAGGCGACGACTCAGGTGATGAGAATAATTTGCAACACACTACGGGTCTAATGCGCCACAGGGTTTCCCTAGAAGCAATAAATTCAAAGATACCTAATCCTTTACAATGGGATAAAGATACGGGGCTGCCATATGGTGAGTATGCCGGGTATTTGCGAGTTGGATTGGTTGTTGTGTAAGACAATATGTGCCTCTCGGTACGCCGCGTATCAGTGAACTGAGTAAAATACGGAACACCATGTTAATAAACAGAATAATGGTTTTTGCTAAAATTAAGTTACTACTTGATATGTGTATTAACCGAAACACTTGTACCAACTATGCTCATCATATATGCAGTTAGCTTACGTTGTCCCCGAAAAGTATGATAAGTACCTAAAAACAAAGACAGGGGAAACCCTCAATTCTTCGAAGTTAAAGATTGCTGAGAAGCACTTGTTCAACAAGGAAACCGGGCAGATGAACAAGAACCCACCAACAAAGAAGTTCCCGTATGTCAGTCAAGACCATTGGGATAGCTATATCGCTTATAGGCAGTCTGACAAGTTTAAGGTAACTTAATAATAATAATTAGTAGAGAAGTATACTTAGTTTAGTGTTTGATCATGCTTACGTTTCTTGATACAATTTATTTGATGAAGGCTATGAGTGAGAGGAACAAGGTGAACATTTCAAAGAAAAAGACCGTCTTTTACGGCTCCCGAGGTGGTTATAGATTGATTAAGAAGAAACTTGTAAGTACATAATTCTTATAGTATTAGACTATTAGGTGTTTTAGTCGGATGTTATATATGTTCATAGTAATCATACATATTTTGAGAGGATATCAATGTGATGAATGAATTGTAGGCAAAGCTTGGAAAATTCAGTCGTCACGACGCTTGGGTGGAAGGTCACACTCCTAAGAAAGGAAACACGGAAACTGAATATGATAAGGACATCAAAGAAAAAATTGTAAGTTTGAATAAATATGTCACTCCTACCACTGGTAGTCGGAGTTATATAATTGTGAGTTGCTTAATGGTTTTATGTGTATGTAGAGGATCTATGAGAAGGAGATACAGGAAGGAAAATGGAAGCTTGAAGGACGTGATGTCATTCTTGCTAGGGCAATGGGCAAAGCAGAGAATCCAGGTCGTGTGAGAGGAGTATCGACGCATGTTGGTATCACTAAGTATTTTGGGAAAACTACACGAAGTGGTGATGATTCCAAGAAGGTAATCTATAATTTTTGTATTTAAACCAACGTAATTTATAACTATATATGCTGACATTAATTTCTACTACACAGCTATATAAAATAGTCAGGTTGATGATGAGAATGTTGGAAATTGGGGAAAAGCCATCAGAAAAAGAGTGGGATATGGTTCAAGAAGTCATAAAGGAAGTAGAGGAGGAGGAGAAGAAGGAGGAGGAGGAGGAGGAGGAGGAGGAGGAGGAGGAGGAGGAGGAGGAGGAAAAAGAGGTAATAATATTTATGTCTTATCTATATACAATGTGTTATATGATTTGGAAAATCAGTACGTGTTATATGGACAAGTGTTAATGTATTGAAGGAAGCCGAGGAGGACATGGCAAAGGAGAAGGAATTGGCAAAGGAGACTCAGGTGGGAGTCGAGGATCGATAACAGGCAGTTCAAGAGGAAGAGGAAGCCAGGAAGGTCGTGACACATGAAGGGATTGAGGTAGTTGATGATCAGACGTTCTTCTCTACACCGAAAAAGGTAATAGCTGCTGGTTTATAATTATTCATCTCAGTACATGTTTTTACTTATGAAATTTATTAAAGGTAGTGAATGTATGTGTGCTAATTGATTAAAGCTGTCGTGAAGGGCGATTGCAAGGTGGCTTGTCGTCTGTTCTATTTAAACGGGAAACAGAAAGTTAATTTTGCCAGGGGATATGTGTTCGCTTACGACCGGTTTCAACAAGTTAAGGTTCATGGTATACCCCTTCGTCACAATTGCAGTAAAGTGGAAGTGTCTCAATTATATAAAGATGAGTATGGGGAAATAAAAGTACCATTTCCTAATGAGGATATCACTAATTTGAAAGAAGCTCTGAGCTCCTATGTGCAATGGCCTAACAACCTCATCAATTTTGTCATCCCCGAGGTACCTATACGCAGACGTTAATTATTACTTGTTCTTTAAATATATTAGGGTACGAATATTAACACAGCATAAGTACTTTAATCTTTACATTTGCAGAAGTTAAGCAAAGCCATGACAGCGGCTAAAGTAATTACTACTACGTCAATAGAAGTTGTTGCAGTCAAGCCTGCTTATGATTCTTATTATGAATCGTGTGAATATCAGAAAAAAATGAAAACTGCTTCGCTGATGGCTTTGCACAACCTGGATGTAAAGAAGTCACCTAGAGGGGATGTAGTCATGATTAACATTGAAGAGGAAATTATGGGCAGAGCTGATATACCCGTACTGGACCCGAAGCAACTGATTGAATTTGTCGACCTTGACAATTTAGATGTTGTTCACATTTTGATTTGGATGAAGTAAGTTTTATTAATAAAACTATTTAGTCATTTCCATTTACCAATAATGATGTTTGTTAAAATTATCAATTACAATAACATTTTTCATTCCATGTGGCGTAATAGGTACCTGAATAATCAGATCGCTGAGTGGAAGTTCCCATTTCACGCCTACGGATTCTTGAGTCCTAAGGCGTTCTCTGTGCACAGAATTTCATACGAAGAACAAATCAATAGTATCGCTCGTCGGTTGATGTCGTCCAAAAACCTTTGGCTTGCCTCCTACAATGAGAATATGTATGTATAGTACGTGATTATTGTAATAAATCACGGTGCTATAAATTTATTATTAACATGCTTAAATGCGTGTAAATGAACTAACAGCTCAATGTCCCAAATTGAATAGGAAGCATTGGGTGCTACTGGCAATCCAAGTGGAAACAAAAACAGTGTACTGGATTGACTCTCGCGAAGGCAAACCCTCTGACACTTGTGTAAGGATGATAACTGAGTAAGTTTACAACCTTCAATAATGTCATTTGTTATTGTATGACTTGAGACATATATATGTAAATAATAATGGCATGTGTGTATATTTATGATTTAGTGTTTTTGAAGCAAAAAAAAAATTATGTCCACTTGGGAAATATGAAAGCGACGATGTTCCCAATTTTATCACGCCATTAGTAAGTGTATTATTAATAATTACTCGTATCATTTAATTAATGTTTATACGAGGTTGATTATCTAATTTAACTGATTTGTGTGTGATTTATATAATAGTCTCCTAAAGCACCAGGCGACAAACAATGCGCCTTTTACGTTTGCCAGTCCATGTGGGAGGTTATCAATAGAAAACTATCTACCATTTCGATACGGGTTAGTGTGATTTAAAAACTATTTTAGACGTAAATTGAGTTCAATTCTGTATACTTCCATGTATTATATCTATTTTGCTTATGTATATTTTGAATTGTAGTTTCCACAAATACTCGACAAAGCCCCGGAATATTCGCCAGAGAACATCAACCAGATGAGAAATATGTGGGCCAGTTATGTTGTTTCATTAGCAAGGTCTCAATAGTTTTCTCATGCGTTATGTACGAGTGTGTATATATAGATCCATTGTGTATTGGTTTCTTTTGTTTTCTCAATAGCAGTTGTGTTTTGGCTAATGATCATCCTGTTTGTACTGTTTTTAAACTGGGTTTAATTGATTGTCGGGTGTAATATTTTGATGCAGGATTGAATTTTTTCACTCGCACAATTTCTTTGGAATGCTATTTTTCAACAAAGAAATTGAAAAAAATAGCATTTCAAAGAATTTGCTACAAACGCCGCTTTGAAAAAATAACATTTCAAAGAATAAATGACTAGAAACAGGCTAAAATCATTTTTAAAAAATAAAATAAAAACGATAACGGTTAAAAACAACCCGTTGCAAACAATTATTTGACAACGGTTTTATTTAGATAAATAACTGTTGACATATTTTCCCTCCCATTCAAACCGTCAAAAATATAAGATAACGAACGATAACCGTTGTCGAGTTCAAAACTTTTACAACGGTTTATTTAAGCAGAACCGTTGACAAAATTTCATCAATATAAATAGATAACGGTTACATACCGTTGTCAACAGATGAATATAACAACGGTTTTGCACGCAATAAAGCCGTTGTTAAATTTTCACATTCAATAAATAAGATAACGAAATGAACTGTTATCATATATAATATTTAACAACAGTTTTGGAACGATAAGACGTTGTCAATAGTAAACTACGACAACGGATTTGAAACCGTTCTTAAGATTTAACAACGGTTTCTTAAAAGAATTTATAACGGTTCTTGATGTTATCTAACGGTCACGTGTTATTTGTATAACCATGGTATATATTCAACAACCGTTGTTGTAATAACGGTCCCGTGTTTCTATTTAAAAACGGTAATTTGCATTATTTAACCGTTATTGGATGTCTTATTTGGCGTAGTGCTGGGGCGTTCCAATTATACTTATCCATACACAACAATAAAAATTGATGAAAGCTCACAATTCAATATAACTGATAATAGAATATAATTCATACCACAATTCAGCCAAAAGCTATTTTTCAATCACCACACAATGCTCATAAAATAAATACAACACATTTAGACTATCGAGTTGAGTAGATGTCCTGCCTGATAAGCAAAATCCAATAAACGCAACTAAAATCCAATTAAAAGAATCCTTCAACGCAACCGTCACTACGAGACGATAGTTATGTCAATTCTTCTTCTTTCCTTCTAGATCCCCCCCGCTCTCTCTCTCTCTCTCTCTCTCTCTCTCTCTCTCTCTCTCTCTCTCTCTCTCTCTCTCTCTCTCTCCCCTTCTCTTTCTCTCTATAATTGTGAGTTATTGTGTTTATGAATTTATGAGAGAATAAGGGTAAACATAAGGCTTGTGTCTTCTATTTATAGTAGTAAGTTAGGTCATATAGAAAGGTATTAGGAAACTATATTATATACTATTAATCTACCAATTATATTATATATTATTTTTATTTTTATTATTATTATTATTATTATTATTATTACTATTATTATTATTATTATTATTATTATTATTATTACTATTATTACTATTATTACTATTATTACTATTATTACTATTACTATTACTATTACTATTACTATTGTTATTGTTATTGTTATTATTATTATTATTATTATTATTATTATTATTATTATTATTATTATTATTATTATTATTATTATTATTATTATAAAAGGATGCGCGCAGCTTTCATTAAAAGGAAAATAAAAGTTTACATGAAATTGGTGGGGAGCCGAGAGACAATCTGGGCTCCCGCACCCTTAGCAACAGCAAAGCTAAGTCTAGTAAAAATGTAAGCGGCCACCCGATCCCCCGCATCCTGAGATACCGAGAATTTCTAGATCCGCTTGAGCAAGGCAACAACATCCGAACCCAGCTCCCCAAGTGAAGAGAAAGAGAAAGAAAGGAAATCGTAACCCGCTGCCGCGCACAAATCCCCGTACTTAGCACACTTACGCTGAGCAGCATCAACGACAACTCGGCAAGGCACAAAATCCGTCATCCCAGTCTGAGTCAAAGGAGAAGACCATTGCGGGTCCATCTCTCATCCCGACTCCTCCATTATTTTATTATTTTATTCCATCTCACAACGTAGTTATTAATCATAAATATCATTTTATAAAATGTTCAAATTAAATTTATTAAACACATTTCGACCACTGACTAGCTACTAACCATGCCATTAAAATAGTGGGTATTACAGTCTTCCCTCCTTAAAAAGAACTTCGTCCCCGAAGTTCACCCAACTACCCAAAACTGTCACAACACATACTAATAGAAATGCTATTTTTATTAGGTCATACTATAAAGGCAATCACACTCATCACATAATTTTATAACTTATAAAAGTAAAGATAAACTAATCGTATTAGACACACATATGCAAAGTTATCCTAAAACGCGAAATTTTAGTAGTATCACATTCTACCGTCCTAAAAACAAACTTCGTCTTGAAATTTCCTGATAAAATTATTATTATATTTAATTAACTACAACTACGCATAGTTTCAGAGCAACACAGTCCGCATATCTCTAGACATGAATTGTTATCTACTTTCACACATTATATGCATGTAACACCCACGAATTTTCCGTGTTGACATTTATAATTTAATTAGCCATTTTATTATTTTATTTGTATTTTAAAACCGTTTTTTATAAAAATGTGGCTTTACATGTAAAATAATATTAATGTTGATAAAAAAATATCGGTTTTAAGTTTGTAGTAGGTTCGGGTTGTGTTTTAGGGTAAAATAGATTTAAAATGATAGTTTGAGCCTAAGATAACTATGGGCCTTCATCCTACTCTTTTCCCTCCATCCATATAAGAGCTTAAACCCTATCTTCTCCCTCCACCATTCATTTTCCAGCAACAAACACACAAGTACAACACCATTGTTACACAACTTCCACCTCCTTCACTAAAATGGCCATAAAACCTTCGTTTCTTATCGGTTTTCAACGATTTTCTCGCCTATCTCTTCCTCTCCTCGCCCTCCATCTTCTTAGGTAAGAAAGCTCTTGACTTTCCCTCACCCTTGCTGCTGGCCGTGACCTTTGGGGCACGATTTTTGAGGACTTACTTGGGAAATCAGTTATTGAGCTTCCTTTTGCGCAACCGACATGGTTTTGAGTCGGAATCTTGCATTTTTAAGAAATAATGAGGTAACGGTGATGGGTTACTCGGTATTATGTCATTTGTATGTTTATATGTTATGTTTTGTTGATATAAGCTAGTAATTGTGATTCTTTTGAGATTATATGTGTAGTTGTTTAAGATGGATTTATACAAGGTTTTACTTGCTTAAATTGAGTAAAGATGATATCTTTGGCTTTCTTATGAGACGGGTAATTAGATGTGGTTGTTGTTATATGTCACTAGTATCATTACTTGCTTAAAGTTTCAGTTTTGAAACGGTTCCATTTAGCTTGCTAAAGTTACATTTTTGAGACTATTTTGGGTGACCCGTGTTGGCCTGGAACCCGTCGTATCTGACTAGTGTGACTTCCAATGCCACTGAAAATATGACAGATGGACCGGCATCGAAAAATTAGGTGGTTTAGCCACTTGAATCACTCGATTCGGAGTCCGTATGAGTAAATGGCGCCCGTTTTACCGTTTCAAGTTCTATAAATATATATATCCTTTGTGTATGATGGTTGTTTATGCTTTTTATTCGTATCATGACCAACGTTTTCCCTTGTTGACTCGTATATGCTTATGGGTGGTTCGGATTTCGGTTTGTTTACGCTTTGCCTCGTGTTCCGTATTAGTTAATTCATTTGTTATCGGTTATTTATACTTTGTCCAAGTAACATGTGAATGAGAAATGAAATGTTTATTCATTACACTCATTATATTTTATAGATTGAGTTCACTATAATTTATATGGGAAATTTACATACTTCCTTCTTTTGGGCTTGTTATGTTTTAAATGTTGGACTTCACATGATTACATGGTGGGACTTTGCATGATTAATTTGATGGATTTCCTGTGACTTCAAGTATTGGGTTTTTATGAAATGTTTCATGGGATCATAAATGAGTCGCTTGAGTTGGTCACATTTATTCTGTAGATTTCACGTAACATAAATTATTCATTATCGCTTATTATATTTTATTTAATCGACATGTTAAATAATGAAGTGAAATATTTATTAATATAATACATGTATGAAATATTTATTATAAGTAGTCACTTATGAGGAGTCGTATTCTTGTAGAAATGCCATAATACCATCGTATGTACTTGACATGCATTTTTGCCCTGCTTGTGCTGTTCTGGCAAGCACGGGTTTGACCTACTTGTGTTGTTCTGGCAAGTACGGTTTTGGCCTACTTGTGCTGTTCTGGCAAGTACGGCTTTTGGCCACTTGTGTTGTTCTGGAAAGTGAGTCTTATCTTAGTCTTTCCGCCATTTTCGTGCTGTTCTGGCGATTGGGGTACTCGGTCTCCTTAGTAGTCGAGTCTTGGGTGCGTGCTGTGTTGGCGCACGTCGAATCGGGATGTACACCCGAGAATCTGCAGATTTAGACTAGGACCGTATTATTATCTTAGTCCTACCCGGGGAAATTATAGTCTAAGAGTGATAAATGTCTTGCATTATTTGGATGGTTACTTTGGTCATATCTCCTTGAAATACGTGCTCGTGGGTAAGTGGTCGTGTCTGTTTCCTTGTCTTTCTTCTCCATTTATTTTATTGTTGCTTATGCCTTACTTACTTGTTTATTCCATCATTTCTTTTATCCTTGTTGGTTTAAACACGTATGATCCCATGTTTAGTTATAAGTCGATTCACTCATAACTTATCTAATATGATTATTTGTTCATGTTCTTTGTTATGTTCGTTTTGACATAATGTGGCTGGGAGAACCCCGAGTTACTCCCCACTGAATGTGGCTTTCATGTTTACATGAATGACATGTTTGTGAAGATGCATTGGTGGGGTTTAGACGTGTGAGCTAGCGAGCACCTTGGACTAGTAGTCGGTTTAGTAGAATTGCTTTGACTCACCTTTTATCATTTGTCATTCGAGGGATATATTTTCCCTCACCTTGACTATCACGTTTATATAATTAATTCCTTATTTCCGCAACCTTTATTTGTGTCTTGGATTTTAATGAACCCGCGCTTTAGATTCTTAAAAGTTTCAAAAATTTCCTAATTTCCGCTTCATTTTATAAGTTATATTTTCCGCTTTAACGCGGGGGTTCACAATGCATCCAACAGTTCATAGCATCCAATGAATTAAACTAACATATTTCAATCAATATATATAATTTCAATACAAATCAATATATCCTTAATATGATTCTATACTAATCAGACTGTGAAAAATTCAAACCACAACCATGTATCACACGGCCCTAGGCCACTTTTCACTATCACATGTTATACATACCTCAATCTGCGTCATGCAACAAGCTTGTGTGGTGACTCCCCATGACTGCCCCAAAGCTAAAAGACTGCATCACCCGCCACAATCTGCTCACCATTCCCGAATGGATCACCACAGATTTTACAAAACAACGGGGTCAGTTACTGAATAATTAAAGTAAGACAGCTACAATAAGCAACCAGCTGATCATCCTCCTCCTCCTGTCTCCCGATCTCACACAGTAACCGACTACACATCAAAGTCTGTAGCCCTGCCAGATTACCCATCGCAACAGGTAATCCACGCCGCCAGTGGGGGACCGCAGCCAATCCCCACCTAAATCCCGCTCATCAACGAGCGATATCCCTGTCCCTTAATGTGCACATCCCCTCCCATGACGGGTTCCACGGAGGGCGAACTGGGGTGTGAAGCAACTCCCGCAAGTGACTCCACCTTAATCATCACAACACCAACACTGTCACCACACCAACACTCTAACGATGATCAGCAGACAAGCAATCGTACGCAAAGCAACATAATCTCAAATCAATTAAACAGGAACTGAGTAGGGAAACCCTACCTTAGCACAACTGCACGAAACACAAGCAAGCGATCTAGAACGGCTCCTCTACGAAGTCTCCGCCTAATCAACAATCACATAACAACAATCACTATATGCAAAACCCCATTTTCCCCAATTCATAATTAAAACCAAACCCTAAAATATGAACCAATGAATTATAGAAACAAGGACTTACCGACGATGAAACAAAGGATGAATGCACTTGTTACGATCACACACACACTAAGGAGAGATTTGGAGAGGATTAAAGCGTCGTTGGGTGATTAGGTTTTGTAAAAGTGTAATTAGAAACTGATTTACGTTTTTATATAACTCTAATCATTTCCAAATCAAACCGCGGAAATAACACTCGACGGATCGGATACTCGGTCGAGTATAGAGTATACTCGGCCGAGTACACTCGACGTTTTTATAGAACTTCGTCCCCGAAGTTTACACTCTACAAATATACTATACAACGAAACACAACCAACAACCTCCCGACACAACACACTAAACAATCTAAGCATAGACATACTAACACAAAACGTCACGAAACATTACTAAAACATTACCAAGACATTACTAAGGTGACTCCAACTAACCCAAAAACACACATGCGACCATCTCCTACCCCCCCTAAAAAGAGAACGGTTATATCCCCGTAACCAACCATACCTGATCAAAAAGGTTAGGAAAACGCTCTCGCATAGCCTCCTCGGGTTCCCATGTGGCCTCTTCCACATTATGATTAGACCAAAGCACCTTGAATAAGACGGTCTCCCCATTCGTTGTCTTGCGCACTTTGTGGTCTAGCATCTCCTTAGGAACCTCGGCATAGGACAAGGACTCATCAAACTCTATGTTCTCAACCTCAAGCACATGTGATGGGTCACTCACTTACTTCTGGAGCTGTGAAACATGAAAAACATTATGGACTCGATCCAAAGCTGGTGGTAAAGCTAACCTGTAGGCTACCTCACCTACACGATCCAAAATCTCATATGGACCGATAAACTTCTGGTTCAACTTACCCTTCTTCCTAAATCTCATCACTCCACGCATTGGTGACACTTTCAAAAGGACCTTGTCACCCACTGCGAACTCTATATCCCTGCGGTGCAAGTTGGCATAACTCTTCTGACGATCCTGAGCTGCTTTCATCTTTTGACGAATTAATCGAACTTGTTCGACCATATCCTGTACCATTTGCGGTCCTAGAATCACCGACTCAGATCTGTCATCCCAACAAACTAGACTTCGACACTTCCTGCCATACAAAGCCTCGAAAGGTGCCATCCCGATGCTAGTATGGTAGATGTTGTTGTATGAAAACTCGATCAAATCAAATCTGTCCTCCCAACTTCCCCAAAACTCTATGGCACAAGCTCTCAACATGTTTTCTAAGGTCTTGATAGTCCTCTCCGTCTGATCATCTGTTGCAGGATGAAAAGCTATACTCATCTTCAAGGTTGTACCCATCATTTCCTGTAGTTCTTGCCAAAACTTTGATATAAATCTCGCATCTCAATCTGACACTATATCCTTAGGTATACCATGTAACCGGACCACATGTTTCCTGTAACTCAAGGCTAGCTGCATCTTGGTCCAGGTATCCTTCATAGGAACGAAGTGAGTTGACTTTGTTAACCAGTCGACAATCACCCTAATCATATTGTTACCATGCTGTGTCCTAGGTAACCCAACGATAAAGTCCATAGAGATCGACTCCAACTTCCACTCAGGTACCTCAAGAGATTGAATCTTACCATGTGGTCTCCGCTACTCACCCTTGACCCTATGGCAGGTCAAACATCTAGCCACGAACTCAGCCACATCTTTATTCATATTAGGCCACCAAAAAGTCCTCTTGAGATCTTTATATAGCTTGTCACCTCCTGGGTGAAACGAATAGGGAGTGCAATGAGCCTCTGTCAGGATTACCCTCCTCAACTCTGTATCATCAGGAACGCACCATCTCCCATCAAAGTGAACACTCCCGTCTGTGTGGATAGAAAACCTGGAAACTGTGCCACTCTCCACCCTATACTTCCACTCTTGGATCTTAGGATCAAGCTCTTGCTTACTCTTGATGTTCTCATACAAATCCAGCTCGATCGTCAAATCCCGAATGGTATCCCCTTTCCTTATCATATATATCCCCATCCTAGACATCTCATCCCTCAGCTTCAGCAAAGACATAGCTGTACACAGTGAATGAATGCTCTTCCTACTCAAGGCATCTGCAACAACGTTAGCCTTACCCTCGTGATAGATGATCTCCATGTTATAATCCCCGATCAACTCCATCCATCGCCTCTGACGCATATTGTTTTGGTAAAAATTTATCGGGTTGTTAATTTAATTAGTGAGTGATAGTGATTAATCTATGGCCAACGACGGAAAGAATGCAACGAATTTAACGTATGAATGAACAACGAAATAAGAGAGTGACGCGAGGATTTTTGGTGGTGCGGAAAACCTGATGTGGGAACAACCGCGGGGGGAGTCAGAATCCCCCAATTTGGCACTATAATCGAGACGGAATTATGCAAGTAAGGAAATACAAGGACTAATTTTCTATTGGGATGTTGCTAGATGGTAGACGGAATTGCGTGAGTGTGAGCGTTGAAGTGTGTGGAATGAGATGCCTCATCTTCTCTTTTCCTTGCTATATGTAGTGATTGCCTTGCTAGGGATAAGATTTTCTTACGCCCTCCAGCGTCTGCTCCTAGGATCTTGCGGCTGTTACCATAAAAATAGGGAGAAGTTATTAAAATAGTCAAAGCCCACCTCTCACCTTTGCACGTGTGTTTTATTAGCAAAACTTGTGTTTGTTGACCTTTTCATCCAATGGTCCCCACCTTTTCCAACTCCCCAATCCTTTGAATGCCTTTATTTCTTTGACTTATTACTCTGCCCATTATTTCAACAATAAGTGCACATGCTTCTTTCTTGGATGGCTAAGATTTCACCACCTCAGCGACTCCCAACTCGATAGATCCACCTCTAGGATTTTGCCACATCGTCTCATGGAAAATGTGTTATTTTTATCCATAACAATTGCCCCCAATTTTCCTTCTCAGCCTCAAGATGAGGAGGGAAATTAGTCTTTCTAGTTCTAGATGCTATGTCATCTGATATGTTGCTCTGCTTCTACTTTATTTGCAGTACTGCTACTGATGCTTGACTTGTTGTACTGTTGCTGCTGTTTCTTACCTTCTCACCCTCTTCCAGGATCTGCCAAGCCTAAGGATACTTTGTAAATGATTCTGACTCAGAGGAGAAAAATGGCCGCTGGGCTGCTCCTAAGCCTACTGAGAAAAGAAAGGCAGATTCTGGTTCTACATCTGGATCCAGCGCCAGAAAGAGGGCCTACTAGTGATTCGGCCACGAAGTCTATTCTCACTGGGATTACTCCATTTGCAACCAAGCCCCCGGTCCCTGGGTCTGCTCCACCATTTGGCTTTGTTTCTGCCTCTGGGACTGTTCCTGTTTCTAGGTCTAACTCTGCATCTGGATCCCCCGCTGCTGGTGAATGATGGATCCAGCATTATCCTGACTCTACTGTTCTGCGTCTGGTCGGCATAGGTGATTCGGGTGCTGAGAACCTCTAGCAAAACTTGCTTGCGCAGTTTATTTGCAGTTGGTACCTGAGAAATGTTAGTAATTCAACCTAGGTGTGATGATCTTCTAATGTATGATCTGGCGATCTAGCCTATGTAGACACGTTATGAACTTATATGTCGTGAATGCAATGTCTAGTTCTATCCATTTGGAGAAGTAGTCCCTCATGGCGAGCATATAAACATTGTTTCCTGGTACCTTGGGTATTAGTTCCATGGTGTCCATTCCCCACTTCATGAATGGTCAGGCTGAAATGATCGGATGCAGAGGCTCCGCTGGCTGGTGGCTGATGTGGGCGTGCCTCTGACAAGCATCACATTTTTTTGCGAACTCCACGACATCTTTGCGTATTGTGGGTCAGAAGTATCCCGGCCTCGGTGCCTTGTTGGACAGACTCCTGCCCCTGCATGGTTTCCACATTCTCCACTGTGGAGAGCATGCAAAATAGCCTGAGATTCTTCCCGATCCAGGCGTCTGAGGTAGGGTCTAGCGAGGGATTTCCTGAACATGACACCATCAATTAGTATGAATCTGGATGCTTTCATTCTGAAGCTCCTTACCTCCTTTTTATCTGTTGGCAGGATATCATTCTGCAGCCAATCCTGGTACGGTTTCCTCCAGTCTGGAGTATCTTCTTTACTGTTGGTGCTACACAACACTTCTGTTTCCTATTTAGGTTTTAGTATCGCTGGCTCCAGCACGTGGACAATTGGTATTGTGGAGATGGCTCCTGCTTTGAAGGTTGCCCCCAGGGTGGCTAACGCGTCTGCTTCTGCATTCTCGTCTCTGGGGATTTGTTTGATGTTGAACGTGGCAAATCTGAGGGTCAACTTCTTTACTACGTCTAGGTAAGCCATCATCCTGGGGTCCCTGGCTTCATAAGAATCACTAACATGGTTAACTATAAGTTGAGAATCACTGCAAACCTGGAGGTGTCTGATTTTCAGATCCAGGGCTAGCTTCAGACTCAGGATCAAGGCCTCGTATTCTGCTTTATTGTTTATGGCCTTGAATTCACATCGTAGAGCCTAGACTATGAGATCTCCATGGGGTGATTTGAGGACCAATCCTACTCCCGCTCCTCTTGCGTTTGCGGCTTCGTCCACATGTTGCTCCCAAACTTGCTCTCCTTTATCTTCCTCCAGATTCAGAATGTCCTGTTCTACCTGGGTCTGGAGAGCCGGGCAGAAGTCAGACACAAAGTCTGCCAGAGCCTGAGACTTTATAGTTGTACGAGGTTCGAATTTCAAGTCGTAACTGCTTAGGTGCACGGACCACATAGCCATCCTTCCCGACAATTCTGGTTTTCTCATGATAGTCTTAATAGGATAGTTAGTTACTACCGAAATTGTGTGAGACTCGAAATAAAGAAGCAATTTATAAGATGCTGTAACTAGTGCAAGGACAAGTTTTTCTAGTGACGTGTACATGGTCTCTGCTGGAAGCAGGGACTTACTGACGTAATATACTGGGTGCTGCGATCCTTCTTGCTCTTGTACTAGTACTACACTTACCGCTGCTTCTGTGACTGACAAGTACAGGAAGAGTGGCTCTCTTGGCTCTGGTTTCGACAGGAGTGGCGGAGTGCTGAGATAATGTTTTAACTCCTGAAATGCTTTATCATGCTCCTTTGCCCACTCAAATATTTGAGTCCTCCTTTGGGGGTAGGTCTGCGTCGTCTTTCCCTTATGTGCTTCCAGACACCTTATTCTCGCTTCTACTGTAGGGTCCTGATCTTTCGCTCCTCTTATCTACCGGGGCTTTTCTGGATACTGAGTCTGAGTCATAAGTGTATCTTCTGGGTTCAGAGTCCTCCTCCAGTCTCATAACAGCAATTGCCTTTGTTCGTACTTCCTCAAAGGTAGTGCATGGATGTTTGGTCAGGTCCTTGTATAAATCTGAATCCTGGTGCAGCCCCTGGCGGAAGGCTTTAATAGCGGTTGCTATATCGCATCTCGGAATTTCCACCTTCTCCTTGTTGAACCTATTCCAGTAATCACGAGTCGATTCCTCAAACCCTTGCACTATCCGGTAGAGGTCACTAGTCTGCTTCTCTGGCTTTCTGCTGCTAGCGAACTGCTGTTTGAATGCATTGACCAGGTCGGCGAAGTTGGTTATACTTTTATTGGGCAGGCCCACAAACTATTGCAGAGCTGCTCCAGACAAAGTTAACCCGAATCCTTTGCACATACAAGCTTCCTTTAATGGTCCAGTTGTGGTTATCACGATCATTTTCTGCTTGTAGTGGTTGATGTGATCGAGTGGATCTGTGGTTCCGTCGTAGAGCATCACGGCTGGTGGTACACATCTTTTAGGAACGCCAACGAGGGCTATATCATCCACGAAAGGCGATTATGTGTAGCTATCTCGTGCCACTTTCTCTAATGGACGTGCTACACCAGGTATCCTGTACATTAGGTCCCTCAGCTCCTAGTACTACAGCTCCAGCGAACTACCTGCTCCTGCAAGAGGGTTAGAGACAGGCGAAAAGGAACCAACAGGTGTAACACCCAACGAGGGCACTCCAGAAAATTGGCCAGGCGCTAGATGACTGGTCACTGGTGTTACACTAATTATAGATCCAGGCTGCCATCCTGGTGTCTGCTGCAGGCCTCCAATCCATGCTCCACTGGTGAACTGGCTATGTGATGGAACTGTTGTGTTGATGACATGTCCAAATTGCCATCCTGATGTGTCGTGTGCGGGAGTACCTGAAAAGGGTGGAAAGTCAGATCCTAACGGAGTACTAAACAAGGCATTACCTGGTGTCTGCTGCAGGCTGGGTGGATTGTCAAATGATAAGCATCCCAATCCTTTGGGCTCGATTGGTTCACCGGGTGCTACCTCTGCAAGGTCTAGTATGGTGACTAGTTCAAACGGAATTGATCGACTTGATCCTCCACCGCGGTGCTGATGTTGGTTTTGGCTGGACTGTTGTCACGATCTGAGCAATCAGGTTCTGGTTGTCCTTCATCAGATCCTCAATGGCCTTAGGCAGAGTATCGATCCCCTGAATCATCACCTGCATCGGGTCAAGCACTGGATATCCTCTGCTTTTGAGAACTTCTGCACCTTTTCCCTCCTGGGTCGGGGCTCTGGACGCAACTTCACCTTTGATGGGGCTGCTTTCCCTGCTAGATCTGGGTTGGCTGGGCGCGCCTGCTGCTTTGGATACCTGCGGCGGTTTCAGAGGCAGTGGCGGTGGCATGGTTTTGGGTGACATGCTGACGGGAACCGTCTGGCTGGACGCTAGAGGTGCACTCACTGATCCTGCGGATGCAGGAGAAGGTCCTGCTCCAAAAGATATAGCTAACATGCTCTGGCTGCTGGAAGGATTCTGGCTGGTTCCGTACAAGGTGATGGTTGGTTCGGTCTTGCGAGATTTGGCTATAGAAAATGATCACTATGCCCCACGGTAGACGCTAAACTGTTTTGGTAAAAATTTACCGGTTTCTTAATTTAATTAGTGAGTGATAGTGATTAATCTATGGCCAACGACGGAAAGAATGCAACGAATTTAACGTACGAATGAACAACGAATTAAGAGAGTGACGCGAGGAATTTTGGTGACGCGGAAAACCGGATGTGGAAACAACCGTGGGGGGAGTCGGAATCCCACCAATTTGGCACTATAATCGAGACGGAATTATGCAAGTAAGGAAATACAAGGACTAATTTTCTATTAGGATGTCGCTAGATGGTAGACGGAATTGAGTGAGTGTGAGCGTTGAAGTGTGTGGAATGAGATGCCTCATCTTCTCTTTTCCTTGCTATATATTGTGATTGCCTTGCTAGGGTTAGATTTTCTAATGCTCTCCTGCTTCTGCTCCTAGGATTTTGCGGCTGTTACCATAAAAATAAGGAGAAGTTGTTGTAATAGTCAAAGCCCACCTCTCACCTTTGCAGGTGTGTTTTATTAGCAAAACTTTTGTTTGTTGACCTTTTCATCCAATAGTCCCCACGTTTTCCAACTCACCAATCCTTTGAATGCCTTGATTTCTTTGAGTTATTCCTCTGCCCATTATTTCCATAATAAGTGCACATGCTTCTTTCTTGGATGGCTAAGATTTCGCCACATCAGCGACTCCCAACTCCTAAGATCCACCTCTAGGATTTTGCCACGTCGTCTCTTGAAAAATGTGTATTTTTTACCCATAACACGTATTAAGCTCTTTTTGAGTGTAGATATATTTCATACTTATGATTCGAAAACACCTTAAAGGTTGCCCCGTAAAGGTAGTGCCTCCAAATCTTAAGAGCAAAAACAACTGCACCCAGTTCCAAATCATGAGTAGGGTAGTTCTCCTCATATGGCTTTAGCTGCCTTGATGCATAAGTTATAACCTTCCCATCCTTCATCAGCACACAACCCAAACTATTCTTTATAGCATTGGTGTACATTTCAAAGTTTTCACAACCCTCTAGAAAAGTTAGGATAGGCGCTATGGTCAAACGCTCCTTCAAGGTTTGGAACGCTGTCTCACAACTCTCATCCCATCGAAAACTGGTCTCTTTCCTCATCAAAGAAGTCATTACCGCGATGGACTTACACTTAGGCTTCATGACAAACCCCTTATAAGACACCCTTATACCCTTAGGACCCATTTAAAGACACTTTCTTTCGCCGATAATCTATCTTGGCATCATACTTACCTAACCAACCCATCTCGACGATAACCTCAAACCCATCCATAGAAAACTCTAGCAAGTTAACCGGTAAGTCTACCCCTCCAACTAACATAGACACGCTCCCATACAACTTAACACATGACACCGACTCCCCAGAAGGTATAAACACATCATCCTTTACAAGTTCAAACTCCCCTAAACCCATAGACATAGCATGGCCTCTAGACACAAAAGAGTGTGTTGCCCCCGAGTCAAACAAAATAAAAGACTGTGTATTATGAACAATAAAGGTACCGGTAACTACATGTGCATCGTTCTCAACTTCCTGCTTGTCTATCTTGAAGAGCTTCCCATTGCTTTTATGACCTCCTCGTTGGACCGAGGCGTTAGAGGTACTCGGCTTAGCTGCCGAATCCTGGGTGACACTGTTGTTCGGGCGTTGGTAGGATCCTCCACTATTGCGGTTAAAACTGCCATTGTTGTTCTGCCCCCCACGATTACCCCACAACCTAGATGGCCTGTTGCTAGCAAAACTCTAACTCTGACCCTGTGAGAAATTCCCCTAGAAAGCTCCCGAGCCTCCTCCAGTTCGAGCACTAGTATAGTCACGTCTCTTGTGGCCTATGCCACCATAGTTGTAGCAAGAAAAGTTTGAGTTGTCACTCACACTCCATCCACCACCCCTACCCCAAGCTCGCGATCCTCCAAAAAACCCAGCTCCATCTGAAGAAGCTCTTGCCTGATTGAAGTTGCCCTTCTTGTTACCCGACTGGTTGTTATTCCCACTCTCTACTTTCCTCTTCTCTGCGGCAGTTCTCTCAGTAGCTTTCTTAGAGAGATCTACCAACCTCTGAGCTTGTCCAGCCCTCAAGTACACATCTTTAAGATCGGTGATAACCCGAGCTGGTAACCAGTTCATGATCTTGGGTGCCAAACCCCTCTCAAAATGAAGAGCCAAATCCCGTTGCCCTAACTGCATGTCTTCCGCATTGCGAGATAACTCAAGGAACCGGTGATAGTACTCAGTGACTATTATGTCATCAGTCATGGTAAAGGAATCGAACTCGGATTTCATCTTGTGACGGATATGCTCCGGCACAAACTGTTCCCTCATAGTGCTCTTCAAGCCCGACCATGGTATAGCCCCTAGACCCTCAGCCTGGTAGTAAGCTCTGGCGTCTTCTTTGACGTTCTGCCACCATACCGCGACCTCACCCCTCGGGTAGTACACCACCTGCTCAGCAGCTAACTCTGGCAGACACTTAACATCCTCCAGAAGTCTGTCCATTTCACGATGCCAGTTTTCGAGCAACTTTGGTTCCCCGACGCCCTCATAAGTAGGTGGGTTAAAGCGAGCGATGATAATGCTCAGGTGGGTAGCATCCACCGGTTTCTCTGCCCCCTTACACACATTCTTAAGAGCTTTAAAGAGTGCCTCCTATTGCTCGATCATACGGGCTCTCTCATCAATAGACATCTCAGATGCCTGGATTTGCGCGGCAGTCCTCTTTGGCGGCATTTTGAACTCATAAGAAGAAAGGAAACGTAGGCACAAAAGCCTACGGCTCAAAATGTAAACGACCCTCCGCCAAAGAAGCACTCGGCCGAGTATGTAACGATACTCGGTCGAGTAAACACGACCAGTAGCTACTGCTACTCACTAGCAATTAACACTCGGTCGAGTGCTTGGTTACTCGGCCGAGTACTCCCTACTCGGTCGAGTACCTACCCTGCTCGGCCGAGTCATGCCAAAAACGAGCTATAACTGTACGTAAACATATTCTATACATGCCTTTCTACCCAAAAGATACATATAATACATCGTCAATCATAAAAGTCATGTAATAAACACGTAGCATGCCCACACATTCATACTAAAATTCAAATCCACAAATCTTGCCACGTTTTTCACATGCTATCATATACTACTTCTTCTGCCGCATTATCCAACCATTCAAGTTTTCACGTACGACACACATACATTGACTTAACATACAACAATTCCCCCTGGTGACCGGTTTGAGATCGTAAGGGCCTTAGTGCGACTTCAGGACGTCTCCCAAGTCTTTGCGGTAGCTCCAAACAACTCTCCCCGGGTTCATTTTATTTAGACTCTCTAAGTTCATTGGGTTCATTAGTTTTAGGTGCCGGAATCGTCGGCTCTGATACCACTTTGTAACACCCCCTCATACCAAAGTACCTTACCAAGGACTACCCTAGCATAAAAGGCTGTTACCATCTCGGTTGCCCGAGGTTAGTATATCAAAAGCAACAACTCAAACACATTTATTATATACGGAATATTTAAAGTTTACATAGTCTCAAAATCCGACATTAAAGAACTATCCAAAAATCAACAACTACAAAATGACAACTAGAACTCTTGACAGTGGAAGCTAAGCTTGCGTGCTGACTCCCCATGACTGCCCCAAAGCTAAAATACTGCATCACCCGCCATAATCTGCTCACCATACCCGAATGGATCACCACAGATTTTACAAAACAACAACGGGGTCAGTTACTGAATAATTAAAGTAAGACAGGTACAATAAGCAACCAGCTGATCATCTTCCTCTTCCGGTCTCCCGATCTCACACAGTAACCGACTACACACCAAAGTGTGTAGCCCTGCCAGATTACCCATCGCAACAGGTAATCCACGCCGCTAGTGGCGGACCGCAGCCAATTCCCACCTAAATCCCGCTCATCAACGAGCGATATCCCTGTCCCTTAATGTGCACATCCCCTCCCGTGGCGGGTTCCACGGAGGGCGAACTGGGGTGTGAAGCCACTCCCATAAGTGACAACACCACAATCATCACAACAACAACACTGTCACCACACCAACACCACACCAACACTCTAACGACGATCAGCAGACAAGCAATCGTACGCAAAATAACATAATCTCAAATAAATTAAACAAGAACTGAGTAGGCAAACCCTACCTTAGCACAACTGCACGAAACACAAGCAAGCGATCTAGAACGGCTCCTCTACGAAGTCTCCGCCTAATCAATAATCACATAACAATAATCACTATATGCAAAACCCCATTTTCCCCAATTCATAATTAAAGCCAAACCCTAAAATATGAACCAATGAATTATAGAAATAAGGACTTAGCGATGATGAAACAAAGGATGAATTCACTTGTTACGATCACACACACACTAAGGAGAGATTTGGAGAGGATTAGAGCGTCGTTGGGTGATTAGGTTTTGTAAAAGTGTAATTAGAAACTGATTTACGTTTTTATATAACTGTAATCATTTCCAAATCAAACCGCGGAAATAACACTCGACGGGTCGGATACTCGGTCGAGTATAGAGTATAATCGGCCGAGTACCCTCTACTCGGTCGAGTATTCCACATACTCGGCCGCGTGTTCCTGGGCAGTAGCCAAATAGGATACACAACACACTTTACTCGACCGAGTAGACCAAACTCGGCCGAGTACCAACCTAGGAAAACCGTAGTATTACACCTCCCCCACTTCACACAAAACACATCTGTCAGTCAAACACAATCCAATTTGATGAAGCTTAACTCTTGTGTTCAATGCATGTTTCTGAATTAACCATCCAATAAAAGCGTGTGTAGGCATAATCCAATTATCCCACACATCTTTATACCAATGGACAGAGGAGTGTGATCCCTGCATCCAGAGATATCCAGCTCCTACAAAATAACCACCAGGTGAAGCCATCCAATGATTACCCTGAAAACCACCAGCTAACAAACCTTTAACTCTACAAATATTCCTCCAGATCCAATTGGAATCAAGAGGAGGTTGACATGAGTCCTAACATGCACCTTTCAAATAGACATGATCAATCCAAAAAACCCACAACCTATCATCTTTTGTATACAACCAGTGAATAAGTTTTCCCACACTTTCCACATTGCATGCCCCAACATCCTTTATACCCAAACCACCCTCCTTTTTACTATAATAGATTTTAGGCCAAGAAACCAGAGGTGCCGGGTTATATTCTGTCTCTCCACACCACAAAAAGTTCCTACAGATAGCCTCTATCCTCTTGATAACTCCTTTTGGTATCAAGAAAATTGATGCCCAATAATTGTGTAAAGTATTAAACACAGAGTTGATAAGGACAAGTCTACCTGCATAGCTTAGCTTCCTTGCCCCTATACCTCTGACTTTAGCCACTATCTTCTCAATTAGAACATTGCAATCTGCTCATATTAGCCTACCAGGTTGAATAGGAATACCTGTAACACCCCATACACCAAGGTGCTTTACCAAGACCACCTAATGCATGGAAGTGCTACCATATTGGTTACCCGAGGCAATGTATATAAAATTTACCATAAAAGAACGTACTTTATTAACTAAGTTTAAAGTGATACATATCCAAACCAAAACTATTTAACTAAAAATACAAATGTTCCAAATCCAAAACCAACTAAATTTAAATGCAAGTTCAAGACACAGCGGAAGACTATAATGATGCGTGATGACTCCATCCCAGCTATCCCTTGCGCAATCGATCTCATGCCTGCTCAATAACTGCTCACCATCCCCGAATGGATCACCGCAGTTTTCAAAACATTTAAATGGGGTCAGTTACCGATTACACAATATAAGATAAACAATAAAACAACATATATGATCATCCAACTCCGTCACATCTCCACACACCTTACTACACGCTAAAGTTTGTAGTCCTGCCAGAATATCCATCGCGATAGATATTCGACACCGCCAGTGGGGGACCGCAGCCGTACCCACCAAATCTCCGCTCATCTATTCCGAGCGAAAACCCAAGTTCCTTAATGTGCACATCCCCTCTTGTGGCGGGTTCCACAGAGGGCGAATCAAGGGCGTGAAGCCACTCCCACAAGTGACTCCACTCAGCCGAGGACGCACCTCGTGAACTACAGACAAAACATCCAACCAATTATACAACACAATTACCAATCACAATATCAATATGATAAAAATCAACAACAATCACAGTCTCACCAATCAACTATCAAACATCATATAATCAATAACCGAGTAGGGAAACCCTACCTGGAAAGGCAAATCACCAAGATCGTCATATTCAAAACTGCTCCTCTACGAAACCAGCTTCTATAATCACATAATCATATCATTACTATCTAACAATCATCAAACTCCCAAAATCCTCCAAAATACCCAATTAGGGTTTCAAACAAAAACAATGAAACGATATAAAAATCATACTAGAATCTTACCCACGATGCGACGGTCTCAACGGCGTAAAGAACACAACGATCCGACGACTCTAGCCTCTAGGATTCGATAGCAATGCGAAGAAGAAAGCAACGTAACTTGTTTAACTCTTGAGAAGGTTTAGAAAAAGGTAAAAAGTGAAAAAGAAACTGACGGAAGTGTTTATATATCTTTCTCGCATTGTTAACAAAACCCGGCAAAATAACCCGTAAAACCGACTTACTCGATCGAGTACGTAAGTTACTCGATCGAGTGCCCCTTACTCGATCGAGTAACCCATTTACTCGATCGAGTACCCATTAGCAGTGAACTGTTTCAGAATCCACTCTCACTTACACGACAGAGTAAGCCTTACTCGATAAAGTACTCAACAGCATAGAAAACCGTAGTATTACAATACCTAAGTACTTGAAAGGCAGCATACCTTCCTGAAAACCTGATTTTGAGTAATGTCTTGTTTCAAACTATTAGGAACCCCGTTAAAGACTACCTCAGACTTAGATGCATTAACTCTAAGTCCAGAAGAAGCAGAAAAAGTTGCAAGTACTCTGAGAATTAACATAATACACTTAACATCCCCTTTGCTGAACAATAGGAGATCATCAGCAAATAATAAATGAGTCAGCTTTAAGCTCTTACAAAGTGGATGGAATCTAAAGTACCATTTCTTTATTGCAAACTCCATTACTCTTGATAGATATTCTATACAGATACATAAAATGAGGGGGAGATAGGGTCACCCTGCCTCAATCCCCTTCTACCCTTAAAATATCCAAATTGAGCTCCATTGAGATTAAGAGTATAAGGAGTAGAAATACATGTCATGATCATCATCCTATGTTTTTCAGGGAACATAAGAGCCTCTAACAACTGATCCACAAATTGCCACTCTATTGAATCATAAGCTTTCTGTAAATCAAGCTTAAACAAGCATCTTGGAGAAGCATTATTGTATAGTCTGATTAGATCCTGGCATATCAAAATATTTTCAAGAATGCTCCTTCCTTTCACAAAAGCTCCTTGATTTTTACTTATAAAATCATGTAATACTAATGCTAATCTAGTGCAAAGAAGTTTTGAATGACCTTATAAAGGACATTACAACAGGAAATAGGTCTGAAATGTTTTACACTAGATGGCCTCTCCATTTTTGGTATTAAAGTTATCACTGTAGCATTAATCTGATTCAGCATTTTCCCATGTTCAAAAAAATTAATCACTGCAGCACATACCTCTTCCCTCACAACATCCCAAGCATCTCTGAAAAACTGACTTATATAGCCATCTGACCTAGGGGATTTACTTTTTGGGATGCTGAAGATACTATTCTTAACCTCCTCTACTGTAATAGGCCTATCTAGGATAGTCCAATGATTTTCATTACAGGAAGCCCTTTTCCTTACAACATTCATGTTAACATCATCATTAAGTGTATGAGAACCAAGCAAGTCTTGATAATAGCCCAAGAATGCTTCTCGGATAGTTTCACCTTCAGTACAAATCACTACACCTTTATCCTCAATTTGAAATACCTTGTTGAGCATCACTCTTTTATTGATTGCAAGATGAAAATAAGAAATATTAAGATACCCCTCTATAGACCATTGCACCTTAGCCTTCTTTATTATGAAACTATCCCTTGCTGGAATCAATTCCTTAATATCATGAGCCAAATCCATCTCCTGCTACAATAACTCAACATCACCAGTTTTATCAACTAGAGCCTTTGAATATTCTCCAGGCCAATTATTGCAATAATGGTATTGTTCTCAATATCAGAGAAACACTCTTTATTCAAATACTTCAAAACAGGCTTTAAAGCTTTAAGTTTTTTTATTAGAGAAAACATTTTGGTACCTCTATAACCTGTAACCCAAGCATTTCCAACAGATTCCTTGAAATTTAGTGCAGTACCTCACATGTTAAAGTATTTGAAGCTTTTCCATCTTCCAATCTCAGCACTCATGTCCATGATAGTACATGGACAATGATCAAAATCCCCTCAGGGTGAAAATGAGCAATACTGTCACCAAAGTTATCTAACCACTCCTAATTCCCCATAGCTCTATCCAATCTACTATACACCGTATCAGATGGTTCATGTTTATTATGTTGGAGCTTGTGTCCTCCACAAATTAGTGTGATAACATTTATAAATCTCATACAGGTTCACAAGGGTATACTTCGTATTTTATCAGTTGATTAACAATTACCTAATAACGGTTGGCTTGCTAGAAAGTTTGACGTTATTATCATACAGATGGCGGTGATCAACTGGTCCCTAAAAGTCACACCTAAAGGATGTTTTTGAGAGATGTGGTTATGGAAATGTAATCACATTGATGCCTTATACGACTAAACAGTTAGTCAATGTGTTGATGAGACGATTATTTAATGCCGATTAAATAATATTAGCTGAGATGAATTAACTGTCAATTCATAAATTAAATATAATATGTTATATTTAATTAATGTATATAATGTTAGCTTGGACGAATTAATATGTTAATTTGTAATTAAATGTAATCGGTTATATTTAATTATAGTTAAAGTATATTTTACACGAGATTGTTATAATATATGTTGTCAGGCCGGACTTAATAAATCGACTACAATCAGTTATGTATGGACTTTATTAAAACGGGACAACATATATGACAGTTATTAATAAAATGCAAGCATTATATATAACTTTAGAATAACCAAAAATAAGAGGATTTTATCCTAATTTGTGGTTGTTGCTAAAACCGAAAAAAAGAGAAATAATCCTCTTAATTTTGGAAATTTGGGCCGAGATTTTGGAAGAAAAATAACTACCCTATTTTACCTAATACACGGTTTTATAAGGTAATAGGGAGATCATTATTTTTCCTCTCTAATTCTCTTTTAACCTAGCCTCCTCTCATCAAAAGAAAAAAAAAACACAAAAACCAAAAGTTAATCAGTTAATTTGGGGGATCGATTCTAGCAAAAGAACAAGGGCATATCTCATATCATCTTGGGTGCAACTGATAGGAGAATATCATTGCGATATTGTTCATAGGCCTTATTAGCTAGGACCGAAGGTTATTTCTTATTCATTCTCTACTTTTGTTTATGTAATTCATTTTATGACTCGCATTCGTCATTATAATTCGTTATAATCCTTAATAATAAGGGAAGTATACAGATAATTTCCACAAGTGGTATCAGAGACAAGTCCACGAATTTTATTTTGATGATTTTCATAAAATTGGATGTAAACAATAATTAGCGTTTGGAAAAAAAAAAAATTTAATCGGCTGAAATATTTTTATGCCGAGTTGTTTTGTTTTTTTGTTGTTGTTTTATTTCCATTTGATTCTTTCATATTGTTGTTTTAATCAGTTAAGATAATAATATGATAATTTGTAGATGTTTCGATTTAATAAATCGAGATGTAAATGGAAATCGTTTTTGCCGGATTGTTGAATTGTTTTTGCTGTTTTTTTGGCATATAACTTAATTTAACAAAAGTTCAAATCAATTGTGATAATCGGTTTTATCATGATTTAGATATTCTTTTAACAGGTTAAGTTTGAATAATCTAGTTTGAACATGTAATTAAATTAAAAGTTGAATATGCCAATCTTGTTAATATCAACTTTAAACATTTATTCGTTTTTTTTTTCGATCGGAGGGTGCGGCTGTTTTTCCAAAAGAAAAATATTGAGTTTTTTTTTTTTTAGGGTTTTTCAGCCGAGAGAGAAAAAAAAAATTGGGTGTTTTTGCTGAAATGCCGAGGAAAAGGAGGAAAGAAAAATTCTGTTTTTTTTCGTTTTACTCCAGCCGAGAGCAAAGAAAAAAAACTCTGTTTTTTTGTTTTTTTTGTTTGCCGAGACCAAAAGAGAAAAAAAATTTCGGTTTTGTTTTGGTTTCTTTTGGCCTAGAATGATTATACATTAAATTTACAATGTATGATAAATTATTGTGAAGCGGTTCATAATTTATAGATACCTAATTATTTTAAAGAGGTTTAAAATAATGATTGGATTAATTTCATATTACAAGTTTAATGTGAATTAAGATTAAAATTAATGTGATTAATTGAGGAATTGTCACTTAATTTGATCAATTAAATAGGTGGTTTGGATAAAATTAATCTACATAATTAAAGAATTATGTCTTGCATGTTTAATTTTTTTTAGTTGATGCATTTTATTTTAGTTGAATGAATCGTTGAATGGTTTTATTTACGTATTTTTGCAATCGGTTGTAATTTGTAATACCTAGTGTGGCCTTAGTCAAATTATGTTTTCGTAATGATGGAAACATAATTTTTAATGTAATTTGAGATCTCGTATCTCCGTTTTGGTTTTCTTTTTATTACGGTTTTGAAATTAGAATGTAAATAGGTTTATTATGTAATTTTTAAATTGTAATTTTTGAGAAGACTAAAGATGGAGATTGGAGCTCACTCTCGCTACATGGATCAAGATGGAACATCAAGACAAGCTTCTCGGGTCCATGGATGGATTCCAATGTTATATTTATGTTCATTTTGATAGGATAGGCCACACTAGGACTTTATTTTGTTTTACGTTTTACCGTTCTTATTGCTTTTCATTCACATGCTAGTTAAATGCATCATATTCCGCCTAAAACCAAACCACCTACTAAAATGCATGAAAATTGACACATATAGGTTGTATGTTAGTTTTCATAGACATACACATGTCACATGTTTATTAAGCCATCACCTTAGTTTATTCATTCACGCATGCTAGATATTAGTTCACTTAAAATGAATTAAAATAAAGTTGATGGGATCTTCGTCTAAAACGGAAATTGAGATTAGTCTTTATAAGGGCAAACAACTATGAATCCCTTCTTCGTCGGTAGGCATAATATGACCCCTTCTACGTTGGGTAAGTAGTTTGTGTTGACTTAGTTTATCTCAATATTATAGTCCGAAGAGTTTCTCGTGATTATGATGGACTAAAGATAGAATTTACAGAAATTTATCGACCAAGAAATATAACAGTAGAATTAGCCAAAAAGTTGGCTTATCAATTTACAGATAATTGAGTCTTGGGATCATTTATATAAAACTTGAGGAAGGTCAATTGTATATATGAATGAGTCTTCCCGTTATAACAGTACTGCATTAGACTTAAAATCAAATCGATGCATATGCTTATTATTTATTCTTCTTTCCGCAGTGTAGAACACGTTTATATTACTGTTACAACAAATGGTTGGAAATAACGAAATTCCAATGCCAAGTGCCACACTTGGACGCGAGTCCCGGCTGAAAGTTTTTATGGACAACATGAATCAGTACACGCGACTGAAGAATGATGGGTCCAACTTTGCGGACCGGGAGGCAAAGACTACGAATGTCGCCATTGTTGACGGTAAGCTCAAGTACTTAATCGAGCCAATACCGTAAAACCTGCACCCCAATGCGGGAGTTAACAAGTCACTTGCTTATAGTGATTTCGTCATGGAAGCGGGTGCGATAAAGAACGTACTCATCTTTGCAATGGAAACCAATTTGCAGAGACGCTTCATTGCCCAGGGTGCAAACAAGATTTTCACCACGCTCACTAACGAGTTCTCAAAAGTACCGAGAATCGTTACTTATGAGCATACCTGTCGCTTCTTTGATGCGAAACTCCAAAAGGGCCAACCGGTTAGCCCACACATTCTTAACATGATTGAGAATATCGAAAAATTGGAGGCACTTGATTGCAAAATCAGTGAGAGCATTGTCATTGACCGAATGCTTCATTCCCTTCACGATGGTTTTGCCCATTTCAGGGCGAACTACTACATAAATGACTTAAAGAAAAGTCCTCATGAGCTACACTCACTTCTCGTACAGAACGAGAAGGATATGAAATTGAGTGGGAGCATGAAGCAGGATGTTCTCACGATTTCCAACAATGGTAAAGGTAAGGGCAAAGCTCCAGGCGACCTAACTGTAGGTAAGCCAAAATTCAAGAAGCCAGGAAACGGTAAGAGTGGGCCTGGTGATACTACTGGCTCACAGGGCAAGGCAAAGAGCAAGGGCGGTGACATTGAGTGCCACCATTGTCACAAGACTGGACATTGGAGGAGGAACTGTCCCGTGTACCGTGAGGACATTAAAGCAGGCCGCGTCGTTCCTGTTGGTATGTCATCTTATATTCATATGATTGAGATTAACCATGCAAGTTTCGGAACTTAGGTACTTGATACTGGTTGTGGTTCTCATCTGTGTAACCATTTACAGGGCCTAAAAAACATCACACCTCTCGGAAAGGGTGATGTGGACCTGCGAGTCGGGAATGGAGCTAGAGTTGCTGCTGTCTCGAAGGGAAGATATGTAATCCAACTCCTTAGTGGTTTTGAGTTATTTTTAAATAACTGTTACTATGTACCCAGTTTGTCTAAGAACATTATTTCAGTTTCCGTACTTGGCAAGGACGGTTTTTCATTTTTAATAAAGGATAATAGCTGTATTTTCACTTTCAATGAAATGATTTATGACAAAGCAGTTTCCATGAATGGAATTTACATCATAGATCAAACCACGGAAGTATTACACGTGAATAATAAGAAATTAAAGGTTGGTGACAAAGATCAAACATATCTATGGCATTGTCGAATGGGACACATCAATGAGAAACGCGTGAAGAAATTCGTCGATAATGGGACTATTCCCGCATTCGATTTTTCTACATATGGCACGTGTGAATCATGTCTCATTGGTAAAATGACTCGAATTTCCTTCAAAGGTGTTGGAATGCGCGCTTGTGACCTATTAGGACTCATACATACTGATGTTTGTGGACCTATGTTAATTATCGCTAGAGATGGCTATAGATATTTTATCACTTTCACGGACGATTTAAGTAGATGCGGATATGTCTACTTAATGAAGCATAAAAGTGAGTCCTTTGAGAAATTCAAGGAATACCAGAACAGGGTTGAGAACCAACTGGGTAGAAAGTTTAAAGCACTCCGTTCAGATCGGGGTGGCGAATATCTTTCAAATGAGTTTGATAAACACCTTAAAGACTGTGGAATCGTTTTGCAGTTAACTCCACTTGGAACACCTCAATTAAATGGTGTGTCCGAATGGAGAAATCGAACATTACTTGATATGGTTCGATCCATGATGAGTCACACGGTAGTGCCTGATTCATTATGGGGTTTTGCTCTTTTGTCAGCTGCTCTTATACTTAACCGAAGTCCGACTAAAGCTGTCGACAAGACTCCATATGAAATGTGGAAGGGAACGGTCCCTAACTTGTCCTTTATTCGGGTTTGGGGCTGCGAGGCTTATGTCAAGTGGAGACACGAGGATAAGCTCGGCCCGCGATCGGTCAAGACATACTTTATAGGTTATCCAAAAGGAACGTTTGGTCATTACTTCTATTCGCCTACCGAACATCGAGTATTTGTTGCGGCTAGTGCGACGTTCTTATAGAAAGAATTTCTCGAGAATAAGAAAAGTAATAGAACCTTCGAGCTATCGAAGATTCCAGAACCAACAACCGAGGAACAGATGGAGGAAGTAGTTCCTCCAACTGATGATACGGGTAATATTCCTGAGTAACCTAATAAGGTAAAACCTCTATAGTGCAAATAGCTTTACAAAATAAAGCGTTCTGTAGACGCGCAACCAAATACCTAAAAGGCACGACTAGTGGCAAAAGGTTTCACTCAAGTGCACGGATTGCATTATGATGAGATTTTTAGACCTGTAGTCATGCTACATTCCATTCGGATAATCTTAGCGATTGCCGCATTTCATGACTATGAAATTTGGCAAATGGGTGTGAAAACCGCCTTCTTAAACGGTTATTTGGAGGAAGAGTTGTACATGGTACAACCCGAAGGTTTCATAGATCCTGAACATCCTAAGGAAGTATGCAAACTTAAGCGCTCCATTTATGGACTTAAGCAAGCTTCTCGGAGTTGGAATCATCGTTTCGACCAGGTGATAAAAGAGTATGGTTGTGACACCCTCATTCATTGCGGAAAACTAGACACGTAATTCTAGAATAAAACTGCATGGATATGTTTGTAATAGGTTCATTTGGGTAAAAACCTGTAATTTTTAAAACCTGAACCTGTTATAAAAGTATCCAAATGGGAAGGTGTCAAACATGCAAGGTCTAAAATAAATCTCATAAATAAAACATCGCTAAAGTCGCGAAATAAAATTAGACAACCCAAATATGAAAAAGGGAGACATATGTCCCTAAAAAGTATATGACATAAAAAGTGTTTAAGGGTCACAAAAAAATAAAGCCAATCTAGGTCCCAAGGTTACTTTGCTCGCTAGCTCGTCCATGTACTCCATTTATGCATCACCTACCTGTCAATCGCATTTTATACAAATACTAAAGCCACAGTCAGTGGGGAGTAACTCCGATTTCTCCCAGCCACGAAATGTCATAATTAATATAACATGTAAACATAAGAATATGAATATGAATAACACTTAGCCTTAGAATATAGATGCTAGACAATCGTGCTTATCATGTGAACAACAATATATCAACACATAGTCCTAGCATGTGAATACTGGACCGACTCATACTACACTATCATGTGAATCACATAACATCCAGGAATCCAAACTCTATCTACCAACCATAGCCGGCTTGCATCTCACCTTCTATGATTCATAGAATCATCAAACAAGAAAGGACAATATATCTAGAGACAGGCATAAGTTCTTAGGACGGTCAATAATCACTCTGTAACTCGAGTCTATACCACGAGGTAAGATAAACACCCTAGTCCTAAACCTGCGCAGACCTAGCGACATGCGGAAAACTACCGCATCCAAGACCTATGATAACACCACATGAGTACCCCTAAGGAGTCCACCAAAGGGTTGGCTAGTACTTAAGCTGACCACATACTTCCAACAGTACGTCAGGAGGTCATGCCCTAACTTGGATATAAATCCACCAAGCTAAGACACAAAGGCTATTAAGCCGCAAACATATACTCGTCAAAGACTATAATGGCCTATCTATGACGAAGGCCGAAATACTCACCTAGGACCTAGTCCCAGCTTGAATACTTTAGCCCACGCCACACAAGACAAGTAGGACACCCAATTAACTATAAAAGGGGCAAAGAGTCCAAACTTGCACACACAAATGATCATACACACCCTAGCATATGAAAGGCTACACAAGAGCATATTTAGCTGACAATCCAACAATATCTCCAATATCAATAATAATCCAAATTCCAGCTAACCAATAGTACCATAATCCATGAGAACAAGCTAAAATGGCAAAGAGGTAACAAGACTCAAGCATAAGGCATCCAAAGCATCCAACAACCAACATGTGAAATGAGAATTACAAATATCAAGGCATAACATATAACATCCAATAACAACCAATCTCACCCCAAAGACAAACCCTCGACCCGAGTCCCGCGACGGGTCATTGGTCAAATCGAGGCTGACCGGTTTAAACCTAGTTTGACCAAACTCATTCGGTCAAACTGGCCCAGCTCAGAGTCTTGGCCCATTTTGGCCCAAATCACAACATTCATTACAATATCATTCTCATGCAATATTCCAATTTCTATCATGTGAACACTATCAACATAAAGAAAACCTTCCAACTTACAAGATAACTAATTCCACTAAATTCTCACATAATAAAATAGCATAAATAACCGTCTCACACAAGGGTAAACTTTTCTATAAATTTTTAATCGATAAAACGACGCCATTTACTCATACGGACTCCGAATTGTGTGATTCAAGTGGCTAAACCACCTAATTTTTCGATGCCGTTCAATCTGTCATATTTTTGGAAACATTGGAAACCGTCTCGGTCCGGTACTGACGCGTTTTAGCCAAAACACGGACTTGTCACAACACATAATTCTTCATCCAAATTTGTTCCAAACAATAATATACAAATGGGTAACATAAATTAAACATAAGCATACTCATCTTACTCCATTCATTCATTTATCAACAAGATCATCTCAAACAACAACAAACAACAACAAACGACAACAAACAACAACAAACAACAAATACAACTACTAATGTGACATTAATTCGTCGAGTGACTCAGAATAGTTACCTTAAGCTAGAAAAAGAGAACAATAACACTTGAGAAAGAGCCCTAGAAACCGAAATCACTCATCATATTCTACAATATATGAGTCACCTAACTCATCTCCAAATTCTTCACTTATAAGAACAACAAAAACACAATTATTAAGCTTGAATTCGAAACCCTAAAAAGATGAGCCTTAAACAAAAATTGGGGGAAATGAAAAAAAAAACTTACTAGTAGATGAGGATTGAAGAGAGGATTCCAAATATATAACTTTTATGAGATTTGGTGGAGAAATGAAGGATTTATGGTGGATTTAGGGATTGTAAGGAGGATTTTTGAGATGAATTTGGTGTTTGATAAAAGGAAGAGAGAGAGTGAATTATGGAGGAAATGGGAATTGAAAGAGGGGACAAATGGGGGTAGGTGGTCGATCCAAATGGTGTGGGAAGGTGGTCAATTGTTTACGTTTTGGGTTCGCTTCGACGATAATTAGAAATATTCGTCGAACGCGATTTTCGAGAATAATAAAGTTCTTAAACACGATTTTACTAAAAGATTAAGTACTCATATGCCCAATATCCAAACTCGTCTACCCAACGACCGTAAGAAATGGGAAAATCCCAATTTTACGACTTTTATCCGAAACCTATTTTATCAAAGGAAAAGGTTTAAATATAGTTTAAATCACTTTTAAACATTTCTAAACTATCAAAAATAATTACATTTCTTCAAAATAAAATAAGATTATATTTTATCAAATAAATTTTATTTCAAATAAATTAATATAAAATTAAAATAGATTAAAATATTACTTTTAAAATATAATAAGGGTCTTCAAAATTACTGGGTGTTACAATCATCCCTCCTTTTAAGAAGTTTCGTCCCCGAAAGTTAGAAGAAGGAATATTGTATATATGTAGGTCTATCTCCTTAAAATCAAGTAAACAAAATCTTCAAAATATGGACGTATGAAGTATTAGTGTCTTTTCAATGGAACGGAGTATCCTCGTCGGCCGTTCAAGAACATCAACATTCCAAATCAAAGACGTAAAAATATATATTTTTACACCAACAAATGAGAAAACCAATTATCGGACGTCTCCAATAACGAGCTTTACCACTCATTGACGTTTAAACCAGGGGAAAACATTAAAACATTTTCAAAAATCTTTAGTTCGAAACTCTATAATAAGGATAATAACTCCACTAGCTATGACCAAACTCTAACTACGACTTTTAAACAACTAAGCAAGGACTACTAACGCGGAGAGTATTTAAGAGAAGGAGAGGAACACTCGAAAGGATAGCTACACTCACAAGAATTAGATAAAGGAAAGAGAATTACCTCACGAGAAAAGTTCGGGATATTTAGCTAACATAGAAGATTCAGGCTCCCAAGTTTCTTCTTCGACATTTCCACAACGCCAAAGGATACGAACTAGGGGCACAACTTTGTTTCTAAGTTGCTTGTTTGCTCTTTCGAGGATTCGGATTGGCCTTTCTTCCAAAGTCAAGTTAGGCTCCAAATCTGGGATTTCTTCTTAAATGACATTGCTCGGATCACTAATGTACTTCCTCAACTGAGATACATGGAAGACATCATGAACCTTGCTCAAATTTGGGGGCAACTCTAAACGGTAAGCAACGGGACTAATCTTCTCAAGCACACGGAAAGGTCCAAAGTATTTGGGACTCAACTTTCCTTTTACACCAAAATGTTTCACCCCTTTCATAGGTGATACCTTAAGAAGCACTCGATCATCAACCTCAAAGGTAAGTGGTCGACGACGGACATCGGCATAAGATTTCTGTCGGTCTTGAGCGGTTTTCATACGCTCTCGAATGATCTGAACCTGATTGATGGTCTCAGTCACCAAATCGGGTCCCAACATAAGAGCATCTTGGACTTGGTCCCAACAAACCAGACTACGGCACTTCTTACCGTACAAAGCTTCATAAGGTGACATCTTGATAGAGGAATGATAGCTATGTTGTAGGAGATTTCGACAACACGTAAACATTTCTCCCAAGAAGTGTGGAAGTCTAAAGCACAAGCATGGAGGAGGTCCTCTAAAGTCTGGATAGTCCTCTCAGTCTGCCCATTTGTAGCGGCATGAAAAGCGGTACTCATCAGTAGCTTACTACCCATGGATTCTTGCAAAGCAGTCCTGAAACGGGAACAGAATCTAGGGTCACGATTTGAAACTATATCCTTAGGCACTCCATGATAGCGTACTATCTCCCTCATATAGGCCTCAGCTAGGACATCTAAACTCCACGTCTCCTTGATAGGTATAAACCTAGCACATTTGGTCAATCAATCTACAACAACCCAAACCGCATCTTTTCCGCTAGCAGTCTTAGGTAAAGCCATCACAAAGTCCATGGAGATGGACTCCCATTTCCAAAGGGGAACATCCAAAGGTTGTAGCAAACCCCCGGGTTTCTGATGCTCAATCTTCACTTTCTGATAGGTAAGACACTTGCTAACATACTCTAGGACATCAATCTTCATCCTAGGCCACCAAAACTGTAATCTCAAGTCTTTATACATCTTGTCACCACCAGGATGAATAGAGTAAGGAGAAACGTGAGCTTCATCAAGGATCTTCTTCCTCAACTCGGCCACTCTCGGAACATACATCCTACCTTGGTAACGAAGGTATCCATCGCTATCCACCACACAATCCTTAGCTTGCCCAAGTTGGATTTTTGCTTGAATGGACTTGAAAGTAGCATCCTCAGGTAGGCACGTACGGATCTCAAGGTAAAAGTCGGGTTCTGCACTCAAGGCACCAAGATAGTCAAAGCCCTTCCCAACAAGGCTTATCCCTAACTTTTGAAATTCCGTGGTAAGTTCATCGGGTAACACACGGACAGTTCTCAAAGAGTGACTAGTCTTCCTACTCAAAGCATCGGCCACCACATTTGCTTTTCCTTCATGATAAATCAACTCGGCATCATAATCATTCACCAACTCTAGCCATCTTCTTTGCCTCATATTCAATTCTTCCTGGGTAAGGATACACCTCAAACTCTTATGATCGGTATAAATGCGGCAATGAACTCCAATAAGGTAATGCCTCTATGTCTTCAAGGCATGTACCACGGCGGCTAATTCAAGATCATGAGCAAGATGAAGCGAGGAAAAGAGGTATGAACGGTAACGCTTATGGTCAAAGAAGAAAGGAAATTAGACAACAAGCAAACGCCAGGTACTCAAATCCCACACAACAACATCAACCTAAGAGGTTCCGAAAACTTCTTAGCAACAAAACTTATAACCACATCGCTCCCAAAGATTTCCTCAAAACGCTCATGTTACTTCATCCTAATCTATTCCTTGAAACAGGGTACTCCACTATAAGTGTGATTTCACCACTCCAAATCCTCAAACATCCACAAACAACTTCCACAAGATCAAGGTCAAAGTTCCAACAAAGCTATACTCATATCCAACTAGTGTCAACCATGGGTTTCTCAAAATAGTAAAATCCTAAATCAAGATCTGAATACCAAGCTATAAATTCCCAGAAAGGGTTCCTCAAATATTCCACCATTCAATTCCATCCATTTAAAGTCAAGTACCAAGCACTAGTATCCCAAGACATGTCTCACTACACTTCCCAAGGCTCTCAAATCCCAAACCTAGACAACAAAGCCAAGTTCTATAGCCTTAGTAACAAACGCAACTCACACTTGACAACACAAAATCCACCAATCAAGAATACTCACTTTATTAAGGATCTAGGTCTAAGAATCATTAAGTATGTCTCATCACACTACCTAGGACTTTCTAACATCACAACCTCTCAAAACCAGGGTTATAGGTTAACCACAAACAATCTCCTCAAAAGTCAAATTCTCCAACCAAGGCCAACATTTCTCAAAGTAAAGAGTACTATAAAAAGGCGTTAAGGGAAGATAGGCAAGGAACAAAACACAAGTTGGGAGGGTACAAGAGTCACTCCTAAGGAAAGAAAAGAGAGTTTAGAAGAAGAAGCAAGCATTAAGAAGTAAAGAGTAAGGCAAGGTACACAAAGATGGAGGGATAACTTCTAGGAAGAAGAAGCATTCTTCACAAGTTGAAAAAATCTCCAATGCCCGACGATAGGCACCAAATCTTGATCACGACACGGGTAAGCTCACGGTCATTGATCCAAGGGTACAAAAATGATTGACAATCAACAAACATGTTAGAACTTAACAAAGAGCAAACACACTACAGACTACCACCTTAGCTCCTTAAGTCTACCCATCCTACCCATCTCTCAAGTTTATTATTTTAAGGTCAAGTTATTTATATCGGGGGTGCACAAACGTGCGTCGGGAGCAAATATGCTCTGATACCAACTGTGACACCCTCATTCATTGCGGAAAAATAAACACGTAATTCTAGAATAAAACTGCATGGATATGTTTGTAATAGGTTCATTTAGGTAAAAACCTGTAATTTTTAAAACCTAAACCTGTTATAAAAGTATCCAAATGGGAAGGTGTCAAACATGCAAGGTCTCAAATAAATCTCATAAATAAAACATCGCTAAAGTCGCGAAACAAAGTTATACAACCCAAATATGAAAAAGGGAGACATATGTCCCTAAAAAGTATATGACATAAAAAGTGTTTAAGGGTCACAATAAAATAAAGCCAATCTAGGTCCCAAGGTTACTTTGCTCGCTAGCTCGTCCATGTACCCCGTATATGCATCACCTACCTGTCAATCGCATTTTATACAAATACGAAAGCCACAGTCAGTGGGGAGTAACTCCGAGTTCTCCCAGCCATGAAATGTCATAATTAATATAACATGTAAACATAAGAATATGAATATGAATAACACATAGCCTTAGCATATAGATGCTAGACAATCGTGCTTATCATGTGAACAACAATATATCAACACATAGTCCTAGCATGTGAATACTAGACCGACTCATACTACACTATCATGTGAATCACATAACATCCAGGAATCCAAACTCTATCAACCATAGCCGGCTTGCATCTCACCTTCTATGATTCATAGAATCATCAAACAAGAAAGGACAATATATCTAGAGACAGGCATAAGTTCTTAGGACGGTCAATAGTCACTCTGTAACTCGAGTCTATACCACGAGGTAAGGTAAACACCCTAGTCCTAAACCTGCGCAGACCTAGCGATATGCGGAAAACTACCGCATCCAAGACCCATGATAACACCACATGAGTACCTCTAAGGAGTCCACCAAAGGGTTGGCTATTACTTAAGCTGACCACATACTTCTAAGAATACGTCAGGAGGTCATGCCCTAACTTGGATATAAACCCACCAAGCTAAGACACAAAGGCTATTAAGCCGCAAACATATACTCGTCAAAGACTATAATGGCCTATCTATGATGAAGGCCGAAATACTCACCTAGGACCTAGTCCCAGCTTGAATACTTTAGCCCACGCCACACAAGACAAGTAGGACACCCAATTAACCATAAGAGGGGCAAAGAGTCCAAACTTGCACACACAAATGATCATACACACCCTAGCATATGAAAGGCTACACAAGAGCATATTCAGCTGACAATCCAACAATATCTCCAATATCAATAATAATCCAAATTCCAAAAACCAACAAGACCATAATCCATGAGAACAAGCTAAAATGGCAAAGAGGCAACAAGACTCAAGCATAAGGCATCCAAAGCATCCAACAACCAACATGTGAAATGATAATTACAAATATCAAGGCATAACATATAACATCCAATAACAACCAATCTCACCTCAAAGACAAACCCTCGACCCGAGTCCCACGACGGGTCATTGGTCAAATCGAGGCTGACCGGTTTAAACCTAGTTTGACCAAACTCATTCGGTCAAACTGGCCCAACTCAGAGTCTTGGCCCATTTTGGCCCAAATCACAACATTCATTACAATATCATTCTCATGCAATATTCCAATTTCTATCATGTGAACACTATCAACATAAAGAAAACATTCCAACTTACAAGATAACTAATTCCACAAAATTCTCGCATAATAAAATAGCATAAATAACCGTCTCACACAAGGGTAAACTTTTCTATAAATTTTAATCGATAAAACGACGTCAGTTACTCATACGGACTCCGAATTGAGTGATTCAAGTGGCTAAACCACCTAATTTTTCGATGTCGTTCAATCTGTCATATTTTTGGAAACATTGGTAACCGTCTCGGTCCGGTACTGACGCGTTCCAGCCAAAACACGGACTTGTCACAACACATAATTCCTCATCCAAATTTGTTCCAAACAATAATGTACAAATGGGAAACATAAATTAAACATAAGCATACTCATCTTACTCCATTCATTCATTTATCAACAAGATCGTCTCAAACAACAACAAACAACAACAAACGACAACAAACAACAACAAACAACAACAAATACAACTACTAATGTGACATTAATTCGTCGAGTGACTCGGAATAGTTACTTTAAGCTAGAAAAAGAGAACAATAACACTTGAGAAAGAGCCCTAGAAACCGAAATCACTCATCATCTTCTACAATATATGAGTCACCTAACTCATCTTCAAATTCTTCACCTATAAGAACAACAAAAACACAATTATTAAGCTTAAATTCGAAACCCTAAAAAGATGAGCCTTAAACAAAAATTGGGGGAAATGAAAATAAAACTTACTATTAGATGAGGATTGAAGAGAGGATTCCAAATATATAATTTTTATGAGATTTGGTGGAGAAATGAAGGATTTATGGTGGATTTAGAGATTGTAAGGAGGATTTTTGAGATAAATTTGGTGTTTGATGAAAGGAAGAGAGAGAGTGAATTATGGAGGAAATGGGAATTGAAAGAAGGGATAAATGGGGGTAGGTGGTCGATCCAAATGGTGTGAGAAGGTGGTCAATTGTTTACGTTTTGGGTTCGCTTCGACGATAATTAGAAATATTCGTCGAACGCGGTTTCCGAGAATATTAAAGTTCTTAAACACGATTTTACTAAAAGAATAAGTACTCATATGCCCAATATCCAAACTCATTTACCCAACGACCGTAAGAAATGGGAAAATCCCAATTTTACGACTTTTATCCGAAACCTATTTTATCAAAGGAAAAGGTTTAATATAGTTTAAATAACTTTTAAACATTTCTAAACTATCAAAAATAATTACATTTCTTCAAAATAAAATAAGATTATATTTATCAAATAAATTTTATTTCAAATAAATTAATATAAAATTAAAATAGATTAAAATATTATTTTTAAAATATAATAAAGGTCTTCAAATTTACGGGGTGTTACAATGGTTTCACTCGATCGGTCGAGGAACCATGCTTATATATCAAGTCGAGTGGGAGCAAGATTGTATTCTTGTTATTGTATGTCGATGACATACTCTTGATTGGGAATGACATTCCTCACTTATCTTCGGTTAAAGAATGGTTGAAGAACCATTTCCAGATGAAAGATCTGGGTGAGGCACACCGTATTTTGGGAATCCGTATCTACCGAGATAGATCACGACGGACGTTATCACTTAGTCGGGATTCTTATTTGGATAAGATTCTTGAGAAGTTCAGCATGACCAACACCAAGAAGGGGAACCTTCCAATGACGTCTGGGATGCAGTTGAGCAAGTCTCAGTCACCCACGACGCCTGAAGGGATTGAGCGCATGAGTCGTGTTCCTTATGCATCTACAATAGGATCAATCATGTATGCTATGATATGCACACGTCCAGACATGGCATATCAATTGAGTATGACGAGTCGGTACCAAAAGAATCCAGGTGAAAAACACTGGATAGCTGTTAAAAATATCCTCAAGTACCTACAGAGGACTAACGATAGGGTGTTGACTTATGGAGGCGATACTAAGCTATGCGCAATCGGTTACGTATATGCTAGCTTCCAAATGGATCGAGATGATTCAAAATCTCAGTCCGGGTTTGTCTTCACTCTTAATGTTGCTACGGTCAGCTGGAAGAGTTCCAAACAGAGTGTTGTAGCAGATTCTACCACTGAATCCGAGTACTATGCCGCTTCGGAAGCAGCTAAGGAAGCGATATGGATGCGTCAATTCTTACAACGACTTACGATAGTTCCTAGTTCAAATGACCCAATCACCATCTATTGTGACAATAGAGGTGCCATCTTCCAGGCTAAGGAGCCAAAGTCTAGCAACAAATCTAGACATGTACATCGGAAAGCTCACCTGATCCGTGATTACGTGGAGCAAGAAGAGATAGTGATTGACAAGATAGCTTCGGATGATAACATCGCGGATCCTCTGACTAAACCGTTGAATTTTGATAATCATGAAGGGCACGTTATTTCCATGGGAATTAAACGTGTTCCTGAGTTATAGTAGTTGATTATGGATTTGATACATTATCTTTTTCATATAGTATTTATAACTTCATCGTTTTTATAATATTTTGTTTTTCATGTGAATTGTACTGCCAACATTGAACGCCACAAAGTGAACTGAATTACATTATATTTTGTTTGGTCCGTAATCGCCTTAATGAGCTGATAACTCTGGCTATTATATTGTGCAGTCGATTGATGGTGGGTTCAACGAGCCATAAGTCAGACGGTTGAGTGATCGATCACAGATGCGAGATTATAACGATACCTCGTAGGACAAATTTTTGTGACAAAATAATGGAGTCCTAAATGTTTAAAAATATTCGGTGCCAGGTCGTGGATAGGACATCCATTGTGTTCCTAGAGTCGATTCTTTTGACTATCGACTGTCTCTTGAGATTAAGGCAGTTTTTGGGTGACTTTGGTTTCTTTCTCACGGTTTGCCGTAACTGGAGGCTAAGTAGATTTTTTTCTGGGTCATTTCATACTGTACTTATATCTGCAGGATTCGAGTTGAGGAAAATATCCAACCTTTATCAGGTATAGTTATTTCTCAGGGCCACTCGAGGAGTTGTAACTGAAATGCTTGGCCATGCTCGAACGATGATTCGTTTATCAGTTAAGTTACTCTCTAGTCAGGGAAACCACTCTTGATACAGATCACTTGTAAAATACGACCTTTGTGAATACGGATTTTGCAAATTGTTTTACATTGAGTGGGAGAAATTTTAGGATATGAGAATCGGTTATCGCACATACACTTGTGAGGACAAGTGGGAGTTTGTTGGAGCTTATGTCCTCCACAAATTAGTGTGATAACATTTATAAATCTCTTACAGGTTCACAAGGGTATACTTTGTATTTTATCAGTTGATTAACGATTACCTAATAACGGTTCGCTTGCTACAAATTTTGACGTTATTATCATAGAGATGGCGGTGATCAACTGGTCCCTAAAAGTCACACCTAAAGGATGTGTTTGAGAGATGTGGTTATGGAAACGTAATCACATTGATGCCTTATACGACTAAACAGTTAGTCAATGTGTTATAATATATGTTGTCAGGCCGGACTTAATAAATCGACTACAATAAGTTATGTATGGACTTTATTAAAACGGGACAACATGTATGGCAATTAATAAAATGTACTCATTATATATAATTTTAGAATAACCAAAAATAAGAGGATTTTATCCTAATTTGTGGTTGTTGCTAAAACCGAAAAAAAGAGAAATAATCCTCTTAATTTCGGAAATTTGGGCCGAGATTTTGGAATTAAAATAACTACCCTATTTTACCTAATACACTGTTTTATAAGGTACTAGGGAGATCATTAGTTTTCCTCTCTAATTCTCTTTTAACCTAGCATCCTCTCATCAAAAGAAAAAAAAAACACAAAAACCTAAAGTTAATCAGTTAATTTGGGGGATCGATTCTAGCAAAAGAACAAGGGCATATCTCATATCATCTTGGGTGCAACTGATAGGAGAATATCATTGTGATATTGTTCATAGGCCTTATTAGCTAGGACCGAAGGTTATTTCTTATTCATTCTCTACTTTTGTTTATTTAATTCATTTTATGACTCGCATACGTCATTATATATAATCCTTAATAATAAGGGAAGTATACAAATTATTTACCACAAGTGGTATCAGAGCCAAGGCCACGAATTTTATTTTGATGATTTTCATAAAATTGGATGTACACAATAATTAGGGTTTCGAAAAAAAAAAATTAATTGGCTGAAATTTTTTTGTGCCGAGTTGTTTTGTTTTTGTTGTTGTTTTATTTCCATTTGATTCTTTCATATTGTTGTTTTAATCAGTTAAGATAATAATATGATAATTTATAGATGTTTCGATTTAATAAATCGAGATGTAAATGGAAATCGTTTTTGTCGGATTATTGAATTGTTTTTGCTGTTTTTTTGGCATATAACTTAATTTAACAAAGTTCAAATCAATTGTGATAATCGGTTTTATCATGATTTAGATCTTCTTTTAACAGGTTAAGTTTGAATAATCTAGTTTAAACATGTATTTAAATTAAAAGTTGAATATGCCAATCTTGTTAATATCAACTTTAAACATTTGTTCGGTTTTTTTTTTCGATCAAAGGGTGCAGCTGTTTTTCCAAAAGAAAAATATTGAGTTTTTTTTTGTTTTAGGGTTTTTCAGCCGAGAGAAAAAAAAATTTTTTTTTGGGTGTTTTTGCTGAAATGCCGAGAAAAAGGAGGAAAGAAAAATTCTGTTTTTTTTCGTTTTACTCCAGCCGAAAGCAAAGAAAAAAAAAACTCTGTTTTTTGTTTGCCGAGACCAAAAGAATTTTTTTTTTTGGGTTTTGTTTTGGGTTGTTTTGGCCTAGAATGATTATACATTAAATTTACAATGTATGATAAATTATTGTGAAGCGGTTCATAATTTATAGATACCTAATTATTTTAAGGAGGTTTAAAATAATGATTGGATTAAATTCATATTACAAGTTTAATGAGAATTAAGATTAAAATTAATGTGATTAATTGAGGAATTGTCACTTAATTTGATCAATTAAATAGGTGGTTTGGATAAAATTAATCTACATAATTAAAGAATTATGTCTTGCATGTTTAATTTTTTTTAGTTGATGCATTTTATTTTAGTTGAATGAATCGTTGAATGGTTTTATTTACGTATTTTTGCAATCGGTTGTAATTTTTAATACCTAGTGTGGCCTTAGTCAAATTATGTTTTCGTAATGATGGAAACATAATTTTAAATGTAATTTGAGGTCTCGTATCTCCGTTTTGGTTTTCTTTTTATTACGGTTTTGAAATTAGAATGTAAATAGGTTTATTATGTAATTTTTAAATTGTAATTTTTGAGAAGACTAAAGATGGAGATTGGAGCTCACTCCCGCTACATGTATCAAGATGGAACATCAAGACAAGCTTCTCGGGTCCATGGATGGATTCCAAAGTTGTATTTATGTTCATTTTGATAGGATAGGCCACACTAGGACTTTATTTTGTTTTACGTTTTACCGTTCTTATTGCTTTTCATTCACATGCTAGTTAAATGCATCATATTCCGCCTAAAACCAAACCACCTACTAAAATGCATGAAAATCGACACATACAGGTTGTATGTTAGTTTTCATAGAAATACATATGTCACATGTTTATTAAGCCATCACCTTAGTTTATTCATTCACGCATGCTAGATATTAGTTCACTTAAAATGAATTAAAATAAAGTTGATGGGATCGTCCTCTAAAACGGAAATTGAAATTAGTCTTTATAAGGGCAAACAACTATGAATCTCTTCTTCGTCGGTAGGCATAATATGACCCCTTCTACGTTGGGTAAGTAGTTTATGTTGACTTAGTTTATCTCAACATTATAGTCGAAAGAGTTTCTCGTGATTATGATGGACTAAAGATAGAATTTACAGAAATTTATCGACCAAGAATTCTAACAGTAGAATTAGCCAAAAGGTTGGCTTATCAATTTACAGATAATTGAGTCTTGGGATCATTTATATAAGTCTTGATGAAGGTCAATTGTATATATGCATGAGTCTTCGCGTTATAACAGTATTGCATTAGATTTAAAATCAAATCGATGCATATGCTTATTATTTATTCTTCTTTTCGCAGTGTAGAACACGTTTATATTACTGTTACAACAAATGGCTGGAAATAACGAAATCCCAATGCCAAGTGCCACACTTGGACGCGAGTCCTGGCTGAAAGTTTTTATGGACAACATGAATCGGACACGCGATCAAGAATGATGGGTCCAACTTTGCGGATCGGGAGGCAAAGACTACGGAATGCTGCCATTATTGACGGTAAGCTCAAGTACTTAACTGAGCCAATACCGGTAAACCCATGCCCCAATGCGGGAGTTAACGAGTCACTTGCTTATAGTGATTTCGTCATGGAAGCGGGTGCGATAAAGAATGTACTCATCTTTACAATAGAAACCAATTTGCAGAGACGCTTCATTGCCCAGGGTGCAAACAAGATTATCACCATGCTCACTAACGAGTTCTCAAAAGCACCGAGGATCGTTACTTATGAGCATACCTGTCGCTTCTTTGATGCGAAACTCCAAAAGGGCTAACCGGTTAGCCCACACATTCTTAACATGATTGAGAATGTCGAAAAATTGGAGGCACTTGATTGCAAAATCAGTGAGAGCATTGTCATTGACCGAATGCTTCATTCTCTTCACGATAGTTTTGCCCTTTTCAGAGCGAACTACTACATGAATGACTTAAAGAAAAGTCCTCATGAGCTACACTCACTTCTCGTATAGACCGAGAAGGATATGAAATTGAGTGGGAGTATGAAGCAAGATGTTCTCACGATTTCCAACAAGGGTAAAGGTAAGGGCAAAGCTCCAGGCAACCTAACTGTAGGCTAGCCAAAATTCAAGAAGCCAGGAAACGGTAAGAGTGGGCCTGGTGAGACTAGTGGCTCACAGGGCAAGGCAAAGAGCAAGGGCGGTGATATTGAGTGTCACCATTGTCACAAGACTGGACATTGGAGGAGGAATTGTCCCGTGTACCGTGAGGACATTAAAGTAGGCCGCGTCGTTCCTGTTGGTACGTCATCTTATATTCATATGATTGAGATTAATCATGCAAGTTTCGGAACTTGGGTACTTGATACTGGTTGTGGTTCTCATTTGTGTAATCATTTGCAGGGCCTAAGAAACATCACACCTCTCGGAAAGGGTGATGTGGACCTGCGAGTCGGGAATGGAGCTAGAGTACAGTTGCTGCTCTCTCGAAGGGAACATATGTAATCCAACTCCCTAGTGGTTTTGAGTTATTTTTAAATAACTGTTATTATGTACCCAGTTTGTCTAAGAACATTATTTCAGTTTCCGTACTTGACAAGGACGGTTTTTCATTTTTAATAAAGTATAATAGCTGTATTTTCTCTTTCAATGAAATGATTTATGGCAAAGCAGTTTCCATGAATGGAATTTAAATCTTAGATCAAACCACGGAAGTATTACACGTGAATAATAAAAAATTAAAGGTTGGTGACAAAGATCAAACCTATCTATGGCATTGTCGAATGGGACACATCAATGAGAAACTCGTGAAGAAACTCGTCGATAATAGGACTATTCCCGCATTCGATTTTTCTACATATGGCACGTGTGAATCATGTCTCATTGGCAAATGACTCGAATTTCCTTCAAAGGTGTTTGAATGCGCGCTAGTGACCTATTAGGACTCATACATACTGATGTTTGTAGACCTATGTCAATTACCGCTAGAGATGGCTATAGATATTTTATCACTTTCACGGACGATTTGAGTAGATACGAATATGTCTACTTAATGAAGCATAAAAGTGAGTCCTTTGAGAAATTCAAGGAATACCAGAACAGGGTTGAGAACCAACTGGGTAAAAAGGTTAAAGCAGTCCGTTCAGATCGGGGTGGCGAATATCTTTCAAATGAGTTTGATCAACACCTTAAAGACTGTGGAATCGTTTTGCAGTTAACTCCACCTGGAACACCTCAATTAAATGGTGTGTCCGTACGGAGAAATCGAACCTTACTTGATATGGTTCGATCCATGATGAGTCACACGGTAGTGCCTGATTCATTATGGGGTTTTGCTCTTTGTCACCGCTCTTATACTTAACCGAAGTCCGACTAAAGCTGTCAACAAGACGCCATATGAAATGTGGAAGGGAACGGTCCCTAACTTGTCCTTTATTCGGGTTTGGGGCTGCGAGGCTTATGTCAAGTGGAGACACGAGGATAAGCTCGGCCCGCGATCGGTCAAGACATACTTTATAGGTTATCCAAAAGGAACGTTTGGTCATTACTTCTATTCGCCTACCGAACATCGAGTATTTGTTGCGGCTAGTGCGACGTTCTTATAGAAAGAATTTCTCGAGAATAAGACAAGTAATAGAACCTTCGAGCTGTCGGAGATTCCAGAACCAACAACCGAGGAACAGATGGAGGAATTAGTTCCTCGAACTGATGATACGGTTAATATTCCTGAGGAACCTAGGAGGTCGAGTAGAGTCTCTCATCCTCCGGACAGATACATTGGTATGGTTAAGGAGAATGACGTTTTACTCCTAGAGAATAATGAACCTGCTACCTATAAAGGTGCTATGGCCTGTTCCGACTCAAAGCTATGGCTCAAAGCCATGCAATCCGAGATGGACTCCATGTATGAGAATGACGTATGGGATCTTGTTGATTTACCTAATAAGGTAAAACCTCTACAGTGCAAATGGCTTTACAAAATAAAGCGTTCTGTAGATGCGCAACCAGATACCTATAAGGCACGACTAGTGGCAAAAGGTTTCACTCAAGTGCACGGATTGCATTATGATGAGAGTTTTGCACCTGTAGTCATGCTATGTTCCATTCGGATAATCTTAGCGATTATCGTATTTCATGACTATGAAATTTGGCAAATGGATGTGAAAACCGCCTTCTTAAACGGTTATTTGGAGGAAGAGTTGTACATGGTACAACCCGAAGGTTTCATAGATCCTGAACATCCTATGAAAGTATGCAAAATTAAGCGCTCCATTTATGGACTTAAGCAAGCTTCTCGGAGTTGGAATCATCGTTTCGACCAGGTGATAAAAGAGTATGGTTTCACTCGATCGGTCGAGGAACCATGCTTATATATCAAGTCGAGTGGGAGCAAGATTGTATTCTTGATATTGTATGTCGATGACATACTCTTGATTGGGATGACATTCCTCTCTTATCTTCGGTTAAAGAATGGTTGAAGAACCATTTCCAGATGAAAGATCCGGGTGAGGAACAACGCATTTTGGGAATCCGTGATTACATCGGAAAGCTCACCTGATCCGTGATTACGTGGAGCAAGAAGAGATAGTGATTGACAAGATAGCTTCGGATGATAACATCGCGGACCCTCTCATTAAACCATTGAATTTTGATAAGCATGAAGGGCACGTTATTTCCATGGGAATTAAATGTGTTCCTGAGTTGTAGTAGTTGATTATGGATTTGATACATTATCTTTTTCATATACTATTTATAACTTCATCGTTTTTATAATATTTTGTTTTTCATGTGGATTGTACTGACAACATTTAACGCCACAAAGTGAACTGAATTACATTATATTTTGTTTGGTCCGTAATCGCCTTAATGAGCTGATAACACTGGCTATTATATTGTGCAGTCGATTGATGGTGGGTTCAACGAGCCATAAGTCAAATGGTTGACTGATCGATCACAGATGCGAGATTATAACGATACCTCGTAGGACAAATTTTTGTGACAACGTAATGGAGTCCTAAATGTTTAAAAACATTCGGTGCCAGGTCATGGATAGGACATCCATTGTGTTCCTAGAGCCGATTCTTTTGACTATCGACTGTCTCTTGAGATTAAGGCAGTTTTTGGGTGACTTGGTTTCTTTCTCACAGTCTGGTCTGCCGTAACTGGAGGCTAAGTAGATTTTTTCTGGGTCATTTCATACTGAGCTTATATCTGCAGGATTCGAGTTGAGGAAAATATTCAACCTTTATCAGGTATAGTTATTTCTCAGGGCCACTCGAGGAGTTGTAACTGAAATGCATGGCCATGCTCGAATGATGATTCGTTTATCAGTTAAGTTACTCTCTAGTCGGGGAAACCACTCTTGATACAGATCACTTGTAAAATACGACCTTTGTGAATACGGATTTTGCAAATTGTTTTACATTGAGTGGGAGAAATTTTAGGAAATGAGAATCGGTTATCGCACATACAGTTGTGATGACAAGTTGGAGTTTGTTGGAGCTTGTGTCCTCCACAAATTAGTGTGATAACATTTATAAATCTCTTACAGGTTCACAAGGGTATACTTTGTATTTTATCAGTTGATTAACGATTACCTAATAACGGTTGGCTAGCTAGAAAGTTTGACGTTATTATCATACAGATGGCGGTGATCAACTGGTCCCTAAAAGTCACACCTAAAGGATGTGTTTGAGAGATGTGGTTATGGAAGTGTAATCAAATTGATGCCTTATACGACTAAACAGTTAGTCAATGTGTTGATGAGACGATTATTTAATGCCGATTAAATAATATTAGCTGAGACGAATTAACTGTCAATTCGTAAATTGAATATAATATGTTATATTTAATTAATGTATATAATGTTAGCTTGGACGAATTAATATGTTAATTTGTAATTAAATGTAATCGGTTATATTTAATTATAGTTAAAGTATATTTTACACGAGATTGTTATAATATATGTTGTCAGACCGGACTTAATAAATCGACTACAATCAGTTATGTATGGACTTTATTAAAACAGGACAACATGTATGACAATTAATAAAATGTACGAATTATATATAATTTTAGAATAACCAAAAATAAGAGGATTTTATCCTAATTTGTGGTTGTTGCTAAAACCGAAAAAAAAGAAATAATCCTCTTAATTTCGGAAATTTGGGCCGAGATTTTGGAAGAAAAATAACTACCTTATTTTACCTAATACACGGTTTTATAAGGTAATAGAGAGATCATTATTTTTCCTCTCTAATTCTCTTTTAACCTAGCCTCCTCTCATCAAAAGAAAAAAAAACACAAAAACCTAAAGTTAATCAGTTAATTTGGGGGATCGATTCTAGCAAAAGAACAAGGACATATCTCATATCATCTTGGGTGCAACTGATAGGAGAATATCATTGCGATATTGTTCATAGGCCTTATTAGCTAGAACCGAAGGTTATTTCTTATTCATTCTCTACTTTTGTTTATGTAATTCATTTTATAACTCGCATTCGTCTTTATAGTTGTTTGCCCTTATAAAGAGCTTCAGTACCATAAATGCCCTTCATACCACAAATAGAGACACAATCTTGGAAATGCTCCATCTCAGCATCAGAAGTGTTTCCACCCAATCTCTAAACAGGAGATAGAACTGTATTAAAGTCCCTAAGCCATAACCAAGGGTCATTACACCCTAGAGAAATCCCCTTTAATATATTCCATAACTAAACTCTTTCACACAACCCATTAAAAGCATATATCATAGTAAGATAAAACCTCTTCCCATCAGTTTGAGACTGCACTAACATATGAATATGTTGTGCACTATAAGATAAGAATTGAATATAAAAAAACTAGGCTTCCACATAATCCATATCCTCCACCATTCTGTGAAGTGCAATTAGTGGAGACACTCCAACCATCACAAATAGAGGTATCCATTTTCAACAATGTCCCAGGTTTTAGTTTAGTTTCAAGCAAACCAAATAAACCAACCCCATTATTTTGCATAAACGATTTCACCACTCGCTGCTTATTCAGGTCATTGAGACCTCTAGCATTCCAAAATACAATACTATACATTGATATTGTTAGCAGAGAGATCTTTTCCACTGTCTACTACTCTCCCCTGAGGAGTAGCATTGTTATTTAGCGCATCCAGAAATGTATATGCAGTATAAAACCTAGGGACGGGCAATAATGCAGTCTGGGTTGCAGGACACTTTGAAGAAATCTCATGAATTTTGAAGAAAACTAAGTATTTTAATATCAACTGAAACAGCCTGAAAAACATGAGATTGCAGACAACAGACTCAACTGATTTAAGGGACTTGTTTGTGTGATAAAATGATATAGTTAAGATCGTCAATTTCCACAGAAGATTCACAGGAAATCCAAGATAATAACTTAACAAATTTAAGATTAAATTCCACAGAGAGCACAGGATTAATGCTTGAACTTTGCCCAACACCATCAAACTGAACAACAGACAGGCACAAGTTCAATTCAATGGTGCCAATCTGACTTTGATCAATTAACCACAGAGTTTACAGGTTAACTATCAGGCCAGGGTTCCAAACTACAGCTTAACACAAGTTTGAAAGAAATGAGAGAAGTCTCAAGGCTAATTTTTCATTTAAAATAATCTGCTTTCATCATTTGAGACACATGTCTTTATATAGGCCTTCTCTTTGAACTACAGCTCGAAACCTAACAATCCAAGGGCTAAGATTTAATCTAGGATGAGTACAAACTATCTTAATATATTACAAGCAGGAAATAAAATTACTAGGTGAAAATTAAAACAGCAGTGGGTAAAAATAGACTTAATAAAGCATGGGAAGCTGTCATTGTCAGTTGTCTCCTTGTACACAGGTTACTGTTGCATTGGCTCCTAGCAAAGTTAAGGCTTTTTATATCCTTCCCATGGCAGACTTTTGAGGAGAAAAGGAGCAGTGGTATTTCCAAGACAGTCCCAAAATTGCCTCACCAAAAAAAGAAAGTTTGCTTTATGCTTTATCAACTCTTCTCAGTAACATGTGACTGTTTCCTTGCTTGTTTTCTGTGCTGTTTTTTCCCTTTCATTTCCTTGGCGGATCTTTGTTGTTTAAGACTCTGTGTGGACTTAGTTGAGGCCTCCTCCAGCTGGCCATATAGGCAGTTGAAAGCTAGACCTGGTGAACCTCTTGACTGGTTGAGTTGGGGGTGGATCAGTGGATGTTGCTTGCACTTGTTCTGTGGCCTGGTCAGGGTTGGGAGCCCCAGATCCAGCTCCTGATATAGCCTCCCCTTCTTGAAAAGGGCTTGACCTCAAGCATGGTCCCTCTTCATCATCAGATTCACCATAGTAAGGACTCAGGTCTCCCACATTGAATGTTCCATGCACCCCACACTCACCAGGAAGAGCTATCTTGTAAGCATTTGGACCAATTTTTTCAATGACTTCAAAAGGACCCTCTGCTCTAGGCATCAGCTTATTCTTCCTATTAGCCGGGAACCTTTCCTTCCTTAAGTTGATCCACACAAGATCACCTGGCATGAATTATTTCTTCTGTTTAGGAGTCTTGGCCTGCTTCTTATACCTGTCATTGGCTTTCTCAATTTGTCTTTTGACAGTTTCATGGAGCTTCAACATCTGTTCCACCCTCTTCTTAGCATCATAGTTTACTTCCTCCTTAGGTACACTTGAAAGATCTAAGGGCATCAGAGGATTGATCCCATAAACCACTTCAAATGGTTTGTGACCAGTTGCAGATGATGGAGCTCTTTTAAAAGCAAACTCAGCTTGTGGCAGTTTTAAATCCCAATCTTTTAAAGACTTGCTAACAATTTACCTCAAGATCCTCCCCAAGGTTTTGTTGGTAACCTCAGTTTGGCCATCTGTTTGTGGGTGGTGGGAGGTGCTGAATAGCAACCTTATGTTGAGAAGCTTCAATAATGTCTTCCAGGAATAACTCATGAACTTGACATCTCCGTCTAAGACTATGGTCTTAGGAACCCCATGTATCTTGACAATATTACTGAAGTAAAGTTCATCAACACTCATAGCATCCTCAGTCTTCTTACATGCCATGAAATGAGCCATTTTACTGAACCTGTCAACTACAACCATCACTGAATCATTTCCTCTTTGAGTTCTTGGTAAGGCTATGATGAAGTCCATGCTCACATCTTCCCAAGGCTTGTTTGGCACTGGCAATGGTGTGTAGGGGCCTGCCTTGGCTTGTTGACATTTTGAACACCTTCTGAGCACTATTTGGATATCCCCCATTATTTTGGGCCAGTAGAACTGCTCCTGCAAGATATCCCGAGTCTTTTGGACCCCAAAATGACCTCCTAACCCACTGGAGTGAACTTCCTTGATCAACAGATCCATGTATGAGCCTCTTAGAACACAAAGCTTGTTTTCATGGAACAGGAAACCCTTCTGCAGCAAGAATATGGTTCCCTGAACCTTAGTCCCTTATGTTTGAGTCAACCAGTCTTCATAAAAATCAGGATAATCTTTATATAGCTCTTTCATGAACTTAAACCCAAGAACTATCTGTTCCATAACTAACAGCAATGAATATCTCCTAGACAGTGCATCAGCAACAATGTTTTGCATACCCTCCTTGTACTAGCTTGAAACTGTGAAGGATTGCAAGAACTCAACCCACTTGGCATGCCTGTGATTTAACTTGTGCCGGCCATTGATATATTTCAAAGCTTCATGATCTAAATGTTGTAAGATTCATAAAGCTCTTATTAGACATTTCTAATAACTATTTATAATTAGTTTAGTCATAAACTAACTAGATCTTATGCATGCATAACAAAAGGACAAAGTAAGAAGAAATCAATCGACTTACAAAGGAGTGCCGCACGGTTATACTAATTGGTCTCCTACCAAATTAGTCTTCGTAAAATCCGAGTGCTCCAAGGATGAATTTAGACCCAATGGTAGGATCTACTCCTCAAGGAATTGTACCAAGATAATCATCTTTAATACATATACTAATTTAGTTACTAGAAATTTAGTATATGTTCCTTTAAAATGACTAATATAATTATATTACTACTACTAGTAATTTGATTTCAATATTAGTATTTCAATGATGTTTTATTTTCCATCTCAAACCAATTTTAGAGATCTAAAGAAGAGATAAACATTAGAATGAATTTACCATAAGAAAAAACAATTCTTATGGTAAAGGGGGGAGAAGGGGCCGGGTGGTCTTGGAAAGCAAGGACAATGCATGCTCATATTTTCTATCAATTGTTCTTCACAAGAATATGTAGGTTAAGCATACCTAACCCTAGCTTAATTAGTTTGTCTTAAACATTTAAGACAAAAGCACAATTGTCCCCTCACCAATGGAAAAACAAGTTTCCATATGTAAAATGAGATTCCATTTTAACTTTGTGATTTTTTCAATTGTAATTGTGACATATGTGACATGTTACTAGACATGTGACTATGTAATGCCTTTTTAACTTATTAAAAATCATTACATACAAAATAATAACACAAATAGCAATACATGATTACATATACTTAAAATGTACCATTTGATTATAATTCACAACACATTGTAATTTTAATACATTATTCATTCTATTTATAATTTTTTTAATAAACAATAATAAAGTTTCAGTAATAAAACACATTTTCGATTTTAAAGGATTAATTAACTTGTATCATTATACAATTAATTAATAGATCAATTAAGAGTGTTACCCCAGAGGTATGACCTTAAGGGATCAACTGATCACCACCGTCATACGACAGTAATGTCAAACTCTAAGCATCCAACCATTACTGATTAATGTGGATCAGTTGACAATAAAATATTACATTCCCTCATGTATTCTTATTATGAGATTTAAACATGTGATCGTATTATTGTCGAGGACACATACTCCAACAATCTCCCACTTGTCCGAGACAAGTGTGCGTCACCAATTCCCTTATCCTATTACTATCTCCCACTTAATGCAAGGTGGCTTGCAGGTCGTGCTTGCATTTGATCATATCACGAGTGGTTTCCTCGATCTAGAGAATAACTGTTTGACTGGAATTATCTACCGTAGATACCTTCCGAGCATGGCCACGCATTTCCAGTTCATTACTCCTCGAGTGGCCTTGAGATATAAAGATAACCCTGACTAGGGGTGGACAATTCATATTGTACTTTTCCCTTCACATAGCCACTGCTCATTATAACCCAAAATGTGCCTATTTGACCCCAATTATGAAGGTCATTGAACACAAATCAAAGTTACTTTTAAATTGTGTCATCTTAGGCGAATAGTCTTTAGCCAAAGAATTGACTCATAAGAATACTATAGTAGCTCTTGCCACGACCAGGCTATAAAAATTTCCAGAACTCTATAAACGGTCATAAGCCCGATAGAGTGTCCCATGCAGTCTGCCTATGTGATTGACTAGTCATCTCTTATAACTCTATGGCACTTGAACTTGCCATCAATCGCATCACATTCTAGTTACTTCGAGATGTCACCTCATGTAACTAACTATAGGCGATTACTATGTCAATCTAGTTCACTTTAATGGGGTTCAATATTATCTCAACAACCCATTTGGATGTGACGAAGTAATATTTTTAATTTAGAAGACAAATGCGATCATCATATATGAACAAATAAAACAACATTTTATTTCATATCAAATAATCTAGTATAAATTTGGCATATGTATAAGGCCCATGGAAACAACATGTCCATCGTGTTTAGCCTGCCACAAAGGCTTGGTAAGAGGATCAGCCAAGTTATCATCTGTCCCAACCTTACAAATCGCAATTTCCTTTCTTTCAATAAAATCTCTAATAATATGAAATTTTCTGAGTACATATCTAGATCTATTACTAGACTTGGGCTCTCTAGCTTCGAAGATTATCCCATTGTTTCCATAATAGAGAGTAATGGGATCCTTGGCGGTAGGAACTACCTTTAGCCCTTCCATGAGCTGCCTAATCCACACGGCTTCCTTGGCAGCTTCTGATACTGGAACGTACTCAACCTCCGTAGTAGAATCCGTAATCACAGCTTCCTTGAAGCTTCTCCAGTTTACAGCACCACCATTGAGCATGAAAACATACCCACCTTGGGACTTCATGTCATCTCTATCTGTTTAAAAGCTCGAGTCTATGTAACCCTTAACACATAGCTCGGAGTCTCCTTCAAACACTAAGATATAATCCTTAGTCCTTCGCAAGTACTTAAGGATGTTCTTAACAGCTATCCAGTGACTCTCATCTAGATTATCTTGATATCTACTTGTCATGCTTAAAGCATACGAGACATTTGGACGAGTACATATTATGGCATACATGATTGATCCAACAGCGGAAGCATAGGGAATCAACTTCACGCGTTCAACATCTTCGAGTTCGGAGGGTGATTGAGACTTGCTCAAAAATATGCCACTACCCATAGGAATTAAGCCTCTCTTAGACTGGTCCATGTTGAAGCGTCAAAGAACCTTGTCAATATAAGATTCTTGACTTAATGCCAACATCCCCTTGGGTCTATCTCTATAGATCCGGATACCTAATATGTGTTGTGCTTCTCCTTAATCCTTCATTTGGAAATGATTTCCCAGCCACTCTTTGACGGAGGACAACATAGGAATGTTATTTCCAATAAGCAGTATGTCATCCACATACAATATTGGGAATACAACATTGCTCCCACTGAACTTCATGTATAAACATGGTTCCTTAACACTTCGAGTAAAACCATTTTCTTTTATAACATGATTAAATCGATGGTTCTAACTTCTTGATGATTGCTTAAGACCATAAATGGATCTCTTAAGCTTGCGTACTTTGTTAGGATCTTTAGAATATACAAAACCTTCAGGTTGCATCATATACACCTCCTCGTCTAAATCCCCATTTAGAAAGGCGGTCTTGACATCCATTTGCCATATTTCATAGTCATGAAATGCGGCGATCGCTAACAGTATCCGAATGGATCTCAGCATGGCTACAGGGGCAAAGGTTTCGTCATAGTGAAGACCATGAACTTGGGTAAAACCTTTTGCTACTAGCCTAGCTTTGTAGACATCATCATGTCCTTCTATGCCATTCTTTACCTTAAAGATCCATTTGCATTGAAGAGGTCTTGCTCCTTCAGGAAAATCCACCAAGTTCCAAACTTGATTATCATGCATAGAAATCATTTCGGATTTCTTGGCTTCAAGCCACAAAGCTGAATTGGGACTAGAGATTGCAGCTTTGTAGGTGGCGGGCTCGTCATTTTCTAGAAGTAACACATCAAGACTCCCATCCTCTTGAATAAGTCCAATTTGTCTATCAGGATGGCGAGAAACTCGACCCGACCTCCTCAGTTGAGGAATAACAACCGAATTAGACGACGAAGGAACGTCTTCTTGCGCCTCTACTTCGGTTTGTGGCTCTTGAACTCCATCAAGTTCAAAATTTCTCCCACTCTGTCTTTTAGAAATAAACTCATTTTCTGGAAAGATACCCTCACTAGACACAAACACTTTGTTTTCATGAGGTTTGTAGAAGTAATAGCCTCGGGAGGTATTAGGGTAACCTACAAAGATGCACTTTTCGGATCGTGAGGCTAGCTTGTTGTCTGTCTTTACCTTGACGTAAGCATCACATCCCCAAATCTTCATATAGGATATATTACGAACCCTTCCTTTCCGCATCTTATATGGAGTCTTTTCGGTTGCTTTTGTCGGACTATTGTGAAGGAAAAGTAGATCTATATACCTAACATATTCATATATGTTCTATTTTAATTTGTCATAAAATTAATAAATGATCGTATGCATGCAAACTTATAAACAAAATAAAGAAGAAGCATTCATCCTTACATTGGAAATTCGGTTTAAATGGGCACAAGAGAAATCACCTTCTCTCTTGTTCTTGTGCTTTCCTTTTGGATGAACAAAGACCCAAGTGTAGGATCTCTCCCAAGGATTAATACCCAAAGCACGCTCTTAATAAAATTAATATTATGTATACTAGACAATATTAATTTTTGTAGAAAAATTGACCCAAAATAATTTGGTTTTAATCTCCCAAAACCGGTTGAGAGAGAAGAGAAGAGGAAGGTTTTTTTTATCTTTCTAAAATTCTAATTTTAGGTGAATGACGAATGAATGATACACTAACTACATTTTAGTGTATATTAGGTAAAAATAAGATGAAAAACCAAAGTGGTTTTTCATCTCATAAAACCGGGTGGAAGGGGGGATTAGAGGGAGCCAATGCATGCTTGAGTTGTTCTTCACAACGAGCATTAGGGTTGCATGGCTAGTTTAGTAGGTAATCATTGTGTTTACCACTCACATTATAAACACAATATTATCCTTAATCCTCCCTTAATTTCGGTACATATAGATAATATGGACTCCATATTATCTTTGTCAAAATGTCAATTTGTCTTATGTCACATGTCATATGTTACATAAATTTGTTATGTATTTTTAACATATTAAAAATCAACGTATTAATAAAAATACGTCATATACAAAAATCGACTTAGTAATTCATAATTACTTGTACCAAAATGTTTTACCAATTATAAATCACAACAATTTGTATTTATAATAATTCATTCAAATTTAATTATTTCCTTAAACAATAATTTCATCTGAGTAATGATACAATTCGGTTACTCAGACCGTATCTCATTTAATCAAATTTCAATGAGATACGTAAATAATACTTCCAAAATCTTCTGTCAATTTTAAATAATTTAATTGACTTGTAACGTTATAAGATCAATTAAATGATCAATTAAGAATGTTGCCCTATAGGTATGACCTAGGGGACCAACTAATCACCACCGTCGCACGACAGTAATGTCAAACTCTAGTTAGCCAATCATTACCGATATGTGTGGACCAGTTGACAGTAAAAATACTTCCCAAACGTATTCTTTTAAAATGAGATTTAAACATGTGATCATTATGATCAACAGTTGTGATCGCATTATTGTCGGAGGACACATATTCCAACAATCTCCCACTTGTCCTCGACAAGTGTGCGTCACCAATTCTCTTGTCCTATTACTATCTCCCACTCAATGCAAGGTGTCTTTCAGGTCGTAATTTCAAGTGATCATATCGAGAGTGGTTTCCTCGATCTGGAGAATAACTGATTGACCGGATTTATCCACCATGGATACATTCCGAGCATGGCCACGCATTTCCAGTTCATTACTCCTCGAGTGGCCCTGAGATATTGTTATAACCCTGACAAGGGGTGGACAATTCCTATCGCACTTATTCCCTTCAACTAGCCACAACCATCATAACCCAACATATGCTCATTTGACCCCATTTACGAAGGTCGTAGTAACACAAATCAAAGTTAATCTGAAACTGTGCCATCTTAGGCGAATAGTCTTTAGTCAAAAGAATCGACTCATTTGAATACTATAGCAGCTCTCGCCACGACCAGGCTATATAAATTTGCCAGAACTCTATAAGCGGTCATAAGGCCCGACAAAAGTTCCTAACAGTCTGCCTATGTGATCGACTAGTCATCTCACATGACTCCATGGCACTTGAACTTGACATCAATCGCATCACACTCTAGTCACTTCGAGACGTCACCTCTGTAACACTACGGATTTTATAGGCTGGTACTCGACCGAGTATGGCCTACTCGGTCGAGTAAAGTGTGTTGGGTATTCTGTTTGGCTACTGCCCAGGAATACTCGGCCGAGTATGGGTAATACTCGACCGAGTAGAGGATACTCGGCCGAGTATACTCTATACTCGACCGAGTATCCGGTATGACGGGTAATATTTTCCGCGGTTGATTTAGAAAGGATTAGAGTTATATTGAGACGCATTTTACAGTTTCTAAAACATTTTACAAAACCTAAACTACACAACGTAACTCTAATCCTCTCCAAATCTCCCTCCCATTTGCGTGGATTGTTCGTGAGTCTAACGAATCTTGCCTTGCGTCGATTATGTCGGTAAGTCTCTGATTTCATGAGTCTCATTAAGTTGTCTTTTAGGGTTTTGCCCTAATTATTGTTTTGGGTTAATTTGGGGGTTTAGGGTTTGGTCATTATATGTGTGTTGATTGTTGATTATAATTATTGTAGGTGACGATGTGGTAATTGCTATGCATATTGTATGATTGATTAGAGCATATCGGATTGCAAAAAGGTAGGGTTTCCCTACTCGATTCTTCAAGTTAATTGATTTAAGACTCGTGCTTGTGTTGTAATTGTTGTTATCTATCTGATCATCATCGGAGTATGGGTGTTGTGATGACGGTGTTGGTGTGGTTGTGTTGTGACGGTTGTGATGTTGTGACAGCTGTGATGCTGTGTGTGTATGATTGTGGTGGAGTCACTTGCGGGAGTGGCTTCACATCCAAGTTCGCCCTCCGTGGAACCCGTCACGGGAGGGGATGTGCAGATTAAGGGATAGGGATTGTTAGTCGCTCGTTGATGAGCTGGACTAGGTGGGGATGGGCTGCAGTCACCCACTGGCGGCGAGGATTACCTGTTGTGATGGGTAATCTGGCAGGGCTACACACTTCGGTGTGTAGTCGGTTACTGTGTGAGATCGATGATCAGCTGGTGGTAATGTTTGTTGTCTTATATTGATTGAGTAGTACTGACCCCGTGTTATTGTTTTGTAAAACCTGCAGTGATCCATTCGGGGATGGTGAGCAGATTGTGACAGGTGATACATTTATTGAGCTTGGGGCACTTATGGGAGAGTCACCACGCTGGATTAGATGACACCATCATGAGCCTTAGTTATTGTTTTGGTAGTTGTTGCCTTTTGGATAATTCGTTTATTAGATTTTGGAGACTATGTAACTTTTATAACTACCGTACATTAATAAATGTGTTTGGACTGTTGCTTTTGATATATACTAACCTCGGGCAACCAAGATGGTAACAACCTTTCATGCTGGGGTAGTCCTGGTAAGGTACCTTGGTATGAGGAGGGTGTTACAAAGTGGTATCAGAGCCGACGATTCCGGCACCTAAAACTAATGAACCCAATGAACCTAGGGAGTCTAAATAAAATGAACCCGGGGAGAGGTGTTTGGAGCTTCGGCAAAGACTTGGGAGACGTCCCGAAGTCGCACGATGGCCCCCAAAATCTCAAGCCGGTCACCAGGGGGAATTTGTTGTGAGTCTTTTCGATGCGTGTGTGTGGTATGTGGAACTTGAATGGTTGAATCATGTGAAAGGAAGTGAGATGTGTGGAAACATGTGTAAGACATGGTGAAACTTGTTGAAACAGATTTGGTATGAAATATGTTGGCATGTTAAGTGTTTATTATGTGGCTTTCAAAAGGGTAGTGGAACATGCGTACATAATCATGATGATGTTAATGTTTGGTTGTGGTAGTAGCATGTGATTAAGGTCATGCGTCTATGCATATGAATGTCGTGTTTAATTTCCATTTGAATATGATAAAAGTTCAACCATGTACTAGTTTTTAGAAGTATTGGATCGTTATTGTTTGTTTTATGCATGTTTAAGTTGTTTTGTTAAGAAATTTTGATTTGTATACAAACCAATTTTGGAAGGGTTGTCTTAAAACTGTCATAAGTAGAGTTATGGAAATGATATTGCTGTGATTCCAAGTTGAGGTGATAACTTGTCCTCTTACGATTCTAACGATAGGTCACACGCTCAAAATGACCAAGTAACGAGTGAGATATGACTGTTTTACGAAAACTGGACAGTGCTGAGAACTGCGCCGATACTCGACCGAGTAGTCCCTACTCGGCCGAGTATCTTTTATACTCGACCGAGTATTCCATATTCGGCCGAGTAATCTCTCTGTGATAATATTGTTTAGCGTCTGGAGTCGTAAACTCGGCCGAGTAGTCTCATACTCGGCCGAGTATTCCCAATACTCGACCGAGTAATCCTTCTGCGACAATTGAGTTTGCTTCTGGAGTCGAAAACTCGACCGAGTAATATAGTTACTCGACCGAGTACCTTGTACTCGACCTAGTATGTTATGTACTCGAGCGAGTACCTCATTGGATGGCCACTTTGAGTCGGTGGCTATGTTCTTACTTTTATTTTGAGCCGGTGGCTATGTTTTTACATTGTTTTGAGTCGTAGGGTATATACACATGTATGTTTTGAGTCTTAACGCATTCTTTTATATGTGGGACGGTCTTGATACATAAATTACCAAATACTATGATAGGGAGAATGCCGGCTTATGAGGGACATGTGTTGGATAAGGAAGACATGTGAGAGATAGTGGAAAAAGAAAAAGGAAGAATGTGAGCTAATTGAGGCAAAGAGCAGGTTTTGTGAGATATGATGAGTGATATAGTCGTGTGTTGAGTAGTATAAAAGTAAGTGTAAATGGACAAGGGTGATGTAAGTGTAAAGAAGCATGAGAATGAAAGATTGAGATAAGGGACACGAATAGTGGCATATTTGGATGTGTAAGAATTTATGGAGGAAGACAGCTAGGATAGAGTTGCTTAAGGATATATGTAATGGAAGGTTGTTGTAAGAAGATAGGAAAGAGAGGTATATAGTGAACTTAAAGGAAGTTATGTCGCGATGTGGATTTGTAGATAGTGACTAAGTTTGGGAAGTTGGAATATCAAAGGGGTGAGCCTAGTGTGTAATTCTTTGGACAAACGGTATGAAGTGAATTTTGGTTTCTAGAGATGCGAAAGGGAGATACGACTAATTGAAGAGTAACTGTTAGTGTGCGGACTTGATGGTGACTAGGGTGAGTGTGAAGCAAGATGAGAGATGATAAATGATAAGAAGAATGATAAGATATTGAGATGAATTAATGGAATTAGAGTTGTGGAGCTATGGAAAATAAACAAATGACTAAAGAGTTAGGTAGAAAGAGAAAGGAGATGACTTATTAATTGGCATTATTGAGTAAAAGGAGGGAAAGAGGGATGGAAGTAAGTTGAGAGAACGTTGACCGGAGTTAAGGAGCATGAAGGTAGGAAATTATGAAATGTACGATATCCCCACTAGAGGGTGTGAGTTAATGGTTATATAGGAGAGCAGGACGACGTGTTAGCCATGAGTTTCGAGGTATTAAGGGAATAAGGAGCTTGTAGAGTGTTTGCACGATCTGAGATTTTGGTGGAGAGTTAGGTAACGATATGATAAAGGATAGAATTGGGAATAATGTTGAGGTAAATCTTGTTGATGGATTGGATGTTCGTTATTTGGGATGATAACCAAAGAGAGAAAACGGATTGTGATATTACGAAGTGATAGTAAGAGAGTGGTCACATGAAGGATGTTGGTGCCATAGTATTGTCACTAGTGGTTGAGGATAATGTTACTTTAGGGAAACTAGTTGTTCTAATGAGGTTGATTTTGTAGAGACCAGATAGATATGTATGGTTGTGAAAGAGTATAAGATGTGGCTATATGAGGCGGTTGTTAGTAGTTGAGTATTAACGGTATGGTTACATTTGGCAGGGGGTAATGATTATGCGAATGGGAGATGGGAGAATAAATTTATCAGGGGTGTACGAGTTAAGCTCAGGTGAGAGGTAACTTTTAACAGGTGGTAACTTACGTGATCAGGATTGACTAGTTAGATGTGATTATGGCTCTATGATGTGTATAAATGTTTGTGTGAGGTTCTGACCTCACGAGAAGCGGTAGGGTGTGATAGTCATAAAGTTGTTATATGAATGTTTGTGATATATGTTGGGTACGACAATCTATTGGAATAAGGTTCAAAAGGTAATAATTTGATTGATCTGGCATGGATAGTTAAAATCGTATGTGTATTGATGATACATGTTTATTCCGTGAAAAGGTATGGATGATAGGTATGAGATTCTTGTATGTTTATTCCGCATAAAATGTTGTGTTATGGTCGAGTAAAGCGATTTTGAGTAAGTTTTCTTGTCCGGAGAGTTATCTTGAGTCGGTGTTTGTGGGAATTATATGTGGGCGTGATGTTTATCGATGTGGTTGTTGTGCCTCGGGTGGTGATCCGGGCACGGTACTTCGTGTTGGGATGCGGGCATTTTCGCGCTGCGGTGCGGCTGTTGGTGGCGGTGTTGCGATGCCGTCACCGGTTGTGGTGGAGTATACGGACTGGTTACGATTTGAGTTTCAAAGTCTGAACCCGATTATGCACAGATTGTTTTTTTGTTCTTTGTTGTTTCTTGTGAGTTTTGGTTAGACATGTAGACTGTTGTTTGTTTGTTGATGTTTCTTACCGTTTGTTTGGGAATGAGGGTAGAGTATGATATGAAAGAGAGTTGTATATGTTTCGTTGTTGTTATGGTATAGTGATATTTTGTTGATGGGACACGGTTGGGATATGTTGTTACTGATAATTTTGATCTTGTTCTAGATGAGGCTTTGGTAGACATGTTAATGGCAAGTGATTTGTAGAACATGTGTGGTAATGATCTGATATATGCAGGTGGTTCATAATCCTTTGTTGAGACAGTGAGTGTAGGGTGTTGGGTAATTAGTGTCGTGTTAAGTTATGTATGAGTCTTGCGGTAATGAAAGAAAGGAACTTGAGGATCGAGTGTGAGTGTACGTAACAAGTGTGGATCGTGAGTTATGCTTTTGGCGATAAGAGTTTTATATAGTTTATATAGAGAGATATGTCATGTCGCGGTAATGTGGAAGAGTTAGAGTGTTTGTTATGATCAGGATTGTGTGGTTTTGGTTAGATGGAGTGCAGAATGAGTTAAGGTATGAGAACTGTTTAAGTAAGAGAGCCTTGGATATAGGTATAGTAAGTGTTTAGATTATAGGCGGGTATCTTTCACATGTGGTGGTGATGAAGATAATGAGAGGTATAGCTAGGGATCTAGTATTAGTGAGTTACGGGGACGTAACATGTGTCTTAAGAGGAGTAGGATGCGGCAGAGAGCGTTTGAGGGTTGTGCATGTTGTAATATTATTGGACGTAGAGTGTTGGTGTAGCATAAGGAATGGATGGGTACATATAGTGGTTGATAGTGTTAAAAGGCCATGGCTGTGCTTGTAGTAGTTCGATGTTTAGGATGGATTGGTACATATAGTGGTTGATAGTGTTAAAAGGCTATGGCTGTGCTTGTAGTAGTTCGATGTTTAGGAGTGTGAGAATTTTTTTTTTCGATACTGTTGATAATAGTGGATGATGATATTTATGAGTTCGAGAGTTTTGGCAGCTGGATGATGATGTTGATGAGTGTGAGTAAACTTCGAGGACGAAGTTCCTTTTAAAGGTGGTAGAATGTAACATTCCGTTTCGATGGTTGATCTTGTTTGTGGATTGTCTTGGTATTGAGTTGCTAGTGAGTGTTATGGAAGTGAGACAAGGTTGACAACGTTATATTGTGGTTATTTGATAATATTATGGAGTCAATATCGAGAGGATATGTTATCTAGTAAGCGTGGTTAGTGGAGCTGGTGTTAGGTGTTCATGTTTTATAGGTTAGGTTGAACTTCGGGGACGAAGTTCTTTTTAAGGGGGGAAGATTGTAATACTACGGATTTTATAGGCTGGTACTCGACCGAGTATGGCCTACTCGGTCGAGTAAAGTGTGTTGGGTATTCTGTTTGGCTACTGCCCAGGAATACTCGGCCGAGTATGGGTAATACTCGACTGAGTAGAGGATACTAGACCGAGTATACTCTATACTCGACCGAGTATCCGGTCTGACGGGTAATATTTTCCGCGGTTGATTTAGAAAGGATTAGAGTTATATTGAGACGCATTTTAGAGTTTCTAAAACATTTTACAAAACCTAAACTACACAACGTAACTCTAATCCTCTCCAAATCTCCCTCTCATTTGCGTGGATTGTTCGTGAGTCTAACGAATCTGGCCTTGCGTCGATTATGCCGGTAAGTCTCTGATTTCATGAGTCTCATTAAGTTGTCTTTTAGGGTTTTGCCCTAATTATTGTTTTGGGTTAATTTGGGGGTTTAGGGTTTGGTCATTATATGTGTGTTGATTGTTGATTATAATTGTTGTAGGTGACGATGTGGTAATTGCTATGCATATTGTATGATTGATTAGAGCATATCGGATTGCAAAAAGGTAGGGTTTCCCTACTCAGTTACTGTTAATTGATTTAAGACTGTGCTTGTGTTGTAATTGTTGTTATCTGCTGATCATTGGAGTATGGGTGTTGTGATGACGGTGTTGGTGTGGTTGTGTTGTGACGGTTGTGATGTTGTGACAGCTGTGATGCTGTGTGTGTATGATTGTGGTGGAGTCACTTGCGGGAGTGGCTTCACACCCTAGTTCGCCCTCCGTGGAACCCGTTACGGGAGGGAATGTGCACATTAAGGGACAAGGATTGTTAGTCGCTCGTTGATGAGCTGGACTAGGTGGGGATGGGCTGCGGTCACCCACTGGCGGCGAGGATTACCTGTTGTGATGGGTAATCTGGCAGGGCTACACACTTCGGTGTGTAGTCGGTTACTGTGTGAGATCGATGATCAGCTGGTGGTAATGTTTGTTGTCTTATATTGATTGAGTAGTACTGACCCCGTGTTATTGTTTTGTAAAACCTGCGGTGATCTATTCGGGGATGGTGAGCAGATTGTGACAGATGATACATTTATTGAGCTTGGGGCAGTCGTGGGAGAGTCACCACGCTGGATTAGATGACACCATCACGAGCCTTAGTTATTGTTTTTGTAGTTGTTGCCTTTTGGATAATTCGTTTATTAGATTTTGGAGACTATGTAACTTTTATAACTACCGTACATTAATAAATATGTTTGGACTGTTGCTTTTGATATATACTAACCTCGGGCAACCGAGATGGTAACAACCTTTCATGCTGGGGTAGTCCTGGTAAGGTACCTTGGTATGAGGGGGTGTTACAACCTCATACAAGTGACTATGGGCAAATACAATGTTAATCCATGTTCACTTTATCGGGGTTCAATTGTCTCTACAACCCAGTTGGATATAACAATGTATAAGGTGAGTTAATAATAACTCAAACGACAAATGTCGACATCACACTCGGGTATTCAATACCATATTACATCCTTGTGATGCATATCGTAAGTGTGTAAACACTTGTTGATTGCAATAGAAGTTTAACATGCCATGTGTCCATGTGTTCAAACTTCTTATACTTGCACTTTCCTTTACATTCATGTTCTCTCTCATAGCATGAACCTTACCAAGTACACATCAAGGTTCCCGACCTTGGTTTCGGTTCTTTATCTTGAAAGAACTTCCTTATCGATTATCACATAACGAACGAATTTGTGGTGAATGATATAACTTGTACTGATCAAGTACTCCATCTACACACAATGCACTAGGTATATGTTTTGTAGAGTCTTGCAACAATTTGTCAAGATGATTAGCCTAGCACTTCTTACAAGTCCTAGCATATTTAGGAAAGATTAGTTTTGAGTAACTTCTTATTCAACTAAGTATCTTTCCAAACTTCTTATTTCTCCTTTTGACTTGAAAAGTTTAGGATTTTCATAAATCTTTACGTGTGTTCGGATTTTCTATAATATGTGCAACCTCTTAACACATAATAGAGTATTCTGTCAAACACTGAAATCGCTCATCGGATTCTCCTCTAGAACTTATGACGTTTCTTGTATGGCTTGCCAATGAATCATCATGCTCTCATGCATATGATTCACTATTGGACATGTGCATGATTATTCTAATGGCGGAAACATTAGTTACAAATAATCATGAGATCAACCGTTCATAGGTTCAATGAACGACCATGACTGCTAATGGCAATTCCATCTACATGAATAACCTATGTGTATCTTGATACGATGTGTATCTCTTCATACTAATCCAATATTTCTTGATGTAATTGGATTCATCATAGTCCATATTCATCCAGAATTGAAAACTCAAATACTTCTTTGTGAAAGAAGGTATTAGCTCGTCATTCTTCAATGAGTGATGAGTTGTAAACATTCAAAGGATAATGGCTCCCACTAAATTCCATGTCTTCACATGATAATTTCAAACTCCCACTTAATTCCACATGTTTCGAAATTGATTAATTAATCGAAAACATTTCAAAATTGGAATGTATGTTGCTTTTGCAAAGTTATTAAGATGAAGTCATATATGTTCCCATCATATCCTTTCAAAATTCCTATTTCGAAGAGGTCTCATCTTAACCATACGGAAAGAGATTTTAAATCTCTAACACATTCATGTCATAATGATGTGTGGCAATGTCATTTATTAAATATAAGTAATATCTAATACACGTCCTTCAAAATATCCCATTTAGAAGGAGGTTTAACCAATTCATTTTCATAATGCGGTTAAGTAATGACATTTGCGAGGTTAAAAACTTAGCTATAGAGGATATCGGTATATCAATCCTTGCAATTCGTTCATAACTAGTATGTTACTTTGATTCATTTAGGCTCTTAAGTAAATCTCAAGGTTGAAACTATTGGTCAAAATTTTTCATAAACTAGTCAAAACTCTTGTTAAGACTTTACATTAGTCATTTTTTCTTCCAAAGCTTTCTTTTGGTCTCCTCGTGTAGTAATCTTGAGAACATACTCTTATGACTACATTACTTGGTCTCTTAAGTCATATAGAACTTACTTGAGACCATAGATCTCATCTATTTGGGTACACTATGTGAATAGATATACCTTCATTCAAATCATTCTCTCTTGCGTAGATCTCATTTACACAAGTACACAAATTTATCGTGTGTTGTGTCCTCATTTTTCTCCCACTCTATCTTTAGAATAAATACACTATAGATTCAAAGATAGCATATGAGACACAAATAATGATGTTGAAGTATAAGGAGAAATATCTCATAGATCGACTAATAGTTTTAGATTTCGCAAGTGTACTTGGTGATTGACAATCCTTTAAGAGAGTTTATAGACTCAAAATCACTTTGTAAATGATCATACACAAGCCTTAAGCATGTGGACATATAATGAATCCCTTCATTATATTTGTCTATTAGATCACTTTAAGTTATATGTCTCTAAGAACAAGCATTTAAACATGATTTTTAGAACAAAAGGATAAAATGATAAAACGGGTGACTTGGGTTGCAAACCAAGTCACCATTATCAAAAATACAACCAATTATCCAAAATACCTTTCCATGTCGAACACGGAAACTTAAGGTTCTAAAAATCCAAAACATAATTTAAAATAAGACAATAAAAAGCGAAGCTCCATGAAAGCTATTCCTAGCTCCTTGATGGTTTCTTAAGCTTGCTTTTCTTTTCCTTTGTCTTTGCTGGGTGGAGGCCCTATTTACAATAAAAAAGGAGATACATTATCACAACTTTGTATCACAATACCATAGTTGAATTAGAAACATAAAAGAAAGGATAGTCATTTACCTACTGGAGTAATCTTTCCAGCCTTAATATCACCAAGGTATTTGGAACAATTTCTTTTCCAATGTCCCATACCATTATAATAATGGCATTTATCAAGAGGACCCTTCTTGATTTTTGATGTGCTAGCATCATTAGCCTTAGCTTTGGTGAAAGTGGGAGCTTGCTTCTTACACATCCTCCCATTCTTCTTGAATTTCCCCTTACTCTTAGTGCTTATGTTAAGCACATCCTTTGGAGGGTTCACATTTAACCCCATGTCCCTTTCGGCTTGCACAAGTAACTTGTGCAATTATTCAAGAGACACATCCTTGTCTTGCATGTTAAAATTCACCCGGAATTGAACATATGCTTTGACTTTGGACAAGGAGTGTAGAATCCTATCTAAAATGAGTTCTTTGGGGATTTCAACCTTTTGAATCTTCAAGGTCTCGACAAGCTCCAAAAGTTTGAGCACATGAGGGCTAACCTTTTGGCCCTCTTTGAAGTCGAGATCAAAGAATGCCGCGGCCGCCTCATATTGGACTATCCGCGGAGTTTGTGAAAACATTGTCACAAGCTTGGAGTAAATCTCATTAGCGTTGCCCATTTTAAAGGCTCTCCATTGGAGATCCGCCTCCATCGCAAATATCAAGACATTTTTCATTGCGGCGGACTCCTTTTGGTAAGCCTCATATGCTTCCCTAGTGGCGGCGGTCGACCTAGTAGTAGGTTCGGGTGGAGAGGCCTCGGTAAGGTAACGAAGCTTGTCGTCACCTTGGGCGGCTAGTTTGAGTTGGGCATCTCAATCGGAGAAATTTGACCCATTCTTTTCAAGTTTACATCGATCCATGAAGGATCGGAGCCAAGATGAATTAGCGAGAGGCGTGGCGTTAGGGGTTGGTGTTGCCATTTGTTATGAGAAAAAGAAGTGGTCTACAAAACAAAATAGAAGGAGTAAAACAAATGTCGTTTTAATAATAATACTCGTAAAAATTTATAATTTAAACAAGTTTTATGCATTTTTCTAGTGACCTCTACCCAACTAGATAAATGATTCCAAGACCCAAATTCATATCGACTTAGGCACGGTATGGCCGATGAAACCCTTATCAATATAACCCGATGGATTAACGTTTTAATCGATTCTACTTTTAGAACTCTTTGTCGATAAAATTACATTAATAATTATATATAGCCCGGAACACATGCAACTACGGTCACGAATACTTCCGTTGAGCTCAATCCAAATTTCGAATAAATGTGTCCATGATCCAAATCCACATCAACTTGGGCACGGTATGGCCGATGAAACCCTCATTAACATGAACTCGGTGGATAAACATTCATCACCCACTTCCCCTACGTAACAAGGTTTGTACCCCGGTAGGGCCGAGTGCACTCCCTAGTGAAATAGCGTAGGTTTTCATGGTTTCTACTATTTGGTAAGGCTATGTCTCAATTAATTGTTTTAGCGAGAGGTCATGTCAATTTATTATCTATCACGTTTTAAGTGAACTAAAGCGGTGAACTACGATAATTCTAATTGACACGGTCGATAAACTCGATGAAAGAAGATGCATGTTTTAGTTATGACGATTTAGCGATGCATGCGACATATAAATAAAATGCAAAGCATAAAAAAAATCCTAGTATGGACTTCCTAAAATAGAAAACTATTTAACTATTACACATTCGGAAACCAACTCCATTGGTCCCTTGAACTTCGGTTATGGCACGCATCTCGAGGTAACACCGTCTTTATGTATCGCCATCTTGAAGAAATCCGTCTTTGGGAACTCCAAAATGAATAAAATTACATAATAAATTACATAATTTCCTATTATACATTTGTAACTAAAATAAAATAAATCTATTAAATTACAAAACGGTGATACGAGATATCAATAAATTACAACCGAATCGATATTCCTATACATTTCGGGAAATACCAATTAAAAACTAAGGCCATACTAAGTAAAAATTACATAATTCAAAAATTACATAAATTAAAATTATGACAATCATAAAGAAAATGCAGCATTATAATATGTATGAACATGCCCAATTTTATGCTAAATCGCCTTTAATTAGCCAATATCGTATATTACTTGGTTTTTACGGATTTGCGTGATTTCAACATTTTATAATCACAAAAATTACATAAATTCATATTTATGCATAAATTAATTACCCTAACCGCTTAGGACTCAAAATTTAGTCTTCACTAATTATTTGACCATAATTAACTCATATTTCTAAAATTTGTTCATTAATGGACTTAAAAATTATAAAAATAAGCTATAAACTTCAAATAAATCACAAAATTTCAAATAAATTTGAAATTTAAACTCATGAAAATTCTGGAAAAATAACATGACACTCATAATGTTCAAAAACTTAGGTTAAAAATTACGAAATTTATCCGGAAAAACAATGTTGCGGTTTATCGGTTTTACGTAAAATAATCATAAAAACATGTGAAAAATTATACACATCAACTTTTCAATTTTAGATCTGAAAAAGATAATAAAATGCAACATATAATGTTTTTCCTTAGTCATAGAGTATGTTTTATTAATATTTCACTAATAAAGTCACTATTCATGCTATTTTTCTTCAAAAATCCATAAATCATGCAAAAAGACTTCACTATAGCCTATTATTTTACACACATCTTATAAAATTGCATGTGACAACATACTAAATTTCTATGACCAGATTCAAAAATTATCTCATATTAACCTATTTTTCACTTAAATCCGATTTTAACAATGAAAAATCCATTTTTCAAGCATACGAAGTCCAAAAATTATGCAAATTTACAGGTCATCTCAAAATAATATATGTGACAACATATCCAAAAATCACTGGAAAATTCGAAGTTTAGCTAATTTTAGTCCGAAAATGACATTTTTACTCATAAAATCATATTTTAATGTCATTATTATGTAATATGAACAATAAAAATCCATAAAATAACCAAAATATCTTAAAAATATTTTAGGATCAGAAACTTTAACATGCAAAAATTAATTTTGTGATATATCATATTAACACAAATTATACAAGTTTTATATGTTAATCTTTATAACTCGGAAAAACTTTTAACCGATTTGCATGCAAACAACCATGGCTCTTGATACCGATTGAAGGAAAAGTAGATCTATATACCTAACATATTCATATATGTTCTATTTTAATTTGTCATAAAATTAATAAATGATCTTATGCATGCAAACTTATAAACAAAATAAAGAAGAAACATTCATCCTTACATTGGAAATTCGGTTTAAATGGGCACAAGAGAGATCACCTTCTCTCTTGTTCTTATGCTTTCCTTTTGATGAACAAAGACCCAAGTGTAGGATCTCTCCCAAGGATTAATACCCAAAGCACACTCTTAATAAAATTAATATTATGTATACTAGACAATATTAATTTTTGTAGAAAAATTGACCCAAAATAATTTGGTTTTAATCTCCCAAAACCGGTTGAGAGAGAAGAGAAGAGGAAGGTTTTTTTTATCTTTCTAAAATTCTAATTTCAGGTGAATGAAGAATGAATGATACACTAACTACATTTTAGTGTATATTAGGTAAAAATAAGATGAAAAACCAAAGTGGTTTTTCATCTCATAAAACCGGGTGGAAGGGGGGATTAAAGGGAGCCAATGCATGCTTGAGTTGTTCTTCACAATGAGCATTAGGGTTGCATGGCTAGTTTAGTAGGTAATCATTGTGTTTACCACTCACATTATAAACACAATATTATCCTTAATCCTCCCTTAATTTCGGTACATATAGATAATATGGACTCCATATTATCTTTGTCAAAATGTCAATTTGTCTTATGTCACATGTCATATGTTACATAAATTTGTTATGTATTTTTAACATATTAAAAATCAACGTATTAATAAAAATACGTCATATACAAAAATCGACTTAGTAATTCATAATTACTTGTACCAAAATGTTTTACCAATTATAAATCACAACAATTTGTATTTATAATAATTCATTCAAATTTAATTGTTTCCTTAAACAATAATTTCATCTGACTAATGATACAATTCGGTTACTCAGACCGTATCTCATTTAATCAAATTTCAATGAGATACGTAAATAATACTTCCAAAATCTTCCGTCAATTTTAAATAATTTAATTGACTCGTAACGTTATACGATCAATTAAATGATCAATTAAGAGTGTTGCCCTATAGGTATGACCTAGGGGATCAACTGATCACCACCGTCGCACGACAGTAATGTCAAACTCTAGTCAGCCAATCATTACCGATATGTGTGGACCAGTTGACAGTAAAAATACTTCCCAAACGTATTCTTTTAAAATGAGATTTAAACATGTGATCATTATGATCAACAGTTGTGATCGCATTATTATCGGAGGACACATATTCCAACATATTGTTTAATGATTTGATTGCGGTTTGGATTGCAAATCCCCAAAACGAGTCGGGTAACTCGGATTGACTCATCATAGATCGAACCATATCTAGTAGGGTTCGATTTCTCCTTTCGGCAACAACATTAAGTTGTGGTGTACCGGGTGGAGTGAGTTGCGGCATAATGCAACAACCTTTCAAATGTGAATCAAATTCATTACTAAGATACTCTCCACCACGATCAGATCGTAGTGCCTTTATCTTCTTGTTCAATTGGTTTTCTACTTCATTTTGAAATTCTTTAAATTTCTCAAAGGCCTCACTCTTGTATTTCATTAAGTAGATATACCCATATCTACTTAAATCATCAGTGAAGGTAATGAAGTAGTCATAAATACCCCTAGCGGTGATAGTCATTGGTCCATATACATCGGTATGTATAAGACCTAATAATTCACTAGCTACTGTCCCTTTACCACTAAAAGGATTACGAGTCATTTTTCTAGGAGGCAAGATTCACATATATCATATGATTGAAAATCAAATGGTTTAATAACATTAGTTGAAACTAATCTTTTAATGTGATTCTCGTTAATATGACCTAATCGACAATGCCAAATGTACGATTCATTTGGATCACTTGATTTGAGTCTCTTGGATTGTATCTTATAGATGTCTTTACATGGATTTGAAGTTTCTTGAACATAAATGCCATTTATAGAAGAGACGCGACCCATGATCAAGCCATTTTTATAAATGATACAACAATTGTTTTTAATGGCAAAATCAAAGCCCTCTATGTCTAACATAGCAATTGAAATAATGTTCTTAGAAAGAGAAGGTACATAAAAACAATTATGCAAATACAACTCAAATCCATTTACTAAAACAAGTACATAAGTTCCCTTGGATGTGGCCGGTACTCTAGCTCCATTCCCAAGTCAGAGATCAACATCGCCCTTGCTCAGCTTTTCCACGTTTCTTACCCCCGGTAAATGATTACAAAGGTGAGAACCGCAACTGGTATCTAATACCCACGTTGTGGTGGAAGAAAAATTTACATCAATAAAATTTCAGAAGGAATTTTATCGCGTGGAATAACAAGTCCATCCCTAATATTTCCCAAATATATGAGGTCATTCCTCATCCAATATCCCATGCCATGACAATAATGGCATTCATCATCAACTTGGGCTCCTTTGGTAGTCCCACTAGCCATCTTGTTCCCATTGTTGAACTTTCTACCTTTCTTCCCCTTCCTTTTGAACCATTTCCCTTGGTTGCAAGAGCTTGCTTGCTAGGACTCCCACTAATTTTGGCATTCCTTTCTTCTAAAGATAAGGATTTCATAGATTCAGTGAGATGGTCTTCCCGAGACACATACACAAAAGATCTAGTCATAGTAGGAGGTATGGAGAAAGTAATGAAATTAAGGTTTCCGTCAAAATCGATCCCAAAATGAAGCTCTCTAGTTGTATCGAGGTTGTTGTTGGAGCAAATATCGTCAAAGAAGTTATGACAAGACTCAATGGTAATAGGTCTTGTTGGATTGATAGGATCCATTGAAAAAACTACAAAATGGAGGTAAAGGAAACATTTGTCATTTTAATCATACTTGTAAACACTTTAAACAAGTTTTAAGCATTTAAATAGTGACCTCTACCCAACTATTATAAATGATTCCGAGATCCAAATTCATATTAACTCGGGCACAGTGAGCCGATTCATCCCTAATCAATATAACTCGGTGGATTAACTCTTTAATCGATTCTACTTCTAGAACTCTCGGTCGATAAAATTACTTTAATATTTATCTTAAGCCCGGAACACATGCGGCTACGGTCGCGAATACTTTCGTTGTGCTCAATTCAAATTTCGTTGTAATAACAATTTACTACCCACTTACCCAACGTAACAAGTTTAGCCCCCCGGTGAGCCGAGCGTACTTCCTTATGAAATTGGGATTCATGGTTCTACTATTTGGTAAGGCTAATTCTCAATTATTATTTACTCAGAGGTCTTGTCAATTTATTATCTATCATGTTTTAAGTGAAGTAAAGCGGTGAACTACGATAATTATAATTGACACGGTCGATGACTCGATATGCATGTGTAGTTATGGCGATTTGGCTATGCATGCAAACATATAAAACAAATGCAAAGCAAAGCAATAAAATCCTAGTATGGCCTTCCTAAAATAGTAAATCTAATAAACTATTTACAAATTCGGAAACCAACTCCTTTGGTCCCTTGAACTTCATTTGGCACGCACTCCAAGGCAACACCGTCTATGTCGGAACGCCCTTCCGAATGGCACCATCTTCAAGGAACTTCGGGATAAATAAATTACATAGATTTTTTAGTTTATACACTATAAAAAGAAAAAGAAAAAATAAAAATAAAAGTGATACGATATCACAATAATTACAACCGAATTGATATCCCCATTCATTTCGGGAAATATCAATTAAAAACTAAGGCCATACTAGATACAAATTACATAATTCAAAATTATATAAAATAAAATATGATAATTATACTAAAATGTAGCATTAATATATGTATGAAACATGCCATGTGATGTGCCAAATCGCCCTATTTAAGCTAATATCGTATATTTAGTCCGGTTTTATCGATAATTGTGATCAATAACTTATTATAAATCACAAAATATTACATAAATCAAATTTATGTCCAAGTTAATTACCCCAACCTAATTAGAACTCAAAAATTTAGTCATCACTAAATATTTGACAATAATTCAACTTGATATTTTATTATTGCTCTTTAAACATCTCTTATCCATAATAATAAAGAAATAATTCCCAATAAGTCATTAAAATTCGAAAATTTCAAAATCATAATTTTGCACATTCTAGAAAATTTCCAATATTCAAAAATTTTAATAAAATTTGCCCATAGAATATTTTTAATTTATTTCACAAATAAATCGCATAATACATAATTTTAACCCTTTAATTCCAAATTAAACATAAAATTATGCAATAAATCAAAATAAAAATTTTGAATATTCTATATAAGTTTCTAGAACCTGGAAAAGACAAATTTTTATGTCCAAAAACCGCATTTGCAATTATGACTATTTAAAGTTGTTATTTATCAATTTTACAATATAAAAATCAATAAACATCCAAATCAAACGAAATTTGACATACAACTTTAGATCTGATGTTCATATCAAATATACAATATTGAGAAAAAATTTCATGACATAAAATTCATTTTAGCTAATCTATGCTAAAATAGTCATTATTTATGCGATTTTTACATCTAAAAATCATAAATCATGCAAAATAAAATCATTTTATTTCAGAATTTACATACAGTCTGTAAATATTGCATGTGACAACATACTAAAATTTCATGGGCAGAGACGAAGTCTAACTAATTTTAGTATTTTAAGTGTCATTTTATTCAATAAAATGTAATAAAATACAAAGAGCAATAAAATACCATAAATCATCAAAATGACCTAAAATCAATTTAGGACCAGAATGTTATTCATGCCAAAAATTTTGTGGTATTTATCCTCATAAATCACAAATTTCTAGTTTTATATGTTAACATTTTAACTCGGAAAAACAATGACCGATTATGCATGTAACAACCATTGCTCTGATACCAATTGTAAGATTCATAAACCTCTTATTAGACATTTCTAATAACTATTTATAATTAGTTTAGTCATAAACTAACTAGATCTTATGCATGCGGAACAAAAGGACAAAGTAAGAAGAAATTAATCGACTTACAAAGGAGTGCCGCACGGTTATACTAATTGGTCTCCTACCAAATTAGTCTTTGTAAAATACGAGGACTCCAAGGATGAATTTAGACCCAATGGTAGGATATACTCCTCAAGGAATTGTACCAAGATAATCACCCATAATACATATACTAATTTAGTTACTAGAAATTTAGTATATGTTCCTTTAAAATTACTAATATAATTATATTACTACTAGTAGTAATTTGATTTCAATATTAGTATTTCAATGATGTTTTATTTTGCATCTCAAACCAATTTTAGAGAGATAAAGAAGAGATAAACATTAGAATGAAATTACCATAAGAAAAACAATTCTTATGGTAAAGCGGGGAGAAGGGGGCCGGGTGGTCTTGGGAAGCAAGGCCAATACGTGCTCATATTTTCTATCAATTGTTCTTCACAAGAATATGTAGGTTAATCATGCCTAACCCTAGCTAAATTAATTTGTCTTAAACATTTAAGACAAAATCACAATTGTCCCCTCACCCATGGAAAAACCGGTTTCCATATGTAAAATGGGATTCCATTTTAAGTTTGTAATTTTATCAATTGTAATTATGACATATGTGACATGTTACTAGACATGTGACTATGTAATGGATTTTTAACTTATTAAAAATCATTACATACAAAATAATAACACAAATAGCAATACATGATTACATATACTTAAAATGGACCATTTGATTATAATTCACAACACCTTGTAATTATAATACATTATTCATTCTATTTATAATTGTTTCAATAAACAATAATAGAGTTTCAGTAATAACACATTTTCGATTTAACAGATTAATTAACTTGTATCATTATACAATTAATTAATAGATCAATTAAGAGTGTTACCCTAGAGGTATGACCTTAAGGGATCAACTGATCAACACCGTCATACGATAGTAATGTCAAACTCTAGTCAGCCAACCATTACTGATTAATGTGGATCAGTTGACAATAAAATATTTCATTCCCACATGTATTCTTATTATGAGATTTAAACATGTGATCGTATTATTGTCGAGGACACATACTCCAACAAATGTAGCACAAAAGGTTTTGGTTTCAAGTAGTGGCTTCAATGCATAAGAGACCTGACAATTGCATAGAATTCGTTGTCATAAGTGGAGTAGCTTAGCTTGGCTCCACTTAGGTTCTCACCGAAGTAGGCCACAGGCTTCCTCTCCTGAATCAATACATCTCCTATGCCAACACCACTGGCATCACATTCTACCTTAAACAAGCAATTGAAATCAGGTAGCCTGAGAATAGGTTCCTCACACAACAATCTTTTGATCAAGTTGAATGCTTTTTGAGCATTCTTAGTCCATTTTTACTTTCCTTTCTTCATACACTCTGTGATAGGGGCAGCAATAGCACTGAAGTTTTTGATAAATCTCCTATAAAAGGAAGCAAGGCCATGGAACCCCCTCACTTCAGTGATGCTCTTAGGGATTGGCCAAGACTTAATAGCTTCAATCTTATCTTGATCCAGAGAAATCCCTCTCCCAGAGATGATAAACCCTAAGAACTTAATCTCAGATGCCAAGAAGGTGCATTTCTCCAGTTTTCCAAACAGTTTGCTATCTCTCAGGATTTGAAATACCTTCTCAAGGTGGTTTAAGTGCTCTCCTATGGTCTTTCTGTAAATTAGGATGTCATCAAATTATACCACAACAAACCTTCCCAAGCAAGGCCTCAACACTTCTGTCATTAATCTCATAAAAGTGCTGGGGGCATTTGATAACCCAAATGTCATGAACAATCATTCATAGAGCCCTTGCTTAGTTTTGAAGGCAGTGTTCCACTCATCACCTTCTCTGATTCTCACTGGGTGATAACCTTGCCTAAGATCAATTTTAGAAAACATCCTAGCACCACTTAACTCATCTAGCATGTCATCCAATCTAGGTATAGGGAACCTATATTTGACTGTGATATTGTTGATGGCTCTGATATCAATACACATCCTCCAAGCGACATCCTTCTTCTGGGAATTATCTGTATGCTTCCCTTCAATTATAAGGATTATAACGAATTTATTGTGATGATAACTAGTCATAAAATAAATTACATAAACAAAATAGAGAGAATATGAAATCAACCTTTGGTCCTACCAAAATCGGCCTAAGAACAATATCGCAATGATATTCACCTATCAGTTGCACCCAAGATGATATGAGATATGCCCTTTGCTTCTTGCTAGAATCGATCCCTAATTAACTGATTAATTTTAGGTTTTTTTTGTGTTTTTCTTTTGATGAGAGGAGGCTAGGTCAAATTAGGTTAAGAAGAAGGAAGCAAAATGATCTCCTACACTCCTTATAATAATCGAAATAAAGGAGAGTAATTAGGGAGATATTTTTTTTTCTCTCTTTTCCTCTAATTCGGTTTTGACCGAAATCACCAACCACCAAAAATTAGAATATAATCTTCTTATTTTTGGTTGTTGTTTTAATTGTATATTATGTGTATTATTTATAAATCGTCATATATATTGACATGTATTAATAAGTCCACTTATAACAAAATTTTTAAATCGATTTATCAATACCAACACAACATATATTATGACAATATTGTATAATATATACATTAACTATAAATATCGCATATTTATAATTTTCTTATTAAATATAACCGTTTATGTTTAATTACGAATTAACATCTTAGTTCGTTTAAGCTAACATTATATACAATAATTAAATATAACATATTATATTCAATTTACGAATTGACATTTAATTCGTCTCAACTAATATTATTTAATTGGCATTAAATAATCGTCTTATCAACACATTGACTAACTATTTAGTCATATAAGGCATCAATGTGATTACATTTTCATACAATCACATCTCTCAAACACATCCTTTAGGTGTGACTTTTAGGGACCAGTTGATCACCGCCATCAGTATGATAATAACGTCAAACTTTCTAACAAGCCAACCGTTATTAGGTAATCGTTAATCAACTGATAAAATACGAAGTATACCCTTGTGAACCTATAAGAGATTTATTAATGTTATTAGACTAATTGTGGAGGACACAAGCTCCAATAAACTCCCACTTGTCCTCACAAGTGTATGTGCGATAACCGATTCTCAAATCCTAAAATTTCTCCCACTCAATGTAAAACAATTTGCAAAATCCGTATTCACAAAGGTCGTATTTTACAAGTGACCTGTATCAAGAGTGGTTTCCCCGACTTGAGAATAACTTAACTGATAAACGAATCATCATTCGAGCATGGCCATGCATTTCAGTTACTACTCCTCGAGTGGCCTTAAGAAATAACTATACCTGATAAGGGTTGGATATTTTCCTCAACTCGAATCCTACAGATGTAAGCACAGTATGAAATGACCCAGAAAAAATCTACTTAGTCTCCAGTTATGGCAGACCATGAGAAAGAAACCAAAGTCACCCAAAAACTGCCTTAATCTCAAGAGACAGTCGATAGTCAAAAGAATCGACTCTAGGAACACAATGGATGTCCTATCCACGACCTGGCACCGAATGTTTTTAAACATTTAGGACTCCATTACTTTGTTACAAAAATAATTGTCCTACGAGGTATCGTTATAACCCGTATTTGTGATCGATCACCCAACTGATTGACTTATGGCTCGTTGAACCCACCATCAATCGGCTGCACAATATAATAGCCAGAGTTATCAGCTCATATGGGCGATTACGGACCAAAACAAAATATAATGTAATTCAGTTCACTTTGTGGCGTTCAATGTTGTCAATACAATCCACATTAAAAACAAAATATTATATTAAAACGATGAAGTTATAAATAGTATATGAAAAAGATAATGTATCAAATTCATAATCAACTACTATAACTCAGGAATACGTTTAATTCCCATGGAAGTAACGTGCCCTTCATGCTTATCAAAATTCAACGGTTTAGTGAGAGGGTCCGCGATGTTATCATTCGAAGCTATCTTGTCAATCACTATCTCTTCTTGCTCCACGTAATCACGGATCAGGTGAGCTTTCCGATGTACATGTCTAGATTTGTTGCTAGACTTCGGCTCCTTAGCCTGAAAGATGGCACCTCTATTGTCACAATAGATGGTGATCGGGTCATTCGAACTAGGAACTATCGTAAGTCCTTGTAAGAATTGACGCATCCATATTGATTCCTTTGCTGCCTCCGAAGCGGCATAGTACTCGAATTCAGTAGTAGAATCTGCTACAACACTCTGTTTGGAACTCTTCCAGCTGACCGCTGCACCATTAAGAGTGAAGACGAACCCGGACTGAGATTTTGAATCATCTCGATCCGTTTGGATGCTAGCATCTGCGTAACCAATTGCGCATAGCTATGTATCACCTCCATAAGTCAATACCCTATCCTTAGTCCTCCGTAGGTACTTGAGGATGTTTTTAACAGCTATCCAGTGTGTTTCACCCGGATTCTTTTGGTACCGACTCGTCATACTCAATGCATATGCCACGTTTGGACATGTGCATATCATGGCATACATGATTGATACTATTGCAGATGCATAAGGAACACTACTCATGCGCTCAATTCCATCAGGCGTCGTGGGTGACTGAGACTTGCTCAACTACATCCCAGACGTCATTGGAAGGTTCCCCTTCTTGGAGTTGGTCATGCTGAAGCTCTCAAGAATCTTATCCCAGACGTCCGTCGTGATCTATCTCGGTAGATACAGATTCCCAATATGCGTTGTGCCTCACCCAGATCTTTCATCTGGAAATGGTTCTTCAACCATTCTTTAACCGAAGATAAGAGAGGAATGTCATTCCCAATCAAGAGTATGTCATCGATATACAATATCAAGAAAACCATCTTGCTCCCACTCGACTTGATATATAAGCATGGTTCCTCGACCGATCGAGTGAAACCATACTCTTTTATCACCTTGTCGAAACGATAATTCCAACTCCAAGAAACTTGCTTAAGTCCATAAATGGAACGCTTAAGCTTGCATACTTTCTTAGGATGTTCAAGATCTATGAAACCTTCGGGTTGTACCATGTATAACTCTTCCTCCAAATAACCGTTTAAGAAGGCGGTTTTCACATCCATTTACCAAATTTCATAGTCATGAAATGCGGCAATCGCTAAGATTATCCGAATGGAACGTAGCATGACTACATGTGCAAAAATTTCATCATAATGCAATCCGTGCACTTGAGTGAAACCTTTTGCCACTAGTCGTGCCTTATAGGTATCTGGTTGCGCGTCTACAGAATGCTTTATTTTATAAAGCCATTTGCACTGTAGAGGTTTTATCTTATTAGGTAAATCAACAAGATCTCATACGTCATTCTCATACATGGAGTCCATCTCGGATTGCATGGCTTCGATTCATAGCTTTGAGTCGGAACAGGCCATAGCACCTTTATAGGTAGCTGGTTCATTACTCTCAAGGAGCAAAACGTCATTCTCCTAGACCATACCAATGTATCTGTCCGGAGGATTAGAGACTCTACCCGACCTCCTAGGTTCCTCGAGGATATTAACCATGTCATCAGTTGGAGGAACAACTTCCTCCATCTGTTCCTCGGCTGTTGGTTCTGGAATTTCTGACAGCTCGAAGGTTCTATTACTTGTCTTGTTCTCGAGAAATTCTTTCTCTAAGAACGTTGCACTAGCCGCAACAAAAACTCGATGTTCGGTAGGCGAATAGAAGTAATGACCAAACATTCATTTTGAATAACCTATAAAGTATGTCTTGACCAATCTCGGGCCGAGCTTATCCTCGTGTCTCCACTTAACATAAGCCTCGCAGCCCCATACCCGAATAAAGGACAAGTTAGGGACCGTTCCCTTCCACATTTCATATGGAGTCTTGTCGACAGCTTTAGTCGGACTTCGGTTCAGTATAAGAGCAGCTGACAAAAGAGCAAAACCCCATAATGAATCAGGTACTACTGTGTGACTCATCATGGATCGAACCATATCAAGTAAGGTTCGATTTCTCCGATCGAACCTTTTGACAGTTAATTCGTCTCAACTAATATTATTTACTCGGCATTAAATAATCGTCTCATCGACACATTGACTAACTTTTTAGTCATATAAGGCATCAATGTGATTACATTTTCATACTATCACATATCTCAAACACATCCTTTAGGTGTGACTTTTAGGGACCAGTTGATCACCGCCATTAGTATGATAATAACGTCAAACATTCTAGCAAGCCAACCGTTATTAGGTAATCGTTAATCAACTGATAAAATACGATGTATACCCTTGTGAACCTATAAGAGATTTATTAATGTTATCACACTGATTGTGGAGGACACAATCTCAAACACTTCTTAGGTACCAACAGTGTTGGGATAGCACAGGGACTCAAGGATTCCCTCACAAATCCCTTGTTCATCAGCTCATCAATTTGCTTCTGTAATTCTCTTGTAGCATCAGGATCACACCTATATGCAGGCATATTAGGGATAACAGATCCTGGCACAAGGTCAATGTGGTGCTTAATACCTCTTAGTGGAGGCAATCCACTAGGCAATTCAGCAGGGAAGACATCCTAGTATTGCTCCAGTAATGGTCTAACCTCTGCTGGCAGTTGATGCTCCACATCCTCATGGATCTCTTTGGAGACCAAAATGAGAACAGGCTGTTCTTGTTGCATTTCCTTAAGCATTTCTGTTTCAGATAGAAATAGAACCCCATTAAGTCCATCAGTCACACTTGCACTCCCATAGTTCTTCTAATTAGGTGGTAGAGGCGTTAATGTGATCTTTTTGCTGCCTTGTATATAGGAATAGGTATTTCTCCTCCCCTGGTGGATAAAATTCTTGTCAAATTCCCATGGTCTACCCAACAGTAGGTGGCAGGCATCCATAGGGACCACATCACACAATATCTCATCTTTATAAACATTGCCAATTGAAAACGGAACCAGGCACTCTTTATCCACCTTGACCTCTGCTCCCTTGTTTAACCATCTGAGTTTTTAAGGGTTGGGGTGCTCCTGGGTACTGAGGTTAAGCTTGTTAACCATAGTGACAGATGCTACATTGGTGCAGCTCCCACCATCAATGATCAAGTTGCATACCCTACCCTAAATAGTACATCTACTCCTGAAAATGAGGGACCTCTGATCCTCCTCCAAAGGTGCATGTTGAGAGTGCATTACCCTCCATAAAACCAGATTACGGCCTGTATCAGGATGAGCCAAGACCATTTTCTGGTTGGGTTCCTCCTCAAGGGTTATCTCCTCATTCAGTGGTTCCTCCTCATACTCAACTGAACCCTCTCTTTCCCATGCCACTACTTCAATTGCTGTCAATGCTCTCTTGAAAGGACAGTCCTTCCTGAAATGGTCATATCCTTGGCATTGGAAGCGCACTTAATCTTTTCTTTTGTCAGGGGTGGGTTGGATTTAGGAAACATGGGTGTTTTCCCCTTGTCTCCTCCTGTTTGAGACACTGGTTTAGGTGTCCCAGCAGTCTTAACACCAGTGTAGGGTCTATAGACAGGTTAAGGTTTAGGTGTGGCAGGTTTAAACTTTCCCATTTTCTCCACTCTGAGTGCTAAGTTGACAACATCATCATATGACCAAAGTGGTTGCATTCTAACCTTAGTAGCAATGTTCTTATTAAGCCCTTCTAAGAACCTAGCAATCCTTTGCTCAGGCTTCTCATTTATCTCACACTGTAAGGTTAGTTGTTCAAACTCCCTTAAATAGGTCTCAAGGGGTCTCTCATCCTGTTTAAGCTTAGACAACTTATTGAACAGGTCCTGGGTATAATCTTTGGTAATAAACTTATACAACAATTTCTTTTTAAGTTTGGACCAAGATTTAATAGCTTCCTTCCCTTCCCTTAATCTCCGACGTTTAAGGTTATCATACCATAGTGATGCATATCCCTTTAATTTCAACACAGCAACCTTAAAAGCCTTAGCATCATTTTAATTTTTGAACTAAAATATCTTTTTAACATCCCTAATCCATTCTAGTAAGTCATTGGGGTTAAGACTACCAGAAAAATCAGGAATTTCTACCTTTAGATGCTTGTCTGCTTGTTCAACAGCCTCCTCTTGTGTTCTGATGCTCTCCTCTGAATCTGACGCATATCCATGTGGTGGTTGTCATCTCTCTGCTCCCATAAATAAGCCTCTGCCTCTACCTCTTCCTCTGGTAGGTGGCTGTCTCCTTGGATCATGGTTTGGAAACCTCTCCATCACTACATGAACAGCATTGAGCAGTGTGTCTACATTTCCTGCAAGAGTTTCTATTCTGGTCTCAATACTAGCAAGTCTCTCTTCACTCATGGTTGTCTTTGTATTTTTGTTGTAGGTAGGGATAATGAACTCACAGCTTCTCTCAACCCAAGACTAACACAAAGGTAGATTTCTGTTAAACCTGAGCTCTGATTACCAAAATGCAGTATAAAACCTAGGGACAGGCAATAATGCAGTCTGGGTTGCAGGATACTTTAAAAACATCAAATGACCTTGGAAAATTCTGAATTTTTGTGAAAATTAAGTTTAAATATCAAACTGAAACTGAGCCAAATCTCATGAATTTTGAAGAATTCTAAGTATTTTTAATATCAACTGAAACAGTCTAAAATCCTGAGATTGCAGACAATAGACTCAACTGATTTAAGGGATTTGTTTGTGTGATAAAATAATATAGTTAAGATCCTAAATTTCCACAAAAGATTCAGAGGAAATCCAAGATAATAACTTAACAAATTTCACAATCAAATCCACAGAGAACACAGGATTAAAGCTTGAACTTTGCCCAACACAATCAAACTGAACCACAGACAGGCATAGGTTCAATTCAATGGTGCCAAACTGACTTTGATCAATTAACCACAGAGATCACGGGTTAATTATCAGGCCAGGGTTCCAAACTATAGCTTAACACAAGTTTGAAAGAAATGAGAGAAGTCTCAAGGCTAATTTTTCATTCAAAATAATCTGCTTTCATCAGTTGAGACACAGGTCCTTATATAAGCCTTGTCTTTGAACTACAACTCGAAACCTAACAATCCAAGGGCCAAGATTTAATCTAGGATGAGTATAAACTATCTTAAATATATTACAAGCTGGAAATAAAATTACTAGATGAAAATTAAAACAACAGTGGGTAAAAACATACTGAATAAAGCATGGGAAGCTGTCATTGTCAGTTGTCTCCTTGTGCACAGGTTACTGTTGCATTGGCTGCTAGCAAAGTCATGGCTTTTTGTATCCTTCCCATGGCAGGCTTTTGAGGAGAAAAGGAGCAGTGGTATTTCCAAGACAGTCCTACAATTGCCTCACCAAAAATAGAATGTTTGCTTTATGCTTTATCAACTCTTCTCAGCAACATGTGACTGTTTCCTTGCTTGTTTTCTGTGCTGTTTTTTCCCTTACATTTCCTTGCCTGATCTTGGTTGTTTGAGACTCTGTGTGGACTTAGTTGAGGCCTCCTCCAGCTGGCCATATAGGCAGTTGAAGGCTAGACCTGGTGAACCTCTTGACTGGTTGAGTTAGGGGTGGATCAGTGGATGTTGCTTGGACTTGTTCTGTGGCCTGATCAGGGTTGGGAGCCCATGATCCAGCTCCTGCTGCAGTATATGTACTAAACTTGCCAGACAACCTCACCTCAACCATTCCTTCTTGTCTATTAAGTATCATTATCTGCTTAGCTGGTGTAGACCTGACTGCAGGAGTAGATCCAACTTTTAATAAAGGAAACTTTTTTTGAGCGATTATAAAGTGTCCAACTTTTATGCAAGACATGTGATTATTAATTAATATTTTATAAGTGGAGATAAATATTATTTATATAAGATAAAACACTATCCCTAACATCATGGCAATCCTATTTCCATATCTATTTCTGTGTGTGTGTATATATATATATATATATATATATATATATATATATATATATATATATATATATATATATATATATATATATATATATATATATATATATATATATATATATATATAGACATGCCTCTTAAAAGATTTCACTATGTTACGTTGTCTAGATTATTTTTATTTTTATTATGCTCTTATGTAGTTGCAATTTTATTTTTATCAATCATTTAATGTGTTACTCTGTATTACTTTGTAGTAATAGTATTATTATATTTCGTATGAATTTGTGTGCATTATATACTGATTTGTTTAAATGTTGCTTTCTTTAGATTTATAATACTTCAATCTAATCGTGACAAGTTTTTTGCAGTGTTGGTGAATCTTTGACACGTTGATGATGGCTTTGGAATTATGGCCACAAAAGTTAATGTCGTTTTAAAATAGGGATCAACCATGATTTAAGAGGTATTTCAATAATTTATTATTCAGATATTTATTTATTTATTTATTACAAAAAAAATCATCAAAGCAATATAATTTATTTCTATTTTAAAACGCACTCAATAAAGTAATTTATTATTCTGTTTACCAAATTGTGTGTGTGTGTGTCTATATATATATATATATATATATATATATATATATATATATATATATATATATATATATATATATATATATATATATATATATATATAGGTGGGCTCAAATGAGTCCCTTATATTTGTTGAGTTCATAAGTCCTCTTAGAGGCCCTTAGATCTTACTAGGTGGATGGGTTAGATTAAAAGCAAAAAGCATACCCATCACTAATTACAGTACATATTCACTAATTAATTATTCATTCACTAATTAATTGCCTTTCTTTCTCATAGTCAAGTTTATGACATTTTAGTATTTTTAGAGTGTAACTGTTTTTTTTTACGAGTGTAACTTTAGTCTTTATCGAGTGTAACTTTAATTCTGAATAGTGTAACTTTATACTAAAAAGTGATTTTAACTTATATTATTTTGATTTTTTGAAATTTTAAGACAAGTTTATGACATTTTAGTATTTTTAGAGTGTAACTTTTGTCTTCTACGAGTGTAACTTTAATTCTGAATAATGTAACTTTATACTAAAAAGTGATTTTAACTTATATTATTTTGGTTTTTTTTTTGGAATTTTAAGACAAGTTTATTACATTTTAGTATTTTTAGAGTGTAACTTTTGTCTTTTACGACTGTAACTTTAATTCTGAATAGTGTAACTTTATACTAAAAAGTGATTAAACTGAATGTTAATTAATATCTTAAAATATTAATTAATATTTTATGACATTTTTTTCCCGGTGAAATGTTAATTAATATCTTAAAATATTAACTTTGAAGTACATCACCACTATTTTCCGACACCATGTTCATACTGAGTAACATACAGACTCATATATGTAATTAAACTGAATGTTGAGATTAATGCCTATCCTTGCACTCCACGCCTCATTCACACGATGATTAGTAAACCAAAGCTTCCTACTTTCTGCACTTCTAATGTACTGCTGAACCAGTGCGACAATCACCTGAGGTTGACTTACCACCATATCCACCCGGCACTTATTACGACACCACCAGACTTGGTATAGTAGTGCCAGAATGGCTGCAATAATTATATGCTTCTGCATCAAAGATCTGATTCTTAGTTTCCTGCACCATTCAATGGTATCCTGAGCTGGTATATTCAGTTCAAACCAACTCCCTAGTAACTGGAGACATAAATAACTGAAAGGACATACAAAGAACAGATGCTCCTTTATTTTATTAGCCCCACCACACAGATCACACTGTCCATCATGAAGAACTCCAAATTTTATCAGCCTGTCCTTAGTCAATAATCTCCCCCTAGCATAAAGCCAAGCAATGAGATTGTGCTTAGGTAATGCAGTCCTGTTCCAGACCACCACATTCTAACTCATTATATCTTGCACCCCCATCAGCCATTTATATTCTATAGCAGTAGTATAAATGCCATTATTAGTGCTCCAGTTTCCATTTACATATCCATCTTTCATTCTGTCTTTAACTTTGCAAATCTGTCTCCATGTCCAACTGGAACTTGCTGTAGGATGATAGCCAAACCAGTCTCTTTCCTTTGATATAAATGTGGTTGACCCAACAGATCCACAAATGATCAGCCTTGCAAGGTACCCACCAAGTATACTTCCCTATTAAAGCCATGTTCCAGACATGATTGTTAACTATTGCCAAACCACCAGCTTTCTTATCCATACATATGCTCTCCCAAGAAACTGGAGGAGCTTTGTGATATCTAAGAAAATCCATACATATCCTCCCTCCCATAGATAGTTCCTACAGATAATCATTATTGTCCGTATCACTACTTTAGGAATCAAAAAATCCTGGCCGAGTAAGAGTGCAACTGAGAAAAGATTGATTTCACTAGTACCAATCGTCCAGCATAACTCAGCTTCATAGTACCCCACCTGATACGGTCGTTATGTACCAAAAATAAATACCTAAGTTACTACTAACAGAAGTCAGCGGTAAGTAGGGTCGATCTCCACAGGGAGGCTAAGTTGCTATCTATCTGTTTAATTCGGTCTGTCAGGGTGTCACAGAAATGGGGGTTGAATTGATTGTGAACTAACTAAACTACTGAAACTAGAGGCAAGAGAAGGGAATAAAGGAAATTAAAAATAAGAGAAAGGAAATATGCTAGAAGTCGGTCTATCGTGGCAGCTATCCGATCTTATACTATCGGGAATACTAAGGCGATTAGACTATTGATAAGAAGAGCTATGGTCGTCACCTTTCGGTCCTTAAACCGCCCTAGAGCGTAAACAGCTTAACTTTCGCCCTCACTGCAATACCCTATTGTAATTAAGCAAGCCTTCCCTTCTAATCTTTCGATCTAGGTCGGGGTTAACTAAATTTATGGTCTCCTGCATGCATTCATTCGACCGGATAACAATTAAATTGCCTAATACAATTCCTATCGCAAGACTAATCTATATAAGTCAATTAAAACATCGCTACCACGGCTTCCCTAATCCTAACATACTAGGGGAATTAGCTATGCATAGTTAAGGGAGAACAAGAAATAAAGAAAGAACAAATAATAAACATTAAATTAAATTAAAGAGAGAAAAGGGAAGAAAGGATTATCAAATAAATGATCCTAAATGAAAGAACAAAAGTAACAAAGATGAAAGGACCAAGAAGAAAAGGTAATTAGAGAGGTCAAGAGGGGGCGAGAAGAGAAGAGAGAACAAAAATGTCGTCCTAACTTTCCTATTTATAAGAAAATAGGATTTATTAACCTAATTGCGGAAAATAAAGCTTAAAAGCCCAGCCCGTCAAGGATTGTTGCTCGATCGAGCACTTAAGGCTCTCGATCGAGTGATATTCCTTAGCATTCCTCTCGATCGAGAACAATTCCTCTCGATCGAGGACTTCTTTCCCTTTAATCACTCGATCGAGAAGAAGTAGCTCTCGATCGAGCAAATGGGCTCTCGATCGAATATAAATAGTTCTCGATCGAGTACTTCTCAGCGCGTAATTCCTGCTTCGCGCACTGAACTTCAAACGGCTGCCATTCCTTCGTTCCTTGGACAAATAGGGCGTGGTTGGTGGCGTTGGAAAGCTAAGAGGATAAGCTTTTACCTCCTACTGGAATAACCTTAATAACTGTTGTAGAACTCGAGATATGGCTCTTACAAGCAGGAACTAGCAAATTGAAGCACTCTCTTGGCTCGCCTAACTTCCTTACTCCAATGCGCATCTCAAAATAGTACTATCCAAGCTCCGACTCAACTCATCTCCTAAATGCATACGTAGGGACATGTTTTAGGCTTGATTCCGCATCTCTAAGCTCATTCCTGCAATTGATACAAGAACTTCCAAAGTATGCAATTCGGGGCATATTCGTAGCAAATAACTACTAAAATAGCATAAAGATGCGTGCAAGAATAGGCTAAAAAGACTATATAAAATGCACGTATCAAATCTCCCCAAACCAAACCTTTACTCGTCCTCGAGTAAACTAAAATGCAACTAATGGAACGGAAAAGATAACTCAGAGCTAGCTACAAATGCCCACTTAAGCCAATTTAATGCAAACAACTAACACTTATAGCAGACAGTCAAATGCAAACGAGTTATAGGATGTTTATAATAAAGCTGAACCGTTGACCTTGCAAGACCTTTAATAATGGACTCTCACGGGTCACTTTTCTCTCATGAAGCAAAGGGTAAGCATATATATGTAAGAGAGAAAGAAATATAGTCGCTCACCTAGACTACAACCCACATAAACATGCATGCAACTAATATGATAGACAATTCTAGCTACCGTACATACATTCCAACCAAACAAGGTCCGTCACAGCCGAGGGCTTACAAAAATATGGTAAAGTGAGGCAATGGGTAAGAAAAGGCAAAACATTTATGGGATTGTGGAGGTATAGGTGATCAAGCTAGTACCTAAACAAAACCATATAACAACATCCGATTCTTACTCAATTATAGAATTAAACACATGCCCTTCATTTGGCACAAAACTCACCAAACCGAACCAAACATACTCCTCAAATGATATGAGATAGAACATAGGAGCAGAAACCGTCAACGAACAACATCTTTTTTTTTTCTTTCTTTCTTTCTTTCTATTTTTTCGGTTTCTTCTTTTTCGATTTTTTTTCTTTCTTTTTCATTTTCGAATTCCTTTTTTCAACTTTTTTTTTTCTTTTTCACGTCTTTTTCATCATCCTCCTTTTCTTCATAAGTTACCAACTCCGAATCAATAGATGCAAGCCAAACTTGATACAATAGACAATATACCGCCAAAACAATCTAAACTAGCTTGACAAGGCAGGCTAAATTTGGAATGTAGCTAAGGGTCAATAGGCAAATTTGGCTAATGTGGAGTTTAATGGGTAAAAATGAAAGAAAGGGAAAATGTAAGCACCTCCCTGCATGTGACACCAACCACTAACCCGAATGTATGAAGGCAAAAAGCAAATGAATTTCATATACGTGCAAATTGATGAACATGCTATGCAAGGAGTATACTACTCACAATCCTACATGAAACTGGTCATAATTGACACCAGTTTATAAGGCTCTAAATCTTAGAAATTATAAGTTGGTTGCCAAAATTTCAGGTCAAGTCTATTCGTTCAGCTAAATTTAAACATTAACTCGTAGACATGCAAAAGACAAAGCTAAAAGATAACAGTTTAATGCAAGGCTTAAGCAAAATGACAAAAGTAGTGCAATTTCATCATTGAAATCTACCGTTCCGACTCAACCTATATGCTAAATTAAACGTGAATTTTTTGAATTTTAACAATTTTCTGATTTTTATGGAATTTTTGAATTTTTAACAAAAATAAACAATAATGCAAACATAAATTAAATGTGATAACTGGAATGCAATGAAAACAAAATGCAGACACTGATATGGATGCACAAATGCTCCCCCAAAACCAAACCGTACAATGCCCCCATTGTACCAAAACATGGAAAGGAAATGCAAACTGAAGGAGAAAGAGAGTAAAAGCGGAAAAACTCACAAAATGCGCGAATAAAGGGACCTCCCCAAACCGACCATGAACATGGGAGGTTGCTAAAGGTCCGGGAAACCATCTCAGGAAGCTAATCCAAGTCAAAAGCGTGAAAGGGCATCCAAAAACTACTCGATCGAAGAGAATAGCAGTCGATCGATTAGTTCCTCATCTTGCAGGTGGTCGATCGAGTAGATTAATCACTCGATCGAGTGAATTTAGCAGAAAAAGCTCTCGATCGAGTACAAAAAGTACTCGATCGAGTAATCCTCAGTGCATACCTACAAAAACGCAATAAAAACAGCCCGCTAACTAACAAGACAAGCATACTGAGAAAGTTTTATGGTATAAGAACCATTTATTACAACTGAAATAAAATAAAAATGCAAAATAAAATCTCCGGGTTGCCTCCCGGGTAGCGCTAGCTTCAGTCAGGTCCCAGCTCGACCTCCTTTTTCTTCGAGCCTCTATAATCAGCTACGATCAAAACAGCTCAAAGCGCGCGGCATTAGATCGTACCTCTGCGCATGTGCTACACAAAACAGTAAGTAACACCAGAGTGGAATATAAAAATAAGAAATAAGATTAAACAACCGTTTAAGTCTAACAAATTTCCTATGAGCGCTCCTAAATTTATCCACAAAATAAAGGAGCGCGGGAGCAATTGTCAATATATTAGGGTCCCGATTCAGATTAGCAATTTTGACATGAGAAGTACGGTGAAAGGCAGTTAAGTTATACGTCCACATGGGAGGGGGTATAGCATTAAAAGAATTAGCACGAGTCAAATGAGGTAGCTTACTTTGAAAATTAACAATAATAAAATTATCGCTAATTACCTCAGGTAGATCGCTCTCAATGACGGAATCGTAGATAAAAGAATTTATTACCTCATCCGCGCTAGGAGTAATTACCGACTCAGCTGTCCTTTCGTCGCCCTCAGTGGAATTCATCCCGTAAATCTCAGCCTCAAGCGCATCCAACTCGGCTTTGAATAGGGGAGAGTCACCGTATCCATTGTCATCGTCAAAATCATCATCTAAATCAAACCCACATGACGAATCATAGCTCCCAATGGCCAATGATGCGTGTCTTTTATATAAGGTTTTTACCTCATTTTTACACGCATTTCTGTGCTTTTTATGTAGCATCTGGCTACAAATACCCCCGAATATTCTACTTTGGTCCGTTTGTTGTATTTTGCAGGAATTGACCGAAGAGGAGCTAAAACGAGCCTTAATTGTCCCATTTGTATGCATTCATGGGAAATATGGAGCCGGATTTAAGGAATCTTACACTTGGAGGACATATGAGCTGAGTCAAGGAAGGCATACAAGTCCTGATTGCGCCTATATAGCTCGATCGAGTGCTTTGTTGCTCGATCGAATGCTTTACATGCTCAAAGCTGGTCGATCGACCAGCTGAAGGAGTCGATCGAGGAGGACCAGCGAGCAGTGCTCGATCGAGAGGTTGCTCTAGCTCGATCGAATGACTGGGAGCTCGATCGAGTGATCTCTTTACTCGATCGAGAGGTTTTCGTGTGCTTTTAGTCTTTTTCCGCCTAATCTTTTATGGGTTTTGTGAATCAGCCCATAGATTAGGTTTTAAACATTTTTTACAGTATAAGACTGAGGAGAACACTACGTTACTCCCATCACTTTTACTACGCACATTTCCACTGTTACTTTTGACAGTTCTTCGGATCTTTGTTCACGATTTTGCTACTCGAATTTCGGTATATTCAATCCATTTAATTCTTAATCATTTTTATTGTTCTTAATTCCTTTTCTTCTCTTTGATTTATAGTCGTTCAATCATCTTTTTATATTTGTCATCATGTTTAGTTTTGATTGTTTGGTTATTATGATTGTTACCCCCGTAATTATGAGTAGCTAATTTCCCATGCTAAGACTATAGGGGATCCATGATTTAAAGGAGAGTAATCGAATTCATCAAGTTAATGCTAGTATCGTCCATGTTGTTAAAATGCTACATATAATTGTAATTGCCTAATTGAGTCGACGCAATTAGACCCTTATTCCTGGTGGACCTTGACCTGGACCGAAAGGTTGGAAGGGGGAGACTAGTAGCGAACAATAGAGTATTGCAGCGAGGACGAAAGTTAAACTGTTTACACTTTAGGGTGAATTAAGGACCGAAAGGTGACGTTCGCTACCCCTTGGACTGTATTGCATTAACCTGGGACCTAGATTACTCGACCGGACGATTGTGGTGAACCGTTTGTCTTAGCTCTTCTCTTTATCTGTTAAACTCTTTCCTTTATTTCTCTTTCCCTTACTCTGTTAGTTTAGAAATCACAATTTATAAACCCCCAAAATCGGTTACTTAGACGAGCCTAGTTTTAGCAGTCAAATTCCTACCTCTCTGTGGATTCGACCCGACTTCCCTAGCTATATTAGTTAGTTGGCCAGTTGGTTATTTTTGACAGGTACGCGACAGACGTGTCAAATTTTGGCGCCGTTGCCGGGGAGGTGGTGCCTATTTGCTGCTTTAATTAAGTTTGTCTTTCGTCTCAAGGGATTCATTCCTTGAGACTGATCTCATTTTCGCGAAGCTTTGATTAGTTTTGCAGGATAGCAATTCATTTGTCAAGATGCCTACGATTACAGAGCATACAGAGCCATGTGGTAGATGCGGCGAGGAAGGGCATGACCTTTATGAGTGCACGGCAGGTGTAGAGCGTGCCATTGCATACAAGAAGTTCAAGCGAGGAGTTCCTTTCTCCCAGTTGTATGAGGAGATAAAGAGCGTTTCAACCCCTTCTACGCCAATATCACAAATGTAGGTTCTCCTTCTTCAAGAGAAGCAATTGCCGAACTGAAATCCATCATGTTACAATCGGATTCTGTTATATCGGAGTTAAGAGAGCAAGTCGCGCAGTTAACACTCGCGGCAGACCAAGCCAAGACTTCTCCAAATTGTGATCCCGTCAGTGGGATGAATTTCCAAAGTGATCTTCTTCACGAAGGAAACGAGGTGTTGACAGCTGATGAAGAGGACGATTTAGATAAATTCCTGCAAGAAATGCTTGCTGCGTGTGCAGTAACCACTCGATCGAGCGGTTCTAATCACCCAGTCACTCGATCGAGTGACATTGACAGTCGATCGAGAAGTATAGAGCCCCAGGTTGGTCGATCGAGTAAAGAGGCTGAAGAAAGCACTCGATCGAGTGCCAGGATAGGTCGATCGAGTGAAGTTGAGGAAGAAACTGGTCGATCGACCAGGGAAGACGTTCGATCCAGTGCTGTAAGAGGCGGGAATCCCAATTTGTCAATTACTACCGCCACCGTGTCATCTCCCCCTGCTGTGGAGACGTCACGAATTGATAAGGGTAAAGGAAAGGTCGCAGGACCACTCATAGCTACCAGGGTACCCTTCCCAAGTCGTCAAAGGATGCAAGGATCGAACAACAATGACGGTAAGTTCGTGGATATCGTAAAGAACCTTCAGTAATCTGTTCCTTTCTCTCGAACTTGTCACTCGTGTTCCTACTTACGCTAAATTTATGAAGGATATTGTGACGCGTAAGAGGAATTTGAGCGAATTTGAGACGATTTCATTTATGGAAGAGTCTAGTAACCTACTGTTAAATAAGGCCCCTCCAAAAATGAAAGACCCGGGCAGCTTTTCTATTACTTGTGTCATAGGCAATATGATTATTGATAAGGCCCTTTGCGATTTAGGTGCCGGTGTTAGTGTCATGCCCTTCCCGTCCGCAAGAAATCGAAATCGAGTCACTTCAAAGTGACTAACATCACCCTACAGATGGCTGATAGATCTCTTAGGAGACCTTTAGGTGTCTTGGAGGATGTGCCTGTGAAAATAGGCAAGCTTTACATCCCAAGATTTCATTGTTTTGGATATAGCGGAGGACACCGGACCCGATTATTTTAGGAAGACTTCCTTTGTACAAATTGGGGCCGTTATTGATGTCGATACAAGGGCGTCGACCCTTGCGATAGGAGATGATGCTATCACATTCATGCCCGCCAAAGATTTCTAGCCCACCCAATGATAGAGGACACCGCTATTCTCGGTCGATATCATTGATGAGTCTATTTATGACTTATGGTCGGGTTCTTTTATGAAGGACCCACCGGAAGCTCTCATGCTTTTTGATGAGTGTGCGGATAGCCCGAGGACGATGACGCTGCATTGGATTTACTTGTTGATGATTTAGATGAGCGTGAGGGAGAGCAAGTGGAACAAATGATCAGCACTCTTTGCTCCATTGAGGTAAAGGTACCGGAACGTAAGCCTCTTCCTTCTCATCTTAAATATGCTTTTCTAGATGACACAGAGCAGTATCCTGTCATTGTTAGTGCTAAGCTTAGTGATGAACAAATGACTTCTTTGTTAGTCAGTACTTAGGAAAAAAACAGAAAGCAATGGGCTATTCACTGGATGATATCACGGGTATTAGTCCCGATATTTGTATGCACAGGATAGAGCTGGAGGAGGATCACAAACCTTGCAGACAGGGTCAGCGCCGGCTGAACCAGAAGATGGAGGATGTTGTGACAGCTGAGGTAATGAAGCTGTTGGATGCAGGTATTATTTATTCTGTCGGTAATTCTAAATGGGTAAGTCCAAGCATGTGGTCCCGAAAAAGGAGGGACAACTGTAGTTAAGAATGAGAAGAATGAATTAATACCTACTCGAATAGTAACTGGTTGGCGGATGTGCATAGACTACAGACAGCTAAATGCCGCCACCAAGAAAGATCACTTTCCCCTTCCTTTTATTGATCAAATGGTAGAAAGGTTAGCTTCCCACAAATTTTTCTCGCTATTTAGACGGGTATTCGTGGTTCTTTCGGATCCCTATCCACCCAGATGATCAGGCCAAGACTACATTTACTTGTCCTAAGGGCGTTTTTGCGTACATCGCCGAATGCCTTTTGGTTTATGTAATGCCCCCGCCACCTTCCAAAGGTGTATGATGGGGATATTTTCAGAGTATATTGAGTCTATCATGGAAGTTTTTATGGATGACTTCAGTGTATATGGAAGTGATTTTTCGATTGTCTGTCTAACCTTGAGAAAGTGTTGCGTATTTGTATTGAGGTTAACCTTGTCTTTGAATCGGGAGAAGTGCCACTTTATGGTCAACGAGGGAGTTGTCTTAGGGCACTTGGTTTCGATAGGGGAATAGAAGTTGACAAAGCAAAGGTGGAAGTGATTCAAAGAATTACCACCTCCCGTTAATGTTAAGGGGGTGAGGAGCTTCCTTGGTCACGCTGGCTTTTATCGCCGGTTCATCAAGGATTTCTCCAAAATTGCTAAACCACTTACACAGCTGTTGCTTAAGGATGCCCCTTTTGTTTTTACTGATGCTTGTCTTTCTGCTTTTAACAGGTTAAAGCAGGCTTTGGTCTCCGCGCCGATCATACAGCCTCCCAACTGGGACTTGCCGTTCGAGATCATGTGCGACGCGAGTGACTATGCACTAGGAGCGGTGCTTGGCCAGAGGAAAGACAAAGCCTTGAATGCTATTTACTATGCGAGCCGAACTCTGGATGAGGCTCAAGTGAAGTACACTACCACTGAGAAGGAGTTGCTAGCTGTAGTTTATGCCTTAGAAAAGTTTCGTACTTATTTAGTTGGGTCAGAAGTTACTGTTTTTACTGACCATGCAGCTCATAGGCACCTCCTTGCTAAGAAGGAGGCAAAACCACGGTTACTGAGGTGGATACTCCTCCTCCAGGAGTTTGATTTGCAGATCAAAGATAAGAAAGGAGCTGAGAACGTTGTAGCTGATCACTTGTCGCGGCTGATGCGACAAGAAGGGGAAGATTCTCTACCCATTGATGATTCTTTTCCTGACGATAGTCTAATTGCCTTTGTGTCGTCTATTGTTGACCAGGAACCTTGGTATGCAGATATAGCTAACTTCGTTGTCAGTGGCAAGCTGCCGCCTGACCTTTCTCATCAGCAAAAGAAGCGTTTTCTTTATAACGCTAAGCGATACTACGGGACGACCCTTACTTGTTTAAGGAATGTGCGGGCGGTCTCTGAGACGGTGTATTCCGCAGTGGGAGACCAAAATAGTCCTGGAAGGCTGTCACTCCTCTTCATATGGTGGTCACCACGGTCCATCGCGCACCGTGGCTAAGGTACTTCAGTCTGGTTTTTACTGGCCTTCTTTGTTTGCTGACGCCAAGTCTTTTGTTTCAGCTTGTGATGCTTGCCAACGATCTGGGAACATTTCAAAGAGACATGAGATGCCACAAAATGGCATCCTAGAGGTTGAGGTTTTCGATGTCTGGGGCATTGATTTCCAAGGACCGTTCCCATCCAGTAAAGGTAACAGGTACATCTTAGTAGCTGTAGACTATGTGTCGAAATGGGTTGAGGCAATTGCTTCACCCCATTGTGACGGTAAGACCGTGATAAAAATGTTCAAAAAGATCATATTCCCCCGTTTTGGTGTCCCTAGGGTCGTCATTAGTGATGGGGGAATGCATTTTAAAGAAAAGAAACTCACTTCCATACTGTCTAGAGTTGGTGTCCAACACCGGCGTGGTTTGGGGTATCATCCCCAAACTAGTGGTCAGGTAGAGGTCTCTAATCGCGAACTGAAAGAGATTTTGTCTAAAGTAGTTTCTAAATCACGGAAAGACTGGAGTCTTAAGCTAGATGACACGTTATGGGCTTATAGAACTGCCTTTAAGACACCAATTGGTGCATCACCTTATAGGTTAGTTTATGGGAAATCGTGTCACTTACCTGTTGAACTGGAATGTAAGGCCTGGTGGGCAATTCGTGAGCTTAATTATGATCCTAAACGTGTGGTCGAATCGTCTTTTGCAGCTAGATGAATTAGAAGAATTTAGGCTCAATGCCTATGACAGTTCGCGCATCTACAAGGAAAAGACGAAGAGATGGCATGACAAGAGAATCTTACCTCGGGAGTTCCATGTGGGGCAAAAGGTGTTGCTGTTCAATGCCCGGTTGAGACTATTTCCTGGCAAGTCAAGTCCGGTGGGACCGGTCCGTACGGTGACGGGTGTTACCAAATTTGGATCCGTAGAGCTTGAAGATTCCGAGGGCCATAGATTCAAGGTGAATGGCCAATATGTGAAGCATTACTATGAGGCGAGTGAAGCGGACAAGCCTGTTGAAGTTTTGCACTTCGACGAGCTCGACGCGCCAGTTACTTGATACCAGAAAGGTCGTGCGGGACCTCTTAAACCAGCGCTCTCCGGGAGGCAGCCCGGACAGTTTTATTTGTGTTTTTTTTTGCTGAACTATTTGTTTTTTTTCGTTTATTTGCTTCCCTTTAAACTTTAAGTTAACATTTAGACGCTGCTTTGGAACAAGTTCTGTATTTTCCTTGCTTTCATGCGTCCCTTGCAGGCTAAAAGTGGTCGATCGAAGGGACTTTGTGCTCGATCGAGCACTTTCTGACGCGGCTGCTACTCGATCGAGGGATGATGTCCTCGATCGACCAGTTCCTCACTCATGCCCGCTCGATCGAGTGGGTTGGTAGTCGATCGAGCCCTTCTAATGCATAGGCTCACTCGATCGAGCTGTTCCAGGGGCTCGATCGAGCAATTGTGACTTCCAGCCGCTGTTTTTACGTCTGCAAGGCCGCTGTTGACTTTCTTTGACCTCCCATTTTCATGGTCGGTTTGGGGAGGTCCCGCTCATGACGTTTTGTAAGTTCCCGACTCCACTTCTCGTTTTCCTTTCAGTTTGCATTTCTTTCCCTATTTTTGGTACAATGAGGGCATTGTACGGTTTGGTTTGGGGAGGTATGCATCCATCTCTGTGTCTGCATGTTTCTTGCATTTCTGCTTGCACGTTTATTTATTTCCGCATGCATTGTTTTTTTAATTAATTCCAAAAAAATCATAAAATTCAAAAAAAATTTCCATATTTTCATGTTTTAAATTGAGTCGGAACATTTGAACACTGACGCTACATTGAATCTTATTTTGAGCCTTGCATTTTCTTGACATTTAGCTGGCGTGTTTATGTGCATAGTCTACGAGTTTTTATTTCTCTCTTATCTGAACGAATAGACTTGAGTCTTTATGTCGGCAAGCTACAATAACATTCTGAGGTTAGAGCTTATTAAACTGGTGACATTCATGACCGGTTTCATTTAGGATGTGAGTAGTACTCTCTCTAAGACATGTAACATCAATTTGCATAAGCATGAGTCTAGTCTTCTTAATACCTGTATGCATTCGGTTTGTGGATGGTGACACGTGTTAGGAGAGGCAATCCCCCTTATTTCATTCTATCCATGAGCCTCACATAGCCAAATTGCCTTTTTGCCCATCAACTACTTTCTATAATTTTTCCTACCCTAGGCTAGCTAATAACGAGTAGTTCTTGGAATGTGTTATTGCAATATGGTTATTTCATCTGATTTCAGAAGATGGTGGAAGAATTGATGGTAAAGAAAGAAGAAAAATGTGTTGAGTTGTGAAAATGAAAAAAAATGAAAGAAGTGAAAAGAAAAAAAAAAAAAAACGAAAAAGAGACAGAGAAGAAAAATTTCAAAATGAAAAAAAAAAGGAGAGAATGAAAAAAATGAGAATTGTGCATTGTTTCACACTCCCATGCCGTATTTATATTTTATGGGGAGTCGACGACTTTTGGTGTTTTGTGAGTTTTGTGCATAATTTTGCACCGTTCATCTTGCTGTTATGAGTACGAAGTTGGGATGCAGTCTATATTTGGATCCGTTGTTGCTAGCCTAGCTATTAACCCCACATATCCAAATTCATTTTAGCCCCTTCTTACCCATTACCTCACTAACCCAAATGTAAGTCCTCGGCACGTGTCTTGGTCACTAGTATGGTTGGAATGCTTATGTACGGTTGTAGAGACTTTATTCATGTTAATTGCATGCATGTTCTTATAGGTCGAGTTAGGTGAGTGTCTTGCTTCTTCCTATCTTTCACATTTATACTCACCCCGTACCGATTTTGAGTGACGAGCGACCGTGAGAGTCCGACATCTTTGAATCTTGCAAGGTCGACGGTTGATAAGATTGAAACATTAATTTAACTCGTTTGCACTTTTCGATTGCCACTTCGTCATTTTGTTGCATTAAATTGGTTCTATTGGATGATTTGTAGTTGATGCGTTGGTCCCGTTCTTTTGTTCACCCCTAGTTGCATTCATATTTGCTTGGGGACAAGCAAAGGTTTGGTTTGGGGAGATTTGATGCGTGTCTTTTATATAAGGTTTTTACCTCATTTTTACACGCATTTCTCGTGCTTTTTATGTAGCATCGGCTACAAATACCCCGAATATTCTACTTTGGTCCGTTTGTTGTATTTTGCAGGAATTGACCGAAGAGGAGCTAAAACGAGCCTTAATTGTCCCATTTGTATGCATTCATGGGAAATATGGAGCCGGAGTTAAGGAATCTTACACTTGGAGGACATATGAGCCGAGTCAAGGAAGGCATACAAGTCCTGATTAAGCCTTATATAGCTCGATCGAGTGCTTTGTTGCTCGATCGAATGCTTTACATGCTCAAAGGCTGGTCGATCGACCACCAAGGAGTCGATCGAGGAGGACCAGCGAGCGTGCTCGATCGAGAGGTTGCTCTAGCTCGATCGAATGACTGGGAGCTCGATCGAGTGATCTCTTTACTCGATCGAGAGGTTTTCGTGTGCTTTTAGTCTTTTTCCGCCTAATCTTTTATGGGTTTTGTGAATCAGCCCATAGATTAGGTTTTAAACATTTTTTACAGTATAAGACTGAGGAGAACACTACGTTACTCCCATCACTTTTACTACGCACATTTCCACTGTTACTTTTGACAGTTCTTCGGATCTTTGTTCACGATTTTGCTACTCGAATTTCGGTATATTCAATCCATTTAATTCTTAATCATTTTTATTGTTCTTAATTCCTTTTCTTCTCTTTGATTTATAGTCGTTCAATCATCTTTTTATATTTGTCATCATGTTTAGTTTTGATTGTTTGGTTATTATGATTGTTACCCCCGTAATTATGAGTAGCTAATTTCCCATGCTAAGACTATAGGGGATCCATGATTTAAAGGAGAGTAATCGAATTCTTTGGGTTAATGCTAGTATCGTCCATGTTGTTAAAATGCTACATATAATTGTAATTGCCTAATTGAGTCGACGCAATTAGACCCTTATTCCTGGTGGACCTTGACCGGACCGAAAGGTTGGAAGGGGAGACTAGTAGCGAACAATAGAGTATTGCAAAATGAGGACGAAAGTTAAACTTTTTACACTTTAGGGTGAATTAAGGACCGAAAGGTGACGTTCGCTACCCCTTGGACTGTATTGCATTAACCTGGGACCTAGATTACTCGACCGGACGATTGTGGTGAACCGTTTGTCTTAGCTCTTCTCTTTATCTGTTAAACTCTTTCCTTTATTTCTCTTTCCCTTACTCTGTTAGTTTAGAAATCACAATTTATAAACCCCCAAAATCGGTTACTTAGACGAGCCTAGTTTTAGCAGTCAAATTCCTACCTCTCTGTGGATTCGACCCGACTTCCCTAGCTATATTAGTTAGTTGGCCAGTTGGTTATTTTTGACAGGTACGCGACAGACGTGTCAGCCAACTCAGTCGATCGAGCAAAATAATCACTCGATCGACCAACTTCCTCCTGAATTCCACTCGATCGAGTGGAATTATCACTCGATCGAGCACTTTCTCCTGGCAAATCACTCGATCGACCTATATTAGTCACTCGATCGAGTGATTCCTCCTGTATAGGGCTGAAATCTTCGCGTGAGGCATTGAAATATGATAGAAACTCGTCATCCGAGTCATAGAGGTCACCCTCAGCATTGGGTAACACGGTTTCCTCAGGGGAAAAACCGCTCTCAGCAAGGTATACCTCTTCTTCTTGCATCTCAGCTGCTAACTGAGCAATGTTAGTTTTGAGCTTAAGGAGTCGAGCGTCCATATTCTTATTGCTCTCTTGCATTTGTGATACAAGCGTCACCATTGAATATGTCCACACCGCGATCTCTTCTATCTCCATCTCAGCTGCTAACTGAGCAACTACAGACCCGAGCTTATCAACTCGCGAGGAGAATTGTCTATCATAATCTTGCTGAGCTTGCATCTGAGATGCAATTGTCTCCAATAAAGATTTCAGCTCCGCAATTTCTTCTTCTTGTATATCGGGAGGATCTTGTTGCGGTGGCCATTGATAGGGTGGATGTGGCGGCACAACTACAGCTGCTTGACTAACTTGACTACGCTGCCTGAACGCGTAAACTTCGTCATTCTCTGCCAAACAAAGAACTGCATTATGCCCAAAGACACCATATCTCCCGAGAAATCACCTACTGTTCCATATAATAGGACATTGGTGATGGGTCAAAGGTACTCAAGCCTTCCCTTTGACGGTCTTTCACCTAGAACTGTCTAGGTAGTACTGTAAGGCCTATCAAAACAAAGACTAAACAAAAGATTAAAACGGGCTCAAGGGAAAAATCCCCGAGGCTAAAAAACAGATAAAATTAAACAAATAAATAAATAGATTGCCTCCCCCGCAACGCGCAAAATTTGGTACGGTCGTTTCTGTACCAAAAATAAATACCTAAGTTACTACTAACAAGTCGGGTAAGTAGGGTCGATCTCCACAGGGAGGCTAAGTTGCTATCTATCCTGTTTAATTCGATGTCCCGTCGGGTGTCACGAAAATGGGGTTGAATTGATTGTGAACTAACTAAACTACTGAAACTAGAGGCAAGAGAAGGGAATAAAGGAAATTAAAAATAAGAGAAAGGAAGTATGCTAGAAGTCGGTCTACCGTGGCAGCTATCAGATCTTATACTATCGGGAATACTAAGGCGATTAGACTATTGATAAGAAGAGCTATGGTCGTCACCTTTCGGTCCTTAAACCGCCCTAGAGCGTAAACAGCTTAACTTTCGCCCTCACTGCAATACCCTATTGTAATTAAGCAAGCCTTCCCTTCCAATCTTTCGATCTAGGTCGGGGTTAACTAAATTTATGGTCTCCTGCATGCATTCATTCGACCGGATAACAATTAAATTGCCTAATACAATTCCTATCGTAAGACTAATCTATATAAGTCAATTAAAATATCGCTACCACGGTTGCCCTAATCCTAACATACTAGGGGAATTAGCTATGCATAGTTAAGGGAGAACAAGAAATAAAGAAAGAACAAATAATAAACATTAAATTAAATTAAAGAGAGAAAAGGGAAGAAAGGATTACTTTGAAATAAATGATCCTAAATGAAAGAACAAAAGTAACAATAACAGTGACCGAAGAAAAGGTAATTAGAGAGGTCAAGAGGGGGCGAGAAGAGAAGAGAGAACAAAAATGTCGTCCTAACTTTCCTATTTATAAGAAAATAGGATTTATTAACCTAATTGCGGAAAATAAAGCTTAAAAGCCCAAATTCAAGGATTGTTGCTCGATCGAGCACTTAAGGCTCTCGATCGAGTGATATTCCTTAGCATTCCTCTCGATCGAGAACAATTCCTCTCGATCGAGGACTTCTTTCCCTTTAATCACTCGATCGAGAAGAAGTAGCTCTCGATCGAGCAAATGGGCTCTCGATCGAATATAAATAGTTCTCGATCGAGGACTTCTTTCCCTTTAATCACTTCAAACGGCTGCCATTCCTTTGTTACTTGGACAAATAGGGTGTGGTTGGTGGCGTTGGAAAGCTAAGAGGATAAGCTTTTACCTCCAACTGGAATAACCTTAATAACTGTTGTAGAACTCGAGATATGGCTCTTACAAGCAGGAACTAGCAAATTGAAGCACTCTCTTGGCTCGCCTAACTTCCTTACTCCAATGCGCATCTCAAAATAGTACTATCCAAGCTCCGACTCAACTCATCTCCTAAATGCATGCGTAAGGACATGTTTTAGGCTTGATTCCGCATCTCTAAGCTCATTCCTACAATTGATACAAGAACTTCCAAAGTATGCAATTCGGGGCATATTCGTAGCAAATAACTACTAAAATAGCATAAAGATGCGTGCAAGAATAGACTAAAAAGACTATATAAAATGCACGTATCAAATCACGTATCACCACCCTTTAATAGTAGCCACCATTTTTTCTACAAGCTTAGATCAGTCCCCAATTGAGATTCTCTTATAGCTTATAGGGAAATACCCCATATGTCCCCTCTACTGAAAAGAATCAAATCATCAGCAAAGCATAGATGACAGAGCTTCAGAGGTCTACATAAAGGGTGAAACCAGAAATCACTTCTCTGGGTTACAATATTAAGAATTCGAGTAAAATACTCCATACAGATCACAAACAGCATTGGTGGCATAGGATCCCCTTGTCTAATCCCTATTTTCCCTTCAAAGTACTCAAAAGTGCTCCCATTAATGGACAAGGTAAAGGTAGTGGTGGAAACACACTCCATGATCAATCCTATGATTTTATTTGGAAACTTCAGAGCTCTCAACATATCCTCAATGAAGGCCCACTCAATTGAGTCACAGGCTTTGCTAAGATCAACCTTCATCATACTTATAGGTGAACAAGCCCTTCTATTATACAACCTCACTAAGTCCTGACAAATGAGTATATTATCAACAATATCCCTCCTCTTAATGAATGCACTTTGATTATCACTAATAATTTCAGGAAGTACACCAGCTAATCTATTGCAAATAAGCTTTGTAATGCAGTTGTAAAGTACATTACCACAAGCTATAGGTCTAAAATCACCCACACTGACAGGTCTGCTTTTCTTAGGTATCAAAGTAATGATAGTGGAGTTGATCTGCTTCAGAATCTTACCATTTGCAAATACCTCCTTCATAACTCTGCAAATATCAGACCTTATTACCTCAAATGCATCCCTGAAGAACTGACTAGTATATACATCAGGTCCTGGGGATTTATTTGCAGGTATAGAGAAGAGGGCATCCCTAATTTCAATAGCAGTAACAGGAGCTAAAAGTCTGTGTGTGTGCTCTTCATTTATAAGTCTCCCCTATCTGACTGTAGGGTAATGAACTCTACTAACAGATGTGCTGGTGCCCAACAATTCCTTGTAGTAAGATAAAAAGCCATCTTCTATCTCGTTAGCATTAGTGTGATTTATACCCAAAGCATCCTGAGTTGCTAGCCCCTTGTTCTTCATTCTCCTACTCTTAATAGCACAATGAAAATAGTGAGTATTACTATCTCCCTCTTCAGCCCAGTGTATCTTTGCTTTTTGAGCCAGAAAGGCAGTCCTAACATTATCAAGATGTCTATATATATTTGCTGCCCCTCTCTCCTGCTCCCAAAGATGAGTATTAATCATATCTTCTTGCATCTGTAACGGGATAGCCTCCAACTGAATTTTAGTTAGTCTAGCAGTAGCTTCTACATTGGAAAAAGCCTCTTTATATAGTTCGTTGAGGTCTTTTTTCAGCAACTTCATCTTTCTAACAATTTGGAACATAGAAATCCCATCAATTTGTTGTCTTCACACATTCTCCAGAATTCTAATGAACTTCTCATCTTGCCCCCACATATTAAAATATTTGAAAGTATTATTCTTCTTATCAAGGGTACTCCATAATGCCATAACACAGGGATTATGGTCAAATAATCCCTCAGGTAGAAAAGTGGTAGTCATCTCAGGGAATGCCAGTAGACATTCCATATTCACTAATGCTCTGTCAATTCTACTAAACCTCCTACCATCCTCCTCTTGTTTGTTTGTCCAAGAATAGAAGGCCCCATGGGCATGAACATCAGCAATCTCAAACTCTTCAACACAAGTAGTGAATCAGCTAACCTCAGCCTCAGTTACCACAGACACTACTACAAAAAAACGTCTAAGGCATCATTTAAAAGAAACCTGATTTTTTCCTAACTGGTTTCCTAACTAAAGACACCGGTGATTTAATATAACTAGTCTATATTCTTAAACAAAGAAACGTGCTCCTTTAGAATCCGGTTTCCTTAATTTTAATTATTAATTAAGTTAATATTTAAAAATAAATTAATCTTGTTTAATCACTTGCTTTGACTTCAACCCCACCACCTACCAGAATAATCCCTCATCCCGTCAACATCTAAGCTTTTCCATTTTAGTAAAAAAAATTAAACCCTACCTTCTTCAACCCGCCACAAATATTTACATCAGAATTGTTTTTCGCGCGAAAAATCTCTAGTGAAACTGCTTTCCATTCTTCTTGGCCACGGTGTATATTTTTCTCTAATTTGGTCAACGACGGTGGGAGTAACTACTGAACTATAATCGGGGACCACAACTATTCGCCTCTGCTTGCTCCAGGTTTGTGTTCCTTTAATCTTACATATAATTAACATCGCCATGTTTTCAATAACGGGTTTCGTATATAGTCTTGTGTAATTTGCTTTAAGTTGATTTTTTTTAATGTTTAATCAATATTCACTGTTTATCAAATATGGAGAATTGAGTTTGGCAGTATTGAATTTTCTGGGATTGAGTTTCACAAAAAAAGAGAAAATTCATGTACTACTTGAACTGAGATTATTGAGTTGGTGTAGTAATTGCATCCTTGTTTATTAACTGACACAACCACATCTCTTTCAACAACACCGGTAAGTAGGGTAGGCTCGGCTCTTGCTTCCCTCGGTTTACAGACCAGATTGCAGTTGTTCTCTTACGATGAAACTGAACTCAACCCAACAGCCGAAGCCAAACAACTAGTCATCTTCCCCTAAGCAAAAATACCACCTTAAATAGCCAGATTCCACAACTCTAATAAATTGAAAGGAATTGTTTTATGGGTAATGTAATTAAAGCAGGAGAATTAGTGATAGAATTCCATAGCAAAGTCAGCTAACATTGAAGTGTTATATAGCAAAAGTTACTTACACAAATAAAATTCAATTTTATATGTATCTATACAATTATTCTTCTTAAGTGACCACCTAGAAGTGTAAAAAAAATTGGTTTGCGTATTTGGAAATGATGTGTATGCTAGCAATGGTAGAATTATCATAAACTTGATTATATGTGTAAATGAAAGTGCAGAGCATATCTAGTTTAATTTTTTTTTTCTTGTATGGTAAATTGTGTGTGTGTGTATACGTAGATATGGATCGGAGATGGATTTCTACATCAAAACCTGGTGACCCTGAATATATAGCTGGGGTAAAGGATTTTATCAATTTCGCAGTTGACAATTCTAGAGGTCGTACTAGGTTACCATGTCCTTGTTTTAAATGCCATAACTTTTTGCATAAAAAAGTTGATGAAATACTTAATCATTTGAGCAAATCGGCTTTTGATAGAACACATACTGTTTGGATTTGGCATGGAGAAGATAAAGAAAGAATTATTACGGATAATGTACATGAGAATCCTACTAGAAATGAGGGTGATAGGATTGAGGATATGTTACGGGAAGTTCAAGATAAATTTGATGAAAATCCGGCTACGTTTGAAACGTTGTTAGGTGATTCAGAGAAGCCCTTGTACACAGGTTGCAAAAAATATACAAGATTTTCTAGTGTACTAAGATTATATAATTTGAAGGCAGTTCAAGGTTTAAGTGATATAACTTTTACGGAATTACTTGAAGTAGTAAAATATATGCTTCCGGATGATAATGTCCTTCCGAGTAGGAAATACGAGGCAAAAAAGATTTTGTGTTCAATGAGTTTGACTTATGAGAAAATTCATGCTTGCCGTAATGACTGTATATTATTTCGTAATGACTATGTTTTATTGAAAAAATGCCCTACTTGCAACGTTTCACGGTACAAGAAGGAAGGAGTCCCAGCTAAGGTCTTGTGGTACTTTCCTATTATACCAAGATTTCATCGTATTTTTTCGAATCCTAAAGATGCAGAATTGTTATTATGGCATCATTTTGGAAGAATTAAGGTTGATAAACTTAGACATCCAGCTGATTCACCACAGTGGAGGTATATTGATGGGAAATTTCCCGAATTTGGTAAAGAAGTACGAAACTTACGGCTTGCACTATCCACTGATGGTATGTATCCATTTCGTTCCCTTAGTACAACCTATAGTACTTGGCCAGTAATTTTGGTTACCTACAACCTACCCCCTTGGTTATGTATGAAACGGAAGTACATGATGCTTTCCTTGTTAATTTTTGGTCCAAAACAACCAGGAAATGACATAGATGTGTACTTGGCGCCTGTCATTGATGATTTGAAGTTTTTATGGGAAACAGGGGAACAAGTTTATGATGCTTATCGAAATGAGACATTTAACCTTAGAGCAATGTTATTTTGTACTATCCAAGATTATCCCGCTTATGGTAATTTGTCTGGTTATACCGTTAAAGGAAAAACACCATGTCCTATATGTGAGGATGGTACCACAGGAAAGTGGCTTAAATATTCTATGAAAAATATTTACCTAGAAAATCGTAGATTTTTGCCGTATGATCAATTTTATAGAAAGTTGAAAAAGGCGTTTAATGGGCAACAAGAAATTAAAGAACGTCCAAGAGTCTTGACTGGAGAAGAGGTGTTTGAGAAAGTGAAAAACATTCAGACTACATTTGGAAAGACTAATGGATCCATCCTTCCTAAACAAGGATATAAGAAATGTTCCGAGTTTTGGCGTCTCCCTTATTGGAAATTTTTGTTTGTGAGACATTCTTTAGATGTGATGCATATTGAAAAGAATGTGTGTGATAGCTTAGTTGGTACCCTTTTGAATATTCCAGGAAAGACAAAAGATGGTGTGAGTGCTAGAGATGACTTAAAAGAATTGGGGATTAGAAAAGTACTGCACGTTATTGAAAGGAACAACAAAATTTTTTTGCCTCCAGCTGCATATACATTGTCCAGAAAAGAGAAAAAAGAGTTTTGTGAGTGTTTAGCTGGTGTGAAAGTCCCACAGGGTTATTCTTCTAATATCAAGAGTCTGGTTTCAATGGAAAATTTGAAGCTTGTAGGTCTTAAATCTCATGATTACCATGTTTTGATGCAACACTTACTGCCAGTGGCTACTCGCTCAATTTTACCTAAAAATGTCCGTTCTACTATTATTAAATTGTGTTCTTTCTTTAATGCCATATATAGCAAAGTCATAGACCCTAAAGACTTAAATTCTTTGGAAAGTTCAATCATAGTCATATTGTGCCAATTAGAGATGTATTTTCCTCCGTCATTTTTTGATATCATGATTCATTTGACTGTTCATTTGGTGAGGGAGGTGAGATTTTGTGGTCCCGTGTATTTGCGAAATCAATACCCTTTTGAAAGAGTGATGAAAACTTATAAAGGGTATGTGAAGAATCACTTTAGATCTGAAGGTTGTATAGCCGAGCGTGTACTTTGTAAAGATGCTGTGAAGTATAGTAGTGAATTTCTTGGAAATACAAAGACTATTGGACTTCCCATATCACGACATACTGGAAGAATTAAAGGAAAAGGGACATCAGGTCGTAAGGAATTTGACTTGTCTTACGAGAAGTGGCATACGGGACACACTTATATTCTTTTTAATGAGGATGTTGTTACACCGTAAATTCAAAAGCACATTGATTTTTTGCGAGGAAAACATCGAAGAGCAAGTGAGAAATCATTACTAAGAGAACATAGCAAAACATTTAGCTCTTGGTTGAAGGAGACAGTTTCGAGAAAACTTTAAGATTCAACCCATCCAATATCTGATCGACTTAAGAGTTTAGCTTATGGACCTAATTTTAATGCCTCCTTTTATTCTGGATATGTGATAAATGCTTGCACATTTTACACAAGGGAACAAGATGAAAACAGTTTTATGCAAAATAGTGGGGTAACAGTGGAAGCCGAGGCTATGCATTTTGCTAGTGCTAAAGATAAGAACCATGTGTGTGGTAAAATGATTTATTACGGACTCATTCAAGAGATCATAGAGTTACATTATTTGGATTTCTCCATACCGGTGTTTAGATGCGATTGGGTTGATTCTCATGTCGGGGTTGAATATGACGAGTTAGGATTTACTTTGGTTAACCTTCACAAGCATGGGCACAATGAAGATCCATATATATTGGCAAGTCAAGCGAAACAAGTGTTCTATGTGACTGATCCAGCCGATAAGAGAAGGTTAGTTGTCATAACACCGAGAGCTCGACATGAGATTGATGATTATGATGAGGATGGTGAGCTGGGTGAAAGGCCAAGTACAAAAAATTTTCAAAATCCGAACTTTACTGATGATGAGGTAGAAGATTCATTAACATATGTACGTGAGGACCATGATGAAGGTGAATGGATTGACAATAGTAATAAAACGGGCAGAAGTCTAAAGCGTCATCGTGAAACAAATTGAGGTAGAATGTGGATTACCAAAATATTTGATGACAATTATTAGGCTCCAATAGGATTTTTAATTATCATGTCATTAACTTTGAATATGATTATGTGAAATATTAATTTTCTGAGTAATTGTTATCTGGAAGTATCATTAACATTCCTTGTTGCAGAAACATTGCCTTCATGCAAGTTCGTTCTGAGGTAATTAACAAGATTTTTTGCAATACTATAATAGGCAAGCCGTTCACAACAATCATTACCTGTAAAGTGGGTTGTGAGTGAGAAGGGTTCCAAATCAAACCTAATAAATTCCTAATGACACTGCATCAAACTAGCATTGTTATTTACCAAGAATGAAAGGGCAGGCTCTCCAGTTTCCTATTTTGCTCTTCAGAACAGGCTGCCCGTGGTAATCAACAGACCCATTGTCAGCCATACAGGAACATTTGAGATAGTTATTGGTGCTGTATGAAGAAGTTTGGATTAATTTATCATGGATGATGCTTTTTTTCTCATTCACCCCTCAATTAGACTCTCTGTTATCAAAGGCAAAAACAATGTTCATCTAGGCAACAGTTGCAAAACACAACCCAGTAACACGATAAGAGCGACAAGAAATTAATGGAGATTTGGTCAACATATCATGACCTATCCACATACACAAACTGAATGATCAATTTTATCATTCACATGTATTGCATTGATCATTTTGTCCCTGTAAAATGCACTTTTTTTTTCAAAAATATTCGTTACTTGTCTAATCCTTTTCTATTTAACATTCCTTCACGTTTATGGCGAAAAATAAAAAGAAAGTATGCTCGTCACGAAGTGATGCCACCTCCTCTGATGATGATTCTGATGTTGAAAAGTCTAATCGTGAGGATGAGAGGGGTCGTACCGTCCTTGCTATGGTGGGTCATGCAAATAAAAACAATACCAAAATCCCTTTAGACTGGCATCCAACCCGTAATACTCCATGTGGTGTTAATCGATTAAATTTCTCCAACTATATTGGAGTGGTTGTTCGAGAATGGGTATACATCACTTACGCCAATTGGAATGATGTCCCCAAATCAGATCTTGACAAGTTGTATTATGAAATCGCGGTAGGCACCTATACCTCGATGTAGTATAGTTAACTTGGAAAATTTCTTATTAGAATTTGTTCTTTTGTTAAAAATTTATAATTTCTTCGTATATGTTCATTATTCTCCGTATACGTTGATTATTTCTCCAACTATATTGGAATGATTATTCCTTCATAATCTGGAACCAAAGATTAATGAATCTTTGGCTCCATACTACCAAAAACTATATATTTTTTTTGTTTCCACAGAAGGGGTTTACAGTACGCGCAGACCGTAGAAAATGGATTTTAAAGAAAGCTGACGATCTCTAGAGAGCCTTCAAGATGAGATTAAGAAGGCTCTGGTTGAACAAGAAGTCTGTAAAATTAAGAAAAAGGCCGCCATGGAAATATAAGTTGATACATCAACCTGCCTGGGATAAATTTAAGGAAATGTGCACTACTGACAAATTCAAGGTCTTGATTTTTTGATATGTTTTAGAATTTATTTTAATGTTTTTCAAAGGAACAGGATATTTTATATCTAACTTTACACTTTTAATATTTGAAGGAGATAAGTTAAGATAGTAGGAAACGATCAAATCTCAGAAATTCAAGCTATCGGGGAGGCTGCCTCGGGTACCAATACTATGAAGATGAGATTGTAAGTTCAGTGAATATTGATAAGTTCATAACTTTTAGTTAGCTAACTATTGTCACTAATACTATACTATTTTTATGTATGGTTAGATGGAAGAACATCATAAAACTAGGAAGCATGTTGATCAAGTCCCTCGACATGAGCTGTGGATGAGAGCCCATTCCTATGTCCAAAATGGAGATCGAACCTTCAATAATCCAAATGACTCTAAAATTGCCGAAGAAATCGTAATTATTTTTCCTAACATTATTTATACTTAAGTATTATTCATTTGTACTCACAATTGTGTTGTTTTGCTCAATGTTATCTTAAGAATGAATTGAAGGCACAGTATGAAAGAGGTGAACTTGTCTTAGAGGGTGGTCGGGATGATATTTTGGCAAGAGCACTAAAGAAGCCAGAACATGGTGGACGTGTGAGGGGCATTGGATCAGGCATCACAAACACAAAGTATTTTGGATTTTCTAAACCAACTCCACCTAGTCAAATGCGCGCTGAAATAACTAGTTTGAGGTCAGAGTTGGCAGCTATGAAAAAAGATCATCAATTTATTATGACATTTATGAAGTCGTGGTTGGATAAGGAACATATGAAGCAATTCATGGACCAAATGGGAGCTTTTGGTGGCCATGGAAGTGGTTTTGGTGGCCATACACTTGACGAGTATGGTATATTGGGTAGACAACAAGGTGATATAGGTCTTCATGATAGTTTTCAATTCGATAAAACTAATTGCCAATTTGATACAATTAATGGTGGAAGTGGTTGTCTGTTTAATGGACCAAATGGCCAAAAAAATGGCTTCTTTACCCAACTTCTAAACAATGGTGATGAAGGGTTTTCCCCATGGTCCAAACGTGATGACGGGTTCTCTGAATATGCTAAAGATTTTGTAAGTCCATCATGTTTTTCAAAATCTCGGCCTCATGTCCAAGAGATATATAAAGAGCTTGAGCCTTACTCTGTTCCTTGGCCTGATAATAAAGTCATTAAGACTCATCAGGTTGAGAATGATCAGGAAACTGATATCCACTTTCAGAACCCTAATTCCTCCCCGTCTGCTATTCTAATGGATGATGACACTCCTATTAGTGAGCATGATTTGCCTCAGGTATGTACTAGAAGCTTAATATGACTTAATATCACGTAGACCCTCTAAACTGCAAGTACAGTATAGACCCGCTGCTGATAACTAATGTCATTATTTTTTTAATACGTTACGCTTGATTCATATGTTGTTTGTACTACTTCTAAGAAATTAAATTTGTGTATTTTATGGCAGAACCTATTCTATCTAATATGGTTGGCGACTACTCATATGCAATAAACAAAACCCCCTCATTATTTGTGTTAACTATTTGACTAGTCATTCTATTCATATGGAATAAGGTATCTATGATTGTTGCTTAGCTGTCGAGGATGGAAAAGGGATCAAAATTGTTGCAGAAGGACAAGTGCATGTACTGGGGGCAACTGAAGTGACTTTGAATCATTTTACCACTTGGTCACAAGAGTATCGCCGAGTCACAATTACCAAAGAAATTGTGCCAACTGCACCATTACCATGTCCTAATGAGGAGTGTAGTGTAGTGTGCCAAGCAAAGTGCACTTTTGTTTCTTGGCCTGCCAATTTAATTTTTCTATTGAAAAAGGTACATTCTCTATGCTATACCAATTTGTGTTATTACCTACTATATCACGTCTAAAGATATTTTTCGCTCTTCTAATAACATAATTTTTTTATTTTTTTCTGTAAGCTTTTTGATAAGCAACCAACAAATGTCGTTGTCTCACACTCGCCATCATCACAAACATCAGCCACAAAAACATACGACAAAAATGATAAATTTCGTGTCAAAGTGTGCTCTGATTTGTGCAAAGCTTTAAAGAAAGAAGCTTTGATGTTGAAAAAAAGATACGGCAACATCATAATATCTATCCCGGATGATGTATTTTACCATGAGCAAGACATTAGGTTTGATCATGAGGACTTGTTGTATTGGTGCTATCAAAAAGAGATTGGGTCTCCTCATATGTCGATTTTCATGAAGTACGTGCTTAGCAAACAATTTTTTCATATATGGTAATGTTATTTACTTGTTTAAATGGTTATTTGACTTAACTTTTTTTTGTAATGACTTCTTTTATATGCAAGATACTTGAGTGAATCATGTAAGAAGGATGGTATCTCTGGAATGTATGGATTTTGTGACTCCAATTATACCTCACCTTTGAATCCAACATTAGAACAAGATCGATCGGACTATTTATCTCGTGTTTTTGGATGCAATGGAGGCAAGAATATCAATCAACTATTTTTTGCACTTTTCCATGAAAAGTAAGTGTGTAAGCATAATTAAAAATATTAATAGCATAATATGTATGTATATCTTCTTTGCTGACATTATTAAGTTTGGTATAGTCGACATTGGATGCTTGCTGCCATAAGTCCCTGGAATGGCACTGTTTTCTGGCTTGATCCCGCTGGAGATAATATTATTAGTGAATTCGCTCAGCGGATCATCAACGAGTATGTGCATTATTAATTATAATATTGCTTAATATTTTCTTATAACATCCTATTATCATTGCCTGTATCTAATTATTTGGCGAAATTTTCTAGGGGTATCATAAAATTTAGTATTCTTCATCGAAAAGACATCAAGAAAATAAAAAAGAACCCAGAAATAAGGTGGAAGAAAATAAAGGTATGTACGACAAAATATCTTCTAATATATTAAATGCAATGGTAGTTCATTTCAAATATTTAAATTATTAGACTTGATCAATTCGACTTTCATTATAACAGTGTCCTCGCTAAGCACAAGGCACGGTGGATTGTGGATATTACGTATGTCGCTACATAATTGAGATTATCGAAAGTAGACGACCATTTGTTCCTGATCAGGTAACTTTGTAATTGAGACTTTCTTTGTATCTCAACTATTTTTTATTAGTATTCCGTAATACTTGTTGAATGTACTAAGTTCCAATTGTTATAATTGAGGAAATGCTTAGAATAGACAAGTGAAGTATTACGAAATAGAAGTTACATATTTGTTAATGTGCGCTACCTATTACCATTAGCTTGTAGTTTTTCACCTTGTAAAGTACTAGTGTATTTATGTACCGAAAAAAAAGTACTAGTGTATTTAATTATTTAGGCTTTTAACTAATGGGTTGGTCTTATGCTAAGAGACCGTCTCATTAAAAAATTTGTGTTTATTATATTTTGTTGATATCGTCCTACTTTTCATGAACTTGTAAAAGCCCGGCTATTTATATTGTATGAACTAATTTTGTAGTCTGTAGTTTCGTAAAGGACAATTTTTCGATTGACCATATATATATGTGATATATGTGTATGTGTGTATATAATCGATTCGCTCGCACTGATATTATTTGACAATGACTTGTATTGTAGTATTTGCCTGGAACTTCTAGCACTTTTTCACAAGAGTCAATTAACGAGTTAAAAGATATGTGGGCGGAATATTTCTTCAGCCAATTTGAAGATGACGAAGAAGAGGGCAGCGATAATATTGACAATGAGATGGATGTTCGTCAAGAATGATTTAGATTGTATTAGTTGTCGAATTTGTTAAACTTATTTGGTTATTAGTAGGTAGTGTGCTTCTGTCCAACTTTTTTAGCTGAAAGACGAACTCTATTTCATGAGACTTTGTTGGTTGAAACAATTGTTATTTTGATCAGAAGATCTGGATCAATATTAAATTTGTAACGAATTATTTTGATATTGAATAAAACGTGCCTGAGTATCAAGTGCAACTGTGCAAGTGTGTACGAGTATCGTATTTTCAAATATCCGTAGTAGCAGATCCTGATATAGCAGTAGTTCAAAAAAAAAAGAGAGAGAGAGACCGGTTGTTAGTAAGAACAGACCCCTTAGCAAATACCAAAGACACCGGGTATATATAAAAGGCAGTGTGGATAAAAATAAAAAAAGACACCAGACATAATTGATAACTGGTACCAGCCAAAGAAACTAGTTAGGAATAAGAACAAGTATCTTTAATTGGTAGAAAAGACACCAGTTCCTCCCACTGGTTTCTTAATCAAGGACACCTATGAGCTAGACACCGGTTTTAAACCGGTTTCTAAGGCCTTTTATAACAGGTTTCTTATCAAATATTTGTAGTAGTAAGAGCCCTATTCTTTCCTCAAACCCAAGCACATTATTAAAATCTCCACAAACTAGCCAAGGCCCCTGAACTTGATGATGCATATTCTTCAAAGATATCTAGAGGGGCTCCCTTTCCACCAATTTGTTAAACCCATAAACAAAAGACATCCACCAACTCACACCATAAGGTCTATAATTTATCTTACAGTGAATGACCTATGCTTCACATCCCAGAACATTTACCTGAAACACCAAATCAACCCATAAAACCCAGATTCTCCCTACTCCACATATTATCGGTAATTAAAGAAAACTGATTCCCTAATCCTTGATGAACTTTATTGACAAAACAAGATCTAACTTTTGTTTCCATTAACCCAACTAGACTAATATTATTCAGCAAAAGACATCTAATGTCCCTCTGCTTATTAGGGCTGTTACACCCTTAACATTCCAAAATCCCATACTAACCATGATCACTGGTAAGCAAAATAGTCCCATGCCCACTATTACCCTCTCTACTGCCTAGAACTGCAGTATTGAGAGAATCTCGGAAGGTTTTCCTACATTCTGCATCACTAGTACCACCTTCCTGCCTATTAACTCGTGTAATAATCCTTACTAAAGAGGTAGGCGTCTTAGTTCCAATACCAGGCATTGGAGTGAATAAAGGAGTAATCCCAAGTGACTGAACTGGAGCTAAAGTGATATGAGGACCAGTCCCAGACACATGAGCAGGTGTCAGTACTGGAAACTCTTGGGCATTCAAGACAAACCCAGAGATCGCACCTTCATTCATCTTAGCAGCAGGTTTCTGAATTGGTCTCCATATTTGCTTCTGCTCCCCTTTTAATTTCTCCTTCCTTATCTCATTCTTTCTGCAATTCTTAGTCTCATGTCGCATCTCCTTGCACTCATCATAGCGTATAGTTTTTCATTCATAATGCACAATCTGGTGATGATTAATATCCAACTCATCCAAAAACCGTATTGAATCGGGTAAAATCTGCCCTACTTTAACATTAACCATGACCCTGGCAAACCACAAAAAATTTTTGTCCTGAGTATCTGCGTCAATTCTAACTGGTTGGCCTACTAACCCAGCAATTTTCAATAAACCAGGTCCCCATAATTTAATGATCAGGCCATAAAATCGAATCCAAATAGGCACCATATCCACTTCCTCTTTCTCCAATTTAGCATCAGGTGTCCATTCTCTGACAATCACAGGTTTATTATCAAAGAACAATGGCCCAACCTGTACTAGTAACTGTTTCTTGGATACTATTTTAAATCAAATAAGGAAAACCCCATTCGACTTAAATGAAATCTTATCGATTGTTTCCTCGGACCGCATTCTTTTGATAAACCCAGCAATTACAGTCCATGGAGGATTAGCCCCCAAAATATAACAGTAAATTGCGTTTGACCAATAATCTAACTCAGATTGTACATCATCAGCAATTAATTGAAGCATACCAGGAGTCGTGGCTGAGGAATTGGCTTAGCTTCAAACTTCCATCCACTCATCATCATCTTCCTCCTCAATAACTTCCAACTCCGATGACATATCAAATGGCTGCACCCCACTCGCATTCACACCTTCATTCTCATTAATCTGAGTCGACTCTGGTAACTCTGCTGCAACTGGAATTCCATTAATAGTTTCGAGATTCGTTTCAGATTGAGTATTAATCGACATATTAGAAGTAATATTTTTTGGTTTTTGATTAATTAACGATTTAGGAAGAGAAGATTTATTGATAGCAATTGATTTGCGATACCTAGTCATTACTAATCTCACAATGAACCCTAATTGCGTTTGTTTCTCTCTCTCTCTATCATTGTTTCTCACATTTGCTTAGTTTATGACATTTTAGTATTTTTAGAGTGTAACTTTTGTCTTCTACAAGTGTAACTTTAATTCTAAATAGTGTAACTTTATACCAAAAAGTGATTTTGACTTATATTATTTTGGATTTTTTAAATTTTAAGATAAGTTTATGACATTTTAGCATTTTTAGAATGGAACTTTAGAGTTTTACGAGTGTAACTTTAATTCTGAATAGTATAACTTTATACCAAAAGGTGATTTTGACTTATATTATTTTAATTTTTTGTAATTTTAAGACATGTTTATGACAGTTTAGTATTTTCAAAGTGTCAGTTTAACCCTTAATAATGTAATTTTATACAACAAAGTAATTTTAACACATCTTATTTTGAATTTTTTTAATTTTAACTGATTTACGAGTGTAACCTCTATGTTTTATGAGTGTAACTTTAGTCCATATTAAGACTGTAACTTCAATTCATTGAGAGTGGAACTTTAGTTCATTGAGGGAGTAACTTAAGTTCTTTATTGTGTAACTTCAGTCGACCACCACCGTCAAATAATAACACCAACTCAACAACCAACAATAACCACGACTATTTTTTCACCAAAAAATACGAGATCCATAACAATTTATATGAAACTATTTAATACTAAGATGAAAATGATCTCACAAAATAAAAACGATATCTGAAAAAAAAATATATAACAAGATGAATTTACAAAACGATATTTGAGAAAATAAATAACAAGATGAGATTTTAAATACGAAATTTGAAATATTTGAACTATATGAGATATACGAAATTTAATATACAAAATTTAATATACGAAAAATATTTAAACAAGACGAGATTTGAAAAAATGTAAAACATGACGATATTTGAAATATATAACCTAAATCTCCAATATCGCTTCTAATATAATTAAACGCTTATTTTTTTTTAAAAAAAGAAAACTTGTGACAGAAAGAAAAGGCAACAAACCCCACCCACCACTTTCTGACAGCGACATCACCACCACCAATGACCAACACCACCACCACCCACTCATACACTTTCTTACCAGATCCGGCACCAGCCTCACAGCCCCATCCCCACCTTCGTGGTGGTAGATCTCGCTTCATTAGTGATAGATCTAAATTCCAAAAGAAAAAAGAGAGATGGACGGAGAGGAGAATGGTGGTGATAGGATGTTATCGGGGTGGTTGGGGTGAGTGGGTCGTGAAAGAGTGTTGGTGGGTCGCAGATCTGGTGGTGGTGGTGGCGGGGCTGTAGTGGTTGTGGTGTTGGTGGGTGTTGGTAGTGGGCTCCAGTGAATAAAGGGGAAAAATAAGGGTGGTCGTTTTTTTTTGGTGTTGGCAGTGGTAGGAGGTTGTCGGGGTTGATGGAGAGGTTAATGGTGGCGGCATCGACGCGTTGAAGGGAGGTGATTTATTAGTTTTTTTGGTGTGATTTATGAAATGAGAGAGAGAGAGGCGGGGTCCCGTATGAACTACCTTACGGTGCGAACCGTACGAACTCCATAATAACATTTGAATTAAGTCAAAATAAAAGGCTGAGGTTATTTCTAAATCAATCCATAACCAGACTCTCTCCTTCTTCTCTATCCTCCCCTTACCAATCAACAGTTACATACTCGCATATTGGTGCCTACGCGGCCTGCTGTCGGCACGACGACCACGAAGAATCCATGGCTACCTACTCCATCGGCGGTGACGAACACCATTATAGCCGATTGGATTCCTCCTACACTTTTTACACCTTCACATCTCATTGCCATCATTCATATCACCGGCGATGCAGACCACCACCACAATCGCCTCCTCTGACCATTAACGTTATAGACATACTCGGCATTTGGTGACCCAGATCTAATTAACCACCACTTCCGAGCCATTCGAAACTCCCTTTACCTCTCCTTGGTGGCTGTATTAGCGCCTCGACAATGATTTTTGCGGGGTTAGGTGGTATATGGATGTCACAACGAGTGTATGTTGTAGTTGACGGTGACATTAATCGCTCGATTATGAGCATAGATGTAGGGGTATCGTAGTTTTTGGGTTCGATTTTGGGGAATGGTGCTCCACGATTGTGATAGTTTCTATTGGTGGTTAGCCGGAGGCATGGACAACAGTGAGTATGGTGAGACGGTCGCCTCATTTGCCTCGTGTGGGTCGTGCAGTAAGTGGCAGACGGTTTCTTAGTGTCCGGTGGTGTGATTGAATGGTAAAAGTTGGCTGTTAAGTTGGTCTCTCGTGTGGTAGAAGTAGGCTGCGAATTAGAACTTGCAATGGATGACGATGAGCTGTCCAATTGCACCATATGAGACGAAAATGGTTGCCAAAATGCAGATAAGAGCAATACTAATTAGCGTAGTCATAAAACAATGATTATGAATTGTTGCAACTTGTGCAATTCATGAGTTAGCTAGAACAAACAAAGCAAATTCCAAGAACAAAGATAAGTCATCTGAATAACAATTGCAATAGGACGAATTAGCTTTTTTCGGCAAGATTATTTTGGAAAAAATAACATCCTAGCTCGAATTAGCATGTTGTATCAGATTATTCATGTAAATTAGGTGTATGATTCATAAAAAATGTTAGCAGATGCAATAATTATTAAATATTAGACACATTTTCATAAAATAAAGTGTACGTAAGATGGAAAAAACTATATCTGAATTGTTATAAATTTTATTAGATTATTTTTGTATTTTTCGCGTTGTGTTTCCAAAAAATGAGTGTATCTATCAATGTAAAAGACTGTATCTAGTATGCAATGGATGTGTATCTAATAAGATAAATAACTGTATATAGCAAGGTAAAAACATGTATCTAGTAATCTAAAGAAGTGTATCTAGCTTGTTAAAGATGTGTCTCTAACAAGGTAAAAGAGTGTATGTAGCAGGGAAAAGGAATGTATCTAGCAAAATAAAAGAGTGTATCTAACATTCTAATGAAGTGTATTTAGCTTGTTAGAGATGTGTATCTAGCAAGTTAAAAGACTGTAACTAGCACTATCTAGTAAGGTAAATGAGTGTATCTAACAAGGTAAAGACCCGTATCTACCAATGTAAAAGAGTGTATCTAGCTGGTCATAGATATGTATCTAGCAAGGTAATGAAGTGTATCTAGCAAGTTTAAGACCTGCATCTTGCAGTCTAAAGGAGTGTATTTAGCTTGTCATGGATGTGTATCTAGCTTGTCAAAGATGTGTATCTAGGAAGATAAAGGAGTGTATCTAACAAGGTAAAAGACTATATTTAGTAATCTAAATGAGTGTATCTAACATGACCAAAATGTGATGACTCTCCTTCTTAAATAGGACGAAAAGTTTATGTTAATTTAACATTTTAACCATGAAATAAGATTCAATTCGGTTTATATCGTTGACTCGTGACTCGGTAACTACATAGATGGGCATATTTCGACCGATAGCCGAGTTTTTGCACAAGGGTGCATTGATATATACACCTGCATTACTCTGCCCCTCCACCAAGCCATGTTTATGATTTTGATTGCCATCTCGGTTGAACCTTTTGACAACATAATAGGAGTAATTTGTTGGAATATGTGTCCTCCGACAATAATGCGATCACGACTGTTGATCATGATGATCACATGTTTAAGTCTCATTATATAGAATACAATTGGGAAGTAATATTGTTACTGTCAAATGGTCAACATATATCGGTAATGATTGGCTGACTAGAGTTTGACATTACTGTCGTGCGACGGTGGTGATCAGTTGACCCCCTAGGTCATACCTATAGGGCAACACTCTTAATTGATTATTTAATTAATCGTATAATGTTACGAGTTAATTAAATTACTTGAAAATTGACGAACGATTTTTGGAAGAAAAATTTACGTATCAAATTGAAATGTGATTAAATGAGATACGGTCTGAGTAATTGAATTGTATCATTACTCGGATGAAATTATTGTTTAAAGAAACAATCAAAATTGAATGAATTATTATAAATACAATCTGTTGTGATTTATAAATTGGTAAAATATTTTGGCACAAGTAATTGTGAAATTACTAAGTCGATTTTTGTATGTGACGTATTCTTATTAATACGTTGATTTTTAATATGTTAAAAATTACATAACAAATTTATGTGACATAAGACATGTGACATATTGACAATTGACAAAAATAATATGGATTCCATATTATCCCATTGTGCCAAAATAAGGAGGTGGATTAGGATAATATTGTGTTTTATTAAGTTAATGGTAAACACAATGATTACCTATTAATCTAGCCATGCAACCCTATGGTGCATTGTGAAGACAAATGAGTCCATGCATTGGCTCCTCTCCACCTCCTCTTGGCCGGTTTTTAGAGAGGAAAAACCACTTGGTTTTTCCTCTTATTTTTACATATACACTATAATGTTATGTGTGTATCATTCATTCTTTTCACAATCTAAAATAAGAGTTTTAGAGAGATAAAAACTCCCATCTTCTTCCTCCCCAAAAACCGAAACATACAAGTGTTTTATAAATATTTTGGTTCAATTTTCTACCTAATTAATATTCTACTAGTTCTTGTAATATTAATTAAATTAAGAGAAAGCCTTGGGTATAAAGCTTAGGGAGAGATCCTACACTTGGATCTTTGTTCTTCCATAAGGGAAAGCTCAAGAACAAGAGAGAAAGGTGATCTCTCTTGTGCCCAATATAACCGAAATCTTCAATGTAAGGACATGATTTCTCCTCTATTTTTATCTTGTTTGCATGCATAAAATCCACATTTAATTTTATGACAAATTAATTTCGACATATATGAGTATGTTAGTATGTATATGAATCTACATTTCTTTCAATCGGTATCAAGAGCCACGGTTGTTTGCATGCAAATCGGTTAAAAGTTTTTCCGAGTTATAAGAATAACAAATAAAACTTGTAAAATTTGTGTTATTATGAGATATCACGAAATTAATCCATGCATGTTAATATTTCTGGTCCTAAAATGTTTTAGGATATTTTGGTTAATTTTTCGGATTTTTATTGTTCATAATTTACAATAATGGCATTTAAATGTGATTTTGTGAGTAAAAATGTCATTTTTGGTCTAAAATTAGCTATACTTCGAATTTTCAGTTGGTTTTTGGATATGTTGTCACATATATTATTTTGAGATAACCTGTAAATTTTCATAATTTTTGGACTTGTTATGCTCGAAAAATGAATTTTTCATTATTAAATTCGGATTTAGGTGAAAAATAGGTTAATATGAGTTAAATTTCGAATCTGGTCATAGAAAATTAATATGTTGTCACATGACATTTTACAAGATGTGTGTAAAATAATTGGCTATAAAGAAGTCTTTTTGCATGATTTATGGATTTTTGAAGAAAAATAGCATAAATAGTGACATTATTAGTGGAAAATTAATAAAACATAATCTATGACTTAGGAAAAACGTCTAATGTTGCATTTTATTATCTTTTTCAGATCTAAAATTGAAAAGTTAATGAAAATAATTTTTCCATGTTTTTATGATTATTTTATTAAAAATCGAAAAACCGCAACATTGTTTTTCCGGTAAATTTTCGAAATTTTTAACCTAAGATTTTGAACATTATGAGTGTCATGGAATTTTTCCAGAATGTTCATGAGTTTAAATTTCAAATTTTGAATTTATTTGAAATTTTGTGATTTATTTGAAGTTTAATAGCTTATTTTTGTAATTTTTGGTCCATTTATGAACAATTTTGTAAATATGGGTTAATTATGGTCAAATTATTAGTGAAAACTAAATTTTGAGTCCTAAGAGGTTAGGGTAATTAACTTATGCATAAATATGAGTTTATGTATTTTTGTGATTATAAAATGTTGAAATCACGCAAATCCGTAAAAACCGAGTAATATACGATATTGGCTATTTAAAGGCGATTTAGCATTAAAATTGAGCATGTTCATACATATTATAATGCTGCATTTTCTTTATGATTGTCATCATTTTAATTTATGTAATTTTGAATTATGTAATTTTACTTAGTATGGCCTTAGATTTTAATTGGTATTTCCCGAAATGTATGGGAATACCGATTCGGTTGTAATTTTTATTGTGATCTCGTATCACCGTTTTGTAATTTAATAAATTTATTTTATTTTAGTTACAAATGTATAATAGGAAATTATGTAATTTGTTATGTAATTTTATTCATTCCGGAGTTCCAAAAGACGGATTTCTTCAAGAATGGCGATACATAAAGACGGTGTTACCTCGAGATGCGTGTCACAACCAAGTTCAAGGGACCAATGGAGTTGGTTTCCGAATATGTAATAGTTAAATAGTTTTTCTATTTTAGGAAAGGTCATACTAGGATTTATTTATCTTTATGCTTGCATTTTATTTTATGTCGCATGCATCGCTAAATCGCCATAACTAAAACATGCATCCTTATTTTATCGAGTTTATCGACCGTGTCAATTCGAATTATCGTAGTTCACCGCTTTAGTTCACTTAAAAGGTGATAGATAATAAATTGACATGACCTCTCGCTAAAACAAACAATTGAGACATAGCCTTACCAAATAGTAGAAACCATGAAAACCTATTTCGCGAGGGAGTGCACTCGGCCCTACCGGGGTACAAACCTTGTTACGTAGGGGAAGTGGGTGATGAATGTTAATCCACCGAGTTCATGGTAATGAGGGTTTCATCGGCCATACCGTGCCCAAGTTGATGTGGACTTGGATCATGGACACATTTATTCGAAATTTGGATTGAGCTCAACGGAAGTATTCGCGACCGTAGTTGCATGTGTTCCGGGCTATAGATAAATATTAGAGTAATTTTATCGACCAAGAGTTCTAAAAGTAGAATCGATTAAAACGTTAATCCACCGAGTTATATTGATAAAGGTTTCATCGGCCATACCGTGCCTAAGTCAATATGAATTTGGGTCTTGGAATCATTTATCTAGTTGGGTAGAGGTCACTAGAAAAATGCATAAAACTTGTTTAAATCATACATTTTACAAGTATTATTAAAACAACATTTGTTTTACTCCTTATATATTTTTGTTTTGTAGACCACTTCTTTTTCATAACAAATGGCAACATCAACACCAACTCCTAATGCTACACCACTCGCTAGTTCGTCTTGGCTCCGATCCTTTATGGATCGATGTAAACTTGAAAAGAATGGGTCAAATTTCTCCGAATGGGATGCCCAACTCAAATTAGCCGCCGAAGGTGACGACAAGCTTCGTTACCTTACCGAGGCCTCTCCACCCAAACCCTCCACTAGGTCCACCGCGGCCACTAGGGAAGCATATGAGGCTTACCAAAAGGAGTCCGCCGCAATGAAAAATGTCTTAATATTTGCGATGGAGGCGGACCTCCAAAGGAGAGCCTTTAAAATGGGCAATGCTAATGAGATTTACTACAAACTTGTGACCATGTTTTCACAAACTCCGCGGATCGTCCAATATGAGGCGGCCGCGGCATTCTTTGATCTCGACTTCAAAGAGGGCCAAAAGGTTAGCCCTCATGTGCTCAAACTCATGGAGCTTGTCGAGACCTTGAAAATTCAAAAGGTTGAAATCCCCAAAGAACTCATCGTAGATAGGATTCTACACTCCTTGTCCAAAGTCAAGGCATATGTGCAATTCCGGGTGAATTTTAACATGCAAGACTAGGACCCGTCTCTTGAGGAGTTGCACAAGTTACTTGTGCAAGCCGAGAGGGACATGGGGTTAAATGTGAACCCTCTCAAGGATGTGCTTAATATAAGCACTAAGAGTAAGGGGAAGTTCAAGAAGAATGGGAGAAAGGGCAAGAAGCAAGCTCCCACATTCACCAAAGCTAAGTCTTGTGAAGCTAGCACCTCCAAAGTCAAGAAGGGTCCTCTTGATAAGTGCCATTATTGTAATGGCATGGGACATTGGAAAAGAAATTGTTCCAAATACCTTGGTGATATCAAAGCTGGAAAGATCACTCCAGTAGGTAAATGACTATCCTTCTTTTATGTTTCAAATTCAACTATGGTAATATGATGCAAAGTTGTGATAATGTATCTCCCTTTTTATTGTAAATAGGGCCTCCACCAAGCAAAGACAAAGGAAAGGAAAAACAAGCATGAGAAACCATGGAGAAGCTAAGGATAGCTTTTATGGAGCTTTGCTTTTCATTGTCTTATTTTAAGTTGTGTTTTGGATTTTTAGAAATTTAAGTTTCCGTGTTCGACATGGAAAGGTATTTTGGATAATGGTTTGTATTTTGGATGATGGTGACTTGGTTTGCAACCCAAGTCACCCGTTTTATCATTTATCCTTTTATGTTCTAAAAATTCATCTTTAAATGCTTGCACTTTGAAACATAACATTAGTCACTTAAAGTGATCTAATGACGGGTATGTGTATGATCATCTATAATGACGGGTTTCATTATATGTCCACATGCTTAAGGCTTGTGTATGATCATTTATAAAGCGATTTTGAGTCTATGAACTCTCATAAAGGAATGTCAATCACCAAGTCCACATATGATATCAATAACTATTAGTCTATCTATGAGATAGTTTTCCTTATACTTCAACATCATTAATTTGTGTCTCATATGTTATCTTTGAATATATAGTGTATTTATTCTAAAGATAGAGTGGGAGAAATATGAGGACACAACACACAAGACAAGATAAAATTGTGTACTTGTGTAAGTGAAGATCTTCGCAAGAGAAAATGATTTGAATGAAGGTATATCTATTTACATAGTATGCCGAATAGATGAGATCTATGGTCTCAAGTTAGTTCGATATGACTAAAGAGACCAAGTACGATTATCATAAGAGATTATTCTCAAGATAACTACACGAAGAGACCAAAAGAAAGTTTTGGAAGAAAAATGACTAATGTAAAGTCTTAACAAGTTTTTGACTTAGTTTATAAAATATTTGACCAATAGTTTCAACCTTGAGATTTACTTAAGAGCCTAAATGAATCAAAGTAACATACTAGTTATGATCGAGTTGCAAAGATTGATATACCGATATCTTCAATGGCCAAAGTTTTAACCACGCAAATGTCATTGCTTAACCTCCCTATGAAATGGTTAAACCTCCTTCCAAAAGGGTAATTGTGAAGGACGTATTCTAGATATTGTTTATATTTGAATAATGACATTACTACACATCATTATGACATGAGTGTGTTGGAGATTTAAAATCTCTTTCCGTAAGGTTAAGATGAGACCTCTTCAAAATAGGTATTTTGAAAGGATATGATGGGAACATATATGGTTTTATCCTAATAACTTGGCAATGCAATTTATATTTCAATTCTCAATAAGAGTTTCGATTGAGAAGTCAATTTCGAAATATGTAGAATTGAGTGGGAGTTAGGAAATTCTCATGTGAAGACATGGAATTTAGTGGGAGCTATCATCCTTGAATGTATAAAACTCATTACTCATTAAAGAATGATGAGCTAATACCTTCTTTCATAAAGAAGCTTTTGAGTTTTCAATTATGGATGAAAATGGACTATGATGAATCCAATTACATCAAGGGATGTTGGGTTAGTATTAAGAGATGCACATCGTATCAACATTAACATAGGTTATTCATGTAGATGAAAATGGAATTGCCATTAGCAGTCATGGTCGTTCATTGAATCTATGAATGGTTGATCTCATGATTATTTGTAACTAATGTTTCCGCCATTAGAATAATCATGTACATGTCCAATTATAAATCATATGCATAAGAGCATGATGATTGATTTGTGAGCCATAATAGAAACGTCATGAATTCTCAAGTAGAATCCGATGAGCGATTTCAGTGTTTGACGGTATGTTCCATTGTGTGTTAAGAGGTTGCACATATTGTAGAAAATCCGAGCACATATGAGGATTTATGGGAATCCCAAATTCTTTCAAGCCTAGAAAGAGAAATGAGAAGTTTTTGGAAAAATGCTTGGTTGAATAAGAGGTTATTCAAAAATCAATCTTTTCTAGTCAAGCTAGGACTTGTGAGAAGTGCTAAGCTAAATAATCTTGTCAATTGTTACAAGATTCTACAAAACATATACCTAGTGCATTGTGTGTGGATGGAGTACTTGATCAGTACAAGTTATATCATTCATCACAAATTCGTTCGCTATGTGATAGTCGATAAGAAAGTTCTTTCAAGATTAAAGAACCGAAACCAAGGTCGGGAACCTTGATGTGTACTTGGTAAGATTCATGCTATGAGAGAGAACATGAATGTGAAGGAAATTGCAAGTGTAAGAAGTTTGAACACATGGACACATGGGATGTTAAACTTCTATTGCAATCAATAAGTGTTTACACTGATGATATACATCACAAGGTTGTAATATGATATTGACTACCCGAGTGTGATGTCGACATTTGTCGTTTGAGTTATTATTAACTCACCTTGTACATTGTTATATCCAAACGGGTTGTAGAGACAATTGAACCCCGTTAAAGTGAACATGGATTAACATTGTTTTTGCCCATAGTTACTTATATGAGGTGACGTCTCGAAGTGACTAGAGTGTGATGCGATTGATGGCAAGTTCAAGTGCCATAAAGTCATGTGAGATGACTAGTCGATCACATAGGCAGATTATTAGGAACATTTTGTCGGGCCTAATGACCGCTTATAGAGTTCTGGAAAATTTATATAGCCTGGTCGTGGCGAGAGCTACTATAGTATTCAAATGAGTCGATTCTTTTGACTAAAGACTATTCACCTAAGATGGCACAGTTTGATTAACTTTGATTTGTGTTACTACGACCTTCGTAAATGGGGTCAAATGGGCATATTTTGGGTTATGATGGTGTGGCTAGTCGAAGGAATGAGTGCCATAGAATTGTCCATCCCTAGTCGGGGTTATAACAATATCTCAGGGCCACTCGAGGAGTAATGAACTCGAAATGCGTGGCCACGCTCGGAAGGTATCTATGATAGATAAATCTGGTCAATCGGTTATTCTCCAGATCGAGGAAACCACTCTCGATATGATCACTTGCAAGTACGACCCAAAGACACCTTGCATTGAGTGGGAGATAGTAATAGGACAAGAGAATTGGTGACGCACACTTGTCGAGGACAAGTGGGAGATTGTTGGAATATGTGTCCTCCGACAATAATGCGATCACGACTGTTGATCATGATGATCACATGTTTAAGTCTCATTATATAGAATACAATTGGGAAGTAATATTGTTATCACAACTGGTCAACATATATCGGTAATGGTTGGGTGACTAGAGTTTCACATTACGTCGTGCGATTTGGTGATCGATTGACCCCTAGGTCATACCTATAGGGCAACACTCTTAATTGATTATTTAATTAATCGTATAATGTTACGAGTTAATTAAATTACTTGAAAATTGACGGACGATTTTTGGAAGAAAAATTTACGTATCAAATTGAAATGTGATTAAATGAGATACGGTCTGAGTAATTGAATTGTATCATTACTCGGATGAAATTATTGTTTAAAGAAACAATCAAAATTGAATGAATTATTATAAATACAATCTGTTGTGATTTATAAATTGGTAAAATATTTTGGCACAAGTAATTGTGAAATTACTAAGTCGATTTTTGTATGTGACGTATTCTTATTAATACGTTGATTTTTAATATGTTAAAAATTACATAACAAATTTATGTGACATAAGACATGTGACATATTGACAATTGACAAAAATAATATGGATTCCATATTATCCCATTGTGCCGAAATAAGGAGGTGGATTAGGATAATATTGTGTTTTATTAAGTTAATGGTAAACACAATGATTACCTATTAATCTAGCCATGCAACCCTATGGTGCATTGTGAAGACAAATGAGTTCATGCATTGGCTCCTCTCCACCTCCTCTTGGCCGGTTTTTTAGAGAGGAAAAACCACTTGGTTTTTCCTCTTATTTTTACGTATACACTATAATGTTATGTGTGTATCATTCATTCTTTTCACAATCTAAAATAAGAGTTTTAGAGAGGTAAAAACTCCCATCTTCTTCCTCCCCAAAAACCGAAACATACAAGTGTTTTATAAATATTTTGGTTCAATTTTCTACCTAATTAATATTATACTAGTTATTGTAATATTAATTAAATTAAGAGAAAGCCTTGGGTATAAAGCTTAGGGAGAGATCCTACACTTGGATCTTTGTTCTTCCATAAGGGAAAGCTCAAGAACAAGAGAGAAATGTGATCTCTCTTGTGCCCAATATAACCGAAATCTTCAATGTAAGGACATGATTTCTCCTCTATTTTTATCTTGTTTGCATGCATAAAATCCACATTTAATTTTATGACAAATTAATTTCGACATATATGAGTATGTTAGTATGTATATGAATCTACATTTCTTTCATAATTAACTTTAAAAGTAACATAAAAACATGCCATGTAATCTTAGTTTAAAGTTAGATTATTTAAAGTTTCAAAGTAAATAATGTTGGTGGGCTGTATGTCCATTATCATCATCATCATCGTAGAGTGGGTACATTAGTTCATTTTTCATATCATATACTTCTTATTAGGGGTGCTCCTTTTGCAAGTTCTAATACCGATTTTATCATCGGTACGAGTATAATATATACTCCTGATGACGGTCAAGCATTGCAACCCAACTACAAGCTGAACCCCATTTCCGCCATCAGCTATATCCTCAGAAGATGTAGACGACATCACCAGTAACTTACTTGGCAAGATAGGCCTCTCCGTCGCCAACAAATGAATCCTAGCATAAAACTTATGTTTCCGTCTCGGACTATTCCGCAGAAGCACAAAATGCTCTTACCTTTTTAAGGTGCCTTTTTAGTGGTAGAAGTTGGGTCAGTTCTACTACACTTGTGTTACAAGGCTTAGCCCCTTGGGATTTACCACTAATATATTTACTGTTCTTGGATTCAGATGAAAGGTTGTCATCCTCTCGAGTTGATTCGTCATCTTTGCAATATCTCACCAATGACTGATTTCTCCTGGGACAACGATGTCAAAGGATCTGCCATCTGCACCTCGATGTTACAACAACATCATATCACTTTCCCATAAACAAACAAGTACGACTATCTTTTTCAGGAAACGCTGATGTTGCATGGACTGCGAGTATTGGTTGGAGGAAAATGCCACATATGTCACAATAGGTCATATTTTCATCATTTATCATACGTAAGATGGAATAGTGACATACACTGAGCTTAACTGCCTCCTGAGTCCTGAGACACACTTCGCCTGCAAATTGGAGTTGTTATTGAGGTAAAAAGAAATACATTGTTACTCTAGAACTGAAGTGACATTTGCCAATAAACCAAACTTTATGAACTACAACACCTTGATATTTGAAAACGCTAACATAATGTTAAATTGTATTTAATTTTTTAGGCTTTTAACTAATGGGTTGGTCTTATGCTAAGAGACCGTCTCATTAAACAATTTGTGTTTAATTTATTTTGTTGATATCATCCTACTTTTCATGAACTTGTAAAAGCCCGGCTATTTATATTGTATGAACTAATTTTGTGGTCTGTAGTTTCGTAAAGGACAATTTTTCGATTGACCATATATATATGTGATATATGTGTATGTGTGTATATAATCGATTCGCTCGCACTGATATTATTTGACAATGACTTGTATTGTAGTATTTGCCTGGAACTTCTAGCACTTATTCACAAGAGTAAATTGACGAGTTAAAATATATGTGGGCGGAATATTTCTTCAGCCAAATTGAAGATGACGAAGAAGTGGATAGCGATAATATTGACAATGAGATGGATGTTCGTCAAGCATGATTTAGATTGTATTAGTTGTTGAATTTGTTAAACTTATTTGGTTATTAGTAGGTAGTGTGCTTCTGTCCAACTTTTTTAGCTGAAAGACGAACTCTATTTCATGAGACTTTGTTGGTTGAAACAATTGTTATTTTGATCAGAAGATCTGGATCAATATTAAATTTGTAACGAATTATTTTGATATTGAATAAAACGTGCCTGAGTATCAAGTGCAACTGTGCAAGTGTGTACGAGTATCGTATTTTCAAATATCCGTAGTAGCAAGTCCTGATATAGCAGTAGTTCAAAAAAAAAAAAAGAGATACCGGTTGTTAGTAAGAACAGACCCTTAGCAAATACCAAAGACACCGGGTATATATAAAAGGCAGTGTGGATAAAAATAAAAAAAGACACCGGACATAATTGATAACTGGTACCAGCCAAAGGAACTAGTTAGGAATAAAAACAAGTTTCTTTAATTGGTAGAAAATACACCAGTTCCTCCCACTGGTTTCTTAATCAAGGACACCTATGAGCTAGACACCGGTTTTAAACCGGTTTCTAAGGCCTTTTATAACAGGTTTCTTATCCAATATTTGTAGTAGTGAGAGCCTATTCATTCCACAAACCCAAGCACATTATTAAAATCTCCACAAACTAGCCAAGGCCCCTGAGCTTGATGATGCATATTCTCCAAAGATATCCAGAGGGGTTCCCTTTCCACCCATTTGTTAAACCCATAAACAAAAGACATCCACCAACTCACACCATTAGGTCTATAAGTTATCTTACAGTGAATGACCTGTGCTTCACATCGCAGAACATTCACCTAAAACACCAAATCATCCCATAAAACCCAGATCCTCCCTACTCCACATATTATCGGTAATTAAAGAAAATTGATTCCCTAATCCTTGATGAACTTTATTGATAAAACAAGATCTAACTCTTGTTTCCATTAACCCAACTAGATTAATATTATTCTGCAAAAGACATCTAATGTCGCTCTGCTTATTAGGGATGTTACACCCTTAACATTCCAAAATCCCATACTAACCATGATCACTGGTAAGCAAAATAGTCCCCTGCCCACTATTACCCTCTCTACTGCCTGGAACTATTGTATTGAGAGAATCTCTGAAGGTTTTCCTACATTCTGCATCACTAGTATCACCTTCCTGCCTATTAACTCTTGTAATAATCCTTACTAAAGAGGTAGGCATCTTAGTTCCAATACCAAGCATTGGAGTGAATAAAGGAGTAATCCCAAGTGACTGAACTGGAGCTAGAGTGAAATGAGGACCAGTTCGAGACACATGAGCAGGTGTCAGTACTGGAAACTCTTGGGCATTTGATGTGAACATTATTTGTGCACGTTTAGTCCCCTAATTGAGCCTATTTTGCATACTATTATAACATTCCTTAGCTATTTTATCTGTCAAAACCTCCCTATTTGCTTTTCTAGTGCATTTCATATGTTTTGTAGAAAAGGAGATAAATGAGGCCGAAATTCCCGTCTCTCATGCTTATTTGGAAGGTTATTGATGATATTGGATGGACTAGTATGAAGAGGAGGCAAGAACGAGAGCCAACAATACAAGAATAAGGGGTATGCAAGAGGATGATAAGTAAGGAAGCCATTCATGAAGAAATTGATCGGAACCCAAATCAAGAGTTACTCCTTTGGCTCTGAAAGTATTCTAGATGGAACGACGTCTAAAAATCAAGTGATCTAGGCTTTTGAATCACTCCAATAGGAGTCCGGATGAGAAAATGACGTCCGTTTTACAATCCGAGGTCAAACAAAGAAGTTGTCCGCCAATCCGCTCGTCCCGAGACCAATCCGCTCGTCTGCTAAGGAATCCGCTCGTCCACCCTTTAAATCCGCTCATCTTCCTCTGCTACAATCCAAGCGTCCCGAGACTCAAGACGCTCGGATTCCGGAGACCCAATCCGCTCGTCTTCCCCTCAAGACGCTCGGATTCCTGAGACCCAATCCGCTCGTCTTCCCCGCAAGACGCTCAGATTGTTAGACAGAAAGAAAAGATAAATACACAGCCTAGAATCCGAGCGTCCCGAGACCAATCCGCTCGGATTGTGTAACAGCTAATCCGTCTTCTACTTGTTCAATGAAGGATGCGCATATTTTTTAAAGACCGGCGAAAAGGAGACTGGAGTCTCTCTTGAGACCGACTATTCCTCAAGAACTTAATCGTCATTTAAGCCCTTAGTAAACCCTAATTTATGTAGCTAATCCCCACTATAAATACCCCATTTGTAATAATCAAAGAAAAAATTTTCATTAGGTTAAATCAATCTTTACTTAGATTAGATTAGGAGTAGATTAGAATAGATTACTCTTTAATCTTTCCACAAATCTCACATTAATCTCTCCTTAATTATTGTTCAAGTTTATTATTGGGTAATTGAAGATTATTGGGTTTATTGGGAGATTGACAACCTTCCATCAATCATCAAGTTCTTCTATTATTCTTTGCTTTATTATTTGGATCATCTTAAGTTGGTATAATTCCTTTACTCTTTACTCTTTATTGTTCATTTCTTTATTATCATGTTTATACTTATTGTGATGAGTGACACCATTAATGACATGTTCTCCATGATAATGAGTGACTAGTCTCTTAGCTAGGACTAATGGGTAATTAGGGAAACCAACATGGGATTGATTAATGCTTAATCTAATATGTTTTCATAATCAAATTGCTTGCTTGTTGTGATGTCAACTTTATGCACATGTTATGTTTGATGAAATGCTAATCCTATGAATCCTTGCATTTACAACCATCTCTTATCTACTCAACTTGACTTCTAAGATATAAACCAACTCTAGTCTTGTTAGACCATGCATAGAAGTTGAATAGGAGGAAAGTAAGTCGACTTGTAGGTGTTGTACAATCTAATCGATTCGGCTCCGGGACCCAACTCTTCCTATGAATCGTAAGACATAAACCAACTCGGTTCCTTTACAACATTAATTGCTTGCAACATTGTGAACATGTTTGTATGATTAACTCCCATGAATCCCCTATGACCCCATTATATCCTAGCACTTTTAATCATTTGTTTACATCCTTCCTTTTATTACTTGTTTTACTTGATTGCTTGCATTAGTCTAGGACACAACTACAAACCCAACCAAATTGTGACACTAGCATAAATTGAGATAGATAGACTTAGAATCCAAAGCACACCGTCCCATGGATCGACCTCGACTTACCGCTAACTAGTTGTTTGTTGAGTATTATAAATGTGTTTGATTGGATGTGTGACGACCAACTCTCCACCATCAAAATGGCGACGTTGCCGGGGATGGTGCTATGTGATTAAGTTCTTCCTTGTTTGTCTATTTTGATTTTGCTTTCACCTTGAGGAACTTATTCCTCAAGGATCGTTCTTATCGTTTTTGTGTAATTTCCATGCTTGTAGTTGTTTCCTTGTCTTAGCTATGATGGCTCAAGACTTGACATATGGAGTATGTGTAGGATCTTTTGAGTATGACTATGGGTATGGGGAGTTCGAGGAGCAAGTCAACACAAACCTACCTTACTATATTTACAATGAAAATCCTAACCACTACCCCAATTTTTCCCACCAAAATCATCACACCCGATGTCCACAACAACCACCCACTCAATACCCACTTCATAATGACTTTCAATTGCCACAATAAAACCACTTTCACACTTACCCACAACAAGAAAATGAACCCATTCAAAATATGATTCTCCAAATGATGGGAGATCAACAAAACTTCTTCAAACAAATGTTAGAAGAGAGCCAAAAAGGGGACAATGTTCTTCAAGACATTGTTACCCAAGGTGAGGAGTTGGAGATTCAAATTGCCCAATTGAAAGAATCCCAAACAACCACTCCCTACCATTCTTTGGACATTGATCATGAATGTGAATTTGAAGTAGTAACTTTTGACATGGAAAATGAAAAATGGGAAGAGCCAATCTCCTTGAGCTCTTGTGAGTATGAAAGTGTTGTGTTTGATGAGGAAGATTTGAGGTTGAGTAAGCCAAATACTCATAACCTTTGTGAGTATGAGGGTGTGTCCTTTAATGTGAATATTGAGATGTTGGAGAAGGAATTTCATGAAGCCCCCATTCATGATTCATATGAAGATAGCAACGATGATGACGAGCCTAAGGGATGGACTTGTAATATCACCTTGCTCGAGGAGCCTATCCTTGTGACATTTGAGATATCCTATCATGAAGATGAATGTCCTTTCCCTATCTCCCACGAAGACTACTTGACACCTACCATGGAGCCAATGATTGTTGAAGAGGATATGGTGGACCTTATCCAAAAGGTCAAGGTATCATACAAAAGCTACTTGGTGGAAAAGCTCAAGGAGAAACTTGCTCGTGAAGCTACTTGTGGAAATTTGGCACCCACAATGACAACTTCTAAGGAGCTCGATCATGAAAGCCATGAGAATTCTCCTTCCACTCTTGAAGGATTGAATAATCAAAATGCTATCATCATCACCAAAATTGAAAAAGAAGTTGGTGAGTGGAAGTCTACGGATGAAAATGAACCATACTTCATACCTAGTGTTGATGAGAATCATGGGCTTATTGGTTTGAAGCATTGGGAAAGCTCTAGTGCCAAGGACAAGGTAAAAGAAAGGATATATGACAAACTTCCTTGGCCAAATTTCATGTTCAAATGGAGCAACCCATACTTATGCTTATTTGGAGCTTGTTCACAAGCTTTTGATCTTCTTTTAAGAGCCTTGAGCTCTAAGGATAAAACAAAGAATTTCAACAAATAAAACTAGTTTGGTGGAGTCATCCCTCAAACCACCATTTGTAAGATACTCTTTTCTTTGACTTTGCATTACATTTACACTTGCATTTAGTTATATACATATACTTTTACCTTGCATTTGTATTATATTACATTCATACTAGCTAGTTCATATAATTTAGTTGCATTGTAATATATTTCATGTAGATTGTTGCAAATAGACTAGAATTCATGCATAGTCTAGTCACTAATGACCAATCCTATTTCTTTCTACACTAGAAATAGTGTTTAAATCGGTTTGGGGAGGTTTGATCATAGGTGACCATAGTTTACTAGAAATCATGCATGATATAGTATAGTTTAGATTGCATTCATTTGTTATATATGCCATATATAATTGCATTTAGTTAGAGCATGCATTCATTCATATCATATCATTGCATTAGTACTATAATTTCCATAAAACTTGAAAAATCCAAAAATATGTTTTCCTTTTTATTCCTACTCCTACATGTACATTGAGGACAATGTCCAAAATAAAGTGGGAGATGGGAATTTATATTCCAAAAATGCATAAAAATTGGAAAATTTCGAAAAATCACAAAAATATGTCTTTTAATCTCATAAAAACAAAACCCATAAAAATTTTGAAAATTTTAAAAACTCAAAAACATATTCATTTCCTTTTTAGTGTAGTCTTGTATATATTGTTTTGTATATATTGTCTTTGTTCATCCTCGTTCACATTGATTGACTACGCCACATCTGAAACATGAGGATATTGAAGACCGCATGGTATGATTTTTCCAATCTCCTTTTTTCCTCTTTATGTTAATGACTATGTGGCTCTATTTTGATTGATGCGGTATAAACAATGTGAATTTAGGAATTGCATTTAGATTATATGGCATACTAGTTGGTAGAATCATATGCATTAGGATGTATATATGTTAGTTGCATCATGGCATATAGTTGCATGTTCGAAAAATTTTGTGAAACCGTCTACTTGGGAAGCTTGACAAGTGTATATAGGCCCTAGTAGATACTTTTTCTTATTAATACTTTGCTTGTTAGAATACTTGTAAAACACCCTAGGATGTGTCATGCTAGTATCCTTTGACCCATGAATTAAGGCCTAGTCAAGAGTACCTTGTGGTGTGATAACTCATTGGCTACCGTTTATTCCAAGGTGACCATTGAAACCATGCAACCATCTATCATCCATGTTCTACCATATTTTTGTCATCAAAAAGGGAATGGGCACAAAAAGAAATTGTTCAAAAATTGAGTTCAAGAGGTGAAAAGAAAAGAAAAAGTTTGTAATTACATCAGAAGAAAAGAGGAGTAACAAAAATAGACTCCTAATGCTTCAAAAATAAGCACCCTCCCTACAAATGGGGTGACTTTGAAAATGTTCAAAACAAAATGCAAAGAAAAGTTGAAAATGGTCAAGTATTGAAATGCCAAAAATCAAAAAGAAATGGCAAAAGAAAGTGTTCTTAAATGTTATATGCCACAAGAAATTGGAGGGAAAAACAAACAACAAAAGCAAACTCCCATATGAAACTTAATTACTATCCACTTTTGTGCATGGTAGAGAGGGGACGACCCTTCTTCTTGTCTAGGAAAGAAGGGGAATTCCGCGATCCTCCAGTGTTTCTAACACCATAGGGAGTCTATTCTTGACAAAAGCATTTAACGATTGAGGACAAAGGTACCCTAGCTTGACACAACTTGGAGGTGATTTATTGGTATCCTTCTAGGCTTTGTAGTTTGAAGAAAATGCATCTATGAAGGAGTGTGTACCCTTGAATTGCTTCCCTTGTAGATAATTTCCGCCACTTAGATGAGGAAAGTGGTCTTTCTTTTGTAGATGCATCCATTACTTGATTTTTGTGTGCTTTAATGTTTGGATGTGTCACCATTTTGGCAAGACCCACCTTGCCTTGCAAGAAGGCATCCTACCTCATGGTTTTCTTGTTGTGAGTTGAAGGGGCGGAGTGAGACCCGTTGATTGTCTCATATCGGTTATATTAGTAGGATAGTTTAAATAAAGGTCTAGTTTTAGTCACCTCTTTACTCGGGACGAGTAAAGGTTCGGTTTGGGGATATTTGATGTGAACATTATTTGCGTACGTTTAGTCCCCTAATTGAGCCTATTTTGCATACTATTATAACATTCCTTAGCCATTTTATCCGTCAAAACCTTCCTATTTGCTTTTCTAGTGCATTTCATATGTTTTGTAGAAAAGGAGATAAATGAGGCAGAAATTCCCATCTCTCGTGCTTATTTGGAAGGTTGTTGATGATATTGGATGGACTAGTATGAAGAGGAGGTAAGAACGAGAGCCAACAATACAAGAATAAGGGGTATGCAAGAGGAGGATAAGTAAGGAAGCCATTCATGAAGAAATTGCTTGGAACCCAAATCAATAGTTGCTCCTTTAGCTCTGAAAGTATGCTAGATGGAACGGCGTCGAAAAATGAAGTGATCTAGGTTTTTGAATCACTCCAATAGGAGTGCGGATGAGAAAATGACGTCCGTTTTACAATCCGAGGTCAAACAAAGAAGCTGTCCGCCAATCCGCTCGTCCCGAGACCAATCCGCTCGTCTGCTAAAGAATCCGCTCGTCCACCCTTTAAATCCGCTCGTCTTCCCTTTCTATAATCCGAGCGTCCCGAGATTCAAGACGCTCGGATTCCTGAGACCCAATCCGCTCGTCTTCCCCTCATGACGCTCGGATTCCTGAGACCCAATCCGCTCGTCTTCCCCACAAGACGCTCGGATTGTTAGACAGAAAGAAAAGACAAATACACAGCCCAGAATCCGAGCGTCCCGAGACCAATCCGCTCGGATTGTGTGACAGCTAATTTGTCTTCTACTTGTTTAATGAAGGATGCGAATATTTTTCAATGACCGGCGAAAAGGAGACCGGAGTCTCTCTTGAGACCGGCGATTCCTCAAGGACTTAATCGTCATTTAAGCCCTTTGTAAACCCTAATTTATGTACCTAATCCCCACTGTAAATACCCCATTTGTAATAATCAAAGAAAAAGTTTTCATTAGGTTAAATCAATCCTTCCTTAGATTAGATTAGGTGTAGATTAGAATAGATTACTCTTTAATCTTTCCACAAATCTCACATTAATCTCTCCTTAATTATTGTTCAGGTTTATTATTCAAGTTTATTATTGGGTAATTGAAGATTATTGGGTTTATTGGGAGATTGACAACCTTCCATCAATCATCAAGTTCTTCTATTATTCTTTGCTTTATTATTTGGATCCTCTTAAGTTGGTATAATTCCTTTACTCTTTACTCTTTATTGTTCATTTCCTCATTCCATTATCATGTTTATACTTGTTGTGATGAGTGACACCATTAATGACATGTTCTCCATGATAATGAGTGACTAGTCTCTTAGCTAGGATTAATGGGTAATTAGGGAAACCAACATGGGATTGATTAATGCTTAATCTAATATGTTTTCATAATCAAATTGCTTGCTTGTTGTGATGTCAACTTTATGCACATGTTATGTTTGATGAAATGCTAAGCCTATGAATCCTTGCATTTACAACCATCTCTTATCTACTCAAATTGACTTGTAAGATATAAACCAACTCGAGTCTTGTTAGACCATGCATAGAAGTTGAATAGGAGGAAAGTAAGTCGACTTGTAGGTGTTGTACAATCTAATCGATTAGGCTCCGGGACCCAACTCTTCCTATGAACCGTAAGACATAAACCAACTCGGTTCCTTTACAGCATTAATTGCTTGCAACATTATGAACATGATTGTATGATCAACTCCCATGAATCCCCTATGACCCCATGATATCCTAGCACTTTTAATCATTTGCTTACATCATTCCTTTTATTACTTGTTTTAACTTATTGCTTGTATTAGTCTAGGACACAACTACAAACCCAACCAAATTATGACACTAGCATAAATTGAGATAGATAGACTTAGAATCCAAAGCACACCGTCCCATGGATCGACCTCGACTTACCGCTAACTAGTTGTTTGTTGAGTATTATAAATGTGTTTGATTGGATGTGTGACGACCAACTCTCCACCATCAGCATTCAAGACAAGCCCAGAGATCGCACCTTCATTCATCTTAGCAGCAGGTTTCTGAATTGGTCTCCATATTTGCTTCTGCTTCCCTTTTAAATTCTCCTTCCTTATCTCATTCTTTCTGCAATTCTTAGGCTCATGTCTCATCCCCTTGCACTCATCATAGCGTATAGTTTTTCATTCATAATGCACAATCTGGTGATGATTAATATCCAACTCATCCAAAAACCGTATTGAATCAGGTAAAATCTGCCCTACTTTAACATTAACCATGACCCTGGCAAACCACAAAAACTTTTTGTCCAGTGTATCTGCATCAATTCTAATTAGTTGGCCTAGTCACCCAGCAATTTTCAATAAATCATGTCCCCATAATTTAAGGTTCAGGCCATAAAATCGAATCTAAATTGGCATCATATACACTTCCTCTTTCTCCGATTTAGCATCAAGTGTCCATTCTCGGACAATCATAGGTTTATTATCAAAGAACAATGGCCCAGCCTGTAATAGTAACTGTTTCTTGGCTGCTATTTTAAATCAAATAAGGAAAACCCCATTCGACTTAAATGAAATCTTATCGATATTTCCTCCGACCGCATTCTTTTGATAAACCCAGCAATTACAGTCCATGGAGGATTAGCTCCTAAAATATAACAGTAAACTACGTTTGACCAATAATCTAACTCAGATTGTACATCATCAGCAATTAATTGAAGCATACCAAGTGTCGTGGCTGAGGAATTGGCTTTGCTTCAAACTTCCATCCACTCATCATCATCTTCCTCCTCAATAACTTCCAACTCCGATGACATATCAAATGGCTGGACCCCACTCGCATTCACACCTTCATTCTCATTAATCTGAGTCGACTCTGGTAACTCTGCTGCAACTGGAATTCCATTAATAGTTTCGAGATTCGTTTCAGATTGAGTATTAATCGACATATTAGAAGTAATATTTTTTGGTTTTTGATTAATTAACGATTTACGAAGAGAAGATTTATTGATAGCAATTGATTTGCGATACCTAGTCATTACTAATCTCACAATGAACCCTAATTGCGTTTGTTTCTCTCTCTCTCTATCATTGTTTCTCACATTTGCTTAGTTTATGACATTTTAGTATTTTTAGAGTGTAACTTTTGTCTTCTACAAGTGTAACTTTAATTCTAAATAGTGTAACTTTATACCAAAAAGTGATTTTGACTTATATTATTTTGGATTTTTTAAATTTTAAGATAAGTTTATGACATTTTAGCATTTTTAGAATGGAACTTTAGAGTTTTACGAGTGTAACTTTAATTCTGAATAGTATAACTTTATACCAAAAGGTGATTTTGACTTATATTATTTTAATTTTTTGTAATTTTAAGACATGTTTATGACAGTTTAGTATTTTCAAAGTGTCAGTTTAACCCTTAATAATGTAATTTTATACAACAAAGTAATTTTAACACATCTTATTTTGAATTTTTTAAATTTTAACTGATTTACGAGTGTAACCTCTATGTTTTATGAGGGTAACTTTAGTCCATATTAAGACTGTAACTTCAATTCATTGAGAGTGGAACTTTAGTTCATTGAGGGAGTAACTTAAGTTCTTTATTGTGTAACTTCAGTCGACCACCACCGTCAAATAATAACACCAACTCAACAACCAACAATAACCACGACTATTTTTTCACCAAAAAATACGAGATCCATAACAATTTATATGAAACTATTTAATACTAAGATGAAAATGATCTCACAAAATAAAAACGAGATCTGAAAAAAAAATATATAACAAGATGAATTTACAAAACGATATTTGAGAAAATAAATAACAAGATGAGATTTTAAATACGAAATTTGAAATATTTGAACTATATGAAATATACGAAATTTAATATAAAAAATTTAATATACGAAAAATATTTAAACAAGACGAGATTTGAAAAAATGTAAAACATGACGATATTTGAAATATATAACCTAAACCTCCACTATCGCTTCCAATATAATTAAACGCTTATTTTTTTTTTTAAAAAAAAACTTGTGACAGAAAGAAAAGGCAACAAACCCCACCCACCACTTTATGACAGCGACATCACCACCACCAATGACCAACACCACCACCACCCACTCATACACTTTCTTACCAGATCCGCCACCAGCCTCACAGCCCCATCCCCACCTTCGTGGTGGTAGATCTCGCTTCATTAGTGATAGATCTAAATTCCAAAAGAAAAAAGAGAGATGGATGGAGAGGAGAATGATGGTGACAGGAGGTTGTCGGGGTGGTTGGGGTGGTTGGGGTGAGTGGGTCGTGAAAGAGTGTTGGTGGGTCGCAGATCTGGTGGTGGTGGTGGCGGGGCTGTAGTGGTTGTGGTGTTGGTGGGTGTTGGCAGTGGGCTCCGGTGAAGAAAGGGGGAAAAAGAAGCGTGGTCGTTTTTTTTGGTGGGTGTTGGCAGTGGTAAGAGGTTGTCGGGGTGGATGGAGAGGTTAATGGTGGCGGCGTCGACGCGTTGAAGGGTGGTGATTTATTAGTTTTTTTGGTGTGATTTATGAAATGAGAGGATTGAGATGTGAGTTGAGAGAGAAGTAGGATAGAGAGAGAGGGGGCTGTTAGAAATAAGAGAAAGGGAGTGCTTAATTAGGTAAGTTAGTGATTAATTAGTGAGAGTATGAGTGAGAGTGTAATAAACCATCGTTTATTTTGCTTCCAATCTCAACCATCTATCTTGAAGATCTAAGGGCTTGTAAGAGGAGTTAGGGACTCAATACTAAGGGATGGACTCAATATATATATATATATATATATATATATAGAGAGAGAGAGAGAGGCGGGGTCCCGTACGAACTATCTTACGGTGCGAATCGTACGAACTCCATAATAACATTTGAATTAAGTCAAAATAAAAGGCTGAGGTTATTTCTAAATCAATCCATAACCAGACTCTCTCCTTCTTCTCTATCCTCCCCTTACCAATCAACAGTTACATACTCGCATATTGGTGCCTACGCCGCCTGCTGTCGGCACGACGACCACTAACCATCCATGGCTACCTACTCCATCGGCGGTGACGAACACCATTATAGCCGATTGGATTCCTCCTACACTTTTTCCACCTTCACATCTCATTGCCATCATTCATATCACCGGCGATGCAGACCACCACCACAATCGCCTCCTCTGACCATTAACGTTATAGACATACTCGGCATCTGGTGACCCAGATCTAATTAACCACCACTTCCGAGCCATTCGAAACTCCCTTTACCTCTCCTTGGTGGCTGTATTAGCGCCTCGACAATGATTTTTGCGGGGTTAGGTGGTATATGGATGTCGCAATGAGTGTATGTTGTAGTTGACGGTGACATTAATCGCTCGATTATGAGCATAGATGTAGGGGTATTGTAGTTTTTGGGTTCGATTTTGGGGAATGGTGCTCCACGATTGTGATAGTTTCTATTGGTGGTTAGCCGGAGGCGTGGACAACAGTGAGTATGGTGAGACGGTCGCCTCATTTGCCTCGTGTGGGTCGCGCAATAAGTGGCAGACGGTTGCTTAGTATCCGGTGGTCTGATTAAATGGTAAAAGTAGGCTGTTAAGTTGGTCTCTCGTGTGGTAGAAGTAGGCTGCGAATTAGAACTTGCAATGGATGACGATGAGCTGTCCAATTGCACTATATGAGACGAAAATGGTTGCCAAAATGCAGATAAGAGCAATACTAATTAGCGTAGTCATAAAATAATGATGATTAATTGTTGCAACTTGTGCAATTCATGAGTTAGCTGGAACAAACAAAGAAAATTCCAAGAACAAAGATAAGTCATCTGAATAACAATTGCAATAGGACGAATTAGCTTTTTTCGGCAAGATTATTTGGAAAAAATAACATCCTAGCTCGAATTGGCATGTTGAATCAGATTATTCATGTAATTAGGTGTATGATTCAATAAAAATGTTAGCAGATGCAATAATTATTAAATATTAGACACATTTTCATAAAATAAAGTGTACGGAAGATGGAAAAAACTATATCTGAATTGTTATAAAATTTATTAGATTATTTTTGTATTTTTTCGCGCTGTGTTTCCAAAAAATGAGTGTATCTATCAATGTAAAAGACTGTATCTAGTATGCAATGGATGTGTATCTAATAAGATAAATAACTGTATATAGCAAGGTAAAAACATGTATCTAGTAATCTAAAGAAGTGTATCTAGTTTGGTAAAGATGTGTCTCCAACAAGGTAAAAGAGTGTATGTAGCAGGGAAAAGGAATGTATCTAGCAAAATAAAAGAGTGTATCTAACACTCTAATGAAGTGTATTTAGCTTGTTAGAGATGTGTATCTAGCAAGGTAAAAGACTGTAACTAGCACTATCTAGTAAGGTAAATGAGTGTATCTAACAAGGTAAAGACCCGTATCTATCAATGTAAAAGAGTGTATCTAGCTGGTCATAGATATGTATCGAGCAAGGTAATGAAGTGTATCTAGCAAGGTTAAGACCTGCATCTAGCAGTCTAAAGGATTGTATTTACCTTGTCATGGATGTATTTCTAGCCTTTCAAAGATGTGTATCTAGGAAGATAAAGGAGTGTATCTAACAAGGTAAAAGACTATATTTAGTAATCTAAATGAGTGTATCTAACATCACCGAAATGTGATGACTATCCTTCTTAACTAGGACGAAAAGTTTATGTTAATTTAACATTTTAACCATGAAATAAGATTCAATTCGGTTTATATCGTTGACTCGTGACTCGGTAACTACATAGATGGGCATATTTCGACCGATAGCCGAGTTTTTGCACCAAGGGTGCATTGATATATACACCTGCATTACTCTGCCCCTCCACCAAGCCATGTTTATGATTTTGATTGCCATCTCGGGTGACCCTTTTGACAACATGATAGGAGTAATTAACTTTAAAAGTAACATAAAAACATGCCATGTAATCTTAGTTTAAAGTTTGATTATTTAAAGTTTCAAAGTAAATAATGTTGGTGGGCTGTATGTCCATTATCATCATCATCATCGTAAAGTGGGTACATTAGATCATTCTTCATATCATATACTTCCTATTAGGGGTGCTCCTTTTGCAAGTTCTAATACCGATTTTATCATCGGTACGAGTATAATATATACTCCTGATGACGGTCAAGCATTGCAACCCAACTACAAGCTGAACCCCATTTTCGCCATCAGCTATATCCTCAGAAGATGTAGACGACATCACCAGTAACTTACTTGGCAAGATAGGCCTCTCCGTCGCCAACAAATGAATCCTAGCATAAAACTTATGTTTCCGTCTCGGACTATTCCGCAGAAGCACAAAATGCTCTTACCTTTTTGAGGTGCCTTTTTAGTGGTAGAAGTTGGGTCAGTTCTACTACACTTATGTTACAAGGCTTAGCCCCTTGGGATTTACCACTAATATATTTACTGTTCTTGGATTCGGATGAAAGGCTCTCATCCTCTCGAGTTGATTCGTCATCTTTGCAATATCTCACCAATGACTGATTTCTCCTGGGACAACGATGTCAAAGGATCTGCCATCTGCACCTCGATGTTACAACAACATCATATCACTTTCCCATAAAGAAACAAGTACGATTATCTTTTTCAGGAATTGCTGATCTTGCATGGAGTGCGAGTATTAGTTGGAGGAAAATGCCACATATCTCACAATATGTCATATTTTCATCATTTATCATACGTAAGATGGAATAGTGCCATACACTGAGCTTAACTGCCTCCTGAGTCCTGAGACACGCTTCGCCTGCAAATTGGAGTTGTTATTGAGGTAAAGGGAAATAAATTGTTACTCTAGAACTGAAGTGACATTTGCCAACAAACCAAATTTTATGAACTACAACACCTTGATATTTGAAAACGCTAACATAATGTTAACTTTATATATGAAAATAAGATATTGTCCTTCCTCACTCTTGCCACTCATTTCATGTTCACAATAATTAGGTTTAGTAAGAGAGCATTACAGTCAAATTTACTCGTGCAGAAATAAGAACACTAGCTATCACAGGAAAACAAGTTACCATGATGGAATGACACCTAACCAATCCAAGTATTCATCTCCAAAGAAACCCTAAGTAGTCTAAAGTATTACTACACAACCTAATGGCATTGTCCAACAGCAGCTATATAATCTCCGGGAGTTCTAATTATACAAGAAGCCACAATAATGCAGTACATAAATCTTTTTCTCCCCAAAAACATGGCAGTAATTCAGTAAAATGGAATATATGTTGGTCATGAAAGTATGTTTACTCCAGCACTTGGAAATGAACTCAAGTTTTTAAACTTATCACATAATCAACAAACAAGCAAAGAATAAGTGGTTGCGAATTCCAAAACATACAGATCGGGGTAAACAACAAAACATGAGATTAAAACAATAATTACAAACCTTTCTGTTGACTTTTATCATCCTCATCCACATAATCCTCATACTCATCAAACCAATTATCATAATCATATTCGTAGTTAGGATTATCATTGTTCCTGAACATACGAAGTTGCAGCTTACCCACTCAATTGACAATGCAATAACATAAGAAAGTCCTAAATAATAAGTTGACAAGTAAAAACATACGAGCTAACATCAACGCCACCCTAAAACCACCACTAACACAAACTTCATCCATCAACCAACCATCATTGGCATCCATTTTCACCCAAGCCAGTCACCTGCCACATCAGGCGGTGCCGACGACCTGCCTGACGCCAACATTCCTCTTTTTATTTCCCCTTTGACACTTCATCCACCAATATTAATATCATTTCCACTAAATGAAGTGACAAATGATACAAAACAGAAAATTGATCTCATATGGAAAGTCAAACAGTTTTTATTACGCAAGCTTGGAAGATAATGATTAATTTTAATCTGGAATGAGATTTGTGAAGTACCCCTATATGCAGCAAGTGTCTCGTCTTAAAGAAACACGCTAATGTTAAATCACGGTTGCTCATAAATGTAACATTCCTAATTCTAGGTTTGATGTTAAAAAGATTTTGATTAGTTCCGTCATTATTCGAAAAATTAGCCAAATTTGAGCACAACCAAGTTATAGAAACCCATAAACAAAAATCAATCCATCCATCAACTGTAAAACGATTCTGAATAAATCACTTGAAATACTAAATAAATCAAGTAACCAACAAATTAAACTCAAAAATTAGAAGAGATTGAGAAAATTAGGAACCCTAGAAGAGGAAATCAAGTGGATATCACAACGATCAGAAGCCCGAGAAAATAAAGAATTGGGAGAAGCATCATGAACTCAAGTATAAATAACACAATCAATGTTTAGTAATTCATCTTGAATGGTCTTGACGGTGCACCATAACACTCTCCCACCACCACCGCCATATGTCGCCGAAAACATGGGGAGGGGAGAAGATGCGTCGAAGAATAGAGAAGTAGTCGCCGACATTTTTAATCAGCGTTGAGTAGTGATGATGGAGCTGGGCATACGACTGTAATACCCCTGATTTTCGGCTAAATTAAAACTAACTTTTACATATAAAACTGGCCAAAATATAGAGATATTATAATTAATATACAAAGTTTTTCTTACAAAATGTCTCTTAAAACAAAATACACAAAATGAACTCAAACTTTTATAAACACTTTAAATAGAATATTTTCTTGAAATAAAATCATTTTTGAACAGTAGCGAAAGACCTGAAAGCAAAACCAGAAAACAGAAAGGAAGTACCCCCATGACGAGTAGTCCAAAAGGGAGAAAACACGTTAGCCGGAAAGCTGAGTAACAGATAATACCTCAATATAAGCAGAATAGTTTTTGGTCATGGCGTGGTAACACAAACACGTAAAAATAAAAATAAACAGATAGAATAATAAAAACACTCCCCATAAACTAATCTCAAACTGAAATCTACTCCACAATATAATAGACACTCTCGTCCCATTAATTAACCAAATCTCAACTCATTACTCCGTCACAGTCATTACTCTGTCTTATAATATAATACTCCAAAGTAATTAGATATCGTATTCTCATAGTCGATCCTAGGCCAAGGACAAGGGGTCAGTGAACTGGCGGAATAAAACCGCAAAACCATACTTCCATCTCAATATCGATTTCAAACTCAAATAACTCAGTAACTCAATTAACCATGGTCGCGCTGGATCGTAAAGATAACTCGGTTCAACGGCCCCATAACTCATAAGTCAATACCAGTAAGAATATCCATCTCAATTTCAATATCGATATTGTTAAAAAGTCCAATAATGAACCATGCTCAACACTTAGAGTAAGTCTCTAAGTTACTCACCCACGAGTCAAAGACATAGGAAACGAAAATAAGAACACTACAAACCTTTTTCACGATCTTAAAGAAACACAATTATTCAATGGCAAAACTTAGTGGACCAAAAACAAACCTTGGTTCAAAGGCCATATCAGATATCAACTCACATTAATTTCACTCTGCGAATATCATCCTCAAAAGAAATACGCAGCATCTTAAAAACCATCTTACTACACTATTATGCCAATTTCAACTACTATAAATCAACATGGTTGCTCTATTATAAATACCAATTTTTCTACTACACTGAGTAACCCAATCTCACTTATAAATAATAGAAAAGGACACAAATAAATCTAAATATAGTAAAATAGATAAAACTAAGTATAATAGCATCCAGCACAATTAAATTCAACACGTAAATAAATCATGTTATATCAAAAGCGATTAACATAATCACATAACCTCGAACAATAATAGTAGTATTAGGATCGGTAAAATCGTGTTACCTGTAATTAGAATGCCCGATCAACAAAACTGAAAATTAAAAAGGATCCAAAACATTCCATCGCGACTACTTTACAAACGAATGATAGTTAACGGACTACGATGGCAGCGTCGCTATCTAAAATCCAGAACGAGGAAGAACAAAGGTCTACTATAGGATTTAAATAGAGTAAAGCTGGAATTTCTCAAAGATGAATAATTTGATAAGAAAAAGCAGTGGACAAAGAACATGGTATTTAGATAGGTGAGTGCGCAAGAGGGTTTTAAAAAAAAGATAGGTATAGCTTATTAAGAGACATAAGACAGCTGATCATAGCAAGATGAGGGTATAAATAAAAGATGCACTATAGAATACGACTTTCCTAATCAACTGAATTACCTTTTACCATAATAAGTAGAATTTGAAACTCACATTAAAAGAAAATATGTTTTCTTTTATATATATTAAAAATTATTAATAATAAATATAAGAAATATGAGGGATATGAGGGATATTACAACCACGAGTAAGCAAAGATGATGGATCAGGTGGGACTAGGGATGGCCGACTGTGAATAGGATGACCAAAGCTCGTCCAGGGGATTGCCGTGGGATATAATCGACGAACGGAGCTCCGTTCACTGCGCAGGGGTGAAAAGAAAAGACAAATAGGGGAGGAGAGAATGATATAACGATTGCCAACGAAGAGAAATGGGGCCATTTAGGTCGTTGGCGCATTGTCGTCGCAGGGGTGATTGGAGGAGCCGATGACGGTGGCAACTAGGCGGGTTGTGAGCATGGTCTAAAGTGACGTTAGTAGATGGGGGAGGACAAGGTGTAGGGTTAGTCTTTTTGTTGGTTTGTATGAGTAGAGTGCAGCACGTGAGTCTTTAATTTTCTTAATTTGACCGTATTTGCTTTAGTTTGTATGTTCGCACTGAAATTTCAGTTCGCACGAGAAAAATCTCGCACTCAACCACCCCCACCTTAAAACTATTCTAATTACCTCATTTTACCAAAGCCTATTCTCACTCGTCTTTTTTTTATCTCTCTACGATTATCAGTGTCTCTCTTCTTCATTTCCAACCATCGACCAACGATGTCACCTGCCTATGGCGACATAAATTGGCGGCGAGACGATCACTCATGCCCAAGAAAAGTCACTCTTGCTGAATTGTTCCTAATTTAGTTAATTATTTCCCCTAAATTTTACCTAATTCAAAGAAATCGAACCCTAATTATTTCCCTCAAATTTTACCTAATTATAGAATGCTTTAATTCCAGGTAAAGGAACCTACTTCATTCCTTCAAGCCTTCAACAAATGCTCCATCCAAACTCATTTTCTAACCTTGGTGTCATAATGTAAAAGAAATTGAATTTTGGTTCAAATTGACTGCCGAAATTGATGTTTAATCCAAGTGGGATTGAAGATGTTAGTTGAAATATTTGGTTGCGATATTCTGAAAAATTTGTTGTAAGGTATTTCTAATTTCATTCTAGTTTTGTCTTCTACCATCTACCAATATTCCTTGTATTTGTATATCAAAAGTTGTCGTTGTCTACACACCCTTTTCTTTTTTGGCTGAAATTTAGATGGGATTTCGCAAGGCCACACTAGCCACATTTAGCATTAACTAAAATTAACTAAAGTTGATAACAAAATGTACAAATAAATTATTGTTGTTGATCAGTTTTATGCTCGAAAATTGTTCAAGTTCTGATTACATGACTTTTATACAATTTATAATAGTTCGAAAACTCGATTATTAATTAGCAAGTTATTTTGTTTATTCAAATGTCGCTTAATGTGTTTCCTGCGTTGGAATCGATGTTTTGTCGCTAATTAAGCTGGATTGTATCGATTTGTTACTGAAATTGTTTATATATTGAGTTTAACCATTGTAGATTTACCATACATACGCGCTGTGTTTTGAGCTATTAAACATGTTAATTTGCTTGTTTTCGTTTGGTTTTGGAAACTTTAGGTTCAAAATTCTCATGACATTTCGTAACTAGTTTGATCTTTCCCCTTTTGTAGCTATTTTCTGTTTCTGGTAAAATATTCTCATTACATTTCAGAATTTTTCTTTTTGACCCAAGACCTATGTCGACATTAGCATAGTCTTGCTTATATGTTCTTACATGTTTCAAATGTTGTCTGCTACGTGCATTGGTAATGTTGTATGCTATATTCGATAGTCTCACGTGTTTGTTCTCACGAGTCTAAACAGATTTGAGTATATACTAAAAACATAATAATACAAGTAGATCTTATCTAACAAGTGCGAACCTTAGTTTAGTTCAGGAATGTTTAAACTTTGTTGATTTTTTAGGTTCATATGCATTTAGTATCTAAAATATTATATCATTTAGTTTTGATTCCATGTCCTTCTATTAAATTGTAGTCGGGCTGCCTAATCTGTAGCTCTTATTCCGTATTCATTAACTTTTGTTGTGTTCTCACCTTTACTTTACAATAGTTCATTGTCTCAATATCTAACCGAAATGTTTGTGAAGTGTAATAACCCGAAAAATCCCTTCATTATATAACAATTTGTGTTTGTGTTTTTACTATCTTAAAATCTCAATCTCACTCAAATAATTGACAGATATGAGGTGAAAGACTGTTGCGATCAAGAAAAAACCAGCAATGAAAGGAGGTGAGTCAATTAGAGATTATTTTCCACCAAAGTAAACAAATTCATCGAAAAATAAAAGCATTAATGTTAAGGGTTCAGGCTTAAATAGCCTTATCCGTGCATAGAATAGCGATATATGTGCATTAAACAACCTTGTACATGCATGAAATATGTAAAATCTACATCGTTTCGTTTTTTTGTTTTTTTGTTTGGTATTTGATCCCCATTTGAATGACTGCTTGTGTTTTTCGTTTTTGATCCCCGACCCAGTAATAATGGTAAGATTTCAGAGTGCAATGGCTCTATCAGTGCATGAAATAGCTTTCTAGATGCATGAAAAAGCGATATAAGTGCATTAAACATCCTAGTACATGCATGAAATATGTAAAAATGTGCGCCATTTCGTATTTTTTCTCTTTAATCCGCTTTTAAATGACGTTTCCGGAAAATGGTACCTCGAAAGCTAGCCTTACCCTAACCCTTTCTCCTCAACAGGGCTCACTCTGCCCCTCAAGGGTGTATTTTAGTCTTGATCCCGGGGTTGGCTAATCCTACTCTAAACCCGTTTTTCGCATATTTAAGGAGCCGCCTAATCCAACTTTAAACCCTTTCCCATCCTAAATTTTAGGACACTTTTCCCCCATTGTTTGTCCCAGTAATAATGGCTAGGGTTTAGTGTGCGACAGACTTATCAATGCATGAAGTAGCCTTGTAGATGCATGAAAAGGTAATATATGTGCATCAAACGACCGTCTACATGCATGAAATAAGTGTTATGGGCATGAAATAAGATTATATGTACATGAAATAAGGTTATATCTGCATGAAATAAGGTTTATATGTGCATTAAAAAGTTCTTCAGTTGCATCTAATTATTGTTCTAAAAGAATGACAAGATTTTTTACTAGTGTTTACCTCTTCTTATCATTGTCCTCGTTAGTTTGGATTTTACTGTTTTCATGCCTTTGTCCTAGAATTTGACTTCAACTTCTAGCAAATGTGGAGGGAATTGGTGGGGATAGAAGGCAAGGGAAGGGGAGGGTATAGAAATGGAGGAAAAATATTTTTCCACCAAATTTTATTAGGCTTAGATGAGGGAAAATGGATTCCATCACTTCCGTACTCTCTATTTCCATGTCCAGTTGTTATCGAAATAATAAATTTTTGTATCCTCTCCCTGGACTCCCTCCTCCATTTCCCCCAAAAGCTTTCATTATAACAAGCCCCTAGTGTATATCAATAATCTCGCTTTCAAAATTATTTTCCTATATCTAATTGCTTACTAAATGTTTGTTTTTCATGGCTGTGTTTAACTTAAAATAAGGAAAATTTATTCCGAAAGAACGATATAGCTAAACCTATTTAATTTCCTAAGTAAAATTGACAATATAACACCTTATTTATTCATTTAAGTTCTTGTTTAAATCTGTTTTATGTTGTCACAACTTAGTTTATGTTGGAGCTTGTGTCCTCCACAAATTAGTGTGATAACATTTGTAAATCTCTTACAGGTTCACAAGGGTATACTTCGTATTTTATCAGTTGATTAACGATTACCTAATAACGGTTGGCTTGCTATAAAGTTAGACGTTATTATCATACAGATGGCGGTGATCAACTGTGTGGACAAGGCCCTCGGAAACTGCGTCCGCGGGATCCACACCAGGCATAATCGACTCGAGGTTCTTTCGAATCGAATTAAGACATATTAGAGTGGCCACCAAGTTTTTTGGGAACTTGGAACCGTTCAAGTCAACTTTACACCTTTCATCAAAAAGCATAAAGCCAATCGACTACGAGTGATTAAAGATAAAGACTTGTACCCTATATCACTCGATTGAATGACTCTCGTAATCCAATGGTATTTAGACGGATCCACAAACCATAGATCTTGAGTAAGGGGTGAGGGTACGTGTTGGGAAGCCCATAAGGACACCCAACCCCGCCCGTCGATAACGGCCTCTACTAAGTCAAGTGTCGGATTTCAAACAAGGTCATAGCTACGTACGATGTATGATATGCAAACGTTGTTTTAACCCTATCATGTGACAACAATTTCTATGTCGTTTTAGATGCAACTAAACTAACTTTGTCAAAGTTGTAATTTAGCATGTGGGTTGATTGATCTAAGCAACATACAAATAAAACAAACAAGGCTTGATGGGGAATGGGGGAGCCGTTGGGATCTACCTATTACAAACCAGGCATTTCATGCCGACACAACAATAAATTAAAGATACAACTCGATCTAAATACAATTTCTACATACAAAACAATACACGACAACACACACGGCCACTTGGCCTTGAAAACCGTGCACATGAGGGGTGGCCCACGGCTCACATGACCCACGACCTTCGGTCACTCCTCGTAATGCGTGCTCGCGCTTAATCTCATCGAATTAGACATAGGGCTACGCACCAAAGCATGCATTAGCATAAACCGGGCCATGTTGCTTTAGACAACATGCGGTTTACTACGCTTCTACAAACATTGGGGAACAACCGTCTAACCAAACAAGACTAAGGTTTTTAGAAATCATTTGACTCGATAAAAGAAAACAAACTTGAAAGATTACAACTCGATAAACCAACTATGAATTACAAGCTACAAAACAAACAAAGAACGAATGACAAACAAGGAAAGAGAAACGAAATAAGAAAGACAAAACACACGGCCAACTCACGGCCCAAACCAACGGCCACCCTCACGGCCAAGACCAGGTCAACCTAGCTCCTAAGTTAGGTTCATTGGTTAGATCGAATGATTGCGAAAAGGGATAGGAAACAAGTTAGAAAACGAGTAAAAAACGATGTTGATTGATTGTCGCACGAGGGTGCATTCTACACGGCCTAAAGGGTCTGATTAGGTCAAATTCGCTAATTAATTTAACTCATCGAGTGTCAATAAGAAGGTGCTAATCACGCACTCTTATACTAGCGAGAAATTAGGTGAAAGAGAGAGATGCATTCAATTGTTTACAGAATCGTCGATTGATTTTATAACTTACGTCGAAGCCACCTATCGTGTCTAATTAGGTTATTAAATTAAATTAATGTTATCTAAATACGTCATAGGTTAACAATCAGAGGTTAAACTAACATACAATAGGTCCTAGGGTATGTCGATTTGGCCGAAACAATAAAGGGGTCGAAAGCGAAGAACGAAGTTAGAAAATCGTTTTATTTATGCCCTACCTTGAACACGAGGATATGTAAATGAGACGGGGGTGTACGACCGACAGATGTAGCGGTTTCTTTTCCCATCTCAAGTCAACGCGGGTGTTCATGGTGGTACTTTAACTCATACTCGGACTAACTAGTTTCATAGTTAATTTAAAACAATCGATAAACAAACGAAAAAACAAACAAAAAAAGACAATAAAAAACGAGCATAAAACAAACGAAATAAAAGGGAGAAGAGGAGGATTTGATGCACCCTCAACCTACATGTATCGTTGACACCGTCTTGGGTCGTAATCGATGGTAGATTTTATCTCGAGAGGCCGTCGTCGACGAAGAATAAAGCAAACACGCGTTTTGGAAACTTTCTGGACAGCGATTTTCAAACGATGATATCTCCCTCGTTTCACGACGAAAATTCGATTTAAAAGATGTTTTGAAAACTAGAAAGAGAGGAGAACAGGAATCTTAAAGCAACCCCTGCTCGTTTTGGGTTATTGGGCACGAAAAAACGAGCACAAACAGAACTGGACAGACAAGAATAAACCGCGAAAACAGAGTGTTATTTCACTCTGTTTTTCGAGGGATTTCGTGTACTCTCAAGGGCAATTTGGCTCGTAATTCTTTGTCTAATGTGTAGATGGATGTTATGTGGTTAATTAGGAACAAGAAACTCGAATTTTTATGGAGGTTTGATGGGGGAACGAGTTGCTTTTCGAGAAGGACACACAAACAGTTTCAGTTTGTGTGTCGGTTTTGTTTAGGGTTTTTGGGAGGCAATTAGGGTTTGTTTCTGAGGTTTAAAGCTTATGGGTGATGGTAGGATGTATGGAGAACTTAGAGGAGTGAATGTATGGTGAAGGGGTGGTATTTATAAGGAGTTAAAGTAGGTTAAAAGAGAGGGAGAGGCAATCGGGCTTCATCACGTATGGCTGCTGTCCAGCAACTTTTGTGAGGGTTTGAGAGGGGTTTTCTTGGTGATTAAGCTAGGATAATATGGGTAGGATACTAGGGTATGGGTTAGGGTTAATGGGTACGGGTCTTGGTAGTGTTTGGAGCGGGTTTTGGGCTCGAGATTGAGCTGCCAAAACAGGGGGCTGCATTGGTTATGCGCGGGCTGTTGGGGGGTGTTTGGGGATGGAATTTGGGCCGTGGATAGGGGGTTCGAACAAGGTTGGATGGGTAGAGGCTTAGGTTGGTTAGTGTACTCGAGATTCGTGCCAATTCGTGAAGAAAACGGGCTCAAAAACCGAGCTAAAATCGAGCTCAAAAACATGTTTAAAAACGAGTTTTCTTCGCTTTTTTAAATCGATTTTTCAAATCAATTAACCCATTAAAATAAATGACTTTTCAAATCAAATATACTCATAAAATGATTTTTCAAATCAAATATTTATTTTATTTTCAATAAAATAGACTTGGGAAAATAAATTCAAAATAAAATAAAATAAATTGAATTCACCTAAAAAACCATAATTTAAATATCATTTAAATTAATAAAATGAACTCACTAAAAAAACATTAATTTAAATATCATTTAAATTAATAAAATACTTCATCGACGACGCCCATTCTACATCGTAAAACGAGCTCCAAATAATGACAATGACAACTAAAGAATACATGTGTCCTATCATCATCGGGTGTTTGTCGGGTTCTCTATAAATTCCAATATCGACGGATACGGGTATCTCTGAGCCCCCACTTTGACCGAGGCTTGGACAAGGCGAAAGTCAAAGTATACCCCAGTCCCTTTCGACCTGAGGATTCTTCGGGTCGTTTATAGTCCATTAGACTTGCGTATATAAGCTCGCCAGCCATAAGAAGAGATCATACCTGAAACTTCGTTGGGGATTGACTCTTGCTTCTGTTGTGTTAAATTATCGTCGTTGGTCATCGACCCATAAAATTGCATATATGGTGGATTGAGCTTTATCCTTAGGCGCCTACGTATCCGTTTCTGACGGAATCAAACCCGCGTCGTAGTTCTAAGAATCGCGACACATGCCCAAAGTTTATCATCTGCTGGCGTATATCCAAAACTCATCATCTGCTGACATTTGCCCAAAATTTATCATCTGCTGGCACTTGTCCGAATGGGACGGGACTTTCCAAGGAGGTTGTCGCCGCTTTTATCATTTGCTTTCAGCTACGGAATTCTTCCATTTCATACTCTTGTATTGAATTGAATTCTTGGTGGATGTCATCCTTTGCATCTTGATAGTGGTCTCTGAAGCCAACGGCTTCAGAGCCCCCAGTTTGCAATGGCTCTAAAGTCGAAGACTTTAGAGCCCCCAGTTGAAGCATATCCTGCTATATTTGAAACATAGAAAATGTACTATCAATAATCATCACATAAGCACATTTGGATCATCGATCTTGAAATTGGATTATTTGAAATACTGGGTCATCGACCCGAGAATTGAATTTGAAAATTTTGAATAATTGGGCCATCGACCCGAAAATTGAATTTGAAAATTTTTGAATAATTGGGCCATCGACCCGAAGTTTAAATTTCACATCACTTGGCATGTTGGGCCATCGACCCGAGGTTTGAAGTTGAAGTGTTGGAATGCTGGGTCGTCGACCTAAAATTAAATTTGAATGACTGGGTCATCGACCCGAAATTTGAACAAGTTGAAAATTTTGAATAATTGGGCCATCGACCCAAATTTTGAATTTGAAATGAATCCCTTGGATGTTGGGTCGTCGACCCAAAATTTGATGCAAAAAGTTTTTGAAATTTCGGAATTCTGAAATATTTGGCATTTTGAAATTGAACCTTAATGGGTGAGCATGAAATACGACTCAGACACTCTGTATGACTCGTAAACAACGTGGGCATAGCCCGCTACCGTAAAACAAAAAAAGAAAATAAAACCGTAAGTGTGCATGGGTTTTAGTTCAAATATGGACTTGTTGAGGGTAGAAATGTAAATTGGCCATTCTGGCGCCAAAAGATGGCAAATGGGAATCACAAGATCGTCGGACTTGTGACGGAGATATCGTATGGCATGGGTATGCTCCCAAGGGCACATGGGAATCAATATCATGTGGCATTGACCAGGTGGATTAAACTCACGGAGCAACGACGTTGGCTTCGCCCAGACACTAAACACAGACCGATCTTATGAAAACACTTAAACATCGCACATCACTCTTGTTGGGAACATTCTGTCACTCTTCTCCTCGCCTCCTTTCTTTTCAGCGAGTTTTCATCATTTCTTGCCACCGCCTTCTTTCTTTTCAGCGGGCTTTTACTATTTTTCTTCCACGCCTTCTTTCTTTTCAGCGGGTTTTCATATTTTCTGTTCCCAACAAAAACCCACATCTATTTGACTGAGCATCTTTGCCTACACCGTTAGATAAAGCTCATTCTGAGACTCGATACTATTCATCCGAACCTATATTCTCATCCTAGTCTACATCGAGTGCTAAGACCGACTAAAACAAAGGTGGCTTCATTTGGACTTGGTTAGGACCCGTAAGAAACCGACAAGATGACAACTTGGTTGATGAGTGGATTGAATCCCTTGTTCAGAAGGACTGCCTACGTATTCGCGTGGAGCGAAATCAAATCCGATGTAGTTCGATCTTGGTGCATAAACATGGCATTTTGATTGTGTGTACACACTCGAAGGTTTCACCTAAGGTATCATGTCATATCCCATTCTAGCATGTAAGGTACCGTTGTATCCCGTGTCTAGGGTTGGTACAAAAGGTTGTGATTCTTTGGGATGTGGAGCTTGGTAAAAATAGGTTCGCAAGGTAAACCATCATTCTGAAGGTTTGTTTTGTGGTGCTGAGGCTAAGGGCTATGGCTTCTGATGTGGTTGGAAATGGTGTATCGGATTTGATGAGACCCGAGTACAAATGGGTTGGAAAATGATGTGGGTTCAAATTTCCATGTCTGGACCCTAAAGGCTAGGTATAACAACACAAGCGGAATGATTCTCAAAATTCCGGACTATCCCCGTGTAACTGTCTCAGGAAGGACTTAGGGGTAAAGAGGTTACTACTTAAGCTTTTGGGCTTCGCCCATTGAACTTCAACTATGGGTACTTGACTTGAATTCTGGCTTCCGTAATTTCAACATTCAACCAAAAGCGTTCTGCAGTAACTTCAACATCTTTTTTCCTTTTTTTCTTTTTCTTTCATCTTTTTTCATTTTTCTTTTTTTTTCATTTTTTCAATTTTTCTCTTTTTCTCATTTTTTCATTCTTTTTCATCTTTTTTTTTTCTCTCTTTGAAAATGATCTTCTATTCATTCTCTTAGTCATAAATGGATACACCTTGAAAATTGGGCTTCGCCAACTAATTTGGGTAGGAACTAACAATTCCTTGTTAGAACGGGTTGATATCTTCTCTCTTCGAGATGGGATGATTTTGTTGGGGAAAAGGCTTGCCTTCCATCATCGATAGGGGAAACAAGGAGCTAGTCCGGGTTCGTCATAGAATCATCTAAAAGCTTGTCATAAGCACTGGTTCTGATGGAGGTTTTCTACCGCCAGACATGGAATAGGTAAAGGAATTAAACACGGGATCCTAGTGTACCTTACATTTTGAAACGGGACATATTTATACCCCAGGGATTCCTTTGAGTGTGTTGTGCATTTTATCATGCTTTCGGAATGATTGAGGATTGGAAACAAGACATATTTGGAAACGAAGCTGCAACTTTTATTGGAATGGCGAAAGCTTAACAGACTCGAAAGAACGATTCCTAGGACACACCCTAGGTAATCGCGGAATAAACGACTCAACTTCAAAAAAAGGAAAGTTCTAGACTCGACTCGACTAAGATAAGAAAACAGATCCCGACTCATAATTTTCAAATATGGTCTTGAGCTTTCCCTTGTTCAGTTGTCAACTTAGATGCTCGGCTCTTATCCTTGATCCCTTTGATGGCCTGCCTCCATCCCGAGGTAGTCCTCTGAGGATCTACGCCAGTGATAAAGGTTGGTGAATCGAATTGTCTTTTATTAACTTCGTTAATGAGAGGAGTAAGACTCCCGACTCGAATTTCATTCTTCGGGTATTCGGGACAGGCCCCGAAATACCACCATTAGGAAAAGGTGCATAGGAAGGGAAAGTTAGGGAAGGGGTATTTTCAACACCTGACTCCTTAGACTCAATCTTAGGACCTAACTCAGACTCAGACTCAGACTCAGAATCGGTAACATCATCCGGCTTGAACATCTCTCCTTCTCCCGTTGTCAGCTTGAAAAGAAGTCCTTTCTTGTCAGTCCACTTGATTGTTTTCCGCCATCCCGTGTTGGTCCTAAGAGGATCCACATCGGTGATGAGGGTAGATGGGTCAAACCGCTCGCTTCTCAGGATCATGCTTACCAAATCTTCGTTTGGTATTGGTGATTTCTTCTCTTCACCGAAAAGGAGACCCATAGCTTTCTCGTCATTTATTGGATCCGGTTTGGTTTCTACCGCATCACGGTCGAGAATGTCTTCGTGGATGTAGTAGCAATCTTGGAATACTTCGATTCCTGGGACCATAAGGTTCTTCTTTGGGTCAAAGATAGGTTCGGGGAAGTCCATGCAAGGGAGTTCTTTCCCAGCTTTCACGAAGTGACCATTGAGAGTTAGGTGATACGGTCCCATTTTAATATCTCGATCTTCGATCGTTCTTCCCCTCTTTTCCCGTAGATCTTTCTCAGTGGGCTCATATCCAAGCCCGAAGGTTACTCCTTTGGCTACGGGTGGTTTCAACTCGAAAGCCTCCTCCTTTCTAGGATATAATGAGAAGCCGAAGTACTTCCCAGTTTTGAGAATCACCTCGCAGACATGACTTCCCATATATAGATCCATATTTTCGGAGTTCAGCTCGATCATGTTGACGATCTCGAAACCACATGCGTCATTGGCAGCTTCGACCCTTACTTCGAAGTAATGTCTCCTCCCGCTACAGACTGGCGTGGCGTCAATGGTGACGATTTTGCCATTGAGTGGGACCTTGATCTTTCGATGCGGCGTTGATGTTACGGCCTTCCGGCATGGATCCGGGGCCTTCCCAAAGAATAAGTTGAAGGATGAGCATATGTCAATCACTTGGCAACTTATTTTCTTTTCCACTTGCCCACCTGTACTACTAGGTCGACAAGTCCACTCACTCGACGCACGCACGTGCCATCGAATGCCCAGACTGTCTGTGTAGTGGGGATGAAGTCATTCTTCTCCAAGCCCGCAATGTGCGCCGTTTCGAGGGAGTACGTTGACGGCCGATCCGTCGTCAACCAAGGTCATAGGGATATGCTTGTTAAGACACACGGTAGCAATATAGAGGGCCAGGTTATGTCGAGGCCCGAACGGTGGCAGATCTTCGTCGGAGAATGTCACAGCGTTGGTAATCTGAGGCCGATTCTGGGCGATGTGAGTGACCATGTCCGCAGGAGTAGTACTTGACGACACGGTCATGTTCATCAAAGCTTGTAACAAAGCTTGACGATGTTCGAAAGAGCTCAGGATAAGTTGCCAGATAGATACGTCGGCCTTAGTCTTTTGGAGTTGCTTGATGAGGGAAGCCTCGGAGGTCGACCCTTCACCAAGAACTTCGACCACTACCGGCTCTTTGAGAGGCGTCTTGTTCGTGGTATCTTTAGCTTTCTCCACACGATACGGGCGTCCGGATCTAGTCAAATGGTTTGACTCTAGGGCATCTTGCCTCACCTTTAAGATTTCCTCTTGGGTGTGAGGAATTGTCGCACCTTTGACGAGGTAAACATCATCCTCGTCATCGGCCCAAACGCCATTGATTTCATTGCCGCTTCGGAGTATGTAGGGAGTACAATCGACAACAAAATCCCCGAATGTAATCTCGTTTCTCGAGCTTGGTAGGAATTCGGAGCAATCTACGAATATTCTTCCGACGAAAACCCCTTTTAGACGACATGGGCGAATTAAGTGAGAGTAATCGACACAATCTTCGGTAGAGACAAAGTTAGTGTGGTCGCCAAACGGATTGGTGACGTTGTTGGGCTTTATGGCCGGGATTGGGAGCGTTCCGTTCTCAATCATATCTTGAATTTCGTGCTTTAGTCTAAAGCACCTTTCGAAGATCGTGTCCCTTCCCTTGATTAAAGGCACGAGGCATTCGGTTTATACCATTTGCCTTGTTGATCACGAGGAGGGTCCTGAGTTGGACCAATGGGCTTCAACTTTCCTTGGGCCATGAGCCTTTGGAGAGCATAGGCGTAAGTGCACCCGATATCGGTGAATACCCTCGGAGCTTGGCGCGGAGGCCTTTTGACTGTCCATCTAAGAGATTGACAGTTTCAACAAAGTGAGCCGCTCATGGGCGCTTTTGCTTTAGATGACGGCCCCTTGGTATCCCTTTGGCTTCTCGGCTTCAAGAATTCGGACATCGTCCTCTACCTTTATCCCGATCCTTATCAATTCTTTGAAAGAACCAAAATTTTGGTATTTCAGAGCATTACGGTAAACAAGTCGTAAATTCTTCACGAACTTATCTACCATTTCAACTTCATCAGGCTTCTTAGCTAACTTCACGCTTTCGCGCGCCATCTTGCGAGGAATTCAAGAAAACCCTCTTTCTCCTTTTGTGTCATAACCTCCAAAGTTCTTATGTTGGTTTGAATCTCAACATTGTCAAAGATAGTGCTTACGAACTCCACCGTAATATCTTCGAAAGTGGGGAAGTTCTTGAGGTCAAGATTGTAGAACCACGCCTTCGGGTGTTCTCCCGAGAGATTGGGCAAAAATTTCAGAGCATATCGGCAGGTACTCCCTTCATGCTAAGTACCCTTTGTAGGCCTTAACATGGTGGACGGATCTTCGGTGCCCTTGAACTTGGGGATGTCGGTGAGTACCATGTTCGTGGGCGCTTATCTCCGAACCGGGCATAGGCCCTAGCATTCTCATAGTGAATGTTCTTCCCCCTGGAGAGCTTTAAACGGTCCTCAATGAACTTGAACCGTTTCTCCGGATCGATCGAGGTGGGGTAGATGAAGCGGAGTCTTCACCTAGCTTGGATTCGATCGCATCCATTCGGGTCATCATGAGGTTCACGGCCTCAGTAAGCTTGTTAACAGCATCTTCCATTGCTTGACGTCGGGTTTTTGGCGGCCTTTCTACAAGAAAACCCCGTACTGAGTCAATACTTAAAGTAAGAGCCCCTGCACACTTAAGGACTCGACCCCAACTTGACTCAAACAAAGAATCGACTTGAGATTGACTAAACAAGGGTTCGACTCACGGTTTGACTTAGACATCGGTTCATTTTAGACAAAACGACACGACTCAAACTGTCATAACTCGATTCTAAATTGGACTTGGTGTGACTAAACCCGTGATTGGGCTAACATAGCCCATGGGTTCGTGTGAAACGTCCATAAGGGCCTAGCTTGGACGTTTTTTGTGGACTATCCTAGACCAAAAGGTCGACCAACATGACTCAAAGCCCAAGAGGTGAGCTTGGGTGACCCAACAAGGTCGTGTTCTAGACTCTTGGAATGAAAAAACGTCTAGCCTAACACGGCCAGGACCCGGACACGACTCGACGCATTTCATGCTTGGTTGAGGTTCCAGAAACATTTTGGATTGATTTTGAAAAAATGAAGGATTGATTTGAAAATGAGATTTGAAATGGGCAGCATGCCGGCTATAAAAGCTCATTTTTGGGCCGAAAATTCTAGTCCTATTTGGGCAGCATTCCGCGTTTTTTTAAAAACCATGCTATTTTGAAAGTAAGTTGTTCAAAAGTTCGGTTTTAAAAAGGACATGTGAATTTTCGAAAAAAAAGACTCGGGAAAACACATTGCACATTGTCATTCTCATGTTATAAGGATGTATGCTCCTAGACATCTCTAAGTCTCGGCAAGTCTTCTACAAGAAGGTCTATGCCCTCCATCCTTTTGCGGTCTTATAGAGCAAGGTGTCTTAAGGTAAAGTACCTAGAAGATCGTCCCCACCATCAAGAACCACGCGAGGCGAAGTGGAAGCGAGCAATGTGCAGCTTCCTGGCATAGTGGGACGTCGCCCCCCACGCATCACGAAGAAACGCTGGGACGGCCCGGGTAAGTCCTTAAGGGTTTATGCATGAATCGTAGCACTATGAGTAATGTTTTACTTTCCAACACTTTCTTTTCAAGTTTCACCTCGGAGGAAAAGACCCTAGAAACACAGTGTAACTAGTCCTCTTGTCCCAGTGAGTCGCCAAATCGTGGACAAGGCCCTCGAATCTGCGTCCGCGGGATCCACTCTGCATAATCGACTCGAGGTTCTTTCGAATCGAATTAAGACATATTAGAGTCGCCACCAAGTTTTTTGGGAACTTGGAACCGTTCAAGTCAACTTTACACCTTTCATCAAAAAGCATAAAGCCAATCGACTACGAGTGATTAAAGATAAAGACTTGTACCCTATATCACTCGATTGAATGACTCTCGTAATCCACAAACCATAGATCTTGAGTAAGGGGTGAGGGTACGTGTTGGGAAACCCATAAGGACACCCAACCCCGCCCGTCGATAACGGCCTCTACTAAGTCAAGTGTCGGATTTCAAACAAGGTCATAGCTACGTACGATGTATGATATGCAAACGTTGTTTTAACCCTATCATGTGACAACAATTTCTATGTCGTTTTAGATGCAACTAAACTAACTTTGTCAAAGTTGTAATTTAGCATGTGGGTTGATTGATCTAAGCAACATACAAATAAAACAAACAAGGCTTGATGGGGAATGGGGGAGCAGTTGGGATCTACCTATTACAAACCAGGCATTTCATGCCGACACAACAATAAATTAAAGATACAACTCGATCTAAATACAATTTCTACATACAAAACAATACACGACAACACACACGGCCACTTGGCCTTGAAAACCGTGCACATGAGGGGTGGCCCACGGCTCACATGACCCACGACCTTGGGTCACTCCTCGTAATGCGTGCTCGCGCTTAATCTCATCGAATTAGACATAGGGCTACACACCAAAGCATGCATTAGCATAAACCGGGCCATGTTGCTTTAGACAACATGCGGTTTACTACGCTTCTACAAACATTGGGGAATAACCGTCTAACCAAACAAGACTAAGGTTTTTAGAAATCATTTGACTCGATAAAAGAAAACAAACTTGAAAGATTACAACTCGATAAACCAACTATGAATTACAAGCTACAAAACAAACAAAGAACGAATGACAAACAAGGAAAGAGAAACGAAATAAGAAAGACAAAACACACGGCCAACTCACGGCCCAAACCAACGGCCACCCTCACGGCCAAGACCAGGTCAACCTAGCTCCTAAGTTAGGTTCATTGGTTAGATCGAATGATTGCGAAAAGGGATAGGAAACAAGTTAGAAAACGAGTAAAAAACGATGTTGATTGATTGTCGCACGAGGGTGCATTCTACACGGCCTAAAGGGTCTGATTAGGTCAAATTCGCTAATTAATTTAACTCATCGAGTGTCAATAAGAAGGTGCTAATCACGCACTCTTATACTAGCGAGAAATTAGGTGAAAGAGAGAGATGCATTCAATTGTTTACAGAATCGTCGATTGATTTTATAACTTACGTCGAAGCCACCTATCGTGTCTAATTAGGTTATTAAATTAAATTAATGTTATCTAAATACGTCATAGGTTAACAATCAGAGGTTAAACTAACATACAATAGGTCCTAGGGTATGTCGATTTGGCCGAAACAATAAAGGGGTCGAAAGCGAAGAACGAAGTTAGACAATCGTTTTATTTATGCCCTACCTTGAACACGAGGATATGTAAATGAAACGGGGGTGTACGACCGACAGATGTAGCGGTTTCTTTTCCCATCTCAAGTCAACGCGGGTGTTCATGGTGGTACTTTAACTCATACTCGGACTAACTAGTTTCATAGTTAATTTAAAACAATCGATAAACAAACGAAAAAACAAACAAAAAAAGACAATAAAAAACGAGCATAAAACAAACGAAATAAAAGGGAGAAGAGGAGGATTTGATGCACCCTCAACCTACATGTATCGTTGACACCGTCTTGGGGCGTAATCGATGGTAGATTTTATCTCGAGAGGCCGTCGTCGACGAAGAATAAAGCAAACACGCGTTTTGGAAACTTTCTGGACAGCGATTTTCAAACGATGATATCTCCCTCGTTTCACGACGAAAATTCGATTTAAAAGATGTTTTGAAAACTAGAAAGAGAGGAGAACAGGAATCTTAAAGCAACCCCTGCTCGTTTTGGGTTATTGGGCACGAAAAACGAGCACAAACAGAACTGGACAGACAAGAATAAACCGCGAAAACAGAGTGTTATTTCACTCTGTTTTTCGAGGGATTTCGTGTACTCTCAAGGGCAATTTGGCTCGTAATTCTTTGTCTAATGTGTAGATGGATGTTATGTGGTTAATTAGGAACAAGAAACTCGAATTTTTATGGAGGTTTGATGGGGGAACGAGTTGCTTTTCGAGGAGGACACACAAACAGTTTCAGTTTGTGTGTCGGTTTTGTTTAGGGTTTTTGGGAGGCAATTAGGGTTTGTTTCTGAGGTTTAAAGCTTATGGGTGATGGTAGGATGTATGGAGAACTTAGAGGAGTGAATGTATGGTGAAGGGGTGGTATTTATAAGGAGTTAAAGTAGGTTAAAAGAGAGGGAGAGGCAATCGGGCTTCATCACGTATGGCTGCTGTCCAGCAACTTTTGTGAGGGTTTGAGAGGGGTTTTCTTGGTGATTAAGCTAGGATAATATGGGTAGGATACTAGGGTATGGGTTAGGGTTAATGGGTACGGGTCTTGGTAGTGTTTGGAGCGGGTTTTGGGCTCGAGATTGAGCTGCCAAAACAGGGGGCTGCATTGGTTATGCGCGGGCTGTTGGGGGGTGTTTGGGGATGGAATTTGGGCCGTGGATAGGGGGTTCGAACAAGGTTGGATGGGTAGAGGCTTAGGTTGGTTAGTGTACTCGAGATTCGTGCCAATTCGTGAAGAAAACGGGCTCAAAAACCGAGCTAAAATCGAGCTCAAAAACATGTTTAAAAACGAGTTTTCTTCGCTTTTTAAAATCGATTTTTCAAATCAATTAACCCATTAAAATAAATGACTTTTCAAATCAAATATACTCATAAAATGATTTTTCAAATCAAATATTTATTTTATTTTCAATAAAATAGACTTGGGAAAATAAATTCAAAATAAAATAAAATAAATTGAATTCACCTAAAAAACCATAATTTAAATATCATTTAAATTAATAAAATGAACTCACTAAAAAAACATTAATTTAAATATCATTTAAATTAATAAAATACTTCATCGACGACGCCCATTCTACATCGTAAAACGAGCTCCAAATAATGACAATGACAACTAAAGAATACATGTGTCCTATCATCATCGGGTGTTTGTCGGGTTCTCTATAAATTCCAATATCGACGGATACGGGTATCTACAAACTGGTCCCTAAAGGTCACACCTATAGGATGTGTTTGAGAGATGTGGTTATGGAAATGTAATCACATTGATGCCTTATATGACTAAACAGTTAGTCGATGTGTTGATGAGACGATTATTTAATGCCGATTAAATAATATTAGTTTAGACGAATTAACTGTCAATTCGTAAATTGAATATAATAAGTTATATTTAATTAATGTATATGATGTAAGCTTGGACGAATTAATATGTTAATTCGTAATTAAATGTAATCGGTTATATTTAATCAACAAGATGAATGTGTCATAGTGGTAATAGTAAGGGTACTCAAACCAAGAGGTTATAGGATCGATCCTCACTAGATGACAATTTATATTTAACACATTTTATACATTTTTGGAATAACCGAAAATAAGGAAATTATACTCCTCTTTATTTTCGGTAATGTGGGCAGAATTAGGAAAAATAATATCTCCATTTTACCTTCTCTTTTTCGGTTTATTAAGAGAGAGGAGAGATCATTTTCTACGCTAATTCTAACCGAGCCTCCATCTCATCAAAAGAAAAACACAAAACCTAAAAATTAATCAGTTAATTTGTGGATCGATTCTAGCAAAATCAAAGGGCATTTCTCATATCGTCTTGGGTGCAACTGATAGGAGAATATCATTGCGATATTGTTCATAGGCAATAAAAGCTAGGACCGAAGGTTATTTCTTAATCCTTTACGTTTTGTTTATGCAATTTAGTTTTATGACTCGTAATCATCACTTTATAATTCGTTATAATCCTTAAAATAAAGGGATGCATACAGATGAATCCCACAAGTGGTACCAGAGCCAAGGCCACGAATTTTAATTTTGATAATTCTCATAAAATTGTTTGTAAACAATTATTAGGGTTTCCGAAAAAAAATATAATCAGCCGAAATTTTTTTTGAGCCGGGAAGAATTTTTTTACAGCCGATTGTTGCGTCTTTTTGTTGTTGTTTTATTTCCATTTGATTTTCATATTGTTGTTTTAATCAGTTAAGATAATAATTATGATAATTTGTAGATGTTTCGATTTTATAAATCGAGATGTAAATGGAAATCGTTTTTTTTCGGATTGATGAATTATTTTTGCTGTTTTTGGCATATAACTTAATTTAACAAAAGTTCAAATCAATTATGATAATCGGTCATATCATGATTTAGATATTCTTTTAACATGTTAAATTTGTATAATCTAGTTTGCATATGTATATAAATTATAAGTTGTATATGTCAATCTTGTTAATAGCAACTTTAAACAATTGTTCGTTTTTCCGATCGATGAGTGCGGCTGTTTTTGAAAAGAAAATTTTGTTTTTTTTGTTTAGTTTTTTTTTCAGCCGCAAAGGGAGAAAAAAAAGAATAAGGGCTGTTTTTTTTAGGCCGAGACAATTAAAAATAGGGTTTTTTTTGTTTCGGTTTTTCAGCCGAGAAAAGATAAAAAAAAAAAAAATCGTTTCTGTTACTGTTCACGACTGGGCAGAATAAAAAAAAACTTTCTGTTTTTTTTTTTGTTTTGCCGAGACAATTAAAAAAAGGGGGGTTTTATTTTTGTTTTGTTTTGGCAAATTAATTAATGTGAAGCGGTTCATAATTAATAGATACCTAATTATTTTAAAGCAGTTTAAAATATTGATGGATTAAATTCATATTACAAGTTTAATATGAATTAAGATTGAAATTAATGTGATTAATTGAGGAATTGTCACTTAATTTGATAATTTAAATAGGTGGTTTGGATAAAATTAATCAACATAATTAAAGAATTATGTCTTGCATATTTTTTTTTAGTTGATGCTTTTCTTTTGTTGAATGAATCGTTGAATGAATTTATTTACGTATTTTTGCAAACGGTTGTAATTTGTAATACTTAGTGTGGCCTTAGTTAATTATGTTTTCGTAATGATTGGAACATAATTTTTAATGTAATTTGAGATCTCGAATCTCCTTTTTTTTCTTTAGTTTTTGGGTTTTGAAATTAGAATATAATAAATAGGTTTGTCATGTAAATTTATTTATTGTAATTTTCGAAGAAGACTAAAGATGGAGATTGGAGCTCACTCCCGCTACATGGATCAAGATGAAACATCGAGACAAGCTTCTCGGGTCCAAGGATGGATTCCAAACTTGTATTTAATGTTCATTTTGATAGGATAGGCCACACTAGGACTTTATTATTGCTTTTACGTTTTTCATTCCTATTGCTTTTCATTCACATGATAGTTTATGCATCATTTTCTGCCTAAAACCAAACCACCTACTACTAAAATGTATGAAAATTGACACATATAAGTTGTATGTTAGTTTCCATAGACATACAGATGTCACATGTTTTTAAGCCATCACCTTAGTTTATTCATTCTCGCATGCTAGATATTAGTTCACTTAAATGAATTAAAATAAAGTTGATGGGATCTTCCTCTAAAACGGAAATTGAGATTAGTCTTTATAAGGTCAAACAACTATGAATCCCTTCTTCGTCGGTAGGCATAATATGACCCCTTCTACGTTGGGTAATTAGTTTGTGTTGACTTAGTTTATCTCAACATTATAGTCCGAAGAGTTCCTCGTGATTATGATGGACTAAAGATAGAATTTACAGAAATTTATCGACCAATAACTCTAATAGTAGAATTAGCCAAAAGGTTGGTTTATCAATTTACAGATAATTGAGTCTTGGGATCATTTATATAATTCTTGAGGAAGTTCAATTGTATAAATGCTTGAGTCTTCGCGTTATGACATTAGATCATTAGACTTAACATAAAATCGATGCACATGCTTATTATTTATTCTTGTTTTCGCAGTGTAGAACACGTTTACATTACTGTTACAACAAATGGCTGGAAATAACGAAAACCCAATGCCTAGTGCCACACTTGGACGCGAGTCCTGACTGAAAGTTTTTAGGGACAACATGAATCAGTACACGCGACTGAAGAATGATGGGTCCAACTTTGCGGATCGGGAGGCGACACTACGGAATGCTTGCCATTCTTGACGGTAAGCTCAAGTACTTAACTGAGCCAATACCGGTAAACCCAGGCCCCAATGCGGGAGTTAACGAGTCACTTTCTTATAGTGATTTCGTTATGGAAGCGGGTGCGATAAAGAACGTACTCATCTTTGCAATGGAAACCAATTTGCAGAGACGCTTCATTGCCCAAGGTGCGAACAAGATTTTCACCATGCTCACTAACGAGTTCTCAAAAGCACCGAGGATCGTTACTTATGAGCATACATGTCGCTTCTTTGATGCGAAACTCCAAAAGGGCCAACCGGTTAGCCGACACATTCTTAACATGATTGAGAATGTCGAGAATTTGGAGGCACTTGATTGCAAAATCAGTGAGAGCATTGTCATTGACTGAATGCTTCATTCTCTTCATGATGGTTTTGCCCTTTTTAGGGCGAACTACTACATGAATGACTTGAAAAAGAGTCCTCATGAGCTACACTCCCTTCTCGTACAGACCGAGAAGGATATGAAATTGAGTGGGAGCATGAAGCAGGATGTTCTCACGATTTCCAACAAGGGTAAAGGTAAGGGCAAAGCTCCAGGCGACCTAACTGTAGGTAAGCCAAAATTCAAGAAGCCAGGAAATGGTAAGAGTGGGCCCAGTGAGACTAGTGGCTCACAGGGCAAGGCAAAGAGAAAGGGCGGTGACATTGAGTGCCACCATTGTCACAAGATTGGACATTCGAGGAGGAATTGTCCCGTCTACCGTGAGGACATCAAAGCAGGCGGCGTCGTTCCTGTTGGTATGTCATCTTATATTCATATGATTGAGATTAACCATGCAAGTTTTGGAACTTGGGTACTTGATTCTGGTTGTGGTTCTCATCTGTATAATCATTTGCAGCGCCTAAGAAACATCACACCTCTCGGAAAGGGTGATGTGGACCTGTGAGTCGGGAATGGAGCCAGAGTTGCTGCTGTCTCGAAGGGAACATATGTAATCCAACTCTGTAGTGGTTTTGAGTTATTTTTAAATAACTGTTACTATGTACCAGTTGTCTAAGAACATTATTTCGGTTTAGTACTTGATAAAGACGGATTTTCATTTTTAATAAAGGATAATAGGCGTTTTTTTCTCTTTCAATGAAATGATTTATGGCAAAGCGGTTTCCATGAATGGAATTTACATCTTAGATCAAACCACGGAAGTATTACACGTGAATAATAAGAAATTAAAGGTTGGTGACAAAGATACAACCTATCTATGGCATTGTCGAATGGGACACATAAATGAGAAACGCGTAAAGAAACTCGTCGATAATGGAACTATTCCCGCATTCGGATTTTCTACATATGGCAAGTGTGAATCATGTCTCATTGGAAAAATGACACGAATTTCCTTCAAAGGTGTTGGAATGCGCGCTAGTGACCTATTAGGACTCATACTTACTGATGTTTGTGGACCTATGTCAATTACCGCTAGAGATGGCTATAGATATTTTATCAATGTCAAGGACGATTTGAGTAGATACGGATATGTCTACTTAATGAAGCATAAATGTGTGTCCTTTGAGAAATTCAAGAAATACCAGAACAGGGTTGAAAACCAATTGGGTAGAAAGGTTAAAGCACTCCGTTCAGATTGGGGTGGCGAATATCTTTCAAATGAGTTTGATCAACACCTTAAAGACTGTGGAATCGTTTTGCAGTTAACTCTACCTGGAACACCTCAATTAAATGGTGTGTACTTCGTATTTTATCAGTTGATTAACGATTACCTAATAACGGTTGTTTTGCTAGAAAGTTTGACTTTATTATCATACAGATGGCGGTGATCAACTGGTCCCTAAAGGTCACATCTATAGGATGTGTTTGAGAGATGTGGTTATGGAAATGTAATCACATTGATGCCTTATATGACTAAACAGTTAGTCAATGTGTTGATGAGACGATTATTTAATGCCGATTAAATAATATTAGTTGAGATGAATTAACTGTCAATTCATAAATTGAATATAATAAGTTATATTTAATTAATGTATATGATGTAAGCTTGGACGAATTAATATGTTAATTCGTAATTAAATGTAATCGGTTATATTTAATCAACAAGATGAATGTGTCATAGTGGTAATAGTAAGGGTACTCAAACCAAGAGGTTATGGGATCGATCCTCACTAGATGACAATTTATATTTAACACATTTTATATATTTTTGGAATAACCGAAAATAAGGAAATTATACTCCTCATTATTTTCGGTAATGTGGGCCGAATTAGGAAAAATAATATCTCCATTTTACCTTCTCTTTTTCGGTTTATTAAGAGACAGGAGAGATCATTTTCTACGCTAATTCTAACCTAGCCTCCATCTCATCAAAAGAAAAACACAAAACCTAAAAATTAATCAGTTAATTTGTGGATCGATTCTAGCAAAATCAAAGGGCATTTCTCATATCGTCTTAAGGTGCAACTGATAGGAGAATATCATTGTGATATTGTTCATAGGCCATAAAAGCTAGGACCGAAGGTTATTTCTTAATCCTTTACGTTTTGTTTATGCAATTCAGTTTTATGACTCGTAATCATCACTTTATAATTCGTTATAATCCTTAAAATAAAGGGATGCATACAGATGAATCCCACAGTTTATTCAAGTCTTTATGAAGGTTGCTAGTGTCTTTATGATGTCCTAAGTCGTTTAGCGGAGCTCTCATAAGGTGTGATAACATCTCCCAAATCCCCATTCACATATTGGTTAGTTTTGTTTTCTACTTCGTAACTCTTTGGAGCAGTTGGTCTGATAATGTCTCTTTTTATGCAACTACTTACCATTTTAGTGTATCTACTGCCTAGTTTAATGCATGTTATAAACATTTTAGTGTGCCTATAGCAAATTAAGATATTATTATCATTTTATTTGTGTGTTTGTTTTAATGTAGCAAATGAAACATGAGATCATGATACTTTAAAAAACCCTCCTCTGGGTCTTGACTTATTTTTTTTTTGGCTTTTAGAAATTCGACCTTTGATGGATCTGGGAATTATGATGGTGTTAAGGAGCTGATGCTGGTGATAGGGTCTGGGTTATGAGGCAGGTTAGGTTAGGGGCCTGACTTCTAAGGGCTGATAAGTTGTGTACTAAGAGATGCTGACATTTCTGCCACTTTTTCTTTGAAAATCAACCATTATTGTTGTGGTATTTGTTTCAAGATCTTCCTAAATTTGAGGCAATTGTTGTGAACTTGTGCTTTGCTTCTAAATTCTTTAATATGTTCTGATCTCTCTTTGGAGAAAATGTGTTGTGCATACCCCTCGTTTCATCTTTGTTTAGTGTATTTTAAAGGCTATTAGCTCAATGGTAGAGCAAAGTGCTAATTTTGCACAAAGATATGGGTTCGAATCCCATATAGCCTATTAAATAAATTCCATGATTGCATATTGTCGAGATACAAGCGGTACAGTCTAGCTATGATTAGGCATGCCATAATCATACATTCATACTTAGGCAAAGATGAGCATGCCCGAATTAGACTCGTGCGTGCAACAAGAACGCCAATGAGGGAATGTAATAGCTTTGTATAAATCAGAAGTTCAAACACTAGCTTATGCAATACATACTATGACCATACACTATGGTATTTCGCAATCTCAATGTGGGAGTTGAATCCACATCTTGTGCATTGCACATGCTCTCCCATTTGAGCAAATTGGCTTTCGTAGTTTGACCCAAATGATGCGCTTTCTAGGTCTATGTTGTAGCATATCAAGTTTTAAGAGAATTAAACCTGATATTCCGTGCACTTTGCTCATCTTTACGCTAAAAAGTAATACAATAGTATAGGTGATCACTTCATATACCTTAAACTGACATTTGATATACAATCGAGTCCTTAACTTTTGCTCTCAGAGCAGCATTAGCAATCACTTTTTCCTTCTTACTTCATATTCTTTTATTTCTCTTAAGATTTGTTTCTCCTCCTTCAAAGACACACACTTTCATGTTGTATGTGATACTCCAAAGTCCAAACTTTGTATCTGCATTAAGAAAAAAAGGACAAAAAATATAGCAATACTACTATTTCAATCGAATTAATTTACTGAATTGTATATATATAGAGTGATACTCCAACCTTCGTATCGAACAAATGTTGTATGTGATACTCCCAACTTCGTATCTGCATTAAGACACATACACTTCCAAGTTCCAACCTTACTGAACACCTTCCAACCTTATAATTAAATGAGTAACAGCAAAATAGCAAATACGAAGTATTAATGATCGTCTAGGTTAGTTTCACTTTCACCGAAGGACAATTCTACGAGACTTAATGAAAACGAAGGCATAACAATGATCGAACTTGCAACTTACAAGCGTCAAATAAAGTGATCAATCTTCCCAAAGGTAATCAAATACCAACACGAAAGTGTCACTGATAATAACGTCATATTAACGGTTTACAAAAATGCCAACATGTTTCGTAGAATCAACCTGCAGGAATTACAATGATAAGAGATGAAACAAAATTCCTTTCCTTTCCTTTTCCATCATTATATTTTAGGTTCGTAGATAGAGCAGAATTCTAAATGAAGTATCCGCAGTGGATATGATGCCCAAGAAAAACAAACAGAGGTAAAAGCTTTTAGAAGACCAAAATGCATACAATGTGCTCTTAAGTTTTAACAATTGATAAACAACAAACTTGTAGAACTTAACCAGAAATTACAATATCATGAAGAAGATAAAAAGAGTATTATTTTCGAAGCTAATCCAAGCAAAAATAATATTTTTAACCAAGCTCTGAAGATGTTTGAACAAAGGAATGAACAAACGTTACCAACGAACTCCAAAAAGTAGAAAACCCATATAGAGTGATACTCCAATCATATTAAGAAAAAAAGGACAAAAAAGGATACATAAAAGCCTACTATACTGCTAAATCAATCGAACTAATTTACTTATATTACGGTCAAAGTAATTCCAGATTGAACTGTTTATGAACTCTAATTTACTGATATTAGGGTGAAACTAACTCATCGTTGCGTCAATTTAGATTAAAATCGTATCAATCATTGAAATTTTACATAAAATCATCGTGTTATTGTTAAAACACGGAAACATATCTTCTAATTACAAAATTGATTGAATTTAAACAGGCAACTTACCTTTGTCAAAGGCGGTGAAGAAGGAGTGTGACGGTGGTCGATGACAGTGAATAAGGAGAAACGCAATGGTCAGCGAAGAAGAAGCTGGTGATGTACGGTGGTTGGCGAAGGAGAAACTGGTGATCCGCGGTGGTCGGCGAAGAAGAAGTTGTTGATGTGCGGTGATCCAATGAGGAATCAGAGAGGGAGGAGAGCGAAAAGTGTGTGGTTTGTAATGCGCGTCTAAAATTTTATATGTTCCCAACCAAACTTTGGAATTGTGTATAATCCAGCGATCTTAATAGGTTCTCATGGTTCTCAATATATGGGTGGTTCTCACAGAATCCTTACCTATATATATATATATATATATATATATATATACCATTAATGCCACCAATTCATTTGTTTGTTTCAAGTATTGATACTAATGGCATTTGTTGTAAATAATTAAGCATATCTTGAGAATAAAAAGAAGACACCTAATTGACTTAAATATACCATAATGGCATTTGTCGATATTTATTCTCTCTTCCTATGAACATCTTTATAATTATATGGACATATACGGAGTATATGATTTACTTTATAGGTGTTTTTCGTCTATGAAGAAGTAAATCGAGTGTATAAGTTAGTCATACCGTGACGAACAAAATCAAACGTTCTGTCATTCTAGTGCTACATAATGATATCGTTGTCACAGTATACGGTAAGTAAATATTAATTGCTTCAAGATTACACCGTAACTAATAGAATATTCGGGAAACCGTAGAGTTATCCACGTAAAATGCGAACTAAGATGACTATGGGCTTTTTACAGAAACAAGTAAACAACCATATACATTATCCCCGTAAACTAATTTTTTTTGTTTAATAGGTGTTATAGATTATGTAAGCTTGCAACTTGAGGTTTTACGAATGTTAATTCATGTTGTATCAAAGTAATAAAATATAGGCATGTTACCGATGTTTGGGTATGATCTATATAGAGCGCAAGCGGCGAGATCTTATTTGAGTCTTTGCTCTTGAAATTACATCAATTATATTTTCCCGTATATCATAAATGTGTCATTCTTCAACCATATAATCCTTTAAACTGCCTAAGTTCAATAGGACATGAATCATACCTACAACAGTTTCGAAAAGCCAGGTCGAATATGGTTTGGGAAAATCATGGTTTTAAAAGCAAGTACTTGAACCGGATTTGAAACAAGTTGAGGTACTCGATGTCCGTTGTACATAAACCCGTGTTGAATTTCGGCAATCTTATAGAGACCAATTTTTATAAAATAGTTGCAAGTGGATCCAAAATGATGAGCAACAATCAATCAATATATATATATATATATATATATATATATATATATATATATATATATATATATATATATATATATATATATATATATATATATATATATATATATATATATATATATATATATATATAGGCCGGATCCTGTGAGGCCATTAATTATGGCGAGGCGACCGGCCTCACCAAATTCCTTCATTAAACTTGGGGCGGACTGAATATGGACTGATATTAAACGGGCTCATTCAATGTGGGCTGTAAATTCATCTTTTCCTAATTTTTCATGTGGCCTCAATATTTTCTACGCAAAACATCTAAACAAATTTTCTTCATCAACGATTAATATCGTGATTGTAGCGATTGTTCATAGATTCCAAACCCAAACTCCATAAACTAATCAAAGATTCATCAATTGCAACGATTTGATGAATTCCGTGAGGGTTGTGAAGCGATTGATATCGTGATTTCAATTGCAGCGATTTGCCGATCAACAAGCTACAGCAATAATATCGTGATTTGATCAATTTCAGAAGACTTTATTCGATTAATTTGAAGGTAATTTCATCAAAATAACATACAACAACGTGATTTCAGCAATTTCAGAAGAAGATTTCGAATAATTTCGAGGTAATTTCATAATTTTTATCAAAATTGAGCTCGATTAATTTGTGTTTCAGTTTTAGTTTGTAAAATATTGTGATTTTAGTGGAATCGAAGGCTCGATTTTGTGTAATATAAGGCTCAATTTCGTATTTCGAGGTAATTTCATACGACCTCTCAACTTTCGACCCTAAAGATATGCTCGATTTTGTGAGAGATTTCTAGCCTCCCTGCCTGTCTGACTTAAAATCAAATCATTACTTAGACTGGTTCTAAATTAGCTCATAAGAGAATTCTTGAGGTTGAGGAACTGAGCATACAGATTGTTTTAATTTTTTTCCTTCAAACTATGTTCTGAATGGACTAAGAGAATTCTTGAGGGTGAGCATACATATTGAGGGTGAGACCATAATTATCGAGTGTCACATGACGAAGTCGTCTGACTATCCAAGCTCGACTTGTTTTAATTTTTTTCCTTCAAACTATGTTCTGAATTAGCTGATAAGAGAATTTGCGTCTGCAAGAAACAGATGAAATGTGGAATCGACTGAATCAAGCCGTATTAATTCTTGTGATATTTAAAATTTGAGAGTGAAATGTTATTCTTTTCAATGAGAACGATATTTGTGGAAATGAAAAAGTATAATAGACTGGCTTCGATTCAGTTTTACTTTAATCTGTAACATGATGGCTAATTGCGCCTGTTTCTTCTCGATCTGGCAGCACATTCATCTACTTCACAAGCGCAACAACGACCCAATGGAGTAGTAGGGTTTGATGCTACAATTCTTGAGGGTGAGCATACAGATTCTGTTTTCTGAGTAACTGATACTCTGACAGTGTACTTGTGAGTTAATCTCGTGACACGATTTTTTTGGGTTATGTGCAGGCACTAGTACAATTAAGGCAATTGGCATCGCCATAGTGGCATCGGTTCTAGAAAAGACCGATGCCAACAGTAGTTTAAATTGATAATGGCATCGGTTGCACCTAAGAAACCGATGCCAATAGATTTTTTCGATAATTGACATCGGTTGTAAGTAATCAACCGATGCCAATTTAGCAATATTGCCATCGGTTCTAAAGTTTGAACCAATGCCAATTACTTTATAATGATTAAAAACCCTAACCACCCAACTATCAGATCTCGTTAACTTCCCCAAAACTTCACTCTAACTTTACCTCTGCTACTCGCCTCTTCGTGTAACACCACCATCGTCCTCCGATAGGCGACTTGACAACCACCCGCTATTCTCCGCTACTCGCCCCAACAACCACCACACTACGATGACCATCACCACACGACGTCTCCTTCAAAAAATTAACCACCATGCTAATTATCCGATTATTCAAGGTATATTTATGTTCCTATTTCATTAATTAATTTAGGGTTTTCCTTAGTTTCATAATTTTGATCCTTAATTTGTGGTTACTCTTTAATTTCATACTTGATGCGGTAGTTGTTGTCAGGTCTTCTAATTGATTACATACGGTAGGGTCATCGTCTGATGTTATCAATGGGTGTTTTTGTTTTCTTAAGGTTTTCAATTTAAGGAACTGGTGTTGAGTCTTTACTGTATTGGGTTGTTAGTATTTTTGTTAGTGATCTTTGTGACTGAGATTGTATGTATCTTTTTCTTACTTGCACATAATGTTTTTTATGTCATTGTGCATGTATCCTTTTGTATCAGTTTTATACAGATCGTGTTGGAAATAATTTCTTATTCAGTTCACATGTTCTTTGTCATTTTTATTCTATAGATAAAGTGCCACATAGTGATTGTTGCAACAGGAGCCACAACCACGAGGCTTCGATTACCCAGGAAGGATTAGGACTGTAGCAAAGGAATATAATTTGTGCCTGTGAAATATGTAAGATAGGTCAGTTTATTTGCTCTACTACTTGAGAATAGCTCATTCTATAATAATATTTGATTTATGTATAGTTTATTTGCTTCTCATAGGCCTCTAATGGTGAGAATGGACATGACTTGATAAGACGTTAACTAAGTGAGTAAAAGAAGGGCTGAGGCAGGTGCGCTACTGCTTAAGAATAGCTTATTGTGAATTAGTTATGCTTTTTATTTTATTTTATTTTAGGGGTATTTAAGTGATTCTAGTTCTAATTTATGCTCTTCTATGTGGTATCTAATTTCAAATTTCACAATTTCAATGTTTAGGTCGTTTTAGTTGTCATTTCACTTCTCTGTCTCTTTTTCATTTCTCTGTTTCTTTTGACTTCAATGGATCAGACTCACGAACTCGCTTCAGATACTCTCTCTTTCTCTACTCATTTTTTTTATTTGCTTTCTGTTCCTGCATAAATCCTCATTGGTATTTAGCAGACCTGTAAGCTGCAAATCTAAGGTCACTTAGTTATTCAGTGAGCAGTGATACTCAATATCAGGTTCAAAAGCTGTCAGCATTCGATAAAAGGGTGCCACAACAGACGCTCTCTTAATTAGCAAAATGTCTAAACTCCAACAAGAATAATGACTTTTATATGCTGCTTCGACAATGTCAACTATGACCATTAATCTATTCAGTTTGTGAAACTTCAGTTAAAAAGACTAAGCTTTGATAAGTATTACATCGATTCTTATGGTCATTGTTTAGTTCAACTGATCTGCTTATTGGTTTTAATTTTGCTTGGCTGTTATTATAACTCACTATATCCTCTCATATGTATCTTTGTCTCGTTAGATATAGAAAGTTTAGCTTACCGTAAGTGTGGGGGACGGATTTTTTTCAAGTAATGTGTTAAATATATTGCTCACTATAGCCTTTCATATGACCATGTTTGGACTATGACGTTTTTGTGGCTGTAATTAAATCTTGGATCGAGTATTGATCTCGATATCATTTGTCACGACATGATCTTGGGCTTTTTGCTATAGTTGCAGCCGACCTCGCCTCTAGTTTCAGTCAAGGCAACCTTCATAGCTTTGATAACATGGTCACTATGCATGTAGTTATAAGTCACAACAGTTGCACCCTTAGTTAGCAAAATGTCTAAACTCCAACAAGAATAATGATTTTTATTTGCTACTTCGACAATGTCAACTTTGACCATTAATCGATTCAGTTTGTGAAAATTCAGTTAAAAAGACTAAGCCTTGATAAGTAATACAATCATTGTTATGGTCATTGTTTAGTTCAGTTGTCAGATATCAAGTGTGTTACTGCAGTTCAAGAGGAATGTAGTGTAACCAAAAGGAGCAGCACATGTGACAGTAAGGGCTAAGAAAATTCTTATAATGGGTGGTATTTGATTCATTGGTATATTCTTGTTAAGAGTCCCTGTTAACAACTAGTGTTAGATTATGAGGTTACCATGAACGTTGTCTTTCTTTCCCTGAATTATTCCCAATTTCCGCGTCTTGTTGTTGCTCGATTATTTCAGCAGTTATGCTTATATTAATTCTTATGAAACAAGGTTTTTTCTTAATTGCTCAGTTTCTCTAAACTCTGCAAGTGAAAATATGATAATTTAAGCATTTGCTGATGTTTGTTGTTCTGATGCATATCAACAGTTTCCACATTTACTAAGAGAAGTTCACGAATATGTTAATCTATGCATATCTACTGAATATTTATCGGATTCTGGCGGCCTGAGTTGGGTTGAATGGTGTTTAACGTAGGATTATGCTATTACAACGCAATTTGAGGGCTTATTGGTGATGTTTGTCAACTGCAATTCACAACCATACCGTTGACATGTTTTCATTATCGGCATTGGTATATGATGATTGATCCCACTAGGGTGTATTTGGCCATCTCTTTTCAAGTACTTGCTATTATTATATGTCCATCACTTCAGTCTTAGTATTCTGCATTAGAGCTGGTAAAAGCTACCCGGCCTAAGAAACCTGATCGGTAGATCACGAAAATAAATAATTAGTGCACCTGACCCGACCAGTTGTACTATGTGGTGAATCCCCCTGCATTTATGGTGTTATAAGAACTCAATTACACAAGTTTCCATTGCTTTGTGCCACATGTTTGTGACATTTGTGTTAATGTCTTCTTTTCTGATGCATATTTTCGGAAGTACTTTGTTTAGGATCAAGTTTTAGTTGTGTAATTGCAGAATATGGCCTACTTTCCTCACCATTCAGTATAAATGCATATTGATTGGTGGTCGTACTCTGATAGGCGTATAAAACATTTTTCTCATTCTAAATTGTTCTAAATTTTAGTTTATTTTTCTTTCTAAGTTGTTCTAAGTCGTAGTTTAGCTAATAATATATTGTTCTTGTTTACTGTGTGTTTCAGGTTCAGTAATAACACTTGAAGAAATGAACGAGGTTCGGGAGGCCTTGGGCGTTATAATGTAAAAAAAATAAAATATATATGATGTAGTGAACGGTTGATTTATATACTCGAATAGTTAAGGGTTTTCATGTATGTGATTTTGTTGTTGGATACAATTCGTTGAATGGTTGTATTGGATTCAGATTTATTTATTGGTATTGAAGTTATGAAATTTGGATTGTTCAATTTATAAAGAGATATTGTCGAATTTCTTATAGCTAAAAAAAACAAAATGCAGGTAATATAATTTATTTATTGGCTAGGCACGGTTTTTTTTATTGTTGTAATTGATGATTGACATCGGTTCCTAAGTTACAACCGATGCCAATAATACAAAAATTGGCATCGGTTTTTATGGTACAACCGATGCCAATATGTGTAAATTGCCATCGGTTAGAACAGATGCCAATTGAATAACAACCGATGCCAATATGTGTAAATTCGCATCGGTTTACGAACCGATACCAATTCAAAAAAATGTCATTGGCATCGGTTGGGAACCGATGCCAATCACTGTTTATAACCGATGCCAATTGCATTAATTGTACTAGTGAGGATTTGGTTGGCGAATGGGTTGGGACATTACAGAAAGAATGATCAGTTCAGTATTTGAACCTTGTAAGATCAATCTTGAAATTGTAGGATCCGCTCCTACTCCTCAAGCTGAAGCTTATGATGCCTGTGTTGTTCACTCAAAAGCCTTTCAAGACGTAATTGCTCTTTCGACATTAAAGTTTCATAATGTTTGTTTGAATGTGTTCCGCGGTGTCTCACTAATCAAGCTGCTATCTTATATATATGTTGCAGTGTCTAAACAGCTGCAGAAGTGAGATCGGCAAGTGCCAATTCTACATGGATATGGTGTCTAATTGCCGACACAACTCCGGCTCAGCCATTAATGCCTAGTTTATAATTACAATGTTAAAGCAGTGGAGCTCTTCTTTGTGTTTTCTTGCATATGGAGCTTGTTCTGAGTTAATTTTCTCATAACGACTTCAAAATTATGTTTAAGGCTGCTGAATCATTCACTTTAAAACTTTTTATTAGTGGTTTTTTGTTTAATCTAGGACCTGTTTGAGTGAATCTTAGACATTATCTTGTGAACCACATAATAGTGAACAAACCCGAGTGCTTGGTTCGGGTTATCGTGCCTAAGAAACGCCATACAAATAATCAATAGTTAGTACTCTCTGTTTTAGCCATCTATATACAAATAACCACCTATTTTGCTCTTGTTCTTATTTTGTGAATCCTAGAGCCTGTTTTGTGAATCTTAGACCTTGTTTTGTGAATCTTAGAGCTTATATTGTGAAACTAAAAGGTAATATTGGGAAATGTGGTCATAAATGGTTGAAATTATGTATTTTGCTCTTGTTCTTATTTTGTGAAGCCTAGACCTTGTTTTGTGAATCCTGCGACTTGTTTTGTGAAATTAGAAGGTAATATTGTGAAACTTGGTCATAATTGGTTGAAATCACCTATTTTGCCCTTGTTCTTATTTTGTGAATCCTAGAGCCTGTTTTGTGAATCTTAGAGCTTATATTGTGAAACTAAAAGCTAATATTGGGAAACGTGGTCATAAATGGTTGAAATTATGTATTTTGCTCTAGTTCTAATTTTGTGAAGCCTAGACCTTGTTTTGTGAATCTTAGACTTATATTGTGAAACTAAAAGAAAATATTGTGAAACATGGTCATAAATGGTTGAAATTATCTATTTTGCTCTTGTTCTTATTTTGTGAAGCCTAGACCTTTTTTTGTGAATCCTACTACTTGTTTTGTAAAATTAGAAGGTAATATTGTGAAACTTGGTCATAATTGGTTGAAATCACCTATTTTGCTCTTGTTCTTATTTTGTGAATCCTAGAGACTGTTTTGTGAATCTTAGACCTTGTTTTGTGACTCTTAGAGCTTATATTGTGAAACTAAAAGGTAATATTGTGAAATGTGGTCATAAATGGTTGAAATTATCTATTTTGCTCTTGTTCTTATTTTGTGAAGCCTAGACCTTGTTTTGTGAATCTTAGAGCTTATATTGTGAAACCAAAAGATAATATTGTGAAACGTGGTCATAAATGGTTGAAATTATCTATTTTCCTCTTGTTCTTATTTTGTGAAGCCTAGACCTTGTTTTGTGAATCATACTGCTTGTTTTGTGAAATTAGAAGGTAATATTGTGAAACTTGGTCATAATTGGTTGAAATCACCTATTTTGCTCTTGTTCTTATTTTGTGAATCCTAGAGCTTGTTTTGTGAATCTTAGACCTTGTTTTGTGAATCTTAGAGCTTATATTGTGAAACTAAAAGGTAATATTGTGAACTGTGGTCATAAATGGTTGAAATTATCTATTTTGCTCTTGTTCTTATTTTGTGAAGCCTAGGCCTTGTTTTGTGAATCTTAAAGCTTATATTGTGAAACCAAAAGATAATATTGTGAAACGTGGTCATAAATGGTTGAAATTATCTATTTTGCTCTTGTTCTTATTTTGTGAAGCCTAGACCTTGTTTTGTGAATCCTACGGCTTGTTTTGTGAAATTAGAATGTAATATTGTGAAACTTGGTCATAAATTGGTTGAAATCACCTACTTTGCTCTTGTTCTTATTTTGTGAATCTTAGAGCCTGTTTTGTGAATCTTAGATCTTGTTTTGTGAATCTTAGAGCTTATATTGTGAAACTAAAAGGTAATATTGTGAAACGTGGTCATAAATGGTTGAAATTATCTATTTTGCTCTTGTTCTTATTTTGTGAAGCCTATACCTTATTTTGTGAATCTTAGAGCTTATATTGTGAAACTAAAAGACAATATTGTGAAACTTGGTCATAAATTGGTTGAAATCACCTATTTTGCTCTTGTTCTTATTTTGTGAATCCTAGAGCCTGTTTTGTGAATTTAAAGCTTGTTTTGTTAAACTTGGTCATAAGTGGGTGGCATGAAGCTTATTTTTCCTATTTTGTGAAACTTGTCCCTTATTGTGTGAAACTTGAGCCTCAATTTGTTCGAGGTGTTCACCCTCATTGTGTCTATACCTGATTTAGTGAAACACTAAATCAATGACGGTGATATCAAACCAGGTTGAGTAATGAATCTGTAAGTGCTTAATACTTGGTTTGAAAAGAATGTTCAGAGTAGCGAGTACCGGCATCTCGTAATTCTTATTTTGTGAATCCTAGATCGTGTTTTGTGAATCCTTGAGCTTATATTGTGAAACTAGAAGTTGATTTTGTGAAACTTGATTATAAATAGTTTAAGTCAAGTAGGGCGTTGTTAATTATGGCGAAGCAGTCTGCCTCACCTGAGTTTAGACCTGATTTGTGAAACTTGGACCTTACTTTGTGAAACTTAGACCTTATTTTGTGAACCTTAACCTTATTTTGTAAATCTAAGAACTTATTGAGTGGCTGTTGACGTATATTAGCATTAACAAAGTAAATAAAAATCCTATATTTATATTTGTTCATCTATATGAGACTCGAACTCACATCTTGCGCTATAGCACAATGCTCTACCTTTTGAGCTAATAGATGATATTAGTTAAAAAGATTGAAACTTTCATAGATTTCTAACAAAAATAAAGCATCAATGCATATACCACCATGAGCATGCAAATGCAGTGGTGTTCTTTCCATTTCCAATAAAGCAAATAGTATCACTCTTCTTTAGCTTCGAAGGGTGACGTATATCATGAAATAAAGTTAAAATACGGAGTAACTCTTTTCATGCTTCATACATTCAGGCTTTCATTGCTAGGAACTTGAAGCTCATTACTACCATTGATGACCTGATCATTACCAATCTGAAACTAGTCCTACGGAAGTTTGATTGTCAAGTTTCGATCATTCTGAAACCATATACTAAATCGATCCATTGAGATTGCTAACTCCATGTCACGGATTGTAACAGTTAAGCAGTGGTATCAAGTGAACTTTTATCAACTATGATTACTGAGAATGAATTTAATCCTCAAAGAATCAGGAGCATAATAACTTTCATTCAGGCATGAGAAAAGAATCAATTGAGTACGGATATCCCAACTGTTGCTAGTGACACTCTACTAGTGTTACTACTGAGTCGATTTAATGCAGGGAATAGAGAGGGTGTCAAGATGAACACTTTTGCTGACATCTTCTTCCGGGGTATAGGAGTACGATGTTGACTATCAGAGATAACCATAAGAGCCTTCTGTAAAACATAATGTCCTTCTTTGGAACTTTCAAAAAATGCACACCAAAATAATCGGCCAAAAAAGACACCTTCGTCATTCCTGTATAACTCCAACTGAATGACAGCCAGAAAAGACGCCTTTTAAACCATGGTGTAGAATGGCAGACAAAATAATTCAGAGCTACATGAAAGGATGAATCTCATTCAATGAACACACTATATCAAAGGATTCAATATCAACCAACGAAGCAATAAAGGATCTAACTCAATCACACATTGACGTTACAACAAACATAAAAATTATTTGCCGGGAGGAAAATAGAAGTAGCTTGTAGAAAATCTCATGGACTCGTCAGCAACTAGTATGTAGGCCAAAATGAATTCAAGACTCCAAGAATCAGGAGCATAGTTTGTTTGGTTGGCTTAATCTAAAATAAAGTTCAAAAATCCATTGTGCAAGTGATTACTAACCGTGTACTAATATCCCTACTGTTGCGACTAATACTCTACTATTGTTACTACTGAGTCCAGTTACTGCAGGAAGAAGAGGGGGTATCATGAACCCTTTTTTTAGACATTTCATCTGATCGCTTCCTGTTCCAGTCAATACGCTGTCGAATATCAGGGACCACCAAAAGAGCCTTCTTTATGAACCCCAAGTCACCTAATTCTCCCATGCAGAACTGAAACATGATGTACTCCTTAGGAACTTTGGCAAAGTGCATATGAAATTCATCAGCCAGAAAAGACGCCTTTTTCATTAATCTTGTATAGCTCCAATTGAACATTGTCTTGTGGATTTGTCTGTCTTTCACCCCCTTTAGTCCTCGCATCTGCTCAAATTCAAATGCATTTTTGTTCATTCAATCTCCCATCACTAAAAAACGGGTTATAATGTTAGACACATAGTAGTAACTAGTAACTACCCGATTGTCGCTATTGTCATACTCCCATATTTTGTTGCTTCCAATTTCAAACTTGACAAAGTTGTGCTTCATTTCAACCATAACCGAAACTGAAACACAAATAACAGAAAGAAATTACATGGACAGAAAATCAACTCAAGATGCCATTTATTCATTTCAAATCTATTGTTAATGAATACGGGGTAATAAGAGATCATCAAATAACCTGTTCCATCACAAACACCTTGTTCCTGCAACACACAGTCAATCATCTCTCTCATGTCAATAAGTGGTAAAATAGTCCTAAATAGGAACTTGGCTGGGTAGAACAAATTAACTGGAGGAATTACCACAAATTCAGCCCAAATACCAGTTCGACGAATAGTTCCTGCTGAAAACCAAATTAGAGAACAGGAAAAAAAAAAAACAAACAAGAAGCTCTCAGGAACAAAAACAACAAAATTGTGCGAAAATAGGAGCACAGTAGGAATGCATAAAATTAACTGAAGTCGAGTGAATAGAAAGAGTAGAACAAGAGTGAAATTGAGTAATTAAAGTAATTTCATAACAGATTAACCAACGAAAATCGAAATCGAGGTAGTAAATAGTTAAGAAAGGGAAATGAACATACGAAGAAGCGGAGAAGTCGACTTCAACTGATTTTATGCGTTCCTACTGCGCTCGATTATGCTTACAAAACGATCAAAACCTGCATAAGAACAGTGATAATAAGTAATGAAAGTAGTTTAGCGCAAATTTATCAAATTAAATCAGTAATTTATCAAATTAAATAAGTAATGAACAGCGATAAAAAGTAATCGAAATGAAAAAATAGATGATCGAAATTACCTAATTTCCGGATCATAATAGCGGTGGAGAAGCTTAGTGATAATGGCGGTCGAAAAGCTCAGTGATAATGGCGAAGATGGAGTGAAGATGGAGCTGAGTGAAGATGAGTTAGAAGAGAGAGAAAGGGCGTAAATGAAATGTGTGCGTTGGTTAGGATAATATAGAGGGACACGTGGCATCATCTGGTGAGTTTATAATTTTTAAATCTGACGGTTTAGGATGGGTACAGCCGCCTCACCTTAAGAAGGGTGCCTCACATGATTCAATTTCTCTCTCTCTCTCTCTCTCTCTCTCTCTCTATATATATATATATATATATATATATATATATATATATATATATATATATATATATATATATATATATATAAATTGCATCAAGTGAGTCTAGGTATCTTAGGTGAGTCTAGCATTTTAATCTCATCCATTAGATCTACTCCTAATCAACGGCTGAGATTAAATCTCAGAAATTATAACAAACCTATAAAAGCTAAGAATTCAAACCTCCCCCTCATAATTCAGTTTCACTTTCTCTCTCCTCCGCCTCTTTCCCTCGCTTTCTCTATCTCTCTCTCTAAGTCAAAATAATCCTCTGAATCAAGCAAACAAACCCTAGGTTCCTGTTTTTTACTCGCTTTTATCAATTCATTCATAAATTAATCAAATTCGTCTGTTTTCCAGGTTCTCGTTGCTACAATGGATGCAGATTCTACCGACATTAACATGCAAACAGGTAAGTTTCATAATCCTTTCGTTTTCAGTTTTCCTTTTCGCGATTTCATCTGGATTCTATGTCACTTATCATTCGCTATTGTAATTTCATTATTCCGTTGCTTTTCAAATTTATAGGTTAATCGATTTTATGTTTGATTCAATTTTAATGACATTCGTTCACTTCTACTTCAATTTTACGGTGTCCTTTCCTTTGATTATTCTCGTATTTGCTTTTCTCTTTAATATTAGGTGAAATATCCTTGTATTTGTTGTCTTTCCTATCGAATTTTCATATTTGCGTTCTCCTCTCGCTTACGCTTCAATCAATCGATTGCTTTATTGTCACATTCCGTTAATTTTGATTATATTTGTCTTTATTCTGTTGCTTTTCAGTTTTTTAGGTTAATCGATTTTATGTTTGCTTCAATTTTAATGAAATTCGTTCACTTCTACTCCAATTCACGGTCTCCTTTCCTTTGATTATACTCGTAGTTGCTTTCGTCTTAAATATTAGGTCAAATATCCTTGTATTTGTTGATTTTCTCGTTCAATTTCGGTCAAATTTCATTATATTTGACCTCTTTTCCTGTCTTGTATATTCCTGTTCCCTGTCATATATTCTTGTTCTGTTTGTCAATGCTTACAGTGCTCGACTTTTACAATATCAATGTTACTGTAACACAATCACATATATTCATTTTTGATTTTCCTTTTTGTATTACAGACTCACGTACTGTTACTCAACCCCATTCTACGCCAATTGTCCAAGAGCAACCCAATCCTCACCTAAATAACCTGCTTGTTCTGTCTCACACGCCTAATGGAGGTGAGCGCTGGATGCGTGTGGTTGAGCACAAGTTTAGACCTACCATTGGTGCAGTTTTCGCCTCCCTTGAGGCTGGAATCAAGTTCTACGAGGTTTATGCTCGGGCATGTGGATTTACCCCTCGGAAGCACAGTACGAAAACACTACGAGGTGGTGTTGCACACCAAAAATTCGTAGTCTGCAACCGTCAAGGGTTCAGGGAATCTAAACCGAAACAGCGTCCCAGAACCAAGGATGATGAGAATATGGGTGATGGTTCGTCCACAGCTAGTACAGTTACACGGCGAGTTAAAATCACAAGAATTGGATGCCGAGCGTACGTCAGATTTGCCCTTCCATATGGCCTTGATGGCCTAGCTATGATTGACGACTTTTCTGAAGTCCACAATCATCATCTCACCTCTGTCTGTAACAGAGATCTCGATAAGATTTCACGATCCCTTGATAAGTTCCAGAAGACGCTTATCTTGGACAACTCCAAGTTGAATATTGGCGCTGGATTGACCTTTAGACAGGTTAAAGAACTTGTCAATGGGTATGAAAATATCGGTGCTACATTGATAGATTTTAAGAACTTTCAAAGAGATATCAAGTGCTACATTGGGTTAAGAGATGATGACCTTTTCATCGATCGACTCGAGAAACTCAAAGCGACCCAACCCCAGTTCTACTTCGCCTATGATGTTGATTCGCAAAATCGACTAACAAAGTTCTTTTGGGCTGATGCTACATGTATTAGAAACTACTCATTCTTTGGGGATGCCGTCAGCTTCGACCCTACTTACGGAACCAACAAGTATGATATGGTTTTTACACCATTCACAGGTGTTAATCACCACAGAAAGTCGGTGTTGTTTGCTGGTTGTCTCCTGTTACACGAGGATGGCATGTCCTTCCAATGGACCTTTCAGCATTTCTTGACTGCCATGGGACAAAAAGAGCCGCAGTTCATGATCACGGATCAATGCCCTAGCATAAAGAAGGTAATAGTGTGACAATGTTACTGTAACAGACTTACTTAAAATTATTGTACCACAACTTTCTGACTCCAGCTACCACTGTTCCATCTCTTCCTCTTTTACAAGGTTATTCAATAACAATGTTACTGTAACTAAATTACTAACATATAATTTACTCACTTGCTCTTTCCCTATCACTGGTCAATATCACGTTCTGACTTGCTGTTTCATTATGACTGGCATACAACAGGCTTTCCCTTCTGTTTTCAAGACAGCTAGGCATCGTTATTGTATGTGGCATATTACACAAAAGATCACAGACAAAGTTGGTTCAAAGATCTGCAAAGACACGAACTTCCTTGCTCATTTCAACGCTGTTGTTTGGGACAACGATATGGAGCCGTCGAGTTCGAAGAGAAGTGGCGGAAGGTCATTTCGATTTCGAGTGGAAGATAATGATTGGTTGACTACAATGTTCGACACGACACCATTGGATTCCTGCCTACCATCGTGACCTTGCCTTGGGCTGCATATTAAGAACAACACAACGATCGAAAAAGTACAAATTCGTTTTTCAAGCGCTATGAGAATCACTTTGGTACACTGGTCGAATTTTGGATGAGGTAAACAACTCTTTTCATTCCTTACGATGCCGAACAGTGTATGTTACAGTACCATTGTTTCATTGTTACATAAATAATTTGTTGTCGAATCCTTGTTGCATTAAAACCAGGTTCCAAACTGCTATGGACCAGTAGCGCTATACACGGAGGTGCGATGATTATAACAGCGACCACTCATTCCCTGAGCTTAAGATAGAATTACCTATTGAAAAGCATGGCGCTATTATATACACACATGCTGTGTTCAAGGTGTGTCAAGAAGAAGTAATGGCTGCCGATTCATGTGGTGTTGATGACTTTGAGAAGGAGGAGCATGTGCGCATAATTCATGTAATCGATGCTGAGACAAGCAGAATTTTCAAGGTGAAGTTGGACCTTAGAACCACAAATGAAGTATGCGAGTGTAAACTGTTCGAAAGAATTGGATTACTCTGTAGGCATATTGTGTGGGTGTACAAGGGAAAAGGAATTGGGCGAATACCAAGCAAGTACATTGTAGATCGTTGGCTAAATAACACACACGTAGCGAACAGGTTTGATTCGAAAACATTATTACAAGACAATTTTGACTTGTTACGGAATTGTTTTGATAACATTGTAACCATAATTTCTTATAGTAACATTGTCACCATGATAAACGGAACTCTTGTTTTACTTCCAGCCTTGATTCGAATGGGAATGTCATTGAGGATTCATATATGGCTACGTCTGATAACAGTCATTTGTGCAACGTATGGTCAGAGTTCCGTCAGATAGTTGGTGTTCTCAAAACTTTACCTGCTGAACACACGGAAGAGTTAGCAGCCCTCCTAGTTGAGTTCCGGCAGAAGTTATGTATTGAACCGCTTACAAAAGACCAAGAGATGGAGATTCTGTTGGGCTGCAGCTCGTCGTCTGAAGTCACTATCCACCCTCCGGAACAAGCACGCAACAAGGGCAAATGAAAAAGATTGAAGTCGGCTAAACAACGAGGCCATTGAAAAAGCAGCCAAGCCAAAGAGGCTATGTGCATACTGCAAAGAAAGAGTTACCCACGACAGAGAACATGCCCTCTTCGTATAGGCGATGAAGCTGCTGAGAAAGCAGCTAAAAAGAAAAAAGTTTGATACTGTTATGATGTTACAGTGCCATTGTGACCTTATCAATAATTAATAGGATTTTGTGTTGCTGTGACAAAAATATGTCACAGTAAAAATAAAAAGTAGAATTGTGTGTTGCTGTGACAATAACATGTCACATTAAAAAGTCATTCGATTTTCCTACATCATAGTTAACATTTTATACAAAGACTTACAACATTTTATACAAAGAATAAATATTGTTTTAGGACCATTTTCCGTCCCGTTTTAGGAGCATATTTCCTAAGTTTTACAGTAACAGTGTTATACAATTTGTTTTGTAAATATGCCCTTTGTTTAAGGATTTCGCGGTGTCGCCTAATCCAACCCTAAACCCTCTTCCGTCCCGTTTCAGGAGCGTTTTTCCCCAACTTTAAATCCCATCCACGACAGGGTATCAACCGTCCTTCCCTAGGGTTTAGTTTTGGTTTTTTTGCACCACGATTTTTTAAGGAAAAGGGTTTAGGGTTTAGTTTTAGTTTTACTGTAACAGTTTTGTACTACGACCAACCTTTGTTTAAGGAAAAGGGTTTAGGGTTGGATTAGGCGGCTCCGCGAAGCGGTGCCGCCTAATCCAACCCTAAACCCTTTTCCGTCCCGTTTTAGGAGCGTTTTTCCCCAAATTTAAATCATGTCGTACGTTTTAGGAGCGTTTTTCCCCAAATTTAAATCCCGTCCATGACGGGGTATCACCCGTCCTTCCCTAGGGTTTAGTTTTGGTTTTTTTGCAGCACGATTTTTTAAGGAAAAGGGTTTAGGGTTGGATTAGGCGGCTCCGCGAAGCGGTGCCGCCTAATCCAACCCTAAACCCTTTTCCGTCCCATTTTAGGAGCGTTTTTCCCCCAAATTTAAATCCTGTCCATGACAGGGTATCACCCGTCCTTCCCTAGGGTTTAGTTTTTGTTTTACTGTAATAGTGTTGTACTACGAACAACCTTTGTTTAAGGAAACGGGTTTAGGGTTGGAATAGGCGGCTCCGCGAAGCGGTGCCGCCTAATCCAACCCTAAACCCTTTTCCGTCCCGTTTTAGGAGCGTTTTTACCCAAACTTAAATCCCGTCCACGACAGGGTATCACCCGTCCTTCCCTAGGGTTTAGTTTTGGTTTTTTTGCAGCACGATTTTTTAAGGGAAAGGGTTTAGGGTTGGATTAGGCGGCTCCGCGAAGCGGTGCTGCCTAATCCAACCCTAAACCCTTTTCCGTCCTATTTTAGGAGCGTTTTTCCCCCAAATTTAAATCCTGTCCACGACAGGGTATCCCCCGTCCTTCCCTAGGGTTTAATTTTGGTTTTACTGTAATATTGTTGTACTACGAACAACCTTTGTTTAAGGAAAAGGGTTTAGGGTTGGATTAGGCGGCTCCGCGAAGCGGTGCCGCCTAATCCAACCCTAAACCCTTTTCCGTCCCGTTTTAGGAGCGTTTTTCCCCAAATTTAAATCCCGTCCACGACAGTGTATCACCCGTCCTTCCCTAGGGTTTAGTTTTGGTTTTTTTGCACCACGATTTTTTAAGGAAAAGAGTTTAGGGTTGGATTAGGCGGCTCCGCAAAGCGGTGCCGCCTAATCCAACCCTAAACCCCTTTCCATCCCGTTTTAGGAGCGTTTTTCCCCAAATTTAAATCCCATCCATGACAGGGTATCACCCGTCCTTCCCTAGGGTTTAGTTTTTGTTTTTTTGCACCACGATTTACCCTAAACCCATTTCCGTCCCGTTTTAGGAGCGTTTTTCCCCTAATTTAAATCCCGTCCACGACAGGGTATCACCCGTCCTTCCCTAGGGTTTAGTTTTGGTTTTTTTGCACCACGATTTTTAAAGGAAAAGGGTTTAGGGTTGGATTAGGTGGCTCCGCGAAGCGGTGCCGCCTAATCCAACCCTAAACCCTTTTCTGTCCCGTTTTAGGAGCGTTTTTCCCCAAATTAAAATCCCTTCCACGACAGGGTATCACCCGTCCTTCCCTAGGGTTTAGTTTTGGTTTTTTTGCACCACGATTTTTTAAAGAAAAGGGTTTAGGGTTGGATTAGGCGGCTCCGCGAAGCGGTGCCGCCTAATCCAACCCTAAACCCTTTTCCGTCCCGTTTTAGGAGCGTTTTTCCCCAAATTTAAATCCCGTCCATGACAGGGTATCACCCGTCCTTCCCTATGGTTTAGTTTTGGTTTTACTGTAACAGTGTTGTACTACGAACAACCTTTGTTTAAGGAAAAGGATTTAGGGTTGGATTAGGCGGCTCCGAGAAGTGATGCCGCCTAATCCAACCCTAAACCCTTTTCCGTCCCGTTTTAGGAGCGTTTTTCCCCAAATTTAAATCCCGTCCATGAGAGGGTATCACCCGTCCTTCCCTAGGTTTTAGTTTTGGTTTTTTTTGCACCACGATTTTTAAAGGAAAAGGGTTTAGGGTTGGATTAGGCGGCTCCGGGAAGCGGTGCCGCCTAAGCCAACCCTAAACCCTTTTTCGTCCCGTTTTAGGAGTGTTTTTCCCCAAATTTAAATCCTGTCGTACGTTTTAGGAGCGTTTTTCCCCAAATTTAAATCTCGTCCACGACAGGGTATCACTCGTCCTTCCCTAGGGTTTAGTTTTGGTTTTTTGCACCACTATTTTTAACGGAAAAGGGTTTAGGGTTGGATTAGGCGGCTCTGCGAAGCGGTGCCGCCTAATTTAACCCTAAACCCTTTTCCGTCCCGTTTTAGGAGCGTTTTTCCCCAAATTTAAATCCCGTCCACGACAGGGTATCACCCGTCCTTCCCTAGTGTTTAGTTTTGGTTTTACTTTAATGTGATGTTATACTACGAACAACCTTTGTTTAAGGAAAAGGGTTTAGGGTTGGATTAGGCGGCTCCGCGAAGCGGTGCCGCCTAATCCAACCCTAAACCCTTTTCCGTCCCGTTTTAGGAGCGTTTTTACCAAAATTTAAATCCTGTCGTATGTTTTAGGAGTGTTTTTCCCCAAATTTAAATCCCGTCCACGACAGGGTATCTCCCGTCCTTCCCTAGGGTTTAGTTTGGTTTTACTGTAACAGTGTTGTACTACGAACAACCTTTGTTTAAGGAAAAGGGTTTAGGGTTGGATTAGGCGGCTCTGCGAAGCGGTGCCGCCTTATCCAGCCCTAAACCCTTTTCCGTCCCGTTTTAGGAGCGTTTTTTGTTTAAACATAGTTACATAATCGTTGTTCAATTTAATATACCATAATTCTAATAGTAAATTGGACAATTAACGAAATTAAGATGTCATTCATTAAAAACAAGTGTTACAAACACTGATTAAAAACGAAATACTTCCAAACAAGAATGATAGTTAACTTAAATATAAGTCATCACATAGCATAAATCGTAACAAAGAAAGGAAATATTAAATCTTTTACTCCTTCTTAGTCGTTTATTCACGGAGGAGAATGAACACGCTTTCGCCCTCTAGCAACTCCTTTTTCCGATTATTCCTGTAACCTTCCATCTCTTCAATAGCTTTGACAACAAGAGGCCACTTCCGTTAATCGAAGGGTTCATTTTTAGCATATGACTCCCTAAGAGTCGTAACATCAAGGAGAAATTGACGGTCTAAATCTTTTGATGTATTTCTTGACTTATTTTCTTCTAGCTGTTTCCCAATACACTTGTTTTCCGCCATCAGAAACTTGAGATGAGCTTCAGCATTGTTCAAGTAATTTTCAAGCACTTGTACTCGTTCTAGCATTTCTATTACCTTACTATCAGATGATATAACCTGCTCAAGTAATGAATCTCTATGCCTTGTCATTTCTTCCAGTTCAAACATGGTGTCTTCTAGTTTCCTTTGAATTCGTTCCATTTTTCTCTTGCTGAAACAAAAAAAAAAAAACCTATTAAAACAGAAAAATAAACTGTTTTCCCTAAATTAGAGAAAACAAAATCTATTTATAAACAAACATAAACTGTTTTTCCTCAATTAGAGCAAGGTAGTCATATAATAAATGAAATTTTAGCAACAGTTGTAATATTAAACCATACATAATCTTTATAGATATTTAATATTACAAAAGATTAAAAAAAATTAGACATGAAAAACCTTTGAATTTGTCTTGGCTTATTTTTTTTGTGTAGAAAATGAAGTGTAAATGTTGAATAAAAATGAGATTATTTATAGATAATTGAAAAAAAACAAAACAGTTTTTTAAAAAAAATAAAAAAAATAACTGCCTTGAAAAATGTCACTTTGAACAAAGTGAAAAACTGTTTTAGAAAGATAACTACTACAGATTGTAGAATTCAAAGCGTCAAAACCGTCTGTTACAGTAACATAATTGTGTTTTTTTAAAATGAGATTATTTATAGATAATTGTGAAAAACAAAACAGTTATTTTTTTTTAAAAAAAAAATTAACTGCTTTAAAAACCACTTTTATTAACTGCTTTGAAAACTGTTTTTAAATGATGATTGATGTTAACCACGTGCATGTTCCCCATAATTAAGTCCATTATAAATGCTTTACGAGTGGAGAATTCAAAGCGTCAAAATCTTTTATTATAATTTTCATTTATTACTATCACAGTGTTACAGTAACATTATTTTCATTTTGTCTCGACTTTTTTTGTTTAAAAAAAAAAACACTAACATTTTAAAAAAAAATTTCAAAATTAAATGCTTTAAAAAAACAGTTAATTTTTGAATTCGAAAAGACAAAATAAGACATGAAATTTATCCAACCCATGTTTCGTTTTCACTATGAAGTGCAGTTATAACAGCTGCAAGAGTGAAGAATTCAAAACGTCCAATTATGTTTTCTTTTTTCACTTTTGCAATCACATCATTATTGATAACATAGTTAATGAATTCTCGCATATAATAAGTTATCATTATAAAGAACTTATTTGTAATATATTCCAAAATATTCCAAAATATGTTCCACTTTCTATGACAGCCACTATTACGTTGTTAAAGTAACATTGTTTTAGAGTACATCACTTGATTTTCACTTTAAAATGAAGTACAAGCATTTCGGTGTTGAGTGGCTTCGATTCATTCTCAATCGGTGGTTGTTTGTCTGACAATTCATCTTCTGTTGTCTTCCCTTTGAGCATTCTAGCGGCTTCCCTCCTTGCAGCTATATCAGGCCAGATTGTTTTCTTTGATTGTTTGAAGATTTCAACAGCGTCCAACAATTCAGCCCGTATTTTGTTGATGTCAGCCATGAGCAAACATGCAGCAATTTGGGAAGCACATGCCCGCCGATAAAATGTGTTGTTGAGCAAATAAGACTTGTTTGCATATCCCAAAAAATTGGAGACGGCTGTCATAGTGATACAGGCTGACTCTTCAAATACGGAAGCACGTTTCTGCCATTTAAACTTCACATTTACCATAGGATAGCGGAGCATTTCAGTTACCCTCACGTCGCCCTTTGTGTCCAGGTAGTCACTCATGCAACCGGCCTGTCATAAACAGTATAAGTGTAACAGTAACACTGAAACAACATAAAAATGTTACAGTATAGGTATTACTGTAACACTGAAATCGAAATCAAATCAAACATACAATTTGACAACTCAGGGGACTTACTGCTGTCGTTGCGATGTCGTAAGTGAATGAAGACTCCCAGTTAGCATACGATTGACTGTCGATCACACTAATCTCTTTGTTGAGGAAATTAATACACACACAGAAGTAGTGATAGCCAGCCAAACAAGGTATAAAAATAAGTTCGGCATCAAGTCTGTAATTTGCGTTGCTCGCGTTGATGAAATTATCCCAAATTTCAAACAACTCGTTCTTTATATCGATCGTTCACTATCCTCTTGCATCACAAAATGAGAGCATCTTGTAGTTTTAAAAAAAAAAAAAAAAATGTAAGGGTTAGATTTCCCTTGTAAAAGAATCATATGTTATTGAACAGAAGCAGACATTTAACACCGATGCAACTTACCATGTGACCTAGTCCTAAGTAAAGTATGGTTGGCCCTCCTGCCCTTGTGCCTCTTTTGCTGTTCTCGACATAATTCAAGAGTAGAGACCAGCATTCAAACACCATCCAATTTGTGTGACTCCTAGGACGTAGTGAGAGTATATCAGCTCTTGTCAACCTCCTGTTGTCTCCAAACGCAGCCAGGATCTCACTGTTACAGAACCATAAGAGTCAGATTACTCAAGAGTTTTCGCAGAAACAGTGTAACATAAACAGTGTTTAAAAAACACTTTTACGAAACACCGTAATAAAGAACACTTTTACAAGAATAACAAGTATTTTACCTTTTGTGGAAGTCGATATCATCCATAAACGCATAATCAAGAACGTGCCTTCTCGGATTAGTTGTCTTTGGACAGCGGTTTACGATTTGCTCTCATAAATTCAGAGACTAGGAATATATCACCGTCAATTTCACCGTGACCTAGAGAACATCCCATAGCATCATCTTTATGAAATTTAAATATTATCTCCTCATCTTCACCAATTGCTCTAGGAGAACGCTTGTAAGCAACCGACTTCACCCTCGGCTGTTTGGGCTCTTCCTCCTTTTGTTTTTCCTGTGGCATCTTTATTTTTTCCTCTTCCTTATTTTCCTTCTTCTCTTCCAGCCTTCTTTTTTTGCAGCAGCTTTTCCTTCAACTGTTCCCTTTCATTCCTGAATTTAGATATCCTCCCTTGCACCTCTTTTCGTACTTGATTCAAGTCGCTAAGAACAAGTATTGCACATATTTCAGCACGGTACAACATTCTTTTCCGTTCATCCCCCAGCTCAGAGTCAAAAACATTCCCCGTGTAGAAAGCCATGTGCATCATCATGAAAACCCCACAATCCAAATTTTTTGCAATGCTCTGCCATTTAAATTTCACATTTTGCAGTGGGAAACTTTCCACTTTGGAGCCTTTTGCAATTTGCATTTCTGACAACATTTTCACCATGATATTTGCCTGCACAAAAAGTGATACTGTTACTGTATCTATGTTACTGTAACAAGGATTTCCAAATTTTTTAATGGAAATTTAAAAGTATAACATTGTTACTGTAAGTAGAGAAACTTACCGCACTTCTTGCCATTTTTGCTTTTCGGGATCTGGCATATAAGGGTTTGTTGTCTAGGTAGTCAACGGTTTGCGACATGAAATTTATGCAAGCACAGAAAAAATGGTCCTCCAGAATGAGTGGAATGAATATCTGTAATTAAGCAGATATATATCAATGCTAAACAGAACTTCTATACACTCTACTTATATAAGAATAAAAAAAAAATTAACAGTAATGTGGTTTACCATATCACAGTTGAAATTCAGTGGACTCGGGTTGTATTTGATCCATTGTGTGAAGGACAGCAAAATTTCACCTTCTAAATGTCTGTTTTGAACGGGTTTTCCAACAGACATAGTTGCTAATACGTCCTACAAAAATAAATATAAATACAAAGTCAATAAACATTATAGAAACACAAAATTAATAAGAATAAAAATTTATTTATTACAGTAACATACAGATTGACCCAAGCCCATGAAGATCCTCAATGGTGTATCACTTGCTACCTTTCTAAAGATGAGGTCATTGGGCAACATTGACCAACATTCAGTCACCATTATATAAATAAGCTCACCATGAGCCAATGAAATTAAATCTTCCCTTGGAATGAAGTGATACTTCCCATATGAGACAAGCCTTTCCCTGTTGGACAATGAGATGTAATAGTCAGATCAAATTTTAATAGAGTAACAGTTTAACAGTAACAACTATTCAGTTGAAACAGTATTCACTTGCAAAGTAAAACGTTTTGTTTATCACAGTGCAAGAGTAAATAAAGTACTCACGTATCTGAGAGGTTCTCGTCATCGTCGATAAAACAATAGTCAATTGTTTCTTTCCTAAATTCAAGAATAGGCGCCATTATCTCCTTGTGTTTTATCATAGTCTTGGACACAAGTGTTAGATCCGGAGCTGGTAGGCCACATTCGATTGTGCAGCCGTAGCGAGGATCCATCACGCGCATCCAATCTTCAGTTGTTTCGACATGTAACAAATAGTGGTCGCCAGTATCTTCGTCGTAATCGTCATACAAGATCTCATCACTGCAATCATCGACAATATCAACTTCATCATCGTCGTAATCTTCTCGCTACCCGACCGCACCGAGTAGTTATTGGTTCTTCGTCGCCAACTGTCTCATCATCAGCCTCACTGGGTTTTTGTCCTTCCTCGCCTTTTTCATCATTCCCATCGGCGTCTTCATTACCAGTTGCTTCATCCTCCTTACCGTTATCTTCATTTTAATCGCCAGCACTGTCTTCATCTTTATCATCATCGTTCTCTTCATCTGGTTTTTCATTCCCATCATCCTCTTCTTCATCTTTATCGTCATCTTCCTCTTCATTTCCCTCACTGGTTGGTTGGTCATCAACCTGGCCTGATGCATCATCATCGGCCTCTTCCTTGTTATCTGTGGCACAAGTAATTGAATTGAATATAAATTACTAATGTTTTTCGGACCAACAATGCCTCATAGTTATACTAACAGTGTTACTGTAAATTTGCTACTTCAATTACCTTCAGAAGATCCTTCCTCAGCTGCCTCGGTCGTTGGGTTCTCTTCAGCTTGGCCCGATGCATCATCTTCGGCCTCTTCCTTGTCATCTGTGTAGCAGATAATTGAATATATATATCACTGTAAACTTCTGATAAAACTACGACACGAAAGAATAAAGTTGTTACTATAACAAGAGTTATCAGAATAAAGGTGCTAATAGTGTTACATCAGCTAATACAACGAGTGCAAATAGATTTCTCTATTACCTTCGGGAGATCCTTCTTCAGCTGCCTCATTGGATGGGTTGTCTTCAGGCTTGCCTGATTCATCAACTTCCGCCTCTTCCTCGTCATTTGTGTCCACAGGTAATTGGATTCAATATATATTAACAATTTTTCTTTGAACCAAAAAAGGCACAATAGATACATTGTAAATTTCTGTTAAAATTACGTCACAGTAACATTGTTACAGTTACATCCTCTAACACAACATGTTTAAATAGATTCCTCAATTACCTTCAGAAGATGCCTCTTCACCTGCCTCACTAGTTGGGTTATCTTCAGGCTGGGCTGATGCATCACCTTCGGCCTCTTCCTTGTCATCTGTGTAGCAGATAATGAAAATATATTACTAAATTGTTTGTTAAAAAAGCACCCAAGAATGTAAAAAGCCTATAACAAAGATTACACTATTACCTTCACTAGATCCATCTTCAGCTCGCTAGTTATTTTGTCACCCCTGCCTCGATGCATCATATTCATCAAGATCATCATCGTTTCATCTAAAAGGAAAGTAATTGAATATTAGTAATTATTTGTAAAATGAAAACTCTATAACAGCGATGATGTAACAGTGTTAGTGCAAGTGATTAGATTATTGTAGTAGTGTTACTATATTACCTTCATCAGATGCATCTTTATCATCCTCGCCACTCCCCTCTTTGTCGTCTTCATTTTCTTCGTCTTTATCATCCTCCTCCTCTTCATCTCTGTCATCCTCTTGACCTTTGCCAGATTCATCCTCTTCATCTGCATCATCGTCTTCATCTGCATCATCCTGTTCCTCTGCATCATCCTCTTCATCTGCATTAGAAGTAAGTAATTGAATATTATATTACTAACTATTAATATATATATAACATATTACAGTAACAGTGTTATTATAAAACTATAACTATAAGTAATAACAGTAACACTGTTACTCGATCTATTACCTTCACCAGATTGGCTTTCAACATCCTTTACATCCTCCTCTTTGTCCTCTTTATCTTCTTCCTCTTCATCCTCCTTTTCCTTTTCATCCTGTTCATCGTCTTCCTCCTCATCGGCACTTTCTTCATCGTTGTCTATGTCCGTGCCACCCTCTTGAAGCCTCTTGTTTTTAAGACGACTCTCAACATCGCCGCCATCGTCATCCCCGTCCTCATCATCATCCTCTCCATCATCAGTCCCGTCATCATCGTTGCCATCATCAGTCCTGTCCTCATCATCACTTTCCACTCCACCCTCCATCTCATCTTGCTTGTCCTCGTCATGAACCTCCTCATCCTCTTCATCATCTTCTTCATGATGTTGCTCACTTAAACTGCTCAATACCTCCTTTACCAGGGATTCTGACTTAACTGTCCTAGGACTTTTCTCTGTTGGAAATGGTTCCAACTTCCTACTGACTTTGAACCTTGTATATACCGGGAAGTCATTCGCCCTCCTCTTCAACGATTCAGCCTTTCGCACAACATCTTCGGCATATTTAAGGTATTCAGGCTTTAGTGGTGATTTCTGTTTCTGCTTTGATTCGAAAACCTTCAGTCGTTGAGCAAATCTCTCGTGAACAAGGTTGGAATCCCTTCTATACATCAGCAACATCAGGTCGGTCTCCTAAGTCAATAAACCAGACAGAAAGAAACGAATTAGATACCAGATTTTGGAGTTGTAACAATTGCAGACAATTAAATTTATAAAAACAACTCACATCAACAGCTTTTTCCTTCAACTCGGCATCTGTTTCAATGCTAGGAAGCTTCTCCATCAAGATGTACTCCCTTCCCTTACTACTCTTAAGAAAAACTGCCTCGTCATCCTCTCCCTCATCAGATTCTGCCCATCCTATTTACAGAAACATATTAGTAATTAGTAATTAATATTAATAATTAACAATATAGTAAGGTAATAGTAATGTTATTACAGTAAAGCCATTACAGTAACGATATTACAGTGACCATATTACAGTGACGATATTACACCGATGCCACATTACCTTCAAATTTGGGATCCCTTGCCAAGACAAATAGGATAGACAGTTTCGACATCTCATCGCCTCCTAGACAGCCAATCTTTCCTTCGTCTTTGACTCTTTTTGAAAGACTTTCATCTGTCCAATGCTGTATCAGAGGTAAGTCAGTTGGTTGTACCTCGCCATGGAACTCAAACCGGTGAATGTAGGTCAACTGTAGCACCACAATACACCCACAAAGACACTTAACCGTTCCTGTCTTCAACCCCTTGACACCCTCAGCTACCTTCTCAAAGACATACTTTGACCAATTAAAACCTTTTATTTTTTCAACATCGTCCACAAATTTCTTCAACAACTGAAATCAACGAATAATTTGGAGTCGGCGCTAAAAAAGTGGAGAGTGTATAAAGAACGAACACCTGCTTGAACTCATCACCGTAGGCGCCCTTGTTATTCTTAAACCAAGTAGTCACCAAATCTAGCTTGATGTTCTATGCTGTAGAGATGTTGAACTTCCTTCTCCATTTGTTTTTTAACTCAGTGTCCTCAGTCTGGGATCCGCGACCAGTTGCGGTCAGCACCACATTATTACCCTTCACCGGCAGTAAAAATAGGTCATGAACATCATACTGTGACAGCACAAACTCCTCTGTTTCAGTAACATGAACCTTGAAATTGTCGTAATCAAAAGCCTCAACAAGCAAGTCTGTTAGCCCGGAAGGGACTACTGATATATTCATCTTCAATAGTCCTCCAAAACCAATTTCTTTAATGGCTTTCTTTTGCTTTACGGAAAACTTGCTCATAACATCGACCAACGACTGGGCCCTGCACTTAGTTGGGTATTTATCCGGCCTGTAATAAGGAAGTGTAAATTAGCACCACTACTTAAACAGTGTGACACTATTTTATGCCAACAAACCAGCAGTAAGAAAGCAACAAAACAAGGATACAGTAAAGGTGTTACTGTAACACTGAAACTTTAAACAACTCAACACGACGAACAAATAAATCAGTAGAAAGGAGAACGGTAACACACATTAATTGCTCATTTATTACAAATTATTAACCCTAATTTTGAAGCGAAAAACTAGAACGCAGAAAATCAATTACTCACTTCGAGCAAAACAGTTAGGCTAAATTTATTACGAATCAGTATAATCGACACAAACAACAACAATAACAACAAGAACAGCAACAACCTAATTTTTTCATGGAAAATTTATTTCCTTCTAAGATTTATTAACAAACAAGTATAATCGACAATGTTACAAAGACATCATCGTTACGAGCACCAAACAAAGATAAAAATGTTACAAGATAGGTGTTACTTTGTAACACCGAAATCAAACTGGAAACTTTAAACATACAAGTTTTGGCCACTAGAAAGACACATACTTTTTTAAGATCTCTTCTTTTTCACCTTCACCACCGTCTTGGCTGGTCTCTTCTCTCGTTTTAGCCCTCGACATTTTGGAGCTGACGCTTGAGTCATCCGAAACCTCATAATCTCTATCACTTTCTTCTTCAGATGACATGGGCTTATCTCTAGGTCTCTTTTTTGTTACTCGTACTGGTTTCTTTGTTTCTGCCACCTTTTTTGGCACTGCGTTTGTCGGTTTCTTTTTTACAGACACCTTCACGCTCTCTTTCTTGCTTACTACATTTTCTGGTGTTGGCTCTTTTGCCGCTGAAACTTTCTTTTTTGCTACAACCTTCTCCGCCGTCTTTTGTTTGGGCACCTTCTTGTGGGTATACATCCGTATAATACCCTTTAAATTTAGGACTATAACGTAAATTTAAACATGTGATTATGGTCATAAAACATAAATGCAATAGAAACGATAAGGAACAAGAAATAACCTCGGGTCCTTTGATGCACGGCGTAAAGAACAGAAATCAAACGAGATTCCCTCCTAATTGTTGCACCCAAGACTTGTCCGAGATATGCCCTTGTGCTAGAACGTGTTCTCCGATTGCCTTGCAATATTGGGAGAACTTGTTGTGAGGTTTTCGAGATGTGAGATCTGAGTTTCAGAGAGAAAATGTCTCCAAAACCCTAGTTTTCAGTAAAATGAAATGTCTAGGTCAAAAGGAGAGGGAGTCTCTCCTTTTGTTAACCTCGGCCAGCCGTGGGTTTGCATGGGGAAGTGGGCTTCCACTTCCTCTTAATTTTACCTCGTGGTCCGGCTCATAAATTGCTAAATGTATATGACGCGGTTTATTATAAACTGTTATCGGTTATCGGAAATTAAGGCATCAGCTAATAATACGGGTTAGCTGAATTATTAATACGTGTCCGACAAAACAGTATTGTATAATTATATTCAATATACATTTAATTAAATATAAATCGCTTATATTTAATTTTACGAATTAACTGGTTAATTCGCCTTAGCCCATGATATTTAATCCGTATTAAATATAATATCTCAACATCACATATTTGACTAATTACTAGTCAAATAACTCGGACTAACCGGTTAGTCGATTTGGCATCTACATGTCAGTATTTTCATACCGTCACATCTCTCGAACGTATCCTATAGGTGTGACTTTTAGGGACCAGTTGATCACCGCCATCTGTATGACAATAACGTCAAACTTATCTAGCAAGCCAACCGTTATTGATAAACGTGGATCAACTGATAATAATACCAAAAGTATGCCCTTTGATCCTTTAAGAGGTTTATAAGTCCTTGCACTAACTGTTAAGGACACCAACCCCAACAAGCTCCCACTTGTCCGTACAAGTGTATGTGCAATGACGTTATCCGCACTAACTGGAGGACACAAGCTCCAACAAACTCCCACTTGTCCGTACAAGTGTATGTGCGATAACCGATTCTCATATTCATTTAAAATTTCTCCCACTCAATGTAAAACAATTTGGAGATCCGGATCCACAAAGGTCGTATTTTACAATCGATCAGTATCAAGAGTGGTTTCCCCGACTAGAGAGTAACTTAACCGATAAAACGAATCCGTATCCGAGCATGGCCATGCATTTCGATTCTGACTCTCGAGTGGCCCCGAGAAATATCGAGTACCCGATAAAGGCTGAATATTTCCTTCAACTCGACTCCTTCCGATCTAAGCACAATGAAATGACCCGAAAAAATCTACTTGGCCCCCTGTTACGGATGACCGTGAGAAAGAAACCAAAGTCACCCAAAATCTGTCGTAGTCTCAAGAGACAGTCGATAGTCAAAAGAATCGACTCTTAGGATCACCATGGAGGTCCTATCCACGACCGGGCACCGAATGTTATAGAACATTTAGGACTCCACGTCGATGTCACAATTGTGTCCTACGAAATATCCGTATAAATCGCCTCTGTGATTGGTCAGTCAACCGGTTGACTTATGGCTCGTTGAACCCACCATCAACCAACGTCACAAAATAATTGCCAGAGTTATCAGCTCATGTGGGCAATTAAGGACTGAAAAGATATAATGTTCGTTCAGTTCACTTTGTGGTGTTCAAAATTTGTCGTACAAATCCACATGACAAACAAAATATATAAAGTATCAAAACGATGATGTCGTATAGAGTACAAGAGAGAATGAATCTGATCCATAAGAGAGTACTACAACTTAGGAACACGTTTAATTCCCATGGAATTGACATGCCCTTCATGCTTATCTTGTCGTAATGCTTTAGTGAGAGGATCTGCTATGTTATCATCTGTAGCAATCTTTTCTATCACTACTTCCTTTTGCTCCACGTAATCCAGGATTAGATGAGCTTTCCGTTGTACATGTCTAGACTTGTTGCTAGACTTTGGCTCCTTAGCTTGGAAGATGGCACCACTATTGTCGCAATAGATGGTGATCGGGTCATTCGAACCGGGCACTACAGAGCCCATGTAAGAATTGACGCATCCATATCGCTTCCTTTGTAGCTTCGACGCGGCATAGTACTCGGACTCGGTCGTAGAATCTCTTTGTAACAGTTTGTTTCGAACTCTTCCAGCCGATCGCAGCGCCATTAAGAGTAAAAACGAATCCAGACCGAGATTTCGAGTCATCTCGATCCGTTTGGAAGCTAGCATCTCACAGAATCCGGTTGCGCATAGCTTTTGAGAGCCTCCATAAGTCAATGCCCAATCTTTAGTCCTCCGGAGGTACTTAAGAATGTTCTTGACAGCCAACCAATGTGGTTCACCTGGTTGCTGTTGGAATCGACTTGTCATACTCAATGCATATGCCACGTCTGGACGTGTGCATATCATGGCATACATGATTGATCCTATAGCCGAAGCATAAGGAATCCGTGTCATGCGCTCTTTCTCTTCCTGTGTCTCGGTGCCTCGAGATCGCTCAAATGCACCCCGGGAGCCATAGGAAGGAACCCCTTCTTGGAGTTAGTCATGCTGAATCTCTCTAGGACTTTGTCTATGTAAGACTCCCGATCGAGAGATAACATCCGTCGTGATCTATCTCGATAGATACGGATGCCTAGAATTCTTTGTGCCTCTCCCGGATCTTTCATCTGGAAATGGTTTTTCAACCATACTTTCACCGAAGTTAAGAGAGGTATGTCATTCCCAATCAGGAGTATGTCGTCAACATACAATATTAGGAAGACAATCTTGCTCCCACTCGACTTGATATATAGACATGGTTCCTCGACAGATCGAGTAAATCCATTTTCTTTTATCACTTGGTCGAAGCGATGATTCCAACTCCTTGATGCTTGTTTAAGTCCATAAATGGAACGCTTAAGCTTGCACACTTTCTTAGGATGTACTGGATCGATGAAACCTTCGGGTTGTACCATGTACAACTCTTCCTCCAAAAAGCCGTTTAAGAAGGCGGTTTTCACGTCCATTTGCCAAATTTCATAGTCATGAAAAGCGGCAATCGCTAAGATAATCCGAATGGAACGCAGCATGACTACGGGTGCAAAAATCTCATCGTAGTGCAAACCTGGCACTTGGGTGAAGCCTTTAGCAACTAGTCGTGCTTTGTAGATATCTTGCGACCTTCCACGAATGCTTTATCTTGTAAAGCCATTTGCATTGAAGGGGACGAACCTTAGCAGGTAAGTCAACAAGATCCCACACGTTGTTCTCATACATGGAGTCCATCTCGGATTGCATGGCCTCAAGCCATAGCTTTGAGTCAGAACTAGTCATGGCACCTTTATAGGTTGTGGGTTCACTACTCGTTAAGAGTAGAACGTCATCTATGTCATGTTCCTCGACCATACCGATGTATCTGTCCGGAGGAATAGAGACTCTTCCCGACCTCCTAGGTTCCTCAGGAATGTTAACCGCAGCCGGGATTGAAGGAATAGGTTCCTCCAATAGTTGCTCGGTACTTGGTTCTGGAATCTCCGACAGGTCGAAGGTTCTATCACTCTTTGCATTCTCGAGAAATTCCTTCTCTAAGAATGTCGCACTAGCCGCAACAAAAACACGTTGTTCGGTTGGCGAATAGAAGTAATGACCAAGTGTTCCTTTAGGATAACCTATAAAGTATGTCTTGACCGATCGCGGGCCGAGCTTATCCTCGTGTCTCCACTTGACATAAGCCTCGCAGCCCCAAACCCGTATAAAGGACAAGTTAGGGACCGTTCCCTTCCATAGTTCATATGGAGTCTTGTCAACAGCTTTAGACGGACTTCGGTTAAGTATTAGAGCGGCTGACATAAGAGCATAACCCCATAATGAATCAGGTAAAACCGTGTGACTCATCATGGATCGAACCATATCAAGTAGTGTTCGATTTCTCCGTTCGGACACACCATTCAATTGAGGTGTTCCAGTGGAGTTAACGTAAGGAAATCCCACGGTCTTTGAGGTGTTGATCAAACTCGTGAGAAAGATACTCGCCACCACGATCCGAACGTAGTGTTTTAATCTTTCTACCTAATAGGTTCTGTACCCTATTTTGGTATTCCTTGAATTTCTCAAAGGATTCACTTTTGTGCTTCATTAAGTAGACATAGCCATATCTACTCAAATCGTCCGTGAAAGTGATGAATTATCTATAGCCTTCTCGTGCGGTGATTGACATAGGGCCACATACATCCGTGTGTACGAGTCCTAATAGGTCAGCAGCGCGGATTCCAACACCTTTGAAGGAAATACGAGTCATCTTACCGATGAGACATGATTCACACGTGCCAAATGATTGAAAATCAAAGGCCGAGATAGCTCCATGTTTGATGAGCTGTTTTACGCGTTTCTCATTGATGTGTCCCATACGGCAGTGCCATAGATACGTTTGATCTTTGTCACCAACCTTTAACCTTTTATTCATTACGTGTAATATTTCGGTGGTCCGATCTAAAACATAAATTCCGTTCATGGAGACTCGCCTTTGCCGTAAATCATATCGTGTAATGAGAAAATGCAAGTATTATTTTCTATTACAAATGAAAAACCAAGTTTATCAAGTGCGTAAACCGAAATAATGTTTTTGGAAAGACTAGGTACATAATAGCAGTCATATAATGACAACTCAAATCCGCTAGGAAGCTGGATCACATATGTTCCCCTCGAGACGGCAGCCACTCTTGCTCCATTCCCGACACGCAGGTCAACCTCACCCTTTACGAGAGGCTCGAGATTTCGGAGGCCCTGCACATGATTACACAGATGAGAACCACAACCAGTATCAAGTACCCAAGTTCCGTAACTTGCGTGGTTAATCTCAATCATATGAATAAAAGTAGAAGGAGAAGACATACCAACGGGTTTAACGCGACCGCTTTTATGTCCTCATGATAAACAGGACATGTACGCCTCCAATGCCCAGTCTTGTGGCAATGATGGCATTCCATGTTTTCGGTCTTGCTCTTTGTCGTACTCGATGAGTTACTTGCCTCACCAGGCCCACTCTTACCTGATCCCGACTTCTTAAACTTCGGTTTGCCTACTTCTAGGCCTGGCTGAACTTTGCCCTTACCCTTGCCCTTGTTTGACACAACGAGAACATCTTGTTTCATGCTCCCACCGAACTTCATGTCCTTCTCGGTGCCGTACGAGGAGGGAGTGCCGTTCATGGGGAGTTTTCTTCAAATCATTCATATAGTAATTCGCTCTAAATTGCGAATAACCATCGTGGAGTGAGTGAAGTATGCGGTCAATAACAATGTTCTCGCTGATCTTACAATCAAAGGTCTCCAGCTTCTCGACATTCTCAATCATGCTGAGAATGTGTGGGCTAACTGGTTGGCCCTTCTGGAGTCTCGCATCAAAGAAGCGAGTGGTAAGCTCATAGGTCACGATTCTCGGTGCTTTTGAGAATTCCCTAGTGAGTGTAGTGAAAATCTTGTTTGCACTTTGAGCTATGAAGCGTTTCTGCAAATTGGATTCCATTGCAAAAATAAGTACGTTCTTTACCGCACCTGCTTCCATGGCGAAATCGTTATACTTGTCGATTTCGTTAATTTCAGCCGTGGGGCCTGTGTTTGGTGGGATGGGCTCAATCGGATATTTGAGCTTCCCATCGCAATGGCAAGATTCCGTAATGCCGCCTCCCATCCGTGAAGTTTGATCCATCATTCTTCGCCGAGTAGACGATTCATCCGATCCATGAAGATCCGAAGCCAGGACTCACGGTCCAATGTGACACTTGGCATTGGGTCGTCCTCACGGCCAGCCATTATGTTATTAGCGCTTTAAATGTTCGTGTTCTACACCGAAAAAGGAAGAAAAACAAAACGAAATAAGCAACTCATCGAGGTGATTTAAGTCTATTTAAAATTCATTTTAAACATGTAGACTCTCGCACTTGCATAATTGATCTCCCTCAAGAATGATACAAGTGATCCCAAGACTCAATTTCTGTAAATTGATAAGCCAACTGTTTAGCTAATTCTTCCGGAAGAACTCTTGGTCGATAGATTTCCGTAAATCCTATCTATAGTCCACCATAGTCACAGGATCGTACGAGTGACCATAGTGTTGAGATAAAATAGGTCAATCGGTTCCAACTTACCCGACGTAGAAGGGGTCATATTATGCCTACCGACGAAGAAGGGACTCATTGGAGTTTGACCTATAAAGACCTTTCTCAATTTTTGTTTATACGAGGAAGATCCCATCAACTAAATTATAATTCATATTAAGTGAACGAATAACTAGCGTCTGCGTGAATGAATTAATTTGGGTGATGGCTTATAAAAATCGTGTGACATACGAATGTCAAAGAAAACTAACTCGTGACCTCTATATGTGTCAGTTTTCATGCAATTATTAGGTGGTTTGGTTTTTAGGCGGAATATGATGCATACTATCGTTACGAAAAATAAATAAAAGAATGCAATACGTAAATAAAATTTCCTAGTGTGGCCTATCCTAATAAAAAGAACAAAATACAACTTTGGAATCCACCGTTGGACCCAAGAAGCTTGTCTTGTTGTTCCATCTTGATCCAAGTAGCGGGAGTGAGCATCTGGTCTCCGTCTTTGGTCTTCTCAAAAATTACAATTAAAATTACAAAGTATAAACCTAATTACATTCTAATAAAAACTGTAATTACAAGTGAAAAATCCAAAACGGAGATACGAGATCTCAAAATACAACCAAGACCGTGTTCCATCATAACGGTAACACGTTCTACTAAGGCCACACTAAGTTACAACCGTTTGCAAAAATTAAATACGTAGTAAAAAAAAAGCATTCACGGCATTCAAAATAAACGATAAATAAAAATGCATCAACTAAAAACAAATTCATTCGTGACATAATTCCGTAATTATGTTAAATTTATCCAAACCACCTTTTAATGATTAAAATTCATGTGATAAAACCGCTTCTATCATTTAATTTTAATCCATTACAATCCGTCACTTTAAATACGCTTTAAAATAACTTAATGGTACGTGTGTGAACCGTGTCACAATCATAGCGAGTGTACAATATCCGTATAAAGTACATATTGAAGCCAAAAGAAAATTTAAATCAAAAGAAACAAATTTTCAAAGCTGTTAAAACGGAAATCCTTCGATCCAGGGACATAAGTGCTCGATCGAGGGACAAAAGGGCTCGATCGACTGAACTGCAAGTCGATCGAGAGGGTTGCCAAACAGGAAGTGCTCGATCGACTAAACTGGTGGTCGATCGAGTACCTTTATCAAGAAAATCTACTCGATCGAGTACGAGGACAACTCGATCGATCGAAAGGAGGGTTTAGAAAGGGGTCGATCGAGTACAACAGGGACTCGATCGAGCAAAAGGTTTTTGAAACGGGGTCGATCGAATACAACAGGGACTCGATCGAGCAAAAACAAGACAGAAAAAACACTCGATCGATTAAAAACTTGTTCGATCGAGTACAAAACTTTCTGAAAAACTCCAAACCCTCGTGAAACAAGTTTTATGATACAAAACCACAACAATTTTGATCAAAAACGCATAAAATCAATTTTAACAATTGACAAAAACATGACATATTGTTATAATCTCCGTATAAAACAACAATATGCAAAAATCAACGAAAACAACATGAAATAACCGTGTAAAACATGTCACGGTTTCATAAAAACGCAATGCCAAATCAAAAAATTTCTCAGTGAGAAAAATTGGCTGATGCCGCACGGTTTTTAAGACAAAAACAATCGTTTCAAAATCGTTTTATGAAAAACACATAGAAAATTTACGTGGCCTCGCTCTGATACCACTTGTGGGTATACATCCGTATAATACCCTTTAAATTTAGGACTATAACGTAAATTTAAACATGTGATTATGGTCATAAAACATAAATGCAATAGAAACGATAAGGAACAAGAAATAACCTCGGGTCCTTTGATGCACGGCGTAAAGAACAGAAATCAAACGAGATTCCCTCCTAATTGTTGCACCCAAGACTTGTCCGAGATATGCCCTTGTGCTAGAACGTGTTCTCCGATTGCCTTGCAATATTGGGAGAACTTGTTGTGAGGTTTTCGAGATGTGAGATCCGAGTTTCGGAGAAAATGTCTCCAAAACCCTAGTTTTCGAGAAATGAAATGTCTAGGTCAAAAGGAGAGGGAGTCTCTCCTTTTGTTAACCTCGGCCAGCCGTGGGTTTGCATGGGGAAGTGGGCTTCCACTTCCTCTTAATTTTACCTCGTGGTCCGGCTCATAAATTGCTAAATGTATATGACGCGGTTTATTATAAATCGTTATCGGTTATCGGAAATTAAGGCATCGGCTAATAATACGGGTTAGTCAATTATTAATACGTGTCCGACAAAACAGTATTGTATAATTATATTCAATATACATTTAATTAAATATAAAACGCTTATATTTAATTTTACGAATTAACTGGTTAATTCGCCTTAGCCCATGATATTTAATCCGTATTAAATATAATATCTCAACATCACATATTTGACTAATTACTAGTCAAATAACTCGGACTAACCGGTTAGTCGATTTGGCATCTACATGACTGTATTTTCATACCGTCACATCTCTCGAACGTATCCTATAGGTGTGACTTTTAGGGACCAGTTGATCACCGCCATCTGTATGACAATAACGTCAAACTTATCTAGCAAGCCAACCGTTATTGATAAACGTGGATCAACTGATAATAATACCAAAAGTATGCCCTTTGATCCTTTAAGAGGTTTATAAGTCCTTGCACTAACTGTTAAGGACACCAACCCCAACAAGCTCCCACTTGTCCGTACAAGTGCACGTGCAATGACGTTATCCGCACTAACTGGAGGACACAAGCTCCAACACTTCTTTGCCACCTCTTATGTCACCAACTCTGCAGATTTGGCCATTGCTGCCTTCGGGGTCTGACCCTTTGTTACAGTAACTTTTTTGGGCACCTCTTTGTCTCCTTTGCAACCGATTTTGATTGCTTAGTCGCTGCCTTTGACGTTGGCACAGTTGCTGCCTTTTGAGGAGGTGCACTTGCTTGCTTCTCAATGGGAACCGATTGCTCCTTCGACAACACTGGCACATCATGCGACGGCTTTTCTGCTGCCTTCTTCCTCGACACATTGGTTTCTTTTTTACTTTGCTGGATCGGAACCTTCGCAGCCTGCTCCTTTAGTACTGCTGCTGATGGCTTAAGCACCTTTTCAGTAGGCACCTTACTTTCCTTCACTGGCACCTTTTTTGAAGGAGTAGGTGTTGCCTGGCGTAGACTCTCTGTAGGCACCTTCGTCGCCTTTTCAGCTGTAGGATTTGACAGCTTTTCGGTCTGCATCTTCTTAGTCGGCTTTGGCACGTTCTCTGTCGGCACCTTTTTGCTCTGTGTCTTCTCTGATGCGGCCACTTTAGCCTTCTTAGTGGGAGCTGATTTCTCAGGTACCTCTTCTTTCCTGACATTGTTATTTTCAAAAATTAAAATCAGAAGTTTACAATAACAATATAACAGACAACTATTAAATTGAAAAGGAATGATGGTAGTCAAGTCGTTGAAGAAATGACAAATGGAATACGAATAATGGCGGTCAAATAATTTTTTAAAGATCAATTGATTCTGTTTTACTGTAACAATGAGACAATATATCATAAACCCTAATAGTAGTGACTTGCGGTCGAGCAAAGATTTTTAGACACATACTCAGATGCATGAGATGCTTCGACTTCCTTCTGTGCTGTTGGTTTTGATGGCTTCTGTGTCGGCACCTTTTTGCTAGGTGTCTTCTCTGATGCTGCTACTTTTGCCTTCTTCGTCGCAGCTGATTTCTCGGGCACCTCCGCTTTCCTGACATTGTTTTTCCAAAAATCAAAATCAGAATAAGATTAAAAGTAAATCAATTACAGCTACTACACTGATAGGTAATGATGCTGCTCTTTAAAAGGATAGGGGATAGTATACGTTGTTACTGTATCAGTGTTACAGTAACATTGTTAATGTATATCTGTTGAGAAATATTATAAACTTCAGGAAAAGGGACATTTCATGCAAATCACTAACAACTCAACACAACGAAGAGTCATAGGGACATACTGATCCGCATGAGATGTTTCAACGTTTTTCGGTGCTGGCATTTTGGAAGGCTTCTGTGTCAGCGCTTTTTTGCTCGCTGTCTTTTCCGAAGCTTCCACTTTAGCCTTCTTACTGAAGGCAGATTTCTCAGTTACTACGTCTGCTTTTCTGACATTGTTTATCAAAAAACCAAAACAGAATAACATTAAAACTAAATCAATTACAGCTATTAAACTGAAGCAGAATGATGGTGGATGAGTGTGACAAAGAATGTGGAATGGAACAAGAATGATAGTATCCTCGAGAGAATGAGACAGTGTTACAAAGATTGTCAAACAATTGTTTTGATATAAAACTACAAAGAACAACTCATTACGAAAGCAATTGTTTGCTCTTGAAAAGGATAGGGGATAGACTTTTACTCTGATAGTGTTACAGTAACATTGTTAATGTAGATCTGTTTAGAAATATTATTAATTTCAGGAAAAGGGACATTTCATTCAAATCAGCTCAACACGACGAAGAGTTATAGGGACATACTGATCAGCATGAGATGCTTCGACGTTTTTCTCGTGCTTTGACGGTTTGGAAGGCTTCGATCGGCGCTTTTTTGCTCGCCGTCTTTTACGATGCTTCCACTTTGGCCTTCTTACGACGGCAGATTTTTCGTACTACCTACTCTCCGCTTTCCTGAGATTGTTTATCAAAAAACCAAAACAGAATAACATTAAAACTAAAACAATTACAAATTATTAAACCAAGAGGAATGATGGTGGACGAGTCTGAGAAACAATGTGGAATGGAATAAGAATGATAGTATCCTCACAGAATGAGACAAAGTGTTACGCTTTGTCAAACAATTGTTTTGATATAAAACTACAAAAATACATTCTGAAGCAATTGCTTGCTCTTTAAAACGATAGGGGATACACTTTTACTATGACAGTTTTACGAAATATATTGTTATCAGAGTTGTTCGAAATATTATTAACTTCATGAAAATGAACATTCCCTGCAAATCACAAATAACTCAACACGACGAACAAATAAATCAATCGAAAGCGTAACGGTAACACACATTAATTACTCATTTATTACAAATCATTAACCCTAATTTTGAAGCGAAAAAAACTAGAACGCAGAAAATCGCTTACTCACTTCGAGCAAAAAAAAGTTAGCCTAAATCAATTACAACAAAGAACATTAACAATAAGAACTCAAATAACCTAATTTTTTTTTACAAAAACTCAATTTATTTCTTCGATCAATTAATAAACGCTTCAAATCACTATAATCGAGACTAACAACAACAACAATAACAACAACAACAACAGTAATTAACCTATTTTTTACTGAAAAATCAATTTCTTTCTTCGATCAATTAATAAACGCTTCAAATCACTATAATCAAGACTAACAACAACAACAATAACAACAACAACAATAATAACCTAATTTTTCGCGGAAAAATCAATTTCCTGCTTTGAGCAAAATAGAAACCCTAAGTCGATGATTATTTGAAGAAAAAAGAGTATAATCAACACTAAAAACAACAACAATAACAACAATAATAGCAACAGCAACAACATGCAGTGGCGAAATAAGTTTAAAAACAATATAATGAAATAGAGCGATTTTATACCTCTTCGTCATCTTCGAAACGATTCTTCTGAGTAAATATAATAATAATCTTCACTTGATTAGTGCGATTTTGCTTGATGTAATAAAATTTACGGAAAAAATTTATGGTTTAGTGAATTAACTGCCAAAGAAAAAGAACGTGAAGCGGATTTTAGAGGGAGAGACATGCGTTTTAGAGAGAGAAAAGGAAGTGAAAATTTATGAGGAATAATGAATGTGTCGTTCTTATTATATCAGCGCGCCTACTTTTTTTTTTTTTTTTAAATTAAGACACGTGTCATAATCAGGACGGTTGGATCAATAAGATCCAACGGTTCTTATTGATATGCTAGACTCATCTAAGATGCTAGACTCATGGGATGCTCACTCTATATATATATATATATATATATATATATATATATATATATATATATTATTAAAGGAAGCTTTTTTCGAGCGACGAGAGAGACTCCAATCTTTATAAAATTCTAACCGCCAATTAAAAAAGTTGATAATTCAAAGGGAATCCAATTTTTATAAAATTCAAATATAGAAAAAAAAATACAATCATGCTAACCTAAGATTACATACACGGTACACTTGGTGTTTGTATTAGAATGGAACTATAAGTTTGCAATTTTACGTAATGATGGAGTTTTATAGAGCTTCAACAACTTTTTCTATTAATTTCTTACGGAATAGTAAATCTAAATCTTAATAATATTAGAACATAAAGAACTACGATAGAATTTGAGAGGTATACAAACTGAAATATTACACAAAATATATCGGTATATAACTATATAAAGAGTCATACGTACTTCTATCTAGCGTATTTTATTTCTTTTATGCTTTTTTGTTACGATACATTCCGCTTAATTGATTACAGTTATCTATTTTATTCCTCGTATGATTGGCTTTATTGATTGCAGTTATCTGTTTTATTCATCATATGATTGATTGTTGATACTTTGTTAATGAATCTAATTAATTCTCTTTATTCTTGATGCAGATTAGAAGAATAAGCTTATTAAGCTATATATGATCATTGTCTAAAATAGCGTTCATTTGCACGGATTGGATTTATGATAACGAAAGTAAATTTTGACTCGTGCTGAAGGCCATGATTACGAATGATGAGAACTAACCTTCATTGACAAATACGCGATAGTGTGGTATACGTTGTCTTCTTTACTCCCTCAAACCTAAGCATTTGTTTACCGTTTATATTTTTTGTAAAGGGATATTTTAATCAATTGTAAACAAATAAATATTTTTTGGTATGTGAATTACTCCATAATAAGAGTTATTTTGTAGCATACGTACCTTCAGGCTTCGGCAACCAAAAGTAGATCAATTCTAATATACGAAAAGCATTCAACAATCCTTGATGTATAAGAGTAGTTGAGAACCGGATTCCAGCACAATATGTGAGAAGGGGCAATGAGTTTTAGAGTCAATCTAAACTTCGAATATATAAAAGAATATTTTGCGCATATTAAAAAGCCAATTCCTATAAATTATTTTTTATCAATATTTGTAAATCCAATTTTCATAAATTACCATACCCGAAAGGCTAAAATGGCCAAAACGTTGTAGTAGGAATATATAACACTATTGTAGCTGATAGTCATGGACTCCTGGTAAATTGGTAATGAATGATTAGTGTTTCTGTTTACTACATGTTCCTCCGTACATACTCCGTATTATTTGTCTAGAAAACTTAATACTTAGCATTGTACTATGAATTTAATACTCCGTCGTTGAATTCGGACACGTTAACAAATTTCAATTACCATATTATATAGTATACGATAGAACATTGCAAATAGGCTCGTGCATGGCACGGGCATTAAAGCTAGTATATATATATATATATAAGAGGCTTTTTTCAGGCAATTTTAGAGACTCCAATTTTATAAAACTACCTAATTAATTTTTATTTAAAATAATATTATGTATAATTATCCCAATATTTATATATAGTTAGTTATCCCCAATATTTATGCAAATTCTATCTAATATTCATGCAAATTCTATATAAATATATATAAAATAATAAGAAATATTAAGATAATAAAAATATAAATAAGGTATTTAATTAGGACTCAAACCAGTTTATTTTAGCATCTACCGAGTATATAAACTTTTTACCATCATACATTATATCCTATATAAAAAAATTTCACGCTTAATTTTTCATTATTTGATCATTAGAGAATTTTATTATTGTTTTTATGTATTGATGTATTTATAGTATTATTTATTTTGTATTAATGATTGATGTATTTTTTTTTTTTTTTTTGCAGAAGCATACGTACATACTAAATTGCCAGCCCCAAAATATCATGGTATATTGGCTTTCCCTTTATTTATTACTCCATATAAGATTATTTTGATTGTATATCAGTTTCCTTTTTGTTTACTATTTCGAGTATACGTTTCCTTTGTTCTGCATTCAATATGACGGAATTTGAACGAATTAAGCTAAGTCATGATTACTCTCATGAATGGATCCGCAACGGTCTCGGTTTATGGTGTTGAGAGTGAGTTTGAATACGAGTTCTTAAAAAGGTAAATCGAATATGGATTATATTTGTAACAAATCTGAATTGTATTATTCCCTTCAAGGCAGTTCGAGCTCAATTCAAATTTTGAACAATTGGTATTATTTCTATGTATGCGACCAGGAATGACCGTCTCTTCAACAGTAACTCGAAACAACCTCGGACAATTTCTAGGAATTGCCCTCTTTAGAGGGGTTTTTGATCTTTATTACTGGTCTAATGCTTAGTTCTATGTGGTTATCCTTTGTTTTTAATTTTTAATTGAGATTTGCCTTTAAAGACGTCTAGGGAACATGTGGCTACTCAAAATTAGTTTTGAAAATACTAAACTTTAACTAATGATGAGTAGTTTTTATATACTACTAAACTTTTTTCTAATTTATGGACTATACAACCGGTTGTATATGTTATACTGTTAAGTATCCGATCTTTATGTTAAAGAATATGAGCTTTATTAAAAAGTATTGAGCTCATCCATTTACACATTAAAAACATGAACTTTAAATTAGCTCAGAAAATATACATATAAGCTCGGATTCTTACACTTTGATTGTACATGCTTATGGTACAACTTGATGTATAATCCTATTTGTGACTTTTTTTCGGTGGTCATCACTTCAAGAGTTAGACCTTTCTTAAATGCACAACTTATTTTTTATCACCGATAATTAGAGAGAACGGTATCTCATTAATTTATTGAAAGACCATTCTTTCGAATCCTTTTCCAAGGAACTTTTATTATTGAACACGACGCAATATAACACAATCATTTCGTAACCGTGAACCCTATTTAAATGGTATACCAAAAACCCTAACATTTAGAGGGGTACCAATTTCGTGTCAAATGTTAGCCACATTCATCCCAACTGTTTTTATTGCAATGCGTTGGATAATAGGACTCATATATGATGCAGGAGTGGTCTTACATTCCTGTCGGAGGCTCTTTACCAGTACAGAGCAAAGGAACCTTGCATTTGGTGCTGCTGCAAGCATGGTGCATCCAGCCACAGGCAGGATACAAGTTAGCTTAATGACAGTTCCATAGCGTAATATAATAAACTGATATCATGCTCAGAGTAGAGTGATAACTCCTATTGTGACTACTTTTCCTATGCAAATGACAATTATTCGCAATCAAATCGCTAAAAAACGAAAAACCCATTTGCACCAACCAAGTACCCAGCAAAATTAACCCTAACCCACGTCCTAATTTAGCAAATTAACACCCCATTTTGCCCTAATTGATTCAATTGATTAAAGATGGTCTCTCATTAATCTCAATAAAAGATCTCTCTCATAAAAAAAATGATCATTTTATTATCATTTTTTTTTAGATTTTTACTTGAACACAATTGGTGTAATATTTTATTGTATTTTTTCATTTATCTAAAAAATAGAACTACATTATTAGATGAAGCTCTTCCCGTTAATTTGACACTTTTACAGTTCTACCATTTTAATGCTCCTTAATTAATTAACCAAAAAGTCCAAATAAATTGGTAAACACCTTGAGGGTTTGTACATTTATTAATTTGATATGGAGATAAACAATGGGGATAAACAACATAGTAAGGTAAACGACTTGCAGTTTTGAGGAGTTTACATTGTATAATGAGGTGATGACAATCGTTGAGCTAAGTATTTGGGTGATAAGCAAAGCATTCGATGAAATTTTTATTTACTATAACTATATGGTGTTTTACGTACGGATAACTAACTTAATTTACGAATTACTAAATTATATTCCATTAGAAAATTTATCTATAAATTTGAAAAGTGAAAACATAAAGGATAAAACTTTAAAATAATTTGTAATTATCCTCTTATTCTAACAAATTGTAATTCCTATTCCTAGAGTTCTTACATAAACGTACTTGTTAATCTTATATAAAATTAATAAGATAAATTTTTGGAAAGAAAGAAACTTTATTGAAAGTTGTTCAAATTAATAAGATAGGAAGATTTATACGGAGTACCTTATTTGAGTAATTGAAATACAACTTTTACGTATCATTCAAAATGATATTAAAAGATCTAAACAATTAGAGGAAGGGCAAATTTGAAACCCGTACAACGCACGGGCACAAAATCTAGTAACTGAATATAATCATGATAATGAAATTCATTTACCCTAATTTTGTATTATTACTTCCTCCGTCTCAAATAATATTAGTAATTCTATTATATTTGCTATATTTTGCAACTGAGAAAAAAACGTGGAATAAAATAGTACTCCGCAGTTGATAATAATTGAAATTAATTAATTATTTATTTTAGGAAAATGAGATGGCGCCACCGGGTGGTACTCAAATTGGGCACCACCGGGGGTATTATCGTAAGTTACATAGCTATTTTCATTTCCCTCCACTAAAATTAAAATTTCAAACTAATTAATAATGAAGGGTAATTTAGGAACTTAACCTTTTATAACTAATCATAATTAATAGTAAAACCAATCAGTTGAATTTTCCTAACTTTTTGCCCATTTTTGTGGAGATATTCAGAAGTTACAACAACCAACCGTTTGTTCAAGGAACACCTAGGCATGTTGCTAGGCTGCTAGCTAGTATGGAAATGATAGTACACAGAGCTTTAGTTTGGTGGTGCTATACGTTTCTAGACAGAGTATTTAGTAGTGCCACGTTTCTAGACAGAGTTCTTGTGGTGGTAATTGTGGTTTCAGCCATGGCCATGGTGATGTGATGAAGTCACGGTTGTTTTGTGAAGAAGGCAACATGGGTTACATGGTAGGGAATTGATAAGATAATAAACAACAAACCACACCGGCAAAGATTTGTGTAAATTGATTTGTTAAGGTCAAGCTTGTGTCCATTCTACTTTGACTCGTCTTTCGGGAGATGTAAAAGTAGATGATGAACACAATACAACGATGAAGAAACGTAATGACCGATGAATTTAGTACCCGTATAAATTAGGCTAAATAAATTGTTTTGATGTTAAAATTTTGATAAAATTTAGTATGGTAAATTAATTTTAATTGAATAAATATGAATACATATAAAATTACGCATCTACCCTTAAAATTTTGGCGCAAGAACGAAAACTAATATATTATTTTTTTATTTTTATTTTTCTTTAATTATGGTGGCGCTGAGATTCGGTACCACCCGGTGGCGCCCTATCGCTATCCTTTATTTTATAGTCACTCATCCGTCTCAATCATTTACATGTAATAAAAGTTTTTCATCGATCATGAGTTGATAGAATTTTTTTTTGGTCAAATGTAGGTTTTCTATTAATAATAAAAATCATAGTACATCATACATTATACTTCAATGATCGACCAAATCCTATTTTCTACCTGCTAGCCTAACATACAATGTCCATTCTACTTAGCCAGGCTTTTTCTGCATTACTAACAGGTTTCTTGATCATCATCTTGAAACGAGAATGTACCATTCTTTTAATTTCATTCACAACAGCCTCAAGTCTGCAAAGTTGTGACTCCATACTACATCTATTTCTCTCCAGCCAAATGTTATACCAGATGGCAACTTGTACCATTCTGCAAAGCCTCTGCTGCATTGTTGTCTTACTCCGAACACCTCCAACCAAAGACATTTGCATCCAATTCTCTATCTGGTGCACCACACATCTACTATACTGACAGTTAGTAAACATATGTTGATGAGTCTCAACACCATTTTCACAAACAAGACATAGATTACTGTTACAGCTTTGCAATCTGTACAGTTTGTCTCTAATATTCAAAGCCTCATGTCTACTTAACCAGCCTATAATTGAGTGTTTTGGTAAACACCAATGATCCCATATCTCCTTATACCACTGTACATGAGGGTGCTGTCCCTGTAGCAGATGATATCCTGACTTAACATTGTAACCCTTAACATCACAAACCCATTGGTTCTCCACATAACTAGCTGCTAACATCTTCGTGACCTTGCATATGTTCCTCCAGTTCCAATTGAAATCTGGAGGAGGTTCATAGTTATGCATGTAGGATTCTTGACAGAGTTGTACACTTGAATGCTTGATGCTCTATCCAACCTCACATTATACGCTTAATTAATACATTATTATTATTATTATTATTATTATTATTATTATTATTATTATTATTATTATTATATATATATATATATATATATATATATATATATATATATATATATATATATATTTTTTTAGAATGCGCGCAGCTTTCATTAAAATAAAAATAACAGTATATGAAATTGGTGGGGAGCCGAGAGACAATCTGGGCTCCCACACTCTTAGCAATAGCAAAGCTAAGTCTAGTAAAAATGTAAGCGGCCACCCGAGCCCCCGCATCCTGAAATACCGAGAATTTCTGTATCCGCTTGAGCAAGGTAACAGCATCCGAACCCAGCTCCCCAAGTGAAGAGAAAGAGAAAGGAAGGAAACCATAACCCGCTACCGCGCACAAATCCCCATACTTAGCACACTTTCGCTGAGCAGCATCAGCGACAACCCGGCCAGGCACAAAATCCTTATTATCGTTATTATCATTATCGTTATCAATATTATGATTATGATTATTATTGTTATTATTATTATTATTATTATTATTATTATTATTATTATTATTTAATATTATTATTATTATTATTATTATTATTATTATTATTATTATTATTATTATTATTATTAAGGTTAATTCATAACGATAATCCAAACTATACCTTATCTTATCATATTAATCCATACTAAACTTTAACTCAAAATAATCTGAACTATTACGTCATTTATCTTGTATTGAACTTGTCCCAAATTTGACCTGATAAACCGGTGAACTTTAGGTAATTAGGTTGTGGTCCCTTTTTTTTATGGATCTATTACCTCTTTCATTTTTCTCCCTCCTTCATTCCTCATTACTGTCAGGTCTACCATCACCTCCTCCTCCCCTTTCACGGCCACCACCGTCTCCTCCTCACCAGACCACCACCATAACACTTCTAGAGAGATGGACAGCGGTCGCCGGCAATCTACCCTACACCGACCCAGAAACTTCCAACTATATAAACCCAGAAAATTCATAATGTCAAACCCTAAAAATTCCCCTAAACTACCCAATTAGTTTTAAAAGAGGGATGCGCAGTTACCAAATAGAAGGGAAATTTGGGTGAAGATTATTTTTCGTAAACTTTGAATATGTTAGATGTTCTACATTCAATCATTTCTTCCATTTGCAATTTGTGTATTTCAAGATCAAGTCTTTCTCATGCTATAAGTTTGATCACTACCAATCTTTCTTCAGCAATTCATCACTTGAAACCAGTAATTCCCAAAAAGATTAAAATTTTGAACAAGGAAATATGGAACAAAAGCTTCAACTATAGTAAAGAAAAGGTTATTCATGAAGCTATGATGAAAATGAGTATTGATATTAAAGGTTTTGTTTTCTGGGTTATCTGGTGAAAGAATCGAAGAAAATGGCTGTCAAAATTGGTGTCAATGTGAAGGTTTTTTATTTGGGGATTTGGTAAAGAATTTTTTTTCTTAAATGTGACCAGATTAGTAGGTAACGGGTTACCTGGTGAGCAATTAGTAGATTATACAACCAGTTGTATGCAGTTGTACGGTGTAGAATCCGAGCTGTGTAATAAAGTTTTCGAGTTTTGTTTAAAAGAATCTGAGCTATGCTGTAAAGTTACTGAACTCACACACTTAAACATAAAAAAATAAACTCTTATAAAACTCAGAAAAATTACACACAAGCTCGGATTAATGTATATGGTTGTACAATGCTTATTATACAACTGGTTGTATAGTAGTATTTGTGCCTGGGAGTTGTGAGAAAAATGAGGGCATAGTTCGGTTTATTCCGAGTTAAAGTTTAGCATGGATTAATATAAGAAGGATATGCATAGTTCAGATTATTCCCATAAAATAACCCTTATTATTATTATTATTATTATTATTATTATTATTATTATTATTATTGTTATTATTATTGTTATTATTATTGTTATTGTTATTATTATTATTATTATTATCATTATCATTATTATTATTATTATTATCATTATTATTATTATTATTATTATTATTATTATTATTATTATTATTATTATTATTATTATTATTATTATTATTATTATTATTATTATTATTATTATTATTATATAGAAGGATGCGCGCGGCTTTCATTAAAATAAAAATAAAAGTTTACATGAAATTGGTGGGGAGCCGAGAGACACTCTGGGCTCCCACACCCATAGCAATAATAAAGCTAAGTCTAGTAAAAATGTAAGCGACCACCCGAGCCCCCGCATCCTGGGATACCGAGAATTTCTGGATCCGCTTGAGCAAGGCAACAGCATCCGAACCCAGCTCCCCAAGTGAAGAGAAAGAGAAAGGAAGGAAACTGTAACCCGCTACCGCGCACAAATCTCCATACTTAGCACACTTTCGCTGAGCAGCATCAGCGTCAACCCGTCCCGGCACAAAATCCGTCAACCCAGTCTGAGTCAAAGGTGAAGAACTTGTCAGGTCGACGCACACATCACACCCTCTGTCCCAAGAATAAAGCAATAAATCCGCAGGACGAAGTGAGCAACCATGCCCATCAACCAAACCGATATCAACCTCCTTCCCCGCAGAAATACCAGATCTATAGCAGATGTCGAAAAGAGTGTCCCGGACAAGGTTATTATTATTATTATTATTATTATTATTATTATTATTATTATTATTATTATTATTATTATTATTATTATTATTATTATTATTATTATTATTATTATTATTATTATTATTATTATTATTATTATTATTATTATTATTATTATTATTATTATTATTATTATTATTATTATTATTATTATTATTATTATTATTATTATTATTATTATTATTATTATTATTATTATTATTATTATTATTACTATTATTACTATTACTATTATTATTATTATTATTATTATTATTATTATTATTATTATTATTATTATTATTTTTATTATTATTATTATTATTGATGGGGCACATTCGCACCACGATCGAAATCAACATATTGAGCAAGGTCAAAGATCAAGAGACAACAAGTCAACATGTTAGACCGCCTTAACCGACGCAGACTGTCGGCCGATCACTGGATCTCGGCTAGGCAACTAGCCAAATGTAGAGACATATCCGCGTACTCATATCCAAGACCCCTCGGCATGGAGTCAACAGGGCCCGCCGGCCTGCCATGGGTCCCTCTGCCGAGGGTAGAACAGACTTTCCCTATGCTACGCCACTTGGCCCACTTGGCCACTACGTGACAAAAGATGAAAGTCTATAAATACTCCTCAACCCTCATTGAGGAAAGGATCCAGAATCGAACCTAAAACTCACTATTCATCTGGTATAAAACTCCCTAATCTCTCTACAAGATACTTTGTCAATAACATACAACTTAATCCCTTTAAGTTCACTGACTTGAGCGTCGGAGTGAGTACGCTCGGTGCAAAGCCGAGCCCTCAGTTTGTTCATCGTTTCAGGAGAGACCGAGAGGAAGAGTCAAGGCAAGGAAGGACATCCATTCACCAAGCTTGCGTGGTAAACAACACTGCTCTGGAATTACACCCGGAACAATTGGCGCCGTCTGTGGGGAAACAGATACTAGAAGCTAGTCAAATCCCTTAAAAAAAAAACACAAAACAAAACCCACCCAACAAGCTAAGAAGATGTCGAAACAACCAGAGAGGGTGCTTGTGGAAACTGAATTCTACCAAGATGACACATTCCACAACTCCGAAATCGGGCAGTCCGTCACCGGCCGTATCACTGATACGACGAACGGGATGCCAAAGGGACAAGATACACCGCTGCCCGCCGACCAAGTCACTATCATGGGACATGTGGTTGATGCAGCTAAACTGAAGCTACTCCTGGAACTAATGGGTAGCACGCCGACTCACACTGTCACAACGACAAGAGCGGCGACACCCCCACAGGAGATCAGGGTCCAAAAAATGACTCCGAGAAACTTGAACGAAGCATTGGAGGAAGCTAACCATGTCAAGACGCCGGGGGAGCCCAAAGTGCAAGTGGTAGACCTGAGTTCTTTCCGCACTCGCGGGACGACAGTGTCGCCGCAGCACCGACGAGGCCTGCCCCAGAGGAGTGAAAGAAGTCCGACTCACCAGAGTCGGAGAAGAAGCCCGACTCACCATAGTCGGAGAAGAAGCCCTTCCCACCACGGGGAGAGGAGCCGGACTAAGGATGCGAGGAGCCGATCGCCGCGTGTCATTCGACACGTGGTCAGACAGCCCCTCAACCCCTATGTCCTAGAGGTCCCGGTGCCGACTAAGCTAAAGTTGCCGCCCATATCATACAAAGGAGAAAGCGACCCAACCGACCATGCCGAGGCTTTCGAGTCTTACATGTCGGTATGGGAGCAACCTGATGAGGTTTGGTGCCAAGTCTTCCCAACGACTCTGCATGGGATGGCACAAAGTTGGTACAAGGGGCTACCCAATGGGTCGATATACTGTTATGGCGACCTAAGGGACATATTTTTGGCCCAGTATTCTTGCAATAAGAGAAGGGCCGTCGAGACATCGGATCTCCTGACTATCAAACAGGAGGGAGGCGAGTCCCTCCGAATTTATGTGAAGAGGTTCGACGCCAAGGTTCAGCAGATTCGTGAGCTGAACAGCGAACTGGCGGCCTTCGCACTGATGAAAGGCCTCTCAAGAGGGGACTTAAAAAACAAGCTCATCAAGTGCGGAGGCCTGAACCTAGACTCCGCCAGGAAGATGGCCGACCAAGCCATAAAGGTGGAGGACTATCACAAAACCTGGGTAGGCCCCAACGAGGCCGGGCACTCAGAGAGTAAGAGCCGCCGGGAGGACAACCCAGATGAAGGGCGCCGAGACAATAATAGGTCACGGTCTGACAAGTCCGTCAGGAAATAGAACTCGGCGGGCGCCGGTGTAACACCCCCATTTATTTAAGGGCCTGAGCTAGGACTCCTCAGATAAAGGAGGGTGTTACCATCTCGGGAATCCGAGGCAGTAGATAACAAAGAGAAAGACAAACAGTACTTTAAATTAAAAGTTTATAATGTTTACAACGGAAATAAAACATGTCTCAAATTGAAAATAAAGTCTGACAACTAAACAAAATAAAAGTGGGCTAGCTCTAAGTCAGGTGATTCATGCTCTCTCCCCGCCCTCTCCGTGTCTCAACAACCAGTCAATCTGCTCCCCATTAAAAGGATCATCACAGGCATACACGAATACACAGGGTCAACCGCGAGGTTGAGTAGGTAATACGATATAATAAAGAATGCAATGCTATGCTCCTCCATTCATCTCCATCACACACATCCCCGGAACGCCCAGCCATACCGATCCCTGGTAGACTATATATCGACCGTAGTCGATCTGCCAGCTCGCAGCTGAGGACACCAGGGCAAGTCATGCAGAACCCGCCTGGGCCTTAATCACAATAATCTCATCTCCTCCAACTCCAACTCCGATGCAAATGCAATGTATGAAACGTATGAAACAATAATGCTCAACAAGCTAAATAAGATAATCAGATATGTCATATAATCACCAAACATGCCAACTCTTTATAATCGTAAGAATTCAATCAGTGTATTCCCTACCTCGATCGTTTGAGACAAAAAGTCGGGTGCTCAGTAATATTCCACAACAAATTCCCCCTCTGAAAGATAAATAAATGATAAACAATTACTTAAACCATTCCCGTTCCCAAAATAGAAAGTTACTAAAAATAGAAGCTTCTTAAAATGGAAAGTTTCCTTAAATGGAAACTTTCCCGATCTAACAGTTTTTCCCTATTTCACCAACCCGACTCAAACCCGTCTCTAAACATTTAAATAACTCGGGAATTAATTAGCTAAATAAGAGTACGATATAATAATTGATAAAACAAGTTATACGATTAAAAGAATCGAAACAACACAACTAATCCCCTCAACCCGTCTCCTACAACCCGCACCTTCACTCTCTCTCACACCCCTCACGCGCCGCCTTAAACCACCACGAACACCACCAGGCTTGCTCCCTTCTTCGACCCCACCACCAACAACCGACCCCAGCCTGGTCGACTGCCGCCGGTGAGTGGAACCAGAGCCGTCATTTGGCCTGGTTCACCACCGTGCCTCACCAAACACCCCCTGTCCTCGACTTACAACCACCGCAGCCATCCCTTAACCACTGCCAAAACACCACAGCCCTGCTCGCCATCAGACCACGCACCCAGACACCGTGACACCACCATTTCGACCTCCCCCGAGTCCACGGTGGTGCCACCCCAACCTAAGCATCTAAAACCCGCCTGAAAACCCCCTGCTAACACCCGTGTGATCTACCCTGTCAATAACACCTCTCGCCGTCAATTCTGCCGCCAAGAACCTCCCTAACCGCCACCAATAGAGATGACCCAAACCACCCAATACCCTATCCCCGAACCCAGCCACCAACATCACCTCCCTGAGTCACGACACCACAAACAAAAACCCGACAAAACGAAAACAAAAGAGAAAGTTGCACTCATACCTTTTTCCGCCACCTCAACAGCCACCAGGGTTAACTATGGACGTCGACAACCACCCTAAGGCCCTCCTTGCTGCTCCGACAACACCCACACTCACTCTCCCTCTCTCGTTTTGTGTGTTTGTTGGGAAATGTGTCGCTGAAAATGATAGGCGGGTGAGGGAGTGGGGTTTTGTAGGGTTAGGGTAGAATTAGGTTAAACCTAGGTTAATTGGTTAATTGGGTCATGGGTAAACGGGCTTGGGTCAACGGTTAAATGGGTAAGTGTAGTAAATGAATTAGTTGTCGTGACTTCGTTCAGTTAAACCCGGCTTAACAAGTTTACGATAACTCGATCATACGATATCAATACGACTAAACAATTAACTCGACTCAATTAGCAATATAAAATACGGGGTATTACAGTCTTCCCCCCTTAAAATGAACTTCGTCCCGAAGTTCACTCATCTAGCAAACCCCCACACGCATCGATGTGGGCCCCAAACAGATTCCCTAAGGTAGATGACACATGGATTTAGGTCGGAAACAAAATGTTACATTCTACCCTCCTAAAAAGAAAGTTACGTCCCGGAACTTACCTCATGCAAATAGGTGTGGATAGCTTTCCCTCATGGAAGCCTCGGTCTCCCATGTAGCTTCCTCAACATTGTGGTTAGTCCACAAGACTTTCACCAAAGCTGTCTCCCCATTCCTGGTCTTCCTCACCTTCCTGTCCAGAATCTCCTTGGGTGTCTCCAGATAGGACAACTGCTCATCCACCTCGATCACCTCAGGACTCAACACATGTGATGGATCGCTCGGATACCTCCGCAATCGGGAAACATGAAAGACATTGTGAACTACGGCTAACGCCGGTGGCAAAGCTAAACGATAGGCCACCTCACCAACTCTGTCCAAAATCTCATAAGGTCCGATGAATTTCGACTCGGCTTCCTCTCTTCCCGAACCTCATAACTCCCTTCATTGGCGACACTTTGAGTAGTACCTTCTCTCCCACCTCGAAAGAAATCTCACTTCTCCTAGTGTCGGCATAGCTTTTCTGTCTGTCCTGAGAAGCTCTCATCTTTTGCCTGATAATCTGCACTGTTCAACCATCTCCCAATCATCTCTGCCCCAAAATGACAAATACGATCGATCATCCCAACACAGAGGGCTCCTGCATTTCCTACCATAAAGTGCCTCAAAAGGTGCCATCCCAATGCTAGTATGATAACTGTTGTTGTAAGAAAACTCGATCAATCCCAGCCTGTCCTCCCATGATCCGCCAAACTCTAGGACACAAGCTCTCAACATATCCTCGAGGGTCCGAATGGTCCTCTCTCACGACCGTCGCAGCAGGATGAAAAGCGGTGCTCATCTTCAGTTGAGTACCCATCAATGACTGCAATTCCTGCCAGAACTTGGATAGAAACCTGGAATCTCTGTCGGAGACGATATCTTTAGGTACACCGTGCAACTTAACTACGTACTGAACATAAGCCTTAGCCAACTCAGCCTTACTCCAAGTATCTTTCATGGGAATAAAGTGAGCTGACTTGGTCAATCTGTCGACGATCACCCAAATCATGTTGTTACCTATTTGTGTCCGAGGCAACCCGACGATGAAATCCATGGAAATACTCTCCCACTTCCACTCTGGCACGTCTAGTGGCTGAACTTTCCCTTGTGGTCTCTTGTGCTCACCCTTCACCCTCTGGCATGTCAAACATCGAGATAAGAACTCAGCGACTTCCTTCTTCATATTAGGCCACCAAAACGTCTTCTTGAGGTCCTTGTATAACTTATCCCCTCCAGGGTGTACAGAATACGGAGTAGCATGTGCTTCCGTGAGAATTTTCTTCTTCAGTTCCCCATTAGCTGGCACACACCACCTCTGCCCAAACCTCAAGCTCCCATCTGTATGGATACTGAATTTAGAGTAAGGCTCCACACCTGCCTGCTCTACCTCATTGCGCCATTTCTGGATTCTAGCATCCTCTTTCTGTAGCTCTCGGATCTCCTCGTACAATTCCGGCTCAACCGTCATATCTCCAACGGTCTCACCTCGTCGGATCATGTAAATCCCCATCTGCCTTAGCTCACCGAACATTCTCACCCTGGATCTGGCACTGGTTAGGGCATGGATAGACTTCCGACTTAAAGCATCGGCTACGACATTCGCCTTCCCTTCATGATAGAGTAAGTCCATGTCATAGTCGCCAATCAACTCGATCCATCTCCTTTGTCTCATGTTCAGCTCCTTCTGAGTATAGATATACTTCAGGCTCTTATGGTCATAAAATACCTTGAAGGTCGCTCATAGAGATAATGTCGCCACAATTTAAGAGCAAAAACCACGACCCCCAACTTTAGATCATGGGTAGGGTAATTCTCCTCATAGGTCTTCAGTTGTCGCGAAGCGTACGCGATTACCTTCCCGTTCTGCATCAACACACACCCCAACCCTTTCTTGGAAGCATCAGTATACACTTCGAAGTTATCATTCCCATCTGGCAAAGCAAGGATAGGAGCTGTGGTTAGGCGCTCTTTGAGTGTTAAGAAAGCCTTCTCACAACTCTCGTCCCAAACAAACCGGTTCTCCTTCCTCATTAGAGATGTCAATGGTTTTGCTATCTTCGAAAAATCTTTGACAAACCTCCTTTAGTACCCAGCTAGTCCCAAGAAGCTTCGAATTTCGCCCACATTCTTTGGGCTCTGCCATCTAGTCACGGCCTCGATCTTGCTAGGATCCACTGACACCCCTTCCTTGGAAATCACATGCCCCAGAAAGGCAACTTTCTTCAACCAGAACTCGCACTTACTCAACTTGGCATACAACTGATTCTCTGCCAGAGTTCTTAACACTATCCTGAGATGCTCCTCGTGCTCTTCCTCATTCTTGGAGTAAACCAAAATATCATCGATGAATACAACCACGAACTTGTCCAGGTACGGACTGAACACCCGATTCATCAGGTCCATAAACACAGCTGGCGCATTGGTCAATCCGAAGGGCATGACCACGAATTCATAATGTCCATATCTGGTTCTGAATGCAGTTTTAGGGATATCCTCGTTCTTTATCCTCAGTTGGTGATAACCCGACCTCAGGTCGATCTTCGAGAATACTCCAGCCCCACTCAATTGGTCAAACAAATCATCGATCCTTGGCAATGGATATCGGTTCTTGAGAGTCACGTTATTCAACTCTCGGTAATCCACACACAGCCTCAAACTCCCATCCTTTTTCTTGACGAATAAGACAGGTGCTCCCCAAGGTGAAACACTGGGTCGAATATAACCCTTCTCAGCCAACTCATCCAATTGCTTCTTTAATTCTTCCATCTCTTTTGGTCCCATACGGTACGGTGGTTTAGAAATAGGTCCAGCTCCCGGCTTTAGATCAATGGAGAAGTCCACGTCGCGCTTAGGTGGTAGCCCAGGAATCTCTTCCGGAAATACCCCCTCAAAGTCTCTCACCACAGGTATGTCAGAAATCCTAGGGGTCTCAGACTCTCTATCCCACATCTGACACAAGATCAACTGGTCTCCCTTCCTCAGACTCGATTTTAGGGTGTTTACAGAGATAAATTTGACTTTGGGTTTGATCATGTATCCCTTGTAGGTTACTCTGACTCCCTTAGGTCCTCTCAGAGATATCTTCTTTTGGTAACAGTCAATGAAAGCTTTGTACTTTCCCAACCAATCCATCCCTAAAATCACCTCGAACCCACCCAATGGGAACTCCATAAGGTCACAGTGAAAGACAACCTCTCCAATCTGAATAGGTACACAGGTATAGACTCTATCACAAGGCACAGACTCTCCCGAGGGTACTATAACAGAATCGACCACTCTATCATATGTAGTAAGGTTGAAGGCTCTAACATGCTCCCTAGATATGAATGAATGTGTGGCACCAGAATCGAATAACACAAAGGTGGGTTTAGAATTGACAAGAAATGTACCAGTCACGACATGTGCATCCTCCTTTGTTGCTTCCTTCCCCATGGCAAAGAGCTTGCCACTGGACTTAGCTCCAGGCTGACTCGATGAAGCGGTATTGGGTTGCTTGTTCCCCTGCTCGGTTCCTCCGGAAATTACCACCCCCCGGGACTAGTTTTGCCGGCTACGGTTACTCCGTAGTTGTTGTAGCTTCCTTGATAATCATTACTTGCCCCAAATCGGGCACCTCCTCCATAGCCAGTGTTAGGAGTACGGTAGTTGCTGTATCCTGATCCCGCTGTCCGAGACCCACTGAACCCAGATGTAGGTGTTCGGAAACCCCCAGATTGGTTTCCTCCAGAACTTCGGCACTCAAATTTCCTGTGTCCCAACTTCCCACACCCGAAACAAGTGACCCTGGACGCATTACCTCCAAAGACTAGCACCTCTCGAAATCGCCTCCGCTTTGGTTCCTCATCCCCCCCAGGGGGCACTATTGGTGGAGTATCCACCGAACTTGCCTGAATTCGGCTTCTTGGTCCCGAAGATTATCACCGATGGTTTCGACTTTCTCTTCTCGCTTTTCTTTTCTTATCCTCCTTGATCCGCTCGGAGAGCCTTTTCAAAAGACCACCCTCAGATAGATGTCCTGAACGGTGGTAGGTGGAGCTGCCGTGAGTCTCTTTTTGATATCCACCGTCAATCCCCTCTCAAACCTCATAGCCAGCATGGTCTCGTTCTTTGCAAACTCATCGATATATGAAGCCAACAATCGGAACTTCCTATGGTATGTGTCCACTGTCATGTCCTCTGTCATCTTAAACGTATCGAACTCCTCCCTCAGCTTAGCTTTCCTGAACTCGCATGAATCGTCCGTTAATATCACTTGAAACTCTAACCAAGACACATATCCTTCCTCCACATCCCTAGCAACATGTCGAATCTCCGCCTTGTTCCTATTCCACCACTCCCCAGTAGCCCCGAGGTAATGTGCGGCTTGGTCTACTTGCGACTCTTCAGACAAGCTATCACTCGAATAGGTTGGTGAACTCCCGACACCAATCTCCCAGCAAGTGAGGTTCCCCCTCTCCAGTGAAGATGGTAGGGTTATGCCTCGCCCCTATTGTACTCATCTTAGCAGGGTCCATTCTTTTAGCCTTTAGGGCCTCATTCTCAGCTAGTAGTCGGTCTAACTCTTCCTGGGTGATGTTTACAGCCGTGTTCCTTTTTGGAGGCATGACTACAAGAGAATTTTAGGAATTAGCTGCAACACAAAAACACCTTGGCAATTCTAGCCAATTCTATCACTCTTATCCTACTTGTCTATCTAGCATGGTTTAGGGGTCACATAGCCGCATATCACTAGACATAGCCTTCTAACACAACTTTATAGAGGTATAAGTATAAATCAACCTTAAAACATGCAAAGTATTATGCCACAACCTCCTACCAACTCTTTATGCAACAATTAACATATCAATCAGTTAACACTTAGGCAACGATATATGAAGTTATGCTCAACATCATGCAGCTTATCTACCCTTCCTCTCATTTACACTCAGGGTTCCCGGGTCAAACTGAGAGGGCCAATGGTTCGGTGTGAGAGGGCCCCTAACTCATCCCTTACCTTTAGTGTGCTCCTAACAGTTTTGTCCCGGGGTTCATTTTATTTAGACTCTTCCTATATTCATTGGATTCATTGGTTTAGGCCTGAGGATTGTTCGCTCTGATACCACTTTGTAACACCCCCATTTATTTAAGGGCCTGAGCTAGGACTCCTCAGATAAAGGAGGGTGTTACCATCTCGGGAATCCGAGGCAGTAGATAACAAAGAGAAAGACAAACAGTACTTTAAATTAAAAGTTTATAATGTTTACAACGGAAATAAAACATGTCTCAAATTGAAAATAAAGTCTGACAACTAAACAAAATAAAAGTGGGCTAGCTCTAAGTCAGGTTATCCATGCTCTCTCCCTGCCAGCTCCCAGTGTCTCAACAACCTGTCAATCTGCTCCCCATTAAAAGGATCATCACAGGCATACACGAATACACAGGGTCAACCGCGAGGTTGAGTAGGTAATACGATATAATAAAGAATGCAATGCTATGCTCCTCCATTCATCTCCATCACACACATCCCCGGAACGCCCAGCCATACCGATCCCTGGTAGACTATATATCGACCGTAGTCGATCTGCCAGCTCGCAGCTGAGGACACCAGGGCAAGTCATGCAGAACCCGCCTGGGCCTTAATCACAATAATCTCATCTCCTCCAACTCCAACTCCGATGCAAATGCAATGTATGAAACGTATGAAACAATAATGCTCAACAAGCTAAATAAGATAATCAGATATGTCATATAATCACCAAACATGCCAACTCTTTATAATCGTAAGAATTCAATCAGTGTATTCCCCTACCTCAGTACTGCAGACAAAAAGTCGGGTGCTCAGTAATATTCCACAACAAATTCGCCCTCTGAAAGATAAATAAATGATAAACAATTACTTAAACCATTCCCGTTCCCAAAATAGAAAGTTACTAAAAATAGAAGCTTTTTAAAATGGAAAGTTTCCTTAAATGGAAACTTTCCCGATCTAACAGTTTTTCCCTATTTTACCAACCCGACTCAAACCCGTCTCTAAACATTTAAATAACTCGGGAATTAATTAGCTAAATAAGAGTACGATATAATAATTGATAAAACAAGTTATACGATTAAAAGAATCGAAACAACACAACTAATCCCCTCAACCCGCACCTTCACTCTCTCTCACACCCCTCACGCGCCGCCTTAAACCACCACGAACACCACCAGGCTTGCTCCCTTCTTCGACCCCACCACCAACAACCGACCCCAGCCTGGTCGTATGCCGCCGGTGAGTTGAACCAGAGCCGTCATTTGGCCTGGTTCACCACCGTGCCTCACCAAACACCCCCCTGTCCTCGACTCACAACCACCGCAGCCATCCCCTAACCTCTGCCAAAACACCACAGCACTGCTCGCCGTCAGACCACGCACCCAGACACCGTGACACCACCATTTCGACCTCCCCCGAGTCCACGGTGGTGCCACCCCAACCTAAGCATCTAAAACCCGCCTGAAAACCCCCTGCTAACACCCGTGTGATCTACCCTGTCAATAACACCTCTCGCCGTCAATTCTGCCGCCAAGAACCTCCCTAACCGCCACCAATAAAGACGACCCAAACCACCCAATACCCTATCCCCGACACCAGCCACCAACATCACCTCCCTGAGTCACGACACCACAAATAAAAACCCGACAGAAAACAAAAACAAAAGAGAAAGTTGCACTCATACCTTTTTCCGCCACCTCAACAGCCACCAGGGTTAACTATGGACGTCGACAACCACCCTAAGGCCCTCCTTGCTGCTCCGACAACACCCACACTCACTCTCCCTCTCTCGTTTTGTGTGTTTGTTGGGAAATGTGCCGCTGAAAATGATAGGCGGGTGAGGGAGTGGGGTTTTGTAGGGTTAGGGTAGAATTAGGTTAAACCTAGGTTAATTGGTTAATTGGGTCATGGGTAAACGGGCTTGGGTCAACGGTTAAATGGGTAAGTGTAGTAAAAGAATTAGTTGACGTGACTTCGTTCAGTTAAACCCGTCTTAACAAGTTTACGATAACTCGATCTTACGATATCAATACGACTAAACAATTAACTCGACTCAATTAGCGATATAAAATACGGGGTATTACAGCCGGGGGGAGTTCGGGACCGTACTATCAAAAGCGGTACAATGGTCACACCCCCCTGGTCGTATCTGCTGCCGAGGTCTTCTCCCTGAGCAAGAGCGAGGGTCAGAAGTGGGAAAGGCCTCCCAAGGCGAGGGGGACGGTGACACGAGCGATCTTTGTGAGTACCACGGCCACACCGGTCACTTAATCGACAACTAGGCATCTCGAAGAATGCCATTGAAGAGCCGATCCTAAGGGGAGCCTCGAAATATGTTGCCGGAGGCCAAAAGACTAATACCGCGCTCAAATAAAAAATCCGTCTTTGAACGGATAGGAGTAATCCATGTTGTCATCGGGGGCAACGAGAACGGTGGGTCCGCTCATGGGCACAAACGGCACCTGAACGAGCTATATCAGGCCATCAACTTTGTGCGCAAAACAGCGATCCCCGCTTCCAACATCCCCGATATGACTATTGGGAAGACGGACTACGAGGGAGTCATCGCCCCGCACAGCGACCCACTTGTAGTCCACTTGGACATAGCCAACCACCTGGTCAAGAGGTGCCTGATTGACACAGGCGCCTACACGAACATTATGTTCAGGGAGTGCTTTCTCAATCTCGGTCGAAGATTGAGGACTTGAGCCCTGCACCAATCCATTGTACGATTTTTTCCGGGCCGCCTGGTACCCCGGGTCAATCAGGGACACGGTGATGTTCGGCGAGGGGAATGCAGCTAAGAATGTCCTATCCGAGTTCGTGGTCATTGACGGCTCGTCCGCCTACAACGTCCTCATAGGCCGAGTCACTCGAGTGAGGCCGATGCAAGAATGTCCATCCGGCCCCGACACCGATGTATGTCTCGGACCGGGAAGCGCATAAGCTCGTCTCAAAAGACGAAAAGACGAAGTAGTCAACGTCCGTATATCCGCCGAGGGTGCAACATGCAATCCCTCAAAGTGGCGAAAAAGTCGAGAAGGGGAAAAGCCCATCCTTACAACAGAGGGCGACCTCATGGATGCCACTGTCGGCATGGTCGAATTAGCGGAGACCGAAGAAGTGGAAATTGACCCGGGCGCACCGTAGCTTCGGTGTCAACCTGGAGCCAAAATTCAGGGCCGCTCTCCTAGACCTGCGAGGAAAAACAAAGACGTCTTCGCTTACTCGGCGAATGAGATGCCGGCGTGAGCCGGAGGTAATTGTTCACAAGCTGAACGTACTCTCCACCGCCGCCCGTCAAGCGGAAGATGAGGAACTCCTCAGCCGAGAAGGATGAGGCCATCAAAGCCGAGGTAGATAAATTACTAGCGGCGGACTTTATCATGCCTTGTACTTATCCTGAGTGGTTAGCTAATGTTGTAATGGTGAAGAAATCATCGGGGGCGTGGAGGATGTGTGTAGATTTTACCAATCTTAATAAAGCGTGCCCCAAAGATTGCTATCCCTTGCCTCGAATAGATAGTTTAATCGACGCCACGGCAGCTACACTATGTTGAGCCTGGCCGGACGCCTTCTCGTGGTATCATCGGTATTCATGGCGAAGAAGACATGCCTAAATGCGCATTCATCACCGGTAATGGCACATACATGTATAAAATGATGCCGTTCGGTTTGAAGAACGCCGGCGCAACTTACACAAGACTGGTGGACAAAGTGTTCCAAAATCAAAAAGGGCGAAACATTGAAGCTTACGTCGACGATGCTATTGTAAAAAGCAAGTCTGACAGCGAGCACTTAGCGGATTTACACGAGACATTTTGTTCACTAAGGAAATACAAGATGAAACTTAACCCAATGAAATGCAACTTCGGTGTCCGGTCAGGTAAGTTCCTCGGCGTGCTTGTCGGCGCCAGGGGAATTGATGCCAATCCGAGAGAAAGTCCAAGCAATCCCGGACTGCGGAGCCGAGGAATCGAAAAGAGGTTATGATGTTGACCGAGAGGATGGCGGCTCTAGCCCGTTTTATCTCCCGGTCAGCCGACAAGAGCACCCCATTCTTCAAAGTGTTGAAGGGAAATAAGGACTTCAGCTGGGGGGAGGAACAGAGCACGCTTTCGAGCAAATCAAAGCTCATCTTCAAACTCTCCCAACCCTGTCCAGGCCGATGCTGGGGGAGACGCTATATCTATACATAGCAGTTACCTCGGCCACGGTCAGTGTCGTGATCATCAGAGAAGAAGACAAATAGCAACACCCAATCTACTTTGTCAGCCATACATTGTTGACCGCCGAAAGAAATTACCCACTGATTGAAAAAGCAGCCTTTGCTGTCGTCGTTGCCGCAAGGAAACTGAAGCCTTACTTTGACGCACATCCCGTGACGGTCTTAACCGACCAACCATTGGAGAAATCATTGGAAAAATTTGAGCAATCCGGCAGGCTCATCAAATGGGCAGTAGAGCTATCCGGCTTCGGCATTCAATACAAGCCGAGGCCCTCGATAAAGGGACAGGCACTTGCAGATTTCCTGGCCGAGTACACATATCAAGAAGAGCAAAACCCCGGAGTATGGGAAGTATACACCGACGGGTCCTCCACGGCGAACAGCTTAGGAGCCGGCATACTTATCATCAGCCCAAACGGGGACGAGTTTGAGTACGCCTTGAAATTTACCTTCTCGGCCTCAAACAACGAATCCGAATACGAGGCGGTGATAACCGGAGTCGAGCTAGCTAGAGGCCGCGAGCGGAACACATCATTTTAAAAACAGATTCACTTTTAGTGGCTAATCAAATCAGAGGAGAGTACGAGACTCGAGACGACGGGATGGTAAGATAACTGGAAAGGGTAAAAGCTGACACTTCAAAAATGAAATCTTTCCAGATACAATGCATTCCCAGGTCTGAGAACAACCGAGCCGACGCTCTCTCAAAGCTTGCCAGTTCAACCATCAATAATGTCAGTCGAACCGTGCTGGTGGACATCAGGAATGCCAAAAGCATTACTGAGACCGTCGGCATGGTGGGCGACATAGAGGCCGAGACAACGTGGATGACTCCGATAATGAAGTACAAACTGATGAATGAATTACCGGAGGACCGCAGTCTCTCACAGAAGATAAAGAGGATCACAGCAAGGTACTTGGTGTTTGAAGAAGAATTATACAGGAGGTCCGTAATAAGACCACTTTTAAAATGTGTCGGCCCAGCCGACGCAGAGCTAATACTGACAGAAATTCACTAAGGCATCTGTGATCATCACATGGGGGCAAGAACACTAGCCCACAAAGCTCTCCGAGCCGGCTACTTCTGGCCCACCATGCTTGAGGATTCCAGAGCCAAAACCAAAAAGTGCAACAACTGTCAAATGCATGCTCCGGTGATACATGCACCTTCCCTAGACCTGCAGCCGGTACTTAGTCCCCTTCCTTTTGCACAGTGGGGGATGGATATACTAGGGCCATTTCCAACGGCATCCGGAGGAAGAAAGTACTTGATTGTCGCCGTTGACTACTTCACCAAATGGGTTGAAGCTGTAGCGGTATCTGCCAAGACCACGGCGGCCGTAAGAAAGGTAATCTGGGAAAATGTCATAACTCGTTTTGGGTTACCCCAAGTCATGGTATTTGACCACGGCCGAGAGTTTTGGAGTGACACAATAATGAACTGGTTGGAGGAACTTGGTATCAAATTTGCATAGTCTGCGTCCCCGCCACCCATAGAGCAACGGACAAAGTGAGGCGGCCAATAAAACAATCCTCAACGGTTTGAAGAAGAAAGTTGAAGACCTAAAGGGAAGATGGGCCGATGAACTACCCGGCGTCCTGTGGTCCCTCCGGACCACGGAGAAAGAAGCAACGGGGTACAGTCCATTCCACTTAGTCTACGGGTCCGAAGCAGTCCTGCCAATTGAAGCATCGGTGCCGACATTCAAAACGACCACCTTTAACCCGGTTGAAAATGAGGAAGGTCTGAGAACCTCCCTAGACCTGGTCGAAGAAAGCCGAGATACAGCACGCCTCAACTTGGCAGTATACCAAAACCGAATGAGAAGAGCCTACAACCGAAGAGTCCACAAAAGGGACTTAAAAGTAGGGGATCTAGTCCTAAGAAAGTCGCCCGCCACCAACAAAGGGAACATTCATGGTAGATTGACGGCCAACTGGGAGGGTCCTTACAAAGTGGTTGAAGAAATGAGGCCGGGTACATACCGGGTGACAGATGGAGGGCGTGCCTTTGATGAGCCATTGGAACACTGACAACCTCAGGAAATACTTTGTATAGCGGCGGAGGTGTCCAAAAACTGTTGTTGGCACCCCAACGCGTGTTTATATCTATTGAAAAATCATCCAAGTTTTCCATCAAAGTGTTTATCCCCTCCGTAGTCATATCGAGGTAGACGCCACGGCCCAAGCCGGGCAGTCACCCCAAGAAGTAGATGCCACGGCGATCCTGCTACCAAAATAGCTTGATACTCGCGAAAGCGACCAACATGCCTTAGGAACGTATAAGTACAGTTGAGACGCAATTCTAGCCGCCTCGGCCAGCCGAAGGCCTGGCAGAGGAAGGGATCAATATGTCTACAGATACGAACGCTGTCGAGCCGTAACCTCTAGCCGCCTCGGCTAAGCGAAGGCCTGGCAGGGGACACAACGGTCGATACGCTAACATGTTAACATCGGCGGTTGGAAAACGCAAATCGGACGCCTCGGCCAGACCGAGAGTGAAAGAGGAAGCGACCAACATGCCAACATGTTTAAAAAAACGTTAAACAAAGTTGAGATACGCATTCTAACTGCCTCGGCCAGGCCGAAGGTAAAAACGAAAAAGCGCTCAATTAATAACGAAAGAAGACAAGTGAAGGATTGTGATCAAAGCCCCGGCCAAGCCGAGGGCCAATAAACAAACTTTACTGAAAATGATTACAAGGAGAATACAGACGACGACCGTCCCCATAGGGATAAGCCAAAACACAACCTACCAAAGTTTTACCAAAAACAAGGAAAAGAAGAACAAAAGGTTACAGACATATCATTTGAAGCGCCAAAAGATGGCAGGGAGGAAAGGCTTAATAATTGGCCCCCGAACAGCTGATGCTATCCGAGATGCGGGTGAACCTGGTGACGACCGCCCGTCTCCCTATGCTGTTCTTTGCCGCCATCGGCGACGTTAGCAGTATCATCTTTGGTAGGCGACCCAGAAGCTGTCTTGGCAGCCTCAGCCTCAGCAGCCTCAGCTGCCCTCATTCTCTCAGCTTCCTCCTTGGCCGCCTTAGCCTTCTCAGCAAGGGCCGCCTTCTCCGCGACCTCTTCTTCCTCCTTCTTCACCCTTGCCTCCTCAGCGGCCTTCGCCTCCGCGACCTTCTCCTTAGCTTCAAGCTTGTCATCAAGTAGCTCGTCAAATTTTTGCCACGGAAAGGAGCAATCCAGAAAGAGCTCCCTATCACTTCCCTGGCGGCTTCTTCCGGCCAGTCCGTGTGGGCGCACATGTTAGGGAGAATCTTGCTTTGGAGCATCTCAATGTCCAACTCCCTCTGGGCGATGATAGCCTGCTTATTCTGAAGCGCCTTCCCCTGGGCCTTAAACATGTTCCTCCATTCCTCCCTCTTCTTAGCATTGAAGTCGGCGACGGGCTGAAGCTTGTCACGCTCCTCCCGCAGCTTAGCGGCTTCAGGCCCTGCGGCCTCGGCCTTGGCTCTCTCGGCGGGATCCTTTTCGGCGTCCTCCCTAAGTTTTCTCTCGGCATGGACAGCCTTCTCGGCCTCGGCCTTGGCCCTCTCGGCTTCCTTCTTCAGCGGCGACCTCGAAGCTGAGCCGCTCAGGCGTGGGGCAGCTTTCACCATGGCCTTTTCTTGCTCCACAATAAGAGCACCGCCACCTCGGCCCACTTCGACAGATCCGGACAAACTTAGGCCCTCCGACCTAATTTGGACGGGGTAGGCTTCCGGGAAGGAGGAGACGACGGTGGCATCTTGACCATTCGCTTGCGCAGTCGCTTCTCGACGCCGTTCAACATTGTGTCCGGTGAGACGGCGGCGGCGATCTACAAAAAATTCAACCAAAGCATCCATGTCAACATTCATGGACATACCGGAGAGCTGTCATCGGGGAACGCCTAATGAACCGGCTAAGTCCGAGCCACATGATAGATCCGTACCGGGCTTGGCCTTCTTGGCCGGAGGACCCATTTCTTCGCGCGCCTCGGTAGCGATAGTAGCGATGATGTGAAGCGGCAGGAGTAGTCTCTTTTCTCTTGCGGAAGAGAGGAGATTCCACTGCCAAGGTGACCTCCTCCTCGGTAATATCAACGATCTCCACCGTCTCCTTTTGGACTGAAGGGAGTGGAGGTGGAACTGATGTCGACGCCGTCGCCGCCGAAGACTTTGTTTTCCGCGTTCGGCGCGGTATGTTACCAGCAACCTTCACCTGGGCCGCCGTCGTATCTAGGCCCTTCAACTGCTGGTCCATAAGGTCGTTTGGCGCCGGTCTACGATCACGCGTATCGGCCTTCAGATGCCTCTCAACAACGTTCTTGTCTTTGTCAAGTCCCATCTTCAAGAGGATTTCCTCAGACGGTCCGAGCCAAAACGGTGCAGCCAAAAGAAACGAAGCAGGGTTAAACAAAAGAAATAAATCAAAGTTCAAAAAACAGAAACATTAAAAGCAGAGATGGGCCTCACACCGACCCCACTCACCCTGTGCTAGGGCCGGTATGAGGCCGACGTGGCAGAGCGGCTCGTCTTGAAGAATGATCTGCGTCGGGGGCATCCATCCCTTCGGCGACCCATCCTTCTCAGTCTCAAACAACTTCATCGCCCGCCGTTCGTCCTGATTAAGAGGGACCTTCAAGGCGTCCATCTTATGCTTTCCCCGGGAGACATATTTCTCACGCTCCCCTTTGCTCTCGCACCGCAAATTGACTTGGTGATGGAAGGACCGAGGCAGTGGATAATCCCCTGGAACCTCAACATATACCCACCGTTTCTTCCAGTCTTTGCAGGAAGTGAGCTTGGGGACGGTGAGATAACCCGGCTCAGTCTGTACGCTATACCACCCCCTGCCACCGGCGACGTTCAGTCGAAGGTGATGAAGCCGGCGGAATAGGTTCACCGTTGGAATCTCCCCCTTGAACCGGCATAGCCACACAAAACCAATGATCGTCATAACGGCCAACGGATGCAGCTGTGCCACAGCGACATTCATGGCCTTAATAATGTTAGCAACGTATACATTGAGAGGAAACCGGAGCCCATACTCCAGGTGTCTCATGTACACGCCGATAAGACCCGGAGGAGGGCAACAGACGGCCTGACCCGCTTTAGGAATAACAATCTTATACTCCCTGCCGAAGGAGAAATGATGTTCGAAGAAGTCAGGACCAGAACAACTGGCAAATTTGTGGGTCCAAGCACGGTCAGGGCCGATCTTACAGGCATCGCCGTGATCCATGACGTACGACCTCTCGTCATCAGAATGAGCCCTTTCCTCATCATCACCGTCATCGTCAACGTCATCATCATCCTCCCAATCCTCCAGAACTTTTGGATCAACTTCAGGGGAAGGAGACCTAGGGCCCCCAGACCTTATCGGGATGGCGGTCAGTGCCTCCTCCTCATCAAGGCGCGACGGGGAACCCCCCGGCGCAGGATTACTAGGTCCCAGCATCGTGAGAAGACATGTTCACAACAAAAAACTTAAACAATTAAAAAGTTGGAAAATTTGTTTGTTTACCTTGGGAAGAGTGTTACGCCGAGTAACGCTTCGAAGACTAGAGAGAAGTTTCGTCAAAGAAAATTAAGCAAGAAGAAGAAAATTTTTTGAGAAAATGAATTTGGAAGGCCAAATTCAGGGGCTAACTCTCCTATTTATAGGGCAAAGCCCACTCAATCCGACCAATCAGGGCAAAGCCCATGAAGCGTCAACCAATCAACAACGAGACACATGTCAAGCATGCAGCCACGGAATGTCAAACGTCACAACAGTTACCAATCTTCTTTGACACGCTACTTGGTAGAATGCCAATCGACGTATCTTCTTCAACACGCTCCTTATCCACTTGCCAAACGGCCAGCTGATCCACCAAGCTTGGCAGCACCGGCCGGGGGCATTCAAAGCATCCGGCACTCTCAACCTTGGACCCGCCGGCCAGCGACATCTTCTTTTCCACATTTGATGTCCATTGCACATCCATGCGGAGGGGGGATATGGTACGGTACGGCCAGGAACAAGCCGAGGAAGAAGAAGCCGGGGAAGAAATTTTTCCAATGCGCAGAATACGCTCAACACTCATCGAAGGTCCATACCACGGCATAGACTACGCTGGGGGCAAATTGATGGGGCACATTCTGCACCCGCTGACCGAGTCAACATATTGAGCAAGGTCAAAGATCAAGAGACAGCAAGTCAACATGTTAGACCGCCTAACCGACGCAGCCTGTCGGCCGATCACTTGGATCTCGGCTAGGCAACTAGCCAGCCGGGAGACATATCCGCGTACTCATATCCAAGACCCCTCGGCATGGAGTCAACAGGGCCCGCCGGCCTGCCATGGGTCCCTCTGCCGAGGGTAGAACAGACTTTCCCTATGCTACGCCACTTGGCCCACTTGGCCACTACGTGACAAAAGGTGAAAGTCTATAAATACTCCTCAACCCTCATTGAGGAAAGGATCCAGAATCGAACCTAAAACTCACTATTCATCTGGTATAAAACTCCCTAATCTCTCTACAAGATACTTTGTCAAGTAACATACAACTTAATCCCTTTAAGTTCACTGACTTGAGCGTCGGAGTGAGTACGCTCGGTGCAAAGCCGAGCCCTCAGTTTGTTCATCGTTTCAGGAGAGACCGAGAGGAAGAGTCAAGGCAAGGAAGGACATCCATTCACCAAGCTTGCGTGGTAAACAACACTGCTCTGGAATCACACCCGGAACAATTATTATTGTAACACCCTCTCATACCAAGATACCTTACCAAGGACTACCTTGGCATGAGAGACTGTTACCATCTCGGTTGCCCGAGGTTAGTATATCATAGTTACCATTCCAAAACAACATTTATTAAAGTATAAATAGTTAATGATTACAAGTTCCATACACCAAAACCGAAATAAAGATTGCGAATGTTCAACAACTAAAAACTGAATGATAAGTCTCATGATAGCGGAAGCTAGAATCGAGTGATGACTCCCCATGACGTCCCCATAACTAGTAAACATCATCACCTGTCACAATCTGCTCACCATCCCCGAATGGATCACCACTGATTTCATAAAACAACAACAGGGTCAGTTACTGAATAATCAAAGCAAGACAAATACGAAAGATAAACACTGATCATCAGCCAACTCCAACTCCCAATCACACGCCGATGGGGGACCGCAGCCACACCCACCAAGGTCCCGCTCATCAACGAGCAATAACTCCCAACTCCCAATCACAAACGATAAGCAGTGGGGGACCGCAGCCACACCCACCATGGTCCCGCTCATCAATGAGCAATAACCCTGTCCCTTAATGTGCACATCCCCTCCCGTGGCAGGTTCCACGGAGGGCAAACTAGGGTGTGAAGCCACTCCCGCAAGTGACTCCACCACAATCATTACAACACCAACACCAACACCAACACAAACACCAACACCAACACCAACACAACACCAGCAGATGATCACAATATCAATCGTACAACAATTACCACATAAATCTCAATTTAATTAAACAGTAAACCGAGTAGGGAAACCCTACCTTTTTGCAATCCGCTACGCTGCAATCAATCTTAATTTATAACTTTAACTGTCTCTAATCAAACCGCGGAAATAATCTCCGTCAGACCGGATACTCGGTCGAGTATCCTCTACTCGGTCGAGTATTCCCATACTTCATTGAGTATTCCCGGCGATAAATCGTCCCGAAACACATGACACACTTACTTGGCCGAGTAAGCCATATTCGGCCGAGTAACAGACTTAGGAAAACCGTAGTATTACAATTATTATTATTATTATTATTATTATTATTATTATTATTATTATTATTATTATTATTATTATTATTATTATTATTATTATCATTGTTATTATTATTGTTATTATTATTATTATTGTTATTATTGTTATTATTATTATTATTATTATTATTATTATTATTATTATTATTATTATTATTATTATTATTATTATTATTATTATTATTATTATTATTATTACTATTATTACAACTATTATAATTACAACTATTATTATTATTATTATTATTATAATTATTATTATTATTATTATTATTATTATTATTATTATTATTATTATTATTATTATTATCTTTATTATTATTATTATTATTATCTTTACTATTATTATTATTATTATTATTATTATTATTATTATTATTATTATTATTATTATTATTATTATTATTATTACTATCGTTACTATTATTATTATTATTATTATTATTATTATTATTATTATTGTTGTTATTATTATTATTATTATTATTATTATTATTATTATTATTATTATTATTATTATTATTATTATTATTATTATTATTATTATTATTATTATTATTATTATTATTATTATTATTATTATTATTATTATTATTATTATAGCTTTCTAGATTGCCATATTTAGATATGCAGTAGTTTATAAAGTTGGGGTCTTCTACATCGCTCGAAAGAATTTTGTAGAGATTTAATTCATACGAATTGCAACAGAATAAAAGAAAGAATTACTATTTTTGTTATTCCACATAAGTTATAATAACTTATTTTTTCCATTGTTCACGCATATCTTATAGAAAATTTTTAAAGAAGAAATAAAATTAGTTGATGCCCCAAAATATAATATTTTTCATTCGACATAAGTTGCACTGTTTGTCAAACAGTAGACGGAGATTCATTACAGCGGATAACGATGACAAAATTTGGTTAGCAGATTTTGGTAGCAGGTTTGACTATTAAATTAAATTATCAGATTAAAAATGTTATTTCATAATTAGCAGATTAAAGGATAATTAGAACCGTTTCAGGTATAAATTGAATATGCTAATACAATATGAGCAACATATTCAAAAATAGAAGATGGCTACCAATATGCTATTAGAATATGCCGTTTACCAAACACTTGAAAATAGTAGCTTGATTGCTCAACCTGCTAATTAGGCTGGAATTTACTATTTTGTAACATCTCGCTTGGTGGATTGTGTTGATATTTTATTTGCTAGTGAGCGGTATGGAAGTAAGACAATGTTGGTGGCGCTGGTGTTGTTGGTATTCGATAATACGATGGAGTTAGGCGGGCTATTCTATGGTTGATGCTATGTTGCGAAGTGTTGTTGGTATTGATAATACTATGAAGTTAGGGGGCTATTCTATGGTTGATGCTATGTTGTGAACGGCGTTGTTGAGGTAGGCATTATTGGGTGAGTTAGTGTCAAGGTTGGAGGATGAGAGTTGAGTGGTGTTGGTTGGTGGAGTGATATGTGAGCGTGCTATGTAGGTATGGGTGTAAACTTCCAGGACAAAGTTCGTTTTAAGGAGGGAAGACTGTGATACTACGGTTTTCCGATCCTTAGTTACTCGGTAGAGTTGGTAGTACTCGACCGAGTAAGTCGTACTCGGCCTAGTTGGTCGTACTCGGCCTAGTTGGTCGAACTCGGCCGAGTACCTCACCGAGTATCCGGTCTGACAGGATTAATTTCCGCGGTTCTGTTTATAATAAGTGGAGGAGTATATAAATAATTTTCTGAGTCTTTTATCATTTTATATTATTTCTAAAAAACAGTACTTTTCACAAAAGGAAGAACGACGTTCAACTGCTTCTCCATTTCTGTAAGCAATTCCGAGCTAGGGTTCTTCATTCCTTGAGCTTTTGGCATCTAGTCTCGTGTCAATCGTTGGTAAGATTTATACCCTTGTTATTTTAGTATCTTGTTTAAATTTAAGAAAACCCTAATTGGGTGATTTGGGGTTTTGGGTAGAAATCGGATTATGATGTGTAGTTGTTGTTTATTACTGTAGGTGACTATTTGGTACTCTTGTACATTGGTATGATTGGCTGCGGTTATAGCGGATTACGAATAGGTAGAGTTTTCCCAACTCGGTTGCCTGATTAATTGATTATAAGATGATGATGGTTGATTTATTAGCATGATTTGGTTTGGTTGTTTGTGTTTCTCGAGGTGCGCCCTCGGCTGAGTGGAGTCATCATCGGGAATGACTTCATGCCCTTGATTCGCCCATTGTGGTTCCCGTCACAAGGAGGATGTGCATATTAATGGACTTGGGTTATTCGCTCTTGGAATTGAGCGGGGCTTAGGTGGTAAGGCCGCTGTCCCCACTAGCGGAGTGGATTACCTGTTGTGATGAGTAATCTGACAGGGCTACACATGTTTGTGTGTAGTCAATGATTGGAGATTATTGGAGTTGGAGGAATGTGTAATGAGTTGGTTAGATGTTTGCTTTGTAGCATTCTTTATTTTCGTTAATCAGTTGACTGACCCAGTTGTTGTTTTACAAAACTGTGGTGATCCATTCGGAGATGGTGAGCATTTGATTAGCAGATATGTAGTGGATAGCTCGTGGGTCACGGTTGGGATGGAGTCATCACTTAGCTTTAGCATGTCTAGTTTCCGCTGACTTTTGACACAGTTGTTTCTCACATTCTTCTGACGGTTTTGTAGACCTTTCGGATTTTGGTTTTAGCTGTACGCACTTTAAATTTATAAACCTTAAATCATGTTTCTTTTTGGTCACCTTTGATATATTGTACCTCGGGCAACTGAGATGGTAGCATCTTGATATGCTAGGGTGGTCCTTGGTAAGGCACCTTGGTGTATGGGGGTGTTATAAAGTGGAATCAGAGCGACAATTTTCGAACCTGTAACCAATGAACATAATGAACATAGAGAGTCTAAGTAAAATGAACCTGGGTAGGAGTTGTTTGGAGCTACCGCAAAGGCTTAGGAGATGTTCTAAGGCCGCAACTTTGCCCTTACAACTTTGAGTCGGTCACTACGGGGTGAGGCAAGGGATCGTTATCTGTTGTATGTCTTTATGTACATGTTGGATGAAGATATGATTGGATTGGATAGAAGTTAATTAGAGTATATGTTAATGTGATGAACAGTATATGAGGCTTGTTTGATGTTATTTATGTTGTTGTATACCTTAGAAATATGTGATTAAGATCATGCGTGTGTGTGTGTGTGTGTGTGTGTGTGTGTGTGTGTGTGTGTGTGTGTGTGTGTGTGTGTGTGTGTGTCTATATATATCATTATATATAAAAAAGAATCTTGTAAAATTGCTAAGCTGGCACAATCTCCTTTGAGAATTAAGGTAATGCAGCCCTCACATTCAACATCACAAAATCAGTTTTGTTTCAGCCAATCATGGTTTTGCAATATGGCCACATCAGCACAAAAAAAAGTCCAATTAAATCTGATTTAACGTACCTTTGTCATTCTCTATGCTACTTGAGAATGACAATGAACAATTTTCCAGAAAAGCATGCTTACAATTCCAAAAAAAAAAACACTCTCAAACTTCCGTCTTCCACCCACCATCTCACCATCATTATCTCAACTAATCAATTCTTTCCCAAAAACAAAATTTCAATTTACAAAACCATCACTACTGATGAGGTTAGCCCTGAAGTTTTCATTTCCTAAATAATTTCTTTTAAATATTTTCACCATTCTCTCTCAAATTTTTCAATCATCTCGAAAAAAAGAGGAAGAACTCAAACAACAAATTAAAATTACATTAGGAATCTCTAAAAATGCCGGCAATTGCTCCACGATCTGTGGAGGTGATCTTTGCAAGTTCTGAACGTGTTGTAAGAATTAATTCATCTTCTCTATTTTTTAATTTTCCCCAATTTATCCTTTGTTCTTTTTTTGATTGATATGTTGGTAATTGATCAAATTATTGATTAGGGGTTAAATTAAACTTATTTTAATTAAAGGCTTTTGTTGTAGAATGCTGAACTGTTCACTCTAACTTATGGAGCAATAGTGCGTCAACTGCTAACAGATCTTGAAGAGGTTGATGAAGTTAACAAACAGCTTGATCTAATGTATAACTTCTTAACTTTCCCTTAATCATCTTTTTTTAGCATCTTTTTGGATTCAATTTGATATGTTGGCTGCAATTTTGTGATCAAATGTTTAATTTCATAAGTTTCTATTAATAATGTTCAATCATAGGTTCTTTTCAAGAATGTTTTTTGGGTTTAAATTGATAATGTTGACTGTCAATTTGATTTGTGATCAAATTGTGGTACTAGATGTAAATTGTTGAACTGTTGTGATGCATGATTGAATTACCAAAAAAGGAAAATTATGTGTTTATGGGGTGGTGTAGATAATGTCGAATGGTGAAACGGAATTAAATACGGGAGTATGTTGGAATTATCATTTCATGGATGCAACATTGGTGACCTTGGTGTAGAATAGTGAGAAAAATAAATGCGGAGTATGATGGTTATATCATTTCAGGGGAAATAAAGTGTGTGACCTAAGCGTAATAGTGTTCATGATTGTGTTGAGATACAATTATTTATGGGGTTTGGGGTGGCATTGTGGAGGTGATGAGTTAGCTCATTAGATTATGACATTCTAACTGTGGGCAGCTGCGGATCTTGATAGTAAAATTTGGGTTGGAGGTGGGATTGAATCCTTATGTTGTGCATTCTGCAATTTGTAATCGTTATCTATTTTCTGATTCGTTTCCTCTTGAATATGTTTTTTGTTTCCAGATATTTTAATACATGTTCATTCCTCTTGAATAAATGATTCGAACAGGTATTTTATCAAAATTTGAACGGTGGACCGTAGTGGTCGACCTGAACAAGATAGTTTAGTTCAAACTCTACCGATAGCACTTGAAAATCAAGAACAAGGTTGTTTCTTTTTTGTAATACCCAAATTTTACACTTTGATTATGATGTTTAAGCAATTATTAGTTGAGGATTGGGAATATGTTTTTTTTGGTTTTTGTGATTTTTGAAGTTTAATTACTTTGTAAAGAACTAAATTTTTGCTCATTGTTTTCTGGGTTTATTGGTTGTTTTGGCTATTTTGTCATCGTTGGCGAGTTTGAGGCCTCTGAATGAACAATCAAGTTCTTGGAGGTGATGAGGTTAGTCCCTGAAGTTTTTCATTTACATAAATAATTTCTTTTAAATATTATCTTTGTGAAATTTAATGAAGTTTGTGGGTTTGTTTAATATTTTTTTTTTCTTGAACAAGTAAGGCAGAGGATGGAACATGAGACCATTTTTGTGAAATAGAAACTTGCTTTAAATGGCAGATACATAGAGGGGATTGTCGGATTGATCATGGTTCATTCCTATTGCATTTCATTTTCTGTGACATTTCTATCTTATTGATAGCAACTTTGTCTTGGTTACTATCACTCCTTAGTAAAAGTATGACATTTTGTTTTCAAATTTTTCATGTGGGAATGATTAATTAAAAAGCTAGGTAGGGTGAGTAGTTAAAACAACAACGCTACAGACGTGCCAAAATGTCTTATGGCACCTTAGCTGCATCTTTTGCATAACGTGACTATTGAGGCATATTGCAATGCAAATAGCTCTATCGATGTTACTACTTCTCAAGAATAAAACTAACACGTGTTACTTGAGAGTTCGGCGATTTTGTCTCCATGTCTTCTCCTCTAATGTTTTATCTAAATTTTGATAACTACAAGCCGCAATGTTGCAATTTTTATCCAAAGCTAACACTTATATTGATGACGGGAGACTTTGTTAAATTATCCATTTTGCGAAGTCATATACTTGAGTTTTCATTTTTCATCACTCGAACATTCATTCTAATAATATTATTCTAAATGTTGATTTTTGGCAGGATATTCACATATTATTGGAAAAGTAGAGTGATAATAGTATAAGATGATTCCTTCTTAGGTATAATGTTTTGAGACTCTTAATTTATGAGTAATCCACATTTTGGATTAATTGATTTATTGATATATTTGGACTCTCATTTATATATTTTGTTGAACATTTTCAGTTTTTTGGGGAAAGATAAAGCACACATCCAAGAACAAACAAAAGACGAGCTTTTCTCACTATTATTCTTTCTGGTGCGTTACTTATTTCTCACTTCTCTTAAAGAAACGGAACCTTGATCAATTCTCTATATTACCAATGCAATTTTTGATGTTTTTTATTTATTAATTCTGGCTCACATTTTGAGATGTCGAATGCTGGTGTTCGTGGTCCCATCTTGCTTAGTTGTCTGAATGAAGGAAAGAGACTTGACGTGGCATAAATGGTCCTATAAGGTTATTCTCCTTGCAATTTCCTTATACACTAGCCTTTCATATTCTGAATGCATTTGTTCCATTTACGCTGGTGAGGATATAAAATATACTCCCTCCGTCTCAATAACTGGTTTGCCTTTGATTGATATATCTCTGACAAAAAAATATAAAAAGGTAAACAAATGATTTGTATGGAGTGAGTAAAATTTATCACATTTGATTTGAGGCCGCATTTTTTATATCATCATTTCTGATTTCGTGTGACAAGTAAATAACATGAGATGGAGGGAGTTTTGAAATTCCTTGATTTTGTACAGATTGGTATTAGAGGTGAGTTCATGGGTCTGGAATTCTTGATTCACTTACTTGATTCTCCAATGTCGAGTGGGTTCAGGGAGACTCAAAAGCAACCCGTGACTTGGGACAAAGTAAGTATCTATAGCTCCGACCTGCTCATTTATTTCCTTCTTCAGAAATATAATTTGGCAAAAAGAAGCTAAGGCTGATAAGTTACTTTATGTGTCCAAACTATGTTCTATCCACCAGGAAAAAAACAACTTGCTTTTATGTGTCCAAATTGCAAGTCTGCTACTATGCTATTGTTCTGAGAAAAAATGCTTGAAGTATTTGGGAGATCCTTCTTAAAGATGGTGGTTGAAGGGAGAGACCCGGGGCCATGGTGGTTGAAGGGACATGATGAGTATCAATATTGGATCTGATATCTGAAAAATTCGAATACGTGTATATCCAATCCAACTTATTTCTCAAAACGGATTTGAATCGGTTCAGATGATTAGATATACGATTTGGTTTGGAGTTCTTATCAGGTAATGAAATTTATCAAAAGCAATAACATATGATGTTCTGTATTATTTAAGTCAATAAAAAATACGAGTATTATCTTAATGCAATTGAACCTTGGTGAATTAGGACAAACAAGAGTAACACAAAGTTAATTTTTTAAATTAAATTATCTACTCAATTTGTAAGAATACGTAGATATTCAATTTTAAGATGTTCATTATAACTTAAAAGCACAAAGTTGATATACCAAGTAACACAAAGAAGAAATTACAAATTCAACATTGAAACTCATGTTAATACAACAATTTATCATACGACGTGCTCCACCATTAACGATGGTGAGAAACACAAAGCGGGATGTCAACTATCATAATTGTAATATTCATTTTACAAATTTAGTAAATAATTTTATTTAAAAAAATTTTAAAAACAATCCCGTGAATTTTCACGGATGTTACACTATATATATATATATATATATATATATATATATATATATATATATATATATATATATATATGTATATATATATATATGTATAAATATATATGTATATACTTCCTCCATTCAACTCCACTCTACCTATTGGCAAAAAGCACAAGTTTTAAGGGTTTATTAAAAAATGAATTGAAGTACAAATGGAGTTGTGCCATTTACTTTATGGAATCAGAATTTGTCAAGTATTAGTGTGTTAAACAAACACTAATTTTCCCACCTAAATTACAAAACTTCAAAAACCCCACCAAACACTTTAATTTCCCACCAAAATCTGTCCAGTCAAGCTGTTGGAAACCAGCAACTTGGTTAGTTTTATGCATAAATTACAATCATCCTCACATTAAATTACATATTCCCTCATTCATTAGCAACACAACAAAAAAAAACTTTCTAAAATTAATTACAGTCCAATAAATTACAGTCCATCACTACCATTAAATTACACAAGTTTCCTAAATTATCTTCAGAGCATCAATGGGGTTCAAGTGCATGTCTGAAGAAACGAGAACTGAAGTCGCCATCTACTTGCTTCAAAAATCAAATGACGGGCAGCTTGATCGTGGTGCAATCAAAGAGGCAGTAAACAGATTCAATGTAAGTGTAAGGACCATATCAAACATATGGAGACTTGCAAAAAAACCAAGGTTAGTAGGTGAAAAATTAGATGTCAAGAGTGGTAGGATAGACAACAAAAATAGAAAAAGGATTTTACCAACTATTGAACATATAAAATCACTTGATAAATCACTAAGGGACACAATGATCAGAGTTTCTGAAAATTGTGGAGTTTCAGTTGGAACGGTCCATTCATGGGTGAAAGAAGGTTTACTTAAACGTCATTCAAGCCCATTACATCCTAAACTCGGTGAGTTACACAAGGATCAAAGGCTACTTTATTCATTAAAGTCATTGGTTGTTAAACAAGTTCTTGAAGAGTTCTTAGATCTCAATAATGTTCCAGTGACTGAAATAATTTTTAATGAAATGAGCAACGTAATACACATGGATGAGAAGTGGTTCTATATTACGGAAGACAATGAAACAGTGTACGTAGTTGAGGGGGAGGAGCTGCCTCATAGATGCTACCAATCAAAGAGGTACATCACAAAAGTGATGTTCATGTGTGCAGTCAGCAGACCTATTTCTGGTGAAGATGGTGAATGCATATTTGATGGTAAAATAGGCATGTTTCCATTTACTAATCAAGTTCCAGCAGCTAGGTCAAGCAGAAAAAGGCAAGGGGTACATTAGAGACTAAGCCTATTGAGTCCATCACAAAACAAGTAATCAAGGATTGTCTAATTCATCAAGTAATTCCAACAATTAAGAGTGTTTGGCCAGAAGGTCTTAGCAAGCATATTTACATACAACAAGACAATGCTAGGCCACACATCAAGAATGATGATCCTGATTTTATGGCAGCAGCAAATTCATGTGGATTTAATATTGAGTTAGTATTTCAGCCCCCTAACTCACCAGACCTAAACGTTAATGACCTTGGGTATTTCAAGGCACTACAATCTTTACAAAAAAAGAAGGCAGCAAAGACAGTGGACGACCTAGTGAATGAAGTAATGCAAGCATTTATCGATTACAGTCCAAGCAAACTCAACAACATTTTCTTATCACTACAAGCAGTTATGATAGAGATGATGAAATGTAAAGGTCATAACAATTTTTCACTCCCTCATATGGGGAAGGGTCATCTAGCTGCTATTGGCATGTTGCCAAGGAATCTAATAGTCAATGAAGTTTTAGTAAGGCAATGCATTGAACATATGCAGGGTTTAGGTAAAACTGAAGGTTTAGAATACATAATGACTGAACTAGGATATAATGTTGAAGCTATAGTAGATCAGTTAAATGGAATGTAATGCCTTTTTAAATAAAGGTTATGTAATGTTCAGTTTAATGTTCAATTGGAACAACAGTTTCAAATGAACATTAAACTGTAGCCTAATGATGAATGTAAAGTTAAATATGCAATTTCAGTTTCAAATGAACATCTGTTTCAGTTCAGATTATTTTAAGTTATATGCATTCAGATATATTTGAAGTTGAAGTTAAGAATTAAGGCAATTTCAGTTTCAAATGAACATCAGTTTCATAAATATTCATTGTCAGACCATTTTTAACCATTTCAGTCCAAATTTTAAAGTCCAGACAGACAAATTTTAACAGTTTCAGTCCAAATTTAACGATTCGATTCAGCAGACAAATTTTAACAGATTTGATCCAATTTTAACATTCAGACAAACCGCAAAATGCATAGACTAACTCTCAGGCTACGTTTGCCCTCATCATTGAGTTGTCCCAAGTATTCTTGCCTCCTACACTTTACAACATGAAGGTAGACCATGCTCAACAAGCAAAAAACAATATTGACATCCAAATTAATCTTTCAAACCAATAAGGTATAGTCATACTGCAGTTACCATGATTGAGCACACACACCCTTTCATTAATATAACATGTGGTGGCAAAAAAACTTGTAAGTTATGGGCAATAAAACGTACATATACTTCCTCCATTCAACTCTACCAAAAACCATGTATAGCTCTCAAACCATTAAGGTATAATCATCATAGAGCTTGTCTGGTTTAAACAACTCTCAGGCCAATGTGGCCTCATCATTGAGTAGTTTGAAGTTGTAAAGCCTCCTACACAGAAACAATGAAGGTAGACCATGTCTTCTCCATTCAACAGGAGTACTATATCAGCCCTCAAACCATGAAGGTAGAGTAATCATTGAGCTCTCAAAGTACTCCTACTTAGATGGTTAGACACACACACCCATTCATTCATTTATAATGTGGTGGCTGAACAACTAAACATTATTGGCCACTTAACTAGACTCTACCAAAAACCATGTATAGCTCTCAAACCATTAAGGTATAATCATCATAGACCAACTATAACAGTGATGATACCCCTCAGTCCAGGAAGGACCATCATCGAGGTTAATGACAGTAAACCTTGCATCCTAACACAAAAAATTCAACACATTAAGCCTTGAATCCTCAGAAATTAAAACAAGATTTCAGACAGACATTAAGCCTTGAATCCTCAGAAATTTTTCAGTTCATAAACAGACAGTCAGACAAACTTATAACAGTAGAAATTATAATAGTAAAAATTTCAGTTCAGAAAAACAAAAATTACATAATTTAAGACAGACAAAACAAGATTTCAGACAGACATTAAGCCTTGAATCCTCACAAATTTTTCAGTTCATAACAGACAGTCAGACAAACTTTCTATTGATGCATACAAACATTATAACAGTTTTAATTTCAGTTTATACAAACAAACCAAACAGACAATACATCAATTACAATTTTTCAATTTTAATAGTTCAATTTATCCGTTTATTCAGAAGATTTGATTTCAGAAAAAAATGCATGAGCCATAGAACAAATCTTAACAACAAATCATACAAAAAATCCTAACAAAAAATCCTAACAGTCGTTAACCCAGCAGTTCAATAAATAGTTGAATTAATATACGAATAAAAAAAAAAAATACAAACACAAGTTTAGGAGATAGAAAATATACCAACACCTCGAAGATAATTATCACTTAGACAACTGTCTATCAACAAACGCATTGAATTTCAAAGTCATTGGTGACGGATAATCAACCACCGCTTTTTCAACATACTCGGTTATTTTCTCAGGCGTTTTAGGACGCTTGTCCGCCATCCGCTTCAAATACCGGTTTGTATACTTTGTGCATGGACTTTCAGGCTCCCCAGATCCACCACCCACTTCGATTAAAGTGGTTTTCTCGGGCGTTTCAGGCTCTTTTGAAGGAGCGACGTTCTCAGGCGTTTCAGGCGACTTTGGAATGCAAACGCCACCATCATCGAACTCCGTCTCTTCAACTTGAGTCCCCATGATAAGCCCATAATTATATATGTTTTTATCCCATATCCGTATATTGTTAGTGTCGTCTTTTGCATTATTTGAGCTAAATTATTATATATTCGTTAATTTAGGGATTTAATTAATGTTATTATCATTTTAAATACAAATGGGCTTATTTAGTGTGTTTTGGTATAGCAGATTACAAGACGGAAGAGAATGGGCTGAATGACGCGCTTAATGGATCAAAAGTATGACGCAAGTATGTGTAAAATGGACCAAGAGAACAAAATAAGAACGAAGCACGAAAATAAAGAAGCACGCAAAGCGTGCACGTACGTAATCTTTAAATTAATTACTCACGCAGCCCATGAATTATGGGCTGATGGAACGAAAGAGTAAGACCCTGCGAATTGTGGGAGCAAATTAGAGAAGCGGACCAAAATTAAATAAAGAAACCAAGTGAATCAAATGGTTTGTACGTGGATCAAACTCCAAGTGAACAAAGGAAAAAGCCATAAACAAATTCAAGACCGAGAAATGTGGAAGCTACATACGGAGAACTCATACAACGGAAACTCTATTCTATCTCAGATTCCCTTTTCCATATTCTATCTACTTCAATAATTTCCCCTATACAAAATCTATCCCAAAACTTCCCAAAGTTAATCCCGTATAATGCCAAGATCAGTATAAATACCTATTTTATCAGTCAGAGTTGGAGGCGAGAAGCAAGTTTATACGAAATACCCAAATTACTAGTGAGCGAGATTGACGGCGATCGGAGATAGGAGCAGTCCATCGATTGAAGCGGCTTCAATTCGAAGGAAGAAGGAGAAAGCACTTGCAGATGCTTGCAACCGAACCAAGGAGGCATTCTTCGGTCTTAATTATTAAGTTCTCCACTCCTTTAGCTTGTTAATTTCAGTTTACTAGTTTTTCTTTTAAACCTTGGATGATTTAATCTTTCAGTTATAATAAAGTTTGATTTCAATTCTAGCATTATTGAGTTAATAGTATTCATATTATACTCGTTCATATTGTTTTCGATTCATTCTGTTAGCTGCAATTATTTGCTTAATTTGCTTAGTAGTTTGAACAGTTAGCTAGTTGTGTTATTTAGCGCGGCGTTAAATCGTACAACATAGTAGCAACTAATTTAATTTGGGACTGCAATGATGTCGCTAGATTGAATTAGGAGTATAATTTGGTCTGACTAATTAATTGGTTAGGGTTAACGATGTCTTTCTAGTACTTAATGCAGTTAACTAATTTGCGGAACTTTGCAACTTGCGTAGAATTGGTTAGCTAGAACTGGTAGTCGAGCGGCTCGCTGCTGGTTAAAACTAAGGATTGATAGGGAGGATTTAGCGGCTAAGTTCTCTACAGTTAACCCTGTTATTGACTTAAATATTCGCTAGAGGAATCGACGAGTTAACTGTGTTATTAATTGAATCTGAGAAATATGTGCTTAAATGTCATGCTTGCTTCACTAGTGAGTAGTAGGACTGGTATTAGTTTATTATTCTCCAATCAAAACATTAAAAGAACCCCCCCCCCCTTAATCGTACATAATGTTAATAGTCGTAAATATGTAAATAAATGGTATATATGTAAGTTAGTGAATAAAAGTACTATATAGTTAATTAGTTTTTCCAGTCTCTCCGTGGGATCGACCCTACTTATCCTTTACTACGTTTGTTATTTTTGAGGTTAAGATAGGATTATAAATTATTAATTTGTATACGCTTAACGACACGTATCACCCCAAATCATCAGGATCTAGGGAATCAGGTACGATATGGGTTGGAGGAGGCGATTCAGGAGAAGATGGCTGAGATGAAAAACAAAATAATTACCCAACTCAATTTTCTATGCACAGCAGTAATGATGAAAAACAAAATAACCCCCTTCCCCATAAACATTACCTCACACTTTACTAAATTTTAATTTTACCAAAACCGTTGATTAATTTTTACTCTTCTTCTTTATTTCTTTCTTTTTTTCTTACTTTCTTCAACGTTTCAACTTCTTCATCCTCTGCATTTCAAAAAACCGTCTGATTAATTTGAAAAAAATCCGTCTGTTTAATCCTGCGAACTCCCAATCAACTCGGCTTCTGCAAATTCATTATCATCCTATTTCAGGTATACTTAATCATTCTTCAATTTCTTCTATTTTTAATTGCATTAACTCTATATTAATCCTCATCCATGTATAATTATTTTATCGTCTTTGTTTTGTTGTTGTTGTTGTTTTTATTGTTGTTGTTGTTGTTGTTATTGTTGTTATCGTAGTTGTTTTTTTCTGTTTTTGTCTTCATCTTCATCTTCAAAAGTCGATTTTTGCATGCTAAAAACTTGAAAGGTTTCATCTTCATAACTCCTTCATAGTTCTATTGTCTTCTTCATCATTTGGTTCAACTCGCATGCCCATCTTTGTCTTCACCTGCATTCGTAGTTTTCATGCCCTATTGATTTTGTTATTGTGAATTTATTAATCAAGTATTGAGATAGATTTATTATTGTTTGAAGTTTCTAAATTTGTTAGTTGAAGTTTCAAGGGTTTGAATTAGAATTTAAGTATTATTTGCTTAGTTGAAGTTTGAACGTGTGTGCGTTGAAATTTCAAAGTTAAAGGATTAAAGTTTCAAAATTGAGGTTTAAAGTTTCAAAGTTTCATAATTGAATATACCATCTGCTTAGTTGAAGTTTCAACTTGAGTGTGTTGAAATTTTAAATTTGAGGCTTAAGTTTTAGAATTTTTTGATTTCAATCAGCATCAATTACCTAACTTCAATACACCAGGCCAATTTGTAAAGAAATTTAACTTTAACCCATTTTTTTTAATTTCTATTCAGATCGATGGTGAAGGTGATTGTGAGGTCATAGAAGCCGCTGTTAAACCTACCCCCTCCACAATCGTAAAATGTCGAGGTAAGAGGCTTGTGAAATTGATATCTAAGCTTACTAATGCACAAAGAGAAGCGGTAAAGAGAGTCGGGTTTGGTGGGTTGCTCGAGTTACGTCTTGACAAGTACCCTCTTGATCATGTGCACCTGTTTGTAGAAGCTTTTAATGACGGCTCACATGTGTTTAGGGCTTGTGAATCTAAAGAGTTTGTTGTGTCGAAGCATGATGTACACGACTGCTTCCTATTACCATTAGGTCCTAGGGAACTTGATTTAGTAGTGACTGGTCGTAAGAAGGAGTCGTCTGAGATTTTAAATAAGCAATTGAAGGAACGATGGAGGAAAAGATATAATGTGACAACTGCATCTCAATACATCCCTTTAGGTAAGCTATATGATGATATGAGGGTACAATGACGGGGGACGACTTTATTAGACTGTTTGTATTGTTCAAGATGTTAGAATTTCTAGCCCCTACCTCAAACGGTGTCGACCGGAAGCTTCTCTCACTGTTGAAGATGTTAGTCTTATTAATCAATATGACCGTGTTCATATGTGCTAGATGGCATTGTCACTTTGCTTGGTCTCGAGTCCAGGAATAATAAGACCCGCTTACGTGGTCGTCTTCCTTTTCTTATGATTACCTATTTCCGAGGTTTGTCTTCCGCGGCAAAAGTTCACCTCATGAGCTCCCACTGATAAAATATTGGGATCAAAGTAGTATTAATTCTAGATTAGATGGTGAGCTGGTTGGTGGGTCTTTGGGTCGGCTGACATTTTCACCAGTTGTCTATCCTCGCTGCCTTGACCCTACCTATAATAATAATCTCATCTCAAGTAATGCCACCCGTCCGTTGTTGTTGGCTTCCACACCTCATCCTGATAACGAGAAGAAGTTCATTCAGATCGAACTACCTTCAGGTGTTGAGGATGACCAGGAGTTGCATGCTAGAGCCGTGGATGTAAGTTAACATTGTCAATCTATCATTCTGTTTAATTAGAACCGAGTAAATCTGATGAGCATTCATTAAAACTATGTGCATTCATTTATGCCAGGTGGTTTAAAGTTTCAGATAACTTTGGGCATTCATTAGAAACTTTAGCCGTCAACTTTGAAATGTTATAACCACAATATGAAACTTCAACAATTTTCATTGATTTTAACACCCAAACTTCCTACTGAAGTTTAAATGTGTACTTGAAATTTTAACAACATTATCTGAAAGTTTAACTGTGTACTTTGAAATTTTAACAACATTATCTGAAACTTTAAACCACTTTGGCATAAATTCTACTATACAGAATTTGATACCTTAACTTTGCAATTCTAATAATACATTTGGATTGTATTGTTGCATTGCAGTCATACATGAGCTTTACCTACGGATGCGGCGTAACTCAATCGTCTTCCATGCATGGTACTCGGATGCGATTTCAAGATTAAGCGTCCTAACAACTCCGAGATTGATCCAACCAAGCTTGTTCCTTCACAGTCCACACAAGCCTTCTTTCAATCTGATGAGCTTCAATTTCATGTTGATGAGGTAGCTGATATATCCGTTCGAATGAAAGATGTATTTGACAACGCACCTGTGTTTAAGCAAGATCCTGTGGCCAATCCAAATCGACAAGATGAGGCTTCTAAATCAATGGAGCAGATTAGTGGCGTTTTATGTGACCTCGCTGTTGTAGTTTCTGCTGACAAAAATGATGAAGTGTCTGTTACTGCTGAAAAAGAATTATCGCCCCTTCATATGGTCACCAATGACTATTATACTACTTCGGGAGATAAAGACATACACCATTCTGCAAGGGTAGAGGAAGGGGTTGATACGATGGAAGGTGAAGCTGATGGTGAGTTCCTTGAAAACTCATCAGACCAACACTTGAACAACATAGAAATTTTTACACCCATTCAAAACAAGGATAATGCTATCGATTTGATGGATGTACAAGCTGTTGGGGATGTCCAAGGAATTCACAAAAAGTACCGGATTTTTCTATTACACAACTAATTGGTTCTGCGCCGGTTTATACTACTGCTGAAGTAAATGCCATTCTCCAGGAGGTGCGAGAAGAAGAGATTCCGATTGAGTTGCTTTCTTCGGGGGATGTGGTTGCAGCAGACGTACCTGAACAGCGTTCAGGTGATATGGTGCAAGGTTTGGATGAGGCAAATAAAGAGGCTCCTGCAATATATATGTCCCTCAAACTGATGGTGTTCACCATCCATTCCTATTTCATTCAAAAACCAAACTTTCTTGCATGTCCATTGTCCCTGAGAACCTCGGTTGCTCTTTTGATTGTGGTGGACCCGATCCGAGCCAGGTTTTTGTGTCTGATGTTTTACGCCGCAACAACAGACTATTCACATCCGTTTTTAGCAGGAGAAAGGATGTAATGGATTACATCTTCAATAAATCGGAGAACTATAGTAAACTGTAAGTCACCTATAAGAACTTTATATTAGTTGATATTGTTTTACCTATAAGAACTGTATACCCTTTCTTTTGTTGATATTGACTTCCTAGTTGCACATTTTTTGTAGGGAAACAATCGTATCCTACACAAGACTGTACTTCATTCCGAGGGAGGACATTCGGTCGTTAGAACCCGGTCTTGAGATCACGAACAATGTTATCGATTGCTGGTCTATGTTACTCAACAAGATCATGACTGATACAACTGCCCCAGTCCCAACTTCCCGCTGTTTCTTTGGGCTTAGCCACACTGTATGTGCGCATTTTTCACAGTTAGTTACTTTTCACAACAAAGTGTCAAATTTTTACTTGTTCCCTATCTTATGACAGAGTCTTGTACTCCAAATTTGGGAAGCCAAACAAAAGGGGGAAGTGCTAGACCTAACTAAAGATCTATTCACAACATGGGACATTTGGGTCAGTGATTGTGTATCTCAATTTCAGCTAGATTCTGATTTGGTATGTGTAACCTTTTTAAACCCATTATTATCTCGATTTATAATTTTAATATTCTTAATTGTAAATTTTATTAATAGGTTTATGTTGAATTTCCTCAGGTCTTCGTTCCTGGGTTATCAGGTGGTTCGCCTCACTATAGTTGTGTATGTATAAATTTCCCCGCAAAGCAGGTTGAATACCTTGACAACCGTTCATATAGCGAAGATTTCGATACTTTACCTATCTCAAATATTGCATTTATAACTGTAAGTCATTCCACCCAAGCTTTGTACTTTTAATTCTACTCCTACAACAGTATTAAAACTTTAAGTCATTCATCAACTTTTGAAAATTTAGCAAAAACACGATATTAAAACTTTAAACGTCCAACTCCAAATTTTAACACACATTGTCTAAAACTTTAACCAGTGCTTGCTAACTTTAATCAACATTTAGTTTAGAAACTTTAACTGCGAACTTTGAAATTATATACCCCAATAAAAGAAACTTCAAGAGTCTACATGGATTTTAACATAATCTTAATAGTGAAACTCTAAACGTGGAATTTGAAATTTTAACTACAATTTCTGAAACTTTAAACCAGTTGACATACATTCTAGTCTACAAAAAAATAAAACCTGAACTTTGCACTTTTAACTCACATTTACTGAAACTTCAAACGTCATCTTCAAAATTTTAACTGACATTTTCTGAAACTTCCAATTTTAACTGACATTTTCTAAAACTTTAAACCACTAGTTTGAAACTTCACTCATAAAACTTAACTCAAAAACTTTAACCGCCAACTTTGAAATGTTATATTCAACAATATGAAACTTTAACAGTTACCAATAATTTTAACACCCAATCTTGAAACTGAAACTTTAAACGTGAAATTTGAATCTTTAAGTATGATATTTGAAACTTTAACTTGTTCCCAGAAATTCTAATCTACAGAAACTAAACCTGACCCCCAAAATTTGAATCTTAACTATAATTTCTGAAACTTTAAAATTGCAGAGCTCAGGTTTCACTACAATTTCTGAAACTTTAAACCAGTTGACATACATTCTAGTCTACAAAAAAATAAAACCTGAACTTTGCACTTTTAACTCACATTTACTGAAACTTCAAACGTCATCTTCAAAATTTTAACTGACATTTTCTGAAACTTCCAATTTTAACTGACATTTTCTGAATCTTTAAACCACTAGTTTGAAACTTCACTCACAAAACTTAACTCAAAAACTTTAACCGCCAACTTTGAAATGTTATATTCAACAATATGAAACTTTAACAGTTACCAATAATTTTAACTCCCAATCTTGAAACTGAAACTTTAAACGTGAAATTTGAAACTTTAAGTATGATATTTGAAACTTTAACTTGTTCCCGAAATTCTAATCTCTGAAAACTAAACTCGACCCCAAAATTTGAATCTTAACTATAATTTCTGAAACTTTAAACTAGTTCACACAAATTCTAATCTACAAAACCTGAAACCTGAGCTCTGCAATTCTAACTCAAATTCAAAGAAACTTTTAACTGTTATTCATGAAAGTTTAATTGATTTTTTTTAAACTTTAAGCTGTTGAGGAATTTCATATATCTGCCTTCTACATATAATGCTCACATGTTTGCTTATTATCTAAATTCATTTCCATTTTCAAATACATACAGGCAATCGAAATGGGCAAGTATTTGGTTTCCAAAGGGTTAGACAAAGGCAAGTCAGTATCCGAGTTTAAACTTGTTAACATTAACTTTGCATGGCAAGGTCTAGGATACTCACCAATGACGTGGTACCTATATGATGATTCACATGCTCCTTTATAATGGCAAACCCTTTGATCATGGGTTAGGCACCATGGACGCAATGAACTTGTACAGTTGAAATTGCTTTGTGACGCTTGTACTTAGTGATATTAACAAGTCGAGGGAAGAGGTTATTTCTGCGGCTAAATCCTTCAATGAAGCTAAACTTACGTCCACAAAATCAGCTTCTAAATCTATCGGCCCTAAAAGAAGTAGTCGACCACTAGTTGAAGGATCCAAGCGTCCCCGTTTAAGTGTACCTGATCCAACTACCCCTCAGCCAACCACCCCATTAGCTCATTCTCCGACAACTGAGTTATCAGCTGTTAAAAGTCGTCCTAGGGGGAGCGGTGATGGTCTTGGTTGCTCTCTCGATTGCGGTGTTGCTGATTTGACTACCCTTGTTATATCTAAGACTCTAAGGTGCAACCAATTGCTATTGAAGGATATGACCACACTAAGGAAGCACGTAGCAGATTACTGCTTCCTTGACGACCACGATTTGGACCCGAGGTAAGTTTGGTGTCTAACCTGTATTGGTTGATATAGCCAATTGAAGTATATTTATAATGTGAGTACACACTCACCATATAAGTTGCATTGGTTGATTATTTTTATTTCAAGTTGAAACTTCAACCAAACTGTTGAAAATAAAAACCAAATTCACTTTTTGAAACTTTGAATACAGATTCTGAAATTCTAACTCACAACGTTTGAAATTTTAATCTAAACTATTCACATTTCAAGTGAGGACTCCACATTCTGAAACTTTAAGCATCAACTTTGAATTTTCAATTCACTCAAGTTCAAAATTCAACCAAGCAGATAATATTAATATCCCAAAGTCAACTTTTACGACGCATTTATTTCACGTTGCAGGGAACAATTGGCAGATTACGGAGTCAATGCCGTACTTTGTAGGGATGGGATTATGTCAATGCTACCTGATAGCAAAATGTCCTCAACTGTTATTGAATGTTGGTCCAAGTTGTTGAATCAGATAGAGTCAGATGCAAACGAAGTACCAAGAATGGCTTTCCTAGGCATACGCCACACGGTACGCATCTACTTTTAAATTCATATGACATTTAGCGGATGAAATTTATATAATTCAAATGGAAACATTCTGTAACCAGTTATAAGAACAAATATTTCGCAGGACGTGGTTATGCGATGGTTGGAAAACCAAGAAGACGGTACACAGGAGACGCAGACTAGTGCGTATTACGATACGTTGTTCCATATTTGGGACTTGTACATCAAGCACTGTGGTCATACCTTCAACTTGAATGCAGAGCTCATCTTCGTACCAGTTAATATTGACGATCATTTTGCTTGCATATGTATCAATTTCATTGCAAGTACTATCGATGTCCTTGACCATCAGCTATACCTGCAGTTTAAGAATTCCAAAGTCTTCAAGGTGTCTCAAATCATTGTAAGTTTCTTACTATATCTACGATGAATATCGACGCAACTAATATGTAACTTAACTTATGACTACCTTACTTATGTGCAGTCCCAAAGTCTGATGAGTGACTACCTCGAATCAAGAGGCGTATCCGGAGCAGAAGAGGTCGCAAAGTTTAGGCACCGCCAGATCAAATTAAGTTGGCAGAGTCCAAAACCTAACGAAGTCGAGTCTGGATTATTTACAATGATGCACATGTTATGTTACGAGGGTTCCCCATTCGAGCACGAAGACCTTCCGAAGAAGATTGGACGGCGCTATCTGTGTATCCAACTGGCTGCGACCCTTGTATTATCCGATATGAACAAAGTTCGAGCAGAAACCATGGACAATGTGAAGAAATTTATTGCTGAAAAGGAAAGCTTATGGCAAGTCGTATATGCTAGGCGTAAAGTTTCGAAGATCTTGAATAAAAAATAACAATGTTTTATTAATATTTCATGTAGCCTACTACTGTTTTAACATGTGTACTGTTTTGAATGTACTTAAATTTGTACTAGCTATACTTTTCTAGCAGGATCAACATTAAATGAAAAAAGTCTGCAAGTTTTCAGTTTAAACTTTTTGCCCATCGTTTGAAATGTTAGTTTAAAAATTTTGTAACTTTATTAAATTTTCCAGTCTGAAATTTTAAGCCTCAACTTTGAAATGTCAACTGAGTCATGTTGAAACTTCAACTAAGCATGTAATAATAAAATTCCAAACTAAACTTCTGAAACTTTGACGAAGGATTTTAAAACTTTAAATCAGAAATTTTCAAATTTATAATATTTAAATTCCAATTTTAAATACTGAAACTTTGACAGCACATTTTGAAATTTTAATTCACAACTTTTGTAATTTCAACCTAAAATATTTCACTTCCAAGTGAATTCTCCACATTGTGAAACTTTAACCGTCAAAATTGAAATTTCAACTCACTGAGGTTGAAACTTCAACCAAACGGATGGAAATAAAAAATCCAAAGTCACTTTTTGAAACTTTGAGGACACTTTCTGAAATTTTAACTCATAACTGTTGAAACTTTAACCTAAACTATTCACATTTCAAGTTACTCCTCCAGTTCGAACTTTAAACATCAACTTCGAAATTTCAATTTACTCAAGTTGAAACTTCAATCAAAGATATTTCACTTTAAATCAGAAATTTTAAAACTTTAAATCAGAAATTTTCAAATTTCAGCCAACAATATTTAAATTTAAAATATTTAAATTCCAATTTCAAATACTGAAACTTTGACTGCACATTTTGAAATTTTAATTCACAACTTTTGTAATTTCAACCTAAAATATTACACTTCCAAGTGAATTCTCCACATTGTGAAACTTTGACCGTCAACATTGAAATTTCAACTCACTGAAGTTGAAACTTCAACAAAACGTATGAAAAAAAATCCAAAGTAACTTTTTGAAACTTTGAGGACACTTTCTGAAATTTTAACTCATAAATGTTGAAACTTTAACCTAAGCTATTCACATTTCAAGTGACTCCTCCAGATTCTGAAACTTTAAACATCAACTTCGAAATTTCAATTTACTCAAGTTGAAACTTCAATCAAAGATACAATAATAAAATCCCAAAGACATCTTCTGAAACTTTGACAACACTTTTCGAAATTTTAACTCACAAACTTTGAAACGTCATCCAATAATATTTAAATTCCATTTCAATTGTCGACAATCTGAAACTTTAGTCCTCACCTTTGAAATTTCAACTGCCTCATGTTAAATCTTCAACTATGTAGATATTTTTTAAATTCAACTATTAACTCTTCAAACTTTTAAGAAGTATTTTGAAATTTCACCTCACAAATTTCAAACAATCAGACAATAATATTTCAATTCCATGAGAACTGTTCATATTCTGAAACTTTATGCACCAAAAGTGAAACTTCAACTCACTTATGCAATATTTTTAAAAATTCATGCCTGAACCTGGAAATTGTAAAAGAATAACTGTGAAACTTCAACATTGCATGGGATTTTTCAATCCAAAAATTGGCTACCTTAAATTTCACCATAAACTTCAGAATTTTAATATAAAAAAAATCGAACATAGACCCTCACTACACAAACATCTACTTCCCTTGCATACAACAGATTAACTTCAAAGTTTTACAAAAAAAACTAGGACATTAACTTCACGAATACATTTTAATATATAAAAAATTTCTACTCCTCCGACAAGTCTTCTACTTCTTCCTCTTCCTCCTCCTCTTCTTCAGATGATTCCGACAATTATGGTGGATGCTCAGCAAAAGGGTTAGGACAGTTCCTCTTGTCATGGTGTGCCATTTGCTTGCAATTATTGCACATGCGTTTCGGCTTACTGGCAAATGCAATGGCCTTCGCCTTACTAGACAAAATCCTTTTCCCACTCCCTTTGTTTTTGGAATATTTAGGTGGCAGTATAGAAATCTCCTTACTTGCTTTACAACCAAGTAATTTCTCCATTTCCTGTTGTTTATTCAACTTCTCACCTACCGGTGTCAGCTTCTCTCTAAATTCCCTTATTAAATTAGTAAGACCTTCAACGTCTTCCTTTTCCTTATCAACAAACACTCCAACTGTTTCATTAATTTCCGCCCACAATTTTGTCATCTGAAGTTGCTTACTGTCTACAATATCCACGTCATCTGTACACTCCCCGGTACTATAGTCACCACTCCGCAATGCGTCCTTTGTCCATCTCCTAGCAATCGCAGATTCCGGAATTTTATTTACCCCATTACCGGAATAAATCCAAATTATGTGCCTGCAGATTACTCCCTTCCTCTCAAAAAGTTTACAGGAACACCTCGCCTCAAAAGTCCCTGAGTTAGCAAATGAAATTGAAACTTTCATGACTAAAAGAAACTTTATTACTTACACTTTGAAACTTTAAGACAATTTCATGAAATTCTAATACTTCAACTATCTAAATCAATTCTTAACAAGTAATAAATCAACGTACTAATACTTCAACTATGTAAAACTTTAAACATAGTTTTATGAAATTTAAACTTTGAAACTTTAAGACAATTTCATGAAATTCTAATACTTCAACTATGTAAAAAGCTTCTTAACAAGTAATTAATCTGCTACGCACTAAATTACTCATACCTGGGTTATACTGAACATCAAAGTTACGGCCTCCCAATGAATCCTTCAAGGTAGTAACCTCTAAGTTGTTCGACTCCAAGAAACCCTTGCAACTAAATCCACCAATTGCATTCTTTAACTCCTCTTGAAACTCCTCGAAAATATCATGTGTGTAAATCTTCGCACCATCGGCCTCTATTGCCAACTTACTGCATAACTTTGGGTTTGAATGACGGTTTTCGTTATCAAGCCTCTTCTGGTTGTGTCTTTGTTGGTCCAAAGCACTTTCAAAGCGCATCCAAAACTCAACAAGAGTACCATTTCTCGCCTCAAACCTCTTGAAAAAACTGTTTTCACTTTCCGACCGCTGTGTCGTCCTCAAAATACCACCCATTCTCAAGTCCTTATAGTGCGCCATCACCCACTGCCTCCTTATATCATAGCAAATCCGAAACCATTCAATGTCGGTAGGTACGTGTTCCTCCATTATTGCTGACCATCTATTGTCGAACTCCTCTGCTTCAAGTTCCTCGTCCCATACAATAGCATTTAACTTTTTTAGAAATACCTGTTAATCTTTCCTTTTGCTACCATACTTACAGGGAACCTTATTCATAATGTGCCACATGCAGAACCGGTGCCGTGCTGTCTTGAATTTTTCGGGTAATGACGCAATTATTCCAGGATCTTGATCTGTTATTATGTACTGTGGTTCCTTTCCCCGCATAGCAATCAAAAACCTCTCGAACACCCAATTAAACGATTCCGTATTTTCCTTTGCTATAAGCGCACAACAGAAAGTTATTGATCGTTTATGGTTGTCAATCCCTGTGAAGGGAGTGAAAACCATCTTGTACTTGTTAGTGGAGTAAGTAGGGTCGTATGAAACCACATCTCCAAAGACAGAGTAGTTTCTCCTAGCAATGCCATCCGCCCAAATTGCGCGTCGTAGGCTACCATCTACGTCAACATCATAGTCAAAGTAGAAGTCTGGCCGAGTCTCTGCCATATTCTTGAAGTGATCAATGAAAAGTTGTCCGTCTCTTTCATGAATAAAACACTTTATGTCTCTTTGAAAATTTTTGAAGTCGTTCAAACTAGCCCCTATATTTTGGTACCCGTTAACAACCTCCTTACACATTCTAAGTCCTTGTTGCTCCAATATTCAAAATGAAATGAATTAACAAACCAACCTCGGAAACAGAAATTAAATTCACACTCGAACATTCAAACGTCTACTAATAATTTCTACCTATCGGTTGTACAAACTTTAACCTGTTAAGTAAAATTCACTCTCACAAATGTAATCACAATGAAACTTTAACCGTTTCATTCAAAAATTCAACACTCTTTTCTGCAACTTTAACTGAGGTCATGGAAAAAACAAATAACAACATTATCTTTCCTGACTTTTAACACCCAAGCTGAGCACTAAAACTTTAGAGGTTAACTTTAAAATTTTAACGAGAAATTTTGCAACTTCAACACAGTTCATGTCTGCAAACTGAGCACTGAAACTTTTAAAGGCAATTTTGAAAGTCTAATTCACAATTTATGAAACATTAAATCTATTTCCGAAAATTCAACTACATATTTCAGTAATGGAACTTTATGCGTGAACTACGAAATTGTAATATACAAAAATTAAAACATCAACAACTTACAACATAAAAACTATGACACCATAACACACACTCGCTATTGAAACTTTAAAAGTACATTGTGAAACTTTAAATGTAAATTTTAAAACTTTAAGCTACTAACCCTTGAATTTGAGACAATTAGTCCCATGTGATACTTGGAAATGTTTTTGGATAATTTTTGAAACTCCCTATCTTTGACAGCAACAAGCTCGTGATTATGTTCTTCATGAAACCGATCCACTAAAAGCACACTATTCTTCAAAAATAACCTCATCCGAGCTTTACAACCAATCCTCTTAAGCTTATTTCTTCTCTCCTGCTTACTTCCATCTTCTTCCTTACCCGGACTTTCGTTACTTGATTTTGTAAACCCCTCCCTATTACAAACCAATAGTTTTGATTTTATAGTACCGTCACGCCACTTTTTAGTCGTGTATTTTCTCACATCGAACCCAACCCCAAGTGCGTACACCTTATAAAATGTTATAGCTTCCTCAATATCCCCAAACTCCATCCCAATGTATGGTGTAAATACATCCTCCAACTGCTTACAAAAGTCTTCCTCTGACACCGGTGGAATTGTTTCATCAAGAACATCATCTATAACTGACGACAAAAATAATCAAATAAAAAAAAAAGTTCAGTACAAAAAAAAACATTAATCAAAGTAAACTAAACCAACGTAAAAACATATTATTACCAAAAAACTGCTAAAAAAACCCTAATGTACAACAACTGAAACTTTAATAACCCTAAACCAAAAACTAAAGCAAACGACTACTCGTCTCCCCTCCATCGTCTAAAAAAAAAATATCTGTAACCTCATAAGCCGTTATAGATGATATGTACTAAAAAAATGATATGTACTAAAATATCTCTATAGAACGTTAAACAACGTTAAACAATGATATGTACTAAAATATCTCTATAGAACAATTAAATTACAAGTACTCATCTTACCGTTCTCAACAGCCTCATAAGCCACAATCTCCATATCAGCCAAGAAATATAAGTGATGAACAAAATAGAGGATGAATATGGTCGAAAATTTAAAGAAATATTAAAGAACTAACTAAAGGATGAAAGGATGTTATTAAATCAGTATGAAGAATATTTTTTTAGGGAGTAATATGAGGAAGAAGAAAGGGTTAGAGAGAAGGATACAGTTGAACGTGAAAGGGATATTACAGTTGTGCTAATGAATACGAGGTAATCAGTGTTGGGAGAATAAAAAGTGTATTCATTATGATTATTACTTGATTTTTTTTTAACGTAAAGCAGTAACAAATCTCAGCCCTTTGTTTCACCTAATCCAAGGGCCAAAAAAAGGACTTAGGGACTCATATATTTGAGTGGACTCATTTAAACTTGGCTATATATATATATATATATATATATATATATATATATATATGAATGTTGTATTTTATTTACGTGTTGGTGTGTTGAAAATCTCACCTAGAATACCGCCTTTACGAGTATCGAGTTGCGTTTATTTGCTTTGTTATTGTTTAAGTTGTTTGGTAGAAAAATCGAGTAGTTATGTTGTCCAATTATAGAGGAGTCGTCTTTAAACTATTATAACTTGAGATGCATATATGATATTGATGTGATTCCAATTGGAGGTGATATATTGTTCTCTTTAGATTCTAACGATAGGTCACACGCCTAATATGACCAATAAATGAGGATATAAGACCGTTTTACGAAAACTGGACGCTACTAAGACCGAGTACCAAGTACTAGGCTGAGTATTACTGGTACTAGACCGAGTTCGGTGTTTTTTATTTTACAGTAGCTAGTGGAATATGACCACTCGGCCTAGTAGAGGCAGTACTCGACTGAGTAGGGCGTACTCGACCGAGTACCTGAGGTACTAGACTGAGTATGCTTCATGTGCATTTTTTTCAGCTACTGGAGTTGGAGTACTAGGCCGAGTAGTCAGCATACTCCACCGAGTAGCTCGTACTCAACCGAGTACTTCCTGGTACTCGACCGAGTACCTCTTTGGCAGATGTGATATTTGTTTTTAGTCGTATACTATGTGCTTACTTTTGTCTTGTGTTTTAAAGCATTATTTTATATATGTGTTGGTTATGATACGTAAGTTACCAGATCCTATGACGTGGAGAGTACTACTTTATGATGGGTGCGAGTTTTGTGTATGGGGAGGACATGTGGTCATATATGGTTGTGGTGGATAGTTCAAAGAGGAAGTGAAATTGATGAGTTTATTGAGGCAATGATCACATTTTGTGAGGTATGGTGAGCATTATAGTCGTGAGCTTCAGTAATGTAGTAATATGTGTATATGGTCAAGAGGTAATGTACTTCTGATGAATGTGAGAATTAAGAGTTTGAAATAAGGGATGTGAATTGTGGTAATTTGGTATTTGTAGGGGTCTAATGGAGGGAGATGGGTATGACTATGTTGGTGGCACGTATGTGTACTGGGAAGTCATGATAGAAGAATGGAAAGGAATGGTGTTTAGTGAGCCTAGGTCGATGGATGCCGCAATATGGATTTGTATGTAGTGGTTGGGTTTGGGAATTTGGATTACTAGGAGGTGAGCCTAGTGTATAATTCTTTGGGAAGTAATAGGATGACGTGAATCTTAATTTCTGGAAATTTTATAGGAAGATGTAATCAATTAAGGAGAAAACATTGAGCGGGTGGACTTATTGGTGTTGAATATGAGGGAGTAGCATGACGAGAGAGATTGTTGATAAGAAATGAATGAGAATTTATTCATATAGACTAATGAAATTTGATTTTTGGGAAGTAATGAGAAGGTAACAGAATGATTAAAGAGCAAGGTAGTAGCAGTAATGAGTTGAGTGGATTATGGGTGTTGGCGAATGCAATGGGACAAGAAGGATGAAAGGGAGTAGAGTAAATGTTCACGAGGGTTAGGGGACATGAAGGTAAGGGATTACGGGGGTGTTGAGTACTATAGTGAGGACGTGAGTTGAAGGTTATGTATGATACCGAGGTGACATTATAGCCATGAGTTTTGAGGAACTGAAGGGATGAGCATTTGGTAGAGTAATTGCATGGTGTGAGTGTAACACCTCCATACTCCAAATGCCTTACCAGGACTACCACTTAACGCATGAGAATACTACCATCTCGGTTACCCGAGGCAATGATAATCAAATAGACAATAACGAAACACACTTAAAAGTAAATAATGTTTAAAGTGATTACATGCCAAAACCAAAAATGTAAAAAGAAGTACAAGATCCCAAACCGTCTATTTATCAAAACTATAAAAATGTCAGATATAGCAGAAGACTTCTAAACTGCATCGTGGTGACTCATCCCAGGTATCCCATACGCATCACCTCATACCTGCTCAATTACTGCTCACCACCCCCGAATGAATCACCACAGTTTTTAAAACATTTAAACGGGGTCAGTACTGATTACATAAAACAAACACCATAAAGAGAAAATATCACAAACAGCTCAAAAAACCCCAGTCTCCATCTCCAATCTCCATACAACTGACTACACACTAAAGTATGTAGCCCTGCCAGAGTACCCATCGCAACAAGTACTCCACGCTGCCAGTGGAGGACCGCAGCCGTACCCACCAAATTCCCGCTCATCAACCACTGAGCGATAAACCCATGTTCATTAATGTGCACATCCCTTCTGTGGCGGGTTCTACAGAAGGCGAATTAAGGGCGTGAAGCCACTCCCGCAAGTGACTCCACTCAGCCAGGGACGCGCCCCGAAGATCACAGACAGATACTACTACTACAACAACAACAACAACAACAACAACAATGACAATATTCAACTACCTTCTGAAACAATCAACAATTTGAAATCACAACCGTCTGAATCAATCAACAATCACCAACTACAGCACAATCACCACAAATCATGTAACTAATACTGAGTAGGGAAGCCCTACCTAGAATGCAATCACAGAATCAGACGATCTAACAGCTGTCTCAAAATCTCTCCTATACGAACTCTCCTTCTATACATACATGCATACATTTAATACCTAACCACATATTCATAAAAATCACCCAAAAACCCCCAACCTACCCAATGAGGGTTTCAACCAACTTTAAGAAAATGTTATAAAAATTATATAAAAAGCTTACCCTCGACACAAGGATCACAACGGCGTAAAGAACAAGACGATCCGACCACCTTAGCCTTTGGGATTTGCTAACAACGCGAAGAAGGAGAACTACGTAACTCTTTTTCTCTCTTGAAAGGTTTTAGAATGGTGAAAACTTATTAAGAAAGGTGACGGAATCCTTTTATACTAATTGCGCGTTATTAACAAAATCCAGCTAAAATAACCCGTAAGACCAACTTACTCGATCAAGTGCCCCTTACTCGATCGAGTGCCATACATACTCGATCGAGTACCCATCAAACATACAACTGTTTCGTATAAAAACATACTTACTCGACAGAGTAAGCCCCACTAGATAGAGTACCCAAAGACTCATAAAATCGTAGTATTACAGTGACACTTTAGTGGTAAGTGAAGGGAGTAGGATGATCAAGAATAGAATTAGCACGAATACTGAGGTAATTTTGTTGATGGATTCAATGTTCATTATTTGGGATGGTAATCGAGGATAGGAAAGGTACTATTATATTTGGAGGTAATTATGAGAGAGTAGTGATTCGGAAGATGGTGGTATCGTGGTGTTGTCACTAGTGGTTAAGGATGATGGTGGTTAAGGATGATATTAAATAGGGAATTTAGCCGTTCTAAAAGATTAATTTTGTAGAGGCTGGGTTGGTATGTATGGGTGAGAGGGAGTATAAGATGTGGATATATGAGGCGTTTGCTAGTAGTTGAGTATTAATTATATGGTTACATCGGTCAGGAAGTGGTAATTATGTGGATGGGAGAAGGTGTCATGAAGGGCTTATGAGCTTAACCTGATGTTAGCGATATACCTTACCAAATGGTAACTTACGTGATCAGGATTGACTAGTTATATTTGATTATGGGTCTATGATGTGTTTAAGTGATTGTGTAAGGTTCTCACCTCATGAGTAGTGGTATGGTACGATGTTTAAAAAGTTGTTATCTAGTTATTCCATGTTATATGTTGCGTGGTTAGATGAGTTGTGAGATGATCGTTGTATCGAGACACTATTTATTAGTATGTGGTTGTTGTGTTCCGGGTTGTGATTCGGACACGATACTCCGTGTTGCAATGCGGGTACTTTTGCGCTACGGTGCGGTTGTTGGTGGCGTTGTTGCGATGCCGTCATCGGTTGTGGTGGAGTAGGTGGAATACTGGTGAGACGAACTTCTGAAAGTATATGTCAGCCTAGTATGAGCATATAGATTTTTGTTTAGTTTAATGTTGTTTCAAGTTATTTTCGACTTGTGGGTGAGAGTATAGAATAATATGGAAGAGTGTTGCATATGTGGTCGTTGTTGTCATAGTTACAGTGATATCTTGTTGGTGAAACATAGTTTTGGGAGGTTGTTGGAGTACTTTCGATTTTATGTTAGATGAGACATTGTTGACATAGTTGTGGCAAGTAATTGGTGGATCATGTGTGTACTTAGACGGAAGCTGCAGGTTCATACTCTTCTTTAGGGCAGTAAGTATGGAGTGTTGCGAGTTAGTACCATGTTAGTTATGGACAAGTTGGCGACAGTAAAAAGGAAAATCAGAGGACTTAGTAGGTTTTTAACAATTTATGGATCGTGGGCGATGTGGTGAGGATAGGTGGAGAATAGGGAAGTATGTGGTTGTGCGGTAATGTGGAAGAGTTGAAGTGGTGGTTATGCTGAGGATTTTTTGGTATATGTTAGGTGATGTGCGGAGTGTTTAGGGGTATGGAACTGTTAGAGAAATAGAGCCTTGGATATGGGAATTGGTGTCGGTGTTGAGGTTATAGTCGGTGATCGGTGACATGAAAAGGTAATAATGGGAAGAAATAGCTAAGGATATAGTACTAATTGGGTTACGAGGACGTAATGTTTATCTTAAGAGTGGTAGGATGCGACATAAGAAGCTAGATGGTTATGCTTATAGTAGTATGTATTTTATATATATGGATATGGACAAAGGTTGTAGGTAAGTATGGTTACGATAGTGTTGATGGTTTTGGTGGGTACGTTTATGAGTGTAAGTAAACTTCGAGGAAGAAGTTCATTTTAAGGGTGATAGAATGTAACATTTCGCTTAGTGGATTGTGTTGGTATTGGCTTTGCTAGTGAGCCGTATAGAAGTAAGACAAAGTTGGCGGCGCTGGTGTTGTTGGTATTCGATAATACAATGGAGATAGGAGGGCTATTCTATGGTTGATGCTATGTTGCGAAGTGTTGTTGAGTGGTGTTGGTTGGTCGAGTTGTATGTGAGCGTGCTATGGAGGTATGGGTGTGAACTTCGAGGACGAAGTTTGTTTTAAGGAGGGAAGACTGTGATACTACGTTTTTCTGGTCCTTAGTTACTAGGTAGAGTAGGTATTACTCGATCGAGTAAGTCGTCGTGTGACTTCTGGTCAGGTTACTGTCCGGGAGCACTCGGCCGAGGAGTGAGATACTCGACCGAGTTGGTTGTACTCAGCCGAGTACCCGGTCTGACGGGATTAATTTCCGCGGTTCTGTTTATAATAAATGGAGAAGTATATAAATCATTTTCTCAGTCTTTTATCATTTTATATTACTTCTAAAAAACACTTTTCACAAAAAGAAGAACGACGTTCAACTGCTTCTCCATTTTTATAAGCAATTCCAAACTTGGGTTCTTTATTCCTTGAGCTTTTCGCATCTAATCTCGTGTCAATCATTGATAAGCTTTATACCCTTGTTATTTTAGTATCTTGTTTAAGTTTTGGCAAACCCTAATTGGGTGATTTGGGGTTTTGGATAAAATTCGAATATGATATGTAGTTGCTGTTTATTGGTGTAGGTGATGATGTTGTATTGTTATACATTTGTATGATTGGCTGCAGTTATAGCGGCTTGCGAAAAGGTAGGGTTTTCCCTACTCAGTTCCTTGATTAATTGAATATAAGATGATGATGGTTGACTTATTGGCATGATTACTATTATCATTGTGATTGTGATATATTGCATGATTTGGTTTGGTTGTTTTGTTTGTTTGTGGTTATCGAGGTGTGCCCTCGGTTGAGTGGAGTCATCGTTGAGTGGCTTCACGCCCTTGATTGGCCCCTTTTGGTTCCCGTCTTAAGAGGGATGTTCACATTAATGAACTTGGTTATTCGCTCTTGGAGTTGAGCGGGGCTTAAGTGGTAAGGTTGCGGTCCCCACCGGTGGTGTGGGTTACCTATTGCGATGGGTAATCTGGCAGGGCTACACACTTTAGTGTGTAGTCAATGATTGTAGATTATTGGAGTTGGAGGAATGTGTAATGATTTGCTTGGATGTTTGCTTTGTATCATTCATTATTTTGGTTAATCAGTGGACTTACCCCGTTGTTGTTTTACAAAACTGTGGTGATCCATTCAAAGATGGTGAGCAGTTGATTAGCAGTTATGTAGTAGATAACTCGCGGGTCATGGCTGGGACGGAGTCATCACTTAGCTTTAGCATGTCTAGTTTCCGCTGACTTTTGATGCAGTTGTTTATCACATTCTTCTGACGGTTTTGTAGACCTTTCGGATTTTGGTTTTTGTTGTACGCACTTTAAATTTATAAACCTTAAATTATGTATCTTTATGGTCAGTTTTGATATACTGTACCTCGGGCAACGGAGATGGTAGCATCTTGAAATGCTAGGATGGTCTTTGGTAAGGCACCTTGGTGTATGGGGATATTATAATTTCACTCAATATGTTGTTTTTCAAACATGACCATAATCAATTTTTTTTGCATTATAGACTCGCATATCTCATTGTATGTTGTTAGATAAAAAATAGTATTCTAGGCCTGTGCATCGCACGAGCATTAAATTTAGTATATATATAAAGTAGGAACTTTTTGAGCGATATAAGAGAGCCCAACTTTTTTAAAATTCCTATGATTTAAAGTAAATATTAATATTAATAAAATTATCCTAATAAGGATAGATTTCTAAACAATTTTTGTTATAACAATTTTAGTAAAATTAACCTAATAAAAGTAGAAATATAAATAAAATTGTCCTACAAGAGTAGATTTTTAAGCAAATTTAATAAAATTTACTAATAAAAGTAGATTTTTTAAGATTTAAAACAAATTTTGATTAGCTCACAGCTAATAAACCATAAATAATGTTACTAAAACATATATCTTCTTTTATATGCTTTGTATATACATTCGTTTCATTAATAGGTTATTGTCTCGTACAGTACATCACTTGACCATTGTTGTATTTATTGTTATATATGTGTTGTGTTTGATTTTCGTCTTCTTCTATTCATCATGCTCAACGATATAACTCTTATTGTTGTGGTTGATTGATTGTTTACCTATTTGATACCAATACATCATTTTTCATGAAGTATCCTTGTTAATTCACGGTTTGCTTCTATTAGCGTACCCCGTGCATAAAATACATACAAGCAAATTATGGTAGAAAATTTTATGAGATATATTAGCTATAAGCTATGCACTGACATAATTAGTATGAAAAATATAATTGGGATATCTTTCAAATCGCATGGATGAAATTAATTAACTAAAATTCACCTACAGCTACAATCATATTTATACATTTGTGGATTATGAGTCGTATATTAATCTAATGTATAGAATTAATTATAATAGAGGGAATAACTATAAGACATTTTAAAATAAGGTACATATATATATACTCCATAATCATGATGAATAAAATAAATAAGCAATTGGTTCAAAATAGATGTAAAATTTTCACAAAAGAATAAAAATTGTTAATTAAGTAAAAAAAAAACAAATGATCAAAATGGAAAATCTATCAAAAGTGTCCAATTATATCGTGTTTGTTGTTTTGGATGCAACGAATATAAATACTCCCTCCTATTCACCATTTTCTTCCCTATTTCCTTTTACGGATTATTCACGTTTTCTTCCCTATTTCCTTTTTGGGTTGATTTGTGTAGTCCAAATTCAATAGCATGTGTGGTAGTGTGTTTTATGTGGTCCAAATTCAATTTCTTATTTCTTGTGCAAAAAGGAAAGAGGAAGAAAATGGTGAATAAGAGGGAGTATAGTTTTAGGATTGAACCTAATTTTAAGGGAAATTTCCTATGGAACATGTAATACCGGTCCTTTTAGGGACCCGTTGACCGACCTTTGGCCTCGTGGGACCTTTAATGGGAGATGGAGAGGGAGTTGGATTGTATTGAAGAGAGTTAACTCGACCTAGTAAGGGTAAGTCAGCCGAGTGTCTATGGCACTCGACCGAGTGCAGTGTAATCGATCGCGTATGTTTAGTACTCGACCGAGTGGCCTAACATCAGCTTATTATAATGTTATGCGGAGGTTGCGACTTAAATTATTTCATTTCTTTTTCTAAACCAAAAAATCAGACTTCTCTCCCTATTTCCATCACCTTTCACTACCTTCTTGACTCTCACCATGAGCCTTATTCCGGAAAAGGCGTAGTATAGGCGGAGATTCATGTATCAGACCTTTCTCATCGTCGGAGTTTATGTGTCCTTGTGGTAAGTTTGTGAATACTTGTTAATCAGTTTATTTGATTCTATTAGTATAGTAATAAGGCATAGTCGATGGTTGTAGGCGACGGTGTTAATACTTGCTAACTTTGACGTGGTGGTTGTTGTTTCTATGGAATCACTAAAGGTAGGGTTTCCCTACTCAGTCCTTCTATATGTTTAATTATGAGTGGTGTAGTGATTTTGTGATTATCATTTATATAGTATCATGGTGATGTTATTGGTATCGTATTATTGTGGGTATTGCTAGTATTGATTGTGAAGTCATTGCCGGGAGATGGTCTTCACCCCCATGTTCGCCCCTTGTGGCTCCCGTCATAAAGGCGATGTGCACATTAATGATCTGGGTTCGCTCATTGCAATGAGCGGGGCTTTAGGTGGCAGGGTTGCGGTCTACCACTGGCTAGGATGGGTTACCTGTTACGATGGGTAACCTGGCAGGGATACTCACCATGGTGTGTGGTCGTGTCCGGGCTGCGGTTCGGACACTGGTTCTCGGAACTGGAGGATGATGATTATCTAGGAAATAACTGAGTTGGCTTATTATTTAATGTTAACCCTGTATTGATTGTATAGTTGACTGACCATGTGTGTGTGTGTGTGTGTGTGTGTGTGTGTGTGTGTGTGTGTGTGTGTGTGTGTGTGTGTGTGTGTGTGTGTGTTTTTCTTCTTGGTGTATGTCTGCGGTGATCCATTTGATATTGCCGGCAAATGGTGAGCAGATAGTCTTATCAGGTGTGTTGATATTTGGGACCACAGCTGGTATTTATGGAGGGAGCGAGTCGCCGTTGTGATCACTTAGTTCCGACAGTTCTTTTTTTAGCTTGTTGTACTTTCCGCTGTACCTAGTTTTATGGTTTGGACTTTGTAACAGTTTGATAAGTTTAGAATAACGAAGCTTTAATTGTTCTTTTATTGCCAATTTGATATACTTCACCTCGGGCAACCGAGATGGTAACGCCCTTACTTACTAGGGAAGGTCTTGTTAAGGCTCCTTCGTAACTGGGCTGTTACAAATTGGTATCAGAGCGATGATTTTGGAACCTGAACCAATGAACCAAATGAACGTAGAGGGTCTAATAAAATGAACCTGGTGTACGTTTGTTAGGAGTCCCTTTATCTTTGATTTTGGGTGAGAAGGCACCCTCATTCCAGAATCCCGGCCTTAACATGCTTAAGCCAGTAACTCCGGGGTGGGATAAAAGTGTGGGAGATGTGTTTATGCTTATGTGTGATCTGTAGTCTATCTTGGAAGTCATGTATGATACTTGGAAGGTATGTGAATGATCATGTGGATGAGTTTAAATCTGTGGAGCTTAAGTTATACATATGTGATCAGTTATGGTACAAGCATGGTTTATGGGTGTCCAGACTGAGTGATATGTGGGTGTGATTTTGCAACGTGAGAATTAGAAAGCGATGGTGATGCATAATACGAATGTGTGGATTGTTTACATGTACACAATGTTGTTGCCAGTTTATTCAATTTGTATTACATTGCATATGTATGGTATAGTAGTCATATGTGTAATTTCTAAGGTGAGTAGTGGATGGTATGCGTAGGAACTAATTTTTGACGAGTCCTAAGTGCGTTTGGACTCCGAACAATATTCTTTTTGTTGCAGGAACGACGATGCTGTCGCAAAACGAATTTTATTCAACTCTTTGTGGGAAATCGACCGAGTACATAATGGTTCTCGACCGAGTACACCTTACTCGACCGAGTTCAAAGTACACTCGACCGAGTGCCTGATAGGCAGAAGCAGATCTAATCTGTCAAATTGAGCACTCGATCGAGTGCACTAGAAAACTCGACCGAGTGCACCCAGTACACGACCGAGTGCCCCAAATTATCCGATTTTCTCGAGTATTTTCCGGAAACATATAACCCTAGTTTACTCATAATTTTTGATACCTTCTCTTCATAACTCTCTCAAACTCTCACAAAAGTTTTGTCTCAACCAAACCTTGGTGATATTTTGTTCATTGCTCTTTTACTTCACCCCTTTGCTCATCTCTAAAATCAATCTTCTTCCAAACTTCAAGGTAAGGTGTTTTTTAACTCTCTCTCTAAATTTTGACTTGCTTTTGTTTGATTAGAAACTGAAATCCCTAATCTAGCCTTTAAATCATATCTATAGGTGGTTAGATTAGTTATGCTTTTTTAATCATAGCTTTGAACATGGAAAAGATGGTTTTGAACCCCAAAATTTGCGTATGATGTACCAAAATTTTCTAGGGTTTTGTCCCGAAATTTTGATTTGTGTCACTTGAATTCATCTTAGAAGGCCATAGAAGTTCAATTGTTGTTAATACTACACTACCTAGTGTTCATTTTGTGCATTTTCACCAAAATTTCGTCATAAACTTTGTAGATACACAGTATCTGTCGAGACTCCAACAAACACCCGATGATTATCGAACTACAACATGCTTAGGAATCGCGGCGTTTAATCGACAGTTTTGTACAACTATACGTCAGAAAACTTAAAACGATTTATAAAACAAAATATTTCAAAACTTTTCAAAAGTACCTGGAGTATTTAATGCATGACGACGGAGTCGCAATGACAGTAACTATAGTCAAAACTGACACCGGACCAAAGACCGACTCCAACAATTAGTCAAACACAAAAAAACAAAACTTTTCAAAACTTCCATGTTAAGTATTCCCGGAATGCTTCATTGTCAAGTACAAATCATGTCATCCAAAACATAGGATAGAACAAATCATGATTTCAATTGCGTGATAGTGACAAGGCACCTCGAAGACCCGCGAAATGGCTCGCGCCTCTTCGAGTAGCCTATGCGACCACATCGCTCAAAACGCACACAACCACCCATTTCTCTATAAATTCCCACGTTCACACACCATAATACCTTACGCGAGTGTCCGCCCCCTCATCTATCCTTTAAAATTCTAGACTCGACTTCTCAAGTCACAAACCGACACGTGTTTTCGACCTACCGATCGAAAATACAAGCCTTACACATTGTTTGGTACCGTCATCGTGCATTAAATCACTTGATCGACCATCTCGACCAACTACACCATCACTAAACTTAAAACACTCTTTTACATTGCTAAAGTGGTTTTTAAACCGAGTTTTTCGACCAGACAAGTTGATACACTTTCGTCGATTTCTTTTCTCAAGCCTAGCATGTAAGTACGAGGGTGTGTGGACACAGCCACCCGCGCGTTGATTTCGAGGCGGCGGCACTTCTCCCACGGAACTCCGGCGCCAGGCTGAGGTACGTCATGGGCCGTTACCGATTTGAAAGGTATTGAGACTGGTGAAAGGTTTTACAAGCCTGCATTTGTGGAGTCGCCACCAATTTTTATGGAAAATTTCAACCGTTCGAATACTTCGCGTCATGTCAAGACACAAAGTAGTGACATGAACACTAAGAAATTCGTTACCCTTAGCATTTCATGTCTAGAATGACTCTCGTGATACCAATGAACACGGAGGTTCACAGAGATCTTGAGTAAGGGGTGAGGGTAAGTATTAGGAAGCTCATTTATTTGAACACCTAATCCCGCCCGCCTCGATAGCGGCCTCTGATGATGATCAGGGAAGTGGTTTATACTCGATATGTTGTCAATTTGTATACATGCAATGCAACATCCAGTATATTAATCCTAGCATGTGGGATTAGACTCTGTCGGTTGAACAAACAATTTAGCAATTAATTATGTCGAAGTTGAAATTTAAGTTAAGTACATGTGAATGCCAGATAAATAAATCATACAAAGTAAATATGAAATAAAGAAATAAATTATAATTGATAATTTTAATTGACGTCATAAATATACTCGAAAAGGATTTGGAAAAAAAAATTAAAATAAAAAGAAGAAATTAAAATATAGAAAATATGTCGAATTAAAAGTGATAATAAAAATAATAGTCGATTAAAATCTTAATTAGAAACCTTACGTCAAAACGAGAAGAGTTCAGAGACAGAAGCCAACTCAGAACAGACGCAGCAATAACTGCATCCTCTGGAAGAGGCGCATCACTTGTTGCGACTGTTCTTGAGTTGGGTTCTGACTGTGAAAGTCAGACCCGCGGGTTATTAATGTTTGTTAGTTATTTAATGTCAATTATTTGTATATAACTCAAGTAGAAGTGTTTTAGTCAGATTATATGCATATGGAACCGTCATAAGGCGATAAAAGACGAACAAAACATTACAAGTTATGGTTATTCTATGATGTCGGAATTGATTTATATACAAAACATGAATTAAAGACGGTTGATAGCAAAAGAAAACAAAATATGAAAAATAAAGAGAAATATGTACAAAAGACGAATTCCAGGGACTTGATATGGATAAATCGAGTCTCTAAAATCCGGGTTTGAATTTGTGACGAAAACCCGCAAATATTAATTATAAGTGATTTAAGCCGAAAAAGGTTTAAAAAGATTTATAAAAACTGATTTGAAAATTATTAGGTGAAATAAAGGAAAGAACGAAGAAGGAAAAATAAAAGACGAAAGGAACAAAAACCCGAGAAAGGAGAAGAAGTGCAGCAACTGAAGGCAACCTCTGGAAGAGGCGCAGCAGATGCTGCGGTCTTTTCAGATGGCGCATCAGTTGATGCGATTCTTCCCCACGTCGTTTCTCCACTGTTTCCATCAAAGGGTTTTAAAAAGTGATTAAAAAACGGTTTTGAGCATGCTTATGACATAAATTCTTAGAAAACAAATACAGAAAATAAATACAGAATTAAGATGAGATTTTACACCCTCGCACTTACATGTTAGCGTCGCGAGATTTAACTAAATCGTTTTTTAGTGGTAACTCGACTCGATCTATGCAAATATGAAAGTCCCCTTGAAAAAGGATTTAGAACAAATTCATTTAATTGATTGTGTAGTGGTCAAATTGGTCGGTCATGCAAACGTGACTGGTACTCAGAATGATCTGAGCTTACGTGGTCGATTGATCATGCACGTAGGCGTCAAAAAGTAAGAGCGCGGTCTTAGAATGCAAAGGGAGAAGAGAAGGGCGGACACTCGCGTTAAAAATATGTGAGGCGAAGGCCTTTATTTATACTAATCACGAGGGGTAGGGTTTAGGAAAGGGATATGGAAGGAAAGATCCGGAAACAATCGACTTAGGTTGAAACACGGAAACTTGGACAAAAACAAAGCTTTCAGAAAAGGCGCAGCAGGTGTTGCGACCCTTAGAAGAGGCGCACCACTTACTGCGTTCTCTCTCGGGTAGTATTCTTCTGCGCAAGAAAATGCGTTTGACAGCCTGTTGTATTTTAGGCATAACTTTCTCTACAAGACTCGGATTAAGTTGATTTCGGTGGCCTTGGAAAGCGAAGAGAAAGATCTATAACTTTCTCTGAAATAGGTCAGACCCAAAGAAGTCGTTATTACCTCGTAAAATGGGCCTAAATGTCGGGTTGTTATTTTAGCTAAAGAAATGCACATTTTGTAATGTAAACTTTAAGTTTAGCCCAAAGAGATGATATGGGACTCAAAATGAGATAAACTCATAACATTTTATAACATCCTAACCTGAGGTAGACAGGCACATTGCTTTTTGACTCGGGATTCGACGGTTTTAGGAAATGAAGACGGTTTTTGACCACGACTCCAAATGTACTCTAATTACTGCCAAAACGACCGTAATAACACCTATATGACAACCAAGGGGTTGACACAAGTGTACGAGTTACCTTTTATAAACCGATTTACAAAACGTCATAAAGTTGCGACATATGCTAAACATGCGGCCCAATCATCACTGGGTGTTTGGCGGGAGGTGTAGAAATGAGGTGTCTACAGAGCCCCCACTTTGACTGAGGCTTGGACATGGCAAAAGTCAAAGTATAGCCCTCAGGTCAATCGAAGATTACAATCGAAGACTATGGCGACGCGAGGCGGCTTAAGGGATCTGAGCCAAGGACCTGTCGTCGGGAACATTTGAGAGTCTGTCGACTTCCGAGGAGGGTCGTTTAAAGTCCATTGGAATACGTAAGGAAGCTCACCAGTCATAAGAAGAAATCATGCTTGAGACTTCTTTCCCGAGATGTTTCCGGAGTTGCGTAGGAGCTGAGGGTAAGACCTAAAAGATATGTAAGGATTGTGCTAGGGTGTGGGGCCCTAATGGAAAACATCGACTGGAAGGAGGCCAAATATAAGTTCAACCTAAGGGGTAACCAAGGTTTGGGTGTAGGAACTCTAATGGAGTGTGATCCTAAAGGATAGAAATGGTAGGAGTGTATGAACACTAGGGAAGTTGGGGTGTATGAACCTAAAAGACTGGCTTATGAACCTAAAAGGAGATGGAATCCTAAGGGTGTATGAACATAAGAGACTTGATAATGAAACTAAAAGGAGATGGGATCTTAAGGGTTAGTTTAGGAGCTATTGGGATATTAATTTTAGTTTCGGACATATGCATCCAAGCTTTCTATGGTATGGGAACATCAAAAGAATTTATGGGTTTATGAACCTAAGGACATTTTGTATGAGAGCTTTCAGGTTTACGAACCTAAGGGAAGCTATTTTGAGATCTACGAATCAAGGGGTAAGAATCCTAACTTTGGGTTTACAAACCTAAGTGAGGTGGCTCTGGTTGTTGGAATATGTGTCCTCCGACAATAATGTGATCACAACTGTCGATCATGATGAATACATGTTTAAGTCTCATTTTAAGAATACATGTGGGAAGTAATATTTTACAGTCAACTGGTCCACACATATCGGTAATGATTGGCTGACTAGAGTTTTACATTACTGTCGTGCGACGGTGGTGATCAGTTGATCCCCTTAGGTCATACCTAAAGGGTAACACTCTTAATTGATTATTTAATTGATCGTATGACGATACGGGTTAATTAAATTACTTAAAATTGACGGACGATTTTGGAAGTAATATTTACGTGTCTCATTGTAATTTGATTAGATAAGATACGGTATAAGTAATCGAATTGTTTTATTACTTGGATGAAATTATTGTTTACGGAAACAATTAAAACGGAATGAATAAATTATTATAAATACAGAATGTTGTAGTTTATAATTCGGAAACACTTTTTGGTACAAGTAATTATGAATTACTAGGTTAATTTTATAAGTGACGTATTTTATTAATATGTTGATTTTTAATTGTTAAAAATACATTTTATACACATAATGTCATGGAACTTGTGACATGTGACAATTGACAAATGATAAAATATAAAATGGACTTCCCATTATATATAAGTGCCGAAAATAAAATGGAGGGAGTGTAATGTTTAATTTGTGTTAATTATTTAAGTGGAAACAAAATGATTACTACACATTCTAGCCATGCACACCTAGTTGCTTTTGTGACGAGCATCTTGGTCATGCTTTAGCCATTACCCCCCCCCCCCCTCCCCCATACCCGGTTTTCCTAGAGCAATGCCAAGGGTTTTTGCTCTATAATTTTCCTAATATACACTACAACAAAATGTGTGTGGTTATTCATTCATTCATAACATCTAAAACTTAAAGAAATTTTAGAGAGAAAAAATTACTCCTTCTTTCCTCCTCTCTTGACCGAAAAAGCAAGAGACCAAAATAATTTTGGGGTCAATTTTAGTAAGATTAATATTCTTCTAGTTCAAATAATATTAGTCTTTAAGAGGTTATCTTGGGTATATATCTTTGAGAGGGATTCTACCTTTGAATCCTTGTTCTTCCATTTGAAAGGAAAGCTCAAGAACAAGTGAGTAAGAGAAGTCATTTGTGCCCATATATCCGAAAACTCAAAGTAAGGAAAACGATTTCTTCTTTATTCTTATTCATGTTTGCATGCATAAGATCTAAATTTAATTTTATGACTAAAATAATTTTCACATATATGAATATGTCGAAATATGAGATTAATAATTTATAACAAGCGGTATCATGAGCCTTAGGTTGTTTGCATGCAAATCGGTTATTGTTTTTCCGAGTTATACGATTAACAAATAAAACTTATAAATTTGTGTTTATTATGATATATCACGAAATTTATTATGCATGTTAAAGTTTCTAGTCCTAAAATGTTCTTTGGATATTTTGGTTTATTTATGGATTTTATTGTTCATTTTTATTAATAATGGCATTAAAAATGTGATTTTTATGATTAAAATGTCATTTTTGGACTAAAAATAGCTAAACTTCGATTTTTCCAATGGTTTTTGGATATGTTTTCACATATATTATCTACTGATGACCTGCAAATTTTCATAATAAAATGAGTTGTTATGCTCGAAATATGGATTTTTCAAGTTAAAATCGTATTTAAATGGTAAAATAGGTTGATATGAGTTATATTTCGAATATGGTCAGAGAAATTTAGTATGTTGTCACATGCAATTTGTAAAGATGTGTATAAAGTAATCGGCTATAATGAAGTCTTTATGCATGATTTATGAATTTTTGATGAAAAATCACATAAATAGTGACTTTAATTAGTAAAAATTGCTAAAACATACTTCATGACTAAAGAAAAACGTCACCTGTTGAATTTTATCTTATAATTCAGATATAAAAATGAAAAGTTAATAAAAATAATTTTTCTCATATTTTTATGGAAATAATTGATAAATCCGATAAACCGCAACATTGTTTTTCTCGATAAATTTCGAAATTTTTAACCTAAGTTTTTGAAAATTATGAGTGTCTTGGTATTTTTTCCAGAATTTTTATGAGTTTAAAGTTTGAATTTTGAAATTATTTGAAATTTTTATGATTTATTTGAAGTTTATGACATAATATTGTAATTTTGAGTCCATTTATGAACAATTTTAAGAAATATAAGTTAATTATTGTCAATATGTTAGTGGCGACTAATTTTGAGTCCTAAGTTGGTTTGGGTAATTAACTTGCACATAAATATGAATTTATGTAATTAATTTGATTATAAAAGATTAAATCACGCAAATCCGTAAAAACCGATTAATATACGATATTGGCTCCTTAAATGTGATTTAGCATAAAAATTGGGCATGTTCATACATATTATAATGCTGCATTTTATTTATGATTGTCATAATTTTATTTTTATGTAATTTTGAATTATGTAATTTTACTTAGTATTGCCTTAGTTTTAGTTGATATTACACGAAATGTATGGAATATCGATTCGGTTGTAATTTATTGTGATCTCGTATCACCGTTTTGTAATTTAATAGATTTATTTTATTTTAATTACAAATGTGTAATAGGAAATTATGTAATTTGTTATGTAATTTATTTATTCCGGAGTTCCTTGAAGACGGTGCCACTCGAGAAGGCGATCCATTAAAGAAATTTGTTGCCTTGAAATGCATGCCAAGACCGAAGTTCAAGGGACCAAAGCAGTTGGTTTCCGAATTTGTAATAGTTTATTAGATTTTCTATTATAGGAAGGCCATACTAGGATTTTATTTTTTATGCTTTGCATTTTATTTATATGTTGCATGCATCGCTAAATCGCCATAACTAAAACATGCATTATCTTTTAATCGAGTTTATCGACCGTGTCAATTACAATTATCGTAGTTCATGCTTTAGTTCACTTAAAAGGTGATAGATAATAAATTGACATGACCTCTCGCTAAAAATAAACAATTGAGACTTAGCCTTACCCAAAAAGTAGAAACCATGAAAACCTATTTCGTGAGGGAGTGCACTCGGCTTTACCGGGGTACAAACCTTGTTACGTAGGGGATGTGGGTGATAAATGTCTACCCACCGAATTTATAAAGATGAGAGTTCTTTTCGGTTTTACCGATGCCCAAGTTGATGTAAATTTGGATCATGGACTCATTTATTCGAAATTTGGGTTGAACTCAACGAAAGTATTCTCGACGGTTGCCGGATGTGTTTCGGGCTAAAGATAAATTTTAATGTAAATTTATCGACCAAGAGTTCTAAAAGTAGAATTGATTAAAAATTTAATCCACCGAGTTATATTGATAAGGGTTTTATTCGGCTTTACCGATGCCTACGTTAATTTGAATTTTGGTCTTGGAATCATTTATCAAAGTTGGGTAGATGTCACTAGATAAATGCAATAAAACTTGTTTAAATTAAATTTACAAGTATTATTGTTATTGAGAAAACGACAAATGTTTTATTCCTTCTATTTTCGTTTTGTAGACCACTTTTATTTCTCATAACAAATGGCCGCTCCAAACACCAACACCACACCTCTCACTAATACTTCATGGCTCCGATCCTTCATGGATCGTTGTAAACTTGAAAAGAATGGGTCAAATTTCTCCGATTGGGATGCCCAACTCAAATTAGCCGCCCAAGGTGACGGCAAGCTTCGTTAAGTCACCGAGGCCTCTCCACCCGAACCTAATGCTAGGTCAAGTGCCGCCACTTGGGAAGCATATGAGGCTTACCACAAAGAGTCCGCCGCAATGAAAAATGTGTTGATTTTTGCGATGGAGGCGGATCTCCAAAGGAGAGCCTTTAAAATGGGCACCGCTAATGAAATTTATTCCAAAATTGTGACAATGTTTTCACAAACTTCGAGGATCGTCCAATATGAGGCGGCCTCGGCATTCTTTGATCTCGATTTCAAGGAGGGCTAAAAGGTTAGCCCTCACGTGCTCAAATTGTCAGAGCTAGTCGAGACTTTGAAGATTCAAAAAGTTGAAATCCCCAAAGAACTCATTGTAGATGGATTATACACTCCTTATCCAAAGTCAAAGCGTATGTTCAATTCCGGGTGAATTTTAACATGCAATACAAGGACGTGTCACTTGAAGAATTGCACAAGTTACTTGTGCAAGCCGAAAGAGACATGGGGTTAAATGTTAACCCACCTAAGGATGTGCTTAACATAAGCACCAAGAGCAAGGGGAAGTTCAAGAAGAATGGGAAAAAGGGTAAGAGGCAAGCTCCCATGTCCACCCAGGCTAAGAATTTTGAAGCTAGCACTTCCAAGACCAAGAAGGGTCCTCTTGACAAATGCCATTATTGTAATGGTGTTGGACATTGGAAGAGGAATTGTTCCAAGTACCTTGGTGACATCAAAGCTGGAAAGATCACTCCAGTAGGTAAATGATTATCCTTTCTTTTATGTTTTTAATTCAACTATGGTATTTTGATACAAAGTTGTGATAATGTATCCCCTTTTTATTGTAAATAGGGCCTCCTCCAAGCAAAGACAAGAGAAAAGAAAAGCAAGCTTGAGAAATCATGAAGGAGTTAGGAGTAGCTACTGATGAAGCTTCGCTTTTATTATTGTCTTTATTTTAATGTTATGAATTTTAGAAATATTTTGATTTCCGTGTTCGACATGGAAATGGTTGATCCTTTCTAAAAAATGGTTGTATTTTGGATTTTGGTGGCTTGGTTTGCAACCCAAGTCACCCCCTTTTTATCGCATCTCCTTGTTCTAAAAATTCGTCTTTATATGCTTGCACATAGATACATATGATCATCCACTTAAATTGATCCAATAGACAACTATAATGATGGGATTCATTATATGTCCACAAGCTTAAGGCTTGTGTATGATCAATTATAAAGTGATGTTGAGTTGATGAACTCTCCGAAAGGAATGTAAATTACCAAGTACACTCACTAAATCTAAAACTATTAGTCAATCTATGAGATAGTCCTCCTTATACTTCAAAATCATTATTTGTGTCTCATAAGCTATCTTTGAATCTCTGGTATATTTATTCTAAAGATAGAGTGGGAGAAAAATGAACACAAAGAACACAAAGAACACAAAGCAAATTTGTATACTTGAGTAAATGAGATCTACGAAAGAAAGAATAATTTGTATACCTATATAGATAGTGTACATGAATAGATGAGATCTATGGTCTCGAATAGATGAAATCTACATGACAAAAGAGACCAAGTGAAGTAATCAAAAGAATATGTTCTTAAGATAACTACACGAGGAGACCAAAAGAAAGTTTGGAAGAAAATGACTAATGAAAAGTCTTAACAAGAGATTTGGCTAGTTTATGAATAACATTTGACCAAGAGTTTCAATATTGATATTTACTTAAGAGCCTAAATGAAACAAAGTTGCATCCTTGAAAATAAATGAGATTTATGACTAAAAGTTGAAGAGAAAGATATGCCGATATCTAAAAGAGCTAAGTTTATTGTTAACCACGCTAGTGTCATTACTTAACCTCATTATGAAAATGAAATGGTTAAACCTCCTTCTGGAAAAGGGTATTTTGAGAAGGACGTGTATTAAATGAAATTCACATTTAAATAATGACATTGCTACGCATCATTATAAAATGAATGAGTTAGAGATCAAAATCTCTTTCCATAAGTTTAAGACTGAAACCTTTTCAAAATAGGTATTTTGAAAGGATATGCTAGGAACATATATGGTTTTAATCTTAATAACTTGGCAAAGCAAAATCTATTTCAATTCTTGAAATGTTTCGATTGAGTAGTCTATTGCAAAACATGTGGAATTGAGTGGGAGTTTGAAATTATCATGTGAAGACATGAAATTTAGTGGGAGCAATCATCTTGTAAAATTTATAACTCATTGAGAATGACGACCTAGTACTATCTTTCACAAAGATATGTTTGAGTTTTCAAATCTGGATGAAAATGGACTATGATGAATCCAATTACATCATGGGATGTTGGATAGGTATTGAGATATACACATCAAATCAACGAGAAACGTAGGTTATTCATATCGATGAAAATGGAATTACCATAAGCAGTCATGGTCATTCATTCAACCTAAAAAAACGGTTGATTACATGATTAAAATTACTAATGTTTCCGCCATTAGAATAATCATGCACATGTCCAATAATGAATCATATGCTTAAGAGCATGATGAGTTATTGGCAAGCCATAGAAGAATCGTCATGAACTCTCGAGGAGAACTAATGAGCTATTCTAGTGTTTGACAGAACACTCTGTCATGTGACAAGAATTTGCACATATTGAAATTCGAGAAACACGTAAGGATTTATGAAAACCCTAAGCCATTCAAGCTAAAAAGAGAAATAAGAAGTTTGAAAAGATACTTGTTTTAGTAAGAAGTTACTCAAAACTAATATTTTCTAATATGCTAAGACTTATAAGAAGTGCTAGGCTAATCATCTTGACAATTGTTGCAAGACACTACAAAACGAATACCTAGTGCATTGCGAGTTGGTAGAACACTTGACCGGTGCAAGTTATATCATCCACCACAATTCGTTGGTTATGTGATATACAACAAGTAAGTTATTTCAAGATAAAGAATCTATACCTAGGTTGGGAACCTAGATATGTACTTGGTAAGGTTCATGCTATGAGAGATAACATGAATATAAAGGATAGTGCAATACAAGAAGTATGGACACATGGACACATGGTATGTTAAACTTCTATTGCAATCGACTAGTGTTTACACACTTACGATATACATCACAAGGTTGTAATATGGTATTGACAACCCGAATGTGATGTCGACATTCGTCGTTTGAGTTATTATTAACTCACCTTATACTTTGTTACATCCAAACGGGTTGTAAAGACATTGAACCCCGTTAAAGTGAACACGGATTAGCATTGTATTCGCCCATAGCCACTTACATGAGGCGACGTCTCGAAGTGACTAGAGTGTGATGCGATTGATGGCAAGTTCAAGTGCCATGGAGTCATGTGAGATGACTAGTCGATCACATAGGCAGACTGTTAGGAACACTTTGTCGGGCTAATGACCGCTTATAGAGTTCTGGCAAATTTATATAGCCTGGTCGTGGCGAGAGCTACTATAGTATTATAATGAGTCGATTCTTTTGACTAAAGACTATTCGCCTAAGTTGGTACTGTTACAGATTAACTTTGATTTATGTTACTGCGACCTTCGTTAATGGGGTCAAATGGGCATATTTTGGGTTATGATAGCTGTGGCTAGTCGAAGGGAATAAGTGCGATAGGAATTGTCCACCCCTTGTCAGGGTTATAACAATATCTCAGGGCCACTCGAGGAGTAATGAACTGGAAATGCGTGGCCACGCTCGGAAGGTATCTATGGTAGATAATTCCGGTCAATCAGTTATTCTCCAGATCGAGGAAACCACTCTCGATATGATCACTTGCAAGTACGACCTGAAAGACACCTTGCATTGAGTGGGAGATAGTAATAGGACAAGAGAATTGGTGACGCACACTTGTCGAGGACAAGTGGGAGATTGTTGGAATATGTGTCCTCCGACAATAATGCGATCACAACTGTCGATCATGATGATCACATGTTTAAGTCTCATTTTAAGAATACATGTGGGAAGTAATATTTTACAGTCAACTGGTCCACACATATCGGTAATGATTGGCTGACTAAAGTTTAACATTACTGTCGTGCAACGGTGGTGATCAGTTGATCCCCTTAGGTCATACCTAAAGGGTAACACTCTTAATTGATTATTTAATTGATCGTATGACGATACGGGTTAATTAAATTACTTAAAATTGACGGACGATTTTGGAAGTAATATTTACGTGTCTCATTGTAATTTGATTAGATAAGATACGGTCTAAGTAATCGAATTGTTTTATTACTTAGATGAAATTATTGTTTACGGAAACAATTAAAACGGAATGAATAAATTATTATAAATACAGAATGTTGTAGTTTATAATTAGGAAACACTTTTTAGTACAAGTAATTATGAATTACTAGGTTAATTTTATAAGTGACATATTTTATTAATATGTTGATTTTTAATTGTTAAAAATACATTTTATACACATAATGTCATGTAACTTGTGACATGTGACAATTGACAAATGACAAAATATAAAATGGACTTCCCATTATATATAAGTGCCGAAAATAAAATGGAGGGAGTGTAATGTTTAATTTGTGTTAATTATTTAAGTGGAAACAAAATGATTACTACACATTCTAGCCATGCACACCTAGTTGCTTTTGTGAAGAGCATCTTGGTCATGCATTGTCCATTACCACCCCCCCCCCCCCCATACCCGGTTTCCTAGAGCAAGGCCAAGGGTTTTTGCTTTATATTTTTCCTAATATACACTACAACAAATGTGTGTGGTTATTCATTCATTCATAACATCTAAAACTTAAAGAAATTTTAGAGAGAAAAAATTACTCCTTCTTTCCTCCTCTCTTGACCGAAAAAGCAAGAGACCAAAATAATTTTGGAGTCAATTTTAGTAAGATTAATATTCTTCTAGTTCAAATAATATTAGTCTTTAAGAGGTTATCTTGGGTATATATCTTTGGGAGGGATTCTACCTTTGAATCCTTGTTCTTCCATTTGAAAGGAAAGCTCAAGAACAAGTGAGTAGGAGAACTCATTTGTGCCCATATATCCGAAAACTCAAAGTAAGGAAAACGATTTCTTCTTTATTTTTATTCATGTTTGCATGCATAAGATCTAAATTTAATTTTATGACTAAATTAATTGTCACATATATGAATATGTCGAAATATGAGATTAATAATTTATAACACTGGTTTGGGAACTTCTGGAGAACGACACCTTTGCTGAACTCCGTGAGGAAACAATAATATTGAGGGTAGTAGGACGTCGGTAGAAACTGCAGGTGAAAGTGCGTGCGTCGGTCTCAAGCGAACTCTGGCAAAAACTTGAGGTTGAATCTGCTTGCGTCGGTCTCAAGCGAATTGTGTTTTTCGAGAAATACGTGGGCTGTAAGCAGCAACAAACTCTCGTTGCGGAACACATCGACGATTAGGAACATCTTGATCGTTATGGAAGAAACCCTGAGCACCACTTGCGAATACTGCTAGGGAATATCTTGACTGCCGCTGGGGAGAATGAAGACTTGGGCGAAGCTCCCAGTTGGAGCGAGCTATGCTTCTTATACTCACCTGCATGGTTAGTAGCCACACAAACAATCTAACAGAAAAAAATAGCACATGAGGAAACAATTAGTACGTGAACCTTGAATGAGGAAGGAAACACACAAGTTTTAAAAGCTCTTTTCTTCATGAAATTTGTTGCTTGTAATGCGTTATGCATATCCAATGGGCTTTAGATGCATGACTTCACACGACATCGAGTCACTAGGATGCAAGACGATAGACTGACGCAACGCTGACTTAGATTTGACGCGACACATGGATGAATTTGACAGACTTTGCTTAAGTATGCGCAACCCCTAGCCATGTGTGGGTGACAATGCGTATCAGTTCCAAAGGTAGAATAATTGCAAGAATGATGACGGCATATAAAGGCAAGGCATGAGCCATGGATCAGGTGTCAATTTTGGACATCTTTTGACATCGTATTGCATAACGAGACTCCTCTTGAGGCACGATACCTTCGAGAATCGATCTAAGACCTTACGATTGTCTGGACCAAGCACTAGAGAAGAATAAAGAAAGAGTGGCATCTCAGAAGAGAAGCCCCCAGGATGACAAGATTACTCTGGAATTTAGTAAATATGAGACTGGGCGACAAAAAGAAACCCCCAGTAAAGAGGTAGAAATGGAAATAATGGTTTGAAGGTTATGAAATAGAAAAGGATGGTCATAAAATGGGTGTCGATATTTGAGGTTGAAAGTTGATGGTTGGGATAGTTGTGTCCTTGAGGACTGCCTACGTACTCACGTGAAGTGAAATCAAACCAGATCGTAGTTCTAACCTGGCTTTGAGGTCGAACGTTAAAAGTTGGGATGGTTGTGTCCTTGAGGACTGCCTACGTATTCACGTGGAGTGAAATCAAACCAGACCGTAGTTCTTAGTGTGTGCCTAAGCTATGTTGTCAGAGCGTTAAAGTGCATGGCTCACAAGGGTATATTCCCCTGGTGACTCGAAGAATTGATTTGAGATAACTCCCTCTGATCATAGACCAAAGAGGTATAATTAAGTTTGTAAAAATTTCATTGTCGTGTGAGCACACTCGAAAGTGGACCTTAAGGATGAATATGAATTCATCCTGTTCTAGCTAGCAAAGTAGTTAAAGACTCCGTGCCTGGGTCAAGGTGAAACTGGATTGGTTATATGGAATGTAGAGCTTGGAAATAAGAGGCTTTGATGAACAAATCTCTGGAGCTTTGATTTTATGGAGTTGAGGCTCGATGGGATTATGGCTTGTAATATGGCTTGGAAATGGAGTCTCCTGGCTTGATGTAGCCTGAGCACATAAAGATAGGTTAAAATGACGTGGGTTCAAGTTTCCATGTCTTGGCTCTAAAGGATGGGTATACTTGACAAGCTTGAGAGGATTCTCAAAATTCCTAACTATCTCCCTGTAACGGTCTCGAGAATGACTTAGGGTGTGTGATGTGTGAAAGGCTAAGTGAGGGTGCTAGCTGACCATCTTCATTGATGTCCTTGATTTTATATAGACTTCCGCAGTATTCCACTCAATATTTGATTTCATACTCATTCTTGATTAAGACTCAAATTCTTGGTCTAGAATATATCTCGGCTTTTTGCTCAGATTCTTGATTCAGGTTTTTGAAGATAACTTTGACTTTGGATATCGCCATTGACTTTCTTTATTGAGCCGTCTTCTTTTGTCTCTTTTGTCTTGGATTACGGGCATAACCGCGTCCTTGGATATTGACGCCAGTTTCTCTTGATTGAGACTTTGTCTTTGATCATGGCTCGTGTCGTCTTTTATTTCCTTGCTACCATGGATTTGAGTCAGACTAGCACCTTTAGTGTGAAACGGGTTGGGTTTTAGTAACACGGGTTGTTTATTATGGGGAAATGGGCTTGCCTTCCGTCATGGATCGTTAACAAGGGAGAGGGTTTGGATTCGTCCTAGAATCTCTTGAGATAGGCTCGTCCTAAACTAGGTATAGTGAGGTTTCTATTGCCTGACATGGAATAGGTAAGAAAATGGACACAGAGTTTTGGGTCCTCTACAACTTGGAATGGAACATCAATTAAGTGTACTCACATCGACTTGCCATGCGTTGTTGTTTGTTTTAAAATGACTCAAACAAATTCTTGTTGTCACAGAAAAAGGGTAAAGGAAGAGATAAAATAGAATATGTGGATTAAAAAGTGTAATTTTATTGAAATGAATAATAAATTTATAGACTCGAGAAGACATGTGACCCGTGGGACAGCCCCCAGAAAGACACTAGAAAAATTATTGGAAAGAAAGCCTAAGACTCGTACGCAGACTTTGATTCAATCCTAAATCTAGATTCATAATCATCATTGTTTGGGGTACTAGAAGGGTAAAGGCCCAAGAGACCTTCCTGTCTTTGAAGAGTAAGATGCCCATAAGGGTCATTCTTTTCTCTTAGTGGACCGAGGGTCGATTAAGATATATTGCCGTGATTGAGCATATAGTGGATGGTATATTTGAGCTTGGAACATGTTTCAGTGTCATGTCCATTACCTCTATGAAATAAACAATATTGGGAACCGTCCCAAAAGCGACCTCTCCTCTCGTACTCAGGATATGGGGTTGGACCGATTGGCTGGACCAGTCGTTTAGCAAACAGTCTTTCAAAGGCGATCGTATAAAGCATGCCTAAATTGGAGAATGACCTTGGATGCGGAGTTCCTCTTTTTGGTGAAGGTTCTATAACCTTTACGCCGGTAATGTGGATTGTCTGCTTGTTGGGTGTAGATGTGGATGGTGAACCTCCTTGGATGATTTCATCGATACGAACAATCTCTACTGATAAGTTTTCGACGGTCTTGGTGCCACATTTCAAATGAGAGGTGCAAACTGGGTGCAGACAGTCAATAACGTCTTCAACCAATATTGCCTCCTTTGACTGGCCGGGTATTTGTGTGTCTGTTTTCCTTCATTTAACCAAATGATTGGTGTAATACCCCGTATTTTATATAATCGATTAAACGAATATTATTATATATTAGTATTATACATTTTATATTGGTTGCATCGTAATATCGTGAATGTTATTACGTCGGGTTTATATCGTATATGTCGAGTCGGGCTACATCACATTTTGTCTTTTGGGTCAAGAATTACCCATCTACATTTACCCAACGACCAAACCCGTTTAACCCATTTGCCCTACCCGGAACATGTAACCACCATTTACCCTAAACCTAATCTAAGAGCCGCTCTCCCTCTCCCCTCTTTTCATTTTATCATTCATAAAACCATTTCTAAACCTAGAGAAAGGGAGAGGAAGAAGAATTGTCGAGCCTTTCATTTGATTGAAGATTTCTCATCGATTCCAACCTAATTCGATTTTCCTGTTTGTAAGTCGATTTCATTCCATTGTTTATACTATTTTAAAGTATTCGTCTTCAAAAAGTTTGAAAAGAGAGTATTGTTTATTTGATGTCTAGTTTATGCATATAAAATCTCGTAGTCAAATTCTTTATGGTTTGTCCTAGGTGATTTATTTATGAACATGTCGCTGAAAAGTCCGCGAATCTGATTTGGTTGTGGAAAATGATTTGAAACCCTAATTTTTATGTCGATTAAGTTATGAGGCTTCTTCATACATCATCTTTGTATAGTCTAGATGATAATAGGATTTGGAATTACTGCAAAATAATGTTTTAAACTCGTTTAATGAATCAATACTTTTTATGCGACGGTTTCTGTTAGGTTTTGGAAATCAGTCTGAAAACTCTTGATAAGTTTTGAATTTGAGAAAAACACGTTAGATATAATTTGTAGCTAAGACTCATGGGGTTCCAATCCCATTGGTCTTGTATCAATTTGATTTTTCTGGAATTAGTTATGTATTTTATTCCGAGTCTGTCATGTGCTGGAAAATCAGGAAAAATTGTGTTTGTTCTTTAGGTTGATATTCCTATTACGTTATGATGAGTCTAGGTTATGTGCATGATTATTTGATTGAGTAGGTGGTAATTATACATAATTATGTTATTTAGGTGATGAATATGTAAAGGATCATAATTGATTGCTTGTGTGCTTGGATTGCGAAAAGGTAGGGAAATACACTTGACTTATTATCGTTGTTGTTGAATTGTGTTGACTTGTTTGTGTTTCATATGACCAAACTGTGAACGTTGACGTGATTCGTGGTTGTTGATTCATGTTATGATTCATATCCTGGAATGTGCTTGACTGAATTGATCGTATTGAGTATATTATCACAACATTGATGGCTGGCATGATTCTATGATTTACCAATTCAATGATATACATATTGTGTTGCATTAATTTCTTGAGCATTCATATGCATTGGAGATGGAGGATGTTGTGGTGACGTGGTGTGGTGATGATGATGTTGTGATAAGGCCCGGGCGGGTTCTGCAGGACTTGCCACAGGTGTCCTCAAGGCGAGTGGCGGATCGGCTACGGTCGATATATAGTCTACCGGGGATCGGTATGGCTGGGTTGTATGGGTTATGAGATATGAGTTGAGATGGAGGTGGAGGTGACGGAGGAGCATGCATATCATATTTTGTTGTTTCATTGTATTCCCTACTCAACCTCGTGGTTGACCACCGTGTATTCGTGAACACCGGTGATGACCCAAATATTGGCGGCGGACTTGACGGGTTTATGAGATAGGATGGGAGCTTGATGGGCGTGAGACACTGGATCAGAAGACTTAGTAGCTAGATCATCATTTAGAAGACTTTCACTTTTATTTATGTTAGTTCTTTGTAATTTGATGTAAATGAGGTTTTGTAAAAAGGTTAAGTTAAATAAATTATGTAATTTTCCTTGGAGTTTAATTTGTTAATCACTACCTCGGGAAACCGAGATGGTAACAGTCCGGTTTATTAGGGAATGTCTTGCTAGAGGCTCCTTTATAAATCGGGGTGTTACAAAGTGGTATCAGAGCGAACGATCCTCAGGCCTAAACCAATGAACCCAATGAACGTAGGATGTGTCTAAATAAAATGAACCCCTGGGAATAAACTGTTAGGAGCTCACAGTGCGGTTAAGAAGGCGCCCTTAATGCGTGCTCTTTTGCCCTCTCGATTTTGAACCGGGGTAACCCGAGAGCAATCGAGTGAATGGGGTAGTTAGAAGGAAAACCTTGGATATAACCGAGTGGGTGTACACCTTAAGACCTATATATTCTAACCACTCTGCAGGACAACGTTACGGTAAGTATTTTGTATGAATGATGACGTGATCATATGATGTTGTGGAGATGAGAAATAAATTTTCGTGTTCAGGTTGATAATCAATGAAGTGTTGGATTGTGGTAATCGTGAGCGTAGAAATAATTGCGAATTGATGATATTTATCTGGATGGATGTTGAATGACGTGTTGATAGTGCTATTATGTCTAATGATATGCGGTTATGTGATCCCGAAGCCATGCTAGTATAGTATTGTGATAGTAATTAGAAACACTATTGAATTGCATGTTTCTAGTCATAGCAATCGTGATTTAGATGTAAGGAGTAGATCGAGATGCGAAGGGATTCTATGGGATAGATGTTTACATAAGTACAAAGTGTGAGATTTAAGTTGGGATGGGTTAGTATACATAGTATGTTCATAAGAGCTTGTAACATAGTAAAGAATGACCTAGTGCTGAAACTCGTTTTGTTTGATTTTACTCTTTAATTGACCTTACTTTCATTTCTTTTCTGTTTATTTCCTATGGATGAAAATTTTATGGGAGATAGCCTCGGGAGTTAGTGTTCATTTGGCGTTGGTTTCATGCTTATAGGATATACGGATTAGGAGTAATAAATATTTTAGTGGGCTGTGGTCAGGAAGTTCCTGTGCAGTGATGTTTTGACCAACGATTTTGTAAAAATCCTCATTTAAATTGTATTAATAATTTTTGCATAATTACAACTCCATCGATCAGAAGATTCGCATATGTTTTCAAATTGATAAGCTACGAAAATTCTTGATGTCTCTATATTAAATGGTAAGTTTTGCAAACTGACCCAAGTTTCGGACCAATTGCTGTCACATACTTGTTTGGACCAACTGAGTTGTAAAATCCTTTAAAAATTGAATTCTTTAGCTTTGGACCTCATTATTTTTCTCACGAATTATTAAATATCTTTATGTTATAAAAAGTAATATAACTCAAGTTTTCGTTGAACGGTTATTTATTCGTGATTTTTGGAAGTTACAACGTGAATCATAACTTTTAAAATGTGAATTCTATGTTGAGTTTTCATACAGTTGTTCGATTATTTCATGAGCCTTATTAATGTGAAATTATAGTGTCCTTATATGATGATAGTAGCACACATATTCATTGGTTATGTATCTTAACAAGTGATAAAAAAATTAAAGTTTAGTTTATAACATTGTTGGCATGATAGTATGTGTGAAATTGAATAGCTTAATCTGATCCTTAATCGAGGGTGAAATATTTTATACGAGTCCAGTTGTTGCATATTTTATATATGTTTGGCATGTTGTAATATCTCTGGTGTGTTCATCATATTTGTATAGTGGTCGGATATATATAAATATAAAACTATATTGTCATATCTTGGTAAAGTTGGTGGCGTTAAATGTTAACTTGATTGTTCTAATATACTCGCGTGAATATTTATAATAATTATGTGTAAATGTTTACACATGGATGGTAGTAATGAGTATGTCTAAATGTTCACACATGTAGGATGTCATCTGAGTTCTCATGTCTTTTATTTGAGTCTGTGTGCCAATAGTTATACTTATTACTTTCATTGCATTAATTTATTTCAGTTGAACCTAAACTTATGATATGATAATAAAATAGTGTTGTTGTTCCTTATTGGATATGTTCATAGTTGTATTGTCATGAAATGCTAAGGTGATTGTTGCAATTGTCACGATATTTGAAATATAGTTGATATAGTTACGATATAGTTACGATATTTGAAATATATTCTCGAACCGTCGAATTATAAAGAGATAACCCTTTGATGATTCACATGTCATGCGTATGTTTAAATGATAGTCGTTACGATTCGTTTAATTGAGCCGCGAGTTGCCTATTTGTTCAAACCGTGCAAAAACCGAGAGAACTTGTTCACCTTACTAATCTTTTGTCATAGATAATGTTTTACAAGTTATATGATGGTATATGTACATGTTTAAGTTGTTTATGCGATATCTTTTATTTTTGCTGAAAATGAATTATACTGAGTTGATGGATACAATTGAATGGTATGGTTGCTAAAATGTTAAACATATGTGTGATATGGAAGTAATTTTGTTGTTATTGTGAATCATATAACTATTAATAGTCAACTGTAATTTCAGTTGTTTGACTTCTACATTATTAAGTTAATTACTCATGACGCACAGTCGATGGTTCCGTAAGGAGTTTAACTGAGAATTTTATAGTGTGCCTCCGATCTAAACTAATAATCTTCTTATATTGACTATATGGTTAGACTCTGGTCTACTTCTTATGACGTGATAAATCGTTTTAAAATTTAACATGTAATTGAGTTGGTACTTATACTTTGTGTGACCATGCAACCTGTGATAAATAGATCTATAATAAAGAGGTAAAAATTTGATTGAACACAGTTAAATTGTAGTTACTTGCTTTACTTTATGGTACGAATCGTATGCTTTGATGAGACGTCACCAGGGAATGTGTACTATCTAAACGGTCTCCGATTAAATGTTGTAGTCGTGTTAGCCGTGTATATAACTGAGTAAAGAAGTGTGACTAGAACCCTGATGTTGAGGTAATAGTCGTTCATTAGTAAAGATAGGACTGAAATGAATAAGATGAACCTGTAAATTATGAAATATGAGTCGACACCTAAGCTTGTATTGTTTGAAGGAATTGAATTAAGTTTATCGATTTTGAGTTTCGTAGTAAGTCAGTAAATGGATTCTATGGACGGCTCTGTTATAAGATTTATGTTAAGAAAGTTATTCACCGTCCAATATGAAAGTAAAAGTTTTGAAAATGAAGTTAAATTTTGTCGTGTGAGTATAAATTCGAATGAGATTTCCTAGTGTCCGGTTGTATGGTTTCATGATATTTGCTAGTCGGAGGAATGAAGCTAGAACGGAGTCACAAATTAGTGGGTTAATTTGGTCATGTTGTTCGTTCATGTAGTGACTTGGTGGGTTGTGGTTAGTTACGAATGTCAAAACGGGAAATGTAATGTGGTGATTTAAGTGAGTTATGTGTTAACATGGTATGTTGATATTAGCATAATATGTAATGAATATTTGTAAAATTGGTGTAGTTAAATACATTTAATCTTTTATGTCATTGTGTTGGGTGCTGTTTAAATATATTTAACACCAAGAACAAAATTTTATGTATGATAGTCTTGTATGTTAACTTTCCAATATCGCTTTTTACTCGCTTGATTGACTCGACCAATAAGTTTGTAAAATTTGCCAATCAATGTGCGTTCGTCATTCGTGAATAAATCCCAAACCCTTTGTTATGAGGATTAAAAATATTTCTAGGATGATAAGTACTGCGAAACTGGTTGTCTTCATTTTATTGGTGATTCTGTGTCTTTACCTAAATCTGTACAATTATGTAAAGGAAAGTCAGGCTGGACCTATTAGGTTACAAATTTTCATAAATCGATTTATTAAGTTTTGACCCTAATTCTTTTCTTATGTTGATTGATTCTCTATGTTCCTAAGGTATGAGATTACAATGATTAGTGAAATGAATAATTACTAATGATTTTCACTGGTAACCTTGTAAAGCATTGTTCCATTCATAATTTGATTATTCACATGAATAAATGTTACCAATATTTCTTGGAAAATATGCTGCCACGAGAATACGCTGGATAGGATTATCGTGGTATATTACGTTAGTGATCTTGCTTAGTAACCTTGATGAAACGATGTTATTTGACATGAACCATATGCGAGCACCTAGGCATCTTGAGAGAACTTGTATATTGATTGTCTTTAGTAGGGATTAGTAACTTGAGCGTGAGTTGTGAATCTTTTATCCTCATTCGATTGTTAGCGATAGTTTGAGAACTTTTGTTATAATAATGAAGGTTACGGGGGCGTAACCATGTTTAAGGAGGGTAGGATTGTAAAATCTTTATACTTTCATGTGTGATTTCTCGGTTTGGCTATATTGGTTATGCGTTGTGTGGTTATGTTGGAGTGTTATATGATGTGTTTATTATGGTTAAACTTCGGGGACGAAGTTTATTTTAAGGAGGGTGGAATGTAATACTGCGTTTAATATTCAATTTGGTGGGTGTCTTACATACTTTTGTATATGCGTTTCATAATTCGTTTGCGTTGGTTGGTAGAGAGGGTAAACTTGGACGAAGTTTCTTTTAAGTAGGGTAGATTTGTAATACCCCGTATTTTATATAATCGATTAAACGGATATTATTATATATTAGTATTATACATTTTATATTGGTTGCATCGTAATATCGTGAATGTTATTAAGTCGGGTTTATATCGTATATGTTGAGTCGGCCTACATCACATTTTGTCTTTTGGGTCAAGAATTACCCATCTACATTTACCCAACGACCATACCCGTTTAACCCATTTGCCCTACCCGGAACATGTAACCACCATTTACCCTAAACCTAATCTAAGAGCCGCTCTCCCTCTCCCCTCTTTTCGTTTTATCATTCATAAAACCATTTCTAAACCTAGAGAAAGGGAGAGGAAGAAGAATTGTCGAGCCTTTCATTTGATTGAAGATTTCTCATCGATTCCAACCTAATTCGATTTCCCTGTTTGTAAGTCGATTTCATTCCATTGTTTATACTGTTTTAAATTGTTCGTCTTCAAAAAGTTTGAAAACAGAGTCCTGTTTATTTGATGTCTAGTTTATGCATATAAAATCTCGTAGTCAAATTCTTTATGGTTTGTCCTAGGTGATTTATTTATGAACATGTCGCTGAAAAGTCCGCGAATCTGATTTGGTTGTGGAAAATGATTTGAAACCTTAATTGTTATGTGGATTCAGTTATGAGGCTTCTTCATACATCATCTTTGTATAGTCTAGATGATAATAGGATTTGGAATTACTGTAAAATAATGTTTTAAACTCGTTTTATGAATCAATACTTTTTATGCGACGGTTTCTGTCAGGTTTTGGAAATCAGTCTGAAAACTCTTGATAAGTTTTGAATTTGAGAAAAACACGTTAGATATAATTTGTAGCTAAGACTCATGGGGTTCCAATCCAATTGGTCTTGTATCAATTTGATTTTTCTGGAATTAGTTATGTATTTTATTCCGAGTCTGTCATGTGCTGGAAAATCAGGAAAAATCGTGTTTGTTCTTTAAGTTGATATTCCTATCAAGTTATGATGAGTCTAGGTTATGTGCATGATTATTTGATTGAGTAGGTGGTAATTATACATAATTATGTTATGTAGGTGATGGATATGTGAAGGATCATAATTGATTGCTTGTGTGCTTGGATTGCGAAAAGGTAGGGAAATACACTTGACTTATTATCGTTGTTGTTGAATTGTGTTGACTTGTTTGTGTTTCATATGACCAAACTGTGAACGTTGACGTGATTCGTGGTTGTTGATTCATGTTATGATTCATATCCTGGAATGTGCTTGACTGAATTGATCGTATTGAGTATATTATCACAACATTGATGAACGGCATGATTCTATGATTTACCAGTTCAATGATATACATATTGTGTTGCATTAATTTCTTGAGCATTCATATGCATTGGAGATGGAGGATGTTGTGGTGACATGGTGTGGTGATGATGATGTTGTGATAAGGCCCTGGCGCGTTCTGCAGGACTTGCCCTGGTGTCCTCACTGGTTTGCGGATCGGCTACGGTCAATATATAGTCTACCGGGGATCGGTATGGCTGGGTTTACGGTTATGAGATATGAGTTGAGATGGAGGTGGAGGTGACGGAGGAGCATGCATATCATATTTTGTTGTTTCATTGTATTCCCTACTCAACCTCGTGGTTGACCACCGTGTGTGATCGTGAACACCGTGATGACCCAAATATTGGCGAGCGGACTTGACAGGTTTATGAGATAGGATGGGAGCTTGATGGGCGTGAGACACTGGATCAGAAGACTTAGTAGCTAGATCATCATTTAGAAGACTTTCACTTTTATTTATGTTAGTTCTTTGTAATTTGATGTAAATGAGGTTTTGTAAAAAGGTTAAGTTAAAGAAATTATGTAATTTGCCTTGGAGTTTAATTTGTTAATCACTACCTCGGGAAACCAAGATGGTAACAGTCCGGTTTATTAGGGAATGTCTTGCTAGAGGCTCCTTTATAAATCAGGGTGTTACAATTGGTGGGTCGATCATTTTCTTGATCATCCGTTATGTTGAACTCCCTATAAGGTCGCTTAGTTTCTGTATCCGAACTAGTTAGGAGCGAGACAAAAATCCTACCATCCTCAATCCCATCTTGTATGACATGCTTGAGTTTATAGAAATCTTTGGTATCATGCCCCCTACCTCTATGGTATTGACAATACGAATTGCCATCCCAAAATTTAGATTTCTTTTCTGGGTCTGGGCTAGGCGCTATTGGTTGAAGAAGACCTAGAGAGGATAATTTGTTCAAGGCTAGGGCATAAGGTATACCTAGACTTATGAATGACCTGGGAAAGTTGTTAGGTTTCTTTGACGAAGGCTCCATGAGGTTGCCTTTGTTGATTTTGATTCCTAGATGAGACAAATTAGAGATAAGTTGCTCATTTGTTGCGTTCTTCTTAGGACTTTGAGGTTGAGGGTTTGTCTTGACACTTTTCATCTTGATAAGTTGGGCCTCAAGTTTCTTACCCATTTTAGCAAATTGGTTCTCTATGTTGGAAAGCCGAGTGTTTAGGTTATCAATGGCTCCTCTAACTTAGAAAATTTATTGTTGAAGGCAATGGAAAGCATGAGCATTCCACTTTGGATATCGTCTTCCTCAAGCACGTTAATCTCTTCATCGTCACGAGGATCGAGGAGATGAGAACAGTCTAGGGACGATTCTTCATCATGTTTAATGATGCTAGACCCAAGAGGGTTGATCTTCTCGAGTTGCTTGACAGAAGGTGACACTAGAAGCTTACCCTCTTCGATCATATCTTGGATGGTGTGTTTCAAGAGAAAACATTCTTCAATATCATGGCCTCTACCTTGGTGATATAGGCAGTATTTGTTGCCCTTCCACGAGTTCACCTGCTTCTCTAAAAGCAGATCCGGAGTCGGGCCTATTGGATGTAGCTTACCATGGGCAGAGAGTCTCTTCAAAGCATCGGCATAAGACATTCCTAAATCAGAAACCACCCTTTGATGCCTCCCAGGTTTCCTTTCGGTCATTTTTGGCTTTCTAGGATGACAGTTATTGCAAGAGGTAAGCTATGGATGACCTAGACTAGAGGTTTCTCTAGGTGGCGTGTTCTTTTTCACCATCCCATTTTCAAGGGCGAGGATGCGATTGCTCAGAATTTTCACTGTAGCTTGAACTCGTAGGAGCATGGCATAAACGTCTGGGAGGGACACGGTGCTTGTGGCTCGAACTGCTTTGTGATTTTGCTGACTCGCAGAATTTGTTGGATTCCTACTCGACAGAAATGATGCGCGTTACAACTCGATTCGACATGGGATTACGCATACTAAGGCAATATGCAACGAACGCAGGAAGGGACAAGTAATCACGAGGATAAGACGGCAAATCTAGACTTGACTTGTGAATTCGTGAAATGTCGTGAATGACTTCTCGTGCTTGAATTCACGGTGCTTCACTTTAATTTTAGACTCGAGTGTTGACTTTGATGGAGTGACCCTTTTATGGTTGACCTTATTGACGGGATTGATGACACACGTTGATTCTAGACTCGGGTATAAGTGTAGATACCCGAGGTGTGCTTATAGGTGTTAAGAAGACGGCTGCAGTTTAGATTCAAATATGAGGCCCATTGAGACTCGTGTGTTGAGCCTCGGGACGTGTCATTAGATTAGTTTTAAAAAACACGGCTTTGAAAGAAAATTGATTTGAAAGGTGATCCCCATTAAGTCTTTTGTGTACGACTCGGACACGTGTGACACGAGGTGTCGAAAATATTTAGTTCCTAACTGAATTGGGGTATGGGGTCCAAAATGACGGCGTGGCGCCTTAGGACTTGACTTGAATTTGAAAAGACCCAAAATGTAAAGGAAGACGGGTTTATGACTCGACAGAGTTCCGACTAGGACAAAGTTGGTTTGAATTTTGACTCTAACTTAGCCCAATTGAATTTACATATTTACATTTACATGGTGTGAAAATATTTTGGTTTAAAATGTTTTTTGTATTTTTTTTGGACTTTTTTTTTTGATTTTTTTTTATTTTATATTGAGAATTTACGAAGGATTTTATTTATAGAGAATTTAAAATTGACTTGTATTTTGAAAATAGAATTTTACAGAAAGTGGAAAGGTAATGGATTTTACATCTACAGAAAATTGAACATTATTTAATTTACAAAATGGATTTTTGAAAAGGTTTTTTTTCTTTGTTGAAAAATTCAAATTTGAAAATCGGAAATTCGGCATTATCTGGTTTACAAATGGGACATTTGAAAGGTTTGGAAATGAATCATACTTACAAAATAATTGTGACATTATTTTGTTTATAAATGAGGAATTTAGACACGTGATTGATTTGGAAAACACATACATACAAATAGACATTATAACAGTATGCTCAGTGCATTTAAAAGGTTTTGGTTTAAAGGGTGGTTTGCCATACCAAGCTATCAAACCCTGGTCTGTGGAGAGGTCCGTGCCAAACATGAGTAAGGTCGATTCTTAGTCCATTCGCACGAGTAGTGAAAGCTCATGATACAACCATAAATAAGCATCGTGGTATGGTTGACGTCAATCGTTATCCATCTTTAGATGCTAATAAGAACTTGCACCGTCCAGACGGGACGATTGGTCGAATGGGTTGGGTTAAGCCTAGGAAGGCTGGCTAAAACGATCTAAGAAGGTCGAGTAATGAATACTGACAACTGTCTTATATAAACTATTCACTAACCTTGTTCAAGTTTCACCCTAGGTAACATTAGACTTAGTCTAAGTGTATCATCCCTAGCGGAGTCGCCAAACTGTGGACACAACCACTCGCGCGTTGATTTTGAGGCGGCGACATTTCTCCCACAGAACTCCGGCGTGAGGCCGAGGCACGTCATAGGCCGTTACCGATTTGAAAGGCATTGAAACCGGCGAAAGGTTTGACAAGCCTTAATTTGTGGAGTCGCCATCAATTTTTATGGAAAATTGGAACCGTTCGAATACTTTGCGTCATGTCAAGACACAAAGTAGTGACATGAACACTAAGAAATTCGTTACCCTTAGCATTCTATGTCTAGAATGACTCTCGTGATGCCAATGAACACAGATGTTCACAGAGATCTTGAGTAAGGGGTGAGGGTACGTATTAGGATAGCTCGTTTATTTGAACCCATAATCCCGTCCGCCTCGATAGAGGCCTCTACTACTGATCAGGGAATTGGTTTATACTCGATATGTTGACAATTTGTACGCATGAAGCGCAACATCCAGTAGATTAATCCTAGCATGTGGGATTAGACTAAGTCGGTTGAACAAACAATTTAGCAATTAATTATGTCGAAGTTGAAATTTAAGTTAATTACATGTGAATGCCAGATAAATAAATCATACAAAATAAATATGAAATAAATAAATAAATTACAATTGATAATTTGAATTTACGTCATAAATATACTCGAAAAGGATTTGGAAAAGAAAATAATAAATAAAAATAAAAAGAAGAAATTAAAATATGGAAAATATGTCGAACTAGAAGTGATAATAAAAATAATAGTCGATAAAAAACTTAATTAGAAATCCTACGTCAAAACGAGAAGAGTTCAAAGGCAGAAGCCAACTCAGAACAGACGCAGCAACAACTGCCTCCTCTGGAAGAGGCACATCACTTGTTGCGACTGTTCTTGAGTTGGGTTCTGACTGTGAAAGTCAGACCCGCGGGTGGTTAATGTTTGTTAGTTATTTAATGTCAATTATTTGTATATAACTCAAGTAGAAGTGTTTTAGTCAGATTATACGCATATGGAACCGTCATAAAGCAATAAATGACAAACAAAACATTACAAGTTACGGTTATTCTATGATGTCGGAATTGATTTATATACAAAACATGAATTAAAGACGGTTGAAAGCAAAAGAAAACAAAATATGAAAAATAAAGAGAAATATGTACAAAAGACGAATTCCAAGGACATGATATTGATAAATCGAGTCTCTAAAAACCGGGTTTGAATTTGTGACGAAGACCCGCAAATATTAATTATAAGTGATTTAAGCCGAAAAAGGTTTAAAAAGATTTATAAAAACTAATTGGAAAATTATTAGGTGAAATAAGGGAAAGAACGGAGAAAGAAAAATAAAAGACAAAAGGAACAAAAACCCGAGAAAGGAGAAGAAGTGCAGCAACTAAAGGCAACCTCTGGAAGAGGCGCAGCAGATGCTGCGGCCTTTCCAGAAGGCGCATCAGTTGATGCGATTCTTCCCCACGTCGTTTCTCTGCTGTTTCCGTCAAAGGGTTTTAAAAAGTGACTAAAAAAACGGTTTTGAGCATGCTTTTGACATAAATTCTTACAAAACAAAAACAGAAAATAAATACAGAATTAAGATGAGATTTTACACCCTCGAACTTACATGTTAGCGTCGCGAGATTTAACTAAATCGGTTTTTTAGTGGTAACCGACTTGATCTATGCAAATATGAAAGTGCCCTTGAAAAAGGATTTTGAACAAATTCATTTAATTGATTGTGTAGTGGTCAAATTGGTTGGTCATGCAAACGTGACTGGTACTCTGAATGCTCTGAGCTTACATGGTCGATTGATCAAGCACGTAGGCGTCGAAAAGCAAGAGCGTGGTCTTAGAATATAAAGGGAGAAGAGAAGGGCGGACACTCGCGTGAAAAATATGTGAGCCGAAGGCCTCTATTTATACTAATCATGAGGGGTAGGGTTTAGGAAAGGGATATAGAAAGAAAGATCCGGAAACAATCGACTTATGTTGAAACACGGAAACTTGGACAAAAAGAAAGCCTTGAGAAAAGGCGCAGTAGGTGTTGCGACCGTTAGAAGAGGCGCACCACTTAATGCGTTCTCTCTCGGGTAGTATTCTTCTGCGCAAGAAAACGCGTTTGACAATCTGTCGTATTTTTGGCATAACGTTTTCTACCAGACTCGGATTACATTGATTTTGGTGGCCTTGGAAAGCTAAGAGAAAGATATAGAATTTTCTGTGAAATAGGCCAGACCCAAAAAAGTAGTTATCACTTAGTACAACGGGCCTAAATGTCGGGTTGTCATTTTAGCTAAATGAAATGCACATTTTGTAATTTAAACTTTAAGTTTAGCCCAAAGAAGTGACATGAGACTCAAAATGAGATATACTCATAATATTTTATGACATCCTAATCTTAGGTAGACAAGCACATTGCTTTTTGACTCGGGATTCGACGGTTTTAGGGAATGAAGACGGTTTTTGACCTGGATTCCAAATGTACTCTAATTACTGCCAAAACGACCATAATGACTCCTAGATGACAACTAAGAGGTAGACACAAGTGTACGACTTACCTTTTATTAACCGATTTACAAAACATCATATAATCGCGACATATGTTAAACATGTGGCCCAATCATCAATGGTTGTTTGGCGGGAGGTGTAGAAATGAGGTGTCTACAGGGTGTAAAAATCCTCTTCTATCTTGTTTTTTATCTGTTTTATGACTATAACATGCTAAAACATACATAACATGATTCAAACATAGGTTAGATGAGCCAAAACCGGATTTTGGCCGGAGACAGGTGTTACATGTATAGCATGAAGGCTCGCGCCTAAACCCCCTCTCAGGCCTTAATCCAGCCGTGTTTGGTCTCATCTTCCTCTTTATTTCATTTCCTATTTGTAATCGGTTTTTACCATTTCAAATATTTCAAATCATTTTCACGATAAATTTTTAACCATAAAACATTTTCACCCTTGGTTCCTAATACCTTGACAGTTAAATCCTTGTTCCGGTGATAATATTTGGTTAATCACATTTTAAAAGGCACTTTAAAACTTTTTATTTCATTTCTTTACATTTCAAAAACAAATTAGTCATAAATACAAAGTCATCCTTGGTTCCACATACCATGTCGGTTTTTAACCCGAGTACGATGATAAACATTGACTAATCACAAGCAAATGAACTTAAAACAATTAGTTCATAACCATTTTTCAAAACTATTCATGTCAAGTTTGAAAAATCGAATCCGATATCGAATATTGTCAATAAAATGATGATTATTCAACTCTCGTTCATTACATCAACACAAAAGCGGTCCAAGCTACCTTTTCAAACCAAGACGGGTTCAAACACCCTCTTTTCAAACCATTTTGCAAACATTTTAACAGTCAGAAGATGCCCCTTGGATAATATGCTGACTCATGCCTAAACAGGCCAACCATTTTCCAATTTTCAAACCAGGACGGGCCTGTTTGCATCGCCTGATGGATCACGCCTATATAGGTTGCCTGTTGCAGACCCTGTTTCCGTTCCAGCACATGTCCAGGACGATCCCGACTTTGGTTAACCCGAATACATGACGGATTAGATGACAAATCTGCTCTTTCACATTGTATTTACAAAACGCCTTACTAAGACAAATGGATCACGTTATGCACCATAAACCTAACTCGGTAAATGGATGTTTAATTTCCGTCTTGCATGCAAATCAACATTAAATCCAACTTGACATCAAGTACTTGATACTTGGATAACCAACCGACATAGAAAGCTCACATGTTAGATTCAAACTTGTGGATGCATTCATGCATTTACCCGTTTTATCAACTTTTGCATTTAACCAAACAAGATCGTTCGGTAGAGGCCGCTACCGCGGGTGGGATTGGGTGTCCGATTAAAAGGCTTCCCAATACGTACCTTCACCTCTTACTCAGAAACTTTGGATAGTGGACGACCTTATCCAGGGCGTACGAGAGTCATTCTAGAGATAAGATGCTAAAGAGGGACGATTCTTTATCTTTAGTACCTATGTCAAACACCGCTTTTTTGCTGTGGTTGACCTAGGTATAAAGTGGATTTGAACGGTTTCCAAGAATCCCACAAATTCTTGGTGGCGACTCCGAACATCTTTTGCATCGTTTCGAGACCCTTGCCGAGACGAAACCGACTGATCTAAAACAATTCGGTTGAAAGCATTTTTACGCCACCGAGCGTGGCTTTCGAAAGATCGCTGCATGTCCATAGATCGGCTGGGCGTCGCAGGTGGCTGTGCCCACAGATTGGCGACTCCGCTGGGGAAAACTAGGACACTTGTGTCTTTGTGATCCCTAGATGGTAAGACTCGAACGAGGTCTTGGTTGAAATGCATTAATTGATATTACGGCCATAGTCGGGTTCCTTGTCCGGACCCACAACCCAAACCTTTTCGACCAATTGGCTCATCTCGTCGACATGAGTTACCTCATCCCCTCGTTTCGAATCCCGATTGAGTCAAGCATACCGTTGACGTTACACAAATCTGTTTCGTCAAAGAGCTTTCATTTCCTTCGAGCACGAGGCTAGGGCACCCTTACACATTTTGTTTGGATTGGTATCCCTCTCGAAAATTAGGGTTTGATAGCTTGGTGTGTAACCCACCCTGTTAAGGCAAAACCCGTGTCAGCATTATGCATAATATAATGAAACTGCGAGTGCTTATATGTTATGTGATCATAAGTCCTTCCGCGTCATTTCAAACTTTCAAAAACACCTTTTGCGCCGTCAAAATGGTCGTTTCAAACCTCGGTTTTTCGCCGACAGTCGCATTTCAAAAACACGCCTTTTTAGGCCGTCTTAATGACGATTTTCAAACCCGGTTTGCTACAACCATTTCAAAAACTCGCCTTTTTAGGCCGTCGTAATGACGATTTTCAAACCTGGTTTTCTACAACCATTTCAAAAAGCACGCCTTTTTCGGCCGTCGTAATGACGATTTTCAAACCCGAATTTCTACAACTATTTCAAAAAGCGCGCCTTTTTAGGTCGTCGTAATGACGATTTTCAAACCCGGTTTTCTACAACCATTTCAAAAAGCACACCTTTCTAGGCCATCGTAATGATGATTTTCAAATTTGGTTTTTCACAACCATCTCAAAAACACCTTTTTACGCCGTTATAATCGCCACGTCAAGACACGGATTTTAACTCGTCTCGCGCCGACACGATGGCTCTTTCAAAACCCGAAAAGGCAGGCACCCCTTTTCTTGAGGCTTTTTAAAATCCCGAGGACCTTACACCGCCCCCGAGACCACAACCTTTCAAAACATGATTTTCAAAACAAACAATTTTGAATTTCAAAAAACCGTCTTTGGAAACAGCGCATTGTTTTTAGAGCCACCTCAACTCAAACTTAAATCGTCTTCTGAAAACAAACTTAAGACAACTTTTCAACTGACCGACTTCTGAAGATCCCTATTCTTCAGAAGCCGTCCATAAAGCGACAAACGAATCTTTTTGAAAATCTCTTTTTTCGAAAACTTCAGTCCACCATTCCAATTCCGGCTCGTGTCTATCGAGTCGAAGCAAGCGTACTTATGGGTCTTTACTGATGAGTCGTCTCACCGCGAGACTCGTTCAACGGTGTCACGCCATTACGTTAGACGCGAGTCATAGTCCGGTCAACACCGTCACATTATAAATCGAGTAAACACCGAGGCACCACACACATTCGCCCTCGTCTTGTTGATCGGTCTCTCGTGTTGTCTGCATTTAGTCGTTAAACCGTGTCGGATTGGGGTGTAATGTGAGCCATTTTGTGCCTGAAAGCCATGGTCCCGCCTTCAGCTTCATCCAACAACAACAATGACAACAGAGATCTCATGACTGCTCAGCTAGCCAGCCTACTCACCGCTCTTAAGGTCACCCTGGACCGTGTCGAGAGCCGTATCGACACCCTGGAAAACAAGGAAACCGGAGAACACAACAATCCGCCTTTGACTGAAACTGAGAAAAGGCTCAAGCTCTTGGAAGAGCAACTTCTAGATCGTGGTAACAATATCCACTTTGAGAACAATCGAAGGTTAGAACCCGTTGGGGATCAACTACCCGACAACTTTATCTTGACTAATGTACCCAAGTTTAAGGGAGTGGAGGACCCGTTCAATCACATTCGGGCCTTTAAGGATTACATGTCTATTAAGGGGGTCAAACAGGAACTCTTCACCCTGATCTTCCCATCATCCCTGGAACCAATTCCCCGCCAGTGGTACTATTCCCTCGACCCCAAGAACCTCACTACTTGGGACGAAGTCGCCGTTGAATTTGCCAAACAATATGCCGACAACGTCAAAATCCAAGCTAACAGCCGCACTCTTGAGGTCCTAACTCAGAATGATAAGGAAGAGTTCACATAATTCCTAACCCGTTGGAGGAGGGTAAGCACTCAATTGGTCAGTAACCCGAGTGAATCAACTCTAGTAGAGAAATTTGTCAACAACCTCCGCCCGGTTTATACCAACCTTTCTGAGATATCAAAATATCAAAACGTTTCAGGACCAACAAATCCTTGGGACCCGCATTAAAGACGATCTCCGCAAGGGTGTCCTAGCCTAAACCACTGGTAGAGGCTATCAAGGATCTACATCAACTGGATCTCGCCCCTATGGTCAAACGAACAAAATTGATGAGGTCAATCTCCTCAAACCAAGCATAAAGAAAACTGAGCGTCCTCAAAGGGTATTCACAAACTTGGGCTCAACCTATGCCAACGCCCTTAAAAGACGCATGGAACAAGGGAAACTACAACCGATTGGGCCCACCCCGCACCCGTCCGAGGCTAAGAAAACCCGTTTCTAGAATCCCAATGCCTGCTTTAAACTGAAGCACGTCATCCAAGATATGATCGAGAAAGGAGAACTACCTTTACCTCCACCAACAAAACCAAACAATATAACGAACCCCTTGGGAATCTATGCCATCTCTGATGACGAGCCAACCTTGGATTGCTCACACCTCATTCTGCCAATTGATGATGAGGTGAATGCCTTGGAGAAGGACACCCCGGATGGGATATTCGTATTCAATGCCGGAACCATGCTTACCATATTCCAACAGGTTAAGGAAGCCATAACTAGTCTCTCAGAAAGAATTACCCGACTTGAAGACGCCTACCACCGGTTGATTTTCAACCCACCAACACCAACACCGCGCCCAAGGGAAGGTCCTCCAAGCACCCAAAACTACCCTCACCAGGAAGGATGGCTCATGCGACCATTCTGGCATGCACCCCACAATAATCAACCCCACAATAATCAACCCCACAATAATCGACCCCACAAAAATTACCCTCACAAAAACTTCCCCTACAAAAACTACCCACCAAAGAATACCCCTCCAAGGTACCCTCGCGATCCCGAAATTAACGGTATCTGGAGAGATGACGTGGAGGATGTCTACATAGTTCCAGGAAAAGGCAAACAAGCAAAAGAGATCGGTCATCTTACCCGGTCCGGACGCCCCTACCAAAGCCCGAACAATTCAACAGTCGTTCCAACGACGAATGACCAAATTGTCCCGAACGCGGACACTCAACCCAAGTTTCCCGAAAAGTCGATCCTTAAACAACTGCAAAAAGTAAAGGCCGAGATTTCAATTTGGCAACTGATTGCTACATCCTTCGAACATCGGCAGGCTTTGCTACAAACCTTGGGAAAGTTGACAATCCCTCTGCCTCCTCTCCAGAAGAGGTGGTAACACACATGACAAGGGATGTCCCTGACCTGAGCAACCCAGTCATCTTCTCTGACGAAGATATCCCTCCATTCGGAGCTAACCATAACATGGCCCTGTACATTACCGTACAATGCCTCCGGAAGATTATGCCTGTGGTTCTAGTGGATGACGGGTCTGCGTTCAATGTCATTCCCCTCAAAACGGCTCATAAACTGGGTATCAAACAAGCTGATTGGGTCCCAACTAACCAAGGAGTATGCGCCTATGACGGCACTCGTCGTAAGGTTGCGGGGCTTATCACTTTGACCATTGCAACTGGACCCTTGGAAAGACAAGCCAGTTTTAAGGTGGTCGACATCGACGCCTCTTTCAACACGCTCTTGGGGCGCCCATGGATTCACGCCGTCAAAGCCGTCACTTCAACCCTTCATCAGAAAATCAGGGTCCCTTTCAACGGGAAATCAATCACAATTCCCGCTTCCCCGATTAAGGCTATGATGAAGAAGGGAATAGCCTCTCAAGTCATTAAAGAGGACGACAGCAAAATGTAGGGATTTCAAGCTCTGAATGCCCTAACCGATTAATCAGCATCCTTTGATTGTGACATGTTCTCCAACCTCACAGTCAACCGTATTCTTATGCGCCAGGGTTATTTCCCGGGCCTACCTCTCAATCCGCTAAAGAACACCTTGCCTACTTTGAAACAGGCCAAGGTCCACAACATCCCCTTCGGGCTAGGCTATGAGCCTACCGATGAAAACATCCAGGAGATGAGCCTCCTAATACGGTAGCGCAAAAAGCACGGAGTCATCCTCCGTCCCTATCATTGGACTCTCAATGGATACTTCGTGCTCGAGGGAGAATCCGAGCTCTAAAACGGCTTTTCTGAGCCAATATACGATCCCGTAGCTAAGGTTAAACACCCGGGTGTGGAGGTCTTTCAAGACTGCTACTTCATCCCCGACAACACCAAAGCTGCGTCGACCAAATCTGAGTCGACCTCATGCCTCGACGGACAAGCCTTCAGTCTCCTCTTCGGAGGAGACAACATCAAGAACCTCGGCTAAGAGGACATCATCAACAATTCTCTAAAGGATTACCAGTTCCATCCCACCGCCTTAATCTCTGATACTGACCCAGAGAAAGCTGCACAAGGCTCGAGGAAAACTGTCAAGTGAACTGGTCGTCAAGGCCGCATTGTCAAGGTCACAACTGGAGAAGGCTCTATGTTCAAAGAGGAATGTGAAGAAGAGTCTGAGTCTGAGTCTGAGTCTGAGTCTGTCCCCAGCTCCTAGTAGTCCTGATGTCCCGGTCAAGGTCCCCTTTCCACTGTTTTATCACAAGCTTGTGGCTGCTTTAGAGGCTGAGTCAACTAAGGTTATCCCCACTCCCATGGAAGGTAGCAACCTGGAACTTGTTCCAAGAGCCACCTCCTATGCTATATTGTCTCTGACTGCCCATGAGATGTCTGTCTTATCCGAGATTTTCGCTCAAGTCGACTTAATGAACGCTAAGTTTGCTTATGACTCGTCTCATTTTATCTGCAATGCAATTCTGAACGAACATGAGGAGTTTGACTTGAGTGACAACCCACCTCACCTAGCAATATAACTTGACAAACGAGAAGATAGGACCCCCATTATTGAGGAGACAGGACCTATTAACATAGGAACCGATAACACAACTCAAGAACTTAGGATAGGGACCACCCTTGACCGCTCGGAAAGACAGCAGTTCATTGAACTTCTACACGAATACAAGGACGTATTCGCATGGTCCTACAAAGACATGCATGGGATCGACAGGGAGATTGCAGAGCACAAGATACCTATCAAACCCAGAGCTAAACCCGTGAAAAAAAAGTTGCGCCGTATGCGCCCTGAATGGGCCTTGAAAATCAAGGAAGAGGTAGATAAATAATTCAAAGTCGGGTTCATCAAAGTCTCCGAATACTCTGACAAGGTGGCCAGCATAGTTCCTGTACCCAAGAAAGATGGGAGAATTTGGGTTTGCGTCAACTTCAGGGACCTGAACAAAGCAAGTCCAAAAGACGACTTCCCTCTGCCACATATTGACATCCTGACGGATAACACTACCGAGCACGCCCAACTATCGTTCATGGACGGGTATGCCGGGTACAACCAGATCAAAATGGGTGAGGAAGACACGCACAAGACTGCATTCACTACACAGTGGGGTACATATTGCTACACGGTCATGCCCTTCGGCCTAATCAATGCCGTAGCAACCTACCAAAGAACCGCCACAACACTCCTACATGACATGATGCACAAGGAGGTGGATGTATATGTCGATGATATGATCGTCAATTCAAAGAGCAGGACGACCACATCTGCGCCCTTCAGAAATTCTTCGCTCGTGTGCGGAAACACAACATGAGACTAAATCGTCAGAAATATGTATTCGGGGTCAACTTCGGAAAACTCCTGGGACACGTCGTCAGCAAAAGAGGCATCGAGATTGATCCTACCAAAATGAAGGCCCTTCAAAAAATGCCTCGGCCTAAGAACGAGATGGAGATTCGTGGATTTCTTGGTCAAGTCCAATACATCAGCCGCTTCATAGCCAAACTCACTATGATTTGTGAACCAATCTTCAAAAAGCTTCGCGCCTCCGATCACACCGATTGGGACGACGATTGTCAAAAGGCCTTCGACTAGATAAAGAAAATCCTATCCAAACCTCATGTCCTCATGCCACCTCAACAGGTAATTCCCTTATCCCTATACCTCACTGTCACCGACACAGTCATAGGAGCAATGCTAGCACAAACAGTCGACGGCGAAGAACGAGCCATCTACTACACCAGCAAAAAGTTCATCGAGTATGAGACAAGGTACACCCAGCTGGAAAAGACATGCTATACTTCGACAAAGAAGCTGCGGCACTATATGCTCAGCTACACGATTCACATCTACTCCAAGATGGACCCGGTCAAATACATCTTCGAAAAAGCCGTACTAAACGGAAGGATGTCTGGATGGACACTCATGCTATCAGAATTTGACCTCAAATTCGTACCCCTCAAGGTTATCAAGGGAAGGGCAGTCGCCGATTTCCTGGCAGAAAATCGCGTCAACGAGGATCTAACGACCGACACATGGTCAATTCCTGACGAAGACATCCTTTGTGCTGACACCTACACATGGGACCTATACTTCGACGGTGCATCAAACCTGAGAGGCTTCGGGGTAGGAATCCTTCTAATATCACCAGAGGGAGAATATGTTCCGATCTCAGTCAAGCTAGACTTCGCCGTCACCAACAATGCCGCCGAATACGAAGCATGCCTCATCGGCCTGCAAGCAGCCATAACACTTAGCATCAAGAAGTTGAGGGTCCACGGCGATTCCTCACTCATCATCAATCAGGTGTCCAAATCATGGAAAATCCGAAGCGACATCTTAGAATACTACCGAGCAAAAATTAATCAGGAGGCCGAGTTCTTCGACCAAGTCGACTACTTCCACTTGTGACGGGAGGAAAATCAATTTGTTGATGCCCTGGCAAAACTTGCCGCGCTCGTCAACATACCTGACGATATGACATCGATGCCCCTATGTGCCCAGAGAAAGAGCGAGCCAGCTCACATCTGCGCCATGAACAACGATGAGGAAAACCATATCGAACCTTGGTACCAAGCAATCCTCAATTACAAAACTAAAAACGTATTCCCTCCCAACTCTGATACAAGAGGACAAAGAGCCATCCGTTTACTTGCATCACAATTGGTGATAAACCAAGAACAACTGTACAAAAGAACACCCCAAGGGATTCCTCTCTGTTGCATTGATCACCACAAAGCCAAAAAAAATTCATGGGAGAGGCCCATGACGGAGAATTCGGCCCTCAGATGAGCGCAATGATGCTAGCCGAAAAAATCATGCTGTTAGGCTACTACTGGACCACCATGGAAGCCGATTGCAGAAACTACGTCAAACATTGCAACAATTGCCAAATCTTCGCCAACATACAACACATACCACCATCCCTTTTGTACACCATGACATCACCATGGCCTTTCTCCACCTGGGGCATTGACATCATCGGGAAGGTCAAACCGGTAGGCACCAAAGGGCATTACTTCGTCCTCGTCACCATGGACTACTTCACTAAATGCGTGGAAGCACAGTCCTATGCAGTCTTAACCGCCAAACAAGTGGCCAGGTTTATCTAGGACAACATCATCTGCAGATATGGGGTACCCCATGAAATCACCTGCGACCAAGGCTCCCACTTCCGGGCGGAAACACAAGCCTTGCTGGACAAATACAAAATCAAGCGGCATCGATCATCTCCCTATCGTCCCCAAATCAATGGAGCGGTAGAGGCAGCAAACAAAACTATTGTCACCATCATCAAAAATATGCAAGATAATTACCGCGATTGGCCGAGCAAACTCCCATTCGCACTCAGGGGATACCGAACCTCCATTCGAACACCAACAGGTGCTACACCCTTCTACCTAGCATACGGTATGGAGGCGGTTCAACCAGTAGAGTTGGAGGTCCCGTCTCTACGCATCCTACTAGAGAGTCAGGTTCCTGAGGTGGAATGGACCCGTCGGAGGTTCGAACAACTCACGCTTCTAGACGAACGTCGACTCAACGCCTTATAAAACGTCCAGCTATTACAACGACATATACAATGGGCATTCAACAAAAAGGTCAAACCAAGGAATGTCAAAGAAGTCGACTTGGTCCTCAAGTCGGTTCGAGCACCATTACCCATCGATCCGAGGGGGAAATTCAAACCCAATTAGGTCGGGCCATACCTGGTCAAGAAAATACAATCGGGGGCGCAGTGAGACTGAGTGACCTAGATAGGGAGGATCTCACAAACCCGACCAACCTAGACCAACTCAAGAAATACTACCCTTGGAACCAAGCAACCAACAAACCTTGCCCTAGTTATACAACTAGCAACCACAATATCCCTTTCAAGTCAAGTTCCTCAACGCGTTCTGATTTGAAATTACATGTTTTATCGAGTCTAAGTTGCGGCACCTTGCCACGTTTCAAACGTCCTTTGATCTGTCAAAGAAAACATCCATTTGCACTCATATAAAAACACCTGAACTACGAGCATAGTTTGATTTCACTTTTTCAGGTGGATACGTAGGCAGTCCTTTCTTACACAAGAAGGATACAACCACAAAATCCATACAAAATTAACAAAACTTTTGAACTACGAGCATGGTTTGATTTCACCTCCTTTAGGTGGATACGTAGGCAGTCCTTTCTTACACAAGAAGGATACAACCATCCCCACATACAAAAAAAAACATCACCCATATCAACTTCAAAAAAAAGGGGGAAAAACAATCCTTTTCCCACAAAAAAAAATACAAAAGAAACAGCCTTTCTCCCTTCCCACAAAAACCCCTTTAACAAGTGCAATGTTTAGGATAATTCAAACCGAATTTTCTTTACGAAACGGATGGAAGAAACAAGCGTTCACAACTCTTTTAACACAAGCAATCCTCTTTTTTAATTTATAATGAGAGGGATTACAAATTTGACAATAAATCTAAGAAGGTCTACAACTTGTCAAAGCTAGAATGTCGACCAAGACATCTCACATAGTAAAACTAGCACAAAATACACAATACATAGCTAGTACAATATAATAAAAAACTCACAACGCTATTACAACATAATAGTAAAACGGGTAATGGAGGTCTTCATTCTTCCATCCTACCCTTGCCTTTTCCCTCGGGGTACATGTTCCCCTTATTCTTCTTGTTGGCCCGCCTAGCATGGACTTCCTTTTCGGAACGGATCCTCAACGGATCTACAACGGCGACGGCCTCCGGTCTTTTGCATGACCCCAAACTCGGCCCAAGTCGAGCCCATACACGGCCCGCAACCTCTTTGGGACCCGAGCTTCTCCTCTTTGGTGGCCTCATTACATTCGGGCTAGCTCCATCGACAAAGTCGTCAAAGAAGGCACGCTTGGTCTTGCCAACCTCTCTATACTTCATATCGACGACCTCGTCCTTACGAGATTTGGACCTTTCCTCCAAGATTTGAGCTCTTGACCACTTGACATAAGCGGGAGTCACCCATGTCGTGGCAACGAGGATTGGTACCTCCCAAATTGGTGGAGTGGCCCACCATCCATCGAAGACCTCCATAAGCTTGGAGTTCCGGAAAAAACTCTCTTGGACGAGAGTATCTTGAGCGGGCACCTTTTGTTGACGCCCCATTTGCCTCATAACCCTTTCAGGATAAATGAAGGAGTCAACCTTCAAGCCCACCACCATCAAAGAACAAGGACTAGCGACCGAAGCGGGCAACCCCGTGAAGGATCTCAAGTGCCACCATGGCACTACCCAACGGATATGAGGACCACCCTCCCCCTCCAGTCTTGAGGTCCAATGCGCCTCGGTGGATGCAAAACTATCCGAGTACAACTTCTTCCTCATAGTAAGGTGCCAGAAGGAGTAAGAAGAAGAATCGGCCGGAGGCTCTACATACCTAAGCCTCTCCAGTAGCCACACTTTGAGGATCTTTGGATATCCGAACGAAGGAGCTTCTCCACAAGCGCCTTTCTTGTCCAAAGCGTGGATTATCTCGCCAAGCACCAACCATCAGGGATCCCTACCATGCTCCATTTGCTCAACTATGTGCACAAGGGTCATACTACCGTAACACTTTGACCCTTCCTTCTTCAAGGCATCGCAAAGAGGTATGCATGCACTACGAAAAAGGCAAGAGCCCTTCTCCTAGCCACCTCCGAGACATTGACATCCAACCAGTTTGAAAAAATGTTGATAAGAGCCAACATATCCACATTATGGGGAGCAAGGAGAAAGTTCACTTGACTTGTTGACAAGCCCATCATCCAACAAAACTTCTCTTTATAGCACAACCGAGTCGGAGGAAGAACCAGAATACAACCCGGCCACCCACCAATGGTGTCTACTTCTTCGGCAAGAGGGCAAATTTCACCTTTCGGGAAAAAGAAAACATGATGTTTCGAATCCGAAAACCGAGAACATGCTTCAAGAAACGAGGATTGCACCTTGACTTGACGAAGCACCAACAATTGACCAACTCCCATTACAACGAGTTGATATTTCTCGGGAGGCGAGAAATCCCGACACCAATGTCGCAACCTATTTTTGAAAGCATCCATGAATTATTTTGTGGAAGAAGAAGAAAGGTTTTTGTAGAGATATTTTTCGTGTTTCGGATGATGAAAAAATGAAGCACAAACGTCCCTATTTATACAAAACAATCAGCGCCTTTTATCCAAAAATAGGGGAAGCACACTTCCATCGCTTTTGGCCTCGCGCCTCTTTGGGATGGTCGTCAGGATCCGCACCTTGATTTGTCTCTATCAAGTTGTGTTTCTTTGACACCTAGATTCTCTCGCCTCAGGGCTCGCGCCTCTTTGGGCCTATCCGGGAATTTTCGTGTTTTCTCACACTCACATTTCCTTGTTTTCACGTTTTACGAAATCCGGCACGGTTTCCATGACGCAGCTTTAAACATACGGGTTTTTATCTCTTTTTTTTATGGGGGAAGGGTTAGTCGCCCGATCCGCGACGGATCGTTTCCATGTCAGTCAAAATTCCGAAATTGTTTCGCTTTTTCACATTTTTCCACAAAACTCGAGAATTGATAACACGACGTCAATTTTCTTCAAAAATTCAAGCTCTTACAAATCCGAGTCTTGATTTCACAAATATCAAATCAAATACACTCGCAAAAATCTCTTTTAAAATTCATCCGTGATGGTTTGCGGTTTAGTTTTTCGAGTTATAAATCAATTTTCGGCAAAATTTGATGCAATTTAATTCAAACACGAGTTAATTGCTCAAAATGTCAAATCAATTTCCTTTGGAAAATCCAAACGTGACGACCTGTCGCGGAGTTTTCAAATTTTCTTTTCAAATTTCAAATTTTAACTTCGAGTCATCGTTGTTATTTTTGTTTTTATCAAACGCTTTTGCGTGTTTACTTGTGTGTGTACGTGCTACCTGTTGCTTGTTTTCTATACTCAAGATGCAGGAACAAATGCAAAGCAAAAAGGAATTAGCAGCTGACCGTGCTTCTCCGAAACACAACACAAAAAAAGCCAAAACAAAATAAACTACAAACCAAAAACACACATATATACAAACCGCCTCACACAAAATGCACACATGTACAAACAAAAGTCCAAAACACGGACAAACAACTACAACTACTCAACACCTCCCGTTGGACCAGTCTCGGTCTCACGGGGAGTCACGGGCAAAGCAGACACCACCTCCTGCTCGGGCCCCCTCTCAGGAAAACTCTCCAGCGTCTCGTACTCCATCGTGACACGAAACTCCTCCGCTGCAGCCAAGTGAGCCCTGAGAGAGGCAATCTCCATATCTCGGCTCGTCAACCCGTCCTCAGCTCCTGGTCCCGAATGATGATCCCCAGCTCCTGTAACTCGATCATCGACCTCGCTGCATCCAACTCAGGACGGACCCGAGAAAGCTCCGCTGGATCCGCAGTACCCTGCAAAGCACAATACAGGTCATTGAGATGTAAAGGTGAAATGCAACACAAAAACACACAAAAACAACCAACACAAAAAGCACTTGTGCAAGCCGAGACTCCCTCGTAGCCAGGTCACCAGCAAGTGCCCTCCACCGATTAGCCATCCGCCACAAAGCCTGATGACTAACGGTCGACACCTACAACCAGAAAAGTCCTCCAGCACAACAAAAATGCAAGGCAAAATACAAACAAAAGGAGGAGTACTCAAATCAAAAACTCACCCTCAAAATTGTCAACCTCCACTCCATGCCAGCGTCGATCACCCCGGCAGACGCAGCTGTAACCCCTCGCCACCCGGCCCCTGGAAGGTGGTCTCTGTCGGGAAAGTTGGGGGCTAAGTCCTCATGAGCGCGTTAACAACCTACAACAGAAATTCACACCGAAGGTTACAAACCCTTCCACCAAAGCACAAAACGAGGCAATGAAAACGAAGAAGTGCTCCTCAATCGGGTACTAGGCAAGTCTCGACAAGTGGAAGGTGTCGTAATCTGCCTCCCGTAACAACAACTCCTCACCCCCACGGCCGTGGAGGTGCTCCTCAACCTCATCAGGTGTCGAATCTTGGAACAACACCCTAGGCGGATCGACCGACACCAAAAAGGTCTCACTAAAACACTGACGAGCTAAACGCTCGCCCAGGTAACAAACCTGCTCGATCGCCGTCTCGAGGTAGAAGCGCTGGCAACTGCGAGGTCACAGACGCTCCATGACAGCAGCCGGTACGCCTGTGTAGTGCTCCAAAGGCCACCCGACAAACTACACTCAAGGCAAAGGTAATCAACTAACTGGGGGCTTTCTAGGCTACCTAGTTATCCTATCTCTATCCGTTTCTACAAAACAACAGAGGTTGGAAACAACAACTTACGTCACCAACTCGGAGGGCGTACACCCGACGCCTACAGTCCTCGTAAGTCGACTTGGTCGACTTCTTCCGAGCCACCATCCAACCCCTCATAGCAGGGTAAGCCGAAGGCACGTTACCTGTCGTCTTCGGGCGTAGGGGGGCAAATTAAGCAAACAACCAAGCCTGTAACAAAACACAACAACCACAAATCAGCCAATTTTTCAAAAAGTGCCAAAACTCCAAAATCAAAATCAAAATCAAAATAAAAAAACCACAAAAAGGCTCGTACCTCCAAGATGAGGCAAGGACCAACCAAAGCGGGAGAACTCTTATCCCCCATCACCTCCGGACGAACTGCAACGTGTAGGTAACGGGTAAAAGTCGTCAAAGAGGGCGTTACCCAGTCAAACCGGCCAAAGGCGTCCAGGTCAGGAAGCAGAGGAAGTACCTTGGTCGACAAGCGCTCACTTTTGTCACCAAAGTACGTGGTACCCAAGAAGTACCACAACCACAACCGCGCCTCCTGCGCGTCAGCCTCAGCCTCTACCTCCGGACTCGCCAACGGCGCCGGAACAAAGCCCGCCACTCTCCCCCTTAGGTGGTCCCTCACATAGAAGTTCTCTATCAGGAAAGGAGTGATGTCGGTCAGCGCAGGCAAGACCTTGCCGATCAAACCCGTAACAACGGCGGAGGACACTCTCTCCGGCGTCTCCGGAAACTCAACAGGCGTCTCGCCACAGGGAGGCCCGATATCATAACAAATAACTCCAAGGTGACACCGACCTCCCCAAACTCCATCTGGAACGACGACATCGTGTCCCAGTAACGGTCCAACATGGCGCGAGTCAAACACAGGTTTAACCTAATCAAAGCCCTGCGAATCTCACGCCAGGCAGCCACCAACGGCCCCATAACCGACCTCTATGTCAACGCCCTCGTACCGGGCCGGAGAACGCCGTAGAAACCCATGCAAGTCGAGAAGCCTGAGAAAGTCCTCATGGTAGCAATCACCTAAAATTAGGAAACAAAATGCATCAGAATACCTATTCAGGTTTGAAACAACAAAAACAACAAAAGCTCAAACAAGGCAACAGACTCACCAAGCCCTCGTGTGCACGGCAAGAGATGTGAGTGTCTAGCTGCAGCAACAACTGGATACCGTCAAAGCCCTCGGCCCAAGCAGGTGCCGCCCACAGGTTTACCCCCCGAGGGGCTGTAACCCGTCTAACATCCCAATTCTCGACAAAGACGTCATCCGTATCCATCTCCACTCTATGTCTCTTCCTCCCACGAGACTCCATGCGATGGGGAGGAGGCCTCTCAACGACCCTCGCAACGTTCTGAAGCTCCCGTCTAGTAGGCCGAGGACCCCTCCTTCTAGTACAAACCCTTCTTCCAAAGGTACCGGCCTCATACCCCGTATGAGCCCTCCCAGCACTAACAGCCTCAACAGCAGGCTCCTCCAGAGCCCCTGTGGCTTCCTCAGTACCAACGGCCCTAACCACGGCCTCCCGACAAGCCCATATAGCTCTCTTGGCTCTAACAACCTCCTCACTAGGCTCCTCTTCCTCGGAAGCGTCCTCCACCACCACCTCGGGCACACTCGCCGGAGTACTAACCGGCCCAGTCCCAAATAAGCCCTCTAAAGTCTCGGCAACGGACCTAGTGGGCCGAGAACACTCCCCTGCAATCAGGACAAAAAATACGTCAACCGAAATTTCGGCATTACGATGGCACAAAACAGACAAATCAAAAAAAAAAACCACCTGCAAATGCAAAACGCAACAAGGTCAAACTCACCCAAACTCATCCAACAAAAACACTCCTAAAAAATAGCAAAAAAACGACTCGCCCTTCTTTTCAAGCAAAAGACGAGTCAAAACAACGACAAAAATTTCTCAGACCACCCAACACCTCAAGGCCCACACAAGGCCTTCTAAACAACAACAAAGATTCCCGACACAACTGGGTATTTTTCAGAGCTCAAAAAAGGCAATTCTATGCCAATTCGGGCAGAAACAGATCAAAAATTCAAAGTACGGCCACAACAAAACAACGTGATTTAAGCACGTCTCAAAGTGACCTAAACTACCGTTAAGGTCCATTTCAAGACAAACTGGCTCAATGTAAACTCAGACAGACGCTTATTTCGTCAGACTTAAGACCGTCTAAAAAAGGTAAAAATTCAAATTTTGTCCACAACGCCCAACGAAGGTTCAATATAGCAAAGACGGTCTTGCCCAACTACAATGCAGCCTAGTGGGGCACACAACTCAAGTAAACAAACATGGCATTGTGAACTAAGACGGTTTTTCGTCTCACTCACGTTTTTCGAGACGAGAACCAAAACGCAAACTAAAAGCACCCCTATACTCCTAAACAGGTTTCTAACCTAATGCAATCATCAATTTCACTCGAAAATGGGCTAAGCAAAAATACCCAAATCCATTTTTGAAGGGTTAGGGACAATGGCACGAAATCAAGTAAGTTGCAAAGTCGAAAAATGGTGATTTTCTTGGTTTTTCGTGGTTTTGTGTCGAAGAAGACGAAGACAATGAGAAGCAGCCACTTCTCGCGTGTTTTTACAGAAAACAGGGAAGCCCTATTCCCTCGCAAAAGGGCTCGCGCCTCAATCAGGCATTCTCTGCTTTGTTCAGCGGAATTCTAGGCTTTGGCCTAATTCCCACATAGATTTCGAAATTTCAACGATGGAGCTAAAAACCGTCTTCTCTCAAAAACAAAATCAAAATAGTGAAATTTAAATTCGCTATTTTCACAAATTTCTCAATGACGGAATTAAAAAAAGTCATCTCTCAAGAACAAAAACAAAGTAGTGGAATTCAAATTCGCTATTTTTACAAAATTTTCAACGGAATTAAAAACCGTCATTTTCAAATACAAAAACGAAATAGCAAACTTCAAATTCGCTATTTCCACAAATCACAAGTTTTCAAAGGATGGCATTAAAAACCATCATTGTCAAACAAAAATAAATAGTGAAATTTAAATTCGTTATTTTCACAAGACTTTCAAACAACATTTTAAAATCACAAAAACAAATAGTGAAATTCCAATTCGCTTTTTTCAAAATTCAAAACAAACGTCATTAAAAACCGTCACATCTTCAAACAGGATAGTGAAATTTCACTACCCTTCACAAATCTCAAATCATAGGAAGACGAAGTTAAAACCGTTATCCCCAAACACACATCAAATGGCAGAATACACATATGCCCTTTTCTACGAACTTCCAACAAACGACAATAAAAACAATTACCTCCCATCGAGATTCAAAATCACCGCCAACCACGAGAGCTAGGCTCACGAGCCTATCCAATTCCGGCGCCACAAACATCCAATATAAACACCGAGATTCCCCATTAGGATATTGGAGGCTTCCCCACAGAGCCCGCTAAACTCAACGACCTCGCGAAATAGGCCGGTCCAACATGGCTATTTCCTACGGTCGATCATTCAACTTGGCTGGCGAGCCTCAAAACACACCATATTCAACATGGCTGGCGAGCCTCAAAACGCATTCTCAGCATGGCTGGCAAGCCACAAAACACATCACATCCAATATGGCTGGTGAGCCTCACAACGCACATTCAGTATGGCTGGCGAGCCTCAAAACACACCACATTCTCAGCATGGCTGGCGAGCCTAAAAACGCATCACATCCAACATGGCTGACGAGCCTCACCACGCACATCCAACATGGCTGGCGACCCTCACAACGCACATTCAACATGGCTGGCGAGCCTCACAACGTACATCCAACGCACCTGGTGAGCCCCATCATATCCGTAACGCGGCTGGCGAGCCCCATCATATCCGCAACGTGGCTGGCGATCTCTATCATATCCGCAACACGGCTGGCGAGCCTTTGCCCGCAAACAAGAAACGACTCAAGGATATATCCGAAAGATGCCTCTGGTATGACTCCTTCTTATGGCTGGTGAGCCTTCGTACGTAGTCTAACAGACTTTAAACGACCTACGCAGACAGTCGATAGACTCTAAATTGTTCGCGACGACAGGTCCTTGACTTGTATCCGCGAGTCGCCTTGGCTTCGCCCTTCCCGACGGATGGTCCTTGGCCTAAACCCTTTCGAACCGCCTCGACGTCACTTCAGTCTCTAGGTTGTAATCTTCGATTGACCTGGGGGCTATACTTTAACTTTCGCCATATCCAAGCCTCAGTCAAAGTTGGGGCTCTGTAGATACCCAATATCTGTCGAGTCTCCAATAAACACCCGATGATTATCCGACTACAACATGCTTAGGAATCGCAACGTTTAATCGACAGTTTTGTACAACTATACGTCGGAAAACTTAAAACAATTTCGAAAACAAAACATTTCAAAACTTTTCAAAAGTACCTGGAATGTTTAATGCATGACGACGGAGTCGCAATGACACTAACTAGAGTCAAAACCGACACAGGGCCAAAGATCGACTCAAAAATTCAAATCCCGACTCCAACAATGAGTCAAACCTAGTCAAACACAAAAAAAACAAAACTTTTCAAAACTTCCATGCTTAGTATTCCCGGAATGCTTCATGGTCAAGTACAAATCATGTCATCCACAGCATATGATAGAACAAATCATGATTTCAATTGTGTGATACTGACAAGACACCTCGAAGACCCGCGAAATGGCTCGCGCCTCTTCGAGTAGCCCATGCGGCCACGTCGCTCAAAATGCACACAACCATCCATTTCTCTATAAATACCCACGTTCACACACCATAATACCTTACGCGAGTGTCCGCCCCCTCATCTCTCCCTTATAATTCTAGACTCGACTTCTCAAGTCACAAACCGACACGTGTTTTCGACCCACCGATCAAAAATACAAGCCTTACACATTGTTTGGTACCGTCATCATGCATTAAATCACTTGACCGACCATCTCGACCAACTACACCATCACTAAACTTAAAACACTCTTTTACATTGCTAAAACGGTTTTCAAACCGAGTTTTCCGACCAAACAACTTGATACACTTTCGTCGATTTCTCATCTCAAGCCTAGCATGTAAGTATGAGGGTGTAAAAATCATCTTCTATCATGTTTTTCATCTGTTTTATGACTATAACATGCTCAACCATGCATAACATGATTCAAACATAGGTTAGATGAGCCAAAACCAGATTTTGGTCGGAGACAGGGGCTGCTTATATAGCATGAAGGCTCGCGCCTAAACCCCCTCTCAGGCCTTAATCCTGCCGTGTTTGGTCTCATCTTCCTCTTTATTTCATTTATTATTTGTAATCGATTTTTTCCATTTCAAATATTTTAAATCATTTTTATGATAAACTTTTACCCATAAAACATTTTCACCCTTGGTTCCTAATACCATGACGGTTAAATCCGTATTAGTCATAAATACAAAGTCATCCTTGGTTCCACATACCATGTCGGTTTTTAACCCGGGTACGATGATAAACATTGACTAATCACAAGCAAATGAACTTAAAACAATTAGTTTATAACCATTTTTCAAAACTATTCATGTCAAGTTTGAAAAATCAAATCCGACTTCTAATATTGTCAATACAATTATGGTTATTCAAGTCTCGTTCCTTACATCAACACAACAGCGGTCCAAGCGACTTTTCAAACTAAGATGGGTTCAAACACCCTCTTTTCAAACTATTTTACAAACATTTTAACAGTCAGAAGACACCCCTTGGACAGCCTTTTGACTCGCGCCTAAACAGGCCAATCATTTTCCAATTTTCAAACCAGGATAGGCTGCCTGATGTCGACCCTGTTTCCTTTCCATCACTTATCTAGGACGATCCCGACTTCGGTTAACCCGAATACGAGATGGATCAGATGACAAATCTGTTCTTTCACATTGTATTTGGAAAACGCCTTACTAAGACAAATGGATCACGCTATGCACCATAAACCTAACTCGGTAAATGGATGTTTAATTTCTGTCTTGCATACAAATCAACATTAAATCCAACTTGACATCAAATATTTGGTACTTTGGATAAACAACCGACATACAAAGCTCACATGTTTGGTTCAAACTTGTGAATGCGCATTCATGCATTTACCCGTTTTATCAACTTTTGCATTTAACCAACCAAAATCGATCAGTAGAGGCCTCTACCGCTGGCGGGATTGGGTGTCCGATTAAATGACTGCCCAATACATACCTTCACTTCATACTCAGAAACTTTGGATAGTGGGCGACCTTATCCAGGGCGTACGAGAGTCATTCTAGAGATAGGATGCTAAAGAGGGACGATTGCTTATCTTTGGTACCTATGTCAAACACCGCTTTTTGTCTTGGTTGACCTAAGTATAAAGTGGATTCGACCAGGTTCCAAGCATCCCACAAATGCTTGGTGCGACTCCGAACATCTCTTGCATCGTTTCGAGACCCTTCCTGAGACGAAACCGACCGATCTAAAACGATCCGGTCGAAAGCATTTTTACGCCGCCGAGCGTGGCTTTCAAAAGACCGCTGCATGTCCACAGATTGCCTGGGCGTTGCAGGTGGTTATGTCCACAAACTTCATCTTAGGGAACTCGGAAAATTCTGAAAATTATTTTGATATTTATGAAACCGGAAAATTCTTATTGAAACAATACTTTTGCAGCATGTTGACATCCAGAGAGCTACCAACAAGAGGACCCATGCCGCCAATTTGGCCGAGCAAGGCCAATCAAGCCAGGGACCAACCATTTCTCAGGTTTACGAGTATCCCTCAGTGATATTCGCGGACTTTGATCAGCGTAAGGCTTTTGTTGCTTTGATAACGCGCACCTTGAAACCTACCTGGTGTGTGGATGTGGGTATTTTTGAGGAATTGGAGATTGAGGTTGATGTTCGACACATGTTTGAGGTGTTAGGCATTAAGGGTTTGTATCGAATTTGTAAGAAATATTATGCCTTTCTGACTTTTGAGTTTATGAGTTCTTATAAATATGATGCAATTGGAAAAAGGTTAGTTTCCATCTTATGAACACCGACTTCGACTTGAGTGTGGACGAGATAGAGGAACATTTGGATTTGGAAAAGGGTAAGGAGGGGTACTTTGAGAATGTGGGAATGGACAGTACGGCTTCCCGTTTCCTTCTTTGTTCATGGGCCGACCCCGTAATACCAGTTCTATTAGAGACCCGTTAACCGACGTTGACTAACCTGATACACCTATCTTGACCTTCGGAAACCTTAAGAGTGAAACCTTGTGACATTGTGAGTCTTTGAGTTTGTGTTACTCGGTCAATCGGAGGCTACTCTATCGAGTAAGTGGGTTACTTGATCGAGTAACGTGAGTTCAGCGGGGAATTATAAATCGTAAAATCGTGAAACCTAAATCATTTCTCTACCTTTATTCCTAAACCTAGATGCCGTCATTTCACTTCTCCTTCACCATGATTCATCACCTTGAGGCCTTTGAGAGTGGTTACACCATAGGGATGGGATGCTTGAGTCGGGTAGCGTTCTTGACGCCATATTGCTTTGTATAGGTGGTTATAGTGGTTGCTTGTTATCTTATGGTCGTGCGCAGAATTGCTGCGAGTTGCTAAACATAGGTTTTCTTACTCAGTACTGTTTAATGTCTAGCGTGTCGTTTATATTATGTAGTTGGTTTTGGTATTGTGGTTGGTGTTGTGGATTGTGGATTGGTTGTGATTGGTCATGGTGTTTGTTTGTCTGTAGTTCTCGAGGTGCGTCCTCGGCTGAGTGGAGTCACTTGCGGGAGTGGCTTCACGCCCTTGATTTGCACTCTGTGGAACCCGCCACAGAGGGGATGTGCACATTAAGGAACATGGGTTATCGCTCGGATTAGAAGAGCAGGGCATAGGTCGGAACGGCTGCGTCTCCCACTGGCAGGACTGGACCTTCGGGCAGTCAGATATGTGTGGTTGGTTGGAGGAGGTGGTGTATGCATATTACTATATTCATTGTGTCTGCTTTTGTACTTGTTACCTCAGCTACTAACCTTGTGTGGTATTGTTGTGTTATCTTCTTGTGTTGTGTCAGCCGTGATCCACTATGGTGAGCAGTCAGTCTTAGCAGGTTGATGTATGGTTCATAGCTGGGTGCTTGGAGGGGCGAGTCTACCACGAGTCTTTGCAGAAATAGTTTCACCTTGTTTATAGTTATCACGAGTTGTATCTTTTGTATCGTTTGTTTGGTTTAAATCACTTGTAATTTAATATAAATGTTCTTTTATCGGCATTTGATTATTACTATCCTCGGGCAACCTAGATGGTAATGCCCTTATTTGTTAGGGAAGGTCTTGTTAAGGCTCCTTGGTAGATGGGGGTGTTACAAAGTGGTATCAGAGCGACGATTTTGGAACCTGTAACTAATGAGCCCAATGAACGTAGCGAGTCTAATAAAATGTAACTAATGAGCCCAATGAACGTAGTGAGTCTAATAAAATGAACATGGTATATGTATGTTCGGGGCCCCAGCTGATGCTTGATTTTGGGTGAGAAGGCGCCCTCATTTCAAAATCATGGCCCGAATATGCTTAAGCCATTCATCGAGAATGGGGATATCGAGTCGGGAATTGTGTGCGTAGATGTGTATGATCAATAGGTTAGGATAAGTTATGGTGGAGTCTATGATAATGTTTAATGCGTGCATATAGTAACTATGAACTGTGAAGGTTTGTGAATTGTGGAAAGTGTGTGTGGATGTGATAAATATGGTGAATATGACAGTAGTTGCATACGAGTGTTGGATAATGTGATGATAATATTAAGTTGTGAGTCGAGTCTTTATATGCGTTCTAATTAGTATAAGTTGGCAAGAAATGTTTGGGAATGTAATGGACGAATGTTGTTGCGTATTCTTGTGATATGGCATAATTATGTTAGATACTTGGTTGATGAAATGTTGTGACATGTGTAAATTTTTTTTTTTAGCTAACTTGATAGTATATGATGGTTTATTGCTAGATGGATTCTTAGTGTGGTGTACACATAATTCGGATAATAGAATTTGCAAATGCGCAAGCAAACGTAGAATAATGTGCTGATTGTATATGCGTATAAGTCGATATTATAGCGAATTGTCTTGCATAATATTTGATATAGGATGGAATGATATATGTAATATTCGGATGAAATAGTTGTGTGACATTTGAGTTAGTAGTGATGTGTCGTGTTTGGATGAAATCATCAGTGGCGAGTTCCAAATATACATTGGAATCGACACGAGTTGTTGTTTTGCAGGGATCATTAACCGAATTCGTGACTTTTGACCTTGTTCCTAACCTTACTCGACCGAGTACGAGTGCCTACACGACCGAGTAGACCTTACTCGATCTAGTTGAAGAGTTATAAGATCGAAAAAGTAGGAATTGCTAGCGAAAACTCGACCGAGTTGCTCGAACTCGATCGAGTATGTGTTATAGTACCCGGAATTGGACGGGATTCTTATACCTTTCTCAATTCCTTTCTTCTCTTATTTCCTCATAACTCTAAATCCTAACTTCTATCATCTCTCCTTTTCTCTCAAAACTTGGGTGAATTTATTCTAGATTTGCTTATTTCTTCTTGCTTAATTCATTCTACTCACTTGCTAATCAATCAAGGTAAGAATGTTCATCTTTTTCTTTGTTTTTAATCAATTAGAACTATATAAAATGTTGGATTTTTCTGAAAATTCAATTCATACTCATGTGTTCTTGCTTATAATTGGTGCAATATGGCGTAATTGCTTTAGTTTGTCGTTTCTTGATGCTAGAAGTAGAAAAATCGAATCAAAATGGGGGTATATATGGACCGAAATTTCTAGGGTTTGGGATTCAAATTGAATTTTTGTTTGTCTTTTGAGTATAAAAAAATTGAGTAATGTATGATGTGGGTATCATATTTGGTGTTGATGTTGATTAGTTTTGCCCAAAATTTTGTGTTAAAACTCCGTCTTAAAAGTGCCCCAAACTAAAATCCGCCCCAAATTTTTATGATGTTTACCCTTATGTGAAACTATTTTGAAGGGAGTAATAGCCCAATTAGTTAATTGTTGTTGTGATTTTCATACTTTGAAAGCTATAAAGACCGTCTGTTATAAATTGTGGAAGTAGCATGCTTAAAACTTTTGGATTGTTTTGGTGGAAGTGTGTATACATAGTTGTTTCTTCTTCCATAAGTATGCATAGAAAGTTTATTTTCTTCAAGTAATGTCCGCTTGTGTGCCTAAATGTATAATTGAACAGATGCCGAAACCAACAGTTGGCACCTGTCAGAGTAAGAGGGGAAGGGCTTCTGAGCCCGAGGTTGGTGAGGGGAGTCAGAGACCCACCGTTCCACCCGTGCCTGAGTACCCTACCATTGTCTTTGCTGATTTCAAGTAAAGGGATGCTTTCGTCTAGTTACAGAAATGTCGCATGAAACCAACCCGTTATATCGACACCACCTTCTTAGAGGACTTAGGGGTGAAGACGGATGTGAGGCATATATTTGAAACTTTGGGTTTGACTAGTTTCGTCTCATGAACACTAGTTTCCTCTTGACCATGGACATGTTTGCTACCCACCTTAGCCTTGCCCGACCGGAGAAGGGAGCCCTTAGGGATATCCCAACTGAGTGTGGAGCCAGTAGTTATATGCCTTGCTTTACCAGTAAGAACGCCCCCACCTCTAGTAACATGTTGATAAATGATGTTCATCATGTCACCTTAAAGATCTTTCTTCGTGCCTTGACTTGTTTGCTCTATTACCGGAAGGATGTGAGTAAGTTGAACTCACATGAGGTGATGTTGCTAGTTTCTTATATTAACCCCACCCGAGCCCCGAATGTTTCGTATAGTGCCCTGGCCATAGTCTGTGCTAGCCTAGCTTTGATGGCCACCTCTGGGACCCGATACTTGAGCTGTGGTGCCATTGCCACACGGTTGGCGGAGCAGTTGACCACCTTTGAGGCCTCCTTGGCCCTTACACCCATGGCTCCATCCGTGCCTACCTTAGACCGATACTACTTCCTCGACCAGAAATGGTTGAGAACTTTGGATGGTGGTGGTTTGGCTTGGAGAGTATGGGGGATGAGTTGGATGAGGATACCTGACCCCGAGCACTTTCCTGCGACTGAGCCCTTGACGGCGGTAGTGGTGGCATCGGATTATGATGATGATGAGGAGGTTCCTACTCGCCATTACTACCTCATTGATGCAGATATTTTGGAGGTGATGCAAGAGACGAAGAAGGGGGATCAGGCTACAGCTGAGGACCGGCAACCTAGTGTGGGGAGGCGTCCGAGACGGGTGAGGGAGATAGTCGCTGAGACCCAACCATAGCAGCCCGTGCCTCCACAGCATCAGTTTCCTAGCTACCCTTCGTTCTTTAGTATTGAGATGATCGGTGTGTGAGCTCCTGGAGCGGGTATCTTCACCTTGATGCTCCGGAACCTACACGAGATGGCTTTTGTGCAGAGCATCGGGACTGCCTCGGCCCAACCAGTGTGGTGGAGAGGTGTTTGTGATGACAGTGGGGTCTTTCACTCTTTTGGGGTGTATCAGACTACTTGGGGAGAGCCTCTGAGTTACCCTTACAGTTGTTTGGCACCTTGGCGCGTGGGAGCAGATTTAGGGGTTGGAGCCACCGCATGCGGGGAGACAGGAGGAGCTGGCACGTCTGGAGGAGGAGGTGGAGATGAGGAGATGGAGGACCGGCCTTGGAGTGATGATGTTTCTTTATTCTATCTTGTTTTCATGGATTTGTTGTTTTCGGTACTTGTTTTGGTTGGTACATTCGAGACTTGGGTTTTTATTGTGGCCATAAGGCGGTACTTTTGATGATTTTGGTACTTTTTATGCAGGTGGTTGGTATCGGAAATGAAATTCCGACTTATACATGTTTCTTTAGTTTTTCAAAGTGCTCATTTGGTGGATGTTGACCTGTGGCTACTCAATCGAGTGCCCTTCACTCGATCGAGTAACTGCAAATGGGAATTTGAAATGCTCTCTGAACTCGACGTACTCGATCGAGTAGCTGATGAACTCAATCAAGTTATGTCAACTCGATCGAGTACCTCCCAAGCTCAATCGAGTGCTCCTATATGATGTGTATTTCATTCTAAATTTGTTTTGGGTCTTCATGCTTATGGTTCTTGTGATTAATGTTCCCCTTGTCTTGGTTGGTGACAACATCGTCGTGTCTCAAGTCTAGTTTACAAGGTCGTACGTAAATAGATGTTGTTTATACAATTTAAGTTTGGTCGGTAAATTTTTGCATGCTAAATCGAATCACATCAAGTACCATGTTGACTAATGGTTATAATTCTTGTCGCATATTTTGTATGATCGCATAACAAATTAATTGACGTCATTGATGATAATGGGTGACGGAATGTGCAATTGTGTTGTTCACTTTTCCGATGGTTTTCAAATAAAAGAGTCATATTTATGTAATGTCAAGGAAGTATCATGGTCGTCGTGAGTCTCAACGCATGGCATGATTTGTTCGTAATGTCAATATGGCATAAAAAATATAACGTCTTGTGCAATAGTTATCGTTGTCTTGAAGGTGAACTTCGGGGACGGAGTTCCTTTTAAGAGGGGAAGAGTAATGTCGCACGGGAAAATGACTTAATTATGACAATCTTATGGTATATTGAGCAGTTGTATGAGTAATTAGTAGTGATTATTGTGTAATTGTTGGCAATTGTTGCTTAAATTATCATGTTGTTGTATTTCGTTTCAAAGCAATTGTTCACAAAGTTGTTATATAATGTTGTTATATAATTGGATTGTTGTTGCATGATTGAGTAATGGGAAGGACTTAAAAGGAATTAATGTAAATGAATGCTATTTTGTTTGTGTGTTGGTGATCGATAATCTACTGCTTTTGGGTGTTTGATAACTGACGTTTGTTGAGAAAGTAATTGATGGAGGAATAAACAGATAGTCGTGTTGGTTTATATTTGAGTAATGACATGAGATAAGTGCAAGTGATCGTCGGGTTGATTGTTCTTTTATATAATGCATATTTGGTGACTTGATAGGAAGTTTGATGATTTGAGAGAAAGTCATGTTGAGTGATATGTGCCAAGGTAGATGATGATGATGGTTAATGAATATTCATATCGGGGTGGTAGTCATAAACGGTTGTGTTGGTCCTTGTCGGGATGGATAGTGGTAGCTTACCTTGGTTCCTTTGCCTTGTGTCGAGGGGGATAGGAGACCCGTTGACCGACGTTGACTAACCTGAGACACCTATCTAGACCTTCGAAAACCTTACGAGTGAAACCTTGTGACGTTGTGAGTCTTTGAGTTCGTGTTACTCAATCTAACGGAGGCTACTCGATCGAGTAGCTTGGGAAGTCGATAGAGTAGAGGCCACTCGATCGAGTAAGTGGCTTACTCGATCGAGTAACGTGAGTTCAGTGGGGAATTATAAATGGTAAAATCGTGAAACCCAAATCATTTCTCTACCTTTCTTCCTAAACCTAGATGCCATCATTTCACTTCTCCTTCACCATGGTTCATCTCCTTGAGGCCTTTGAGAGTGGTTACACCATAGGGATGGGATGCTTGAGTCGGGTAGCGGTCTTGACGCTGGATTGCTTTGTATAGGTCATTATGGTGGTTGCTTGTTATCTTGTGGTCGTGCGCGGAATGGTTGCGAGTTGCTAAAGGTAGGTTTTCCTACTCAGTACTGTTGGTTGTCTAGCGTGTAGTTTGTATTGTGTAGTTGGTTTTGGTATTGTGGTTGGTGTTGTGGATTGGTTGTGATTGGTAATGGTGATTGTTTGCTTGTGGTTCTCGAGGTGCGTCCTCGGCTGAATGGAGTCACTTGCAGGAGTGGCTTCACGTCCTTGATTCGCCCTCTGTGGAACCCGACACAGAGGGGATGTGCACATTAAGGAACATGGGTTATCGCTCGGATTAGATGAGCGGGGCTTTGGTCGGAATGGCTGCGGTCTCCCACGGGCAGGACTGGACCTTCGGGCAGTCAAATATATGTGGTTGGTTGGAGGAGGTGGTGTATGCGTATTACTGTATTCGTTGTGTCTGCTTTTGTACTTGTTACCTCATCTACTGACCTTGTGTGGTATTGTTGTGTTGTCTTCTTGTGTTGTGTCTGCCGTGATCCACTATGGTGAGCAGTCAGTCTTAGCAGGTTGATATATGGATCATAGCTGGGTGTTTGGAGGGGCGAGTCTACCACGAGTCTTGGCTGAGATAGTTTCACCTAGTTTATAGTTATCACGAGTTGTATCTTTTGTATCGATTGTTTGGTTTAAATCACTTATAATTTAATTTAAATGATCTTTTATCGGCATTTTATTATTACTGTCGTCGGGCAACCGAGATGGTAACGCCCTTATCTGCTAGGGAAGGTTTTGTTAAGGCTCCTTGGTAGATGGGGGTGTTGCAGACGCATACCTAGTGTGAGTGCTATGCTTATTAATGATGTGAAACATGTGTCCCTTCGTATGTTTCTGAGGATGATGACCCATCTCTTGTATGGGAGGAGTGATGTGAGTAAGTTGAACTCACATGAAGTGGTGTTGTTGATGTCCTACCTAAACCCAACTCGAGGGGAGCGTTTCTACTACAACATTCCAACTTTAGTGTGTGCCACCCTCGCTCACATGGCCTAGTCCAAACACCTGCACCATAGTGACCTGCTTAGGTCAGAGGTTAGCCTACTTTGAGCCCACTGCTGATCTTCAGGCCTTGTTTGAGGGACACCCTACCATCAACAAGGACTACTTGCCTGTATTGTTAAAAAGCTAGGTGACTTATTTGTGAGAATATGTACCCATGGCAATTTAATTATAATACCGACTTAGTTGAGTGCACGCTTCTAAGTTACCCTTTAATCTGGTTAAATTTATTCCTGGATCGGAAGATTGGACTAAATAGACCTGTTATGAACATTAGACTACCCTAATGAGGACGGAAGTTAAGTTAGTGGAAATCTAGGATAGAAAGTGGACCGGAAGGACCTTTCAACATCCGTCTCACAGTAAATTATCTAGACTATTTGCAGTTGAGTCATTAGACTACCGTAGTGAACCAAAGTCCCGACATGTTCCCTCTTTATTGATCATCTTATTCACATTTTCTTGCCTTTACTGCTTTTTCCTTGCTACTCTTTCCCTTAAACCTTTTAGTTTAGTAAACCAAATTCAACCCCCCATTTGTGACCAAATAGACGGACCTCTAACAGATATCTTGCCTCCCTGTGGAGATCGACCCGACTTCCCTGGCTATATTAGTTAGTGCCAGTTGGTTATTTTTTGTAGGTACACGACTAGCCTGTCAAATTTTGGCGCCGTTGCCGGGGAGGCACTAGCCGTATCTGTTTCTGTTTTTCGTTTATTTCTATCCATCTCAGGGAATTTTTATTCCTTGAGACAGCTCTCATTTATCTCTTTCAGTGTTGTGTATAACCAGGTCAAACAGGTCGGAGTTAGTTTCAGCTGATTCTGAGCCGAAGAGACTGTTTCGGCATAGACTCCGTTTGCAAAGAGAACTTCGAAAGGAAGACTTGAGTACTTTCGAACCCGAGCAACAGCATTTTCTTTTTGCAGAAGATCAATCTTTAGAAGAAGACAATCTCACTTCTGTTAACCAACCAGTAAAGATGCCGAATATTGCAAGTCACTCGGAGCCTAAAGCATCTTCAATTCCCAAGGGCTTCAACCTCCAGACTGAGGACAACAACACCTTTGATATCAGACCATCTTACATTAATCTGGTGGAGAAAAACTTGTTTAGGGGTATGGCGGGTGAAGACCCAAGGAAGCACATGGAGGTCTTTATTGATTACTGCTCTACAAAACCCGCTACAAAGGGAGTAACTCAAGACAAGATTAAGGAGATGCTCTTTCCTTTTTCTTTGACCAACTCAGCCCGTGAGTGGTTGACTGATCTTGACCGTGCAGCTGCTGGTATCACCAACTGGGAAACTCTCGCACATGCCTTCTAAAAAGATACTTCCCTCCACAACGCACTAATCAGTTGAGGGCAAAGATTAATTATTTCAAGCGGGCACCTGATGAGACTTTCTATGAAGCTTGGTGTCGGTTGAAGAGGTGGTGAGGTCTCTTCCTCACCATGGTTTTGATCTGTGGTTTCTGTCCAATCAGTTCTACAATGGGTTGTACAACGACCACAGAGTTATACTTGACACCTCATCCAACGGAAGATTTCAAAAGAATACTGATGATGATAAGGGATGAGCCATTATTTAGGAGATGGCAACCCATTGTGCTGAATATGGGAACCCACAGGATGGTATTCGAACAGTCTATTCAGTTGACAAGGCAGTTGTGGCTAAGCTGGAAGCCATGAATGCTAGGTTGGATAGATTTGAGCTGCCAAATGCTGGGGAGCCACAGACGGTTCATTTGCCGACTAGAAAGGAAACTGTCATTTTTTAGGGATGTGGAGGAGATGGCCGTCATATTGCTATTGACTGTCTTACTGAGAAAGAACAGGTCCTTGCTTTTCAACAATACAGGCAAGACGGGGGTTCTTATTACAACAATCAAGGGGCAGTCCATTCCAACTTGAGGTGGACAAGTCAAAATGTGCTCAATTCCACTCCTCCACCACAGCAGCACCAACCATATGTCCCTCCTTATAAGGCTCAACAAGGCTTTCAAAAGCCTCCTTCCTTTCCTCCTCCCAATCAAGGTGCATCATCTTCAGGTGGGACAAGTGAGCTATCTGAGTTAAAGACAATGTTGCAATCATTGATAAAGAAATGGCAGCTAAGTGACCAACAGAAAGAAGAATCCATCAAGTCACTTGAAACTCAAGTTGCTCAGTTAGCCGCGAACCAGTCCACGAGGAAACAGGGTCATTTGCCGTCTCAATTCGAGAAGACCCTACATGAGACGTTGAATTTAATTAATTTGAGAAGCGGTTATTCATATGAAGGACCAAAATTACCTTTTGACAGGAGTATTTCAGACCCGAGGAAGGATGTAAATGACGATGAACAGTCATTTATTGCTGAAAAGGAGCTGACCACGAAGAAGATACTCGATCGACTGGTTTCTGGGGGTCGATCGAGTAAAATTGATGAATAAAGGACTCGATCGAGTGGAATTAGTACTCGATCGAGTGAATAGGATAAAGAAGAGCTCGATCGAGATGTCCAAACCAATCGATCGAGTGATATTGCTGAGGAAACCGTTCGATCGAGTGACAATTTTGGTCGATCAAACACTGCTGATATTGGAAACCTCGATCGAGAGCCTGATAGTGCTCAATCGAGTGATATTTCACCTGGAAGGACTGGATCGAGAGGCAAAAATTCTTGATCGAGTGATAAGGAGCTTGATCCAGCTGATACGTTAGAAGAGAGAAACAAAGGGCTCGAGATACCTATTACCGTGCCCTTTCCGAGGCGACTACAGAACACAAAGGCCAATCAACAGTTTGGTAAATTTGTCGAGCTCCTGAAATGTCACAGTTCCATTCGCCGAATTGCTAACACAAGTACCCTCTTATTTAAAATTATGAAATAAATTTTATCACGTAAGAGGCACATTAATTATCATGAGACGGTAGCTTTGACCGAAGTAGGGACTGCCCTGGTTCAAAATAAGTTACCCCTTAAACAGTCAGACCCGGGTAGTTTCTCGATTCCATGTCTCATAGGTACCCATTTGATTGATAACGCGCTATGCGATCTTGGTGCTAGCGTGAGCGTCTTAACTTTGTCTCTTTCTAAGAGACTTGGTTTGACTAAATTTAATTGCACGAACATGACTGTACAGATGGCCGACCGTAGTATATCACGGCCGTTAGGTGTCATAGAGGACATACCTGTTAAAATCGGGAGATTCTTTATTCCCGTTGATTTTGTAGTGCTAGATATTCCCGAGGACACTCACACTCCTATCATTTTAGGGAGACCATTTTTATGCACTGCTCGTGCAGTGATAGAAGTCGGGGGTAAGACACTAGCATTTCAAGTAGGAGACGAGGAATTAATTTTCCATCAGTCTAAGTCGCATAGGGCTCCCATGCAAGCTCAACCTTGCAATGCCCTTTCCTCTACTGACCCTCATATTGACACTCTAGGTGAAAATTTGAAATTTTGTGCTGCTATTGTGACCCCTCCGCCTCAGATTGAGAGCAAAAATGAGGAGAATTCGTCTGTTTTCCTTGCTACAGGTACAGATAAAAAAGATGTGGGAGCTGTCAAGCGTCATTGTGCAATTAAAATCACTCAAATTGAGGATGACAACGTCAAAGCTGGTGAGAAGGAAAAAGGGACGAGAAAAGTTCGTGCGTACATGGACTTCAATTATTCTCCTCCTACTGGTTTAAACTCAAGCTCGTGGAGAATGAAGAGGACGGTTAATGATGCCAAAGGGACGTCCTCAAGTCAGAAGCCCTCCGTTGGGCTACTGAATTGTCTTGAGAAATGAGCGGGGAATGCCCCGTGGAACAATTTGTAAAATCCAATTTTAAATTTCTGTTGAATCTCTTTATTGCGTTTATTAGGACTATTAGAATTTAGACAATTTTTAGCATAGTTAGAAAGACTATAGATTGCTAGTTTTGTGATTTGGTATATCGGGATATGTTTGCGAGTGTTTTTATGCAGGTTTGGGGAAATTTTAACGCGTCTTGAGGACTTACACGAGGAAAAGCACTCGATTGAGTACTTTTTGTACTCGATCGAGGCGAATTTGCCATAAAAGCTTCGATCGAGTGGTTTGGAAGTGTTCCATCGAAAGAGCAAAAAACAGGAGTTCTCGATCGAGTGGTTTAAAATCACTCGATCGAGTGGATTTGCAAATCCCGCGCGGGAAGTGTCTCTTAAACTCCCTCCTTTTCATTTGCGATAAAAAAAAACCTTCCAAAACCTCCATTAAACTTGCGCATTACCAAATCAAATACCTACAAATTACTCCTTGCAATTAATCCAACATTTGCCCTCTAATTTGCCTTTTGCATTTTCTTGTTTACTCGGTAAATTGAAGAAATTAGGGTTTGCGGTTTTTGATCGAAAAATCGCCTTATTTGCATCATTCTTAGTCTATTTCTTGCTTAATTTGTGGGTCTTTTTATCAAGTAAGTATTTCCTTTACTTCATTGTTGATTAATTGTTCTAATTTTGCCATTTATGAAGTAATGATGAATTAGGGTTTATCATAGTCGAAATTTTCGAGTATAATTAGGGCTTTATGTTTAAATTGCTTCAATTTATGATTGTTTCCTTTTACCTCGTCACTGATTATTCGTTTGTTTCAAAAATTTTGAGGTACCATTGGGAATTAAGGTGCATAATAGTCGAAAATTTCGACTGTTTTTGGGAATTTCTGGTGTTTCATTGTTAATTGTTTACCATTTCCCTTTCCTTACTTGATTAGGATGGACAGTAGCTCAATGCCCTCATCCAGTTCGACTGCTACTCCGTTCTTGACTGAGAAGGTGGTCCCTACTGTCACCACCATCTCCACACCCGTTAGTGCCACAGCTGCTACTCCCGTGTTTCTGGTTACTACAGCTGGCACTGTCGTTACTGGTGCTAGTTTGTCTCAGCTTCCACCTCCGTCACAGCGTCTATTTTTGCTATCACTGCTGCTAGCCCTTCTTCTTCTGCGTCGGTTTCTGCTGCAGCTACAGCTAGTACCTCAGGTTCGGTGACCACCCCTGCTGCGTGGTCACCCGCAGTCACAGCTGCTTACCGGGCGGCTCTAGTACCTCGTTCCGTCGGAGGACGGGCTTCTACTTCAAGTTCTAGAGGCCGGGGTCATGTACGAGCTACACCTGCTGCTGGCTGTGTTACCATCCGAGGGGACGAGTCCCTCGACTCGCACCCCGACTACCCCCAGGTAATTTTTTTTAACGGTATTCATCGCACTAGATTTTATCGTTTGGTAGACTGTGACTTCCTCCCGACTCGTTTTTTGTGCCGTTCGTCACTTGAGAGGCTTGGTATCTACGAGCCGGTGTGTGAGATTTTGAGAGGTACGGGGATGGCTGGACTTGTGACCATGAGTGCCCACACCTTCAGGGAGCTGACCCTTGAGTTTTCAGCTCCTTTACCTTGTCCTCTGGGGCACACGATGCTGCCCCTACTTGTGCTTCTGTGTCTTTCCGGTTGCTCAACCGGACTTTTTATTTGACTTTGGAGGAGTTTGGTACTAGACTTGGCCTTTCATTTACAAGTGCCACTGCCGCCCCTAGGAAGGTCATCCATCATCTTTGGCGGACTTTGGCACAGACTACCTACGAGGAGCGACGACTCGCTTAGGTCAACCTTCCGCATGCCCGTTACTTCCTGCGACTGATGGGAAGTACTATTTTTGGTCGTAGGGAGCCAAACAACGTGACTAACTCTGAGCTTTCTATTCTGGGCGGGCACCTGAACATTGACAGCGAGGGCCCCTTTGCCCTCAACATTGCTTACTTGACCACCCAGTACTTCCAGTCTCAGGGGGAGAAGGCCACAGGCACCATTGTCTGTGGTGGCATAGCCACCTTCCTTGCTCGTTCTCTCCTCCCTGGTTTACCTCGTGACTTACCGTACATACCGGGAGATAGGTACCTGGACCTAGGATCTATGTTATCCATGACTTGGCTGACTTCTGACTACCGGACATGGAAGATTAGTGGTTCCTTGTCCGAGGTCCTTCCTTGCACCACCCTTCCTCGCCTCGTCCCCTTGCACACTGTTAGGGGCAGGTTACCACCAACGTTAACCATGTACCACCTATCACTCCGACCACCTACTACCATGTCCACTTCTAGGAAGCTGCGTCGACCTGAGACCGGAGAGGGATCCACATCTTCCACGGGTGGCTAGACTTCCACGGCCACTCGTACCCCGATCCTACTCCTATTCCTACTCCTACGCCCGACCAGACACAGGCACAACCAGTTTTTCCAGCTAATTTTATTTCTCCTCCACCCTTTGAGACGTCCGCGGTCATGGACCTAGGGCGCCGTGAAGGTTTGTTGCTTGAGATTACAGAGAGAAAGGCTTATATGGAGAGGGACATATCTCTTAATTTGTTCCCTCTATACGAGTATCACATGAGGCGACACCGTCCCATTTCAGAGGGCTGGCCACACCCATCCTTCTACCGGTACCCAGCTGAGGAGTACCCTGAGTCTGCTAGTGAGGAGGAGGAGGACGAGGACGCAGCAGCGGCGGCAGCGAGGGCTCAGGCTGAGTAGAGGAGGAGGAGGAGAGTAGGAGGAGGACCCGGACTTTACAGTGACGGTGGAGGACGCGACAGAGGAGGCTGACGAGTAGCTACTGGTCTATTCACTTCCCCCAGGCTTGTTTGGGGAAATTCGTGTTTTGTATAAATATTTTCGCACTTTTATTTTCTTTTGTCTCCTTTTTATTTAATTGTTTTCATTCATTTATTGGTTATATATTCCTGTTCCCCCATATATATCTGCTGGTGTATGCTGGAGAGCAACGAGGGCGTTGTCCGTTTTGGTTTGGGGAGGGTAATGCATCCTTTGAGTCTGCATTTGCATATGTTTTGCATTCACGTTTCTATTTTCAGCTTGCATTGTATTTATTTATTTCATAAAATCATAAAATCAAAAAAAAATTAGAAAATTCAAAAATTCAAAAATTAATAAAATACTCACGTTTATTTTTGCATATAGGTTGAGTCGGAACGGTTGATTTCCGTGATGATATTGCACTTTAACTTGTCATTTTACTTGAGCCTTGCACTTTCATTGACGGTTATTAGCTAAGTCTTACGCATAATCTACGAGTTTTTGTTCAAATATAGCTGACTGTTTAGACTTGACCTGATAAATTGGCAACCTACTTACAATTTCTGAGATTTAGAGCCTTATAACTGGTGACATTCATGACCGGTTTACATAGTAATTGAGAGTAGTACTCCTTGCATAGCATGTTCATCAGTTTTTCACTCTTATGACATTCGATTTCTTTTCAAATGCATACATTCGGGTTTGTGGTCGGTGTCACATGCAGGGAGATGCTTGCAATTTTCCCTTTTCTTACATTTTTCACCCATTTAGCTCCACTTAAGCCAAATTTAGCCTTTTTTACCCATTAGCTACATCCAAAACTGAGCCTGCCTAGTCAAGCTAGTTTAGTATGTCTTTTGTGGTATGTCTTTTCGTCTGCGAGTTTGGCCTGTATATATTGATTGGAGTTGGTATAAATGGAGGAATGGAGGATGGAAAAAAAGGATATTGAAAAGAAAAAAAGAAAGAAAAACGTGAAGAAAGAAAAAAAATTGAAAAAAAAAATGGATTCACATAAGTCAGGAAGAAAAAGAAAGAAAGATTGAAAAAGTTGTTTGATTTGTGTTGATTGTCTAATTAAGACAGTATTAAAAAAGGGAAGTTTGTGACCGTATTATTCCTTGTTCTTATTCATATATTTTTTTTGAGGAGATAGTGTATTTGGATGGTAAGTTGTGTGCCAAATGAAGGGCACTTGTGTTTATTTTTCAGTCAGTTGAGATTCGGACGTTCTTATATGGTCCTGTTTAGGAACTAGCTTGGCGCTTTTACCTCCACATTTACATAAATTGTTTTGCCTTTTCTCACCTGAACCTCACTTTCTTATACCATTTGTAAGCCCTCAACTGTGACAGATGACAGGGCTGTCGTATACCTATCAAAAATAACTAACTAAACTAACTATATAGCTAGGGAAGTCCGGTCGATCTCCTCAGGGAGGCAAGATATCTGTAAAAGTCCGTCTATTTGGTCACAAATGGGGGTGTTTATGATTTGATTTCTAAACTAAAAAGGGTGAAAGGAAGAGAAATAAAGAAAGAGCAGTAAAGGCAGGAAAAGGGCGATAAACTATTAATAAAGAGGGGACATGTCAGGATTTCGGTTCACTACGGTAGTCCAGTGACTCAACTGTAAATAACTTAGAAAAATTACTGCGAGACGGATATGGAAAGGTCTTTTCGGTCCACTTTTTGTCCTAAATTCCCACTAACTTAACTTCCGTCCTCGTCAGGGTAGTCTACTGTTCATAGCAGGTCTATTTAGTCCAATCTTCCGATCCAGGATTAAATTTAACCAGATTAAAAGGGTGACTCAGAAGCGTGCACTCAACTAAGTCGGTAAATACAGTTATATTTCTATGGGGACAGAATCTCACAATTAATTCATCCAACCTATTTACTACATCATCATATTTCTACCGTAGATCCCCTAATCCCAACATGAAACAGATTTAGCTACTCATATCGCTATTAATACTATCAATACTAATAACATAGAAATAACCAACATTCAACATGATAAAACAATAATAAAAATGCATAAAAAGCAATTAAGGCATAAATTAAATGAAGCAAACAAACAATTAAAGTAAACAAATGAAAGATTAATATTAAAAAGGGAGAAAGAGATTACAATCGCAAGAATCCGGCGTAAAGAACAAACAAATCCGAGCGAAGTGACCCCGAAAGTAAAAGTTACATTGAAAGAAAAGAGAACGCAGTCTTTACTGTGAATTAATAGAAAAACTAGATAGAATGTATGATAAAGATAGATGCTAATGACCTAGTTGACGTATGCTTAAATAGAAAATATGCTAAGTCCAAAAGCTAAAACAAGTTCACCGGATAATTAAAGCCCACGCCATCAAAAAACACTCGATCGAGTAGTCTGCAACCACTCGATCGAGTAGTCTGAAACCACTCGATCGAGTAAAACTCCAAGAAATCTACTCGATCGAACATAAATGTTACTCGATGGAGTAACCTCACTTTTCAGCTCTTCTTGATCGAGTATAAAAGTACTCGATCGACCAACTCAAGCTATAGAAACCACTCGATCGAGTATTCTTCCTTCAAATCAGCTCAAACTCGTGCCCGACTGCCTCGTAAACCGTGCCTTCACGCATCCCAATGCAGGAACTCACTCCGGAAAATCCCGTCTCCTCAGAATGCATGCAAAAAGGACGAAAAATGGTACGATTCCACTACTTTCCCGTTCATTTCTACAAAACGAACCAAAGTAGCCAATTCGGGGGCAAAAAGCAATATAAACAGTACGAAAGTACATAGAATTACGTGCTACAATAGGCTAAAAAGACCATACAAAATGCACGTATCAAATCTCCCCAAACCGAACCTTTACTCGTCCTCGAGTAAACTAAAATGCAACTAATGGAACGGAAATGAAAACTCAGAGCTAGCTTAACTTGTCTACTTGAACCAATTTAATGAAACAAAAATTAACAGTCATAGCTAAACAGTCAATACGCAAACGAGTTATAACCTGTTCAGAAATATAGCCAACCTATCGACCTTGCAAGACCAACAAAATCGGACTCTCACGTGGTCACTCTTCTCTCATGAAGTAAAGGGTGAATAAAATATGTGAAAGAGAGAAAGAGAAACAGTCACTCACCTAATGCGACCTACGTAGCATGCATGCAACAAAAATGAAAGACGATTCAAGTACTAATGCACACACTCCAACCAGTAATGTCCGTCACAGCCGAGGGCTTACAAATAATATGGGAACTGTGAGGTTCAGGTGAGAAAAGGCAAAACAATTTATGGTAATGTGGAGGTAAAAGCGTCAAGCTAATTCCTAAACAGGACCATATAAGACCGTTCAATTCTCAACTAACTGGAAAAAAAAAGGTACAAGTGCCCTTCATTTGGCACATAGCTCACTAATCATATACACAATCTCCTCAAAAATATGGAATAAAATGGAGGAGTGAGACCGTTACAAGATAGAAATGAATACAGACGGACTCAAAAGGATAACCAGCTAAAAAATTTTCAACTTTCATTTTCTGGTTTTCACTGTACACGTGATTCATTCTTTTTTTTTTTCTTTTTTTTTTTCTTCTTCTTTTCACGTTTTTCTCATTTTTTTACAATTTCAACTCTTTTTTTTCTTTCTTTTTCTCCTTTCTTTAATTTCCACCAACTTCAATAAAATAATTCGGGCCAAACTGCAGATGGAAAATCATACCACAAAAGGACATACTAAACTAGCTTAACTAGGCAGGCTTAGTTTGGGATGTAGCTAATGGGTCAAAGAGTCTAAATTTGGCTTAAGTGGAGCTAAATGGGTGAAAAATGTAAGAAAAGGGAAAATTTGCAAGCACCTCCCTGCATGTGACACCGACCACAAACCCGAATGTGTCCATTTGACAAGAAATCGAATGTCATAGAAGTGCAAAAATGATGAACATGTTATGCAAGGAGTACTACTCTTAATTCCTAATGAACTGGTCATGAATGTCACCAGTTATGGGCTCTAAACCTCAGAAATTGTAAAGTAGATTGCCAATTTATCAGGTCAAGTCTAAACAGTCAGCTATATTTGAACAAAAACTCGTAGACTATGCCTATGACAAAGCCAATAACCATCAATAGAAGTGCAAGGCTCCAGTAAATTGACAAGTTATAGTGCAATATCATCTCGGAAATCAACCGTTCCGACTCAACCTATATGCAAAAATAAACGTGAATATTTTTCAATTTTTCAATTTTTTTGGTTTTTTTTTAATGAAATAAATAAACAATGCAAGCTGAAATAAATAAACGTAAATGAAAAACAAATGTAAATGCAGACTCAAAAGGATGCAATACCCTCCCCAAACCAAAACGGACAACGCCCTCGTTGTCCTCCAGCATACACCAGCAGATATATACAGGGGAACGGGGATATACAACCAATAAAGAATAAAAAAGAAATAAAATAAATAGGAGACAAAAATAAAAGAGTGAGATGGACATACAAAACACGAACTTCCCCAAACCAGGCAGAAAACTGGGGAAGTGAGTAGACCAGCAGCTACTCGTCAGCCTCCTCGTCGCTGTCACGCACGTCCTCCACTGTCACCGTGAAGTCCGGGTCCACCTCCCTCTCCCTCCTCCTCCTCCTCTGCTCAGCTCGAGCTCTCTCCGCTGCCTCCGCCGGGTCCTCGTCCTCCTCCTCCTCACTAGCAGACTCCGGGTACCCCTCAGCTGGGTACCGGTAAAAGGAAGGGTGTGGCCAACTCTCTGGGATCGGACGGTGTTGCCTCAAGTGGTACTCGTATAGAGAGAACAAAGTCAAAGCTATGTCCCGCTCAATACGAGCCTGTCTCTCTACAATCTCAACTAACAAACCGTCACGGCGCCCTTGGCCCATGACCGAGGACGCCTCAAAGGGTGGTGGAGGTACAAAGTTAGCCGGTAGGACCGGCTGTGTCTGTGTCTGGTCGGCAGGTACGGGAGTAGGAGGGAAAGTAGGGGTCGGGATAGGAATAGGAGTGGCCGTGGAAGGCTGTCCGCTCCCAGAAGGTGTGGACCCCTCTCCGGTCTCAAGTCTATGCCGCTTTCTAGCCCCGTACGACAGTAGGCAAAGGGGCTAGACGGGGGAGAGTGGTGCAAGGTAGGTCCACGGACAAGGAACTGTCTGTCTTCCAAGTTTGTTCGTGAGAAGTCAGCCAGGTTTGAGAGTGCATAGACGCTAGGCTGAGGTACCTATCTCCCTCTAGGTACGGTAAGTCACGAGGCCAGACAGGGAAGAGGGAACGGGCAAGAATGGTGGCTATGCCATCGCAGACAATAGATCCAGTGACTTTCTCCCCCTAGGCCTAGAAGTACTGGGCGGTCAGATAGGCAATGTTGAGGGTGAAAGGACCCTCGCAGCCAATGTTCAGGTAACCGCCTAAGATGGAGAACTCGTTGTTGTTGATGTTGTTTGACTCCCTACGGCCAAAAATGGTGCTCCCCATCGGTCTAAGGAAGTAACGGGCAGGGAGAAGGTGGAACTGCGCGAGCTTTCGCTCGGGAAAGGTGGTCTGGCCCAAGGTCCGCCAAAGCTGACGAATGACCTTCCTAGGGGCAGCAGTGTCGCCCATAAAGGAAAGGCCAAGTCTGGTACCAAACTCCTCCAACGTCATCAAAAAAGTCCGGTTGAACAACCGAAAAGACACAGAAAGACTAGTGGGGACAGCGTCGTGTGCCTCGGAGGAGAAGGTGAAGGAGCTGAGGAACTCAGGACTCAGCTCCAGAAAGGTGTGGCCACTCATAGTGATGAGTCCGGCCATCCCCGTGCCCCGTAAAATCTCATAAACAGGCTCATAGAAACCGAGCCTCTCAAGTGCTGGACGGTCTAAGAAACGGGTAGGGAGAAACTCGCATCCAACTAAGTTATAAAACCTCTTACGATGTACACCATTAATGAAAATTACCTGCGGGTACTCAAGGTAGGATTCGTCCCCTCGGACAGTGACCGTGCCAGAAGGAGTAATAGAAGTACTAGGGGCAGGTGTAGCACGAGCATGACCTCGGCCACGGCCTCTAGAACCTGAGGTAGAAGACCGTCCAGTGACGGTACGAGGAACTAGAGCCGCCCGTAAAGCAGCTGCGACTGCTGGTGAGTCCGCCACAGGTGTGCTCACCGTGGCCGGGCGGAAGTCGGTCAGCGCTGTGACCACCACTGAGGAAGAAAGACTAGCAGCAGTGCTAGCAGTGGTGGTGGCTGTGACTGTATTGGCAGCTAAAACAGGGCTAGCAGCAGTGCTAGCGGCAGTAAAAAACCGTACTAACAGTAGAGACTAGAAAAACAGAGGTACTTGCAGGTGCGGAGACGGTAGTAACAGCAGGGACTACCGTCTCGGACAGAGACAAGGATGGACTGGCAGCAGAGCTCGAGGAGGGCATCGAGCTAGAATCCATCCTGAACAAATAGGGCAGGGGAATTTGATAAGAAAATGGCAGGAAAACAGCGTGAAAACAGCATGAAGTCGGCATGAAAATTCCCCCAACCAGTCAAAAATTTCGACCTACAGCACAAAAATTCCCAACTTTTTCCTCAAAAAAATCGAATACAGTAGGTAACAGCGATAGGGTGCGGGTAACAGGCTGTTAGAATTATTTAATCTCATTAATATACATATTCACATATGTTCAAATTTATTTAGTCATAAAATAAATTCTAGATCTTATGCATGCAAACAAAAACAAGATAAGAGAAGAAATCGTCTTTCTTACTTTGGGATTTCGGATATAAGGGCACCAACAAGATCTTCTTCTTGTTAGTTGTTGATTTTCCTTATAATGGATGAACAAAAGGTCCAAAATAGAACCTCTCCCAAAAGTATATACCCAAGGAAACCTCTTAATAACTAATATTATTATGATCTAGTAATAATATTAATCTAGCTTAAATATTTGACCCAAAATATTGATTTTGTTCTCCTCTATTTCGGTTTAGAGGAGAGGATTTTTGTGTGTTTTTCTTTCTCTAAAATTTCACAAGTTGTAGAGAGAATACATTTTCTTACACTAGAAAAAATGAGTTGAAGTGTGAATAAAAACGATAGAGGAAAAACTCTATCATTTCACTTGGAAAAACCGGTTGGAGGAGGGAAGGAGAGACCAATGCATGGTCTTGTGTTCTTCTCAAGACAAGACTAGGCATGCATGGCTAGTCATTAGGCTTTAATCATCATGTTTTCCACTTAAATAAAAACACAATATATATTCCTTAAACACCCTCCATTTTCGGCATATATAAATAAAATGGGTAGTCCATTTTATTTTGTCATTTTTCAATTGTGACATGTAACTTGACATGTGAAATTGTAATGTATTTTTTAAGATATTAAAAATCAACATACTCGTAAAATATGTCATATACAAAATCGACTAGTAATTCGTAATTACTTGTACCAAAACTGTTTATCAATTATAAATCACAACGTCTTGTATTTATAATAAATTATTCATTCAATTTTAATTTCAATTTCAATTGTTTCGTAAAAAATAATTTTATCTGAGTAATAAAACAATTCGATTACTTAGACCGTATCTAATTTAATCGAATTACAGTAAGACACGTTAACTTTACTCACAAAATCATCCGTCAATTTTAAGCAATTTAATTAACTCGTATCGGCATACGATTAATTAAATAATCAATTAAGAGTATTTCCCTATAGGTATGACCTAAGGGGATCAACTGATCACAACTGTTGCACGACAGTAATGTCAAACTCTAGTCAGCCAATATTTACCGATATGTGTGGACCAGTTGACTGTAAAATATTACATCCCACATGTATTCTTAAAATGAGATTTAAACATGTGATCATCATGATTGATAGTTGTGATCGCATTATTGTCGGAGGACACTTATTCCAACACAGGCAACAATGAGAGCCAATTAAGCAACAAAAGAAGCGAAATTAAGCAAATGGCAGCAGCACAGACCAATTTTCAGTCGAAAATTTCGACTGTAAAAACCCCTAATGGCAAATTTCTCACAAAATTAGAATTTAAACATGTAAAAATCATTGAGGCATGGGAATTGATCATCAAGCAAGACAAATAAGGCATACAAGTACAGTTATAGTCGAAAAAACTCGACTAAATAAGGAATTTTGAAACCCTAATCCTAATTCACTTCATAATAAGCAAAATTAGTGAAATTAAAATGCAAAGAAGTGTAGGAAATACTTAATTGATGATTAGGAACCTACAAATTGCAATAATCGACAAACAACAAGCATAAATGGCGTTTTTTTGATCAAAAAACCGCAAACCCTAAGATCCTCAGTAGGCAGAGTAAAACGGCAATAATCAAGGAGAAAAGAGAGGGATAATGACGATTAATTAACAATAAACAGAATGTAGGTGACGGATTTGGCAAATGGGCAAGAAAATGGAGGAATTTGGGGTTTGTTTGATCGCAAAAGAGGAAGGGGTCGAAAGAAATGAAGGGAAATGAAATAACAAAGAAAAAATAAGGAAGTTTAAGGAACTCCCTGTGCGTCATTTCCACTTTTACTCGATCGAGTGGTTTAAAACTACTCGATCGAGCACTTCTAGCTTGAATCTACTCGATTGAGTAAAAAGCTACTCGATCAAGAACTCCCCTTTTCACCTTTAATCGATAGAGTAATATGGAACCACTTGATCGAAAAGATTTCACACGATCGAGTACAAAACGTACTCGATCGAGGTCTTTTCCTCGTGTAAGCTCTTAAAGTCGCCTTTATTCCTTTGAATTTGCGTGAAATTCCCCAAACCTGCATAAAAACACTCGCAAAAGATTCCAAAATACCAAATTCGCAAAGTAACAATCTATAGTCTCTAATCTACGCTAAAAATTGTTTAAATTCTAATTGTCCTAATTAAAAGCAATAAATAAAGTTCAACGGAAAATGTAAAAATTGTTTTTACAATTTGTTACACGGGGCATTTCCCCGCTCACTTCTCGAAGCAATTCAGTAGCCCCTTAGAGGGCTCCTGACTAGAGGACGTCATCTCAGCAACATTAATCGTCCTCTTCAATTTCCACGAGCTTGAACTTGAATCATTGGGAGGAGAATAGTTGACGTCGACATACGCGCGAACTTTTATCATCCTTACTCATTTCTCACCGGCTTTGGCATCGTCACTCCTAATTTGACTGACATTAATTGCACAATACCCTTTGACAGCTACTGCATTATTTTCATCTGTGCCTGCGGCAAGGAAAACAGACGAACTTTCCTCCTTTTTGCTCTCAACCTGAGGCGGAGGGGTCACAATAGTAGCACAATACTCCAAATTTTCATTTGGAGTGTCAATAATAGGGTCAGTAGAAGAGAGGGCATTGCAGAGCTGAGCTTGCATGGGAGCCCTCCAGAACTTAGACTGATGGAATATCAATTCCTCGTCCCCAACCTGAAAAGTCAATGTCTTCCCCCCGACGTCTATTACTGCATGGGCAGTAAATAAAAAATGGTCTCCCTAAAATAATAGGGGTATGGGCATCTTCGGGGATGTCAAGTACAACAAAGTCAACGGGAATAAAGAACCTCCTGATCTTAACAGGTATGTCTTCTATGACACCTAGTGGCCGTGATATGCTACGGTCGGCCATATGAACAGTCATGTTTGTGCAATTAAACTTTGTCAAACCAAGTCTCTTAGCCAGAGACAGTGGTAAGACACTCACGCTAGCGCCAAGATCGCATAACGCGTTATCAATCAAATGGGTACCAATATGACACGGAATCGAAAAACTACCCGGGTCTGACTGTTTGGGAGGTAACTTATTCTGAACTAGGGCTGTCCCTACCTTGGTCAAAGCTACCGTCTCATGATCATTAATGTGCCTCTTACGCGATAAAATTTCTTTCACAAATTTAAGGTAAGAGGGTACCTGTGTCAGCAGTTCGGCGAATGGCACAGTGACTTGCAAGCTTTTCAGGAATTCGGCAAATTTTTCGAATTGTTGATTAGCCTTAGTACTTTACAAACGCCTCGGGAAGGGCACCGTGATGGGTATCTCGAGTCCCTTGTTCCTCTCTTCCAACGTGTCAGCCGGATCAAGCTCCACATCCTTTGAACGCTTCTTTCCTCTCGAACGAGGTCTTTCAGGCAATTTTTCACTCGATCGAGCACTAGCAGGCTCTCGATCGAGCTGTTCTTTATCTGCACTACTCGATCGACCAAAAATACCATTCGATCAAGTAGTTTCTTCAACAAAAGTACTCGATCGACCAGAAATTTCACTCGATCGAGTAAGATCTTTTCCCTGTTCACTCGATCGAGTAGAATTTTCACTCGATCGAGTCCTTTCTTCAGCATTTCTACTCGATCGACCCCCTGTAATCAGTCGATCGAGTACTTTCTTTGTCATCAACTCCTTTTCTTCACCAGAACACTGTTCATCAGCAGTAATGACCTTCCTCGGGCCTGATTTCAACACGCCCGGTCCCTCATATGAACGACCGCTCCTCAAATTGATTAAATTTACCATCTCATGTGGATTTTTATCAGCTTGTGACGGTAAATGACCCGGTTTCCTTGTGGACTTGTTCGCGGCTAACTGGGCAACTTGAGTTTCAAGTGCCTTGATAGATGTATCTTTTTGTTGATCACTTAGTTGCCACTGCTTTGTCAAAGACTGCAACATCGTCTTCAACTCACCAAGCTCACTTACCCCACCAGAAGATGATGCACCTTAATTAGGTGTAGGAAAGGAAGGAGGCTTCTGAAAGCCTTGTTGAGTCTTATGTGGAGGCACATACGGCTGCTGGTGCTGCGGAGGAGGGGTAGGATTAAGCACATTTTGACTTGTCAACCTCAAATTGGGATGGACTGCCCCTTGGTTGTTATAGTAGGAACCCCCTCCTTACCTATATTGTTGAAAAGCAAGAACTTGTTCCTTCTCCGTAAGACAGCCAACAGCAGTGTGACCTTCGTTGCTCCCACACCTCTCACATGTGACAGTCTGCCCTCTAGTAAACAAATGGACTGTCAGAGGCTCCCCAGCAGAATGTAGCTCCAACTTATCAAATCTAGCATTTATGGCTTCCAGCTGAGCCACAACTTGCTTATCGACTGCATGAACTATCCTAATAGCATCCCTCGGGTTTCCATACTCAGCACAGTGGTTCGCCATCTCTTCAATAAGGGCCCATCCCTTATCATCGTCAGTGTTCTCTTGGAATCTTCCGTTATATGATACATCATGTATGGCTCTGTGATCATCGTAAGGCCCATTGTATAACTGGTTGGACAGAAACCATGGATCAAAACCATGGTGAGAAAGAGACCTCACCAACTTCTTGAAATGGGACTATGCTTCATAGAAAGTCTCATCGGGTGCCTGCTTGAAACTTGTGATCTTTGCCCTCAGCTGATTGGTGCGCTGTGGAGGAAAATATCTCTTATAAAAAGCAAGAACAAGGGTCTCCCAATCTCTGACCCCTGCGGCTGTGCGGTCCAAATCAGTTAGCCACTCCCTGGCTCAGTCAGTCAAAGAAAAAGGGAACAGAACCTCCTTAATCTTGCCTTGAGTTACCCTCTTTGTGGCGGGGATAGTAGAACAGTAGTCCGTAAAGACCTTCATATGCTTCCTCTGGTCTTCACCTGCCACACCTCTAAAGAAATTTCTCTCCACCAGATTGATATAGGAAGGACGGATGTCAAATGTATTCCCATCCTCTGTCTGGAGATTGAAACCCTTTGGAATTGATGATGTTTTAGGCTTCGAATGACTAGCAATGTTCGGCATCTTTTCTGGTGTGCTTACAGAACTGGAAGTATCTTCTTCAAAAGATGGATATTTTTGTAAAAAGGAAATGTTGAAGCTCTGGTTCGAAGGTACTCACGTCTTCCTTTCGTGACTCTCTTTGCAGATGGAGTCTATGCCTGAATAGTCTCTCTGGCTCAGAATCAGCTAAAACTAACTCAAACCTGTGTGACCTGGGCATACACAACACTGAAAGAAAATAAATAAGAACTGCCTCAAGGAATAAAAATTCCCTGAGACGGATAAAATAAACGAAACAAAGACAGAGAGCACAATTGCCTCCCCGGCAACGGCGCCAAAATTTGACAAGGCTGTCGTATACCTATCAAAAATAACTAACTAAACTAACTATATAGCTAGGGAAGTCAGGTCGATCTCCTCAGGGAGGCAAGATATCTGTAAAAGTCCGTCTATTTGGTCACAAATGGGGGTGTTTATGATTTGATTTCTAAACTAAAAAGGGTTAAAGGAAGAGAAATAAAGAAAGAGCAGTAAAGGCAGAAAAAGGTGATAAACTATCAATAAAGGGGGGACATGTCAGGATTTCGGTTCACTAAGATAGTCCAGTGACTCAACTATAAATAACTTAGATAAATTACTGCGAGACGGATATGGAAAGGTCCTTCCGGTCCACTTTCTATCCTAAATTACCACTAACTTAACTTCCGTCCTCGTCAGGGTAGTCTACTGTTCACAGCAGGTCTATTTAGTCCAATCTTCCGATCCAGGATTAAATTTAACCAGATTAAAAGGGTGACTCAAAAGCGTGCACTCAACTAAGTCGGTAAATATAGTTATATTGCTATGGGGACAGAATCTCACAATTAATTCATCCAACCTATTTACTACATCATCACATTTCTACCGTAGATCCCCTAATCACGACATGAAACAGATTTAGCTACTTATATCGCTATTAATACTATCAATACTAATAACAGAGAAATAACCAACATTCAACATGATAAACCAATAATAAAAATGCATAAAAAGTAATTAGGGCAGAAATTAAATGAAGCAAACAAACAATTAAAGTAAACAAATGAAAGATTAATATTAAAAAGGAAGAAAGAGATTACAATCGCAAGAATATGACGTAAAGAACACACAAATCCAAGTGAAATGACCCCGAAAGTAAAAGTTACAGTGAAAGAAAAGAGAACGCAGTTTTTACTGTGAATTAATAGAAAAACTAGATAGAATGTATGATAAAGATAGATAAAAGATAGATGCTAATGACCTAGTTGACGTATGCTTAAATAGAAAATATGCTAAGTCCAAAAGCTAAAACAAGTTCACGGGCTAATTAAAGCCCACGCCATCAAAAACCACTCGATCGAGTAGTCCGAAACCATCCGATCGAGTAAAACTCAAAGAAATCTACTCGATCGAACATAAATGTTACTCGATCGAGTAACCTCACTTTTCAGCTCTTCTTGATCGAGTATAAAAGTACTCGATCGACCAACTCAAGCTATAGAAACCACTCGATCGAGTATTCTTCCTTCAAATCAGCTCAAAGTCGTGCTCGACTGCCTCGTAAACCGTGCCTTCATGCATCCCAATGCAGGAACTCACTCCGGAAAATCCCGTCTCCTCAAAATGCATGCAAAAAGGACGAAAAATGGTACGATTCCACTACTTTCACGTTCATTTCTACAAAATGGACAAAACGAACCAAATTAGCCAATTTGGGGGCAAAAAGCAATATAAACAGTACGAAAGTCCATAGAATTACGTGCTAAAATAGGCTAAAAAGACTATACAAAATGCACGTATCAACGGACATTGTTGGTTGGAATGTGTGCATTAGTACTCGAATCGTCTATCATTTTTGTGGCATGCATGATATGTAGGTCGCAGTTTAGGTGAGTGACTGTTTCTCTTTCTCTCTTTTAAATAATAATTCACCCTTTGCTTCATGAGAGAAGAGTGACCACGTGAGAGGCCAATTTTGTTGGTCTTGCAAGGTCTATAGGTCAGCTTTATTTCTGAACATCTTATAACTCATTTGCGTATTGACTGTTGTAGCTGTAACTGTTGATTTTTGTTGCATTAAATTGGTTCAAGTAGGCAAGTTATAGCTAGCTCTGAGTTTTCATTTCCGTTCCATTAGTTTGCATTTAGTTTACTCGAGGACGAGTAAAGGTTCGGTTTGGGGAGATTTGATACGTGCATTTTATATAGTCTTTTTAGCCTATTTTTGCACGTATTTACATGTACTTTTGTACCGTTTTATATTGCATTATGCCCCGAAATGGCTACTTTGGTTCGTTTTGTCTGTTTTGTAGGAATGAACCTGAAAGTGGTGCAATTGTACCCTTTTCTTCCTGTTTTGCATGCATTTTGAGGAGACGGAAACTTTAGAGCGAGAGCACTGCATTAGGATGCGTGAAGGAATGGTCAAAAAAGAAGTTTGCAATGAGTTGAAGCTGATTTTGGAGGAAGAATCCTCGGTCTAATGGTTTTCTTGGTCGATCGAGTGGTTTCACATGCTGAGGAGGTCGATCAAGTACTTTATTGTACTCGATCGAAATGCTGGATATCAGGTTTCCTCGATCGAGTAACATTTCTGCTCGGTCGAGTGTTTTATAAGCTGAAGTCCTCGATCGAGAGGTTCTAAACTACTCGATCGAGAGGATTGGAAGTTTCACGGGCCTTAATTAACCCGTGTTGCTTATTTTAGTTTTGGACTTTGTTATTTTCTATTTAAGCGTGGAATAATTAGGTCATTAGCATCTCTTAATTACGTTTAACACTTCTGAACGCCATTTTACTCTTTTCTCTTTTCCCTAAACTTTTCTACTGTAAACTTTGCTTTTCGGATTATATTGCTTGGATCTTGTTGTTCTTTACGCCGGAATTCTTGTGATTGTAATCTCTTTCTCCTTTTAATCTTAATCTCATCATTTATTGCTTTAATCTCCTGTTTCTCTATTCCTTAATTTCTGCCCTAATTTGTTTATGCATTATTATTATTGTTTCATTATGTTTATTATCAGTTCATTCATTATTATTAATATTGACAACATTAATAGCATGAGTAGCTAAATTCTTTCATGTTAGGATTAGGGCATCTATGGCAGAAATTTGACGATGTAGCTAATAGGCTAAGTGACTTATTTGTGAGAATATGTACCCATGGCAATTTAATTTTAATACTGACTTAGTTGAGTGCACGCTTCTAAGTTACCCTTTAATCTGGTTAAATTTATTCCTGGATCGGATGATTGGACTAAATAGACCTGCTATGAACAGTAGACTACCCTAATGAGGACGAAAGTTAAGTTAGTGGAAATCTATGATAGAAAGTGGACCGGAAGGACCTTTCAACATCCGTCTCACAGTAAATTATCTAGACTATTTGCAGTTGAGTCATTAGACTACCGTAGTGAACCTAAGTCCCGACATGTTCCCTCTTTATTGATCATCTTATTAACATTTTCTTGCCATTACTGCTTTTTCCATGCTACCCTTTCCCTTAAACCTTTTAGTTTAGTAAACCAAATTCAAACCCCAATTTGTGACCAAATAGACGGACTTCTAACAGATATCTTGCCTCCCTGTGGAGATCGACCCGACTTCCCTAACTATATTAGTTAGTGCCAGTTGGTTATATTTGGTAGGTACACGACTAGCCTGTCAGTACCCATGATACTCGTCCGAGTACCCGCTGCTCAGCCGAGTGTCAGAATTACTCGACTGAGTACCCTTAGCTTTTCCCCTAGTTTGTTTATCATAATTTCATTATTAAGTTGTGTAATATCTAAAGTCGCTTTATGATGTTGGCCTTCTCTATCATGTCTAATATGGTCACAAGATGTGGGTAATGGAGTATTGGCGTTACGACATTGGTCGTGTGCTAGTAAAGTGGTTGATTATTAAATCGGACGTGGAATCCGAAGTAGTGTGGTTATATATATATATATATATATATATATATATATATATATAGAATTAGGATCACATGAGTCCACCCTATCTTTTTGAGTCCCGTGAGTCCACTTATGTATCACACGCTCTACACAAATATATCACTTTTTTTTATGATTTTTTTTTTAATGAATTTTTTTTTAAGTCTAAGCTCTGATATTGTTTAGTATAACCTGTGATATTGTATATGAGTTTGTGAGTCCAGTAAAAGAGTATCACGAGTTATACAAAACAATATCACACCTTACAATAAACAATATCACTGGTTGTACTAAACAATATCACGGGTTATACTATACAATACCACGCCACTGAACCTAAGGATGCCTTATTATTTTTGTTGGATAGAGATACAACAATGATACAACAAGTACTTTAACCTATAGTATCAAGGGCTCGAAGTACCAAATAAAAGACACCACTGGACCAACAACGATTTCGTTATATAGAAAATGCACAGTTTGAAGTATTGTATATGTTTGAAAGCCAAAAACTGGCGAGACTTGAACTCCACTGGATTGAGCACATTACACAATTTCGAATTCCCAATTTTTTTCTTTACAAATTTTTGTTTCTATAATGCATATGTCAACAAAATCATGAACTTTTATATACAAAATATACAAGTAATTGGGTTTATGCATCATGAACATGAGCATGAGCATGAGCATCAACAAAAGGTGGCTGCTGAAACTGTTGATCACCAAACTCTTGAATCTCCTGTATTTCGACTCGTCAATTCATTCTTCTCCTGAGCTTTTTAGCTTCATCTAATGGCGTGAACGTTTTACATGCGCTTACCCTGCTATACTGTCTCTCTATCATATGAGTTTCCACCTCTTCAACAGGTTTGAATTCAGACATCATTCTTTTGTCATGGAATATATGACGAAATAAAGAAACATAACTTGTGAATTGTGCGCATTAAAACACGTGTCCTTCAATTTAATTCTCACTATGGCGTTGTTTGATTAACAAAAAGGTCGTTTGAAGCTTTTTGGGTATGTACTAGGTAACACGTCCGTAACATGGCTAAACGTTTGTTTGAACTCATTTTATGAACTCACCTTTCATGTTGAGAAGAGTTCTTTCTAGTTTTTTGTAACATCCTTTTCAATCAATTGAAATTCTCATAAGCATGCCGCAATACTGCAAAATTCAAAATTGAATTAAAAGATTGAGAAACTTTACAAATCAAAATTTAAAGAGTGAAAAAGTTTAATCTTGCTTTTGCTGTCGACATAGACATCTCGACTGCAAAACCTAACCTGCACTTTTCTGCTCTTTATTCTTTTAAGGAACAAAGGAATAATGATATGTCTGTCATATGTAAGAGGCTTAGAGCATCCACATTGAAGAGGATGGACCATCCTCTTAGCACTCTCTCTCATCTAAGAGGATGTCCTCTTCAATGTGGAACCATGGTTACATGTCCTCTTAGAAGGAGGAAGAGGAACACTTCCTCTATTTTTAGAGGATATGAAATCTTAGCCCTTGTGTCCACTAGTCCTCCAATATCTAGCATGTGGCATAAATTTTTATTTTTTTTATTTTTTGGGTATAAAAAATTTGGGAGAGTAGAGGTAAGAGAATCCTCTTTGATGTGGAACTTTTTTAAGAAGAGTAAAATGAAGAGGATAAAGATAGTGGAATATGAGTGAAATTGAGGTGTCAAAATTAGATAAGGAAAGAGAAAAAATAAGAGGATAAAATCATCCTCTTGAATGTGGATGCTCTTAGACCTAGCTGATAAATACCACCCTCTCTTGCATACTGCTGTCATTATAAGAAGGTTAATTGCATCAGTATTCGGATTTTAAATTATAAATACCCTCTGATATTCTTGTGTACAGCGTGTGATACATAAGTAGAATCATGAAACTCAAAAATATGTATTGAGTCCATAAGTTCTCTTATGAGCCATTGGATGGAGGGAGATGGAGGAATGAGATGAACTCACCAAAAGTCATTAAATTGCTAATTAATACACCTTACTAATCTACCATAATTAATCACTAATTTACTATATATTTGTTTTCTCCTCACCCATTTCTCTCTCATCTCACACATTTCACCCATCTCCTCTCTCAAACCCCAAAAAATAAAAAACCTAAAAAATCCAAACAAATAAAAAACCCAAACAACTCAAATAAATAAAAAAAAACCAAAAAAATAAAAAAAAAACCCAAAAAATCAAAATAAATCAAAAAAAAAAAAAAACCAATTAAGTCAAAATCTCTCTTCATCATACACCACTACCTCACCCAACACCACCCACTCACCACCCACCGTCTCACCACCACGATCTCGTTTCAGTCTCAGGTTAACGTCTTTTTTTTTTTTTTTTTTTTTTTTTCAGACTGTGTGTCTCTTTTTTATCGTTTTTTTTTTTCAGTTTTTGTGCTAAATTTGTTGTTTTGAGTTTTTTTATTTCTATTTGTTAATATTAATCTTAGATATATTAAAGTTATTATAATTCATATTTTGACATTTCAAATATTGTCTTGTTTTTTATCTTTTCAAATCTCGCCTCGTTAAAATTCCTCTTGTTATGTAAATTTTTCAGTTTTAGTATTTAAATTTCAATGTATATATTTATTTATTTTCTCAAATTTCAATGTTTGTAACTTCAACCTCTTGTTTTATAAATTATATAAAATCTCGTCTTGTTCAATTTCATGTTGTCATATAAAATTTTCAGATTTAATATTAAAACATCAACGTGTGTGTATAACTTCAATCACATTATGTATAACTTCAATTGACATTATGTATAACTTCAATTGACATTTTGTATAACTTCACTGACATTATGTACAACTTCAATCTACATTATGTATAACTTAACTTCACTGACTTTATGTATAACATCAATCTACATTATGTATAACTTCAGTGACATTATGTATAACTTCAATCCACATTACGTATAACTACAATCCACATTATGTTTTTCACCGACATTATGTATAACTTCACTGACATTAGTGACATTAACTTCAATCTCGTCTTGTTATTGTGTTGGTTTCAAATTTGAATTTATATTTGGACAAAAGTTATACAATTTTGGACTAAAGTTACACGATTTTGGACTAAAGTTACACAATTTTGACTAAAGTTATACCAAAAATGACTAAAGTTACACTATTATGGACTAAAGTTACACGATTTTGGACTAAAGTTACACAATGTTGACTAAAGTTATACAAAAAAGGACTAAAGTTACACGATTTTGGACTAAAGTTATACAATTTTGGACTAAAGTTATACAAAAAAGGACCAAAGCTACACGATTTTGGACTAAAGTTATACAAAAAAGGACTAAAGTTACGCTAATATATACCAAAGTTATAATATTAAGGACTAAAGTTACACTCTTGCACTAGAGTTACATGATTTTGAATACATAAATTTAATTTGTATAATTTTAATTCAATACTGTGTAACTTTAGTCCATATTTGTATAACTTTAATCCAAATTTGTATAACTTTTGTAATTTACAGGTAAAACTTTATTTCTTGAGAGTGAATTTTATTAAAATAACTATAGTCCATATTTGTATAACTTTTAGTCCAAATAAATCTAGTCCATAAACTTACAATATTTAGTCAAAAAAAAAGAGAAGTTAGAAAAATAAGAGATTTAATATTTGAAGGATATAATTTTAATCCTTAATGATATATAACTTTTGTCCTAAATAGTGTAACTTTATTATTTAAAGGATATAACTTTAGTCATAATTAGTGCAACTTTCATCACAAGTAGTGTAACTTTGGTCATATTGTCCAAGTTTATGTAACTTAAATTTTTGAAGTATATAACTTTAGTCGCAAGTAGTGTAACTTTAGTAGTAGATAGTATAACTTTAGTTGTGTTCACATATAGATCTGAAAATTCAAAATAAAAAAATGTTTACAAATGTAAATTGTAAACAAAAACTATAAAGTAGAAAAAATCGTAAATTTCGCCAATGCTAGATCTAAAATAAAAAAACCGAAAAAAAACCAAAATTGAGAAGGAGAAAACTAGATATGAAAACTAATAACTTTAACCCATGATAACAAAAACCCGTCAATCTAAAAAAACCCATAAATCTATGAAAAAAAACAAATAACTAAAAAAACCATATAACTAAAAAAAAACCAAAAAACAAAACAAAAAACAAAAAACAAAACAAAAAAACCAAAACCAATCAAAACAAACTTGAATGGTTGTGTAACTTCAATTCATACAATGTATAACCTTAGATGTTTATTGTGTCACTTTAATGTTAAAAGGGTATAACTTTAGCTTTGAATAGTATAACTTTAATTGCAATAATAAGATGAATTTAGATCTGAAAAATTAATAGATCTAAAAACGCCAACAAGAACAACACACAAAATTAACACCAAATTTGAAATAATAATAAAAAAATCTAAACTAAAAAACTATTAGATGTAATGAAAAATTAAAAAATAAAACACAAAAAAAGGTGAAAAAAAAAAGACAGAGACAAAAAATACCAAGACACAAGTAGATCTATTAATTTTTCTTACCTTAAAAAAAATGACACAAGTAGATCTAAACACCACCACCATGACATACCCTTCACCACCCACCATCCATTTTTTTTCTTTCCTTAACCCGTCGCAGCCTACCACCATCACCATTCCAGATTTTTTTTTCCTTAAATTCCGACCAGCATCTTTCAGATCTGGTCAGAGGGAGCCGACTATGGAGGCGACAAGTGGCGGTTAATGTTGAAAGAAGGAGTGTCGGTGGTTGTTGTCGGTTTCGTGGGTGTGAGGTCGTCGGCGTGAGGAGTGGGGGTTGCAGGACGGGGGTTTCTGGGTAGATCTGAGACGAGGAGGACGGTGGTGGAGAGGAGGGTGGTCATGGAGAGGAGGGTGGCAAGGCAAGTGGTGGAGGGGAAGGTGCAAACGAATGGTGGAGGGTTGCGGAGTGTGTGAGTGGTGGTGTTGTTAGGTGAGGTTGCCGGCGGAATTTGAGGTGGTTGTGGGTGGTGACGCGTCCGACAGGAGCGGTTGGTGGAGGTGGTAGAAGGAGAGAAGGAGAGAATGGTGGTGTGGTCGTGAGGTTATTGTGGTGGGTGATAAAGAGGAGAGGAATGAAGGTGGTGGCCGGATTTGGTGGTCCGGTTCGGACGATGTGGTGAGGGTCGGGTGGTGGTCATCCGTGGGTGAGGAAGAGACAATAGGTTTTTTTTATGGGTATTTTTTGGGTTTTAGTTTTTGTTGATTTGTTTTTTTTTTTGTTTTGAGAGAATGAGAGGAAAATGAGAGAAAAGAAGGGGATGAGAGAAGTGTGAGAGAATGAATAATGAGTAAGTGAATAGAGAAATTAGAATGAGAAAGGAGTTATACATGATTAGGAAAGAGTTATGGAGGATTACGGAGGGAGATTTATGGCCCTTCATTGAGATATAATCTCATCCCTCCATTTCTTTCATCCAAGAGCCCTTATAAGGACTTAGGGACTCAATATATATGATAGACTTACTAGAACCCTTCTCTCTCTCTCTCTCTCTCTCTCTCTCTCTCTATATATATATATATATATAGATATATATTTAGGATCTGGTGAGAACGAATATTCGGTGAGAACGGTGAGAACGACCTTATCTATCTCACGCTAACTATATATTATTGAATACTTGTATGAAATGCAAACCCCCTTTTCTATGTAAGTAAACCCACGTTCCCCGTTTTTACTCACGCACTACCCTCACGGCCTCACATTCACGAATCATCAGTCACTACTCCGACATTCATCCTCTGCCGCCGGCGAATTACCGCCATCGACCGCCTCCAATTCTGGCGTCGACCATGCAGTTACATTTAAACTACAGCTCAATCACTACCTTATCTGTTGCCAACTACAACCGTACCTTCGTCACTGTCGACCTATCTCTGGCGACAGGGTAGCTAAAAGTGACAGATAATATATATATATATATATATATATATATATATATATATATATATATATATATATGGGCTGGTGGTAGTCGCCTGAGATGGTCCTTTCTATCAACGGCCACGCAGATCGCTTAAGCACCATCTCCTATTTCCTTGAGTTCGGTGACGACCCATTGTATGATCCCTCGCCGGTGGTAACTCCGACAGGCTCGCCGCCTCTACCTTACCTCTTCCCCTTCCTTGTTTACCATCTATTACGATGTATCTACGCTATTTTTTAATGTATCTTACCACCAAATCAGTGTATCTAGTAAAAATCTACCATTAATACAAAAAATTTGTTACCAGGTACATCATAATTGGTTTAAGATACATTAATATAGAAATCAGGTACACAAATTTCGTTTAGCTTAAATTGATTTTGTAGTAAAGTTTGCCACACCAATTTCGTTAATCCTCAATCTTCATTTGCTTCCCTCGACGACCGGATTAAAAATGGCAACTCTCTCATCCCGATCAGTCACTGTCAGCGATTGTTATGAGGAGTAAGGGCGAGGTCAAATGCGCAGTAGGGGCGACGACGCTGGTCGTCTCTCAGCCAATGCCTTGTCAACGCGGTATGTGATGAATCGGAGCTCGGTGAAATGCATGAAAGAGGATAGACTATAGAGTGTGGCATAGCCTTAATGTGTTAAATTGAATGTTTGATGGTGTTCGCCGCCGTCTCACGGTGGTGATGGCTTGCCGGCTAGTATTGGGGGTGGTGACTGACTGACTGATAATTGGGAGAGGAATGACGGGGACTTAGATTTGGGTTTATTCATGTTTGTGGGTTATTGTTAGTTGTGGGCCGTGATTTCTTTGTGGGTTATTGTTACTTGTTGTCGTGATTTCTTTAAATCCCATTGTTAATAAGGTCGTTCTCACCGTTCTTACCGAATGGTCGTTCTCACCGGATCCCACCTCTATATATATATATATATATATATATATATATATATATATATATATATATATATATATATATATATATATATATATATATATAAGAAGGATCAAGTGAGTCCACCAAAAAGCATTGAGTCCCTAAGTCATATTTGGAGCCATTAAAAAGATGGGATGAAGGGTTGAGATTGAAGAGGAAAAACAAAGGATTAGAGCAAAAAGTAGGGAATCATTACTAAATAAACACTTTTCCTCACTACCTTCACTAATCAACCACTAATTTTACTATATAACATTTATTTTCCACTCACTTCTCTCTCATCTCACACAAATACATTTCTCTCATCTCTCTAAAAACCCAAAAAATTCAAAAACATTCAAAAAAAAATTTCCCCCTTCATTCTCTCATCCTCATCCGTCATCCCCATACACCACCCACATACCACCCACCACTCACACAGCCGCCGCCACCACGACGCACCACCCACCACTCACACACCCGCCACCATCACCACGACGCATCTCTCCTGCCGGTGACCACAACACCACCAGCCACCCTTCTCGTCTCCTCCAACAACCACCACCACCAACAACAACACACCTCCTTAACCGCCATTCTCACAACCCAAAACACCACCTCCATTACCGCCATCTCACAACCCAAAACACAACCACCCCTACTTTTCCACCACCACAAACACCACGACGGCCGCCACCACCAACAACACCACCACCCACGAACTGCCACCACCTTTGTCGCCCTCACACAGCGCCTCCTCACCTACCTCCCTCCATATCTGGCTCCTCCCTTCTATTTCCGTCACCCACAACCGCCACCCTCCTCTCTTCCTCTGCCGCGACTGTCTCCACCACCACCACCTTCTCCCATCACGGTTTTCGTCGGCCATACCACCAACAAAACGCCAGACCACACTCCTCTCCTTCCTCTTTCCTTTCGGCCAGATCTCGCGTCTGGTTTGTTGGTGTGGTGGTGTTGGAGTGCGTGATGAGGGTGGTTTTTCATTTATTTTATTTTTTTTGTTTTTCTTTAGCAAATGTGTTGATGATTTGTTATGTTTTTCCTTCCTCTTCTTCCTCTTTCCAGTGTTATGTTTCGTTTGTTGTTTTTTTTTTTGTTTTTTTTTTGTTTTTTTTAAGGTTGGTAGATTGTTTTGTTTTGTTTTGCAATGTTTTGTTTGTGATTTGTCTTGCGGTTTTTATTTTGTTAATTTTTTTTTTTGACAATTTCTTTATTCTAGATATCGTCTTGCTATAGTTTTCAAAATCGTATTATTATGATTTTTATTCTTAGATCTAATAAATATATTTATTATACTCATTTTTCTTTACATTTACACTCGTATTTCTTTACATTTACACTCGTATTTCTTTACATTTACACGCATTTTTCAGATTTACACTCATATTTCTTTACATTTACACGCATTTTTCAGATTTACACTCATATTTCTTTACATTTACACTCATATTTCTTTACAATTACACTCGTATTTCTTTACATTTACACTCATAATTTTTACATTTACACCTGTATTTCCTCACATTTACACTCGTTTTTATTTAAATTTACACTTGTATCTCCTCACATTTACACTCGTATTTCTTTAAATTTACACTCATATTTCTTAACATTTACAGTCGTATTTCTTAACATTTACACTCGTATTTTTTTACATTTACACTTGTATTTCTTTACATTTACACTTGTTAAAATTATATAAAATTGCACTCATATTTTTTGTGGATATGAGTTGGTGGGGAAGGACGATGATGGTGGCGTTTTTTGGTAGTCGGACTAAAGTTTTACTCGTAAAGGACAAAGTTACACTTATAAAGGACCAAATTCACGCTCAAAGGACAACAAATACACTCTAAAACCTTCAAATTGACTAAAAAATCAAATTTACACACTTAAAATGTTACATTTACACTCTTAAATCATCACATTTACACTTGTAAAATATTAAAATTATATAAATTCAAAATTTCCGTCACAAAAAATAAAATTTACACTCTTAAAATGTTACATTTACACTCGTAAAACATCACATTTACACTTGTAAAATGTTAAAATTATATAAATTCAAAATTTCCGACACAAAAAATCAAATTTACACTCTTAAAATGTTACATTTACACTCGTAAAACATCACATTTACACTTGTAAAATGTTAAAATTATATAAAATCAAAATTTCCGTCACAAAAAATCAAATTTACACTCTTAAAATGTTATATTTATACTCGTAAAACATCACATTTACACTTGTAAAATGTTTAAATTATATAAATTCAAAATTTACGTCACAAAAAATCAAATTTACACTCTTAAAATGTTACATTTACACTCGTAAAACATCACATTTACACTTGTAAAATGTTTGTAAAATGTTAAAATTATATAAATTCAAAATTTCCGTCACAAAAAATCAAATTTACACTCTAAAAATGTTACATTTACACTCGGAAAATATCACATTTACACTTGTAAAATGTTAAAATTATATAAATTCAAAATTTCCGTCACAAAAAATCAAATTTACACTCTTAAAATGTTACATTTACACTCGTAAAACATCACATTTACACTTGTAAAACTCATACAACATTACATTTACACTTCAAATCAAACTCAAAACCGATTAATTAGGGGCTAGAGAGAGAAAGAAAAATTAATTAGTGTATAGAAATTTGATTAGTGGTAATTTTTTTTGGTAATTTTCAATCTCAACCACCCATCTCAATCAACCATCCACATTTTTTTCCTTTTCTTTTTAATGGCCTTTAATCAAATTCATCTCAACCATCCATTGAATCCATCCAATGGCCCTTAGAGGGACTTATGGACTCAATGGCACATGTTGGACTCATTAGAACTCCTCTCTCTCTCTCTATGTATATATATATATATATATATATATATATATATATATATATATATATATAGAAATATAATAGCCAATTTTTTAATACGGAATCGGAATAACTAGGAACACAAAGAATTAGTAGGAAATATCGACAAATTCATGCAGAGTTTAAAGAAAAAAAAGGTAATTGTTTTATTTTAATCTTAATCGCATTTTAATATCAGAAAAGTGGGTAGAGTCATGATTCAATAGGTCAGGTCCTCTTATTTTTTTCATTTGTTGATTAATAATTTTGTTATTCTAAACAATTTTATTGAAATAAAAAAATACATGAAAATCTAAATATTTAATTATTCAACAGACCGCTTATACGATTATTATTATTTAGTCATTATAATGAAGATTAATTTAACTTTATAATATAATTATATATTAGATATCAACAAAAACTCTATTCCGCGTGCAAATATGATGGTGTTTTTTTTATGAAACACCTCAAAAAATCCCCTTATCGGATTTGAACCGATGACTTGAAAGATCATAGATCCATATTAGACTCTCTAATAAAAATTAAATTATCTCATAATCTATGTAACATGAATGCAAATATAAAAGCATAAAAATAAAAGTTAAGGTAAAACAATTTCCTTACATAGATTTTTATGGTAATATGGGCACAATCAAGATCTCCTGCCTTGATTGTTCTTGAGCTTATAACAAAAGGATGATCCTCCTAACAAATCTTCAAAGAGAAGATCTCCTAACAATGTGCACACAAGAACTCAACCCAATTAATCTAACAAGTATTAACTAGTAACTAGTTAGAATAATTCCTTGATAATATGTAAATATTACTAACACTCTTAGTAATTATTTATTTTTAGTTTACTAACAACTTAGTAAAAGATGGATAATTATTTTAGAGAGATCAGTAGTTTTTGTTCACATGAAAAATACATGAATGAGCTAGCATGCATAAATGAACAAAAATTGGTCTTAATAGAGAGGAGGAAAACCGGGTGGGAGGGGTAGAGTGTAGGAGTGGACTTGTTTCAATTTTTGTCTAAAAACATTATGACATGCACAATGATCATATGACACTTATGGAAGAAAAACAAGTAAAAGTGAATAGATTATGATCATCCACTAAATTCATTTACATGGTCCAATGTTCCATTTACGGGTCCATTTTGGTTCTTATACTTGTCACACAAATACGTGTAAATTTTATTTAAACATCGTTTCATGTTTAAATGCTTCCAATTAAATTCGTCCAAATCACTCCGTAAATATACGTGTACTTTATGTTCTAATATTTATCACATTAATCAATTAGTACAATTTTAGTGAATTAACAATTAATTAACTAAAACCCGTCTCCCATAATTTATTATTCAATTATCGCATAATTAAATAATAAATGTCGTGCCTCGAGTTCGCAACTCGAAATCTCTCTAAAATAATTGACTAACCTTTTAGTCTACAAATCAAGGGACTAAATAAATTGTATCTCATACAATTAATTAGTTGTTAATTGGGGTTCATTCCTTTAGGTGTGACCGAAAGGAGTTAGTTGATCACCGCCGTCTCACGACAATAACGTCAAACTCTAGTCGGCCAACCGTTATTGATTTACGTTAATCAACTGACGAGGATCAAATAATTAAATATCTGATGATATTCCTTTAATGACATTTATTATGTAAACTCACTATTGTGGAGGACACTAACTCCAACAATCTCCCACTTGTCCGACACAAGGTGTGCGCTACCAATTCTCTTGTCCGTTTTAATCTCCCACTCAATGCAAAGTGTCTTTCAGGTCGCACTTGCACATGAACATATCGCGAATATTTTTCTCGATCGGGAGTGTGACTACCTGACCGGAAAAATCTCTCACAGATTACTTCCGAGCGTGGCCACGCATTTGTAGTCATTAACTCCTCGAGTGGGTGGACAATTCCTGTATGCCCTATCTATCCTATTGCACAATACAGATCACCATGACCTAGTAAATGCCCTTTTGGCCTTCTTTCACAGCACGACTTAGGACAAAAACCAAAGTCACTCGGAAACTGCACTTGCTCAGATAATAGTCTCCAGTCAAAAGAATCGACTCATTAGAACATCTTATAGATCCCCGCCACGACTAGGCGTCTATAATAGAACTTAGGGACTCTCTAAATGGTCACGGTTCGGCAAAGTATCACACACTCTGCCTATGTAATCGACTAGTCATCACGTATGACCTCATGGTGTTGAAAAACCATCAATCGACTTACAATCTAGTCACTCCGAGACGTCACCTCATTAAGTGACTAGGGATAAAATACAATGTTCATCTTATTCACTTGAATAGTGTTTAACATTGTCTTCACAACTTATTCAGATAAACAAGGTATTTAAAATTTAGTCACACTAGACAAAAGATTCATAAAAGAATGAATGCGAAAACAATGAATGTGATTATCATATATATAGTAAGAGATACACTATCCAATTATTACATATCCATAATCTAAAGAAAATCTGGTACTCGTCTCAATCCCATTGCGACGACATGACCATCATGCTTAGCCTTTGATAAAGGCTTGGTTAAAGGATCAACAATATTATCATCTGTCCCAACCTTACAAATGTCAATTTTCTTTCAATGTGTCTAGATTTGTTACTAGACTTCGGCTCTTTGGCTTGAAAAATAGCTCCACTGTTATCACTATATAGAGTGATAGGATCTTTGGCGGAATAGACTACTCCTAGCCCCTCCATGAATTGCTTAATCCAAACAGCTTCCTTCGCAGCCTCAGACGCTGCAAGGTACTCAGCCTCTGTTGTAGAATCCGCAGTAACGCTTTGCTTGAAGCTCTTCCAGCAAACAGCTCCTCCATTTAGCATAAACACATAGCCGGATTGGGATTTCATGTCATCCCGATCGGTTTGGAAAATTGCGTCCGTGTAACCTCTTACACGCAACTCAGTTTCTCCTCCAAACACTAAGAACGAATCCTTAGTCCTTCTCAAGTACTTAAGGATGTTCTTTACGGCTATCCAGTGACTCTCACCAGGCTTGGCTTGATAACGATTTATTATGCTCAAGGCATACGCAACGTCGGGACGAGTGCAAATCATAGCATACATGATATTCCCAACAGCGGAAGCATAAGGGACGGTCTTCATGTGTTCAATTTCCTTAGGGGTGGTAATCCCCTGGCCCATAGGTAGAAATCCTCTCTTGGAGTCTTTCATATTGAACCGGTCAAGAACTTTGTCAATATAAGCTTCTTGACTCAATGCTAGTATCCTCTTGGACCTATCCCTATAGATCCGGATATCCAAGATTCGTTGTGCCTCTCCCAAATCCTTCATCTGGAAATGTTTCCCTAGCCACTCCTTAACGGAAGTGAGCGATGAAATATCATTCTCGATGAGCAATATGTCATCCACATATAGGACAAGGAATGCAACCTTACTCCTATAAAACTTCATGTATAAACACGGTTCTACCACACTTCTAGTGAAACCGTATTGTTTAATGACACGATCAAATCGATGATTCCAACTCCTAGATGCTTTCTTAAGACCATAGATGGACTTCTTAAGCTTACACACCTTTTTAGGGTTAGATGAATCCACAAAACCTTCAGGTTGTATCATGTCCACCTCTTCTTCTAGAATCCCATTCAAGAAGGCGGTTTTGACATCCATTTGCCAAATCTCATAATCATGAAATGCGGCAACCGCTAAGATTATCCTAATGGACCGAAGCATAGCGACTGGAGCGAAGGTTTCGTCATAGTGTAAACCATGAACTTAGGTGAAACCTTTTGCTACCAATCTAGCTTTGTAAACATCTACATGTTTATCCACGCCGAGCTTAATTTTATATATCCATTAACACTGAAGGGGTCGCACTCTCTCATGTAAATCCACCAAGTCCCATACTTGGTTCTCGTACATGGAATCCATTTCGGATCGCATGGCTTTTAGCCAAAAGAAGGAGTCGGGACTAGACATGGCCGATTTGTAGGTAGTGGGTTCATCACTTTCCAAAAGTAATAAACCACCATCTTCTTCGATGTTACCAAGGTAGCGATCAGGTGGATTAGAAATCCTACTTGACTTTCTAGGAACAATTACCGTTTCAGAGGAAGTGGGAATGATATCCTCCACGTTCTCCTTTACCTCATTCTCAGTTTGTGGCTCTCTAACTTCTTCAAGTTCAAATTTTCTCCCACTCTGTCTCCTAGAAATAAACTCCTTTTCTAGGAAGACAGCATCACGAGCCACAAACACTTTGTTCTCATGTTTATTGTAGAAGTAATAGCCACGTGTTTCCCTTGGATATCCTACAAAAAGACATTTGTCAGACCTGGGTACAAGCTTATTGTCAGACTTAATCTGGACGTACGCCTCACAACCCCAAATACGCATGAATGACAAATGAGGGACTTTCCCTGTCCATATCTCATATGAAGTCTTATCGGCCGCTTTAGTCAGGCTTTGATTTAGTGAAAATATTGCAGACACGAGGGCAAAACCCCAAAATGAACTAGGAAGCTCAATTAGACTCATCATAGACCGAACCATATCTAGTAAAGTTCGGTTTCTCCTTTCGGCCACACCATTTAATTTTGATGTGCCAGGAGGAGTCCATTGTGATACTATACCACAATCTTTCAGGTGTGAATCAAATTCAATATTTAGATACTCACCACCACGATCGGACCGTAGGGTCTTAATCTTTTTATCCAATTGGTTCTCTACTTCATTTTGAAACTCTATGAACTTGTCAAAGCTTCACTCTTGTTCTTCATTAAGTAGACATACCTATATCTACTTAAGTCATCAGTAAAAGTAATGAAGTTGATGTGACCATAATTGGCGCATATTTAGCCCCCGAATTACCCTTGTTTCCATGCTTTTTAGTGCTTATTTGGGTCATTTCTTATCTTTAGTTCTTTGTTTTGCATATTCTTTGAGATTTTGATCCCTTGGTAGGAAAGGAGTAAGAATCTTGCATTTTCATGGCAAATCGAGACTAAATTGATCAAATTCAATGACCAAGCATCAAGGAAAGACAAGATTAGAAGGCCTTTGTACATATCTTAGTAGAAGAGCAATGTTGAGAAAAGATCCTTGAGTCCCCAAGGAAATCCCCAAGGAATTTATGAAGAAAAGGGAAGAAAAGAAGAAGTTACCACGCTGACTGACAATCCGAGCGGATTGTCAACAATCCGCCCGTCTGCCCTTGCACAATCCGAGCGTCCCAGTGAATCCGCTCGGATTCCCCTCAAAGAATCCGCCGGATTCCCCAGAATCCGCTCGGATTCCATCGCCCAAATCCGGCCGTCCCGACCTGAATCCGCCCGGATTCCTTCACAGCACGGTTTGTCTTCTTCAAGCTACGAAAAGAGAAGCCCTTCTCTCCAAAAATACCGGCTTCTCCTTGCTCAACTTAAAAAGTGTAATTACTAGTTTAGCCCTTAGTTAACCCTAATGCATCCTCCCTAATTTTCACTATAAATACCCCATTAGGCTAATTAGAGGAGCATTAATCAAGTTAATATCAATCAAATCTCTCTTCAATATTGTAATCAAGTATTAATCAAGTTTTAATCCAAGTTTTAGTTCTTTAATCTCTCTTTTGTTCATCCTTTATTTTGGGTAATTGAAGATTATTTGGGTTATTATTGGGAGATTGACAACCTCTCAATCTAGCATTCAAGTACTTCTATTATTCTTGCTTTATTATTGGAATCATTAGTAGGTATAATCTCTTAATCCCTTTTTAATTATTGTTAATTACTTTCATTTATTCATCATGTTTCATATTGTTGGTATGATTGACAACCTTACTAGCATGATCAACATGATAATGAGTGAGTAGTCTCTTAGCTAGGGTTAATGGGTGATTAGGGGAAACCAACATGGGGAATGATTCATGCTTAAATTAATATGCTTTCATATCTTATTTGCTTGCTTGTTTTGATCTCAACTCATGCACATGTTATATTTGATGAAATGCTAAGCCTATGAATCCTTGCATTTACTATCATCTCCTATCTTTTCAATGAGACTTGTAAGACATAACCCAACTCGAGTCTCATTAGACCATGCATGTTGTTGAGTAGGGAAGATTAAGTCGACTTGTAGGTGTTGTACAATCTAATCGATTCGGCTCCGGACCCAAACTTTCCTAGGATTGTAAGATATAACCCAACTCAATCCATCACAACAATAATTGCTTGCTTATAATTTGAGAACATGTTTGTATGATCATATCCCATGATTCCCCTATGACCCCATGACACCCTAGTGCCTTTAATCAATTGTTTACACCCCTTTAATTCATCTTCCTTGTTTATTTTCATTGTTATTCTAGTTTAGTAACCTTCTACATCAACCCAATTTGTGACACCCCTTAGACACCACTAGTTACAATAGAAATCTCATTTCAACTCCCGTCCCTTGGGATCCGACCTTTACTTGCCTCTTTACTAATTGTAGAGTTGCTTGTTAAGCTATAAATTGTGTTTTGATTCGACCGTGACCAACGACCACATCTATTTACTTGTGAATACGAAACGGACCGATCAAAAATGGCGCCGTTGCCAGGGACGGTGTTTGTTTGATTTAGATTTCCTTTTTGTTATTAGTTGTGTCTTTCTTCGCCTTGAGGAAGTAAAAATCCTCAAGGTTTGTTCTAATTGTTTTTGAGTTGTTTGATATTTTGCATGTCTAGAAGGTTACAAAGTGATTTGTTACCTTTTGACCGTGAAATCGAAAGAACCTTGACGAACAATAGGAGACTTGTTAGGAGGAATTTGAGAGGTGTTAGTGAAGTTGTTCAACCCACTAGTGAGTTTGTCAATCCTTTCGCAATAGAAGGAGAAGAAAACCCATTACACAATACCCCACAAAATCCACCTACAATGCCAAAATTCTCGTCACACTCCGTACCCACCGAGGAGAATCTACCAAATGGTACTCCTACACCGCAACATCTCACCGGAAATTTTATTTCCAAGTCCGCCTTCATCCAACTAGTTGAGAGGAGCCAATTTGGGGGAATGCCTAGTGAGGACCCTCATTCTCATATGGAAACCTTTTGCGATTATTGTGATGCTATCTCTCAAACGGGCGTGACTCAAGACCAAATTAGATGGGTCTTATTTCCTTTTTCCTTAATCGGCACCTCAAAGCAATGGTTGAAGGGCCTTGATAAGGCCACCCTTGGAATAGATTCTTGGAAGAAGTTGGCTCTAGCTTTCTACAAAAAATTCTTCCCACCGGAAAAGACCAACATGCTAAGAGCTCAAATTACGGGTTTTAAGCAAAGGGATGAAGAGTCTTTGTATGAAGCTTGGGAGCGGTTCAAGGGAATTTGTCACTCATGTCCTCACCATGGACTTAGCGAATGGTTTTTGGTGCAACAATTTTGGAATGGTTTATATGAAGATTCTAGGAACATTCTCAATATAAGATCAAATGGAATGTTCACCGAAGTTGATGACAATCAAACATGGAACAAGATTGAGGAAATGGCGGTCCATAACTCACAATATAGTAGGCCTCGCAAGGCTACTAGAGGAGGAAAGCATGAAGTGGACGCCGTTACTCAATTAGGTGCCCAACTAAGCTCCCATATCGACACAATCAACTTGAAGTTTGAACAAGCTATGGCTAGACTTGAGGAAAACTCAAAATCATCGAAGCATCATGTCAATGCCATGACGGCCTCCTCATCAATCCCAAGTGGGATATGTGAGAATTGTGGAACTTTGGGTCATGACCCAAGTGAGTGTAGGGGAACAACCGAACAAGTTAATGCTTTCCAAGCTTACAAGAGTGGTACCCCTTATTCCAATTTTTACAATAAGAACACCAAGTTCCATCCAAATCTCTCATACAAAAGCCAAAATGTTCAAAACCCTCAAACAACATACACTCCACCACCCATGAGAAACCAAAATCAAAGACCCTTTTACAATCAAAACCAAGGTTACCAAAATCAAAATCCATACAATCACCAAAATGACCAAGGTTTTGATGCCCAAAAAGCGGTCCTCCAAATGCAAAAGAATCAACAAGAATTTTTCACCCAAATGCAAAAAGATAGCCAAGCAAAAGAAACCACCATCAACAACATTCTAGCTCACACCAAGATGTTGGAAACACAATTGACTCAACTAGCATCTTCAAGCTCACAAAGACAAAAGGGGCAATTACCACCTCAAAGTAATCCCCCTAGACATGAAACGGTTAGTGCCATTCACTTGAGAAGTGGTACAAGGTATGAAGCACCGAAGAAGCAAGTTGAGGATGAAGTTGTGGAAGCTAGTGAAAAGGAAGAAATTGTGCAAAACTCCAAAGATGGAGAATCATCAAAAGAAGAAAGTTCAAAGAAAAATGAAGACAAGGCCAAAGAGAAGGAGCCCATTGTGATTAGACTTACTTTTCCAAGTCGTGAAGACAAGCCCAAATTTGATGATCAACTTGGAAAGTTCATGGAAATTGTGAAGAATTTAGAAGTCTCAATTCCTTTCACGGAATTAATCAACCACGTTCCGGCCTATGCAAAGTACATGAAAGATATCCTCACAAAGAAGAAGTCGATCCGGAAACTTGAGACTATCGCCTTCACTAAGGTGAGTAGTGCAATACTTCAAGGGAGTTCACCTCCAAAGTTAAAGGATCCGGGAAGCTTCTCAATACCGTGTACCATTGGCGACACGACGATCAACAAAGCCTTATGTGATCTAGGGGCTAGTGTGAGTGTCATGCCGTACTCGGTGAGTAAAAGGTTGGGAATGGGAGAGCTTATATGCACCAACATCACACTTCAAATGGCCGATAGATCGACGAAGACACCGTTAGGGATATGGGAAGATGTCCCCGTGCGAATTGGGAAGTTTTTCATCCCGGTGGACTTTGTCATTGTTGATATGGAGGAAGATTCCAACATTCCAATCATCCTAGAAAGACCTTTCCTACACACCGCCGGTGCGGTGATTGATGTGAAACATGGAGAGCTCACTCTAGAAGTGGGAGATGAAAGCATAAATTTTAATCTTGACAAGACCATGAGAGCTCCTCGTTTGCATGAGCCATGTTTCATGATTGATCATTATAGCCGAAAAGATGAAAGGAAGAAATCGGAACTCCAATGGAGGAAGAAAATTGAAGATGCTCCATTCAAAGAGCAAGTGAATTGTGACAAGGAGAGCTTGCAAGGCTCATCAAAATCAACCAAGGAAGAAGAGGATGGCCTCATTGGCCAAGAGAAGAAATTGGGAGAGTTGTCTCCATCTAAGCAAGAGATTTTCAATGATCAACTCAATGAAGTTTGTGGTCTTTGGGACGACGAGTTTGAAGGTATTTTTAATCCCTACATTGGGCATGCCATCGATCATGATCAACAACAAGAGCCACGGTCTATTGAGGACCTCTACCATAATAATGAACAAGCTTTTGATTACTTTTTCAAGGTGTTGAGCAACATCAACAACACCTTGAACATGCCCCCTTGACATCTCATCAAGAATGAGAGTTTGGTGGAGTCCTCCCTAAACCACCACTTGTAAATATTTCTAACTCCCTAACTTGCATTTAAATTCTTGTATTGCATTTCTGTCATTTTTAGATTTTTATTTACTTTGATCAAAATAATTGTCATGTAAGAGAGAAGTGAGGGAGGGACTAACAACTTCAATTGATGTGTAGTGCTTTACCTTAGTGTGGGGATGGCAATTGCCTAGGCTATTCATGCCTTCGTATTGCCCCCACAATGAAGAACACAAGCCTTGAAAGAAAGAATGGAAGAATGATAAAGGGAATGCACTGTGCACGGATGGAACTGAATCCGTGTACACAGGGGAAGAATCCGAGCGGATTCCAGAGAATCCGCCCGTCTTATGCAATCCGAGCGTCCTGCAGAAAAGACGCCCGTCCTGAACTGAGCTGAAATTTGAAATTTTCTTGACTGTTTGTAATACCCCGTATTTTATATAATCGATTAAACGGATATTATTATATATTAGTATTATACATTTTATATTGGTTGCATCGTAATATCGTGAATGTTATTAAGTCGGGTTTATATCGTATATGTTGAGTCGGGCTACATCACATTTTGTCTTTTGGGTCAAGAATTACCCATCTACATTTACCCAATGACCATACCCGTTTAACCCATTTGCCCTACCCGGAACATGTAACCACCATTTACCCTAAACCTAATCTAAGAGCCGCTCTCCCTCTCCCCTCTTTTCATTTTATCATTCATAAAACCATTTCTAAACCTAGAGAAAGGGAGAGGAAGAAGAATTGTCGAGTCTTTCATTTGATTGAAGATTTCTCATCGATTCCAACCTAATTCGATTTCCCTGTTTGTAAGTCGATTTCATTCCATTGTTTATACTGTTTTAAAGTGTTCGTCTTCAAAAAGTTTGAAAAGAGAGTCATGTTTATTTGATGTCTAGTTTATGCATATAAAATCTCGTAGTCAAATTCTTTATGGTTTGTCCTAGGTGATTTATTTATGAACATGTCGCTGAAAAGTCCGCGAATCTGATTTGGTTGTGGAAAATGATTTGAAACCCTAATTTTTATGTCGATTAAGTTATGAGGCTTCTTCATACATCATATTTGTAGAGTCTAGATGATAATAGGATTTGGAATTACTGCAAAATAATGTTTTAAACTCGTTTTATGAATCAATACTTTTTATGCGACGGTTTCTTTCAGTTTTTGGAAATCAGTCTGAAAACTCTTGATAAGTTTGGAATTTGAGAAAAACACGTTAGATATAGTTGGTAGCTAAGACTCATGGGGTTCCAATACAATTGGCCTTGTATCAATTTGATTTTTCTGGAATTAGTTATGTATTTTATTCCGAGTCTGTCATGTGCTGGAAAATCAGGAAAAATCGTGTTTGTTCTTTAAGTTGATATTCCTATTAAGTTATGATGAGTCTAGGTTATGTGCATGATTATTTGATTGAGTAGGTGGTAATTATACATAATTATGTTATGTAGGTGATGGATATGTGAAGGATCATAATTGATTGCTTGTGTGCTTGGATTGCGAAAAGGTAGGGAAATACACTTGACTTATTATCGTTGTTGTTGAATTGTGTTGACTTGTTTGTGTTTCATATGACCAAACTGTGAACGTTGACGTGATTCGTGGTTGTTGATTCATGTTATGATTCATATCCTGGAATGTGCTTGACTGAATTGATCGTATTGAGTATATTATCACAACATTCGGTAACCGGCATGATTATATGATTTACCAGTTCAATGACATACATATTGTGTTGCATTAATTTCTTGAGCATTCATATGCATTGGAGATGGAGGATGTTGTGGTGACGTGGTGTGGTGATGATGATGTTGTGATAAGGCCCGGCGGGTTCTGCAGGGACTTGCCCTGGTGTCCTCAACAAGGTGGGCAGATCGGCTACGGTCGATATATAGTCTACTGGGGATCGGTATGGTGGGCGTTCGGGTTATGAGATATGAGTTGAGATGGAGGTGGAGGTGACGGAGGAGCATGCATATCATATTTTGTTGTTTCATTGTATTTCCTACTCAACCTCGTGGTTGACCCTGTGTATTCGTGAACACCTGTGACGATCCAAATATTGGGGAGCAGACTTGACAGGTTTATAAGATAGGATGGGAGCTTGATGGGCGTGAGACACTGGATCAGAAGACTTAGTAGCTAGATCATCATTTAGAAGACTTTCACTTTTATTTATGTTAGTTCTTTGTAATTTGATGTAAATGAGGTTTTGTAAAAAGTTAAGTTAAAGAAATTATGTAGTTTGCCTTGGAGTTTAATTTGTTATTCACTACCTCGGGAAATCGAGATGGTCACAGTCTGGTTTATTAGGGAATGTCTTGCTAGAGGCTCCTTTATAAATCGGGGTGTTACAAAGTGGTATCAGAGCGAACGATCCTCAGGCCTAAATCAATGAACCCAATGAACGTAGGATGTGTCTAAATAAAATGAACCCCTGGGAATAAACTGTTAGGAGCTCACAGTGCGGTTAAGAAGGCGCCCTTAATGCGTGCTCTTTTGCCCTCTCAGTTTTGAACCAGGTAACCCGAGATAAATTGAGTGAATGGGGTAGTTAGAAGGAAAACCTTGGATATAATCGAATTGATGTATACCTTGAGACCCATATATTCTAACCATTATGCAGGACAACGTTACGGTAAGTATTTTGTATGAATGATGACGTGATCATATGATGTTGTGGAGATGAGAAATAAATTTTCGTGTTCAGGTTGATAATCAATGAAGTGTTGGATTGTGGTAATCGTGAGCGTGAAAATAATTGCGAATTGATGATATTTATCTGGATGGATGTTGAATGACGTGTTGATAGTGCTATTATGTCTAGCGATATGCGGTTATGTGATCCCGAAGCCATGCTAGTATAGTATTGTGATAGTAATCAGAAACACTATTGAATTGCATGTTTCTAGTCATAGCAATCGTGATTTAGATGTAAGGAGTAGATCGAGATGCGAAGGGATTCTATGGAATAGATGTTTACGTAAGTACAAAGTGTGAGATTTAAGTTGGGATGGGTTAGTATACATAGTATGCTCATAAGAGCTTGTAACATAGTAAAGAATGACCTAGTGCTGAAACTCGTTTTGTTTGATTTTACTCTTTAATTGACCTTACTGCCATTTCTTTTATGTTTATTGCCTATGGATGAAAATTTTATGAGAGATAGCCTCGTGAGTTAGTGTTCATTTGGCGTTGGTTTCATGCTGATAGGATATACGGATTAGGAGTAATAAATATTTTAGTGAGCTGTGGTCAGGAAGTTCCTGTGCAGTGATGTTTTGACCAACGATTTTGTAAAAATCCTCATTTAAATTGTATTAATAATTTTTGCATAATTCCAACTCCATCGATCAGAAGATTCGCATATGTTTTCAAATTGATAAGCCACGAAAATTCTTGATGTTTCTATATTAAATGGTAAGTTTTGCAAACTGACCCAAGTTTCGGACCAATTGCTGTCACATACTTGTTTGGACCAACTGAGTTGTAAAACCTTTAAAAATTGAATTCTTGAGCTTTGGACCTCATTCTTTTTCTCACGAATTATTAACTCTCTGTATGTTATAAAAAGTAATATAACTCAAGTTTTCGTTGAACGGTTATTTATTCGTGATTTTTGGAAGTTACAACGTGAATCATAACTTTTAAAATGTGAATTCTATGTTGGGTTTTCATACAGTTGTTCGATTATTTCATGAGCCTTATTAATGTGAAATTATAGTGTCCTTATATGATGATAGTAGCACACATATTCATTGGTTATGTATCTTAACAAGTGATAAAAAAAAAATTAAAGTTTAGTTTATAACATTGTTGGCATGATAGTATGAGTGGAATTGAATAGCTTAATCTGATCCTTAATCGAGGGTGAAATATTTTATACGAGTCTAGTTGTTGCATATTTTATATATGTTTGGCATGTTGTAATATCTCTGGTGTGTTCATCATATTTGTATAGTGGTCGGATATATATAAATATAAAACTATATTGTCATATCTTGGTAAAGTTGGTGGCGTTAAATGTTAACTTGATAGTTCTAATATACTCGCGTGAATATTTATAATAAATATGTTTAAATGTTTACATATGGATGGTAGTAATGAGTATGTCTAAATGTTCACACATGTAGGATGTCATCTGAGTTCTCATGTCTTTTATGTGAGTCTGTGTGCCTATAGTTATACTTATTACTTTCATTGCATTAATTTATTTCAGTTGAACCTAAACTTATGATATGATAATAAAATAGTGTTGTTGTTCCTTATTGGATATGTTCATAGTTGTATTGTCATGAAATGCTAAGGTGATTGTTGCAATTGTCACGATATTTGAAATATAGTTGATATAGTTACGATATAGTTACGATATTTGAAATATATTCTCGAACCGTCGAATTATAATGAGATAACCCTTTGATGATTCACATGTCATGCGTATGTTTAAATGATAGTCGTTATAGTTACGTTTAATTGAGCCGCGAGTTGCCTATTTGTTCAAACCGTGCAAACCAGAGAACTTGTTCACCTTACTAATCTTTTGTCATAGATAATGTTTACAAGTTATATGATGGTATATGTACATGTTTAAGTTGTTTATGCGATATCTTTTATTTTCTTTGAAAACGAATTATCTTGAGTTGATGGATACAATTGAATGGTATGGTTGCTAAAATGTTAAACATATGTGTGATATGGAAGTAATTTTGTTGTTATTGTGAATCATATAACTATTAATACTCAATTGTAATTTCAGTTGTTTGACTTCTACATTATTAAGTTAATTACTCATGACCTTACGATCGATGGTTCCGTAAGGAGTTTAACTGGGAATTTTATAGTGTGCCTCCGATCTAAACTAATAATCTTCTTATATTGACTATATGGTTAGACTCTTGTCTAGTTCTTATGACGTGATAAATCGTTTTAAAATTTAACATGTAATTGAGTTGGTACTTATACTTTTGTGTGACCATGCAACCTGTGATAAATAGATCTGTAATAAAGAGGTAAAATTTTGATTGAACACAGTTAATTTGTAGTTACTTGCTTTACATTATGGTACGAATCGTATGCTTTGATGAGACGTCACCAGGGAATGTGTTCTATCTAAAAGTTCTCCGATTAAATGCTGTAGTCGTGTTAGCCGTGAATATAACTGAGTAAAGAAGTGCAACTAAAATCCTGATGTTGAGGTAATAGTCGTTCATTAGTAAAGATAGGACTGCAATGAATAAGATGAACCTGTAAATTACGATATATGAGTCGACACCTAAGCTTGTATTGTTTGAAGGAATTGAGTTAAGTTTATCTGATATTGAGTTAAATGGATTCTATGGACGGCTCTGTTATAAGATTTATGTTAAGAAAGTTATTCACCGTCCAGTATGAAAGTAAAAGTTTTGAAAATGAAGTTAAATTTTGTCGTGTGAATATAAATTCGGAATGAGATTTCCGGCCCGATTAATCAGTTGTATGGTTTCATGATATTTGCTAGTCTAGAGGAATGAAGCTAGAACGGAGTCACAAATAGTGGATTAATTTAGTCATGTTGTTCGTTCATGTAGTGAATTGGTGGGTTGTGGTTAGTTACGAATGTCAAAACGGGAAATGTAATGTGGTTATTTAAGTGAGTTGTGTGTTAACATGGTATATTGATATTAGCATGATATGTAATGAATATTTGTAAAATTGGTGTAGTTAAATACATTTAATCTTTTATGTCATTGTGTTGGGTGCAGTTTAAATATATTTAACACCAAGAACAAAATTTTATGTATGATAGTCTTGTATGTTAACTTTCCAATATCGCTGTTTACTCGCTTGATTGACTCGACCAATAAGTTTGTAAAATTTGCCAATCAATGTGCGTTCGTCATTCGTGAATAAATCCCAAACCCTTTGTTATGAGGATTAAAGATATTTCTAGGACGATAAGTGCTGCGAAACTGGTTGTCTTCATTTTATGGGTGATTCTGTGTCTTGACCTAAATCTGTACAGTTATGTAAAGGAAAGTCAGACTGGACCAATTAGGTTACAAATTTTCATAAATCGATTTATTAAGTTTTGACCCTAATTCTTTTCTTATGTTGATTGATTCCCTATGTTTCTAAGGTATGAGATTACAATGATTAGTGAAATGAATAATTACTAATGATTTTTACTGGTAACCTTGTAAAGTATTGTTCCATTCATAATTTGATTATTCACATGAATAAATGTTACCAATATTTCTTGGAAAATATGCTGCCACGAGAATACGCCGGATAGGATTATCGTGGTATGTTACGTTAGTGATCTTGCTTAGTAACCTTGATGAAACGATGTTATTTGACATGAACCATATGTGAGCACCTAAGCATATTCATCTTTGTAACCTGAGTTTAGATTAATACTGAAATGTCTTAAGTTATTCAACGTGGCTTTTGCTCCGATCCGTGGCGATGTGCTGTAGCAGCAGTAACTGTAGCTTCCTTGAGAGAGCTTGTATATTGATTGTCTTTAGTAGGGATTAGTTAACTTGAGCGTGAGTTGTGAATCTTTTATCCTCTTTCAGTTGTTAGCAGTAGTTGAGAACTTTTGTTATAATAATGAAGGTTACGGGGTTGTAACCATGTTTAAGGAGGGTAGGATTGTAAAATCTTTATACTTTCATGTGTGATTTCTCAGTTTGGCTATATTGGTTATGCGTTGAGTGGGTTATGTTGGAGTGTTACATGATGTGTTTCTGTTATGGTTAAACTTCGGGGACGAAGTTTATTTTAAGGAGGGTGGAATGTAATACTGCGTTTAATATTCAATTTGGTGGGTGCCTTACATACTTTTGTATATGCGTTTCATAATTCGTTTGCGTTGGTTGGTAGAGAGGGTAAACTTCGGGACGAAGTTTCTTTTAAGGAGGGTAGACTGTAATACCCCGTATTTTATATAATCGATTAAACGGATATTATTATATATTAGTATTATACATTTTATATTGGTTGCATCGTAATATCGTGAATGTTATTAAGTCGGGTTTATATCGTATATGTTGAGTCGGGCTACATCACATTTTGTCTTTTGGGTCAAGAATTACCCATCTACATTTACCCAATGACCATACCCGTTTAACCCATTTGCCCTACCCGGAACATGTAACCACCATTTACCCTAAACCTAATCTAAGAGCCGCTCTCCCTCTCCCCTCTTTTCATTTTATCATTCATAAAACCATTTCTAAACCTAGAGAAAGGGAGAGGAAGAAGAATTGTCGAGTCTTTCATTTGATTGAAGATTTCTCATCGATTCCAACCTAATTCGATTTCCCTGTTTGTAAGTCGATTTCATTCCATTGTTTATACTGTTTTAAAGTGTTCGTCTTCAAAAAGTTTGAAAAGAGAGTCCTGTTTATTTGATGTCTAGTTTATGCATATAAAATCTCGTAGTCAAATTCTTTATGGTTTGTCCTAGGTGATTTATTTATGAACATGTCGCTGAAAAGTCCGCGAATCTGATTTGGTTGTGGAAAATGATTTGAAACCCTAATTTTTATGTCGATTAAGTTATGAGGCTTCTTCATACATCATCTTTGTAGAGTCTAGATGATAATAGGATTTGGAATTACTGCAAAATAATGTTTTAAACTCGTTTTATGAATCAATACTTTTTATGCGACGGTTTCTTTCAGTTTTTGGAAATCAGTCTGAAAACTCTTGATAAGTTTGGAATTTGAGAAAAACACGTTAGATATAGTTGGTAGCTAAGACTCATGGGGTTCCAATACAATTGGCCTTGTATCAATTTGATTTTTCTGGAATTAGTTATGTATTTTATTCCGAGTCTGTCATGTCTTTGAAAATCGGGAAAAATCGTGTTTGTTCTTTAAGTTGATATTCCTATTAAGTTATGATGAGTCTAGGTTATGTGCATGATTATTTGATTGAGTAGGTGGTAATTATACATAATTATGTTATGTAGGTGATGGATATGTGAAGGATCATAATTGATTGCTTGTGTGCTTGGATTGCGAAAAGGTAGGGAAATACACTTGACTTATTATCGTTGTTGTTGAATTGTGTTGACTTGTTTGTGTTTCATATGACCAAACTGTGAACGTTGACGTGATTCGTGGTTGTTGATTCATGTTATGATTCATATCCTGGAATGTGCTTGACTGAATTGATCGTATTGAGTATATTATCACAACATTCGATAACCGGCATGATTATATGATTTACCGATTCAATGACATACATATTGTGTTGCATTAATTTCTTGAGCATTCATATGCATTGGAGATGGAGGATGTTGTGGTGACGTGGTGTGGTGATGATGATGTTGTGATAAGGCCCAGGCGGGTTCTGCAGGACTTGCCCTGGTGTCCTCATTGCGAGTCGCCGCGGATCGGCTACGGTCGATATATAGTCTACTGGGATCGGTATGGTTGGGCGTTCGGGTTATGAGATATGAGTTGAGATGGAGGTGGAGGTGACGGAGGAGCATGCATATCATATTTTGTTGTTTCATTGTATTTCCTACTCAACCTCGTGGTTGACCCTGTGTATTCGTGAACACCTGTGACGATCCAAATATTGGGGAGCAGACTTGACAGGTTTATAAGATAGGATGGGAGCTTGATGGGCGTGAGACACTGGATCAGAAGACTTAGTAGCTAGATCATCATTTAGAAGACTTTCACTTTTATTTATGTTAGTTCTTTGTAATTTGATGTAAATGAGGTTTTGTAAAAAGTTAAGTTAAAGAAATTATGTAGTTTGCCTTGGAGTTTAATTTGTTATTCACTACCTCGGGAAATCGAGATGGTCACAGTCTGGTTTATTAGGGAATGTCTTGCTAGAGGCTCCTTTATAAATCGGGGTGTTACACTGTTGAAGAATCCGAGCGGATTCCAGAGAATCCGCCCGTCTTGAAGAATCCGTCCGTCTTGTGGAAAAGACGCCCGTCTTTGCAGCTGAGGAAAACAAGCAAAAATCTCTGGACAGAAATCCGTCCGTCTTTGAAGAAATCCGCCCGTCCCGTGTTCAGTAAATCCGAGCGGATTGTACCAAATCCGCCCGTCTTTAGGCGAGCTTTTGCAAAGATTGAAGAAGCAGAATCCGCACGGATTGAGCCTAATCCGCACGGATTGCCCCTGCAGTTTTGAAATTTTCGGCTTCTTTAAAACCCCTCCCACCTTCATTCATTCATTCATTCATTCATAAACACTACCCACAACATCAAAACCCTCATCCTCTCCATCATAAAAACAAAAACCCTCAACAACATTCAACAAAAACAAATCAAACCACCCTTCCAACAACAAATTAATCACTCCTTCTTCAACAAAAATCAAAACCAAGAACAAAATCTTCAACCTTTGAGTCGATTTTTGTTTTCATAAAGGCAAAGCCTTTCACCTTAAAATCGATTTGGGCATACTACAAATTGAAGATTTTTTATTCTTTTCTTGATTAAGCTCATCAATGGCAAGGACTAAGGGTGCAACAAAGGCAACAAAGGCACCAAAGGCTAAGGCACTCTCACAAAGGCAAAAGGCTCTTCAAACAAAGAAAGCTTTGGCTATGGTGGTGGCAACACCAAACTTGGAAGTGCAACAACAACAACAACCTTCTATGGGACCATCAACATCCTCTACTCCGGTAATTAATCAACTTTTGCATTATCCGGAGGTAACTTTTATTTCCGATACCCATAGAAATACCTTTGTCAAGTTTGCTATGAAATATATTCAATCCACCAAATTCATATGTAAAGATGCCTTGGAAAAATTGGGTGTTCTTGAACAAACAAAAGCCTTTTTCAAAGCCATGGGGTTGGAGAAATTTTTTGAAACAAAGGAATTGACATACCCCTCCCTTGTCTTGGAATTTTTAAGTTCTTTGAAAGTCACCAAAGTTGAGAATAGGGAAAATATCGAGTTTCGTCTAGCTAATGTTAGTAGACGCATTACCTTTAAGGAATTGGGTGAAATCTTGGGTCTTAGTGATGAGGAAAGTTATTTCAAGAGTTATGGAAAGTATGACCCCGAACCTCTTTGGGAGGCAATCTCCGGGAAGAAATTTGAGGATTTTCATGCGTGTCGTGCTCTTTTGGTCCATCATCCGGGCATAAGAGTATGGCACAAGGTTGTGGGAAATACCATAATTGCTAGGAAAGACACCAATCATTTCACAAGACTCGATTTTATTCTCCTTGAATCGGCTTTGAATATCGGAAGAATTCACACCAAGCCTTACAATTCTTTGAGGCTATTGGTTGATAGATGGCTTAATGTTGATAATGGGAAGAAGGGCACGACCGTTATTGTCAATGGCGGCCTGGTCACGGTCCTAGCTAAGCACTTTGATCCTAATTTCAATAAGGATAAGAAGTACAAAGCAAAGGAAGGTGGCCATCTTATTGATATGCACATTATGATTCACAAGTTCAAGTGGGTTGCCCATAACCCCCTTGACACTAAATATGGATGGCTAACTAGTGAAGCTAGATCGTTCACCTTGCCCTCGAATATTTGTCGCCTAAGCGTCCACCGGACAAATTATCTACTTCCCCTTTCCGAAGAAGCCGAGTATATCATTCAACAACAAAAGGGTGATCTTGAAACCCCCTCCTCTTCCATTGTCATACCACCTTACCCCTTTGAGTATGAAGAGTTCAAGCCGGAAGGAATTGAAATTGGGAAAGACTATGTGACTCTTCTCATGCAAGCAATGCACAAGCAAGCCCATGAAGATCGGAAAAATGCGTATTTGGCTCAATATCCACCCCTCCTACATCTAGCTAGGCAAGGACTCCTTGATCCATCTTATCCTTTGCCTAGTTGGGCGGATAGAGAAGTCTTATTTCCGGGTGCATCTAGGGACGTGGTGGGAGATAATGAGGTTGTTGGAAATGATGAAGAAGTTGATGATAATATTGAGGAAGAAGCAATGGAAGAAGAAAGAAATGGTGAAGATGATGAAGAGGAAGATGAGGAAGAAAGTGAAGAAGCAAATGACAAGGAATGTGGCAATGTGACCACTTCTCATGAGGGAAGTGGTGATGATGATAGCATGATGGAAGACTAGCAAGCCTTGGAGACTCCTACACTCCCATGGTTTGTCTATATGTCTTTGTATTTTATTTCATTTTGATCATTGTTGGTTTAGTCCTAGCAACATCAAAGGACTCACACCTCGGTACCATTGAGGTGTTCTTATCTTATTGTTCCCATTTGTAAAATCCAAAATGACAAACTAGTTTCATGCATAGCATAGTGTGTGCATGAACTATACCCATCATTGGACATTAGCAATAGTGTCTCACTCGGTTTGGGGAAGTTAATGCATACGCAACGGGAGGTAATCTAAATTATCCTCTCCGTCATAACAAAAACCATGCATCATGTAGTGTAGCTTAGTATAGAATTGCATTTAGTATAGAAATCATGCATCATCTTTGCATAATTTCCATCATTTTGGCCATTGAGGACAATGCCCATATTAGTGTGGGGATGGGAATTCTAACATTTAACTCTTATTCAAAAACCCATAAAAATTGAAAAAATTGAAAACCCAAAAACAAGTTCATTTCCTTTGTATATATTGTCTTGTATATATTGTGCTTGTTTTATCCTTGTTCACATTGATTGACTACGCCACATCCGAGACATGAGGATATTGAAGACCGCATGGTATGATCTTTCCAATCTCCTTTTTCCTCTTTATGTTAATGACTATGTGGCTTTATCTTGATTGATGCGGTATAACAATGTGAATCTAGGACTTGCATTTAGATCATATGTCATATTAGTTGGTAGAATCATATGCATTAGGATGTTTATATGTTAGTTGCATCATGGCATGTAGTTGCATGTTAGAAAAATTTTGCGAAACCGTCTACTTCGGAAGCTTGACAAGTGTATATAGGCCCTAGTAGATGCTTTTTATTCTTAAGACTTTGCTTGTTAGAATACTTGTAAAACACCCTAGGATGTGTCATGCTAGTATCCTTTGACCCATGGATTATGGCCGAGTCAAGAGTACCTTGTGGTGTGATAACTCCTTGGCTACCGTTTATTCCAAGGTGACCCTTGAAACCATGCATACAACCATCATTCATCCATGTTCTACCATATATTTTTGTCATCAAAGGGAATGGGCACAAAAAGAAATCAATTTGAGTTCAATGAAATGAAAAAGTGAAAGAATGTTTGCAAAAATGCATCAAATGAAAAGAGAAGCAAAAAAATAGAACTCCTAAGCTTCAAATACAAGCCACCCTCGTTACTAATTGGGGTGACTTTGAAAATGTTCAAAAAGAAATGCAAAAAATTTGTCAACTATTGAAATGCCAAAAATCAAAAAAGAAATGGCAAAGAAAGTGTTCTCAAATGTTATATGCCACAAGAAATTGGGGGGAAAAACAAAAACGAAAGCAAACTCCCAAAGTGAAGCTCAAATACTATCGATCCCTTTTCCATCTTATCCATTTTTGTGCATGGTAGAGAGGGGACGACCCTTCTTCTTGTCTAGGCAAGAGGGGGAATTCCGCGATCCTCCAGTGTTTCTAACACCATAGGGAGTCTACTCTTGACAAAAGCATTTAACGATTGAGGACAAAGGTACCCTAGCTTGACACAACTTGGAGGTGATTTATTGGTATCCTTCTAGGCCTAGTAGTTTGAACAAATTGCATCTATGAAGGATTGTGTACCCTTGAATTGCTTCCCTTGTAGATAATTTCCGCCACTTGATGAGGGAGTGGCTATTCTTTTTGTAGATGCATCCATTATGTGTTTTTGTGTGCTTAATGTTTGGATGTGTCGCCATTTTGGCAAGACCCACCTTGCCTTGCAAGAAGGCATCCTACCTCATGGTTGTCTTGTTGTGAGTTGAAGGGGCGGAGTGAGACCCGCTAATTGTCTCATATCGGCTATATTATTAGGATAGGTTAGTATTGGTCCTAGTCTTTGTCACCTCTTTACTCGGGACGAGCAAAGGTTCGGTTTGGGGATATTTGATGTGACCATAATTGGCGCATATTTAGCCCCCGAATTACCCTTGTTTCCATGCTTTTTAGTGCTTATTTGGGTCATTTTTTATCTTTAGTTCTTTGTTTTGCATATTCATTGAGATTTTGATCCCTTGGTAGGAAAGGAGTAAGAATCTTGCATTTTCATGGCAAATCGAGACTAAATTGATCAAATTCAATGACCAAGCATCAAGGAGAGACAAGATTAGAAGGCCTTTGTACATATCTTAGTAGAAGAGCAATGTTGAGAAAAGATCCTTGAGTCCCCAAGGAAATCCCCAAGGAATTTATGAAGAAAAGGGAAGAAAAGAAGAAGTTACCACGCTGACTGACAATCCGAGCGGATTGTCAACAATCCGCCCGTCCTGCCCTTGCACAATCCGAGCGTCCCAGCTGGAATTCTCTCGGATTCCCCCTCAGCAATCCGCCCGGATTCCCCAGAATCCGCTCGGATTCCATCGCCCAAATCCGGCCGTCCCGACCTGAATCCGCCCGGATTCCTTCACAGCACGGTTTGTCTTATTCAAGCTACGAAAAGAGAAGCCCTTCTCTCCAAAAATACCGGCTTCTCCTTGCTCAACTTAAAAAGTGTAATTACTAGTTTAGCCCTTAGTTAACCCTAATGCATCCTCCCTAATTTTCACTATAAATACCCCATTAGGCTAATTAGAGGAGCATGTTCTTCTTATCAATAATTAGTGTAGTTAATATCAATCAAATCTCTCTTCAATATTGTAATCAAGTATTAATCAAGTTTTAATCCAAGTTTTAGTTCTTTAATCTCTCTTTTGTTCATCCTTTATTTTGGGTAATTGAAGATTATTTGGGTTATTATTGGGAGATTGACAACCTCTCAATCTAGCATTCAAGTACTTCTATTATTCTTGCTTTATTATTGGAATCATTAGTAGGTATAATCTCTTAATCCCTTTTTAATTATTGTTAATTACTTTCATTTATTCATCATGTTTCATATTGTTGGTATGATTGACAAACTTGCTAGCATGATCAACATGATAATGAGTGAGTAGTCTCTTAGCTAGGGTTAATGGGTGATTAGGGGAAACCAACATGGGGAATGATTCATGCTTAAATTAATATGCTTTCATATCTTATTTGCTTGCTTGTTTTGATCTCAACTCATGCAGATGTTATATTTGATGAAATGCTAAGCCTATGAATCCTTGCATTTACTATCATCTCCTATATTTTCAATGAGACTTGTAAGACATAACCCAACTCGAGTCTCATTAGACCATGCATGTTGTTGAGTAGGGAAGATTAAGTCGACTTGTAGGTGTTTTACAATCTAATCGATTCGGCTCCGGGACCCAAACTTTCCTAGGATTGTAAGATATAACCCAACTCAATCCATCACAACAATAATTGCTTGCTTATAATTTGAGAACATGTTTGTATGATCATATCCCATGATTCCCCTATGACCCCATGACACCCTAGTGCCTTTAATCAATTGTTTACACCCCTTTAATTCATCTTACTTGTTTATTTTCATTGTTATTCTAGTTTAGTAACCTTCTACATCAACCCAATTTGTGACACCCCTTAGACACCACTAGTTACAATAGAAATCTCATTTCAACTCCCGTCCCTTGGGATCCGACCTTTACTTGCCTCTTTACTAATTGTAGAGTTGCTTGTTAAGCTATAAATTGTGTTTTGATTCGACCGTGACCAACGACCACATCTATTTACTTGTGAATACGAAACGAACCGATCAGAAGTAGTGAAAACCTCCTATAGCGGTGATGATTAATGGTCCACACACATCCGTATATATGAGAGCCAAAACTTCACTAGCTCGTGTCCCTTTTCCCGTAAAAGACGCACTAGTCATCTTGCCAAAAAGGCAAGACTCACATGTACCATAAGATTCGAAACCAAATGGTTTGAGCACTTTTGATGAAGCAAGTCTCTTAATGCGTCTTTCGTTTATGTGGCCTAAACGACAATGCCAAAGGTAGGACTCGTTTGGATCACCCGTTTTGAGCTTTTTAGTTTCCACATGATAAACGTCATTAACATCATTTAAAACATAAATGCCTCCAATTAAAATGGCCTTGCCATAAACCACATCATTTAATGAAAAAGTATAACTATTGTCCTTAATCATAAAACAAAAGCCTTCCGCGTCTAACGCGGAAATGGAGATGATGTTCTTATTTAAAGTTGGTACAAAATAACACTTATTTAAATACAACTCTAGACCACTAGCTAAAGTGAGCACATAGGTCCCCACGGAAACGGCCGCTACTCTAGCTCCATTGCCCATGCGGAGATCCACATCATTTTGCTAGTGCTCGCACGTCCCTTAAACCCTGCAAATGATTACAAAGGTAAGAGCCACATCCGGTATCAAGTACCCAAGTGGAAGTGCAAGCATAATTAACGTCTATCACATATAGAGAGAAAATCATACCAATAGGCGTCACATGCCGTTCCTTGAGATCCTCCAAGTACTTGGGACAACTCCTCCTATAATGCCCCTTCCCATTACAATGGAAACATTCGGCCTCGGAGAGTTTGACACTTTTTGCCTTGGGATTGCCATTCTCAACGGCCTTCCCCCTTCCCTTGTCATCTTTCTTTGATGATTTCTTGAATTGGGACTTTTCCTTCCCCTTTCCCTTCTTAACTCCAAGGGACATGTTCTTTAACTTCATGGTTAAAACATCCCCTTTGTCACTCCCACTAGATTACATATCCCTCTTCGCTTGGGTGAGGAGTGCATGAATTTCATGATAACTCTTATCCATGCCATTCATGTTGTAGTTTACCCTAAAGTGGGCAAACTTGGTGGGAAGTGAGTGGAGGATTATATCCCCCACAAGAGTCTTAGGAATGTTACATCCTAGACGCTCTAGAATGTCGACATATTCGACCATTTTGAGTACATGGGGACCAACCTTTTGGCCCCTCTCAAGCTTAGCCTCAAAGAAGCGTGCCGCCGCATCGCATTGACGGATTTTAGGTGTTTGTGATGACATATTAATCATACAAGTGAATATCTCGTACGCATTTAAATAAGTGCATGATAGCTTGAGCTTTGGGGACATCGACCATATCAACACATTCTTGATATCATTCGACATCCTCACATGGTCATCATAGGCGGTCCGCACCGCCGATGAAGCCCTTGGACCGGGCTCGATGGGAGGAGCATCGGTCAAGTAAGTGAGCACATTGTCGGACAACGCGACACTTTTGATGTTGGATTCCCATTCAAGAAAGTTACTACCGTCATCTTTTAAGATACATTTGTCCATTACGGACCTTAGCCATGAATCTTTGCCTAGTGAAGTAGTCAACTGAGTTGATGAAGTTGCCATTGCGAATTAAAATGCTACAACAAATAAGGAAACATTAACATCCATTGTTTTAAAAATTACTTGTGAAAATATGTTAAACAAGTTTTAGCATTTATATAATGATCTCCCACTAAATTATATAAATGATTCCAAGACCCAAATATTAAACAAAAATGAGCATCGCTTGGGCGAAACATCCCATAATTGTGTAAATTCGGTAAGTCACGTTGAATAATTCTACCTCTAGAACTCTTGGTCGACAAATTTCCTTAAATTCATCTACTAGCCCATGAACACAAGACCGTCTTATATCCCGTTGAGTCCAACCAATTTTAGCGTGTGATAACCGTTTACCACCCTACTTACTCAAGGTAAAAAGAGAACACCCCGCTTGGGCGAGCGTGGCTCTAATGAACAAGAGATTCATAGGTGTTACTAATTGGTAAGGCTAATCTCAATTTTAGTTATGTGAGAGATCTTGTCAATTTAGTCATAAATTCCCTATAAGTGAACTAATTCGGTGAATGTAAATGACGTGAATTGAGAACCGCAAAAATAAGATGCATGTGAATGGCGATTTTGGCATGCGCGAAAATAAAAACAAGCAAACAAGTAAGCATATGAATAAATCCTAGTATGACCACCTAGTTAATAAAAACTAGTCTATTACATATCGGAAACAAACTACTTGGTCCATTGCCTCTTCATTCCAAAAGTGGCTCCTTCTTGTGGGATTTGGAACACCTTCCAAAAATAGACCCCGTCTCGATGTAATCCGTCTTTTGGAAACTCCGGTAAGAATAACTATTACAATTGAATTACATGGCTATTCCTATTATACATTAATTAATAAAATAAATAAAAATATTAATTAATTACAAACCGACGATACGAGATCGTATTTAATTACAAACAAATCGCTATTCCCATTCATTTAGGGTAATAACGATTAAAATTAAACTAGGCCATACTAGGTACAACAAGATTAATACTTTAAAAAAATGACAATAATTCATTCAACTTAAATAAATATGCATAAAATGCTGTAAAATGATGCCAAAATCGCTCTATCTATCAATCGTTGGTATCCATCTCGGGTTTTGTGTATTTAATCTATTTTTAACATGTAAAAATCAATAATCAACTCTTAAATCTCATTTAAGTCCAAACTAATTGTCCAAACTATTTTGAACCTCAAAATTAGTCCTCACGAATTTTATGATGAATAATTAGTTTGATTTGGTGATCATTTGCTAATTTAATCGGTAAAATCATATTTTTTTAAGTAAAAAATCCAAAATAATTGAAAAATTACCCAACAATTGAAACAAAAATTTTGAGTATTCTGGAACACTTCCAAGAACACCAAAATTTCAGAAAAATTGCCCCAAAAATCCGGATATATTTTATGAAGAAAAGATCGATATAGATCGGTTTTTAACCACTAAAACCAATAAACATCCAAACAAGGTGAAAACACATTTTAAATTTCACTTCTAACTTTTAAATAATATTTTTAAATTTACATAAATTTATCAAGGGCAGAATCAATTGTTTCGAAATTATGATTAATTTATTTCACTTTTATCGACTTTTATATCATAAAATCAATAAACATGCAAAAAATTCAAACCAATCTTCAACCTTTTGCATACAATTAGTAGAAAATATGCATGAAATACCATACACAATTCCATGGCCCGAATCAACTTTTAACTAATTTTAGTCAATTTTTAACTAAAATACGGCATTTTGACTCGGTTTTCTACCTAAAATTATTAAAAATTGCAAAATAACTTCATAAATCACCAAACTTTACCACAAATCTTTTGAGATCAGTAGGTGTTCATGCCCTAAAAATTTCGTGCTAAAACCTCATCTAACACAATTTTGAGTTTTTATAAATTATCTCATAATTCATTAATATGCATAAAATCAACATGCAAATTTCAAGCCTAACCTCTGATACAACTTGAAAGATCATAGATCCATGTTAGACTCTCTAAAAAAAATTAAATTATCTCATAATTTATCATTTTGGTGATCAATGGAACATGCATGCAAATATAAAAGCATAAAAATGAAAGTTAAGGAAAAACAATTTCCTTACATAGATTTTTATGGTAATATGGGCACAATCAAGATCTCCTACATTGATTGTTCTTGAGCTTATAACAAAAGGATGATCCTCCTAACAAATCTTCAAAGAGAAGATCTCCTAACAATGTGCACCCAAGAACTCAACCCAATTAATCTAACAAGTATTTACTAATAACTAGTTAGAATAATTCCTTGATAATATGTAAATATTACTAACACTCTTAGTAATTATTTTTTTTTAGTTTACTAACAACTTAATAAAACATGGATAATTATTTTAGAGAGATAAGTAGTTTTTGTTGACATGCAAAACACATGAATGAGCTAGCATGCATAAATGAACAAAAATTGGTATTAATAGAGAGGAGGAAAACTGGGTGGGAGGGGTAGAGTGTAGGAGTGGACTTGTTTCAATTTTTGTCTAAATACATTATGACATGCACAATGATCATATGACACTTATGGAAGAAATACAAGTAAAAGTGAAATGATTATAATCATCCACTAAACTCATTTACACGGTCCAATGTCCCATTTACTGGTCCATTTTGGTTCTTATATTTGTCGCACAAATACGTGTAAATTTTATTTAAACATCGTTTCATGTTTAAATGCTTCCAATTAAATTCGTCCAAATCACTCCGTAAATATACGTGTACTTTATGTACTAATATTAATCACATTAATCAATTAGTACAATTTTAGTGAATTAACAATTAATTAACTAAAACCCGTCTCCCATAATTTATTATTCAATTATCGCATAATTAAATAATAACTGTCGTGCCTCGAGTTCGCAACTCGAAATATCTCTAAAATAATCGACTAACCTTTTAGTCTACAAATCAAGGGACTAAATAAATTGTACCTCATACAATTAATTAGCTGTCAATTGGGGTTCGTTTCTTTAGGTGTGACCGAAAGGGGTTAGTTGATCAGCGCCGTCTCACGACAATAACGTCAAACTCTAGTCAGCCAACCGTTATCGATTTACTTTAATCAACTTACGAGGATAAAATAATTAAATATCTGATGATATTCCTTTAATGAGATTTATTATGAAAACGCATTATTGTGGAGGACACTAACTCCAACATGACTTACGCCTTACCATGGCGTTACTCTCCTACTGAGTTGAAAAGGCCCTTTATATATATAAAAAATATATATTAAATTTTATATATAGTTAATTTTTGGCGGAGTCACTACTTATATCTATTCTATAATAGAAATAAAAAATATCATATACATATCAAATATATTTAATTAACTTATTATATTCTATATTATACAACATACATATACTATACATAAGTAGGCAGCTAGCCACTCGTTTCTAAATGCGATATATGGGGTTTGTTTTACCTTAAACCTCCTTTTTTTGAGTAGCTAAAGCACGTCCTAAATGGATCCTTTGAATTATCTATTATTTAGATTTCCTCCGCTAATTTAATAAATTTAATCTTTTATATTAAGAATAAAAAAAATTAGAACGGATTTTTTTATAGTTTTCTAGTTTATATATTTAATATCGAATTGGTTGAATGAACTATTAAAAAAATGAAATGAAAAAAAAAGGATGTAATCATGTAAGATGGAAAGACCCCTTGAATCTAATTATTGTTATTTAAATTTTAATAATAACATATATATTTGATTCGATTATATTGACAATTTCAAAAAACTGTTCATACTACGAACATAGTATGATAGCAGTTGGGTACGTATGCCCCCATCGTCTAGAGGTTCAGGATATTTCTCTTTCAAGAAGGCACCGGAGATTCGACTTCCCCTAGAGGTAGGGTCCTACGAAAGGAAGTTGCTCGTGGATTATCAATAAGCCTAATCAATAAACCTATAATTGAATAGATTCTTCCTGGGTCGATGCCCGAGTGGTTAATGGGGACGGACTATAATTTGTTGGTAATATGTCTACGCTTATTCAAATCCAGCTCGGCCCAAAAGCTCTCTCATCCACTATTTCGATGAACATATTTGTCCTCCCAAAACGGCCGACATGCGGAATAAAAGAGTCGATTTTTCAGTTTTTCATTTGTTACGGGAAATTTATATAATGATCTAGATCATTAAAAAATTAACTAGTAATTCGTGTTGTTCTCACTCGAGTACATATTCATACAGAGATCCGTATATCACTAATAACTCCCTTCTATATTACAAGACAAAAATTCGAACTCTAAATGATTTGACTCAAATCATAAAAAAGGATATCGTATACCTTAGTTCCTTGGGATTGTAGTTCAATTAGTTAGACCATCACCCTGTCAAGGCAGAAGTTGTGGGTTCGAGCCCCATCATTCCCGACGTATCCAATAACCAAAGATCAAACAAGTATCTCATGTTTCTTTTTAGACCCCATATAATGTAATAATAATAAAAACTCAATTTAGACTAGAATTTAAGTTCTATAAAAAATAAAAGAGCAAAATTTTAAAAAAATGACAAAAAAAAAAGTATTTTAGAACTTAACCTCTTATAGTCTGTTTTTCATATATATTTTTTTGTAACCAATGGAAGTTTAAAAGAAAAAGAAACGTGGTCAGCCTTCGTTAGACGATTGATTGTACAAATAAAATATTTTAAAAGAATGATATCTTGATTCGATCAGGAATTCTATAATATATTTTTCTTCGGTATGGATAAAAGATTATCCTATGTTATACTATTCAATTTACGACGACGAATTGATATGATAGTTCATATAGTGTTACTCATGATATTAATCCTATTCAATATCAATCAAAATGGAATACATATATTCTATATAAATTTACAGGTGACATTTTAATCATCTCTTGGGGATTAAATCCCAAGGGCAACTAAAAAAACGATGAAATTATGGAAGTAAATATGCATTTCTTGCTACTGCCCTCTCATTCTAGTTCCTACTGCTTTTCTACTTATCATTTATGTAAAAACGGTCAGCCAAAATTATTAGTTTGACTGAAAATTGACTTCTTCGTTCTTTATCCCAGGCTAGAATCATCTGTATTTGATTCGATTTGGTAGTAGTATGGTAGAAAGAAAATTTTATTTCTTTCTACCATACTATTTTTACGATTTTTTAGTTATTATTATATATTATATTTTTAGTTTTTTTTGTCATGGATAAAAAAGTTGTAATATACTACAGATTTTAAATTTTTAATATTGACTAATCTATATTGCATACTATATATGTTATGTACATATTGATCCTAATTCTATTGTTTTGCTACATCTATTTGATCAATTTTTATTGATAGTGATTCTGATCAATCTAAAATAAGCGAAAGGCAACTCTGACTTTTACTTTACTGCTCAAATTCTTATATTTCAAATAAAAAAAATACTAGGAAAAGAATCAAAGAAAGAAACATCGGCATTTAAAAAATATCTGTTTGATTAACATTAGTATCTTTAAAAATACTTTATGGAGTGATCTACAAAATAACTTATAAGGTTTGATTCCCCAACTAAAAACTCAATTAGTTAAAATTAGCTAAGTTAATGAGTATTTCTAGAGTCCACTTCTTTCCGATACTACAAGTGAAAGAGAAAAATGTAAAGACTACAATTAAAGCAGCCCAAGCGAGACTTACAATATCCATGTGAATTTTGTCCCCTATTTCTATGAATATAAAGGAATTATTTAATTATTGTTTACTAATAATAGTGAAATCAAGGTACAGAGTCAAAAAAAATTAGAAATATTTCTTAATCAAATGAACCAACCGAAAAAAATTCACGTACATATAAAAATATGTTACATAATTTTTATCCAGTTACTGAAAAGAGGTTTTGTAATAATTGAGTACCTAAGTACTAAGATATATTTTTTAGTTTGTATACAAATTATATCTCGCTTTTCTGCCATTACTAATTTAGTTAGTATATCACCTCACACCGAAGTGGCTCCAATAGGAGTGCAAGGGAATAGAGACGTTTTGATAGCCCTTACACTCCTAATGCTTATTATTTAATAAAAAAGTTCCTTGAATTCGATATACAATGCTTTAGAGCCCACTAGATGCTTAGAATTAGATGCTTAAAATCAACTATGTATCAAAAGACCCTATGTAACACCCCAACCCAAACCGGGTCGGAAACGGTTACTTATAATAGCTCACCACGCTGTGTATATGGCCCACAGATCAACACTGGTCCTTTATAGCGCAATTTGTCCTTACTCATGCGCATCCCAAGAACCTTCCCAGGAGGTCACCCATCCTAAGACTACTCCCAACTAAGCACGCTTAACCGTGGAGTTCTTTTACATGGATGACCATAAAAGAAAGTGCACTTTGTTGATATGAGTAGTACATTCAACTCCTTTAAGCACTAGTCATTTAAGCCTATCACTGGACCTCTTCAATTAACGTGGGGTATTACAATCACTCCCACTTCAAGAACGCAACGTCCTTGTTGCGCCTGGGAGCATAACCGCATACCCAAAATTCTCCCCCGCTAGGTGAGTGATCAGAATAGAGCGTATAACAACTGCTTCCAGTAGCGTATAACAACTACTTCCCATCACCACACGGTCGCAGGGTTGCTCTCATACCACTTGTAATACCCCAACCCAAACCGGGTCAGGAACGTTTACTTATGATAGGTCACTAGACTGTGTACATGGCCCACGTATCAACACGAGTCCTTTATAGCGCATTTTGTCCTCACTCATGTGCATCCCAGGAACCTTCCCAGGAAGTAACCCATCCTAAGACTACTTCCAGCTAAGCACGCTTAACCGTAGAGTTCTTTTGCATGGATGACCATAAGAGAAAGTGCACTTTGTTGATATGAGTAGTATATTCAATCCCTTTAAGCACTAGTCATTTAAGCCTATCACTAGACCTCTTCAATTAATGTGGGGTGTTATACCTTAAGGGATTAGGATATTTAGAATTTTTTTAGAATCAGACGACAACCGGATTTGAATTGAGGAATAAAGGATTTCAAGTCCTCCGCCTTACCACTCGGCCATGCCGCCAAAACAAGATATATATGAAAATATTTCCTTTTGTATTGTACTTGAGTTTTGAATCCCATTTCCTTAATTCCCTTCCTACTAACCAAATGCTTGTTTTCCATACTTCCAAAAAATATGGACTTTCAAAAAAGTAAAAAAGTCATAAGAAATTGGAACCATTCACTATTTTGGAAGTCATGAATGAGTCTTGGATTCTGACTTCAAATCATATTTCCTTAATGATATAAGAAAATCTAAGCAGTAACTAATAATTATTATTGTGTATTTTCAAAAAAATATGCATTCTTTTTCTCAATTTCGCTTATAGCAAACAATTATGCCTCTATGTAAACCACAGAACCATAAAAGAAATTACACATAGCGTATCTTATATATGATATAAATAAGCCTATATTATGAATTAAGATTAAAATTTTTACGAAATAGTACTAAATTAGATCTTGTCTCTGCAAATAGGTTTTTGTTAAAAAAAACCTATTAAGTAATAAGTAAAAAAAAACTCTATATTGTTTCTGATTATTCTTATCTCAGTAAAGGGATCAATTCCTGTCATCTCTTTAACCAATCAGAGTTATATTATAATTATAATAATGGTATAAATGGAGTTGAATTAAAGAAATCGAATTAGGCAACATAATTATTTTAAACAGAATGTTTTATCAACCTCTTTACTCTTGTATCCGTTGAAAATTTAAATTTGAGTATGAATAGCAAATTTTATCTATTCCTCCTTTGATACGTATTTAATACATTCCGTATATATGGAATGTATGTGTAAAATTTTATGTGATTTAGTAAACAGAATATAAGGCCCTGTTCTTTCTGGCTTATTTTCAGCCCATTGCAGTTCAGCTCAGCTCTATTGATTCAGATTCAGCTCAGTTGATTCGATTCACTCCATTCATCCGATTCACTCCATTCATTTCGATTCAAATTTCGATTCCATTTAGTTCGATTCGATTCGATTCACTCCATTAAGTTCAAATTTCATTTTTGACTTTACTCATCTTAAATTTAATAGTTATTATTAATTTTGTTATCAATAATACTATTTTTTTTAATATTATTATTCTTTATTATTATTATTATATTTAATAATATTTTTAATAAAAATGTTATTAATAATTTATTTATTATAATTACTATTATTATTATGAATATTATTATTAAAATGAATAATAAAGTTATTAATGTTAATGTTGTTGTTGTTGTTGTTGTGAATAATAATGTTATTAATGTTAATATTATTATTATTATTGTTGTTGTTGTTGTTGTTGTTCTTGTTGTTATTATAATTATTATTGGTATTATTATTAAAATTAATAACATTTATTATTAATATTATTGATGGGGCACGCTCAACCGACTTGACCCACTAGCCAATACGGGGTCATACCAGTCGACACACTTGCAAACATGGTTACGGATTCGCTTGATACCCTACGAATCACGAATCGTTAAAAGCGAATTCTATCAAATTGATTACTAAAAATACATATAACACATTTTCTATAAGCGAATCGCGAATCGGTAAGGCGTATTCATAGCGAATATGGTAACCAAGCTTTCCAAGCCATCATTTGAGGTACACATAGAAACCTATAAATACCTCATTATTGACCAATCAATGGTAAAATACTTCTCACCAACAACTTCCTCTCTCTAGAAGTAAGACTACTTGAGCTACTATGAGAGGGCATGGAAACCTTAGCTTCAAGCAAGGTCTCAACTATCCACCAGTACCGTAAGGCATCAGAGAAGGACCTATTGCGAACCCTTCGAGGTCCTATTTGTTACGCGTAAAAGATCCACCCGGAGAGAGCAAGCATAGGTTCGAGGTGCCATCGTCTGAGAGGAGCGCGTTGACCCGACCCGGATTCGGGCAACTCTTACTTGAGTGTTTTTATTCGAAACAACTATTTTTACTAATATCATTCTTAATACTGACATTATTAATTATTATTGTTATTAAGAATATTATTAGTAAAATATTACTATTTTTTCATTATTATAATTTATGATTATTCATATATAATATTATAATTTTTTTCTTAAAATTTTTAGTATTAGTATAAATAGTATTACACTATGAATATTAGTATTATTATAGTTGATAATAACAATAATAATAAATATTATTATTATTAATATTATTAAAAATAATATGATTATTTCAGTTTAGTTCAGCTCAATTCAGCTTTATTGAGTTCAGTTCAGTTCAGCTCAGCTTCATTCAGTTCAGTTCAGTCCAGCTCAGCTCCATTCAGTTTAGTTCAGCTCAGTTCAGTTCAGCTCAGCTCCATTCAGTTCAGTTCAGTTCTAAAAAGCCAGAAAGAACAGGGCCTAAGTCCCATCTGAGCTACATCGATCTTTATTATTCACTAAAGAATGATCAAAAAGTGGGATTTTTAAACAAATGAGGAATTAGGTTAAATTACGAGAGGGAAATGAACTGATGTCTACAATACCAGGGTTTAATCAGATACAATTTTAAGGATTTTGTCAGTTCATTGATCAGGGCTTACTAGAACAGTTTTATAAGTTTCCAAAAATCGAAGATACAGATCAAGAAATTGAATTTCAATTAATTGTGGAAACATATCAATTGGTAGAACCCATGATAAAAGAAAAGGATGCTGTGTATAAATCACTTACATATTCTTCTGAATTAATGTATCCGAAGGATTAATTTGGAAAATCGACCAGGAGATGCAATAACAAACAATTTTGATTAGAAAAATCCCTTTAATGAATTCCCTGGGAACTTTTCTAGTAAATGGAATATACAGAATTGTGATCAATCAAATATTGCAAAGCCCCGGTATTTATTACCGATCGAAATTGGACCATAATAGAATTTCGGTCTATACCGGCACGATAATATCAGATTGGGGAGGAAGATCCGAATTAGAGATTAATAGAAAAGCAAGGATCTAGGCTCATGTAAGTAGGAGTATATATATATATATATATATATATATATATATATATATATATATATATATATTGGCGTCATGAGTGTTATTTGTTGCATTCTGATTTATTATCATTTATTCCTTACACACATAGTTGGACTAATGTCAGGTTGACGGTAATAATTGCATTCATATACTAATCGTGGTTGCATCGATTCGTGTTGGTACTCTACGTGTGATTAAACTTGTGCTCTTGCAATGACACGTTGAATTTATTATTTAATGAACTGCATTACTTCAACATATTAACCCGTCTTGGAGGTGAACTTCGGGGACGAAGTTCCTTTAAAGAGGGGTACATAATATCGCGGCATTAAAATTCTGTAAAAGTTCGGTAGTTGCATTGAGTCTTACTATTGTTTTAGTAGAAAAGATGGTTGTGGCGTATAATATGTGATGGTTGATTATGTAATTGTGCTCGTAATATGGGTGATGTAACAGTGGTGTTCATACAATGAGTAGTTGGAGTCATGATGGTTATGGTTGTGGCATGGGTTGCACGAGTTGTGGCATGATTCCCTTTATAGACGTTGTTGTGGTTTATATGGTGCTAAGCTTTACATACCCTGAGCATTAGGTGTTACGTGTCTCTTAGAATTACCCTTTTTGTTTTGTTGGCATGTGGGACAAACTTTGGGGATTAAGTTCCTTTTAAGGGGGAAAAATGTAATACCCGTCCTTTTAGGGACCCGTTGACCGACCCTTGACCTCCTGGACCTTTAGTAGGATGGAGAGGAAGTTAGATTGTATTAAAGACTGTGAACTCAACCTAGTAAGGGTAACTTGGCCGAGTGTCTGTGGCACTCGACCGAGTGGAGTGTTCTCGGTCGAGTATGTTTAGTACTCGACCGAGTGGCCTAGCGTCAGCGTGTTATAATGTTCCGCGGAAGTTGCGACTTAAATCATTTCATTTCTTTTTCTAAACCTAAAAATCAGACTTCTCACCTTATTTCCTTCACTTCTCACTACCTCTTTAACTCTCACCATGAACCTTGTTCCCGGAAGGGCATAGCAGAGGCGCGAATTTATGTATCAGCCCTTTCTCATCGTCAGAGTCTAGGTGTCCATGTGGTAAGTTTGTGAATTCTTGTGAATCGGTTTATTGAACTCTATTAGTATAGTAATGAGGCATAATTGATTGTTGTAGGCGACGGTGTTAATACTTGCTAACTTTGACGTGGTGGTTGTTATTGCTATGGAATCACTAAAGGTAGGGTTTCCCAACTCAGTCCTTCTATATGGTTAATTGTGAGAGGTGTAGTAATTTTGTGATTATCATTGATAAAGTATCATGGTGATGTTATAGGTATCGTATTATTATTGGTATTGCTAGTATTGATTGTGAAGCCATTGTCGGGAGATGGTCTTCACCCTCATGTTCGCCTCTTGTGGCTCCCATCACAAGGGGGATGTGCACATTGACGATCTGGTTTTGCTCGTTGTGATGAGCGGCACTTTAGGTGGCAGGGCTGCGGTCTACCATTGGCAGGGGTGAGTTACCTGTTATAATGGGTAACCTGGCAGGGCTACTCACCGCGGTGTGTGGTCGTCTTCGGGCTGCGGTTCGGACACTCATTCTCGAAACTGGAGGATGATGATTGTATAGGTAATAACTCAGTTGGCTTATTATTTAATGTTAACCATGAATTGATTGAATAGTTGACTGACTATGTATGTGTGTGTGTGTATGTGTGTGTTTTGGGTATTTCTTCTTGTTGTGTGTCTACGGTGATCTATTTGATATTGCCGATAAATGGTGAGCAGATAGTCTTATCAGGTGTGTTGATATCTGGGAGCTTAGTTGGTATTCATGGAGGGAGCGAGTCGCCGTTGTGATCACTTAGTTCATACAGTTCTTTTTTTAGCTTGTTGTACTTTCTGCTGTAGCTAGTTTTATGGTTTGGACTTTTTAACAGTTTGATGAGTTTAGATTAACGAAGCTTTAATAGTTCTTTTATTGCCAATTTGATGTACTTCATCTTGGGCAACCGAGATGGTAACGCCCTTATTTAGTAGGGAAGGTCTTGTTAAGGCTCCTTGGTAAGTAGGGGTGTTACAGTGCCCTTGAATGTTGGCATATTACACATGGTATCACTCATTTTAATTTGGGTTATTTCATGGGAATAATCCATTCTAAGCCCCCTCTTCTCATATTAATCCATCTTATTGTTTAACCGAGAAAAATCTCATCTTTGACATCATTTATCTCACAATGCACCGGGTAACCTACTACTTGTTTATCGGGTCATACTTAAAAAAAAATATAAAATCAATAAAATCAATAACCCAACAATTAAAACAATAATAACCTTAATCCCTTTTCTTCCCTTCATCCCCTTCATTCCACAAATTTTGCCATTACTAACAAGTCATCAAAAGAGCAGCTAATCAACAAGATATTACTGTAACATCAAATTTTCTGCCGTCATGATAGTAGGCTAGTACCAGTACTTTCAAACTTTCCACAAACATTCTAAGCAATCTTTAGGCATCAGAATTTTGACAAGTATGCTTTGCAAATGTTCCTTTCTTTAGCTCAAAAATCTTGAATCCTCATAAAGCCCATAACCAGAGAACAATTAATCAATGAAAATGATGAAGACTACAAGTTGGGTATTAATCAATTAATCAATGAAAATGATGAAGATTAAAAGTTGGGTATTGTTGATTTGGGGTTTTCTTTTAGATCTTGCACATGGGTTTTCATCAAACGTATGTCATCAAAACATTATAATGGAGATGGATGAAAGCATTGGTTGTGAGCAGGATGGGGAGGAGATAGGAGAGACAGAGAAAGTGATGGGGTTGAGGTTGGGGTTAACATTTTAATGGAGGTTGATGATAATGAGGGTTTGATCTGGAAAAATGGTGAAGAAGTTCTAATTTTGATGGAGGTTGGGGTTATCATTTGACTGGAGATGGATGATAACGAGGGCTTGATCTGGAAAAATGGTGAAGAAGTCCTAATTTGTGTAATTAGGAAAATGTCAGAAGATTTAGAAAGAAAGGAAGTAAAAATTAGAAGGAAGAATGGGATCCAAAAAGTCACTTGTTTAGAAACTGGTAATATCAGGTTAAAAATGGGCTTAGTTTATTACAAGTTAAATGACGTCAAAGATGAGATTTTTCTCGATTAAACACTGGGATGGATTAATATGAGAAGATGCGGCTTAGGATGGATTATTCCCGTGAAATAACCCTTTTAATTTTCTACATATGGTACCCATGTGTTTATCTTTTTTTCCCAGAATACCCTTTGGCAAACTTTCGTCAAAACATCGTTACTTTAATGACTTGTGATGCCTTTTGGGAGTATTTTTAAGAAGATGATGATAATGGGTGGTTTTGTTATTTAGGCATTAATTGTTAGTATATTATATAAAATAAATATTTAGGCGTTAGGTGATAAAGTGTTAGTGTATTAGATAACAAAAAAAGGCGTCACAAGTCATAAGAGCAACGACGTTATGACAGAAGTTTTGCAAAAGGATATTCTGGGAAAAAAGATAAACACAAGGGTACCATATGTAGAAACTTAAAATGAGAGGTACCATGTGTAACCATGCCAAAAATGGGTGTTAGACATGGGTAAAACTAATATCAGAATTATTTGACAAAAGTTATAAAATAAATGAGTAGATAACAATTAAATGGAATGAAATTGTTTTAAGATCTCCGTAAGTTGAGACGGTTATGGTTTTAAAAATTTTTACCTACGACAGGTAGTGCGACAAGTAGAAGCACATAAAGTTTTCTATTAAATACAGGTATGTGGAGGCATGCATTTGTCCTGTCCCCTCCTTATATGACATCTTTGCTGTTTTCATTATGCAAACTAAGACTTGGTAGAGTATTTTACTCGAGTTGAATTTTGGGTGCAAAATTCATTCTCTTTTAGGAATTTCACACTAAATGTACTTCATCCTTTCACAAAGATCTTCTATAATGCTTTTGCACAATCATCAATGTAAAAGTTTGACCATTATTTTCGACTGATTAATGGTCAAAGTTGTTAAAGTTTGACCTCTAGGAAGTAAGGTGAAAGATGTTTAAGAAGGGAAGAGAGTAAATATGATGATTTTTTTAAATATGACTCAGAATGGGATGCTCTACCAATTGTGGTATGTCGGTTGTGTTATTGAGAATCATTAACCCCGTATGAGAATTATGTAATAGGACCTGTCTTATCATCATTTGCCTTAGAGAATTCATATTAGAAAGGAAAATAATAATGGGTTCCAAAGTCGGGAAAAGATATTGAACCCGAGGATAGTGATGACTTCGTCGGACACATAGATCTCTTTCCTTCTTAAGCGGACACAATATAAATTGCGGTGACGCTACGCCATGAAGATAAACAAGAGTCACTTTATCATGTTGGGGTTTATCCGCCGAAACCATTTTTTTAGTAATGGCCAGTTTTACGTAGGAGTGCCAAGAACAACATAACCAGAGGGATTAAGGCTTTAGGTACATCAATGATAGAGACCAAATGTATCAAGGCCATACGAAGGGCATTATATACAAATAAGTTTTCACAAAACTTAATAAATTAGGTGTCATATTATATATTTGGCGAGAGTTTTTTAAGGACAAGTAGTCTTAACAGCGAATAGCCAAAGACTACTTCGGTTAAAAACCGATGGTGCGTGCTGGACAATAACAACTGTAACTCTATAATCTAATTATGGATCTGAATGTTATACAACTCATATAGTTAATATCAAATGCCACGACGTTTTTGTTGCGTTTTTGTTATAGGAACTGGCAATTAATCAATCATCATCTAAAGCAACCCCCGAAAATTTGTGATTTTTGTTTGCTCCATTTTCAGCATAGTTGGACTTTTTGGTAAATTTATTTGTTTTCTATTACCATACTATAGTAAGTAAATCAATGTTTTCAATAATGCCTATACTATCTTGGTAATCCAACAATTTCAATGATGCCATAAATTACTAAATGTTGTTGTCATAGATGAAACTACTAGGTACCCCGTGCGTTCTATGTAATAGAATCACAAATAATTTGGATTGTTATTTAGAGACTCCTAATTCTATTAGAATTTAGTTTATCGGATTTGATTTTGCGACAAATATATATGGAGAAAATATTCTTAGAGATAGTCAAGGTAAAATTATGTTGTAACATATCCACCATTTTCTGTAAACACACTAAATATATGTAATTATGATACATGTTGTTCTACATAACACTACTCAGTTTTACGTAGTTGTTATCGGTCAAAATAATTTGCAAAACTTATAAAGGTTCGTCTCAGTTATTAAGGGATCATTTTGGTGAGCTCCACCATGTTTACAAATATAGCATTTTGTATTTAATTAAAAATTGGTGGTCGCAGCGCCAATGATAAGGCTAACTACATACTATAACTATGTCATTTGATGTTATACAGCTAATATGATTACTATTAAATGACAAAGTTTTTATGCTAATAACACTAATAATTCATCGGTGATGTACACCAACAACGTGTTTTGTTTCATTAATAATTCAACATGGTTGGACTTTTTTATCGACTTAGTATATATTTTACAGATTATCCTATTGGTAGCCTCGTGCATCGCACGAGCTTTCCAAATAGTATTCTAATATTAGTTTTAGAACCCGTGCACTGCACGGGTGGTAACAGAATATAGTATTAAAAGTAAAAACTAATGTATTTTTTTTGGATTTAGTAAATTACAATATTTTAGAAAATTTTATTGGTTTACCCATACATTTTTGATAAGTTTATGTTACTTAATTTTATTCGAAGTACTTTATTTTTTTTTATGGACCATTTAACTTATGAGAGGCGAAATCTGAAAACTTGATATAAACTTATTGTAAATTTCAAAACTTGTTTATTTACGCAATATGCATTTAATTTAACTCATTATTGTACGTTTTTTAAAATTATATTACCCCTCTTATTAGTTCTCCTCTCAATTCTCTACCTTCTCTCTCATTTTGTCTTCCGCCCACCTTAGTCTGGACGTCTCAAAGCAGCATTCACCATCACAGACCAACTACCTCGAGGCTCAGCAACAACAGACCCTCCATTGCAGTGGTAACCACATCCAACACCTCGGACCACGACGTCCATCTCAACCCCTATCTCAGGAGCCTTCCACAACCAACTACCAACCATGCAATCCATATCCTACATCCTCCAAGTATCCTACCCCATCTTGCATCCACTATCACCTATGCCCCCACCGTCACTCCAACATAACCATCATCTCAGCTCCACCCAATGCGCGATCCTTTCACTCGTCGCGACCCCTCTCCTATCAGGACCCTCCACCATCAACGACGCCAATTCATTCGACTTTCAAGTCGCCAAATACTAATTTTTTTTTTAATTACTTTTGTTTTGTTTATTTGGTCATGTTAACACTTGCCTATCAACATTGCAAATCATTTTGTCATGCAACACAGTTAATCAGAGATAATTTAAAATGGGAGATTGAACAATGACATTAATCCCATTTTTTCCTAACACCTTATTTACTTCTTATCTTTTAATGTCGTAATGTTATGCATTAGTTATTAGATAATTTTTTAAAGTCACTCAAACTTATATAAATTGAAAATAATACGAAGTATCCAAATTGATTTTTTGATAATCCTATATTATCTATTGATCTTGATCTATACTTCTTATATATTATGAAATTACTGTAGAAATTTTAGCAAATTTGTATTTATTTATATTTTTTTTTTCTAAAACTCAATATCAGAATAAAGTAAGAATGTTTCAAGGTATTGAAATATTGTCTTCCGCACACCTCAATAATTAATCTATGGAATTACGCAACTATTTTAATGAACGCACACCTCAATAATTAATCTTTCTCTTAGATTGATTACGGTTTGGAATAGAGGTTATGAAATAAAGAGTTCTTCAAACCAAGCCAAGTAATAAACCATCAAATAAGATGAAATTAGACGTTATAAAAGAGTTCATGTACTTAAAGTGATAATATCGAAAAAGAGATTAATATGTTCACTTATATATTAAAAAAAGGCATCGGAGTCGGCAGTCAAAAAGCGAATGATTTTGTTAAATAAATTAAATGTTAATGTTAAAGGCTTCTTTGGAAAATGCAAAAAACTTCATTACAAAAAAAAAGGAGGGAGTAGTTATTAAATTAAATAAAAAAAATAGAGATTTTCTTACCAAAAATATTATATGGATGAAAGTGCAACTAATCATGGTTTATAGAATGCAAACTAAGAGAAAATGTGATGTTGTTTACACTATAAACGGAAAACGCAAACAACAATTAGGCCACAGTAGGAATAGCTTTTAGGTGGTGAATTTATTTGATTGAATGTGATCAATAAAGGATGTTTCATATTTGGTGTTAATAATTAAAACTATGCTGATTTTTTTTCTACAATTATGCTATCCAAGATTCTTGCCATTTATATTATCATATATTTTTGACTTGAACGTATTGTAGGCAGTATATTAAGATTTTATTGACATTTTATTTAATAATAATAAAGCCTTTCACCTAGCCATGTCCGCCCGTTGGCTGGGTAATATCAAAAATAATTTTCTAAATATTTACATATTTTGAGATTATTGCTTTGAAAGCATTTTATAACGAAAATATACCTATATTAAACATTTTTACGACCCGAAATCTCTTAAAGACACTACGAAAGATTGTGGGATTTTGAATGATCCAATTTGCTTTAATAAACTCTTGGTGGGTAAATAGATGCGCTATAATTGACCATTTGCATGTTTTAAGTACTTCAACGTTATTATTAGGCACATATGATGACATACAAATTCCTTTATATCAGCGGATTACAAATAATAATAAGAAAATGAGTTAACTATGAAGCGAAGGGGGAAAAAAGCAATGAGCAGATAGTGAAATATGGATTTTTTGTTTAGGGTATAATAGTTTATAAATCAAGTACTTTCTCCGTCTCAATTATTTCATTACCTATTTCATAGAGTTAGAGGAGAAACAAACAGATAAAAATAACACAAGTTATATACAATTATGATGATATATCATTGAGAATATGTATTGAGTATTGAAGAGCATTGAAATTAAAAATTTTATATACGAAGTGACATAAATTTAACCACCCTAAAAACAAATAAAAATTGATGAGTAAATTTCTTATATAACACGAAGCAAGGCTCGGAAAATATGGTTGTATTTCCCTAAACCTCTATTGTAATACTCCACTGAACTGAAGACGTTATTCGGGTAGGGTATCCCCTTGAAGAGGTTCATTGATTGGTCTAAAATCTAACTAGTGCTTAAAGGGATTGAAATTACTACTCATATCAACAAAGTGCACATTCTTTTCTGGTTATCCATGCAAAAGAACTCCACAGTTAAGCGTGCTTGGCTGAGAGTAGTCTTAGGATGGGTGATCTCCTGGGAAGGTTCCTGGGATGCGTATCAGTGACGACAAAATGCGCTGGAAAAGACCCGTGTTGATCTGTGGGCCATCTACTGGAACACCCCCATTTATTTAGGAACCTTTAGCAAAACATTCCTAGATAAATGGGACTGTTACCATCTCAGTTTCCTGAGATAATGAATACAAAGTATAGTAATCCAAAGGTACTTTAAATAAAAATAACAAATAAAGGTTTTATTACATTTGTCAACTGAATAATTAAAACTATAATATTACCATTTACTACGCAACGGAAAAAAATAAAATTACATAAATAATGTTTAAGTCAAACTAAAGTGATCTAGACAACAACTATGATCCAAGTCTTCACACCCCTGGCTCACGCCCCATGTACCACTCAACTAAATTAAGTACCTGCTATTTCAATCTGCTCCCCATTTAACCGGAAATATTAAATGGTTAATTACAGGACGCCATCAATTAAAGAAGTCATCATTTTACTTGACATGGCAACAAGCACCCGTCAACCAATGGTTGAGTAGAATAACAATCACAAGAAAAGTAAAATAAATAATATGAATATGCAAAATATGAAATCCAAATGCCAATGCAACTGAGCTCATAACCCGAAACACCCGTTCATCCCGCCAATCCCTGGCCCGAGGAAACCCTCAACCTCAAGTTTAGTAGACACACCAAAGACAGGTTTGCAGAATCAGTCTGGGGCCTTACACCACCACAATGGTATATAAACGGTATTTGCCAGTAAGTTTGAAATACGTCACCCAAAGGCTCTTACCATGACGTCTGCCCAGGATAAACCTGAATAAATCCGAAATACGTCACCCGAAGGCTCTTACCATGACGTCTGCCAGTAAGTTTGAAATACGTCACCCGAAGGCTCTTACCATGACGTCTACCCAGGATAAACCTGATTAACCAATGCATATGCTATGCCAAAGAATGCGACAAGGATAATAATGCACCACACTAATCACAATGATATACCAGCCAAAAGCTATACTCCACAGTGTATAAATCACACAATAATCCAGGCCAAAGGCAACTTAATCCAATAATCACAATATTCATATGAATGACAAAATGCAAATAAGATAGTCTAGTAGAATTGTTATCCTACCTGATTAGCAAATCTTCGAGTCACACAAGCAATCAAATCGATCCTTTACAAATCCATAACCTACATAACATAATTATGTACAATTACTACATAACCAACCAACTAAACATGCACTTATCCTATACCCATCACGTCCTAATATTTTTGACAAATTCAAAGTTAAATCTCTAATTCTACCTATTTACAGCAAAGTTCAGTTTCACTATAAAATTCATAATTAATTCAATAAAAATCCAAACGATACAAGACCAGTGGGATTGGAACCCTAAGATGCAGTTCTTGTGAAATAGACTTTCCTCAAATTCCAGACTTATCAGGGTTTTCTTGAAATATTTATAAACACTAACGAATTCTGTCGCATAAAAAGTATCGATTCATAAAACAAGTTTAACATATGATTTTTGAGAAATTCCAATGACTAGAATCATCTAAACTCTTCAAAGTTAATGTATGCAAAAGACCCAACTATGATTCAATTTATAAATTAGGTTTATGAAATAAAATTTAGACTACCAGTGAATTCGCTAATTCTTAGTCGACATGTTCATAACGAATTTATTCTGAAAAACCTACAAGGCCTATTGTTACGAAATTTTACAGACACAAACTAGACATGAAAATAACCCAGTCTATTCTTTACTTTTTGGAAGATAACAACTTTAAAATAGTCTGATAATTTGTTCAACACAACTTACAGATTTATTCTTTAATCAAATCGTCGCAAATTTAACTATAAATGATTATATTAATTAGACATGCTTATGTGATGAAATAAAACTTACAACATATTTTTAAGGATTAAATATTAAATTTTTGAAAGATTAAAGATAAGCTTTCATAATAAAAGATTAAATTCAATTGAAGTAGATGCAAAATCCTCAAATTGATTGCCCAATTCCTTTTTCCTTCTTTTCCTTCTAGGTTTTGTTTGAGTTTATGTTGAATAATAAAAGTGATGGTGAAAGGATTGAGTTGGGTATATATAATGACAATGGAAACTTTTAGGAAATTAGAAAAGCAATGGGAAACTAGAATAATAATATAATAATAAGGTAGTTACCAAATACTCCTCCCCTTCCCTTTCTTTTTATTTTTAATATTTTTCTGTTAAGTTCATAATCATTATAAATGACTATATTACCTATTTTACCTATTTCTCATTTTCTAATTCACATTGACCAACATTGACTTTGACTTTGACCAAGTTTAACTTTGACTTTTACTTAAAAATACGGAGTATTACATGTACACAGCCTGGCGAGGTGTCGTGAGTGACCGCTCCCGACCCAAGGTTTGGGTCGGGGTGTTACAAGTGATATCAGAGCAACCTTGCGACCGTGTTGTGAGCATGTGGTCTGGAGTACCCAGGTCACCCACCTAGCAGGAGAGCATTCTGGGCTTGGCTAGTTGGCTGCGGTCATATGCTGCCAGGCGCAACGAGGACATTGTGTTCTTGAAGTGGGGGTGAATCATACTCCACTGAACCGAAGACGTTATTCGGGTGGGGTACCCCCTTGAAAAGGTTCATTGATTGGCTTAAAATCTGACTAGCGCTTAAAGGGATTGAAAGTACTACTCATATCAACAAAGTGAACTTTCTTTTCTGGTTATCCATGCAAAAGAACTCCACAGTTAATCATGTTTGGCTGAGAGTAGTCTTAGGATGGGTGACCTCTTGGCAAAATTCCTAGGATGCGCATGAGTGAAGACAAAATGCACTAGAAAAGACCCGTGTTGATTTGTGGGCCATGTAAACATCCTAACAAGCTGCCATGAGTGACCGATCCCTACACAAGGTTTAGGTTGGGGTGTTACATCTATACTTTCTAGTTTCTACCATACGTCTATAATGACTTTCTCCCTAAACCTCTATACTTGTACCATACGTCAACACTTCATAATAACTTGATTAGTTGAATTCTTATAGTTGTCAGATATAGAATTGCCATATAACATGAATGATGTATAGAGATTTTAATTAAAGACAATCAACAAAACTCCTACCTAATTCAAAACTCTTAAAATTAAATATAAGTAGAAGTTTGAAGATAAGAAGTATTTACAATATCTCAAAATAAAATATAATCAAGTAGTTAAAAATTGTTGGGCGTTTCTAATTTCTCTCAAAAAGTTTCTCTTTATCATGTCGTATCAAGAATGTGGCTTTCTAGTATCAATATGAAGGTTTAAGTTAATATGACTTTTTTTTGTTTGGCAACTATATACTCGTGTTTCGTCCACGTTCTGTAATTAATGTTATCGAAGAGTAATTGTGTAATCCCCTATAAAATCTAGTGCAAAACAGTGGCGGAAATAATGTCGAATGGGATTAAATACACAATGATAAAAATTCTAATCGTCATAAATTGAGAATGTATAAAATTCTGAAGGATAAAAAAATAAAATAGTCAAGTCTAAACAATTGCCACTTTTATAAAAAGGGCGAAAATAAAATTCCTCAAAAGTTTTAAAACAAAAAACCATAAAAGAAAGCAGAAAACAGAGTAGGATCTGCAAACTACTCGCTAGCTCACACAAATCCCAAAGAAAGCCAATACCGTCATGTTATAAACATAATGTACCACAATCGAATGGGGAGTAACTCGACGTTCTCCCAGCCATATCACATGATATAAATGTTACAGCAGCAATAATATATCAAAAATAGATTGAAATGTCAAAACATATGTAACGAAAATAAATTACCAAACTCACGCTTAAGATAAGCGTGTTGCATGCTTAAAATCAAAATTCCTCAAATGACAGAATGGAAATAATATAGTTCAGGCTAGATAATTAATTTTAGCTATACTCCTTGACAACGCAACATCTTACACTAGTTTCGGGAACCCAGTGTCACGCAAGGGTGACCAACTCCAAGGCCACTCACTAGACAACAAGCTATAATAGGACACGTCTTACCACGTAGTGCACGACAATCTGTACTGCCCGCAGGGTACCCAATCATATAGTTGTATAAGAACCCGTATGCCTTAGTTCATTATTCTTTGGCCTTACTTTAATTATTCCAAACTTAAAAATATCCCAAGGATAGTCTCTTATTCAAAGTATATTATTTCAAAGGTTCGTAAGTGAACTACACTTTTATTTCTTCAAAACAGGAAGCTTAGACTTCACTTTCAAAAGTATAAAATAAAAGTAAAATAAATTCAAAGTTACAAATTAGTAAATTTACTGTACCAAAGCTTAGAATAAGCCAAAGATTTAATGTACTTTAGTAAGATATATATTATTGAGCCTTAACGAGACAAACTCTTACAATCAGATTTTGAAAACAGGACAGCAGTACTGTAAAATTCATAATTAAAGACAGAAAAATCGAAATGACACAAAACCAATTTTCTTGGTTTCCAGTAGCTCTTAGCTACAACTTTCATTTTATAACTAACTTCAGAAAATGAAAGCAACAGGGGTCTAAAAATTCATTTCTTAATGCTGTCAAAAATCGACACAGATAATGTTTCAGTTCATAGAACGATTTTAAGAAAATATTTTAAGGAAAAGTAAAATTTTAAACAGAACTAGACATTCCAAAGTTTATGTAGGAAAAAGATTAGCCACTGTTGAAGAAGTTAAAGTTATATTAAAAATCTTTCTTTTGACCAGTACAAATTTTTAGTTTACAGGCAATCTGTTCACAAACAATTTATTCTGAGAAAACTATACATCAGAAACGAGTGAAATTTTTCAGAGGTAATCTATACTTAAAATAAACAATTTTTTTTTTAAATTTTATGGTTTGACCCACTTAAACAGTCGAAACGCATTTTACAAACAGCCTGACAGAGTTAACAGATTTGATAACGGTTTTCACAAAAACTTGTAAAATACACCATAAATCGAAAATAATGATTCAAGACCTAAACTTTTATACACAACCTAGTACTCCATATCACTTTCACATATTTAATTTCCGTGAATTTATAATTTGATTTAGTATTTTTAACATAATTAGAACCGAACAAAATCGCTATAATCGCAGAAACTGCATCAATACTTTAAATTACGAAATAAATAGTAAAACTCCAACACAATTACCACGAAAATTCATGGTATCTGAAAATCTATCATTTAACCCAGAAAAATAATTTACACCATATGGAAATCATAAAAACAAATTTATACTATATTTATATCATAATAATCGATTTGATCGTAAAACTTGTAAATCAACCAAAATAAATACTCTATTGACAAAATAAAATTATACATAGTCAAAATAAATTATGGATATCAAGAGATCAGAAATTAAAGGTTTTGAAAATCATATGTATCACTAAATCATCATAAAACATTAAAAATCCAATAATACATACAACTACAACAATTAAATCAATGTAATACCGAGTAACGTCGAAGTTACCTTGTTACGAATCCGAATCGACATATGCTAGCCTTCAATATCTCCTCTATAAACCTTTAAAAACATAAATTACATATGTGTAAAACATATGAGTCATTAATCTAGATAAAAACTAGGATAAGAAAGATAAGAGTAATCAATTTACCCTTAGAATAGGATGAACGGATGATGAGAGAAGGTCGATCCAAATAAAGAAGCAGGAAGGCAAGCACGTATATAGAATAATTTGTAAAACGGAAATAAAGAAGCAAGAAGGAAATCACGTACGTAAATTTTATAGAAAAACTATCAGAAGCACGTTTACATACGTTTTGATTTTTTTTTGTTTTTGTTTGAATGAAAACCTAATAAATCTATACAGAAGGTAGAGTTTATAAGAAACTAAAATAAGAAATAAAGTCTTCTTAAAAGTTTTAAGTTGACTGGCCAAAATGGTTGCTTAAACAAGCAAAAATATCTTCCCATTTAAATAAGAATAAAATGAGTTCAAAAGTAACAAATTCCGAAGTCCAACAAATTAACTCGGAATAGAACTAGAATATGAATTAAATGAATAAATAAAATGAAGTTATAATGATTAGAAACATAATAACTCTCTAAAACAAAAGAATATTCGAGACATAAGAAAACTTAAGAATTCAAAGGAAGAAAAGAAATGGCTCGCAGGTAAATTCCGAGTCATACAAATCAAATCATAATCGAAAATAAAATACGGTTACGAAAATAGAATACAAAAATGGCGGGTGTTACAACCTCCCCCTTTAAAAAACTTTACTTAAATTTTCAAAGACTTTCTTTTAAAATATCTCAAATTTTTTTTTTTTTTTTTAAAACCAACTTTCATAATCGAAGTATTAGAAACTATTTGGCTCATCCCGTGGAATAGAATAATACCCGTCGCGAACAAGAATTCTATTATCCAAGATAAGAGCAAGTCAACATTTGAAAAGAATCAAATCTTAAAACCAAACATTAGCAAGTACCGAACTAGTCATTAGACGTCTTTAATGACAATTCCTAGCATCCAACCAATGTCGAAATCCAAAAGAGGATGTGTAAATTTTACTTCAAAACTATAGGACAAATCAAATTTGTAAATACAACGTAACTTTTGAAAGTTTTAGAAGCATCCAAACAAAGTTTTTCGAAACAATTCTGAAATACTTTCAAACGAGTTTTAAAACATGTCAAGACAAGACAAAATTTAGATACTAACCAAGAGTAAAACGAAAATAGAAGTTTAACACTTTGAAATCATAAATTTCCAAGATAATCAAAACTTTGGAGTCAAACCTTGTATAAAACAGAAATATTCGAAGAAAAAGCTTAAAGGTAAGAGTTTTCAAACTTAAGCCAAGGTTAAGGTAGTAACAGATGCTCAGGTGAAGAAGTGGGAAGGAAAGATTCAAGAGCTATACAAAGTTCTCTCAAGGGTTACAAAAGAGGTTAAAGATCTCAAGATTCTTGGTACGACTCCTCTATGGAACCCAAGCTTTTTCTATTCCCATCGAAAACAACACCAAGGTTATAAAACTCAGGCAACTAAGTTATCAAGTTCAAAGTTGCCAAACTTCATAATCTATATCTCCAAGATTATCAATTGGGACAACATTCATTCAAAGCCTTACATATTTGTGCAACCTCTCAGAATAGCATATGGTATGAATCCATCAAGTAGTCCAAACTCCACTCTTACTAACAAAAATTCCATAGTTTATCAAAGCAGAACTAATCCAGTTAACTGATAAGGCCCTTAAAATTGTTCTAAACCCATCAAGTTCATTCTCGAGATATAATCTAAATCCAAAATAGCCTAATAAGTCATAACACACTCAAAGGATTTTACTCTTCCGAGATCACAACCAAACCAACAAGGTTACTAAATTCATAAGACTCCTCAAGTTATGGAACATCAAACAAACACCACCATCTAACACCACCATTCCGTCAAAGTCTTTTAGAAGCCCTACCAGAAATCCAATTATTACCTTGCAACACTAGGTGGTTATGAACTCAACTAAGCCATAATATCGATGGTCTAAGGTCCTCAAATAAATATTTCCTTTAAGGTAATTCAGACCAAAATATTCCTCCGAGAAATACCAGTACTAAGGTTAAGACATTAAGATATGATTGGTATACATAAATCCCAACTTTAGGTTCTTAATTCTACAAATCGATATAATCAATCCAAACTGCTGTTGAGCTAAGACACTCCTTATTCCCAAGGTTAACACTAAACAATCCAAATAAAGTTATGTCATACCACCAAAAGTTCATAGGCTACAACCTGTCATCAGAACTCAACGATATAAATCCATAATAATAGAAATTGGGAATAATCTAGGTGAATCGATAATGACACATGGATACCATAAAACTCCCAATCACTTCTAATGTTGAGAATGTGCAAGTTATCTATACTCCAAAGCCAACTGATAAGCTAAACTCCTAACTCCATAACCCACTACTCACCATTCAAGTTAATCTTCAAGAAAAAAAAAGCTCTTACAAGATAGACATTAAGGGTAAAACTCACTATCCTCAAACTATAAGTAACAATGCTTCACTAAACCTCAAACACAACTTAACTTCCATCACAGTTCACCAAGAAAGGGCTAGTCTAACCAATGAATCTCAAGAGAATAGAAAGCAAAATAGGAAGAATCGCAAACAAAGATTCATTCATCATAGTGCTGGGAGATAAAGATTTATAAGAAGGACACATAAGCAGCTAAAGCTGAAAAGAGAAGGAATAAGAACGATGATCGCAAACTAATAACATCTGAGACCAGAGAAGGAATCTTCAGGCCTCCAGAGTACGCAAAATGGCTCGTTGGATCACTCCATCACCTTGTAGAGAAAACAAACAGACCAGTCTTGGGTCGCTCCATCTGACGGATCCACAGTATAATTACTTCGGGTGTACTGCACTATTATGGAACTTGAGTCTACTCTTGGTCATCTGGTATGCAACTTGAGCAGAACTGAATCTGGCCTGGAAACCACCGTTATATATTCCTTGTGGCATCAAGTTCTCCAAGCGTTAAGCTAGGTTGTTGAGCGAGTTCAATATCACCTTAATGATCGCATTCTGGTCCGGGAGAACGCCACATTCATGTCCACCTTCTTCATCTTCTTCGTCGGAGAAATAAAACATAGATTCAATGCTAGTCATTGATTTTGCAGGAACACATAGACTAACATCCAACTCCTTATGGTGTCTACCCATCTCTCACTAAATCATTTATTTAGTCAAATCATTTATTAGGCATTTTCCTAAAGATCAATGTGTGAGCGTCGGAAGCAGTGATGCTCTGATACCAACTGTAATCCCATATAAAATCAAGTGCAAAACAGTGGCGGAAACACTGTCGAATGGGATTAAATACACAAAGATAAAAGTTCTAACTGTTATAAATTGAGAATGTATAAAATTCTCAAGGATAAAATAAAAACAAGTGGTCAAGTCTAAACAATTGCCACTTTTATAAAAAGGGCGAAAATAAAATTCCTCGAAGTGTTCAAACTAAAACCATAAAAGAAAGCATAAAAACAGAGTAGGATCTGCAAACTACTCACTAGCGCACATGTGTAATCCCTAGCAAAGCTAACACCTGTCATGTTATAAACATAACAGCCACAATCAGTGGGGAGTAACTCGACGGTCTCCCAGCAATATCACATGATATAAATGTTACAGATTCAAATAATATATCAAAGTAAATTGAAATGTTATAAAATATAAGTAACAAAAGATGATTACAAAATCACGTTAAAACCAACGTGTTGCATGCTTAAAAGCAAAATATTCAAAAGACAGAATGAAAATAATTTAGTTCAGGCTAGATATTCACTTTAGCTATACTCCTTGACACCGCAACATCTTACACTAGTTTCGGGAACCCAGTGTCACGCAAATGTGACCAACTCCAGGTCCATTCACTAGACAACAAACTATAACAGGACTCGTCTTACCACGTAGTGTTTAGTCCCAGTCTAAGTACATGTACATGACTCTACAAAAATCTGTACCTCCCACGAGGGTACCCAATCATATTGTTGTATAAGAACCCGTATGCCTTAGTTCATTATTCTTTGCCTTTACTTTCATTATTCCAAACTTAAAAATATCCCAAGGATAGTGTATTATTCATTGTATATCAATCAAATGGTTCGTAAGTGAACACACTTTTATCTCTTCAAAACAGAAAAGTTAAACTTAAATCCAAAAGTATAAAATTAATTCATTGACTTTAAATAAATTAAGTCACTGTAATTAAACTTTAAAGACCATCCTTTGACTTAAGGTACTTTAGTAAAGACTTATTACTTAGGCTTTAATGTGACAGAGTTCTATATTAGTTTATAAAAATAAACAACAGTATTGTAAAATTCATAACTAAATACAGAAAAATTGAAATGATGCAAGGCCAACTATCATGGTTTCCTGCAGCTCTGGGCTACAACTTTCATTTTAAAACCAACTTCAAAGGACGATATTATCAGGGGTCTAAAAACTCATTTCTAAAAGCTGTCAGAAAACGTCACCCATAATGTTTCACTTCATAAATCCACTTTTATAAAATATTTTAAGGCAAAATAAAATTCTAAACATAACTAGACAGTATAAAATTTCTGTGAGAAAAATATTAGCCATTGGATCGTAAGGAAAAGTCGGTTTACGAAATATTCTTTTTACTGATGCCAGATTCGCAGTTTACAGGCGAACTGTTCATAAATAATTATTTCTGAGCAAACTGTACAATGACAAATTATGAAACTTTTTGTGTCGATTCTAGACTTAGAAATAATAAGAGTCTATTCTTTACACTTTTGAATATTCGAAATAAAAACAGGTGATATGATTTTTACAAACAGATGAACATATTTGACAGATTTAACAACGGTTTTCGTCAACCTTGTAAAATACATCATAAATTGAAAATAATCATTCAAGACCTAAAATTTAATACACAACCTAATAATCCATATCTCTGCCACATATTAAAATTCCGTGAATTTCTAAATTGATTTAGTATTGTTAACATAATTAGAACCGAACAAAATCGCTATAATCGCATAAACTGCATCAATATTTTAAATTACGAAATAAATAGTAAAACTCAAAAACAATTACTACGAAAATTCATGGTATCTTAAAATTTATCATTTAACCCAGAAAAATAGTTTACACCACATGGAAATCATAAAAACGAATATATACTATCTTTATATCATAATAATCAATTTGATCATAAAACTTGTAAATCAACCAAAATAAATACTCTATTGACAAAATAAAATTATACATAGTCAAAATAAATTATGGATATCAAGAGATCATAAATTAAGGGTTTTGAAAATCATATGTATCAATAAATCATCATAAAACATTAAAAATCAAATAATACATACAACTACCACAATTAAATCAATGTAATACCGAGTAACTTCGAAGTTACCTTGTTACGAATCCGAATCCACATATGCTAGCCTTCAATATCTCCTCTACAAACCTTTAAAAACATAAATTACATATGTGTAAAACTTATGAATCATTAATCTAGATAAAAACTAGGATAAGAAAGATAAGAGTAATCAATTTACCCTTAGAAGGATGAACGGATGATGAGAGGTGGTCAATCAAAATAAAGAAGCAAGAAGGCAAGCACGTACGTAAAATAATTTGTAAAAAAAAAAGAAGCAAGAAGACAAGCATGTACGTAAATTTTATAGAAAACGTTTTAATTTTTTTGTTTTTTTTAATGAAAACCTAATAAATCTACCCAGAAGGTAGAGTTTATAAGAGGCTAAAATAAGAAATAAAGTCTTCTTAAAAGTTTTAAGTTGACTGGACAAAATGGTTGTTTAAACAACCAAAAATATCTTCCCATTTAAATAAGAATAAAATGAGTTAAAAAGAAACAAATTCCGAAGTCCAACAAATTAACTCGGAATAAAAGTAGAATACGAATTAAATGAATAAATAAAACAAAGTTATAATGAGTAGAAACATAATAACTCTCGAAAACAAAGGAATATTCGAGACATAAGAAAACTTAAGAATTCAAAGGAAGAAAAGAAATGGCTCGCAGGTAAATTCCGACTCATACAAATCTAATCGTAATCGAAAATAAAATACGGTTACGAAAATAGAATACAAAACTGGAGGGTGTTACAAATTGTTGCTGATTAAAGAATGTTTGGCCTAAATTTTTAAAAATGAGTTTTTGTTTTTATAGTTCAAGTTTCAAAGTGTTTTTCAAAAAGTAGAAGCACCAAATGCCAGTTCTATTTTTAAGGACAAAATTGTGTTGGTTGAGCTTTTAAGAAATTGTTTTTAACTTTTAAACAATTATGTGTTTGACCAATTTTAATTTTTTTTTTTAGCAAAAACACACTTAAAAAAGCTTGGTCAAACATACACTAAATTACGGTAAACCAATTTTTGTCCTATTTATGCTCGAAATATTCATACTTATTTTCTCAGTATGTAGCATAAGGGATTTGCCTTTTATTGATTCCTGCGAATCAGATAAAAAACAATTCTTGAATGAGGGATTCAACTCCAAGGATGAATCGAAAAAAGAATCTTTAGATTCTACCTCCTATTTTTATTAAGAGAATGCATTTTTTTATCGGAGGATAAAAAAATGGGTTCGGATCTCTTGCGGGAATTATTTTGAAGATAGAAAACAAAAATGAGTGGTATTTACTAGTAACAACAAAATGGAGACTATCTAGATCCGTATATGATTCATTTAAAATTGAGAAACCCTCTTGTAAAGTTTTTTTACAATAAACTTACCAATATCCTATTTAACTCCCTCCGTTCCGATCATTTATTTACTTTAGTAATTGGGACGAAGGGAATATAAACCTGAGGATAGCGATAGGGCGTCACCCGGTGATACTGAATTTCGGCGCCTCCATAATTAAAGAAAAGAAAAATAAAAAAAATTGTTAGTTTTCGTTTGTTTAACAATAGGCATGTGATGTGACTCCTATTTACACACATTTAGTCCCCTAACTAACCTAGTTCCCATGCCTTTTAGTTTGTATTATGGTCGTTTCTTGTCTTTAGCTTCCTATTATGCATATTATATGAGGTTTGGTGTCCTTGGTAGGAGAGGAGGACTAACCTTGCCTAAACGAAGTAAATCGGAGCTAAATTGATTGTATCCAATGACCAAGCATCAAAGCGGAGACCAAGGCTAAAGGTCGTAGCTTAATAAAGCAAGTTTTAGGGCAATGAAGGCCAATCCCCACGACCCAAGAATCTATCCCCACAAGTTGTTGGGCAAGAATGACGAGAAGGGAGCTATTATAAGAGGAAATTGCTTGGAACCAAACCAAGACTTTCTTGTTTGGCTATGAAACTATGCTAGATGAAATGACGTCAAAAAATCAATTGGTCTACGCTTTTGAATCACTCCAATAGAAGTTCGGATAAGGAAATAACGTCCGTTTTGCAATCCGAGTTCAAATAGACAAGCTGAGACCTAGGACGCTCGACCTGAGCAGAGGTCGCCCGACCTAAGACCCAGGACGTCCAACCTGAGCAGAGGAAGCCCAACCTAAGACCCAGAATTGTTTCTTCACAGCTCCGGGACGCCCGATCTTGAGCAGAGGACTTGCAAGGAGTTAGTCGTGTTTGGTTGGCATAGCCTTTATTTAAGCCCATAATTAACCCTAAAGCTTACTTACTATATATACCCCTCTTGTATTTAGAGGAGATTAATCCTCTTTAGTTTAGATTAATACTTCTTAGGAGTAGATTAGAATAGAATTAATCTTTAATCGTTCCGCAAATTGCACTTTAATCATTCCTCAATTATTTCTCAAACAATCTTAGATCTAGCTTTGTACTTGAAGAATTCTTGATTTTGTATGGGGAATTGACAACTCTCCACCATTAATCAAATGTTTCTTCTATTTTTCTTCCATTTCCTTTGTTCATCTCAAGTTATTTACATTTGGATCTCTTGGGTATGTATTTGAAGACTAAGTGACAAGTCTCCATATTTAGTCAAGGATTCTTCTTTATTTATGTTCATCTTTACTTTCCAAGTTGGTAATCTTCTTAATCCTTCTTTACTTACTTGTTAATCTCTTGTTTTATTACCTTGCTTAATCATCATGTTCATTTGTGTTGTGATGTTTGACACCATTGCTAGCATATTAATCATGATGTGTAGTGAGTAGTCTTCTAGCTAGGGTTAGTGGGGGATTAGGGAGTAATTATGGGATAAATATATGCTTAATGAGTTCATATGAATGCTTGCTTATTGCACTTTCAACTTATGCACGTTATGTTTGATGAAATGCTGATTGACAACCTATCATGATTCTCTTATCTTTTCAATAAGACTTGTAAGATATAAGCTAACTCGAGGCTTGTTAGACCATGCATATAGTTGAATAGGGAGAACCAAGTCGATGTAGGTGTTATAAAGTTGTGACCAACTCGGCTCCGAGACCTGTGTCTCCCTAGGAATTGTAAGACATAAACTAACTCGATTCCAACAATAATAATGGCATGCATCTATATGACTCATTTATGTGATTTTCCCATGATTTCCCTATGAACCCATGACACCCTAGTGTCTTTTACCATTTGTTTACATCCTTTCCTTCGTTGCTTGTTTTACCTTTCATTGCTATTTATTGCTTTCATTAGTTTAGAACCATCAACTCAAATAAATTGTGACAAACCTAGTGCAACTACATTTAGATTGAACAATTCGAATATCCTCGTTCTTTAGGTTCGACTCCGACTAACTTGCTATGCTAGTAGTTGGATATAAATGTGTTTGACAGCAGACAACGACCCGCCGCATCAAAATGGCTCTATTGCCGGGGACGGTGTTGTGTATTTGAGTCGTTCTTTTGTCTAGTTTTAGTTGCGCTTCTTCTTGAGGAACCCTGCCTCCTCGAGAACTTTGTTTCTTTTTTTGCTTTAGTTGTTTTCTTGTTGTTTTGCAATGCCTACTTTTTCCGACCATAATAGGCCCAACCCCGACTTGTTTAGCTCACCAATTAACTTTGGTATTGTGAAGGCTTCTAGCTTTCATATTAAACCGGACTTTATTGATTTAGTGGAGCGAAATGCATTTCATAGGTATGAGAGTGAGGATGTGTTTGACCTCCTTGGGAGTTTTGTGGATTTGTGTTGTTTGTTATGGAATGATGAAGTACCCATTGACACCATAAAACTCATTCTATTTCCTTTCTTTGTTAAGGGTGAAGATAAACGATGGTTGAAATTGATGCGTGTATTTTATATAAGGTTTTTACCTCATTTTTACTCGCATTTTCGTACTATTTATGTAGCATCTAGCTACAAATGCCCCCAAATAGTCTACTTTGGTTTGTCTTGTGTAAATTGCAGGTACGGACCGGAAAGAAGATAAATCGAGCCTAAACTCGTCCCATTTGCATTCATTTATGGAGAACAAGGAACCGGATCTTGGAATCTAACACTTTGAAGACGCGTGAGCTGGTTTCGGAAGGTGTCAAAGTGACTTACGTGCTAATATAGCTCGATCGACCACTTTTCAGTCGATCGAATGCTTTATCCCTTAAAGTTTCACTCGATCGAGTTGTTTTCATACTCGATCGAGAAGGCCAATATAAGAAGTCCTCGATCGAACGGTTTTTCCAATCGATCGAGAGGAGTTGCTACTTAGTTCCTCGATCGAGTGGTTTAATTGTACTCGATCGAGAGGTTTTTATCCTGTAATTGCGTTTTTGCCTTGTTACGTATGGGCTTTGTAATTAGGCTTGGTTATTAGGTTAAGTAGTAGGATTTTTGACTACTAAATCACAGAGAGACTATGTTACTCTCCGCTTCTTCTTCTCCTCTCCTCTATTCTCTACTACTCTTACACTAGACTACTACTCGGAACTGAATCTTGTAATCGGTATATTACTCTCTTTTATTTCTTAATAGTAATCCCTTTTATTGCTCTTTATCCCTTCTCTTCCTTTGTTTGCAATTGCTCTTATTCAATCCCTTTTATTGCATTGTTATGATGTTTAATTTCTATTGTCTATGTTTGATTGTTGTTAATTTGATAATAATGTGTAGCTAATTCCCTTTTGCTAAGACTTAGGGAATCCATGATTATGAAGGAATTGTAAATCGATATATTAGGTTTAATGCTTGTGTAGTTTATGTTGTTAATCGCTACATTTAATTGTTTCTGTCTAATTGAGTCGACGCAATTAGTTATTTAATCGCAGTAAACCTTAACCTTGACCGGAAGGTTGGAAAGGGTGAGACTCGTAGCGAACATTAGGGCATCATAGTGAGGGCGGAAGCTAAGCTATTTGTGCTTTAAGGCGAATTGAGACCGGAAGGAGATATTCACTGCCCCAAAGTCCATACTTGCATTGATCTGAGACCTAGATTGCTTGACTGAATGATCATGGTGAACCGATTGTCTTAGCTAATTTCTCTCTATTTGCTTATCCTTATTTTCTTACCTTTTCTCTTTTCCTTAATCTCTTATTTTAGAACAAACAAATTCAAACCCCCAAAAATTGGTTACCGTGACGGACTTAGTTAAGGCTGACATATTCCCATCTACCTGTGGAGATCGACCCTACTTACAACTAGCTTCTGTTAGTGTATCTAGGTTTATTTTTGGTACCTGACGACGGTATCAAATTTTGGTGCCGTTGCCGGGGAGGTGGCGTAATTTTGTTGCTTTATATAAGTTTGTCTCTCGTCTCAAGGAATTTATTCCTTGAGACTGATCTCATATTTTTGCAAGTTTTTGATTAGTTTGCAGGATATCTGTTCAAGAAGAGAACATTGTCGTACCTGCTCCAGTCTGTAACTTCTATCTTCCAGGATGCCGAATATAGCCAGCCATTCAGAGCCGACGGTGGATTCCCTTCCAAAAGGTTTCCTACAACCCACTACTAACTCGGGAACCTTTGGAATCCACCCCTCTTACATACAGCTGGTCGAGAGAAATCTCTTCAGTGGGTACCTGGAGAAGATCTGTGCAAGCATATAGAGCTTTTTACAGAGTAATGCTCCACCATTCCTCTTGCTGCTGGGGTGACACAAGACAGAGTGAAAGGGATTCTCTTTCCTTTCTCTTTAGCTGATGATGCCCGGGATTGGTTGAGGGATTTAGACAGGGAAGCTGCCGGTGTAACCGACTGGAATTCCCTTGCTTTAGCCTTTTACAGGCGATATTTTCCACCACAGCGCACTAATGCGTTGAGAGCTCAAATTACTGTATTTGAGCAACTACCTACTGAAGACTTGAACGGAGCTTGGACTAGGTTCAAGAGGCTCGTCCATGTTGTGTCTCATCATGGTTTCAAGCGCTGGTTCTTATGTACCTAATTTTACAATGGGTTGCATCCGGACCAGAGGGCTATCCTTGATAATCCAGCTAAAGGGAGATTCCCGAAGAATGTAGAGGATGATCAAGGGTGGCATCTTATTGAGGAGATGGCCATCCATATTGCCGAATACGGAAATCCCAGAGAAAGTGGGTATGTGAACGAATTGGTAGTGGCTGAGGTGGAGAGTCCGGAGATTGTAGAGACTGTGGGTGAGCATGCGCAAGTTTATGCTATTACTGAGCATGAGATAGTATGCGGTAGATGCGGCATGGAGGGGCATGACCCTATTGGTTGTCTGGCGAGTGTAGAGCGTGTCCTTGCTTATCAAAAATTCAGGCAAGGAGTTGCTTTTTCTCAATTATATGAAGACTTGATGGGTGCTTCTACTTCTTCTACACCAATACCACAACCGGATTCCTCTTAGACAAAGGAGGAGTTCGCCGAACTGAAATCCTTGGTTTTGAACTTAACACAACAGCTTTGGGAGAAAAGCAACAAGGATAATATCGCTATTGTGGAGTTAAGAGAGCAAGTTGCACAATTAACGCTTGTGCAAAACTAAGTTAATCATCCACCCTCGTGCGATCCAATAAATGCGATCAATCTCCGAAGTGGCTATGCTTATGAGGGGCTAAAAATGCCGGAAGACGGGGTTGTGACAGCTGCTATTGCCCCGAAGGACGAGTTGGAAGAATCCACGGACGATATCCCTGCTGCATATTGTCTAGGCAGTCGATCGAATGAAAATTCCCCTCGATCGAGCGAAATATCTTATTCGACTGCTCGATCGAGTATAATTTCTACTTGATCGAGAGATGCTCATTTAACATACCTCGATTGAGTGATTCTGGGACTCGATTGAGAGAACCTGAAATACAAGAGGTCGATCGAGAGGTTCAAATACCTCGATCGAGTAATTTTTAAGACAAAACCACTCGATCGAGTGAAGAAAGTACTCGATCGAGTGCCAGAACCAGTGGAGCTTCAATTTTGACATCTAATTCCGCTACCGTGTCATCTTCCCCTGCTGTGAAGATGTCACGCACTGATAAAGGTAAATGGAAAGTCGTGGTTCCACTTATTGCTACCAGAGTACCCTTTCCAGGACGTCTGAAGGACGCAAAGGTTGAGCGACAGTACGGTAAGTTTGTGGACGTTGTTAAGAACCTCCAGGTAACCGTCCCTTTTACCGAACTAATTACCCAAGTACCTACTTACGCTAAAGTTATGAAAGACATTGTGACGCGTAAGAGAGAGGTAAGTGAATTTGAGACTGTTGCTTTCATGGAGGAGTCTAGTAATTTACTTTTAAATAAAGCTCCACCTAAAATGAAAGACCCGGGTAGTTTTTCTGTTACCTCTATTATAGGCAATGAAGTAATAGATAAGGCTCTTTGTGATTTAGGAGCCAGTGTCAGTGTCATGCCTTTGTCTGTTTGCAAGAAATTAAAAATGGGTCATCTTAAAATGACTAATATTATATTACAGATGGCTGATAGATCTGTAAGACGACCCTTGGGTATGTTAGAGGACGTGCCTGTGAAAATAGGAAAGTTCTTTATACCAGTAGACTTTATTGTTTTAGACATAGCTGAGGATACCCGGACCCCAATCATACTAGGGAGACCATTCTTATGTACAGCTGGGGCTATTATTGATGTCAAACAAGGGCGTTTGACTCTTGCAGTGGAGGATGACGTGATTACTTTCAGTCTGCCTAGTACTTTGGCTCGGCCAATGATAGAGGATACATGTTATTCTGTTGATATTGTTGACGAGTCTGTCTATGACTTATGGTCGGGTTCTTTTATAAAGGATCCACTAGAAGCTTTAATGCTTTTGGATAAGTGTGCATATAACCCAGATAACAATGACGCTATGTTGGATTTGCTTGAAGCTGTTTTAGATGAGCGTGAACTCACCGACGCTGAGGGAGAGAAAGTGGAATAGATGATCAGTACCCTTTGCTCCATAGAGGTAAAGGTACCTGAGCGTAAGCCTCTTCCCTCTCATCTAAAATATGCTTTCTTAGATGATACGGAGCAATATCCAGTTATTGTTAGTGCTAAGCTTGACAATGATCAGCTGACTGCTTTGTTAGCTGTGCTCAAGAAAAACAGGAAAGTTATGGGTTATTCCTTGGATGATATCAAGGGGATTAGTCCCAACATTTGTATGCATAGGATAGAGCTGGAGGAAGATCACAAACCTTGTAGAGAGGGTCAGCGCCGGCTGAACCAAAAGATCCAAGATGTTGTGATGGATGAGGTAATGAAGCTTCTCGATGCAGGTATTATCTATTCTGTTGGTCATTCTAAGTGGGTGAGTCTAGTGCAGGTAGTTCCTAAGAAAGGAGGGACTACTATGGTCAGGAATGACAAAAATGAGTTAATACCTACTAGAGTAGTGACTGGCTGGCAGATGTGTATAGTCTACAGACAGCTGAATGCCACCACCAAGAAAGATCACTTTCCTCTTCCTTTTATTGATCATATGGCAGAAAGGTTAGCTTCTCATAAGTTTTTTCTGCTATTTGGATGGGTACTCAGGGTTCTTTCAGATCCCTATTCACCCAGATGATCAATCTAAGACTACTTTTACTTGTCCTCAAGGTGTGTTTGCTTATCGCAGGATGCCTTTTGGTTTATGTAATGCCCCTACTACGTTTTGAAGGTTCATGATGGGGATATTTTCAGAGTACATTGAGTCCATTATAGAAGTTTTCATGAACGATTTCAGTGTTTATGGAAGTGATTTTTCTAACTGTCTGTCTAACCTTGTTAAAGTGTTGCAGCGCTGCATTGAGGTTAATCTTGTGCTTAACTGGGAGAAGTGCCATTTCATAGTCAACGAGGGAGTTGTCTTAGGGCACTTAGTTTATGCCAGGGGAATAGAAGTTGACAAAGCAAAAGTGGAAGTGATTCAGCAATTACCTCCTCTTGTTAACGTTAAAGGAGTGAGGCGTTTCCTTGGTCACGCCGGCTTTTATCGCCGGTTTATCAAGGATTTTTCAAAAATTGCTAAACCACTTATACAGAGTCTACTTAAAGACGCCCATTTTGTATTTATTGATGAGTGTCTCTCTGCTTTTAACAGGTTAAAGCAGGCTTTGGTATCTGCGCCGATCATACAGCCTCCCGACTGGGATTTGCCGTTTAAGATAATGTTTGATGCTAGTGACTATGCACTAGGAGCGGTGCTAGGCCAAAGGAAAGAAAAAGCTTTAAATGCAATTTACTATGCGAGCCGAACTCTAGATGAGGCTCAAGTTAAGTACACCACTACTGAGAAAGAGCTGCGCGCTGTGGTTTATGCCTTAGAGAAATTTCGTTCTTATTTGATTGGGTCAGAAGTTACTGTTTTTACTGACCATGTAGCGCTGAGGCACCTTCTGGCTAAGAAAGAAGCTAAACAACGGCTATTGAGATGGATAATCCTTCTTCACGAGTTTGATTTGCAGATAAAAGATAAGAAAGGTGCTAAGAACGTTGTAGCTGATCATATATCAAGACTGTCACAGCAAGAGGGAGAAGTTTCTTTACCTATTGATGATTCTTTTCCTGATGATTCTTTGTTTGCTGTTTTGTCCTCTATTATTAACCAAGATCCTTGGTATGCAGATCTAGTTAACTACGTTGTCAATGGCACGCTGCCGTCTGACCTTTCTCATCAGCAGAGGAAGCGTTTTCTGTATAACGCTAAGCAGTACTTCTGGGATGATCCTTATTTGTTTAAGGAATGTGCAGACGGTCTCTACAGACGGTGTATTCGGAAGTGGGAGACCAAAGTAGTCCTGGAAGGCTATCACTCATCCTCTTATGGTGGTCACCACGGTCCATCGCGCACCGTGGCTAAGGTACTTCAGTCTGGTTTTTACTAGCCTACTTTGTTTGCTGATGCTAAGGCTTTTGTTTCAGCTTGTGATGCCTTCCAACAATCAGGGAATATTTCAAAAAGACATGAGATGCCACAAAATGACATCTTGGAGGTCGAGGTTTTCGATGTCTGGGGTATTGATTTCCAAGGACCGTTCCCATCTAGTAAAGGTAACAAGTATATTTTAGTAGTTGTCGATTGTGTGTCTAAGTGGGTGGAGGCAATTGCTTCACCCCATTGTGATGCCAAGACCGTGATTAAGATGTTTAAAAAGATCATATTTCCTCGATTTGGTGTCCCTATGGTCATCATTAGTGATGGGGGAATGCACTTCAAAGAAAAGAAACTAACTTCCATTTTGACTAAGGTTGGTGTTCAACATCAGCATGGTTTAGGGTATCATCCCCAAACTAGTGGTCAGGTCGAGGTCTCTAATCGCGAGATTAAAAAGATCTTATATAAAGTAGTTTCTAAATAACGGAAGGATTGAAGTCTTAAATTAGAAGACACATTATGGGCTTACAGAACTGCCTTTAAGACACCGATTGGTGCATCACCTTATCGGTTAGTTTATGGGAAATCGTGTCATTTACCTGTTGAATTGGAATGTAAAGCTTGGTGGGCAATTCGTGAACTTAACTTTGATCCTAAGTTGTGTGGTCAGAACCGTCTATTGCAGCTAGATGAACTGGAGGAGTTTAGGCTCAACGCCTATGATAGCTCGCGCATCTACAAGGAGAAGACGAAGAGATGACATGACAAAATAATCCTACCTCGGGAATTTCATGTCGGGCAGAAGGTGTTGCTGTTTAATGCCCGACTGCGACTATTACCTGGCAAGCTGAAGTCCAGGTGGAGTGGCCCTTATACGGTGACAGCTGTCACAAAATTTGGGTCTGTTGAGCTAGAAGGTCCCGAGGGAAATAGGTTCAAGGTGAATGGGCAATATGTGAAGCACTATCACGAAGCAAATGATGCAGACAATCGTGTTGAAGTTTTGTACTTCGACGAGATTGATGCGCCAGTTAATTGATGCCAGAAAGGTCGTGCGGGACCTCTTAAACCTGCGCTTTTCGGGAGGCAATCCGGACTGTTTTGTTGTACCTTTGTTAAACTTATTTCTTTTCCTTTAAACTGTGTGTTGAACTTTAAATACCAATCTATGCATCCCTCCTATTTCCTATACTTCGTATATGCGTTTTGCAGGTGAAGCAGCTCGATCAAGTGGTTTTTCTGCTCGATCGAGTGCTTTTGCTAAGATTTTCACTCGATCGAGCAACTGCTATCCTCGATCAACATGCTGCAAATCCCATTCTCTCAATCGAGTAACATATTCTCTCGATCGAATGCTTTTGACACCAACACCTCTCGATCGAACTGTTCTATAATACTCCGTATTTATAAGTCTTGGGGTACTCTATCGAGTAGGCCTTACTCTGTCGAGTAAGGGTAAGTTGCGTTTTAGAAAAGTTTCTGACCTGTTGGGTACTCGATCGAGTAGCTGGGGCACTCGATCGAGTAAGGGGGTACTCGATCGAGTACCTCGGGTACTCGATCGAGTAGCCGGTTTTACGGGGAGTTTTCTCGGGTTTTGTTAATTATGTGATTAAGGTATATAAGCTTTGTCGTCATTATTCTAAATCACTTTTAAAAAACCTAAATTACTGTTTAAGAGAGAAAGCAAGCAAGTTCTTCATCCTAATCGCATTATTAGCAATACCCGGAGTTTGGAAGGTCAGTTCTTAGCGTTGATTATACCGTTGAGTTCCTTGCGTCGAAGGTAAGATCTATGTACCCTTTTTATTGCCTTTCCTTTGATTTGGTTAAACCCTAATTTAGAGATTTGGGGGTTTTATGTGTAGTATGTGATTTGGTAGCCTTTATGTGTTGTATGATAGGAGGAGGGTTCATAGAAGAAGCTTTTTGATTCAGCAGTAGAGACCGTCTGATTGTGTGCTTACCAGGTAGGATTTCCTACTCAGTATTAGTCCCATAATGGAATATTCGTTGATGTATTGTGTTTGGTTGTTTGATATAGTAATTGTATTGTGATTGTGGTTGTGATCGTTGTTGATGGTTCGCGAGGCGTGGCTTCGGCTGAGTGGGGTCACTTGCGGGAGTGGCTTCACGCCCTAGTTTCGCCTTCTGTGGAATCCGCCACAGAAGGGATGTGCACATTAATGGACAGGGTTATCGCTCACTATTGGAGCGGGGACTTGGTGGGTACGGCTGCGGTCCCCCACTGGCAGGGCTGGTCCACTAGACAGTCAGTGATGGAGATGATTGGATTTGACGTGATTGTGTGTGTGTGACAGTTAAGCTGTCTGTTTATCTTATTGTTGGTATATATTGAATTGTGTGATTAGTACTGACCCGGTGTTGTTTTGTAAACTGCGGTGATCCATTCGGGGATGGTGAGCGGATATTGAGCAGTATTGAGATGAGTACTGGGATAGCTGGGATGGCCACGACATGATGATAGGAGTCTTCCGCTGTAGCTTATTAGTTATTTACATTTCAGTTAGAACAGTCAGTTTGAGAACATGTATTGCATTTTGGTTTGGTTTTAAGAATTGTACTCTTCACTAAGTATTTATATTTAAATGTTGTTTCTTCATTGTTTATTTGATTATCATTGCCTCGGGTAACCGAGATGGTAATGTCTTCATACCTGAGTGGTCCTGGTAAGGCACTTGGAGTATGGGAATGTTACAAATGGTATCAGAGCGACGATCCTGAAACCTGTAACCAATGAACCCAATGAACGTAGGGAGTCAATTAAAATGAACCCGGGGTAAAAGTTGTAGGAGCTAATGCAAAGGCTTGGGAGACGTCCTAAAGTCGCGAAGTCGCCCTATAATTTTGAACCGGTCACATGGGGGGAGTGTTTGTCGAGTCGTATGTGTGTTTGGTTAACTTGTGTAAGAATGTGATGAAACGTGTGATTGTTGGATGTTGAAGTAGAAAGTTAAGAATGTGAAAGAAAAATTGGAGATGTGTGGAAACTGTTGATGGTATGATAGCATGTTGAATGTTTTACAATGTGGCATTTAATAACATGATGAATTGATCTCGTAGATCGTATGAAAAGATGCGTAGCATGTTTAGTTATGATATAATGTGGTTTTATAAAGTTTAGCATGTTAGCATATGACGTAGCATGCGGGTAGCTTTTATGAGTTGGCATGACTCGATCGAGTGGGACTGACTCGATCGGGTGGGTTTTTGACGATTTTGAGTCCAGAATCGTGTTTTTGGGTACTCGATCGAGTAACTAGGGGTACTCGATCGAGTAGGGGGTCACTCGATCGAGTAGCCTAGCTACTCGGTCGAGTATGTTAGAGATCAGAAGGTCCGTTTGGGGTCTGATGTTTGGCTACTCGATCGAGTATGTTGGGCACTCGATCGAGTAGCCTGCACTCGATCGAGTGTGTTTGGGAACTCGATCGAGTAGGTTCCTGGGCAGCGTGTTTTCATGTTTTGAGGTTTAGTACGTGTGTTTATGTCTACCCTTTCTTATATATAGTTTCAAGATGCCGCCCAAGAAGACTGCTTTGTACGCGAGAGCTGAGCTTATCAACATAGATGACATCGTTAAGATGTTGGAGCATCAGGATGCTCTCACTGAGGCTTTAAAGACTGTGGGGAAGGATAAGGACAAGGATAAGGAGAAGGAGAAGGAGGTTGATCATTCTAAAATCAGCCTCTATATCGCGAGGTTTAACCCGAAAGCGTACAAGGGAGTTGGGGAGCCTAACCTTCTTGATAGTTGGCTGAGAGAGATGGAGAACATATTAGATTTGGTTCACTGTCCTGATGAGATGAGGGTGTAACAGGCTGCGTTCTATCTGAGGGAGGCAGCTGGCAAGTGGTGGGATACAGTGAAGGTGAGTGCTAAGGAGATATATACAAACCAAGGGTTACCTGCTATACCTTGGGAGGAGTTCCGTAGGGCTGTGACGAAGGAGTTTGTACCGGAACATGTGAGGAGTAAGTTGAGGGAAGAGTTTGACAGCTTTAAGATGACCGCTGAGATGTTTGTGGCCGAGTACTACAAGCAATTCAATGAGAAGTCTAGGTATGCTGAGGATATGGGTTTGAGTGAGGAGAACCTGGCGTTGAGGTTTGAGAGGGGGTTGACCCCTAAGATTATGGATAAGTTACCCGTGGGGATCCTTACTGATGTTAAGGAAGCTTATGAGAGGGCTGGGAGAGCTGAGAGGTTGGTGGAGATGGCTCAGGAGAGGTTAGGTGGTGAGAAAAGGAAGTCTGAGAGCGAGGGTGGTGGCCAATCTAATCACAAGAAAGGCAACCACAATCAGTCTAAGGGGTTTTCTTCTGGGTCAGGGTTCAGTGCTGGGGCTTCCTTTGGGCGTGGCCGTGGAAGTGTGAGTAATAGTTGGGGAGTGACCTGCTATAGCTGTGGTGGTGTAGGCCACAAGAGACATGAGTGCACAAGTGCACCAGGATCTTTCCCGAGACTGCGCAGCTTCGCGAGCAAATGACCGGGCCGGATCATGGCCAAACCGGGAAGTCGAGTTACCAGTGGAGGCAACCGCAACGGCGGTAATTCTTATCAGAAACCACCAACGAACAACAACAACAATCAAGGGTCGGTGCTAAGCCGACCACATCACCAAGATCTTGTCCCGGGGAGGTGGGCGGAAGACCAAAGGCAAGTTATTCATGATGGAGAAGAAAGCGGTGAGGAAGATGCGCACGTTATCACCCTGTAGATTACTTTTCTTGTAAATGGTATTCCTACCTTTGTTTTGTTTGATTCGGGGGCTTCTCAATCGTTTGTGTCTTCGAGTCATGTTAAACATTTGGGTTTGAGGGTATATGAGTCTGTTAGTGAGCGAGTTTTTATACCTTCGGGTGAGTCTGTATCATGTGGGAAATTGTTTAGAGATGTATCTATGATAGTTGGGCAAGTTGATCTGCCTGTAGACTTGCTAGAGTTTCCTTTTGACGGTTTTGAGATGATAGTCGGGATGGATTGGTTAGGAAAGTATAAAGCTAAGATAGACTGTCATCAAAAGAAAGTGTCTTTAAGAGGTCCTAGGGTGTTAGTGTGTCTTATCGTGGGTTTCTAGTCAAACCCAAAGTTAAGTTGATTGCAGCTGTCACCTTGAAGTCTTATCTGAGGAAGGGATGTCCTTTGATCTTGTGCCATGTGAGAGATGACCGGATAGAGAGTCCGACAGTTGATGAGATACCAGTGGTGGGAGAGTTTACAGATGTTTTTCCAGAGGAGATTCCGGGGTTGCCACGAAAGAGGGAGATAGATTTCACCGTTGAGTTGAAACCAGGGACGGGGCCAATCTCTAAGGCACCGTACCGTATGGGTCCTAAGGAGATGGAGGAGCTTAGGAAGCAGTTGGATGATCGGATAGAGAAGGGATACATTAGACCTAGTGTATCGCCGTGGGGAGCACCAGTTCTTTTCGTGAAGAAGAAAGATGGGAGTTTGAGGTTATGCATAGATTACAGGGAGCTGAACCGAGTGACAATAAAGAACAAGTATCCTTTGCCAAGGATAGATGACCTGTTTGATCAGTAGAGTGGTGCATCAGTCTTTTCTAAGATCGATTTGAGGTTGGGGTACCATCAGGTGAAGATTAGAGAGGTGGGCATACCAAAGACAGCTTTCACGTCGAGGTATGGCCATTATGAGTATGTGGTGATGCCGTTTGGGTTGTCTAATGCACCGGCAGTGTTTATGGATTTGATGAATAGAATCTTCAGACAGTTCTTGGACCAGTTTGTAGTGGTATTTATAGATGACATCTTAGTCTACTCTAAGACTAAGGAGGAGCATGAGGAGCATCTGAGGATCATGTTGCAAACTTTGAGGGATCATGAGTTGTATGCTAAGCTATCAAAGTATGAGTTCTGGTTAGAGAAAGTTGCTTTTCTGGGGTATGTGATCTCTAAAGATGGGGTAGTCAGGATCCGCGAAGATAGAAGCGGACAAAGTGGGAAGCACCAAAGAATGTTGCTGAGGTTAGGAGTTTCTTGGGTTTAGCGGGATACTACAGACGGTTCGTGAAGGATTTCTCCAAGATAGCTAGACCTATGACAGCGTTGATGAGGAAAGAGAACAGGTTTCGTTGGGATGAGAGTTGTGAGATGGCGTTCCAAACATTAAAGGAGCGTTTGACCACGCTCTCTGTCTTAGCATTGCTGAAGGGACCGAGAACTTTGAGGTTTATACAGATGCCTCGAAGAATGGGTTGGGATGTGTGTTGATGCAGAATGGTAAAGTGATTGCCTATGCTTCTAGGCAATTGAAGCCTTATGAGGAGAACTACCCTACTCATGATCTGGAGTTGGGGGCTGTGGTGTTTGCTCTCAAGATTTGGAGACATTACCTTTATGGAGCAATCTTTAAGGTATTTTCTGATCACAAGAGTCTCAAGTACATCTTCACTCAGAAGGAGTTGAACATGAGACAGAGGAGGTGGATGAAGTTGATTGGCGATTATGACATGGAAATCATCTACCATGAAGGGAAGGCCAATGTTGTAGCTGATGCTTTGAGTAGGAAGAGTGTACATTCTCTGTGTACAGCTCTATCTTTGATGAGGCTGAGAGATAAGGTAGCGAGCTTTGGGATACATATGATGCAGAAAGGAGATTCCATGGGTGATATGACAAAGATCAACTTGAGTTTTATGATGATATTCGAGGTAAGCAGGCGTTGGACCCTAAGATAGTGGAGTGGAGAGCTGGAGTAGAGAAAGGGACAGTGTCCCGGTTTTCTATTCATACAGATGGTAGTTTGAGGTTTGATGGTAGGTGGTGTGTTCCTAATGATGAAGAGTTGAAAAAGACTATCATGACAGAGGCGCATTGTACACCATACTCAGTACATCCGGGTGGTGACAAACTGTACAAGGATTTGAAGAAAACGTTTTGGTGGCCTGGGATGAAGAAAGAGACAGCTGAGTTTGTGTCTCGTTGTTTGACATGCCAGAGACTTAAAGGGGAACAATGCGACCACAAGGGAAGATTCGGTCTTTAGAGGTACCCGAGTGGAAGTGGGAATCCATTTCCATGGATTTCATTGTGGGTTTGCCAAAGAGTCAACAAGGTAACAACATGATTTGGGTAATAGTGGATCGATCGACCAAGTCGGCTCACTTTGTCCCAATGAAAGATACATGGACTAAGGCACAATTGGCTATGGCCTATCGAAAGAACGTGCTTAAGTTACATGGAGTCCCTAAGGACATAGTGTCCGACGTGAGATGCGAGGTTTATATCGAGGTTTTGGAAGGAGTTGCGGGAATCGTTGGGAACAACTTTGAAGATGAGTACACATTTCATCCTGCGACAGACGGCAGAGACGAGAGAACAATCAAGACTCTTGAGGATATGTTGCGAGCTTGTGTGAAGGATTTTGGTGGTAGCTGGGAGCAGAGGTTGGACTTGATAGAATTTTCTTACAATAACAGCTATCACACTAGTATTGGTATGGCACCGATCGAGGCTTTGTATGGGAGAATATGTAGGAGTCCAATCTGTTGGGACGATAGTGCTGAGGCAGTGGTTTTAGGACCAGAGATGGTGCATGAGATGGTGGAACAGATTAAGATGATCAGGGAACGGATGAGAGCAGCTCAGGATCGACAAAAGAGTTATGCAGATCTACATCGCCGGGATATAGAGTTTCAGGTTGGGGATAAGGTTCTTCTGAAAGTGTCTCCTATGCGTGGGGTTATGAGATTTGGGAAGAAAGGCAAGCTAAGTCAGAAGTTTATAGGGCCGTATGAGATCTTAGAGCGGGTTGGGGAAGTTGCATATCGTCTGGCTTTACCAGCTGCATTAGAGAGAGTGCATAATGTGTTTCATGTATCGCAGCTGCGGAAGTATGTGAGTGACCCGTCACATGTGTTAGAGGCCGAGACCTTAGAGCTAGATGAGTCCTTATCATATCTTGAGGTTCCTAAACAGATTCTAGACCGAAAGGTTAGAAAGACTAGGAGTGGTGAGACAGTTCTGCTCAAGATCCTTTGGTCTAACCACGAGACCGAGGAAGCTACATGGGAGCCAGAGGAGGCTATGAAAGAGCGTTACCCTTTCCTTTTTGATCAGGTATGTATGGTTACGGGGACGTAACCTCGTTTCTTTTAGGGGGGTAGGAGATGATCGCGAGCAATTTTTAAGAGTTTTAGACCCTTTTATATTTTGTGTCGGGATGTTTGTCGGGATGACTTGGGTTAGTAACATGTTTTATGTTGAATTTTGTTGTGGTTATTGAGTCGGGAATGTTATGGGAGTACCTTTGTTTAGTAGTGGTTTGAACTTCGGGGACGAAGTTCCTTTTAAGGAGGGAAGACTGTAATACTCCGTATTTATAAGTCTTGGGGTACTCTATCGAGTAGGCCTTACTCTGTCGAGTAAGGGTAAGTTGCGTTTTAGAAAAGTTTCTGACCTGTTGGGTACTCGATCGAGTAAGGGGGTACTCGATCGAGTAGCCGGTTTTACGGGGAGTTTTCTCGGGTTTTGTTAATTATGCGATTAAGGTATATAAGCTTTGTCGTCATTATTCTAAATCACTTTTACAAAACCTAAATTACTGTTTAAGAGAGAAAGCAAGCAAGTTCTTCATCCTAATCGCATTATTAGCAATACCCGGAGTTTGGAAGGTCAGTTCTTAGCGTTGATTATACCGTTGAGTTCCTTGCGTCGCGGGTAAGATCTATGTACCCTTTTTATTGTCTTTCCTTTGATTTGGTTAAATCCTAATTTAGAGATTTGGGGGTTTTATGTGTAGTATGTGATTTGGTAGCCTTTATGTGTTGTATGATAGGAGGAGGGTTCATAGAAGAAGCTTTTTGATTCAGCAGTAGAGACCGTCTGATTGTGTGCTTACCAGGTAGTATTTCCTACTCAGTATTAGTCCCATAATGGGATATTGGTTGATGTATTGTGTTTGGTTGTTTGATATAGTAATGGTATTGTGATTGTGGTTGTGATCATTGTTGATGGTTCGCGAGGCGTGGCCTCGGCTGAGTGGGGTCACTTGCGGGAGTGGCTTTACGCCCTAGTTTTGCCTTCTGTGGAACCCGCCACAGAAGGGATGTGCATATTAATGGACAGGGTTATCGCTCACTATTGGAGCGGGGATTTGGTGGGTACGGCTGCGGTCCCCCACTGGCAGAGCTGGTCCAGTGGACAGTCAGTGATGGAGATGATTGGATTTGGCGTGATTGTGTGTGTGTGACAGTTAAGCTGTCTGTTTATCTTATTGTTGGTATATATTGAATTGTGTGATTAGTACTGACCCCGGTGTTGTTTTGTAAACCTGCGGTGATCCATTCGGGGATGGTGAGCAGATATTGAGCAGGTATTGAGATGAGTACTGGGATAGCTGGGATGGCCACGACATGATGAGAGAAGTCTTCCGCTGTAGCTTATTAGTTATTTACATTTCAGTTAGAACAGTCAGTTTGAGAACATGTATTGCATTTTGGTTTGGTTTTAAGAATTGTACTCTTCACTAAGTATTTATATTTAAATGTTGTTTCTTCATTGTTTATTTGATTATCATTGCCTCGGGTAACCGAGATGGTAATGTCTTCATACCTGAGTGGTCCTGGTAAGGCACTTGGAGTATGGGGGTGTTACATGTTCTAAGTTGTTTGATCGAGCAGTTCCATCTTCCACCAACTATTTTTCATCCGTTGAGCTGCTGTATGGCTACCTATGACCTCCAATGTTCATGGTCAGTTTGGGGAGGTCCCTCTTCATGATGTCTTGTAAGTTTTCCGTTTCCCGCTATCCTTTTCTCCTTAGTTTGCATTTCTTTCCCTATTTTTGGTACAATGAGGACATTGTACGGTTTGGTTTGGGGAGGTATGCATCCATATCTGTGTCTGCATGTTTTCTTGCATTTCCGTTTGCACGTTTATTCATTTTCGCATGCATCGTTGTTTTAATTCAAAAATCACATAAAATTCAAAAAATTTCACGTTTAATTTGAGTCGGAACGTTTGAACTTTGACGCTACATTGAATCTTTACCTCTGCCCTGCATATTCTTGACATATTGTTGGCATGATAATGTACATGATCTACGAGTTTTTGTTTCCCTCTTATCTGAACAAATAGACTTGACTCACGTATTGGCAAACTACATTACATTCTGAGGTTAGAGCTTTATAAACTGGTGACATTCATGACCGGTTTCATGTAGGATGTGAGTAGTACTCTCTATATGGCATGTTACATCAATTTGCATAAGCATGAATCTAGTCTTCTTAATACCTGTATGCATTCGGTCTGTGGATAGTGCACATGTTAGAAGAGGTAGTTCCCTTTATCTCATTCTACCCATGAGCCTCACATAGCCAAATTGCCTTTTTGTCCTATTAGCTACAATCCATAATTTTGCTTACCCTAGCCGAGCTAGTGATGAGTAGTTGTTTGGGAAGCTTTACGGCAGTTTGGTTACTTATCTGATTTCAGAAGTCGGTGGAAGAATTGAAGGGAATGAAAGGAAAATGCTATGAAAAAGAAAAAAAAAACAATAGAAAAAGATTTGAAAAAATATACACGAAAAAGAAGGAGAAAATCATATGCGAAAAATTGAAAAGTTGTATAGATGATTTACTCCCATGTTTTTTTTTTTTTTGCACCTTATGGGGAGTTGACAAGTCTATGGTGTTTTGTGAGTTGAGTGAATCCAATTTGCACAGTTTTCTATTGATATCTATTTAGTATGAAGTTGGGATATAGTTTCAAAATTTGGATCCGTCGTTGCTAGCCTGGCTATTAACTCCACATTTTCAAATTCATCTTAGCCCCTTTTTACCTATCACCTCACTTACCCAAACTTAAGTCCTCGACATGTGTCTTGGTCATTAGTTTGGTTGGAATTCATATGTACGGTTGTAGAGATTTTATTCATGTTAAACTGCATGCATGTTCTTATAGGTCGAGTTAGGTGAGTGTCTTTACTTCTTTCTAACTTTCACTTATATACTCACCTTGTGCTTAAATTTGAGTGATGAGCGACCCGTGAGAGTCCGATACCTTTGAGTCTTGCAAGGTTGACGGTTCAGTAAGTGTGAGACATTGATTTAATTCGTTAGCACTTATCACTTGCCACTTTGTTGGTTGTTGCATTAAACTGGTTTTGGTGGATGATTTGTAGCTGACGAGTTGGTCCCGTACCACTATTTGTTCTGAGTTACATTCATAGCTTGCTTGGGGATAAGCAAAGGTTTGGTTTGGGGAGATTTGATGCGTGTATTTTATATAAGGTTTTTACCTCATTTTTACTCGCATTTGCGTACTGTTTATGTAGCATCTAACTACAAATGCCCCCGAATAGTCTACTTTGGTTTGTCTTGTGTAAATTGCAGGTACGGACCAGAAACAAGATAAATCGAGCCTAAACTCGTCCCATTTGCATACATTTATGTAGAACAAGGAACCGGGTCTTGGAATCTAACACTTTGAAGACACGTGAGCTGGTTTCGAAAGGTGTCAAAGTGCCTTACGTGCTAATATAGCTCGATCGACCACTTTTTAATCGATCGAATGCTTTATCCCTTGAAGTTTCACTCGATCGAGTTGTTTTCATATTCGATCGAGAAGGCCAATATAAGAAGTCCTCGATCGAACGGTTTTTCCATTCGATCGAGAGGAGTTGCTGCTTAGTTCCTCGATCTAGTGGTTTAATTCAACTCGATCGAGAGGTTTTTATCCTGTAATTGCGTTTTTGCCTTGTTCCATATGAGCTTTGTAATTAGGCTTGGTTATTAGGTTAAGTAGTAGGATTTTTGACTACTTAATCACAGAGAGACTACGTTACTCTCCGCTTCTTCTTCTCCTCTCCTCTATTCTCTACTACTCTTACACTAGACTACTACTCGGAACTGAATCTTTTAATCGGTACATTACTCTCTTTTAGTTCTTAATAGTAATCTCTTTTATTGCTCTTTATCCCTTCTCTTCCTTTGTTTGCAATTGCTCTTATTCAATCCCTTTTATTGCATTGTTATGATGTTTAATTTCTATTGTCTATGTTTGATTATTGTTAATTTGATAATAATGCGTAGCTAATTCCCTTTTGCTAAGACTTAGAGAATCCATGATTATGAAGGAATTGTAAATCGATATATTAGGTTTAATGTTTGTGTAGTTTATGTTGTTAATCGCTACATTTAATTATTTTTGTCTAACTGAGTCGACGCAATTAGTCATTTAATCGCAGTAAACCTTGACCTGGACCGAAGGTTGGAAAGGGTGAGACTCGTAGCGAACATAAGGGCACCGTAGTGAGGGCGGAAGCTAAGCTATTTGTGCTTTAGGGCGAATTGAGACCGGAAGGAGATATTCACTGCCCCATAGTCCATACTTGCATTGACCTGAGACCTATATTGCTTGACTGAGTGATCATGGTGAACCGACTGTCTTAGCTAATTTCTCTCTATTTACTTAATCCTTAATTTCTTACCTTTTCTCTCTTCCTTAATCTCTTAGTTTAGAACAAACAAATTCAAACCCCCAGAAATTGGTTACCGTGACGGACTTAGTTAAAGCTGACATTTTCCCATCTCCCTGTGGAGATCGACCCTACTTGCTGCTACCTTCTGTTAGTGTATCTAGGTTTATTTTTGGTACCTGACGACGGTATCAGAAATCACACCCTCCTAACACTTTCACCACTTGGAAATATCTTCGTCTAGCCTTTCTTCGAAAGTTCTTCCCTCCTTCTAAAACCACCAAATTTAGAAATGAGATTCTTACATTTGAACAAGATGAGTTTGAGTGTGTATTTGGGGAGACTTAAGGCCTTATTGAGATTGTGTCCCCATCATGGAATACCACTTTGGTTAACCACTTTGACTTTCTTTGAAAACATGCTTCCACACTATAGAGATATGATAATTTGTGCTTCTAGTGAAGGTTTTATGATTTGGAATTTGAAGAAGGTTATGAATTAATTGAAAGGATGGCTAGTGATGATGAGAATTTGGGCTATAGGAGAGTGAGACCTAAGAGAAGACCACAATGTAGAGATGAGCCAAATATTCATTCTTTGCATGATGATTGTGATGTTTCTCATCCTCTTGATAATATCTATGATTCTCATGCTAGTTATATGCCTCCTTCTCCCATGAATGCGAATTCTTTGCATGATTTAACATTATCCAATAAATCTTGTGGTGAAGACTCAAATGCTTGCCCTTTTTATGCATCCCCACCCCTTGTGAATTCGAATGTCGTGGATAATGTTAATGATTATATGCATGTCTATAAATCTTCTTGTGAACCGCCCCACCAAATTCCAAGAGACCCTCAACACATCCTATTCCAACCTATACCTCATTTTGTGAAAGTTGTTTACGATTGTGAGTTGGAAAGTGTGAAATTTTACAATGATGATGTATGGTTGAGTGAGCCAAATAATCTTCTTGTTGAAAAGATTCAGGAACTTGGTTTGTGTGAGTTTGAGAGAGTGTCTTTTGAGGTGAATCATGAGGTGGTAGAGAGAGAGCTAGTTAGAGGATATGACGCTCTTAGGATTGAAAGTGATGAAGAGAGTAGAGATGAAGAGCAAATGGAGGAAAGTGATGAGAAATATGAGCCTTGTCATGGTTGTTGGAGTTAAGGAAGTTTGGACATCGGGGATGAATAGGATTGTGAGATATATTTACATAAGGAACCCATTCTTGAGAAATTTGAGGTTTCTTTTTATGGTGAGGATGATGTCCTTGCACCCGTCGACTCTTTAGACATCATTTCTATTACCCCTTTGCTTGATCCCATGAATGTTGAAAGAGGATTGTGAGGATAGTATTAAAGAGGTTTGTTTAGCACTTGGTGGTTTCATTAAAAGACTTGAGGATGGAAGTATGGACACCACCCCTAGAGGAAGTTGGCATGGGGAAGATGTTGTCCTATGTGATTTTATAAGCTTTGACTCTCCTCTTGTGCAATTAAAACCAAGTGATGAACCCATGAATGCTTTTGAAATATTTTGTATACACCTCTGTTGGAGCTTGTGTCCTCCACAAATTAGTGTGATAACATTTGTAAATCTCTTACAGGTTCACAAAGGTATACTCCGTATATTTAATCAGTTGATTAACGTTTACCTAATAACGGTTGGCTTGCTAGAAAGTTTGACGTTATTATCATACAGATGGCGGTGATCAACTGGTCCCTAAAGGTCACACCTATAGGATGTGTTTGAGAAATGTGGTTATAGAAATATAATCACATTGATGCCCAATATGACTAAATAGTTAGTCAATGTGTTGATGAGAGAACTATTTAATGAAAATTAAATAATATTAGTTGAGACGAATTAACTGTCAATTCGTAAATTAAATATAATAAGTTATATTTGATTAAATATATGTAATGTTGGCTTGGACGAATTAATCTGTTAATTCATAATTAAATATAATCAGTTATATTTAATATCAACAAGATGAATGTGTCATAGTGGTAATAGTGAGGGTACACATACCAATAGGTTATGGGTTCGATCCTCACTAGATGACAATTCAACACATTTTATATATTTTTGGAAAGACCAAAAATAAGGAGAATATACTCCTTATTTCGGTTAGATGGCCGAAATTAGGAAAGGATTTATTCTTTCCTAATGGACTCCAAATTTCGGTCAGTATAAGAAAGAAAGGGAGAGAATTATTCTACCCTAATTCTTTTCTTGACCTAGCTCTCTCTCTCATCAAAAACACAAAACAACTAAATTTTACAGAAAATTTTAGATCGATTCTAGCACAATCAATAGGGCATATCTCATATCGTCTTGGGTGCAACTGATAGGCGAATATCAGTTTTGATATTGTTCTTAGGCCAATTTTGCTAGGACCGAAGGTTAATTCTGAATCCTTTATACTTTGTTTATGTATTTGTTTATGACTATTAATCATCACTGTTAAATTCGTTATACTCCTTCTATATAAAGGGAAGTATACAGATTATTTCCCACAAGTGGTATTAGAGCACTAGGCCACGAATTTTGATTTTGATGATTTTCATAAAATTTGTATGTAAACATTGACAAATTTCCGAAAAAAAAAATTTAGTTTTTTTTCGGCTGAATTTTTTTTTTTGGCCGTGAGTTTTTTTTTATTCGGCTGTTTTTTTTCTTTCGTTTTTCTTTTGCTTGATGATTTATTTCCAATTTCCTTATATCATATCATTGTTTTAATCAGTTAAAATATCATATGAAGAATTGGTAGATTTTGATTTAATGTAGATTTAAGTTAAAATACAAATGTAATCGTCATGTTGATGATACAAGAACTTGTTTTTGCTATATAGTTTTAGCATATAAGATTAATCATGTTTGTTAATTTATTTGCTAAACCATGTTCTATTAGCAACTGTAAACTTTGTTCTTCATCAATTCTTGTATTAGGGCTTTATGCCACAAAAGGAAAATAATTTTGACGGCTCATTTTTTTTTAAGGGTTGCCGTGAAAAAAAACTGGTTTTTGGGTTGTTTTTTTTGCCGAATCAAAAAAAAAAAAGGGAAAGTGTTTAGTTTTTGCCTTTATGGCGCTTAAATTTTTTTTGGCTGTTTTTATTATTCCAGCCGTGAGCTGGGAATTTATAAAAAAAAAAAAAAAAAAAAAAATTGTTTATTTGGTTCTGCCGAGACCAAACAAGAAAAAAAGGGTTTTTTTTATATTTTGGCCGATTAGATATTGTGAAACGGTTCACAATTTAAAGATATCATATTTTTAAAGCAGTTTAAAATTTTGACGGATAGAATTCATATTACAAGTTTAATATGGATTAAGAATGAAATTAATGTGATTAATTGCGGAATTGTCACTTAATTTAATTTAAATAGGTGATTTGGATAAATTAATCAACATAATTAAGGAATTGTGTCATGTATATTTAATTTATTTTAGTTGATGCTTTTTAATTTTGTTGAATGAATCGAATAAATAAATTTTATTTACGTATTTAATTTTGCAATCGGTTGTAAATTGTAATACTTAGTGTGGCCTTAGTCAAATTATGTTTTCGTAATGAAGGAAACATGATTTTTATGTAATTATGAGATCTCGAATCTCCTTTATTTTAGTTTTGGGTTTTGAAATTAGAATGTAATAAATAGGTCAATTATGTAATTTTATTTATTGTAATTTCAAAGAAGACTAAAGATGGAGATTGAAGCTCACTCCCGCTACATGGATCAAGATGGAACATCAAGACAAGCTTTTCGGGTCCAAGGATGGATTCCAAACTTGTATTTATTGTTCATGTTCATTATTATTGCTTTTCATTCACATGTTAGTTAATGCATCATATTCCGCCAAAAACCAAACCACCTACTACTAAAATGCATGAAAATTGACTCATATAGGTTGTATGTTAGTTTTGATGGACATGCAGATCTCACGGTCTTTAAGCCATCACCTTAGTTTATTCATTCTCGCATGCTAGATTATAGTTCACTTAAAATGAATTAAAATAAAGTTGATGGGATGTTCCTCTAAAACGGAAATTGAGATTAGTCTTTATAAGGACAAACATCTATGAATCCCTTCTTCGTCGGTAGGCCTAATATGACCCCTTCTACGTTGGGTAAGTAGTTGTGTTGACTTAGTTTACCTCAACATCATTGTCCGAAGAGTTTCTCGTGATTATGATGGACTAAAGATAGTATTTACAGAAATTTATCGACCAATAATTCTAACGGTAGAATTAGCTAAAAGGTTAGCTTATCAATTTACAGAGAATTGAGTCTTGGGATCATTTATATAATTCTTGAGGGAGGTCAATTGTATAAATGTTTTGAGTCTTCGCGTTATGACATTAGTTCATTAGACTTAAAATCAAAACGATGCACATGCTTATTATTTTCATTCTTCTTTCGCAGTGTAGAACACGATTATTTTCGATAATAGTGTTACAATAAATGGCTTGAAATAACGCAATCCCAATGCCTAGTGCCACACTAGATCGTTCATCCTGGCTAAAAGTATTCATGGACCAAATGAATCAGTCCATGCGACTGAAGAATGATGGGTCCAACTTTGCGGACTGGGAGGCGGCACTACGGAATGCTGCCATTGCTGACGGTAAGCTCAGGTATTTAACTGAGCCAATACCGGTCAATCCATGCCCAAATGCAGGAGCCAACGAGTCACTCGCTTATAGTGATTTCGTTATGGAAGCGGGTGCGATAAAGAACGTACTCATCTTTTCAATGGAAACCAATTTGCAGAGACGCTTCATTGCCCAAGGTGCAAACAAGATTTTCACCACGCTCACTAATGAGTTCTCAAAGGCACCGAGAATCATTACATATGAGCATACCTGTCGCTTCTTTGTTGCGAAACTCCAGAAGGTCCAACCGCTTAGCCCACACATTCTTCACATGATTGAGAATGTCGAGAAGCTGGAGGCACTGAATTGTAAAATCAGTGAGAGCATTGCCATTGACCGAATGTTTCATTCTCTTCATGATGGTTTTGACCTTTTCAGGGCGAACTACTACATGAATGACTTGAAAAAGAGTCCTCATGAGCTACACTCCCTTCTCGTACAGACCGAGAAGGATATGAAATTGAGTGGGAGCATGAAGCAGGGTGTTCTCACGATTTACAACAAAGGTAAAGGTAAGGGCAAGGCTCATGGCGACCTAGCTGTAGGTAAGCCAAAGTTTAAGAAGCCAGGAAACGGTAAGAGTGCGCCTGGTGAGACTAGTGGCTCACAGGGCAAGGTAAAGAGCAAGGGCGGTGACATAGAGTGCCACCATTGTCACAAGACTGGACATTGGAAAAGGAACTGTCCCGTCTACCGTGAGGACATCAAGGCAGGACGCGTCATTCCTGTTGGTATGTCATCTTATATTCATATGATTGAGATTAACCATGCAAGTTTCGGAACTTGGGTACTTGATAATGGTTGTGGTTCTCATCTGTGTAATCATTTGCAGGGCCTAAAGAACATCATACCTCTCGAAAAAGATGATGTGGACCTGCGAGTCGGGAATGGAGCACGAGTTGCTGCTGCCTCGAAGGGAACATATGTAATCCAACTCCCTAGTGGTTTTGAGTTATTTTTAAATAACTGTTACTATGTACCCAGTTTATCTAAGAACATTATTTCTGTTTCCGTACTTGCTAAAGACGGTTTTACATTTTCAATAAAGAATAATAGTTGTATTTTCTCTTTTAATGAAATGATTTATGGCAAAGCAGTTTCGATGAATGGAATTTATATCTTAGATCAAACCACGGAAGTATTACACATGAATAATAAGAAATTAAAGGTTGGTGGCAAAGATCAAACCTATCTATGGCATTGTCGAATGGGACACATAAATGAGAAACGCGTGAAGAAACTCGTCTATAATGAGACTATTCCCGCATTCGATTTTTCTACATATGGCACGTGTGAATCATGTCTCATTGGCAAGATGACTCGAATTTACTTCAAAGGTGTTGGAATGCGCGCTAGTGACCTATTAGGACTCATACATACGGATGTATGTGGACCTATGTCAATTACCGCTAGAGATGGCTATAGATATTTTATCACTTTCACGGACGATTTGAGTAGATACGAATATGTCTACTTAATGAAGCATAAAAGTGAGTCCTTTGAGAAATTCAAGGAATACCTGAATAGGGTACAGAACCAATTGGGTAGAAAGATTAAGGCACTCCATTCAGATCGGGGTGGCGAATATCTTTCAAATGAGTTTGATCAACACCTGAAAGACTGTGGAATCGTTTTGCAGTTAACTCCACCTGGAACACCTCAATTGAATGGTGTGTCTGAACGGAGAAATCAAACCTTACGTGATATGGTTCGATCCATGATGAGTCACACGGTAGTGCCTGATTCATTATGGGGTTATGCTCTTTTGTCAGCCGCTCTTATACTTAACCGAAGTCCGTCTAAAGCTGTCGACAAGACTCCATATGAAATGTGGAAGGGAACGGTCCCTAACTTGTCCTTTATTCGGGTTTGGGGCTGCGAGGCTTATGTCAAGTGGAGACACGAGGATAAGCTCGGCCCGCGATCGGTCAAGACATACTTTATAGGTTATCCAAAAGGAACATTTGGTCATTACTTCTTTTCGCCTACCGAACATCGAGTTTTTGTTGTGGCTAGTGCGACGTTCTTAGAGAAAGAATTTCTCGAGAACAAGACGAGTAATAGAACCTTCGAGCTGTCGGAGATTCCAGAACCAACAACCGAGGAACAGATGGAGGAAGCTGTACCTCCAACTGATGATACGGTTAATATTCCTGAGGAACCTAGGAGGTCGGGTAGAGACGCTCATCCTCCGGACAGATATATTGGTATGGTCGAGGAGAATGACGTTTTACTTCTGGAAAGTAATGAACCCGCAACCTATAAAGGTGCTATGGCCTGTTCCGACTCAAAGCTATGGATTGAAGACATGCAATCCGAGATGGACTCCATGTATGAGAATAACGTATGGGTTCTAGTTAATTTACCCAATAATGTAAAACCTATACAGTGCAAATGGCTTTACAAAATAAAGCGTTCTGTAGATGCGCAACCAGATATCTTTAAGGCACGACTTGTGGCAAAAGCTTTCACTCAAGTGCACGGATTGCATTATGATGAGATTTTTGCACCTGTAGTCATGCTACGTTCCATTCGGATAATCTTAGCGATTGCCGCATTTCATGATTATGAAATTTGGCAAATGGATGTGAAAACCGCCTTCTTAAACGGTTATTTGGAGGAAGAGTTGTACATGGTGCAACCCGAAGGTTTCTTAGATCCTGAGCATCCTAAGAAAGTATGCAAGCTTAAGCATTCCATTTATGGACTTAAGCAAGCTTCTCGGAGTTGGAATCATCGTTTCGACCAAGTGATAAAAGAGTATGGTTTCACTAGATCGGTCGAAGAACCATGCTTATATATCAAGTCGAGTGGGAGCAAGATTGTATTCTTGATATTGTATGTCGATGACATACTCTTGATTGGGAATGACATTCCTCTCCTATCTTCGGTTAAAGAATGGTTGAAGAACCATTTCCAGATGAAAGATCCGGGTGAGGCACAAAGGCATTTTGGGAATCCGTATTCGCCAAGATAGATCACGACGGACGTTATCACTTAGTCGAGTCTTATTTGGATAAGGTTCTTGAAAGGTTCAACATGACCAACTCCAAGAAGGGGAACCTTCCTATGACGACCGGGATGCGATTGAGCAAGTCTCGATCACCCACGACGCCTGAAGGGATAGAGCGCATGAGTCGTGTTCCTTATGTATCTGCAATAGGATCGATCATGTATGCCATGATATGCACACGTCCAGACGTGGCATATGCATTGAGTATGACGAGTCGGTACCAAAAGACTCCAGGTGAAACACACTGGATAGCAGTCAAAAATATCCTCAAGTACCTACGGAGGACTAAGGATTGGGTATTGACTTATGGAGGCGATACTAAGCTATGCGCAACCGGTTACGCAGATGCTAGCTTTCAAACGGCTCGAGATGATTCAAACTCTCAGTCCGGGTTCGTCTTCACTCTTAATGGTGCTGCGGTCAGCTGGAAGAGTTCCAAACAGAGTGTTGTAGCAGATTCTACTACTGAATCCGAGTACTATGCCACTTCGGAGGTAGCAAAGGAAGCGATATGGATGCGTCAATTCTTACAAGGGCTTTCGGTAGTTCCTAGTTCGAATGACCCGATCACCATCTATTGTGACAATAGAGGTGCCATCTTCCAGGCTAAGGAGCCAAAGTCTAGCAACAAATCTAGACATGTACGTCGGAAGGCTCACCTGATCCGTGATTATGTGGAGCAAGAAGAGATAGTGATTGACAAGATTGCGACGGATGATAACATCGCAGATCCTCTCACCAAACCGTTGAATTATGATAAGCATGTAGGCCATGTTAATTCCATGGGAATTAAACATGTTCCTGAGTTGTAGTACTTGATTATGGATTTGATACATTATCTTTTTCATATACCATTTATAACTTCATCGTTTTATATATAATATTTTGTTTTTCATGTGGATTGTACTGACAACTTTGAACGCCACAAAGTGAACTGAATTACATTATATTTGTTTTCGTCCGTAATCGCCAATGTGAGCTGATAACTCCGGCTATTATATTGTGCAGTCGATTGATGGTGGGTTTAACGAGCCATAATTCAAACGATTGACTGATTGATCACAGATGCGAGATTATGACGATACCTCGTAGGACAACTTTTTGTGACAATGTAATGGAGTACTAAATGTTTAAAACATTCGATGCCAGGTCGTGGATAGGACATCCATTGTGTTCCTAGAGTCGATTCTTTTGACTATCGACTGTCTCTTGAGATAATGGCAGTTTTTGGGTGACTTTGGTTTCTTTCTCACGGTCTGCCGTAACTGGAGGCTAAGTAGATTTTTTCTGGGTCATTTCATACGGTGCTTGCATCTGCAGGATTCGAGTTGAGGAAAATATCCAACCCTTATCAGGTATAGTTATTTCTCAGGGCCACTCGAGGAGTTGTAACTGAAATGCATGGCCATGCTCGAATGTTGATTCGTTTATCAGTTAAGTTACTCTCTAGTCGGGGAAACCACTCTTGATAATGATCGCTTGTAAAATACGACCTTTGTGAATACGGATTTGCAAATTGTTTTACATTGAGTGGGAGAAATTTTAAGATATGAGAATCGGTTATCGCACATACACTTGTGAGAACAAGTGGGAGTTTGTTGGAGCTTGTGTCCTCCACAAATTAGTTTGATAACATTTGTAAATCTCTTTCAGGTTCACAAGGGTATACTTCGTATATTTAATCAGTTGATTAACGTTTACCTAATAACGGTTGGCTTGCTAGAAATCTTAACGTTCTTATCATACAGATGGCGATGATCTGCTGGTCCCTAAAAGTCACACCTATAGGATGTGTTTGAGAAATGTGGTTATAGAAATATAATCACATTGATGCCCAATATGACTATATAGTTAGTCAATGTGTTGATGAGATAATTATTTAATGAAAATTATATAATATTAGTTGAGACGAATTAACTGTCAATTCATAAAGTAAATATAATAAGTTATATTTAATTAAATATATGTAATGTTGGCTTGGACGGATTAATCTGTTAATTCATAATTAAATATATTCAGTTATATTTAATATCAACAAGATGAATGTGTCATAGTGGTAATAGTGAGGGTACACATACCAAGAGGTCATGGGTTCGATCGTCACTAGTTGACAATTCAACACATTTTATATATTTTTGGAAAGACCAAAAATAAGGAGAATATACTCCTTATTTCGGTTAGATGGCAGAAATTAGGAAAGGATTTATTCTTTCCTAATGGACTCCAAATTTCGGTCAGTATAAGAAAGAAAGGGAGAGAATTATTCTACCCTAATTCTTTTCTTGACCCAGCTCTCTCTCTCATCAAAAACACAAAACAACTAAATTTTACAGAAAATTTTAGATCGATTCTAGCACAATCAATAGGGAATATCTCATATCGTCTTGGGTGCAACTGATAGGCGAATATCAGTTTTGATATTGTTCTTAGGCCAATTTTGCTAGGACCGAAGGTTAATTCTGAATCCTTTATACTTTGTTTATGTATTTTGTTTATGACTATTAATCATCACTGTTAAATTCGTTATAATCCTTCTATATAAAGGGAAGTATACAGATTATTTCCCATAACCTTTTTTCTCACAAGTATCCCACTAATACTCTTGTTAAGTCTTGGTTCTATGGTTGGTCTTGATCACTTTGCATTTCTTATAACCACATTTGTGAGGATTGGTCAAATTCGTTTGATAAGCTAATGCGAGCATTAAATGGATTTTTAAATGACCTATTTGTGATATTTTATTGTAGCCTTGTTGCGCCCTTTTCCATGTATTTAATCTTTGCATGCATGTTCTAGATTAGAATAAGTTAAGATTGCATTTAGTGTTTACATTCATGCATAGTCACTAAGGACCAAACCTATTCCTTTCTACACTAGAAATATTGCTTTAATCGGTTTGGGGAGGTTTGATCATAGGTGACCTAAGCTAATTTAAATTAGCTTCCAATTTAATAGAAAACATACATCATGTAGTGTAGTTTAGATTGCATTAATTTGTTATATATGTCATATAGAATTGCATTTACTTAGAGCATGTATTCATTCATATCGTTGTATTTGCATTTGTACTTCAATTTCTATAAATCTTTAAAAATCCTAAAACATGTATTTCTTTTTCATTCCTACTCCTACATGTACATTGAGGACAATGTCTAAAATAAAGTGGGGGATGGGAATTTATATTCCAAAATACATAAAAGTTGAAAATTTTAAAAAATCCTAAAAGTATGTTCTTTAATTTAGTAGTGTAGAATTGTATATACTTGTGTTTTTATTCTCTTCTCACATAGATACGACACTAAATTTGTGGGATTAGCTAGGGAATGTGAAGACTGCTTGGTATGATCGCTCTAATCCCTATTTCCCTTCCATTTCTTTCCATTATTCATATGAGGAGGATGGGCTTACATGTCAAGGAAGATGTGGTGCATTTTGTTGTTGCGGTTTATGTACCTATGTGTTGTTAGGAGTTGCATCTAGATTATATTGCATACTAGTTGATAGAAGCATTTGCATTTAGACTTATATATATATGTAGGTTATACCATGGCATATAGTTGCATTTAGAAAAGTTTTCGAAAATGCCTAGTTGAGAAATTTGACAAGTGTGCATAGGCCATTATAGATACTCTTTCTACTTAACAATTTGTTCACTAGAATAGTCTTAAAACACCCTTTTTAGTGTCATTCTAGTATCGTTCGACCCATGCACAAGAGCCTAGTCAAGAGTACCTTTTGGCGTGATAACCCATTGGCTACCGTTTATTCTAAGGTGACTCTAAATGCCATGCAACCGCTCTTTCATTTTTACCATCTATCATTTTATTAACCAAAGGAGAATGGGCACAAAATCATCAAATAATTTCAAGTTCCAAAATCAAAGTCAAATGTTCGCAATTGCATCAATGAAATGAGGAGCCAAAATAGACTCCTATGCTTTTATAGAAGTATCCTTGCTACAAATGGGGTTACTCTAAAAAATGTTCAAAAATGCAAAATCAAAGGTTGAAAATTGCCAAGTCAAAAATGCCAAATTATCAGAAATGGCAAAGAAATGTTCTTATTATCAAAAACCACAAAAATGGGGAGGAAACAACTCAAATGCAAACTACTATCATGAAACTCATATACGTCGAAACCCTTTTATCCATTGATGGTCCTATCTTTGTTGCATGGTGGAGAGGGACGACCCTTCCTTTTGTCTAGGCAAGAGAGAGAATTCTGCGATCCTATAGTGTTTCTAACACCATAAGGACCCTACTCTTGACGAAAGCATCTAGTAAATGCGGATGAACGCAACCTAGTCCAACACTACTAGGAGGTGATTTACTTATATCCTTTTAGACTTAGTAGTTGGTAGAACTAGTATCTAAGACGGAGTATGTGCCCTTAGATTATTTTTCTTTTAGTGCTTCCGCCAATTAGATGAGGAATGTGGCTATTCTTTTGTAGATGCATCCATTACTTGTTTTGTGTGCTTAATACTTGGATGCATCGCCATTTTGGCAAGCCCCACCTTGCCTTGCAAGAAGGCATCTTACCTCATAGATGTGTGGACCATGGAAAAGCGCTCCACTCAAATGTTTTTTTAAAACATTTTTAATTTTAAAAGAGTCGCCACTAAATTTTTAAATGGAATTTAGAAACCAATTTTAGAGATTTGAATTCGTGTGACTTTACGTGTTAGGAAGTTAATTTAATTTCATTAAAACAACACCCAACCCCGCCCGTTGCAATAACGGTCTCTACTAGGTGAAAGATGGCTATTTCGGAAAGATATCACATGCGTATGCAACCATTGAATTTAAATCCTATCATGCGAATTTCATTCTAAGTCGTTTAAAATGCATTTAACTTCGTCGAAGTGGTTTAGCATGTGAGGTTCATTGATTAAACTAGAAAAACACATCCAAAGAGAGGGATAGGAAGGCTTACGCTTTGCATAAGATGTATTAACAAACATTAGTGGTAAGCTCATACATACAATATAAATTATAAATAATGTATATTAAAATCTAAAACATAAACTAGTTAAACTAAGGATTAATCAAACAAAGTCAAACAAGGAAGCAAATTAAAACACAAAACCTGGACGAACCCGTGCACGCACGATCTGAAATTTTCAAATATGTCGAAATTGACTGTACGCAAGCAGTTTTGAATTAATACATTGCTAATTACGAAATAAATACTAAATCAATGCAATAAATTACGAAAATCTACCTAAATTAAAATTACAAATTCTAGGTCTGGAAAATCATTTAAAATCAATTTTTATATGGGTAAAAATAAATAAACATAAATTAAATAAACTCGATTTATTAAATTGTCCTATTCCAACACGAGGATATGTAAATGAGACGGGGTGTACGACCGACCGATATGGCGGATTTCTTTCCCATCTCAAGTCAACGCGGGTGCCGGAATGGTACTTTAACTCATACTCAAACTATTCTAGTTTCGATATTAGTTAGACGATGTTAGACAATCGTTAGTAAATAAACAATAAAAAAAAAACGAAATAGAAAGGAGAGAAGGGAGTTTTAATGCACCCTCAACCTACATGTATTGTTGACACCGTCTTGGGTCGTAATCGATCGTATATTTTATCTCGAGGGGCCGTCGTCGACGAAGACAATTGAAATTGAATTTTGAAATCCCGAAACAAACACGTTCAAAAGGCAGACTTGAGCAGCGATTTTCAATCGCTCACCACGACTTCGTTTCTCAACGATTTTTCAAACCGAAAGATGTTTTGGAAACTAGAAAGACTGAATTTTGTGAATATGGAAACAAACCAGAAGTTTTAATGGGATTTGTGCACCATAATCAAGGACAAAGACCACGACAGAAACTCAAAAACACGATTTGTGTCCCTGTTTTCGAGCGGCTGTCACGGCTTTAGTTTAGGGTTTTTTGGACGATTGTTGGTTGTTATTTGCAGTATGTTGTGGGGAGAACTTAAAGGAATGAATGTATGGTGGAGAGGGGTTATTTATAAGGAGTTTCGAAGGGTAGAAGTAGGGCAACAAGCAGTCGGGCCTGTTTCGCATAGCTGCTGTCCATCAGCTAAATCGTGGGGTTTTTAGGGTTTGTATGGGGGGTTTTCTTGGTGGTTAAGCTAAGGTAATATGGGTAGGATACTAGGGTATGGTGTAGGGTTAATGGGCACGGGTTTGGTAGCTGTTTGGAGCGGGTTTTAGGCTCGGGATTGAGCACGCAAAACAGGGGGGGCTGCTTGTGTTGCGGGCTGTTTGTGGAGTATTTGGGACGGGAATTGGATGGGGTTTGTGGTATTATAGGTGCTGGGTTGTTGTGGGTAATGTGGATCTCGGGTTGGTGGTGATGGGTTGCAGGTTTGGACCATGTTTGAGTCGATTTAGAAGGGCTTTCGATGGACTATACAAACACGGGTAAAAGAAGTAATTGGGCTGTGTTGGGGAGTGTTTAGGACGAGATTTGGGTGTGGACATGGGGGTTCGAACTGGGTTAGAATGGGTAGAGGCCTAGGTTGGTTAGTGTACTCGAGATTCGTGTCAACTCGTAAAGAAAACGGGCTCAAATACCGAGCTAAAATCGAGCTCCAAAACGCGTGGTTGAAACGAGTTTTAAATTTTCAAATTCGATTTTTCTAAATCAAATAGCACATTAAGATGAATGATTTTTCAAATCAAAAAGTATATTTTATTTTCAATAAAATAAATTTAAGGAAATAAATTCAAATTAAAACAATAAAAATGAATTCACTTAAAAAAAGCTTTAATTTAAATATCATTTAAATTAATAAAATACTCCGTCGACAACGCTTATTCCACATCGTAAAACGAACCCAAATAATGACAATGACAACTAATAAATACATGCGTCCTATCATCATCGGGTGTTTGTCGGGTTTTCTATAAATTCCAATATCGACGGATACGGGTATCTACAGAGCCCCCACTTTGACTGAGGCTTGGACAAGGCGAAAGTCAAAGTATATCCCAGGTCCCTCTCGGCCTAAGGATTCTGCGGGTCGTTTATAGTCCATTAGACTTGCGTTTGTAAGCTCGCCAGCCATAAGAAGAGATCATACCTGAAACTTCGTCGGGGATCAACTCTTGCTTCTGTTGCGTCGAATTATCATCGTTAGTCATCGACCCATAAATTGCATATATGGTGGGTTGAGCCTTATCCTCGGGCGCCTACGTATCCGTTTCTGACGGAATCAAACCCGCGTCGTAGTTCGGCTCGATGGCCTCGTAGTCTTCTACGCTTTCGGCTCGGATGCCAATATCCCATTGTTCATATGAGTAAAGACAAAACTTGCGCTTTGCTTATCAATTTCGCTGTTCTGTTAGGGAGAACGATTCACTGAAACTGACGTTTCTGTTGGGGAAATGTCATTTCCGTAGCATTCTGCTGTCGATCTTTGTTAGGAGGATGCCATCCTGTCTGTTTTGTGGTGGTCTCTGGAGCCGACGGCGACAGAGCCCCCGATTGGGAGCATATTCGCAAATTTAATCATAATATATAGCACGCGATTCACGTAGCGACATTTCGATACTTGAAATGGTCATCGACCGAATTTTGATGGGTCTCTGGAGCCGACGGCGACAGAGCCCCCAATTGAAAGAAAAGGAAAATGGGTTATAGACCCGCAGACATGAACATTGCTTAGAAAAGGTGGGTCATTGACCCGAACTTTGAATATCTCGAAAATGATTGGCCTCTTCGAGGCGAGAATTTATCTCAGTTTTCTGGATCCAAATGATTTTTTGAATCGACACATAATTTTATTTTCAATAAAATTAATTGCGAAAAATTATTTCAAATTTCTGGAGTTAAATGATTTTTCAAATCAAAACACAATTTTATTTTCAAAAAAATAATCGCAGAAGTTTATTTCAAATTTCCGGAGTGAAAGCGACGGGTAGACACGACCTTTTGACGAAAAGACTCGGACTTTCTGACCCGTAACCAATGTGGGCGTAACCCAATAAAATTCGTAAGTATGTACGGGATGTTAATTCAACATGGGACGCGCAGGGGATGAAATTGTAAATTAGTCACTTCGGTGCACGAACTATGACAAATTCCGCAAGAGAAATGAGCGAACAAAACCCGGGACGGATGGGGCCCACTTGGCGCGCCATACGGGCCCTACACGGCCGAAATAGAGGAGGTATGGGACTTGCTTTCTTATTTCAAAAAGCTACCAAACTTCCTAAAGCTAGTAGGCTTTCAAGTTTCCAAATTTCCTAGAAGATTTAGGTTTCCAAAACCTAAAGGAATTATACTTCCAAAATTCCTCATCTCTTTTCATATATAAGTAAGGGCTAAGGGTTGAGATTTCCCACAATTTCTCAAACAGAAATCTCTCTGCTTAAAAGAATATCTTTCTTAGAAAAACACAAAAAGACTAGTCATGAATTCCTTGTTTGGGACCATGAAGGGATGGGCGACAGAATTCAGGGGTTTAGAAATCCAAAATCTGAATGCGGCGGGAATTCAACAAATTATTTTCCTGAGGCAAGTCATGATTCAACCCGCATTTCTTAAAGAGTGCCTGAGAGTGTGGGATCCCGAGCATCATGTCTTTGTTTTTCCGGAGGGAGAAATCTGTCCCCTTCCTGAAGAATTTACCGTCTTGGGAGGATGGAGGACCACGCAAGAGCCTGTGGTTCCCGACTTTGTGTCCAACCGGACCCAAAAATATAGCGAATATCTAAACTTGTCGCGTGATGAAGCCCGTACCATCGTCGATGGTGGAAAGGTGGACCTGCTTGCACTAGTGCATAAATTCCGGCGTGCGAATGACCCAGATATACCGATCATTTATCGACGCCGCGCCTTTGGCCTCATTCTATTGCATCTTTATTGTTTCGAGGGGGCGATAGAAATTCCATCTTATCGCGGCCAAGCTAGACTAATCCGAGTCGTGGAGCAAATGGAGAATGGTGCTAATGCTACATGGATTATACTAGCTGAGACTATTAAAAGCTTGGATGCAGGAAAAGCCAATCCGGATGCTGTATTCATAGGATCAACCCGTCTACTGCAAGTTTGTCTTTCTTCTTTTTTTTCCTTTTTTTTTTCTTTTCTTAGTCTCTTTTTTTCTTTTTTTTTTCTTTTTTTTTTTCGTTTTTTTTTTCTTTTTTTTCCGTCTTTTTTTCTTTTTTTTTTCTTCGTTTTTTTACCCCGCCTTTTTCCGATCGTCTAACAGTATGGCTCAACGAGCGTCTTGGTTTGATTGATCCGCCGTTGAAACCGTAAGATTATCATGTCGAAGTCTCACTAATCGGCGACGACGCTACGCTTCCGAGCAAGGATCCGACATCGCGAAATATGGTGATTAGCGAACAGGTCTCACATTCGCCGGTCCTTACCATGGCTTCATTTGAGCTCAGTTACCGGGCTTGCAGATACTGATCATACACGGTATGTCACTTTGTTGGGCTTGGATCACCCTGTCTATTTTTACCCGGACCGAGTGCTTCGCCAATTCGGTCGTCAACAAATTGTCCCTGCGACGGAGGCTTCGCGAGGTCCTACTTTTGTCATTTCTCAGGGTAGATGTCATACTTGGCTCCATGCGTGGCGCCGAAGGACCGTGTGGCGCATTCCCGAGCCACGCGAGTCTACTTGGGTTTCACCTTCATATCTCAAATGGACTACAGAACCGGGCCTTAAAGCAAGGAAGAAACTACAGAAAGATGATGCCATTGATCGGGAGAAGCATGACAGGGGGTTAAAAAATCGACAATTCTTTACTGGGTCGATTCCGGGCCCGACTGAGACCGAGACTAGGCTTGACGAGAACCCTAGGGCTAAACCTAGTGCTCCTAGCGTGTGGGACCGACTGGGTACTACAAGTGGTGATGCTCCGACACTTGCAGAGTGACTTGGCCCTCGACCAAGCGTAAAAGAGAGATTGGGCCCGCGAGAAGACAGCGTGGTCCCCCCGAAGAAACGGGCAAGAATGATGATGGGTGAGACATCGTTTCGTAGTGACGGGACACGCGACCCAACTAAAGATAGGCGGTAGTTACGGATCTATTATTTAGTATTACTATTATGCTTTTATTTGCTTTCCTGTTAGTTTGATTTGTAATGGGCGTCGCCCGGATTTATCAAAATAAAAGACACGTATTATTTATTAGAAATCCTCAGTTTCCGCATTGAATATTTCATTTTTATTGTGGTTGTACCCTTTTCAAGGGTTGCCTACGGATCTGCTTTTCAACAGAATCAAACCGAGGTCGTAGTTCTCTCATAAAACATTTCGTGCAAAGGGCAACAAATGCCAAACTTAAAACTTATTCAAATACATCACAATTCAAGTGTTATTTCATAACTTTGAGAGTGAGGTCTTAAGGATAGTATTTCTTCAACTGATCCAGATTCGTTGGATTCGAGAAATCATTTCCATCCAAATCATCAAACGCGTCGTGCCTCCCGTGAGTATCTTCTTCACGAGATAAGGACCGCCCAATTAGGCTTAAACTTCCCTCTTGGATCCACTGGTAATAGAGCCCTTACTGATTTGAGAACTAAATCGCCTTCATTAATTCCCCTGGGCTTCACCTTCTTATTAAAAGCCCGCTCTATCCTTTTCTGATAGAGCTGAACATGATACAACGAATTCAAACGACGCTCATCAAGTAACACCAACGAATCATATCTGGCTTGGACCCAATCCGCTTCCGGGACCTGGCTTTCGATTAAGATGCGCAGGGAGGGTACTTCCAGTTCGACTGGTTGTACTGCTTCCATCCCGTAAACTAGATAGTACGGGGTTGCCCCTGTGGCTGTTCTGATGGATGTTCTATATCCCCACAACGCGAAGGGTATCTTCTCCAGCCACTCCTTGTAATTGTCAGACATCTTTCTCAATATAGTAGCCACCGTTTTGTTAGCGGCCTCCACTGCTCCATTTGTCTGAGGTCGATATGGAGATGACTTATGGTGCTTGATTCTATACTTTTCAAGTATAACGGCTGTCTCAGCTTGAAAGTGAGTTCCATGATCACCGATGAACTCGTGCGGCACTCCGTCGGCGGATGATGTCATTCTCAATAAACTTGGCTACTTGCTTCGCATTTAGCACTTTGTAAGACTTGGCCTCTACCCACTTGGTAAAGTAATCAATAGCGACTAGGATATAACAATGCCCTCCTCCTGTTCCAACGGTTTACTTTTCCGATGATGTCGATTCCCCAGGTTGAGAAAGGCCAAGGTGACGTCATGGTGTATAGCATAGAAGGTGGTACATGTTGAATATTCGCAAATATTTGGCAATTGTGACAATGCCGAACATATCTCGACATACCGTTTCCATTGTTGTCCAATTGTATCCTAACCTCATGATCTTCCGAACTAGCATGTGGGAGTTCATATGCGGCCCACATTCCCGTCGTGGACTTCTTCCATGACCTTTTCTCGACGTTGTCTTGTCGACGCATCGCAACAGACACCCCGTGTCTTTGTCTTCTTATACAATTGTCCATCGTTAGTTTTAACGAATTGGGTGGATAACATTCGCAATGCACGCTTTCCACGTGTATCGAGGTCTCCAGGTATTCTCCGATTCTTTGAATCTCACAATGGATGCATACCAAGGTTCGGCCGCTTTCCCGGCATCATCAACAACGTTTATATAAGCCGGTGAAGACCTTCGTTCGACACACAATGGCATGCTATCCATATGATCGGATGTTTATCAACGCTGCCGCTTTTGATGCAAGGCCGGTGAACTCGATTTTCCTCCCTTGGGAGGTACACGTATTGCACCTCTTCGAAGAGTTTTTCTAGCTCTTCTATCTTAGCCTGGTAGGGTGCCATGCTGCTACTTTTGATCTTCCATGACCCCGTCACTTGATTAATGACCAACTTCATGACTCCTAACTTGTTAGCGCTCTGCAAACCAAGTAGGCATGCTTCGTATTCCGCGGCGTTATTTGTGACGGCGAAGTCCAATTTGATCGAAACTGGTACGTGCTCTCCTCTCGGTGAAATGATAAGGACACCTATTCCGAATCCCATGTTATTCGAAGCCCCATCGAAATATAGATCCCATACATCATCTTCGACATGGACAATATCCTCATCCGGGAACGACCAAGTGTCAACAATGTCGCTTTCTTCGACGGATTATCGGCCAGAAATCGGCAACGACCTTTCCTTTTATCGCTTTCAGCGGCACATATTTGAGATCGAATTCCGATAGCATGAGGGTCCATCTTAACATTCTGCCGTTTAGCACCGGCTTTTCAAACTAGTACTTGATGGGGTCCATTCTGGAATATATACTCACACTGTAGCTGAGCATATAGTGACGTAGCTTCTTCGTTGCCCAGACTAAAGCTAGGCATGTCTTTTCTAATGCTGTATACTTTGATTCATACTCCAAGAACTTTTTACTAAGGTAGTAAACTGCTCTTTCTTCTTTATCAACGGTTTGTGCCAGCATTGCTCCCATCGCGTATCTCAGAATCGTTAAATACAAAGGATAGAGGCAAGCCGCTACAAAGTGGATCGAGAATCGCGAGAAGATAACACTTCCTTTATCTTATCAAACGTGGCTTGGCATTGGTCATCCCACATAATATGCTCCCCAACTTTCAATTTCTTAAAAATTGGTTCGCAGATCATAGTTAATTTTGAGACGAAACGGCTTATGTATTGCACTCGGCCTAAGAAACCTCGAATTTCTTTCTCGGTTTTAGGATGGGGCATTTCCATAATGGCTTTAATCTTTGATGGGTCGATTTCGATGCCACGGTGGCTAACGATATGACCCAAAAGCTTGCCAGAGGTGACCCCGAACGCGCACTTCTGTGGGTTTAATCTCATATTATACTTTCTCAACCTCTCGAAGAATTTTCGTAATGCCATCAAATGGTTATTACGTTCCTTCGATTTTACGATCATGTCATCGACGTAGACCTCTACTTCCTTATGAATCATATCATGCAACAACATCGTTGCTGTTCTCTGGTAAGTCGCACCTGCATTTATTAATCCAAACGGCATCACTGTGTAGTAATAAGTGCCCCATGGTGTTGTGAAAGCAGTCTTCTGCATATCTTCCTCGGCCATTTTTATCTGGTTGTAACCGGCGTACCCATCCATAAAGGATAATAATGCATGGTTAGCAGTATTGTCAACCAAGATGTCAATGTGAGGTAACGGAAAGTCGTCCTTTGGACTAGCCTTATTTAGATCACAAAAATCAACACAGACCCGAACCTTTCCGCCTTTTCTTTGGCACCAGCACCACATTAGCTATCCAATCTGAGTATTCCGATACTTTGATGAACCCGCCTTGAATCGTTTATCAATCTCTTCTTTGACTTTCAAAGACCACTCACGCATTCTACGTGGCTTCGTTTTTTTCTGGTTTGAACCCTGGCTTGATCGGAATCTTGTGCTCTGCAATTTCCCTATCAATACCCGGCATATTTTTGTAGGACCAAGCAAATACATCTTTGAATTCATTCAACAATTCAACAAACCCCTTCTTTTCTGCGGGATCTAAGGTTGTTCCTATCTTAAGCTCTTGAGGCTCTAAGGTAGTCCCCACATTAACAACTTCGGTATCTTCGATTACCGAGCTTCTTTGGTCGTATTCTTCCAACCCTTTTACTAACTGGGGAGGCGGTTCCACCTCCTCCTCTTCTTCTTCTACCATTCTATCCTCGACCTCATTCTCAACGTTATTAAAACAATCAATTGAATTGCAATATAAATGAGACAAGTCGTAAGCAAACTGATTCATCTTATTATTGATTTGAAACTGCGCAAATTGTGTTAACATTTGGGCCAACTGATCAGAGGTCAGTGGCGAGATAGGAGCAGTATTCGGGACAGGCCCCGGAATACAAGTACTAGGGGGAGGTACGGGAAAAGGAAAGACTGGGGAAGGGGTATCTTCGACACCTACAACCCTAGACTTAGCCTTAGGACTTTTGTCAGACTCAGACTCGGACTCAGACTCAGACTCAGAATCGTCATCAGGCTTGAACATTTGCCCTTGTTGTCGGTCCATTTCATTGTTTTCCGCTATCCAGATGTATTCCTCTGAGGATCTACATCAGTAATGAGGGTAGATGGATCGAAACGATCACTCCTTACGATCATGTTTACCAAGACTTCGTTTGGTATTTCCGGCTTCTTTTCCTCTCCAAAGAGGAGACCCATACCTTTCCCATCTTCGATCGGAATGGACTCCTTCTTTATTGTAGCTACTGCCATAATATCTTCGGGAATATAGAAACAATCACGAAATACTTCGATTCCGGGGGCCAGCTTGTTGGCCTTTGAGTTGAACAGTGGTTCGGGGAAGTCTAAACTCGGCATTTCCTCCCCGGCTTTCACAAAGTGGCCGTTTAGAGTTAGCAAGTACGGCCCCATCTTGATGTCTCGGTCTTCGATCGAGACTCTCTCTCTCGGAGTCTTTTTCACTTGCTCGCACCCAAGCCTGTATCTTGTCCCCTTAGGCACTGGCGACTTCAATTGGAATGTGTTTTCCCTTCGGGGGTACATGGAGTACCCGAAGTACTTTCCGGTCTTGAAGATTATTTTACAAACACGGCTTCCCGTATATAAGTCCATATTCGGTGCCTCGAAAGTGGACTCAATTGCGTTTACTACCTCGAAACCACAAGACTCCAAGGCGGTATTATCAGTTTGCACTTCGGAAGTAACATCTCCTCTCGTCACAATTATAGGAGTAGCATCGATGGTCACTACCTCTCCCTTGAGAGGGATTTTAATCTTGCGATGGAGGGTAGAAGACACGGCTCCAGCTGTGTGAATCCATGGTCTCCCGAGCAAAATGTTGAAAGTTGAGGCAACATCTATCACTTGGAAATTGACCTTGCGCTCCACCTTTCCCACATTCACGCTTAAAGTGACGAGTCCGAAAACTCGACGCACTGTGCCATCGAAAGCCCGAACCGTTTGCGTAGTGGGTGCGAAGTCGCTTTTCTCGAGTCCCAAAATGAAAGTGGTCCGTAGTGGGAGAACATTAACTGCAGACCCGTCGTCGACAAGGGTCATTGGGAGTCACTTATGACGGCATTATACCGTGATGTACATAGCGAGACAATGTTGTGGCCCAAATGAGGGCAGGTCTTCATCAGAAAAAGTTACGGCATTAGTGAGCCGAGGTTAGTTTTGAGCAACAAATGAGACCACGTCATCTGGAGTAGTGTGCGGTGACACAGTCATATTCATTAAGGCTTGAAGCAGAGCTTGTCGCTGTTCAAACGAGCTCAACATTAACTCCCAGATGGAGACATCTGCCTTAGTCTTTTGTAATCGCTGATGAGGGAGGCCTCTGAGGTCGACCCTTCACCAAGAGCCCGGACTGAGGTGGCCTCCTTGGTGGGTGTCTTACTTGGACTGTCTCCAAAGATAGAGACATGGTTTGCCTTCTCGACACGATAGGGATGTCCCGATCGAGTCAAATGATTAGATTCGAGGACATCTTTCCTCAATTTAGAAATTTGTTCCTGAGTTCGGGGAATAATCGCACCTTCGGTGAGATAGATATCGTCTTCATTGTCAGCCCAGACCCCATTAATTTCATTCTCGCTTCGGAGAATGTATGGCGTGCAATCGATAGCAAAATCCCCAATTCGAACTTCGTTCTTAGCTTGAGGGATATACTCTGAGCAGCTTACATAGACCTTCCCCACGAAAAACCCAGTGAGACGGCAGATGGGTTGGATTAAGTGAGATACATCAGTGTTGTCTTCGACGAATACTGCATTGGCATGGTCGCCAAAAGGATTGTTCAGGTTGTTAGGTCGGACGGTGGGGATGGGGAGCGACCCATTCTCGATCATGTCTTGGATTTCATGTTTAAGACGGTAACAATTTTCGGTATCATGACCTTTTCCTTGATGATAAGCACGAGAGGCGTTGGGCTTATACCATTTACCCCCGCCGATCCGCAGCGGGTCCGGAGTTGGACCAATTGGGTTCAGTTTCCCTTGGGCCGAGAGCCTTTGGAGGGCGTATGCATAGGTATACCCGATGTCGGTGAACGCTCTTGGCCCATGGCGTTGCGATCCCTTAGGAGCTCCTCCCAAAAGACCGATGGCTTGGATATGATTGCGAATCGGATGCCTTAGCTTTGGAAGAGGAGGCACCGATACCCTTTTGGCTTTTCACCTCAAAGCAAACGAACGTCGTCCTCAATTTTTCTTCCGACTCGAATAAGGTCCTTGAATGAGCCGAAATGTTGATATTTGATAGCGTCACGGTAGACAGTCGAATATTTTTGATGAACTTATCTACCATTTCGGTCTCCTCGGCCTTTTGGCCAACTTCACGCTTTCAAATACGCGCCGGCGTTGAGGAATTCAAGAAATCCTCCTTATCCTTCCGTGTCATCACTTCGAGTGTGCGCACGATGTCCGAATCTCAAGCATTATAAGCAAAGTGTTTGCAGAACTCCACCGCTATATCTTCGAAAGTGGGGAAATTCTTATGCTCAAGGCTGTAGAACCACGCCTTCGGGTGTTCTCCTAGGGATTGAGCAAAAATGTGGGGCAACATCTCAGCAGGTACCCCTTTCAACGCAAGGTACTCCTTGTAGGAACGGATATGTTGCAATGGATCTTCCGTCCCTTTGAACTTTGGGATATAAGTTAGGACAAAATTGGTTGGTAGCTTGTCCTGGACCGGCATGTACCCTCTGGCATTCTCATAATGCACATTTTCCCCTTGGGATAGCTTCAATCGTTTCCTCTATTAGTCGAACCTCTTTTCGAATCGGTTTCCGGGCGGTGGTATGGGAGCTTCCACCGCGATCTTGGCTTCCACAGCCGTCAAGCGTTCCATCATTGCGACCAAAGTGTCGTTAATCTGCTTCAGTGCCTCTGCGGTAGTCATACTTCTTGTTTGTAGCGGCCTTTCTACAATAAAATCCCGAGCGAGTATCAGTTATCGAATCAAAATCCCCTGCACAAACAGGACTTGACTCATAACAACATGACGGACTCCATGCGACTCGATATTGGGCTTAGACCCGGAGAGCGAGCAATTGGGCCCCCTCGGTTTGGGTCATACACGACTAGGGACGGTTTTTCAAACCTAAAAACTGGCTATAACTTGACATGGATCCTACGGACGAACTATTCTGGCTCGTTGGAACGGGTCCTAACCGTGATACACACGTGGCTTGGGTTTTAAACTCAACGTGATCATGAATCCGACATCACAAACCCGTGTTCAAACCAGACATGGTTCTTGGGCTTTGTGACAAACGCCCTAGGTGGCCTAGTGGGGACGTTTTGGTGGACTGACTTGGACCAAATGGTTGACTTTCATGACTCAGACCCAAAGATCGGTTTAGGTGACTTACTTGACAAGTGTTCTAACCAAACAAAGGCTCACTCGAGCCTAAGAGTGGACTAGCTCGCCTATATCGAGCAAGCAAAAGCCCAATTCGACTAACCCGACCCCACTGACACAAACTCTATTCTAGGTTTGGGTTGGACCTGGAATACAGTTCGTCGAAATTTGAAATCGAGAAGGATTGAATTGACTTTTAAAATGGGCAGCAGTTCGGCTTGAAAGAAGGTTCAAAATTTCGAAATAGAGGGCCGAAATTTTCGAAAAGAAATGGACTTGAAAAAGAATCAAATTTTCGAAAGAAAAAGAAGATGGATTTGAAAATGCTATTTTGAAAACATGACCCGGGATTCACATAGCATGTAATCATTCACATTTTAGGGATGCAATGCATGAACTAGACTCTTCTAAGTCTCGGTCAGTCCTCTAAAATGGGTCTATGCCAGTGAAACCGCTTTGTCGGGGAGTCCACATACCGTCATATGCCCGTAGCAATATGCCTCGTATGCAGCTGCCTACCTCCACGGAATCACCTTGATACTTAAATCGGACATAGTGGACATCAATATCCTCCCTTGGAATTAACCCAAGAGATTCTTTGGCCCGCCTAAAGTCTCGAGGGTTTATGCATGATTAACATAAAAAAAAGAATGTGACAACAATCCTAATAGACATCTTAAACTTTTCAAGTTCCACTGTCCCCAGCGGAGTCGCCAAATTGTGGACCATGGAAAAACGCTCCACTCAAATGCTTTTTCAAAACATTTTTAATTTTAAAAGAGTCGCCACTAAATTTTTAAATGGAATTTAGAAACCAATTTTAGAGATTTGAATTCGTGTGACTTTACGTGTTAGGAAGTTAATTTAATTTCATTAAAACAACACCCAACCCCGCCCGTTGCAATAACGGTCTCTACTAGGTGAAAGATGGCTATTTCGGAAAGATATCACATGCGTATGCAACCATTGAATTTAAATCCTATCATGCGAATTTCATTCTAAGTCGTTTAAAATGCATTTAACTTCGTCGAAGTGGTTTAGCATGTGAGGTTCATTGATTAAACTAGAAAAACACATCCAAAGAGAGGGATAGGAAGGCTTACGCTTTGCATAAGATGTATTAACAAACATTACTGGTTAGCTCATACATACAATATAAATTATAAATAATGTAAATTAAAATCTAAAACATAAACTAGTTAAACTAAGGATTAATCAAACAAAGTCAAACAAGGAAGCAAATTAAAACAAAAAACCTGGACAAACCCGTGCACTGCACGGATCTGAAATTTTCAAAATATGTCAGAATTGACCCGTGCACTGCGCGGGTTTTGAATTAATACATTGCGAATTACGAAATAAATACTAAATCAATGCAATAAATTACGAAAATCTACCTAAATTAAAATTACAAATTATAGGTCTGGAAAATCATTAAAAATCAATTTTTATATGGTTAAAAATAAATACACATAAATTAAATAAACTCGATTTATTAAATTGCCCTATTCCAACACGATGATATGTAAATGAGACGGGGTGTACGACCGACCGATATGGCGGATTTGGTACTTTAACTCATACTCAAACTATTCTAGTTTCGATATTAGTTAGACGATGTTAGACAATGGTTAGTAAATAAACAATAAGAAAAACGAAATAGAAAGGAGATAAGGGAGTTTTAATGCACCCTCAACCTACATGTATCGTTGACACCGTCTTGGGTCGTAATCGATCGTAGATTTTATCTCGAGGGGCCGTCGTCGACGAAGACAATTGAAATTGAATTTTGAAATCCCGAAACAAACACGTTCAAAAGGCATACGTGAGCAGCGATTTTCAATCACTCACCACGACTTCGTTTCTCAACGATTTTTCAAACCGAAAGATGTTTTGGAAACTAGAAAGACTGAATTTTGTGAATATGGAAACAAACCAGAACTTTTAATGGGATTTGTGCACGAGAATCAAGGCCAAAGACCACGACAGAAACTCAAAAACACGATTTGTGTCCCGGTTTTCGAGCGGCTGTCACGGCTTTAGTTTAGGGTTTTTTGGACGATTGTTGGTTGTTATTTGCAGTATGTTGTGGGGAGAACTTAGAGGAATGAATGTATGGTGGAGAGGGGGTATTTATAAGGAGTTTCGAAGGGTAGAAGTAGGGCAACAAGCAGTCGGGCCTGTTTCGCATAGCTGCTGTCCATCAGCTAAATCGTGGGGTTTTTAGGGTTTGTATGGGGGGTTTTCTTGGTGGTTAAGCTAAGGTAATATGGGTAGGATACTAGGGTATGGTGTAGGGTTAATGGGCACGGGTTTGGTAGCTGTTTGGAGCGGGTTTTGGGCTCGGGATTGAGCACGCAAAACAGGGGGGGCTGCTTGTGTTGCGGGTTGTTTGTGGAGTATTTGGGACGGGAATTGGATGGGTTTTGTGGTGTTCTAGGTGCTGGGTTGTTATGGTTAATGTGGAGCTCGGGTTGGTGGTGATGGGTTGCAGATTTTGACCAAGTTTGAGTCGATTTAGAAGGGCTTTCGATGGACTATACAAACACGGGTAAAGGAAGGAATTGGGCTGTGTTGGGGAGTGTTTAGGACGAGATTTGGGTGTGGACATGGGGGTTCGAACTGGGTTGGAATGGGTAGAGGCCTAGGTTAGTTAGTGTACTCGAGATTCGTGCCAACTCGTAAAGAAAACGGGCTCAAAAACCAAGCTAAAATCGAGCTCCAAAACGCGTGGTTGAAACGAGTTTTAAATTTTCAAATTCGATTTTTCTAAATCAAATAGCACATTAAGATGAATGATTTTTCAAATCAAAAAAGTATATTTTATTTTCAATAAAATAAATTTAAGGAAATAAATTCAAATTAAAACAATAAAAATGAATTCACTTAAAAAAAGCTTTAATTTAAATATCATTTAAATTAATAAAATACTCCGTCGACAACAATCATTCCACATCGTAAAATGAACCCAAATAATGACAATGACAACTAATAAATACATGCGTCCTATCATCATCGGGTGTTTGTCGGGTTTTCTATAAATTCCAATATCGACGGATACGGGTATCTACAAGATGTCTCCTTTTGAGTTGAAGTGGCGGAGTGTGACCCGCTAATTATCTTACAACGGGTATGTTAGTAGTATTAGTTTAAATAAGGGTCATAGTCTTAGTTACCTCTTTACTCGGGACGAGCAAAGGTTCGGTTTGGAGAGATTTGATGTGACTCCTATTTACACAAATTTAGTCCCCTAACTCGCCTAGTTCCTATGCCTTTTAGTTTGTATTAGGATCGTTTCTTGTCTTTAGCTTCCTCTTATGCATAGTCTATAAGGTTTGGTGTCCTTGGTAGGAGAGGAGCACTAATCTTATCTAAACGGAGTAAATCAGAGCTAAATTGATTGCATCCAACGACCAACCATCGAAACGGAGACCAAGGCTAAAGGCCATAGCTCAATAAAAAAAGTTTTAGGGCAATGAAGGCCAATCCCCACGACCCAAGAATTTATCCCCACAAGTTGTTGGGCAAGGACGGCGAGAAGGGAGCCATTACAAGAGGAAATTGCTTGGAACTAAACCAAGACTTGCTTGTTTGGCTCTGAAACTATGCTAGATGAAACAGAGTTGAAAAATCAAGTGATTTAGGCTTTTGAATCACTCCAATAGGAGTCCGGATGAGGAAATAACGTCCGTTTTGCAAACCGAGCTCAAATGGACAAGCTTCGACCCAGGACGCCCGACCTGAGCAGAGGTCACCTAACCTAAGACCCAGGACGCTCGACCTAAGCAGATAACGCCCGACCTAAGACCCAGAATTGTTTCTTCACAGCTCCGGGACGCCCGACCTGAGCAGAGGACTTGCAAGGAGTTAGTCGTGTTTGGTGGGCCTAGCCTTCATTTAAGCCCATAATTAACCCTAAAGCTTACTTACTATATATACCCCTTTTGTATTTAGAGGAGATTAAGCCTCTTTAGTTTCGGTTAAGCCCTCTTAGGATGTAGAGTATTGGTTGTTATGAAGTTAGTTAGAAAGTCAAACTAACTATATCCAATAGAGGGGATGTAGAGTATTGGTTGTTATGAAGTTAGTTAAAAAGTCAAACTAACTATGACCAACTCAAACTTCTATTCCCTATTCTGTTTCTACTATATATTGATTCATTGTAAAATAATTGAACATAATTCTAATAATAATAATCTTTCTTCAACTCTTTCTCTCTCTACCTTTCTCCCTTTTCATCATTTCTTGTTCATCATACATATCGTATGATTGTGATCTAGATTGATCACAGTTTATATGTGTTTTAGCAAGATTTTCCCTGAATGGATCCGGCTTTATTAAAGAGTAATTTGGGTATCTAGTTCTATAAGCTTGGAAAAATATTATAAATAAATAATAAGGAAAGACTAAGTATAAAGAATATCGCTTTGTATTATCTGAATAAGCTGAGTACAATTTTGTGAATATAATCGAGTATTCGAGAAATAATCAGAGGTAAATTGTGAAAAATAACTAAGGAATAATTGATCCCTCATCATCTGTTTACAAATGCTATTTATAGTTGTACAAATGTTAACGTTGCATTAATCTTAACGTTCCCCTCCATTGTCGGAGTTGTTACCAGATTAATAGGGCACACTTCCTATTAATCCGGTTGACTCGTTCTTTTCTTTAACCAATCTTCAGCTCTTCCTCCTTATGCGTCTTGATTCATGGGAGTGATAAGGTCTTGTAGTTAGACTTGGTCTTGTTTGTGAATAGGACGTGATTATTAGTTCATACAACTGCATTTCTTGTTTATCTTCTTAATCCAGCCTGTTTGGAGGCTTTACCCGGCTAATTTGTACTTACCTTCAGGCTTTTCTTCCAGGATTTAGTAGCCTGCTTATCCTGTAATACTCTTTATCTTCCAAATACTAGTTAGACTTTTCCGGTCTCTAGTTGCCTCAATCAGCCTAGTAAGGTCAGGCCAGGTTAGAGTCAGACCAGGCAAAACTAGGCCTAACAATTGCCCCTTGACATTTTGCCCGTGCTGGATCAGGCCAGGGGTGAGATGTCAATTTTACCGGGTTAAACAATAAAAAGAATTATATTTGCTCAATGACTCTTAGACTCCTAGTTACCGTTAAACACTATAACGGCTAATTGTATGATGTCATGCTGACAGTTTTGCATTTTCTAGGGTTTTTGCACCGTTACTCCCCTTCTATAAATATGGTATTTGCGATGAGTTTGTTTTCCACCAAATTTCTTCCACTTTCTTTGCTAAATTTTCTCTAAAATTCTCCCCTATTTCCCAGGAGTTCCATTCTGCTAACTTATAAAATAAAATTCAACACAATAAACAAAATAATAAAGGATATGGGAGCCAAAAAGCGTCCCCGCACCCCGAAAGTCTGCTGCGAGCCTCGAACCCAAAGACGTCCAGGAGGAGCAGGTGGTTGAAATTGATCCTCCTGCTCGTGCTATAGCTTTTAAATATCAAGATTCTATTTTTTCTACTCTTCAATCTCTGGATCCCTATTTTCCTGAAGAAAACTTATTGAAAACAAACTATGATAAGGTTTTAAGAGAGAAAAATTTAATTCCTGATTTGACTAAGGTATGGATTCCTGAGTCTTGTCCAGTCAGAGCCAATTGGGTGTCTCCTGGTTGGTTCTGTATTTTTGAATGGGCGTTCAAGGCGGGTTGTAAGTTACCTTTTACTCCTTTAATGATTGATACTATTCATGCTATGGAAGTATCACCTTTTCAAATTATGCCAATGGTTTGGAAACTTGTCCATTCTATTGAAAATTTATGTGCTAAGCATAAACTTGTAATTACTATTAATGATATCAAGGCAATATATCATATGAAAAATATCCTCCCTTGGAGAGTGGTAGGTTTCCTGTACTCTTAGTTTGCAATATATATTATATGAAATTAGGATGTTTTGAGTTTCACCTGTATATTTGTGATGATTTTTGCAGCTCCTGATTGGAACTCTGATCCTCTTGACGAGAAAGATATTTCCAGGATAGAGGCTTTCCTGCTATTCCAGAGGAAGAGAGGGCCTGGCCTGCTAGTCTGGGCAGGGATTTATTGCCCCGGTATATGAAGACCAAGCTGAGTGTGGTCAAAGTACCCAAAGGCAAGCCTGGCTCCACTGCTCTTTCCTGTATGTCTTCTATATGTCTTTGTGTCAATTGTTGTCTTCTTATTGCTTTTCTTCTGATATTTATGTATAGTCTCTATACATTCGATTCGTGTCTTCTGCTAGGTTGGCCAGCTTTTATCTGCGAAGGATTTAAAGGCTGGGGTTGCTAGAATTGTTGAATGCAGGTCAAGAGCCAGGAGGCTAGTGGGAGTGAGAAGACGCTTGATATTTTGGTTTCTGATGTCCAGCCTCCCCAAGAACCGCCCAGGCTAGTATCACCAGAGGTCGTTCAGGCTTCTAAAAGGAGAAGGGAAGATTTTATTCCTGAAGAGGAAGGGGGAGAGAAAGAGCCTATTCAGGCTCAACCAATCAGGAGTATCAGGCAAGTGTCTGCTAGGATGGACGATATGGATGCTGCCCGGGCACGGATAAGTGAATTTTCTGCTTGTATGAGCGATCAGCTATTATCTGCTAATACCCTTGAGTCTTCTACTAAAGTGGTTTCTATCCTGTCCTCTCTTGTGACAAAGGTTGCTGAACTCGCTTCTCAAGCTAAGGAGGTTGGTTGCAAAGGGATTTTTATTTGTTATGTGTTCTTTGTGTTGCTTTATGTTTGCCTGATTGACTTTCTTTTGGTTTTTGTAGGGATTGGATGTCGGGCTGGCTACTGCTTGTCAGCTCAGGGATGCCCAGGCTAGGGTTTCTAGCTTGGAAGAGAAAGTGGATAAAATCAACCGTGAGCTTCACACATCCAGGGGTAATGAGGTAGTACTTCAATCTCAGCTGGGGACAGCTAGAGAGGAATCCAGGGCTGCTATAGTTTGTGAGGTGGCTGCAAAAAACGCTGAGAAGGTTGTTAGGCAAGAGTTGGAGGCTCAAAGGGAAGAACGAGGACTGTCAAGGAAGAGTTGGGCTGCGAGAAGCAGTGCAATGTAGGATCTCTTGAGAAAAAATGAAGAGCTTGGTGCGAAAAAGGAACTAGTGGATGTGCGGCTTGCGATGCCGCTCGGATTTCTTGGGAAAGGCCGGGTTGATGCTATGAGGGATCCGAAATCGACCGGCTAATTGGGATCCGGACCGGGATGAGAAAAGATCGACACCCAGTATCCTGATTTGGCCAATATGGGTCAAGAAGAAGAAGTGGATTCTTCTGCTTCCAAGGAGAAATCTGGTGATCAGGAAATGGTAGATGGTTGTGAGTCGGTTACTGGCTCGAAGGCTGCTTAGATTTTTGTTTTTTGTTTTGTTTTGGCCCATCCAGGGGGGATGTCCCTGGAATGAATATTTATTAGGTATGTGGTAAGGCTAGCTTTTTTGGATGGGTATTTTCTTTTGGTTTTGAATAAATATTTGGTCTTTGTTTCTTTTTGTGTTTTGATAAGGTATATTTGTAGTGTTGGTTGTGTACTGGATCTGGCCAGTTATTCGACTAGATCGGGCCAGTTATTCGACTGGATCGGGCCAGTTATTTATGTTATGGGTGGGGTTATTGTCTGTCTGGAGGGCTTATGTCCCCTGCCTGTCTGGAGGGCTTATGACCCATCTATGTTATACAAGCCAGGAAAAGGTTTTCTAGGTTTGTATATTAAGTTGAGCTTGATTTTTTAAGGCCTGTTTTTGCAACTGAAAGTTGGGTATCAGTTGGATGTCAGTGGGGTGGCCCCCAATCTTTAAGATTTGTTTTAAGTAAAGTGCAGTATGTAAAACAGATATTGAAGATTCTATTTGGTAAATGGAAATATGAGAATATTGACAAGTACTTGGGCACATAATAGAAGAAATTATATAAGGCATCTATTCATATAATGGCAAGTATCATACATTTAGTTTCACATCAGGCCAGGCAAGAAATGTGAAGATGAAAATTATACCGGGACCGAGAGATATATTTTATATGTGAAATAGTTTTAAGTGTGCAATATTCCAAGCTCTTGGGATCATTTCACCGTCCAAGGTTTGTAATCTATAAGCTCTTTGGCCGACTATTGAGTCAATCAGGTAGGGTCCTTCCCAGGTTGGGGCCATTTTGCCAGCATTCTTCTCTTTTGTCTTTTGAAAGACTTTCCTGCGGACAAGGTCTCCTACCCTGAATACTCTAGCTTTGACGGTCTTGTTGTAGCTTTTTGCAACTCTTTTTGATATATGTCTTTGCCAATCTAATGTCTTTGCTGCATCTCTTAGCTCTTCCGTTAAGTCCGGGTTGTCCTCTATTAGAAGTATATTGCTCGTTATTGTGTTCAGGCTGCACCTGGCTGATGGAATGTCGACCTCAGCTGGGATTACTGCTTCACATCCATAGACCAAGAAGTAGGGTGTTTGGCCTGTGGATGTTTTAGGCGTGGTTCCGTCAGCCTAGAGGACCAGGGGGAGCTCTTCAGCCCATCTACCTTTCCTTCTTTCTAACTTCTTCTTTATGCAGCTGATTATTACTTTGTTACTGGATTCTGCCTGGCCGTTAGCTTTTGGATATCCTGGCGTGGAGGTTACCAGGTTGATGTTCCATTGAGCACGATGGAAGGTCATTGTTCTATTTCCCACGAATTGCGTGCCATTGTCGCATACTATTTCAGAGGGGATGCCATATCTGCATATGATGTTGTCTTTGATGAAAGCTATGACATCCTTTTCTTTGACTTGCCTATATGAATCAGCTTCTATCCACTTGGAGAAGTAGTCAGTCATTGCTAGCATGAAAACTTTTTGTCCGGGTGCTTGAGGTAGTTTCCCTACTATATCCATGCCCCACTTCATAAATGGCCAGGTTGCATGGATATAGAATGTAGTTCCTCGGATGGTCGATGGATATATGGTCCATGAATCTGCAAGCTTCGCATTTAGAGTCAAATCCAGGCAATCGGCCCTCAAGGTGGGCCAATAATAACCTGTTCGAGTACCTTGCTTGCCGGCTCCTTCCGCCTTTATGATTCCCACAAGATCCTTCATGTATTTCGATAATATCCGTTCACTTCTTGTGGTTCAAGGCATCTGAGGTATGGCCCTGCCTGCGATTTCTTAAAAAGCACGTTGTTAATGATAGTATATGAAGTAGCTTTTATTTTTAGTGCCCTGGCATCTTGCTTATTTAGAGGAAGGATTCCCTGTTGTAGCCAATCGTAGTAAGGTTTTGTCCAAGAGTTGGCAACATATATTGGGAAACTTTCATCTTGCTTATTTATTGCAGGTTCTAATAAATGTACGATGGGTATTTTGTCAAAATCGAGGGGACAGAAGTTGGATCCTAGGTCGGCTAAGGCATCGGCCTGGGTATTCAAGTCCCTGGGAATTTGGTCAATATTAAAATTGCGGAATTTCTCCTTTAACTTCTGGATAGCTTCTAAATAAAGCATCATTTTTGAGTCTTTTGCAGTGTATATTCCATTTACTTGGTTTGAAATAAGAAGGGAATCAGTACGTACCTTTAGGTTTTGCACACCAAGGTCAATACATACCTTTAATCCAGCTATTAAGGCTTCATATTCCGCCTCATTGTTGGTAGCTTCAAATGCACAGCTTACATCTTGTACTATGTTATCCCCCTGTGGCGATTTTAGTACTACCCCAGGCCTGTGCCCCTCATGTTGGCTGCACCATCGACAAATAGGGTCCATTCTAGGTCTGTTTGATCGCTGGTCAGTTTATTTACTTCTTTTATTAGGTCGGGTTCTAGGGTCGGACTAAAATCACCCACAAAGTCTCAAGCTAGTGCTTGTGACTTAATTGCTCCTTGGTTCAAATGTTATGTTGTACGTGCTTAGCTGGACTGACCATTTGCACACTCGTCCGGACAATTCTGGCTTCCTAAGTACAAACTTGATAGGAAGATTGGTTCTGACTATTATAGGGTGGCTTTCAAAGTATGGTCTTAATTTTGTGCAACTCATAATTAAAGCTAAAACATATTTTTCAAGTAGGTCATACCTTATCTCTGCATCCAATAGACTTTTACTTACGTAATAGAAAGGGTGTTGTTGTCCTTCCTCTTCTTTGACCAGGACTGCACTGACAGCAGTTTCCGTGACTGACAGGTATACGGTCAGGGGTTCGTCTTTGACTGGTTTCGCCAATAAGGGAGGCGAGGATAGATATGTTTTCAGATCTTCAAAAGCAGCCTGCATTGAAAGTCCTTGTTTTTCCTTAGCAGGTTATAGAATGATTTGCACCTTTCTGACGATCTTGAAATGAACCTTCGTATTTATTCTTCCCGTCAGCTTTTGTATGTCTTTGACTGACTTTAGTGGTTCTAGCTCCAGGATGGCTTTGACCTGTTCAGGGCTGGGCTTCTATTCCTCTTTTTGTCACCATATAGCCCAAGAATTTTCCTGCTGAGACTCCAAAATGGCATTTTTGTGGATTGAGCTTCATAGTGAATTTCTCCAAAGATCTTGAAGGTCGTCTCCGGTCTTTAATGTGATCCTCTGCTTTTTTTGACTTGACTACCATGTCGTCTATGTAGACTTCCATGGTGTCTCCTATTTGATCTTTGAACATTATGTTGACTAACCTTTGATAGGTTGCACCGCATTTTTTAATCCAAAAGGCATAGCAAAGATAACAATATATTCCTCTTTCGGTGATGAAAGTCGACTTTCCCGATCTGCAGGTGCATCTTTATTTGGTTGAATCCACCGGAGGCATCCATGAATGTTAACATCTCGTGGCCTGCAGAGCATCCACCATTGCATCGATGTGTGGCGAGGAAATGGATCTTTGGGGCAGCCTTGTTTAGGCTCGGTGTTGTCTACACGTACTCTCCATTTGCCGTTTTTCTTTTGACGACTACTACATTTGCAAGACAAATCGGGGTATATTACTTCCCTGATCATTCCCATGTCCAATAGCTTGTCAACTTCTTGGTTGATGATTTCATGCCTTTCTGCAGCAAATTTTCTTCTCTTTTCTTTGTCATGTGGCTTAAGTGATTTGTCAATATTTAACTTATGGGTTATAACATCAAAGATCTATACCACCATATCAAAATGTGACCAAGCAAAACAGACATTTTAGTTTTTAGAAAGTCGACTGATTGGGTCCGACCGAGTCCGTGCATCCGACCCTACAAGTACCTTCCTGTCGGGGAATTGTGGGTCCAAAATGACCTCTCCCGTTTCCATCCGTGATTATGCAATATATTCTTCCCCGACAGTGACTTTAATTGCTATGCAAGGACTTACCGACTTTGAGAGTTTCAAAGCCTAGGTGTAGCATTCCCGAGCCGTCCTTTGTTCTCCCCTGATGGTGGTTATCCCCCATTCGGTTGGTATTTTCACACACTGATGGTATGTTGATGGAATTGCTTTGACGTTGTGGATCCATGGTCTGCCCAGGATTACGTTATATGAGGATAGGCAATCCATTACCCTGAATCTTTCATATGAAGCCACGCCTTCCACATAGGTTGGCAGGCTAATTTCTCACAGGGTGTTCTTTGTTTCTCCGCTGAACCCAACCAGGACACTGGATTTCTTGATGATCTTTCCTTCATCTATCTTCATAGCTTTGAGGACATCAAGCATCACCAAATTGATTGAACTGCCTCCGTCTATCAGGATTCTTGATACCTTAGCTGTGTCAATTTGCATGGTAATTACCAAGCTGTGATGGTGTAGATTTGATATTCCCTGCAAGTCTGAGTCATCAAAAGTAATAGCAGGCAATGACTTGGATCTAAGAGGGGGCTGAAGTCTAGACTCCCTCGATATTCTTTTGGTAGCTGAGCTGGTCAGACCAAAGATTTCTGATCCTCCATTTATGAACTTGACTTCATAGGTGGGGGGAGGAGGAGGAGGATCTCTGCCGTTCCCTGAATCTCTTTTGTTTTGTCCTTCATCTTTGTTCTTTGGCTGCTGGATTAAGTCCTTCAGATATCCTTTCTTTAGGAGGTATGCCACTTGTTTCCTGAGTTGGATGCATTCTTCTGTGGTGTGCCCGATGTCCTGATGAAAGTCACACCATCTCGTTGGATCTTTCCCCGGGTTGTCGGATTTTTGGGCCATCCGACCGTATCTCCCAAGCTTTCCGGGCGTTTAATTAATCCCCGCAGTATTTATAGAGAAGTTATATTCAGGAATAGTTGGTAGGCTAGAAAGGTTACCTTTGTTTTCTTGTGCCATGTTGACTTGGATCGTTCGGGCCTGGAATAGGGTGCTGATCCGGGGTTGCTTCCTTTCCGGTAGGAGCTTTTTCTCATTAGTGTGTCCATAACCTTGCTTTCCTCCGGACGAGTTTGTTCTCAAGTTGAGATCTTCCTCCAATCGACATGTTCTAAGGCGATGGATTGAACAAAGGCAAAGGTTGGGCGCTTTTTTTGTTAAGTCCGCATAGATGTCACCGTCAGCGGACTCCTTGCCTCGAAGGCTTCTACTGCTTTGTTTCTTCGTCACACTGGGAAAGGCCACCTTCTCTTTGACAAATCTTGCCAGAATTCTTTAAGAGATTCTTCAGGGAGTTGCTTTACTCTGAACAGGTTACTGGGTCTCTTGGCCATGTCTCTGCTGCTTGCGAATTGTTGATTGAAGGCATTGATCAATTCTGCAAAATTCTTGATACTTCCATTTGGGAGATTGATGAACCACCGCAATCTTTTTCCGGTCGGGGTTGTTGTACTAAAGCCTTTACACATGCACCTGCCCGAGTTCATTGGGTATTGAGGCGGCCAACATCTTTTGTTTGAATATGGCAACGTGATTTTGTGGATCAGAGGTCCCGTCATAAGTTCTCATGGATGGGACGGTAAATTTCTTGGGGAGATCAATCTTTGCAATTTCATCCGCAAAGGGTGAATCTACAAAGTCACAATTTCTACTTCAGATCACAGGTGGTCCGGCACTCCAGCATATTTTCTATTTTGTTGTGGAGTTTTTGAATTTCTGAAGCATAGCCATCATTATTGCTTTGCCGCTTTTGTTTGTTTCATCATTGGGAATGGTCCGGGTATCGGATAAGGTATCCTTCTCCGGAGTTCCAAAATTGGAAAAGTCAATGTTTTTGATAATGGATGAGAATGGGGTTCCTGGTTCAATCGGTCTTGGAGCCTCAAGCCCGATTTTCCAATTTCTTTTTCAGATAGACTCGATTCCTTAAGCCTACTAATTTCAAACTGCTGGTCGCCTTCTCTTGAATTGTCTCCAATTCTTTGATTTTGGCCAGGGCAGCCGCTAATTGTTGTTCTGAGGTGAGTTCCACCATTTTTGTATGTGAATATTAAATGGAGAATGGTAAAAGGGATTTTTTGATTAAAGAACTAGATGCCCCACGGTGGGCGCCAATTGTTTTAGCAGGATTTTCCCTGAATGGATCTGGCTTGATTAAAGAGTAATTTGGGTATCTAGTTCTATAAGCTTGGAAAAATATTATAAATAAATAATAAGGAAAGACTAAGTATAAACAATATCGCTTTGTATTATCTGAATAAGCCGAGTACAATTTTGTGAATATAATCGAGTATTCGAGAAATAATCAGAGGTAAATTGTGAAAAATAACTAAGGAATAATTGATTCCTCATCATCTGTTTACAAATGCTATTTATAGTTGTACAAATGTTAACGTTGCATTAATCTTAACGTTCCCCTCCATTGTCGGAGTTGTTACCAGATTAATAGGGCACACTTCATATTAATCCGGTTGACTCGTTCTTTTCTTTAACCAATCTTCAGCTCTTCCTCCTTATGCGTCTTGATTCATGGGAGTGATAAGGTCTTATAGTTAGACTTGGTATTCTTTGTGAAAAGGACGTGATTATTAGTTCATACAACTGCATTTCTTGTTTATCTTCTTAATCCAGCCTGTTTGGAGGCTTTACCAGGCTAATTTGCACTTACCTTCAGGCTTATCTTCCAGGATTTAGTAGCCTGCTTATCCTGTAATACTCTTTATCTGCCAAATAGTAGTTAGAATTGTCCGGTCTCTAGTTGCCTCAATCAGCCTAGTAAGGTCAGGTCAGGTTAGAGTCAGACCAGGCTAAACTGGGCCTAACAATATGGTATTAGTAGAAACGATCCACAAATTTTTTGCTTCCGCATTCATAAATTTATATATTCATTGCTAATTCTTTGAATATATTAATCAATTACTACTAGAATCCTCATCAATAAAATTTGATCAATAAACTTTTCTGATCATTATGGCTACTCCCGAATCAGTTGTTAAAGAAACTCTTTTTTCGCCCTTTGATGATCCTCTCTTCTTGTCTACAACTGAGCAAAATGGGTTGAGGTTAACAGAGAATCTGTTTGATGGATCCAATTTCGTCAGTGGCAGCGTGAGGTCATCCAGGCGCTTCTTTCCAAGAATAAGATAGGGTTTATTTCTGGAGAATGTACAATTCTTGAGACGACTGATAAAAGGTATAATTCCTGTATTCGTTGTGATCTTTTTGTTTCTCGTTGGATTAGAAATTCAATGGTACAAGGATTGTGTGATCATTTTCAGTATGCACATTCATCAAAACACCGTTGGTCAGGGATTGTTGAGCGTTTCGGGCAATTGAATGTGTTAGAGCTATATGAATTAAAGAAGGAACTTGTAAATCTTAAGCAAGAAAATGCATCTTTGATTCATTACTATACTAAAATCAAAGGACTTTGGGAGAACATAGATCACATGGACCCTATCCCTCAATGTACATGTGGCATCATGGCTGAGTGTACATATAGTCTACTGAAACGACTAGTAGAAAGAGAGATATACGCTAAATTGATACAACTATTGATGGGTTTACATGCTAGTTATGAGCAAGTTCAGTCATCTTTACTGTCCATGGATCCACTTCCTCCCATGAACAAGGCTTTAGGAGTCTTGCAGAAGATTGAAAGACAAAAAACTATCAATGATAGCACAAATTCTGCTGTTCTTGAATCTGTTGCTTATGCTGCTAAAAAACGTTATGGTAATCCTCATAGTACAGATGCTAACACCAACGGTAAACGTCCAAAGGAGAGCATAAATAGTTATCCACCTTGTAAACAGTGTGGTAAAACTAATCACATGTTTTTAGATTGCTTTGAGCTTCAAACATGTTTATTCTGTGAGATTAAAGGGCATATCATTGAGAATTATTACATTTTTAAGGATTGGAAGGCTAAGCAGGCAAAAGGAAAGGCGAAACCTGCTGAACCTGTACAACTTCTGCAGAAACTTGTTAACAATGCAGAAGTTTGTGGCAATCAGGATACTAGATATACTTCTGTAGCACAGCTTGGGCATTGTGCTAAAGTCAATCTCTTTCATCCTACTGCTCTTGGGTACAATCCACCAGTTCATCCTACTGCTATAGGGTATAATCCACCAGTTTTGACCGTGCCACCTTCTCAGACTTCCTCTGCAAATGATGTTGTTGCTCAGGTGTCACCAGATATTGTCCAGGGGATTGTTGACTCAGTAATGAATATAGTCCTTCAAGCATTGAATGACAGAACATCTTCTTCTTCTTGTGACCCATGCTCTCAGTCTTGTACTCATTTTGCAGGTACATCTTATCCTCAATATACTGCAGGTTTTGGGTATTCTTTTCATAAAGATTGGGTCATTGATACTGGAGCATCTGATCATATGACCTCAGATATCTCCTTGTTGCATGATATTATTCTGTTAAAACATCCTATATTTTTTTCTCTTTCTGATGGTTCTATTAAAACTGTATATCAGACTGGAACTGTTTATTTAACCAAAGACATAACACTGTTTAATGTGCTTCTCATTCCTGATTTTAAACCAAATCTTTTATTTGTTGGTAAATTAATTTCCAATTCTAAATTGATTGTTACTTTCTTGGATGATTCATGTTTGTTTCAGGACCATTCAAGTAAGGCCATTATTGCTAAGGGCAACAGAAATGGAGATTTATATAAAATTAGGATTTCTGTAGCAAATAAACATTCTTATACTTCTAGTATGCATGTTGCAAATGCTATTCAGTCTGTAAACGTAGCACTCTTACATGCCAGACTTGGGCATTCTTCTGTGGAAAAACTGAAGCATGTAAATAACGATGCTCTGAGAGGAGTTAATAAAATGTATTGTGACACTTGTGTTCTAGCCAAGCATCATTCTTTGCCTTTATATAAAAGTTTATCTTATGCTGCACAATGTTTTGATCTCATACATATGGATTTATGGGGACCCTATAAACATCCTGATATATCTGATGCTCAGTCTTTTTTTACCATTCTTGATGATTACTTAAGAACAACCTGGACTTTTTTGCTTCAACACAAAACTCAGGTTCCCAGTTTGATTAAGAATTTTATTACACTAATAGAAAATCAGTTTGCTGCTAAGATTAAAATAATCAGATCAGATAATGGTTCTGAATTTTTCCAGTCACAATGCAATGATTTCTTTGCTTCTAGAGGTATTATTCATCAAAGAAGTATTGTAGGTAGGCCACAGCAAAATGGTAGGGTAGAAAGAAAGCATAGGCACCTTTTGGAAACAGCTAGAGCCCTGAGGTTTCATGCACATTTGCCCATCAAATTTTGGGGGGACTGCTTACTCACAGCTACTTTTCTTATTAATAGAATGCCATCATCTATTCTTTAGTGGAAGATACCACATGAACTTTTGTTTAAAACATTGCCTACTTATGATGACTTAAGAGTCTTTGGCACTTTATGTTATGCTACCAGGCCACCAACTGTTAAAGATAAATTTTTGCCTAAAGCAAGGAAATGCATTTTTATTGGTTATCCACCTACTCAAAAAGGTTACAAGTTGTATGATCATGATACACATGATGTTTTTGTCAACAGAGATGTTGTATTCTATGAGCATTGCTTTCCTTTTAAGACTGATAGTAGCTTTATTATTTCACAAGATTATCTAACTGATCTTAATGTTTTAGAAAGTTCTCAGGTTTTACTTTCAACTAATACTTTAGATATTAATAAAACTAGTACTGTTTCTGGTTTACCTCCAACTACTATAGAAATTAGTAATAATCATAATAATACTGCAAGACCAGTTTCTGGTTCACCTATTCTCAAAAAATAAACAAGGCCAAGACAGCAATCTGTCAAATTAGCTGATTATCATTGCTCCACTCAGTGGCCTACATCTTCAGCTTTTCATTCTGCTGTAATGAAGCAACTAACAGACTTTGATCAGCAATACACTGCTTCTTTATATAAAGTCATTAAGGAAGTTGAACCAAGCTATTATACTCAGCCCTGTAAATATCCTAGATGGGTTGAAGCACTGGACCAAGAGTTGTTAGCATTGGAAACTAATAATACTTGGGTATTAACTACTTTGCCCGCTGGTAAGAAAGCTATAGGCAGTAAGTGGGTTTACAAGATAAAGCATAGATCAGATGGTACAGTAGAAAGGTTCAAGGCAAGACCAGTTGTAAAGAGGTTCAATCAAGTTAAGGATAAGGACTATAAACACACTTTTTCGCCTGTTGCAAAGTTTGCTACTGTCAGGACCTTGATTGTTGTTGCTGCTATAAGGAAATGGTCACTCTTTCAACTGGATGTTAATAATGCATTTCTGCATGGGTTCATTGAAGAGGAAGTGTACAGGAAACCTCCTTTGGGTTATACCAAAGCTCATAAAGGTCAAGTTTGCAAGCTAATCAAATCACTATATGGATTGAAGCAGGCTTCCAGACAGTGGAACTTAGAGTTAACAAAATTCTTAGTTCATCTTGGCTATGTGTAGTCCAAGCAGGATTACTCACTGTTTACAAAGAAAGATGAAAGTTCAAAGAAGTTAGCCATAACCCAGGTTTATGTAGATGACATCTTATTAACTGGAGATGACTTGGATGCACTACAATTGTTAAAATTGGAGCTACATCAGAAATTCACTATAAAGGATCTTGGTGAAATGAGATATTTCTTGGGTTTGGAAATTTCGAGGAATGACATTGGGATTATATTAAATCAAAGGAAATATGTCCTAGATATCATCAAGGATGCTAGTTTTGAGGATTGCAAAGCTGCTTCTTTTTCTATGCAGAAAGGTTTGAAGCTATCAATTGATCAAGAAGAGTTGTTGCCTGAACCTGAGGTATATAGAAGGTTAGTTGGAAGATTATTATACCTCAGCTTAACAAGACCTAATATTGCCTATAGTGTCCAGCATCTCAGCCAGTTTTTAAGTTCACCAAGAGAACCTCACTATCAAGCAGCTCAACATATTCTGAAGTATTTAAAAGGGACTATCAATGCAGGACTCTTCTACTCTGCAGATTCCTCACTGAACATACAAGCTTACACTGATTCAGATTGGGGATCATGTGCATATAGCTGCAGGTCTTTAAGTGGCTACTGCATCTTCCAAGGCAACTCACTTGTTTCTTGGAAAACAAAGAAGCATGTGAGTGTCAGTAAGAGTTTAGTAGAGGCAGAATACCGCAGCATGTCCTACACAACCAGTGAGCTAGTTTGGATAGTTGGTTTGCTGCAAGATTTAATAGTTACTGTCAAGCTGCCAATACCTTTGTATTGTGATAATCGTGATGCACAACACATAGCACAAAATCCTGTATTTCATGAAAGGACGAAGCACCTCAATATCGATTGTCATTTTGTTCGAGATAAACAACAAAAGGAGTTTCTATACACACAACACATAAGGACTGGTTTGCAATTAGCTGATATAATGACCAAGGCACTTGGCAAACAGGAACATCAATTCTTTGTTTCTAAATTAGGAATCAGACTTTATCAAGATAGTTCATCTAGAGGGGGGGGGGGGGATATAGAGTATTGGTTGTTATGAAGTTAGTTAGAAAGTCAAACTAACTATAACCAACTCAAACTCCTATTCCCTATTCTTTTTCTACTATATATTGATTCATTGTAAAATCATTGTACATAATTCTAATAATAATAATAATAATAATCTTTCTTCAACTCTTTCTCTCTCCATTTTCATCATTTCTTGTTCATCATAAATATCGTATGATTGTGATCTAGATTGATCACAGTTTATACTAAGTATTGGTTAGTTATGAAATTTTGCTGGGTTGCAGTCCTCCATTTGACTGTCTCTGAAACTCTTATTTAGGACGAAAGGCTAAAGCTAGAAGAATTCTTTACAGTCAAAGGTCAAGAACTTAATATGGTTACTCAACGGGCTAAAATCAAGCAGCTTCAAGATTCTGATTATAGTTCTAAATATTTTTTTTCTAAGATCTCTGAAAGAAGGCATCAGCAGCAAATTGGTATCCTTAAAGATGTTTGTGGGGTTCCTTAGATTGGGCATAACCAAGTTAGCCAGGCTTTTCAGGACTATTATCAGGGGTTGCTTGGGCAGTCTTCTCAGATTGGAACCTCTTTCTGATGAGGATTAAACTGGCAGCAAGTTATCTCCTGAAGACAGTTTGAATATAGTTGCTACCATTACCTTAAAAGAGATTAAAGATGCTCTCTTTAGTATGGATATCAATAGTAGTCATGGTATTGATGGGTTTTGTGCTGGCTTCTTTAAATTAGCTTGGGCAATAATTGGCATGGATTTTAGTAAAGCTGTCTATCATTTCTTCCAAACTAAGCACATGTCTAAACAGGCTAATTGTACCACTCTTTCTCTCATTCCTAAGAAAGTTGTCCCTAGCTCTGTAATAGATTAAAGACCCATATCCTGTTGTACTGTGTATTATAAAGTGATCAGCAAAATCCTGGCTAACAGACTTCAAAAAGTTCTTCCATCACTAGTTGGTGAAGAGCAAGCTGCTTTTGTCAAATGCAGAAGTATTTTTGAAAATGTCATGTTGTCTCAGGCTTTGGTCAAAGGGTATACTAGGAAGCATATTTCTCCTAGATGTCACATTAAAGTAGACATTAGAAAAGCCTTTTATTCCCTAAGTTGGGACTTTATTGGCCATTACCTTCACAAACTTGGCTTTCCTCAGAAGTTTATTGATTAGGTTTTAGGGTGTATTACTAATCCTTGGTTATCTCTCAAACTTAATGGTGAGATTTATGGCTATTTTCAGGGGAAGAGTGGTATTAGGCAAGATGATCCCTTATCACCTTATCTTTTTATCTTGGAAATGGAGATCCTGTCCAGAGCTATGAGAAAGATTTGCACTAAACCTGAGGTTTCCTATCATCCTAAGTGTAGCAGTACTAATCTAACACATCTTATTTTTGCTGATGACCTAATGGTCTTTATCAGAGGGGTTGTACCATCAGCATCTGTTGTTGCTGGGGTGCTAGCTAGATTTACTCAGGTCTCTGGTCTTGCTGCTAATTCTGACAAAACTTGTATCTATTTTGGAGGAGTGGACCCCTCTGTGAAAGAGCTTATTCTTCATGCTACTGGTTTTTCTGAAGGGGAATTTCCTTTTAGATATCTAGGGCTCCCTTTAAATTCTTCCAGAATCACTGTCACTATGTTTGACTCCCTTATTATTAAGATTAAGAAAGTTGTTGCTCATTGGTCTGCACATTTTCTTTCTTATGCTGGTAAGTTGCAGCTTATTAATTCCATTATCTTTGGGATTGAGAATTTCTGGTGCTATAGCCTGCTCTTACTACCTCAGACTATTGTTAAGCACATTCAGAAGATTTGTAAGAATTTTTTCTTGGGTATTCCTGATGGGGAGAGGAAATTGGTCTTTAAGAGTTGGTACTAGATTTCCTCTCCATCCATTGCAGGTGGTTTTAATGTTAAGGATCTAACTGCCTTGAATTATTCCCTTCTTTGTAAATGGATCTGGCAGCTATCTCTCCCTAGTGCAAGTAAATGGACGAGTTGGGTGAAGAATCACATTCTGAAACAGAAGGATTTTTGGTTTGTCAAGGCTAAGGATCACTTCTTCTTCAATGATGACCGTATTCTAGCTACTAGAGATCACTTAATCAATCTGGCCGGATCTGCACAGGTTGCTAAGCTGCTTATCCAAAGTTGGACTGTGAATTCCAAGTTCAGTGTTCAATCTTCCTATGGTTATTTTAGGAATGCTTCTGCTGCTTGTAGTTGGACTGCTGGTCTTGGTCACTCTAGCATAATTCCTAGTCACAAAATTATCTGCTCTCTGGCTGCTCAACAACAGCTACCTACTGTAGATAATTTGCAGAGAATGGGCATTCCTTATGCAAATAGGTGTGTCCTTTGTCTTGCTCATGAGAAAAATCATGCTCAGTTGTTCTTTAGCTGTTCGGTTTCTTCTGCAATATGGCAGCAACTCCTTACTTGGATGGGTATATCCAGGGCAGCTTCTTCTCTTCAGGAGGAATTGCATTCTGTTGGTACAGGCAGACACTGGCGTACAACATGGATGGAAACAACTCTTGCTGCAACGGTTCACCAGCTGTGGTTTGAACGAAATCAGAAAATTTTAAAGGGGTTGTACAGTCTATCTCCCATATTGTTAGACATATTAAATTTTTTGTGGCTGTTAGAATGTTAATGTGGTAGAGAAATGCTAGTTTCCCTATAATATGTGCTAGTATGTGCTCTTAGACCTTTTGTTTGTGTCTTAGAGTTGTTGAGTCAATTCCTTAGTGGATAGCTTTGCAAACATTGTACTTTCCTTCTTAATTGAATGAAATGATAATCTTTTGCAAAAAAAAAAAAAAAAAAAAAAAAAAAAAAAAAAAATTCTTAGATCTAGCTTTGTACTTGAATAATTCTTGGATTTATATTGGGGAATTGACAACTCTCCACCATTAATCAAAGGTTTCTTCTATTTTTCTTCCATTTTCTTTGTTCATCTCAAGTTATTTACATTTGGATCTCTTGCGTATATATTTGAAGACTAAGTGACAAGTTTCCATCTTTATTCAAGCATTTTTCTTTATTTATGTTCATCTTTACTTTCCAAGTTGGTAACCTTCTTAATCCCTCTTTAATTACTTGTTAATCTCTTGTTTTATTACCTTGCTTAATCATCATGTTCATTTGTGTTGTGATGTTTCACATCATTGCTAGAATATTAATCATGATGTGTAGTGAGTAGTCTTCTAGTTAGGGTTAGTGGGGGATTAGGGAGTAGTTATGTGATAAATCTATTCTTAATGAGTTCATATGAATGCTTGCTTATTGTACTTTCAACTTATGCACATGTTATGTTTGATGAAATCCTTGATTGACAACTTAGCATGATTCTCTTATCTTTTCAACAAGACTTGTAAGATATAACCTAACTCAACGCTTGTTAGACCATGCATATAGTTGAATAGGGAGAACCAAGTCGATGTAGGCGTTGTAAAGTTGTGACCAACTCCGCTCCGAGACCTAAGTCTCCCTAGAAATTCTAAGACATAAACTAACTCGATTCCAACAATAATAATTGCTTGCATCTATATAACTCATTTACGTGATTTTACCATGATTTCCCTGTTAACCCATGACACCCTAGTGTCATTTATCATTTTTTTACATCCTTTCCTTTGTTCCTTGTTTTACCTTTCATTGCTATTTATTGCTTTCATTAGTTTAGAACCATCAACTCAAATCAATTGTGACAAACCTAGTGCAATTAAAATTAGATCAACAATTCGAATACCCCCGTCCTTTGGGTTCGACTCCGACTTACTTGCTATACTAGTAGTTGGATATAAATGTGTTTGACGGCAAACAACGACCCGCCCATCAGCATATAATTTTATATTTATTCAATTACAATTTATTTAATTCAATGAAAAGAAAAATCCTACTAAACTAAATTTATCTATTGATTCAATTCATCCGTGATTAAGTTTCCTCATCAACATGCCTATGAAAGAGAAAATTCAATATGATCCTTCGACGAAGAAAATACTAAAATTATCAATGTTATTGCGCTTCGAACTCTAGCGACAGTACCCACTAAGTTTCTCATGAACAAAATACTTCGCTAATTTTTATCCAATTTAATTACATCAGCACATGGCAGTAGTTGTTTATGGATTGCTTGGAAACAGCAAAATGGATTCATTCTTTCTCTACCATTCAAGCTTGTAATTGTTCGTTGCTGAAATTCTTCCTCAAAACTTAGCAAAAATCATGGAAAATTCTACTGATTATTTCTATTACTATTCATTTGTTACAATTATGATTACTTATTGTGCAATTTACAATTTCTAAAATACCCTTTTGCTATTAGTTAGTTTAAAATTCAAATTTTAGGGGAGAAAATGAAAAAACCTATGTAGTTTACGATAATACCCCCGGTGGTGCTTAATTTGAGTATCAACCGGTGGTACCATTTCATTTTCCTTTCTATTAACATATTATGTAATGTTTAAGCTATCAAATAGCCCTAGGGGTCGTTTGGATACCCACTAAAAAACACAGGAAGTACAATTCATGTAAGTTGTCAAGTGGGTGACTTGTTTAGTTACCCCAATTCACATGAATTCATGTGAGTTGGTTACCTAGGCCCCCTCAGGTGAGTGAGAATTCCTACATGAATTGTTATTCCTATATGCAACCAAACAACATTTTCTAATTCATATGAATTCTAAAATTATCATGTGATCTATAACTTCCTATGCAATGGAAATTTTTGCATGCAACCAAACGACTCCCTAGTTTGATCACTGATGAGTCTTCACTGTATATTCTGTAACACCCGCATATTCCGTCATAATGTTAGTTACTCTCGAGCTTTAAATTTCTTTAATTGATTAAAATAATTTCTAAGTCATCGTATTTATTTATTATGATAGCACGTTATTTTATAAACTATTCGTATTGTTTAAGACGCGAGTTAATTTTATAAAGTATAAAATATTAATTATTTCCGACTCATATTTTAATGTTGAAATACGTATTTTATTTAAGTAGACTACGTTATTTTATTATTATATGCTAGACCGTCTTGAAACGAAGTTTAATCGTTAAGTTTATTAAATATAACCGATGAGAGAGTCAACCTCGTATGATATGGTTGTTGATAGACCTAAATCACATCTCCACCATCCTTGGGGAAATCCCACATTTCCGTTACTTTGTTTTCTTTAAAGAGTGGTCTGATGCCACTTAACTTATCTCATAAACCAAATATCATCATCCTCTTCCGTCATTCTTGTGCTTACCAAACACCTACCTTTGGCATCTCAGTTCTCACTCATTTCTTAACGGTTTTCAGTAATTTTTACTCCATTCTCTTCATCTCGCAGTAAGGATCGTATTCGTATTATTTTCGTTCAACTTCGCCTCCTATTATACAAGTCCCTGTAGCCTTAAAATATCTACGTTAACGCCGTTTTCATTTCGTTTTCAACATAGGTTCAAACTCGAACGACCCGGACGCCGACTCTTACGTTGTTGACGATTCCATTGAAGATTAAGCGTTAAAAGGTAACTTCGACGACTGTCCTTGGTATTACATCTCGGTTTGCGATCATGTATGCTAGATTAGGGTCGATAATTTTAAAATGGTTTAAGCGTTTGATACGATGGTTGGGTGATTGGTAATTGTTTAAAGATTCTGTTTTGCTATGGGTTATTCATTGGTGAAATATTTTATGCCTTGGCGATTACTACTGTGTGCCAAGAAATGTGCATTTAGTAGTCACACATACTTGTTGGCATTATCGTATCATCATCATCATCATACATGGACCTGGAAATAAATGTAAGTAGTACGTAGTTGTTGTTGATTGTATTTGACTAAGTATAATGAGTATTGTCTCTATAGCATGTACGTGAATTATGAGGTGTTCTATGTTAAAGTTGGTTTATTGTCAGTGAGTTTCATTCCTTAGTGCATTTGTACGTAAAAATGATGTTAATATTTGGGCCAAAATTCACTATTTTTTTTTCGGTAAAATGTAAGTATATTAAAAAAGAAACGTCACCATACACTACTACAAAAACCATCATAGACATCAGACTTTTTCATCAATAGGCATCAGATTTACAAATCGATGCACGGTTGAGACATGTATATTCTTTATGCTTATGCATCGTCTTAAGTCCGATGTCTATTCGGAAATAGACATCGACTTTTAGAAAATCCGATGTCTATATGTTATATAGACATCGCTTGTTTAAAAATATCCGATGTCTATTCAACACCATGGACATCGATATCCAAAAAACCGATGTCTATAATTATATTTTTCATAAAGAAAAATATTACGATATTGTTGCCCAAATACATTATTAATCATACACATGATCACATATATAACGAGTAAGCTTTCATGCTCCTCCGTTTATCACTTCTATTGTGTGTAACAATAACAAATGATTACAAATTACACCACCAAAAAAGCAACTACCCAACCAACCAACCAACTTAGGTGTTGTTTGGCCTTGATTATGTAAAATAGCTTTTTCTTTTTAAAATGAGTTTATTCACAAGTTACTTTTCGGAAAAATTTCGGTTGTTTGGCCAAGATTTTGTAAAATCGTGTTTTTAATAAATATTTATGTTTGGCCTAACTATTTTTTTGGGCTTTTTAGGCATTAGAGTGAAAAGTAGAAGTAGAAGTAACAATTTTCTACTTCTACTTTTAGGGGTTAGTTATCAACTTTTGGCTTTTTAAAAACACTTTTAATCCTTCTTAATTTATAGTGTTTGGCCTAGTTTCTACTTTTTCAATTGCAAAAGCACTTTTAAAGCTAGGCCAAACACCACCTTAATCATCACAATCACAATCAATCAAACCCTGCCATCTCTAATCTCTTGACGCCTTTTACAAGTTTTGAACCATTTTCCGGTATCCTGCAAAATCACCCGGTTCGAATTAATTGATACCCAATTAGTGGAAAATGATCATTTTATCGTTATAATTTTAGTATACCAAGCATCAGTACCTACCTTCTTGATTGCTCCAGAGAGCTGCAGCTTGTGTGTTCAATGGCGAGCTGATGTTTTGCTCTGCAATTGAACATAAACCAAAATTATCAGATTGCATTCGTCATGTTAGAAAACATAGCCAGATATACCATGATCAATTTGTCATAATACAGTACTATCAAGAAACTATCCAAATAAGAAGTATGACTATCTCACTTGTATTTTCATGTAACAGTCTCGTGATAGTCTCAGAAATTACTTGTGCAATTAACTCCAACTGAAGCAACTAGGCATTATGCATATTATTTATCTGACCTTTACTGTACCTTTGGGTCTGTGCAGAATCTTAACAAACCTGCATCATACGCAAAAATAGGCCATAATGACATGCATCGTACACAAAAATACCTGTGCAACACCATATTTTAAAAACGCCAACTGTCATGAATACTTTCAAGCAAATGAAAAGATTGCATTAATCTTAAAAATTAGCTCTATAACTAAACAAAAATCACTACAGAATACCAAATGTTTTCAAGTTTCCGATAGTGGCTGGCACTTCTCCAGTGAAACTGTTTGTATTGAGAGAACTACAAACAAAAAAATAAAATCAAAAGTGTAGTAATATTATTAAGGAACCTTTAGGAGGGAAAAGGGTACTCAGAGTGAACCGTTAACACGGAATAATAATAATCTATTTAAGATCCCTGGAATGAAGTTGAAAGAATTATTAGAATAAGATCAGCATTCTTACAGGTATACAAGTTTCCCCAGGTTTTCAATTGAGTCAGGAATCCGCCCAGAAAAACCACAGCCGACAAGGAATAATTTATATGGTAATAGTGAATGATTATTATGTTATAGTAGTAATAGTAATACGATGATAATAATAACAATAGTAATAATAATAAATATATTTTATATTTCCTAACTGGTTCCTTATAACCTTAGCCTACCAATATAAATAGATGAAACCTCAAACAATGGTCCTTATTATTCATCAAATCTGGAAAATTATTTATAAAGAGAGATGGAGAATAAGAAAGGGGATTAGCAAGGAATTTATCGTCTTTTATCGTCTCAAGGTAATATTTCAGACCGTCTTATGTATATACTTTGTGATATTATAACTTGTTATCTACACCACCGTAGATCAGTCCGTAAGTACCGTTGTGACCGTGGATGACCAAGGATCACCGTTGACCTTATTTGACCACCGTTGACTGACGGGAGATGGCGGTTTGAGGCGGGTTTTCGACGGTGGTTGAAGAGGGTATGCAATATGTGTTTATACGGATTTTGACCCGTTTAGCGTGACCTATCTAACCTAGGGTTGTGGGTGGTGGTTTCTGGGTGTTAGTCGGTTCTAATGGTGATGGTAGGGTGGCGTGTGGTGATCAAAGGTGGCGACTTTGACCGCTTTTAATTGTTTATGCGAAACAGGGATACTTTGGGGGGGGGGAGGAGTTTCGACCCAAATTAGGATCCCTTAAGGTCGTGTTTTGGTCTGGGGTTGGTAGGGATGGAACCTAGGGGTCTAGTCGACCGTCTTGGTGGTGGTTTAGTGGCCGTAGGTGGTGGTTTGTGGCGGTAGTTGTCGGAAAAATGCAAAACAGAGGAGGGGTAATTCTCGTTGCTGTTGTCGGTGTAGAGTGGTTATTGTGGTGTTGGGGATGGGCCGAAAGGATGTGAGAACACCCCTGAAGGCACCATTGGTTAGTGGTGATGACGGTGGTGGCCCGAGGCATAGTGGTGTTGTATAAGTGTTAGGTTGAGTTTTTGTGTCACGTTTGAGGAGGCTATTTAGGGCGTGAGGTTGCGGGTTGGTGGTGGTGCTTTGGCTGGTGGTTGTTGGTTGTCGGGGTGCGTCAGATTGCAGGCTAGGAGGTGGCAGGTTTGGGTGGAGCTGATGGTGGCTAGGGGAGTCGTGAAAGACGGGTTTTGGTGGGGTGTTGAACACGGTTTCGACGGGTTGTATGGGGTTGTGTTTGTGGGTTTTCACGGGTTGTGTGTGCTTAGGTTGTTTCACGTGATTGTCAGGTTTTGGGTATTTGTTTATGGGTTGTTATATTTATTTATTGAAACGGTATTTTATGTAATAATACCTTAAACTTAAAATTATTTATGTAATTAAATTATAATCGAATAAATTAATATAATGATTTGTATAACGAATAAATAATTAAATTATAATATTTTGATTTGTTGACGGTTGTGAAAAATTATAATCGGATCGGATTGCTTTATTTATTGGATTGCTTGACCTGCTTAATTGGAATTACTTATCAGGTAGGGATAAATCCTACTCAACTTTTACTCGATAATGTTTGTTGGATGAATTATATTAAAGTGAATTGATCATATGAGAATTGTGTTGGTTGATATCATTGAAATGGTTGGAAGGGAGAATTATATTGTATATGTTGGTTGGATTAGTTATGATGGAGTTACTCAAGTTATTGCATTGGTTATTCAGTTTAATCGCGCACATCCTTTCGTGGTGATGTAGATTATTATTGCGGTTATATTGGCAGACGTCATAGTAAGTGCCTTCGGGTGACGTATTTCAGATTTATTCTGGCAGACGATATTTTATCGTATTTACTCGAGGTAGGCCCCATATTGGTCTGCAGGCCATCTGGTGGATATTACCCAACTATATGTTGAGGCAGACATTACCTTTTTGGTAATGTAGTGTGTGTTTACTCACCTTCGGGTTGAGGCTGCTCCGGCCAGGGATTGGCGGGATGATTAGTGTGCTAAGAAAAAGGAAGGAGCACGTTGTCAGGGGGTTATGCAATGTAAAAAGAAATTGGATTGTTATCGTATGTTTTTGTTGTTAGTATTTATTCCTACTCAACCTCGCGGTTGACTGTGTATTCATGAACACCTGCGGTGAACCGTTTTATAGGGAGCAGATTTGAGAGGTACCAAAGATTAGCTGACTCGGGAGCATTGGGATGAGAGCTTGACTTGGACCGTAGTTGAAGTCTAGATCACATAGAACAATTATATCACTTTATTTATTTCCGCTGCGAGTTGTAATTATTTTATATTAAGTTTTAAGTTGGACTAAGTTGTAATAAACATGTAATCATTACAGTTTTAATTTAAATTACTTTGGTGAGTTGGACTTTGTTATTTACTACCTCGGGAAACCGAGATGGTAACGCTCTCATTTACGTGGGAATGTCTAGCTAAAGGCTCCCGAATAAATGGGGGTGTTACAATATCGGCCTCTACTAATGATTCGGGAAATCGTTCATATTTGATATGTTGTCGATTATATGTATACAATGCAACATCCACAGATTAATCCTAGCATGTGAATTAAACTATGTCGGTTAACACGTAATTTAGCAATTAATAATGTCGAAGTTGGAATTTATATTAATTACATTTGAAAAAGCAAATAAAAAAACCATACATAAAAAATACGATGAATAAACAACGATAATTGAAATTACAAATGAATTACAAAGGTTATTGATTTACGTCAAAAATACACTTAAGACGGAATTTTAAAGATAAAAGAGAAAATAAAAGAGTTGGAAAATAAAGTGACAAAATAAGTCAGATTAAGGGTGATATTATGATTATTAGTTAATTAAACACGTAATTAAAGCTACGTCAAAGAGACAACAAAAGTTCAGGGACAAAATCACCTCGAACAGCGCAACATCTGCCGCATCCCTTGGAAGAGGCGCAGCTATTCCTGCGTCTGTTCTTGAGTTGAGCTCTGGCTGTGAAGTCAGAACCACTATGTTTTAATGTTCGTTGGTATAATTATGATTAATTATTGATGTTTAGACTCAAGTTGAAGTGGTTTAGCATACTAATTACATCTGGAACCGTCATAAAAGCGATAAAAAGCGGATTAAGACGAGTTAGAACGAATTGGATTTATTTACGACGTCGGAATTACACGAACTTGAAAAAAAACCTGAATTAAACAAGGAAATATGTATCAAGGAACGAATTCCAGAAACTTGATATGAACAAATCGAGTTTCTAACATCCCGGTTTGATTTAATGACGAAAAAACCCAAATATTGAATTATAAGGGATTTAATTCGAGAATAAAACGTTATAATTAAGAGGATTTATTGAACATGATTTATGTACTGAAGAAAAGAAAGAAAACAAAAAAAATTAGACAAAAGGAACGAAACACAGAAAACCCGAGGAAGAAGAAGAAGAGCGAAGAAGAATGACCTCGGAAGAAGCGCAAGAAAGTTGCGACCCTTCAAGAGGCGCAGCCCTCGCCGCATTTCTTCTCGACGTCCCAGTTACTGCTGTTTCGAAATGCTTGTAATAAAGGTTTTTAAAATTGGTTTTAAGTATACTTTCGACGTAAATCTTACATTAATGAGTGCAAAAAATAAAATACAATAAAAAAGATGGGATTTACACCCTCAGACGTACATGATTGACGGAACGAGATTGACTAATTAACGTTAGTGATTGCTCGACTCGAATGTATGTAGAAAGTGCCCTCGTTGGAGGATTTTAGATTAATTGATTCATGTGTAGTGGTCAAATTGGTCAGTCATGCAACGTGACTAATACTCAGAAAAGTGTGAGTTTACGTGGTCGATTGATCAAGCACATAGGCATCGAATGCTTAGAGCAAGGTCTAGAATGCAAACGGAGAAGATAAGGGCGGACACTTGCGTGAAAAATATGGAGACCAGAGGTCTCTATTTATACTAGAAAATGTGAAGAGTTTTGGAATGACACAAACTTTGGAAAGAAATCACGGAAATATTCCGTAAACAGCAAAAACAGAATAGAGAAGAGGCGCAAAGAACTCATGTCCTTCCAAGAGGCGCAGCACCTACTGCGTCATTTCCTCAGAGGTTTCCTCCTGCGGAAGAAAGATTTCCGCGTTTCCTTTAGAGAATTGCGGTACATCTCTACTTCCTTATTCCGTAAAATATGATATATGAAATATATTTTACCAAAAGATATTAAATTAAATTATGTAATAAATATCTAGAATATTCTAGAACATCCTGACTCGTTATTTTAAACGGTTTTTTAGAAAATGAAGCGGTTTTTGACCCGGACTCCAAATAAACTCTAATTACTGTCAAAACGACCGTATCAGCGTGTAGATGACGACCAAGGGGTAGACACAAGTGTTTGAGCTATCTCTTGACGATAAACTTAGGTACTGTCATAAGTGATTCCGTGTACCAAACATGCGGCCCAATCATCACTGGGTGGTTGGCGGAAGGTGTAAAAATGAGGTATCTACAGAGCCCCCACATTGACTGAGGCTTGGACAAGGCGAAAGTCAAAGTATAGCCATCAGGTCAATCAAAGATTATAACCTGACGAATATGGCAACATGAGGCGGCTCAAGGGGACTGAACCAAGGACCTGTCGTCGGGAACATTTTAGAGTCTGTCGACTATCGGAGAGGGTCGTTTAAAGTCCATTAGACTATGTAAGGAAGATCGCCAGCCATAAGAAGAAACCATACGTGGAGAATCTGCTTGTCTCTGTCCTCAAACAAACTCTCACTGGGAAAATATAGATGTCTTGAACATGGGAATCTGCCTGTCTCTGTCCTCAAGCAAACTCTCTTTGGGGAAACATATAATATCTTGATTGTCAAATGCAATACTACAAAATATTGTTGGAGAAGCATATATCGACGACTAGGAACATATTGATCGTCGTGGAATAAATCTTGAGTGAGCAATACTGCATAATACTATTGTGCTGGGGAGAAATATGGATGACTCTGTCTGGATTGAATCATTTTCAGGAGATCTGCTTGTGTCTGCTTTCAAACAAACTCTGCCTCTTGAGAAGAACATCAGCTGTCATGAACTCTCGCTCGGGATAAATGTATTGATAAAGGTGTGTCCTAAACACCGTCGAGAAAAATAGAGAGGCTTGACTGATAATGGCGCGTCCTAAGCACCGCTGAAAATCCACTCGTTGTTTCAAGCGAAATCCCGACAATAAAGGAATGAAATTGTGAACTGTGTTCAAAGGAGTCCTTGCTGGGAAACAAAATGTGACGGCATAGCAGTCCGTTTTAGAAAAATAATGCGGGTCTGGACGAAAAGAACGCCCAAAAGAACCAAGTATAATATATAGGATGTTGGAGAAAAGGCGCACAAACTTGGGCCCACAAATAACAAACTTATAACGAACTTTTAAATTTCGAGTTGGAAAGATGCTGGGGAACAGGCGCAGCAAGAGCTGCGGCATTTGAAAAGGGCGCAGAAGATGCTACGTCATTTCTTGGGCTCGTCCCTGTCTGGGTAAAAACTCGATATACCGTAGGTTTATTTCATAATAACAAAACACAAAATCCTCTTAAATTCTCTCAAATTCCAACCAAAACTCGTCAAAACTTGATCAATTCGTGCTGTAAATCATGACAAATAGAGGTATGCATCTCATTCTTGCATTAAATTCATGTTTTTGATTGAATTAGGGCCGAAAATTATGGTTCCCCCTCCCTTAATGTCGAAAAAATTGGGGCTTTTGCCTCAAACGAATTTGTTTGATAAAATTAACATTAGAAATGGATAATTGGCAATGTTAGGAACATAACCATGTATTCATTTTGAATTTTCGTCAAGTATTGAGCATTTGGCGAAAAATGAGACGGTTTCTCAACTGTTTCGATAATCGCTTCGAAAATGACCTTAGGATTGTCCATTTGTGATGAAACTTGGTGTTTTGGAACGCTTGTGTAATGGGTAAACTTTCTATCATGTCGAATTTTCGATTTGTGACAACTCTTTCAGGACACTTTTTCGCTATTACAGCGAAATGCTGCCGAAATTTCGACTCAAACTCGCAACTAGGCTTGAACTTAGACTTGACTTTACCTATCTTACCACGTGTGTGGTGGAGTTTTGAAATAAATGGCCATAAATGGCCGAAAAAAGCCGCCTTTAGGGTTTGAAAATGCTTGAAACGAACTTGAAAGGGCTTGTCTTGGCTTGACACGGCCTTGTTTACCTTGGTTTGTAGGTGATGTGCCTTCTATGTTGGGGAGGGCTCCCATGGACGTAGAATTCGACCCTTCTCTTGATCTCGTGGGTGGAGAGAGACAGGAGGAGATGCTCGAGGAGGAGGCTGAGGAGTTCCTGAGGATGGTCAACGTAGGACGAGGCATTCGCCAGCTTGGGTGCACCCGAGTGGGCTGATAAATGGGATGGTAGAAATCTCATTTAGGTGGCAGAGAGCCACCTGTCTTACAGGACGGCGAGGAGTTTGGTAAGTTTCGAACTTATCATTTCCTATTGCCTTTTCTATTTGTTTGTTGTTTCATTTCTCATTCATTTTGTGCTAAAGATAGCTTTTGCTTTGAATTGACACAGGATGCCGGGAACATGAGGTCCTTTTCCGGCTACATGACGATGATGGAGGCTTTCGAGAGACCGTCGGAGGAGGAGAAGGCTATCGTCGAGCTCGGAGCCTTCGGGGCTTTGGTGGGAGCTTGGAGGGTGATTAAGGAAAGGAATATTCGGGCTAACCTTTGCCTAATTCGAGCTTTTCTTGATCGGTACTGGGACACGACCTCGACTTTCCATATTCCTTTTGGAGAGGTTGGGGTCACTTTGGAGGACTACGACATGATCTCGGGTCTGCCGTGTGGAGAGGAGACTTTGGTGTGGCCGTTGACGGCCATGAGAGTAGACTCGGACGTGGCGAGGAGGCTGATCGGCTGGAACCTGACGGCAGGTGCTGCCAGTGTTCCTGGGTTGGTGCCGAGTTCTTACGTCAGGGACTACTTTGCGGGTAGGACCCAGGTGAGGGTGAGGATGGACGGGGACTTCTTCTGCTACTGTTGGTCCTGGGCTCCTATTAGAGGTATGAACCTTTCCTTTGCATTATGAAAGATCATTATTTCTTCATTTTTTATTGCTATTGAATTATGAAAGGTCATTATTGTAGAAAAATAAATGATTATCTTGTCTGCATGCGTGGGTGTACTCCTACTTTCCCGGCCCGCCCAAGAGGACGGAGCCTGAGCCGAGGGGTACCTTATCGTGAGGGACTGGGTGGTGTGCCGTAGGAAAAGCCCGCGCTCTTCTTACGACGTTTTTTAGAGGGGCTTGAATGCCCTGAAGTTGGAGGGCGTAAGTGCCTTTGAACCTTATCTGGTTACTTTTCCTTTTCTGTGTTTTATTTAGAAGTGATCAAAAGAAAGACCCCCCTCCCACTTAGAGCCGATCATAGGAATGACCCCTTGTTTCCTTATTTTAGTGGGTGCATAGACCTTGGGAGGACTACCTTGACGCTCCGGGGCCGTGGCCGAGGTCCTTCGTCCCGGGAGCTCGAGTCGCCATGTTCTTGAGGACGTCCATGGGACCTGTGTGGTACCTGGGCGAGCGTTTGACTCGGCAATGCTCTTGTGACACCTTCACGGTTCCCATCGATCCTCCACGGACGATTTTTAGGGAGCCTTCGGAGGCTGAGAGAGAGGCTGACTTGGCTGACGTTAGTGGTGACGCCCTCCTTCTTCCTGCCGAGGAGTACTCCGAGTTCGTTCACCGGAGGTTGGCGTACTGGCCGATCATGGTAAGTACTTTACCTTTTCCTTGTTTTTGAATTGATTTGACAAATGATGAACGATCGTCAAATAAAGAGCCATTTGAACCTTGTAGGCGATCGAGATGGCAGGCGTCGAGCCCTCAGCTTACCCCGAGGTGTTGGAGTACACTGACGCGGCAGGAATGACGACAATCTCGAGTCTCCGTGACTTTGGAGAGGAGGTGACCGACGCTGGCTTGGGAGGAGTGGCAGCACCTAGTGAGGAGGGTAAGCGCCCAGATTTGGCTTTCTTCATTATTTTATCGCATGGGAATGCATTTGCTCTCTTTTTTTTGAACCTTCTTTGCATTCGAATGCAGGTGGCACCGTCTCGGTATGTGGCATTGTGGAGGGTGGCCAACCGGCTGCGGGCTATGGCAAACAAGCCACTCGTAGGTGGCCAGGGACTACAGGTATGAACCTCTCATTCCCTTTCTTATTTTATTTAAAATTTCGTTGCAATTTCTTGCATTTAGTTGAAATGATTGAAATGAGGCATTTCTTCATTTGTATGTAGAGAGAGCGTGACCTGCAGCGGGAGTTGGCGCAGTCCCGGGAGGAGACGACTCGTCTGTGTAGGGAGTTGGAGGTCAGGGACGCCGAGATTGCCGCCCTCGAGGCGACCGTAGCTGAGTTGGGTGGCGACCAGGACTAGCTGCCCTTCTTTTTGTTGTTGTCTTGCATACATTTTATACATTTTGGACTTTTCGGACCTGTTTTGGGTGAGAGCCCCCAGTTTGATGTATATACTATCTTTAAGTTGTGTATATAATGGCCTGAGTGCCTTTGCTGCTAGGTGTTTGTTGTTAATGCAGGTTAGCTTAAAAGAACAGGTTTAGTAGGTGACGGTTTGTGTCGTCATGCTGCCGAAATTTACATAGAATTTACACGTAAAACACGCATATAGGTGGCCTAAATTGGCGCAAAATAAATGAAAGTAAAAAGAGTGCCCGAAAATGAGCAAAACTGACGAAAATGTCTAAAAAATGACGAAAATGCTTAGAAATGCGCAAAAATGCCCAGAAATGAGCAAAAAATGACCGGACGGTAGGGAGGGCTACCCCCTAAAAAAAATTAAAAAGAAATGTCTAAGTGTGAAAAGTGTTGAAAAAGAGGAGTGAAATGATTCCCCTAAAAAAGAAATAAAAAATGGGTAAGTGTGCTCGTTTGGCGAAAATATCAACTTTGCCTTGAAAAGCGAACCCGAAAAGAATTAGGAAACAAAAACTTGGTAATTTTGATGAAATTACCAAATTAAGATCCTATAGGAATAGGAAATTATAGCAAAAGCAAAATAGGAAAGATCCAAAGCTAGGAACACGGAAAAGGCCCTAGGGAAGAGGCGCGCGAAGACTGCGACTCTTGAAGAGGCGCAGAGATCTTTGCGTCATTTCTCCGATTAGTCGACTTCGACTTGACGAAATTAGGAAACAAATAATAGTATAAATAGAGACCTCGGGTGAGCTTTTATTCACACAATTCCTTCTTCTTTCTTCCGCTTATTACATAAAAATTCTCATATCCCCTCAAAAAATTTCAAAATTATTGATGCCCTTGAAAACCGTCTGAAGGAATGGACGAATGAGTTTACAAACATTACGAAACACGACATGGGTGCTTTTAATTTAGGATCGATCTTGAGTCTCAAATTAGTGAAAGTTATGAAGCCTTTCTTGGATGCTTATCTTGAGTATTGGGACCCGAACCTTCATGTATTCGCCTTTCCTGGAGGTAAAATTTGTCCTTTTCCTGAATAAATAGCTGTTGTTGGAGGATAGGACCCAGAAAATATACCGGCTATACCCCCTAGCTCTCAAGGATATAAAGGTAAATTTAGGGACTTGCTTGGATTGACCAAGGCTGAGGTGGATCGGTTTGGGAGCTCAAAAGGTGTCCGCATGTTTGACTTTATTGACCGATTTATAAATAGGGAGGACCCTACTATTTCTTATGTTGCGAGGCGCAGGGCCTTCAAGTTTTGTCTACTGCATTGCTATGTCCTTCGATGGCATGTTGATGAGGAGATGGGAGGGGATCCTCGTTTTCTAAGCCTAGTGGAACAAATGGTGCTGCGCAAGAGCCTAGCATTCCTAGTCTTAGGGGAGACCATTCTTGGTTTGGATAATAGAAAGGCCAACCGCGAGCTTCCTTATTTAGGAAGTCTCCGTGAACTCGAAGATTCTTAATGCCTAAACTCACTGCTGCTTGTAGACCAATGAGGCAAGCTTCATACTCTGCTGCATTATTTGTCACCTCGAAGTCGAGTTGGACAGAAAGTGGTGTATGCTCTCCTTCAGGAGAAATGAGCAATATTCCTATCCCAAATCCTCTTAAATTTGATGCCCCATCAAAATAAAGATCCCAAGAGTCTACACTGGTCTGTAAGATATCCTCGTCTAGAAATGACCACATGTCTATTGCTTGGGTATCGTTGATAGGATTATCTGCGAAAAACTCGGCAACGGCGCGCCCTTTGATGACTTTCAGAGGTACGTATTTGAGATTGAACCCCGAGAGCATTAAGGTCCACCTTGCCAAACGTCTGTTGAGAACGGGTTTCTCGAAGAGGTATTTGACGGGATCGATTTTAAAATACACCTTGACAGAGTACTAAGCATGTAATGGCGTAGCTTCTTTGTCGCCCACACAAGAGCGAGGCATGTCTTTTCGAGAGGTGTGTACTTACACTCGTATTCTAAGAACTTCTTACTAAGGTAGTGGATAGCTCTTTCTTCTTTTGCAACATCAGGCAAGCATAGCCACCATGGTCATTTTTTCGATGGATCGTGAGATACAAACCAAGAGGTTGATCTCGTTGGGGAGGCATTAGCACTGGTGGTTTAGCCAATATCTCCTTAATCCTGTCAAACTCCATTTGACAGTCCTCGTCCCATATGGTATGATCTGTTTTCTTGAGCTTTTTGAAAATAGGTTCACAGATCATAGTGAGTTTCGATATGAAATGGCTTATATACTGCACTTTGCCTAAAAATCCTCTAACCTCCTTCTCTATTTGGGGTTGTGGCATTTAGATTAAAGATTTGATCTTGGATGGATCAATTTCTATTCCCCTCTGGCTGACGACATATCCCAGAAGTTTGCCTGACATTACTCCGAATGCGCATTTCTGAGGATTGAGCCTCATGTTGTACTTTCGCAGTCTTAGGAAGAATTTGCGAAGGTTATCGATGTGCCCCTTTCTATTTTTGGATTTGACAATCATATCATCCACGTACACTTCTACTTCTTTATGCATCATTTCATTTAGCAATGTGGTCGCAGTGCGCTGATATGTAGCTCCAGCATTGATTAGCCGAAATGGCATAACTATATAGCAATACGTGCCCCACTGAGTGATGAAGGCTGTCTTATGCATATCTTCTATGGCCATTTTGATCCGATTATACCCTGCATACCCGTCCATGAAGGATAACAATGCGTGATCTGCTGTATTATCTACCAATATGTCGATGTGTGGTAGAGGGAATTCGTCCTTAGGACTCGCTTTGTTCAAGTCTCTGAAATTAACACAAACCCGGATTCGCTCATCCTTTTTGGGTACGGGAACTATGTTAGCCGCCCAGTCTGAATACCCAGAAACTTTGATGAACCCGGCTTTGAATTGCTTATCGACTTCTTCTTTGATTTTAAGAGCCCACTCTGTCCTCATCCGATGGAGCTTCTATTTTACAGGTTTGAAACCTGGTTTGATTGGAATTCGATGTTCTGCAATATACCCGTCGATCCCTGGCATGTCCTTGAAAGACCAAGCGAAAATGTCCTTGAACTCGTGTAGGAGGTCGATGAAATTTCCCCTTTCAGTTGGGTTTAAGGTCGTCCCTATCCTGAGTTCTTGGGGTTCTAGTTCGGTTCCTACGTTGATGGGTTCGGTGTTCTCTATAACTGGTGCCCCTTCCCTCTCTTGTATTATTTCTTTAACTATATAGGGAGGTAATTCGACTGAGTGTGGGTCAGGGTCATCCTCATTATCATCATAAATAGAATTAAATTCAGAAAAACACAAGGAGTAAGCAGAATCTGATTTATTCATATTAAATTTTGAAAAGAGCTAAACCAAAGAAGCCATATGTTCAGTAGTCAGTGGCGGTAAAGGGACAGCTGTTGGGACATTTCCCAAGCTGCTGTTACTATGTGATGCTACGCTAGGAGAAACAAAGGGATGGGGAGTGACGACAGAAGAAGACTCTCTAGCGACTTCTCTAGACTCAAACTCTGATTCCGACTCCGACTCCGACTCTGACTCTGACTTGAATTCGTTGACTTCGGGTTCTCCTTTGAACATCTCTCCTTCTCCAGTAATGACTTTGAAGAGCTTTCCTTGGTTATTAGTCCATTTGATTGACTTTCTCCATCCTTTTTGCTGATTCGGGCTGGTGTCAGTGATCAATGTTATGGAGTTGAAATGGTCACCTTGAAGTGTCATGGCAATGATCTCATCCTACGCTATTCTGAAAAATCGGTCTTTCCCAAACAGAAGGCTAACGGCTTGTTCGTCTAAACAAGGTGTTTGATGAGTTTTGACTGTAGGAACCGTTTCTGAAGGGATGAAATAACAATCGTGGAAGACCTCGATTCTAACTAGTTGTATTCCCTTATAATTCCAAGGTTCGGGAAACCCGTGAATGTATTCATGACTCCCCTCCCTATCGAAGTATCCATTTAGGGTAGGGAGATTGGGTCGCATTGGGATTCCTTTGTCTTTACGATTTTGGAACCGAGTAAGCATTTCTAAGGCTTCTGCTTTCATGGGCTTGTACCCCAAACCTAATGGTATCCTTTGAGATTTTCCTTCTTTGTAAGGTGCAAAGGTATTCTTCTTGGCAGGGTTTAATGGCATTCCCGGGAAGTATCCCTGGGATTTGAGTATGTGGTTGACCACTAAATTGGAGTATGGGTTGAAGTATAGAGGTGCCAGTTCGCTCTCTACAAGATTTATGCTTTGAAATCCTCCAAGCTCATATACTGGGTCTATGACCACTTGGTTGCTTGACATTTTCTCTATCACAGCCTTGATAGGTGACGAAGTGATCATCACTACTTTGCCATCTAAAGGAATCTTGATCTTTTGGTGCAAGGTGGATGTTACTGCTTTCGAAGCGTGAATCCAAGGCCTTCCCACAAGTATATTGAAGGATTCCTCGATGTCCACAATCTGAAAATTAACCTTTCGCTCGATTGGTCATGTAGCTATAGTAAGGTTAATTAGTCCTTCTACTTTACGTCGTGGTCCATCGCATGCTCGAACACCTTGGTTGGTAGGATCCAATGTGATTCTCTCAGGCCTAACTTATGTGCTATCTTTAGTGGTATGACGTTGACTACGGAGCCGTCATCCACCAAAGTCATTGGTACATTATTCTTTAAGCTTGTGACTATAATGTATAGAGCGAGGTTATGACTGGTGCCGAAAGGACGCAAATCCTCAAATGAAAAAGTAACTGGGTTACTAAGTTTAATTGAGTCTTGGAAGACTAGGTTGACTACGACATCAGGCGTAGAGTTGTGCGCTACGTTCAACTTAGCCAATGCTTGCAGTAAAGCTTGACGATGGGGAAATGAACTCGCAAACAATTGCCAGACGGAAAGATCACCCTTGGTCTTCTGCAGTTGTTTTAGTAAGTGGTCTGTAGATGTATCTTCGCCATCATTTGGTGGATGACATTGGCGTTAGTAACTGGACCGTTGGCCATAGGACCGTTCTGAGGGACATTCTAATATGGATGCCCTGAGCGAGTAAGGTGGTCTATATCTTGATCTTTGCTAGCCTTGACTATGTCCTCACTAACCTTGACTAGATAATGTTCTGTGAGGTATTCATCTTCATCGTCATCAGCCCATATTCCGTTGACGATACTGGGTGATACCGTCGTCAGGTACCAAAATAAATACCTAAGTACTACTAACAGAAGTCAGCGGTAAGTAGGGTCGATCTCCACAGGGAGGCGGTCACTATCTACTTGTAAACTAGGTCTATCTACGGTCACAGTTGGGGGCTTTTAATTGTCTGACCTAAACTAAGGGAGATTAAAGTGAGAAAAAGGAATATGAGGGATTAACGATAGGAGAAAGAGAACTACGATTGTCGAGTCATCAATGAATGTCAGATAATTGCAGCTAAGGACACAGATCGATCAATTGTATCAGTCTACGGGGCAACGAATATCTCCTTCCGGTCTCAATTCGCCCTAAAGTACTATTAGCTTAGCTTCCGACCTCACTAAAGCATCCTAATGTTCACTGCAGGTCTCACCCCTTCCAACCTTCTGGTCTAGGTCAAGGCTTACCAAGGTTAATTAGCTAAGTGCATCGATTCAAGTAACTATTTATAGTTAATTGCAGTGATTAACAACATAGACATGATATCAATGAAAGATCCGTAAACCTAATTAACAAATAACAACAATCCATTGACTCCCCTAAACCCTAGCAGGATATTTAGCTAGACATAAATAAGAAAAGAGCAAGAACAAGGGATAGAAGAATAATAATCATTAAATGAAGAGAGTAAGGGAAAGATAAAGTTACAGAATAAGATCCGGAAAATAGAGAGAAAAACAATGTGCCATTGAGAAAGGGAGAAAAGTAACGTATATTGTGAAGTATCAAGTGGTGATTAAATCTCATGTCGTCTTTCCTATTTATAGGAAAGACAATTATTAAACCTAGAATACGAAATTAAACTAAAGAAGCCCGAGCCCATTAGCGAATTACTCGATAGAGCAATTTAGAACTACTCGATCGAAACAGATTCATAGCAAAAGCTCTCGATCGAATAGAAAACCTACTCGATCGAGGAACTCCAATTATGCGCAATTCGATCGAACACTAAAAACATTCGATCGAGGTCTTCTCTTCTCCAAAAGATCTCGATCGATCATAAAAGCCTTTGATCGAGTGACTTTGACTCAGCCGGCAAGATGTTTCGTTGATTTCAGCATTGACTTGTCGATTTAGCTTCCGAAATGGCTTCACGCATCCCATAACAGCAGTATTTCCGCTCCAAATCCAATCATCCTCTAACAGCAAGCAAAATGGACGATAAAAGTCTTGATTCTACCACTTCCGGGTCCATTCTTACAAATAAAGCAAAACAAACCATAGTAGAATATTCGGGGCATTTCGTAGCATAGAACCACAAGAATCGCATAGAAATACGTGCATAAAAGGCACATAAAGACTATATAAAATGCACGTATCAAATCTCCCCAAACCAAACCTTTACTCGTCCTCGAGTAATCTTAATGCAAACTAATGGAACGGAAAAGAAAGCTCAGATCTAGCTACAAATGCCCACTTAAAACGATTTAATGCAAGCAAACTAATACTTATAGCAAAAACTATCAAATGCAAATGAGTTGTAAGATGTTTATAATAGAGCTGAACCGTCGACCATACAAGACCTTTAATGATGGACTCGCACGGGTCACTCTTCTCTCATGAAGCAAAGGGTAAGCATATATATATATATATATATATATATATATATATATATATATATATATATATATATATATATATATATATATATATATATGTGTGTGTGTGTGTGTGTGAGAGAGAAAGAAAGATAGTTTCTCACCTAAACTACGACCCACATAAACATGCATGCAGCTGATATGATAGACAATTCTAACCACCACACATACATTCCAGCCAAACAAGATCCTCACATCTTTGAGGGCTTACAAAAGTTATGGTAAAGTGAGGCAATGGGTAAGAAAAGGCAAAACATTTATGGGAATGTGGAGGTATAGGCGGCCAAGCTAGTACCTAAACAGAACCATATAACAACATCTGATTCTCACTCAATTATAGAATTAAGCACATATGCCCTTTATTTGACATCAAAACTCACCAAACCGAACTGAACATACTCCTCAATAGATATAAATAAAGTATAGGAGTGAAACCGTCAAAAATCATTTTTCCATTTTTTCAAATTTTTTTATTCCTTCTTTTTTTTTCGGTTTCGGTTTCTTTCTTTCTTTTTCTGTTTTTTTTTTCATTTTTCAATTCTTTTTTTCATCTCATCCTCCTTCCTCCATAAATTACCAACTCCAAGTAATGTAACACAAACCAAACTTGGCACAATAAATCATATACCGCAAAACATACACTAACTAGCTTGACAAGGCATGCTAAATTTGGATGTAGCTAAGGGTCAACAGGCAAATTTGGCTAATGTGGAGTTAAATGAGTAACAATGAAAGAAAAGGGGAAATGTAAGCACCTCCCTGCATGTGACACCAACCACAAATCCGAATGTATGTAGGCAATAAAGTAATTGAATTTCATAAACGTGCTATTTAATGAACATGTTACGCAAGGAGTAACTACTCACAATCCTACATGAAACCGGTCATAAATGACACCAGTTTATAGGCTCTAATTCTTAGAAATTATAAGTAGTTTGCCAAAATTTCAGGTCAAGTCTATTCGTTCAGCTAAATTTTAGATTAACTCGTAGATATGCAATAAGACAAAGCTAAAAGATAATTAGTTTATGCAAGGCTTAAGCAAAAAGACAATCGCAGTACAATTTCATCATTGAAATCTACCGTTCCGACTCAACATATATGCAAAAGTAGACGTGAAATTCTTTTGAATTTTATGAATTTTTAATTTTTATGAGACTTTTTGAATTTTTATAAAAATAAACAACAATGCATACAGAAATTAAATGTGATAACAGAAATGCAATAAAAACATAAATGCAGACACAAATATGGATGCATGACCTCCCCAAACCAAACCGTACAATGCCCTCATTGTACTCAAAAATAAGGAAAGGAAATGCAAACTAAAAAGGAGAGAGTGATGATGCGGAAAACTCACAAGACAACGTAAAGGAGGGACCTCCCCAAACCGATCATGAACATGGGAGGTCGCTAACAGCTCTGTAGCAGCGTCACAGGAAGTAAATCAGCCAAATTCACGCGATGGTACTCGATCGAGAAGATTTAGTACTCGATCGAGTACATTAGATTGCATAAGCTGTCGATCGAGGAAGTAGGGCTCTCGATCGAAAGATCCTCTTTGGCAGGCACTCGATCGAGAAGTAGCTTTGCTCGATCGAGTGAAATCATCAACAATAGGGTTCGATCGAGTATATAAAGTACTCGATCGAGCCATCCATAATAGATTCCTGCAAGATGCAATAAACAGTCCGCGAAACTAACAAAACAAGCTTAACTAGCTTAACTGTTCCAGTTTATGGTTTAAGAAAAACCTACTATTACACACAAAGCTAAAAATGTTTGAAAAGAAAAGTAAAAATAAAAAAACTCCGGGTTGCCTCCCGGGTAACGCTAGTTTCAGACATGTCCCAGCTCGACCTTCTTTTCTTTCAATAGAAAATCCAATTGAGCCCAGTCAAAACAGCTCAAGGCGCGCAGCAACCGATCAAATAACTGCACATGTGCTACACAAAAATTTAAGTAGCACCATAATATAAAAATAAAATAGGAAATTAAAACATGTAACCATTTGAGCCTAACGAATTTTCTATGACAGCTCCCAAATTTATCCATAAAGTAATCCTGCCCTCCACCTACGGGCGGAATATAAAACCTCAAATTATCCGTCAGTGAAAAATTTGAGAGCTTGGGAGCATTTAAAAATAAGCTAAGGCACCGTTTCAGTTTAAAGAATTTCTGATGACAAGTATGGTGAAAAATTATTAAATTATTTGTCCACCTGGGAGGGGGTAGAGCATCAAAAGAAAAAACATGAGTCAAATGAGAAAGCGTACTATTAATACTGACAATAATGAAATTATCGCTAACTACCTTAGGTTGGTCGCTCTCAACGTCGGAATCATTGACAAATGAGTATTTTACCTCTTCCGTGCTAGGAACAATCGATGACTCAGCTACCTTCTCGTTACCCTCCTTGGTGGGTTCTGTCCCATATATCGCAGCCTCTAGCGCGTCCCGCTAGGCTTTTAAAAGGGGAGATTCACCATCACCATTGTCTTCAGCAAATTCGTCATCCAAAACGGACCCAAGTAACAAATCATTGCTCTCCAAGGCCAAAGTAGTCGATCGAGTAAAGACAGAAATCGATCGAGAGCTTTCCCCTTGATTTTTACTCAATTGAACACAAGAACATGCTCGATCGAGATCTTCCTTATAGTTGCTGTTCGATCGAGTGAAATTTTATGTTCGATCGAACACTTCCTCAGATATTTCACTCGATCGAGTGATTGTTCTAGTGCAGCGAAGAAATCTTCGTAGGTTGCTTCACTTTCAGATATATAATCGTATTCCGAGTCATACAAATCATCAGCGTCGATAGGCAACTCGGGTCCTTCATGGGTAAGACCACTCTCTGCGTGCCTAAAGGTTGTCTCAGCGGCTAACTGAGCTATTTGAGACTCAAGCTCATCGATTTGAGCGTACGTATATCTATCATACTCTAGCATTTTAGATGCAAGTGTCTTGATCAAAGATTTCAGTTCCGCAATATCTTCTTTCTTTCTATCAGGAGGAGGAGCTTGTTGTTGCGGTGGCCAAGTGAATGGAGGCTTTTGATAGCCCCGTTGATAAAGCGGATGTGGCGGCACAATTGCAAAAGGTTAACTGGCTTGTCTATGCTGCTTAAACGCGCAAACTTAATCATTCCCTGTCAAACAAACAGTGGCATTGTGCCCAGCAGCACCACATCTCTTACAGTAAACCACCTGCTGCGCCATAGGATGGAGGTCAAAGGTACTCAAGCCTTCCTTTTGACGACCTTTTACCTAGAACTGTCTAGGTAGGACCTGTAGGACCTATTAAAACAGTACTAGAGAAAATGATGAGAACTACCTCAAGGAATAAATCCCTTGAGGCTAAGGACAGACAAAAATAAACAAGCAAATAAAATAGTTGCCTCCCCGGCAACGGCGCCAAAATTTGATACCGTCGTCAGGTACCAAAAATAAATACCTAAGTACTACTAAAAGAAGTCAGCGGTAAGTAGGGTCGATCTCCACAGGGAGGTGGTCACTATCTACTTGTCAACTCGGTCTATCTACGGTCACAGTTGGGGGTTTTTAATTGTTTGAACTAAACTAAGGGAGATTAAAGTGAGAAAAAGGAATAAGAGGGATTAACTATAGGAGAATGAAAAACTAGGATTGTCGGGTCATCAATGAATGTCAGATAATTGCAGCTAAGGTCACAGATCAATCAATTGTATCAGTCTAAGGGGCAACGAATATCTCCTTCCGGTCTCAATTCGACCTAAAATACTATTAGCTTAGCTTCCGCCCTCACTAAAGCATCCTAATGTTCACTACAGGTCTCACCCCTTCCAACCTTCCGGTCTAGGTCAAGGCTTACCAAGGTTAGTTAGCTAAGTGCATCGATTCAAGTAGCTATTTACAGTTAATTGCAGTGATTAACAACATAGAAATGATAGAAATGAAAGATCCGTAAACCTAATTAGTAATTAAGAATAATCCATTGACTCCCCTAAACCCTAGCAGGATATTTAGCTTGACATAAATAAGAAAAGAGCAAGAACAAGGGATAGAAGAATAATAAGCATTAAATAAAGAGAGTAAGAGAAAGAGAAAGTTACAGAATAAGATCCGGAAATTAGAGAGAAAAATAATGTTCCATTGAGAAAGGGAGAAAAGTAACGTATATTGTGAAGTATCAAGTGGTGATTAAACCTCATGTCGTCTTTCCTATTTATAGGAAAGACAATTATTAAACCTAGAAAACGAAAATAAACTAAAGAAGCCCGAGCCCATTAGCGAATTACTCGATCGAGCAATTTAGAACTACTCGATCGAACAGATTCATATCAAAACCTCTCGATCGAGTAGAAAACCTACTCGATCGAGGAACTCCAATTATTCACAATTCGATCGAACACTAAAAGCATTCGATCGAGGTCTTCTCTTCTCCAAAAGTGCTCGATTGATCATAAAAGCCTTGGATCGAGTGACTTTGACTCAGCCAGCAAGATGTTTCGTTGATTTCAGCATTGACTTGTCGATTTAGCTTTTGAAATGGCTTCACACATCCCATAACAGCAGTATTTCCGCTCCAAATCCAATCATCCTCTAAATGCAAGCAAAATGGACGATAAAAGGCTTGATTCTACCACTTCCGGGTCCATTTCAGCAAATAAAGCAAAACAAATCAATGTATAATATTCGGGGCATTTCGTAGCATAGAACCATGAGAATCGCATAGAAATACGTGCATAAAAGGCTTATAAAGACTATATAAAATGCACGTATCAAATCTCCCCAAAGCAAACCTTTACTCGTCCTCGAGTAAACTAAATGCAAACTAATGGAACGGAAAAGAAAGCTCAGATCTAGCTACAAATGCCCACTTAAACCGATTTAATGAAACAAACTAATACTTATAGCAAAAAATGTCAAATGCAAACGAGTTGTAAGATGTTTATAATAGAGTTGAACCGTCGACCTTGCAAGACCTTTAAGGATGGACTCGCACGGGTCACTCTTCTCTCATGAAGCAAAGGGTAAGCTTATATATATATATATATATATATATATATATATATATATATATATATATATATATATATATATATGTGAGAGAGAGAGAAAGATAGTTGCTCACCTAAACTACGACCCACATAAACATGCATGCAGCTGATATGATAGACAATTCTAACCACCACACATACATTCCAACCAAACAAGATCCTGTCATTGCCGAGGGCTTACAAAAGTTATGGTAAAGTGAGGCAATGGGTAAGAAAAGGCAAAACATTTATGGGAATGTGGAGGTATAGGTGGCCAAGCTAGTACCTAAATAGAACCATATAACAACATCCGATTCTCACTCAATTATAGAATTAAGCACATATGCCCTTTATTTGACATCAAAACTCACCAAACCGAACTGAACATACTCCTCAATAGATATAAGTAAAGTATAGTAGTGAAACCGTCAACAATCATTTTTCCATTTTTTTCAAATTTTTTTATTCCTTTTTTTTTCGGTTTCGGTTTCGGTTTCTTTTTTTCTTTTTCTGTTTTTTTTTTCATTTTTCAATTCTTTTTTTCATCTCATCCTCCTTCCTCCATAAATTACCAACTCCAAGTAATGCAATACAAACCAAACTTGGCACAATAAATCATATACCGCAAAATATACAGTAACTAGCTTGATAAGGAAATTTGGATGTAACTAAGGGTCAAAGGGAAATTTGGCTAATGTGGAGTTAAATGGGTAACAATGAAAAAAAAGGGGAAATGTAAGCACCTCCCTGCATGTGACACCAACCACAAATCCAAATGTATGTAGGCAAGAAAGTAATTGAATTTCATAAACGTGCTATTTAATGAACATGTTATGCAAGGAGTAACTACTCACAATCCTACATGAAACCGGTCATAAATGACACGAGTTTATAGGCTCTAATTCTTAGAAATTATAAGTAGTTTGCCAAAATTTCAGGTCAAGTCTATTCGTTCAGCTAAATTTTACATTAACTCGTAGATATGCAATAAGACAAAGCTAAAAGATAATTAGTTTATACAAGGCTTAAGCAAAAAGACAATCGCAGTGCAATTTCATCATTGAAATCTACCGTTCCGACTCAACATATATGCAAAAGTAGACGTGAAATTCTAGTGAATTCTATGAATTTTTAATTTTTATGTGAATTTTTGAATTTTTATAAAAATAAACAACAATGCATACAGAAATTCAATGTGATAACAGAAATGCAATAATAACATAAATGCAGACACAGATATGGATGCATGACCTCCCCAAACCAAACCGTACAATGCCCTCATTGTACTCAAAAATAAGGAAAGGAAATGCAAACTAAAAAGGAGAGAGTGAAGATGCGGAAAACTCACAAGACAACGTAAAGGAGGGACCTCCCGAAACTGATCATGAACATGGGAGGTCGCTAACAGCTCTGTAGCAGCGTCACAGGAAGTAAATCAGCCAAATTCACGCGATGGTACTCGATCGAGAAGATTTAGTACTCGATCGAGTACATTAGATTGCATAAGCTGTCGATCGAGGAAGTAGGGCTCTCGATCGAAAGATCCTATTTCGCAGGCACTCGATCGAGAAGAAGCTTTGCTCGATCGAGTGAAATAATAAACAAAAGTGTTCGATCGAGTATATAAAGTACTCGATCGAGCCATCCATAATAGATTCCTGCAAGATGCAATAAACAGTCCCCGAAACTAACAAAACATGCTTAACTAGCTTAACTGTTCCAGTTTATGGTTTAAGAAAAACCAATTATTACACACAAAGCTAAAAATGTTTGAATAGAAAAGTAAAAATAAAAAAACTCCGGGTTGCCTCCCGGGTAACGCTAGTTTCAGACAGGTCCCATCTCGACCTTCTTTTCTTTCAGTAGAAAATCCAATTCAGCCAAGTCAAAACAGCTCAAGGCGCGCAGCAACCGATCAAATAACTGCGCATGTGCTACACAAAAATTTAAGTAGCGCCATAATATAAAAATAAAATAGGAAATTAAAACATGTAACCATTTGAGCCTAACGAATTTTCTTTGACAGCTCCCAAATTTATCCACAAAGTAATCCTGCCCTCCAGCTACGGGCGGAATATAAAAGCTCAAATAATCCGTCGGTGGAAAATTTAAGAGCTTGGGAGCATTTAAAAATAAACTAAGGCACCGTTTCAGTTTAACGAATTTCTGAAGACAAGTATGGTGAAAAATTGTTAAATTATTTGTCCATCTAGGAGGGGGTAGAGCATCAAAAGAAAAAACATGAGTCAAATGAGATAGCGTACTATTAATACTGACAATAATGAAATTATCGCTAACTACCTTAGGTTGGTCACTCTCAACGTCGGAATCATTGACAAATGAGTATTTTACCTCTTCCGTGCTAGGAACAATCGATGACTCAGCTACCTTCTCGTTACCCTTTTTGGTGGGTTATGTCCCATATATCGCAGCCTCTAGCTCGTCCCACTCGGCTTTTAAAAGGGGAGATTCACCATCACCATTGTCTTCAGCAAATTAGTCATCCAAAACGGACCCAAGTAACAAATCATTGCTCTCCAAGGCCAAAGTAGTAAATCGAGTAAAGACAGAAATCGATCGAGAGCTTTCCCCATGATTTTTACTCGATCGAACACAAGAACTTGCTCGATCGAGATCTTCCTTATAGTTGTTGTTCGATCGAGTGAAATTTGATGTTCGATCGAACACTTCCTCAGATATTTCACTCGATCGAACACTATTACTAGCTCGATCGAGTGATTGTTCTAGTGCAGCGCAGATATCTTCGTAGCTTGCTTCACTTTCAGATAGATAATCGTATTCCGAGTCATATAAATCATCTGCGTCGATAGGCAACTCGGGTCCTTCATGGGTAAGACCACTCTCTGCGTGCCTAAAGGTTGTCTCAGCGGCTAACTGAGCTATTTGAGACTCAAGCTCATCGATTTGAGCGTACGTATATCTATCATACTCTTGCATTTTAAATGCAAGTGTCTTGATCAAATATTTCAGTTCCGCAATCTCTTCTTTCTGTCTATCAGGAGGAGGAGCTTATTGTTGCGGTGGCCAAGTTAATGGAGGCTTTTGATAGCCCCGTTGATAAAGCGGATGTGGCGGCACAATTGCAAAAGGTTGACTGGCTTGTCTACGCTGCTTAAACGCGCAAACTTAATCGTTCCCTGTCAAACAAACAGTGGCATTGTGCCCAGCAGCACCACATCTCTTACAGTAAACCACCTGTTGCGCCATAGGATGGAGGTCAAAGGTACCCAAGCCTTCCTTTTGACGACCTTTTACCTAGAACTGTCAAGGTAGGACCTGTAGGACCTATCAAAACAGTACTAGAGAAAAAGATGAGAACTGCCTTAAGGAATAAATCCCTTGAGGCTAACGACAGACAAAAATAAACAAGCAAATAAAATAGTTGCCTCCTCGGCAACGGCGCCAAAATTTGATACCGTCGTCAGGTACCAAAAATAAATACCTAAGTACTACTAAAAGAAGTCAGCGGTAAGTAGGGTCGATCTCCACAGGGAGGCGGTTACTATCTACTTGTCAACTCGGTCTATCTACGGTCACATTTGGGGGTTTTTAATTGTTTGAACTAAACTAAGGGAGATTAAAGTGAGAAAAAGAAATAAGAGGGATTAACGATAGGAGAAAGAAAAACTAGGATTGTCGGGTCATCAATGAATGTCAGATAATTGCAGCTAAGGTCACAGATCAATCAATTGTATCAGTCTAAGGGGCAACGAATATCTCCTTCCGGTCTCAATTCGCCCTAAAATACTATTAGCTTAGCTTCCGCCATCACTAAAGCATCCTAATGTTCACTGCAGGTCTCACCCCTTCCGGTCTAGGTCAAGGCTTACCAAGGTTAGTTAGCTAAGTACATCAATTCAAGTAGCTATTTACAGTTAATTGCAGTGATTAACAACATAGACATGATAGAAATAAAAGATCCGTAAACCTAATTAGTAATTATGAACAATCCATTGACTCCCCTAAACCCTAGCAGGATATTTAGCTAGACATAAATAAGAAAAGAGCAAGAACAAGGGATAGAAGACTAATAAGAATTAAATAAAGAGAGTAAGAGAAAGAGAAAGTTACAGAATAAGATCCGGATGTTAGAGAGAAAAATAATGTTCCATTGAGAAAGGGAGAAAAGTAAAGTATATTGTGAAGTACCAAGTGGTGATTAAACCTCATGTCGTCTTTCCTATTTATAGGAAAGACAATTATTAAACCTAGAAAACGAAATTAAACTAAAGAAGCCCGAGCCCATTAGCGAATTACTCGATCGAGCAATTTAGAACTACTCGATCGAACAGATTCATATCAAAACCTCTCGATCGAGTAGAAAACCTACTCGATCGAGGAACTCCAATTATTCACAATTCGATCGAACATTAAAAGCATTCGATCGAGGTCTTCTCTTCTCCAAAAGTGCTCGATTGATCATAAAAACCTTCGATCGAGTGACTTTGACTCAGCCAGCAAGATGTTTCGTTGATTTCAGCATTGACTTGTCGATTTAGCTTCTGAAATGGCTTCACACATCCCATAACAGCAGTATTTCCGCTCCAAATCCAATCATCCTCTAAATGCAAGCAAAATGGACGATAAAAGGCTTGATTCTACCACTTCCGGGTCCATTCCAGCAAATAAAGCAAAACAAATCAAAGTAGAATATTCGGGGCATTTCGTAGCATAGAACCACGAGAATCGCATAGAAATACGTGCATAAAAGGCTTATAAAGACTATATAAAATGCACGTATCAAATCTCCCCAAAGCAAACCTTTACTCGTCCTCGAGTAAACTAAATGCAAACTAATGGAACGGAAAAGAAAGCTCAGATCTAGCTACAAATGCCCACTTAAACCGATTTAATGGAAGAAAACTAATACTTATAGCAAAAACTGTCAAATGCAAACGAGTTGTAAGATGTTTATAATAGAGCTGAACCGTCGACCTTGCAAGACCTTTAATGATGGACTCGCACGGGTCACTCTTCTCTCATGAAGCAAAAGGTAAGCATATATATATGTGAGAGAGAAAGAAAGATAGTTGCTCACCTAAACTACGACCCACATAAACATGCATGCAGCTGATATGATAGACAATTCTAACCGCCACATATACATTCCAACCAAACAAGATCCTGTCATTGCCGAGGGCTTACAAAAGTTATGGTAAAGTGAGGCAATGGGTAAGAAAAGGCAAAATATTTATGGGAATGTGGAGGTATAGGCGGCCAAGCTAGTACCTAAACAGAACTATATAACAACATCCGATTCTCACTCAATTATAGAATTAAGCACATATGCCCTTTATTTGACATCAAAACTCACCAAACCGAACTGAACATACTCCTCAATAGATATAAGTAAAGTATAGGAGTGAAACCGTCAACAATCATTTTTCCATTTTTTTCAAATTTTTTTATTCCTTTTTTTTTCGGTCGGTTTCTTTTTTTCTTTTTCTGTTTTTTTTTTTCGTTTTTCAATTCTTTTTTTCATCTCATCCTCCTTCCTCCATAAATTACCAACTCCAAGTAATTTAATACAAACCAAACTTGGCACAATAAATCATATACCGCAAAACATACACTAACTAGCTTGATATGGAAATTTGGATGTAGCTAAGGGTCAACAGGCAAATTTGGCTAACGTGGAGTTAAATGGGTAACAATGAAAGAAAAGGGTAAATGTAAGCACCTCCCTACATGTGACACCAAACACAAATCCGAAAGTATGTAGGCAAGAAAGTAATTGAATTTCATAAACGTGCTATTTGATGAACATGTTATGCAAGGAGTAACTACTCACAATCCTACATGAAACCGGTCATAAATGACACTAGTTTATAGGCTCTAATTCTTAGAAATTATAAGTAGTTTGCTATAATTTCAGGTCAAGTCTATTCGTTCAGCTAAATTTTACATTAACTCGTAGATATGCAATAAGACAAAGCTAAAAGATAATTAGTTTATGCAAGGCTTATGCAAAAAGGCAATCGCAGTGCAATTTCATCATTGAAATCTACCGTTCCGACTCAACATATATGCAAAAGTAGATGTGAAATTCTTTTGAATTTTATGAATTTTAAATTTTTATGAGACTTTTTGAATTTTTATAAAAATAAACAACAATGCATACAGAAATTCAATGTGATAACAGAAATGCAATAAAAACATAAATGCAGACACAGATATGGATGCATGACCTCCCATACCAAACCGTACAATGCCCTCATTGTACTCAAAAATAAGGAAAGGAAATGCAAACTAAAAAGGAGAGAGTGAAGATACGGAAAACTCACAGGACAACGTAAAGGAGGGACCTCCCGAAACCGATCATGAACATGGGAGGTCGCTAACAGCTCTGTAGCAGCGTCACAGGAAGTAAATCAGCCAAATTCACGCGATGGTACTCGATCAAGAAGATTTAGTACTCGATCGAGTACATTAGATTTTGTTTTGTTTAAAGGTTCAATCTCAGCCATCTATTTCTTTTTATCTAATGGCTGAGATTTGTGAACACACAAACTCACAACTCACCGTAAGAACCAAAATCATGAGATCCCGCCTCTCTTCTTCCCCCTCTCTCTCACTCTTACTCTCTCTCTCTCTCTCTCTCTCTCTCTCTCTCTCTATATATATATATATATATATATATATATATATATATATATATATATATATATATATATATATATATATATATATATATATATATATATATATATATATTAAATATACATATATAAATAACAGGGATTGATCAACCCGTTTCAAATACATTTGATCAGAATTATTTGGGTTCCATCCTATAGGTGTGACCTCAAGCGATCAACTGATCACCACCGTCAAACGACAGTAACGTCAAACTCTAGTCAGCCAATCGTTACTGATAAATGTTGATCAATTGACTATATAATGTATCATCTATTATGTATTCTTATCATGAGATTTAAATACGTAATCGCACTATTGTTGAGGACACATACTCCAACAATCTCCCCCTTGTCCGAGACAAGTGTGCGTCACCAATTATCCTGTCCTATTACTATATCCCACTCAATGCAAGGTGTCTCGCAGGTCATACTTGCATGTGATCATATCTAGAGTGGTTTCCTCGATCTGAAGAGTAACTGTTTGACCGGAATTATCTGCCGTAGATTCCTTCCGAGCGTGGCCACACATTTCCAGTTGACTACTGCTCGAGTGTCCCTGAGATTTAAATAACAATGACAAGTGGGTGGACAATTCCTATCGCACTATTCCCTTCGAATAACCACAACTCATCATGACCCAAAAGATGCCCATTTGTACTCCATATACGGAAGTCGTGGAGCAAAAATAAAACTCAATCAGAAAATGTGCCACCTTCGGCGAACAGTCTCTAGTTAAAGAATCGACTAAAAAAGAATACTATAGTAGCTCTCGCCACGACCAGGCTATATAAAAATTACCAGAACTTTATAAGCGGTCACTGCCCGACAGAGTGTCCCATACAGTCTGCCTATGTGATCGACTAGTCATCTCTAATGACCCTATGACACTTGAACTTTCCATCAATCAAGTCACATTCTAGTCACTAGGAGACGTCACCTCATATAAGTGACTAGGGGCCAATACTATGTTAATCCAGTTCACTTTAATAGGGTTCAATCTTGTCCTTACAACCTATTTGGATTTAACAAAGTAATAAAAGAGTTTTAAAATAAAACTCAAACGATAAATGCAATTATCACATATTAACAATCAATACAATATTATTTCTTCATATCTCATAATCTCAAGATTATAAAATCCATGTTACTTCATGGTGGTTTCATCAAACCTGTAATGAAAACTTGGTTAAAGATTATACAATATAACCATCACCCCAACTTCATAAACAGTAATTTCCTTCGTTCGATGTAATCTTATAATTACATGAATTTTCTAAGTACATCTTTAGACTTGAATCCAGGTTTGGGCTCCTTAGCTTGAAAGATGCTCTTACTGTTATCAAATAACATGTGATATGATCCATGGTTTAAAGGATTTATTTTCAGTTCCTTTACAATCCATCTTATCGTTACCACAAAGTACTCAGACTTTATTCGTAGACTTCACAATGACTGACCTTTCAAGGTTGTTCTCGCTATTCTCACTTATGACAATTTACAACAAGATCAGCCTAAGAAACTCAAGCTTTTGTAACCCTCTATACAAGGATGTATCTAGCGGCTATCCATTGACTCTCACATGGATTGACTTGTCTTGCTTAAAGCAAACAATTTATCAGTGCTTACGCATATTTTAGGACATTAGGTCGATCCAATGGCGGAAACATTTGGAATCGGTTTCATTCATTCAACAATTTCAGATTCAGTGGGTAACTGTGAATTGTTCAAAGTAATGCCACAACCCATTAGACTAGAATTCCTCTTGGATTTATTCATGCTGAAATGACGAAGGATCTTATCAACATAAGACGAAGAGTCTTATCAATATAAGACTTTTGACATAAAGCCAATATCCCTTTTAGGTCTATCTCCATAGATCCGGATATCAAATATGCGATGTGCCTCACCTAAATCTTTCATCTGGAAATGATTTCCCAATGTTACGGAGGTAAACATCGGTACATCATTCCCAATGAAAAATATGTGAAGATAATTTTTTTTGCTCCCACTAAACTTCATGTATAAACATGGTTCTTCGACAAATCAAGTGAAACCATTCTCTATTATCACATGAGCTCAAAATAAGCTCCCACTAAACTTCATGTATAATTATGGTTCTTTTGAAAAATTCAAATGCAACCATTTTCTATTATCACATGAGCAGAAAGAATGAATTTTACAATCTCTTAATACTTAGCTTAAAATCACATATGGATCCCTTAAGCATATTTAGCATGTTAGAATTCTCGGACTTAAACCTAAGATTCGTGTCACACACACATCCTTTTCTAAATACCTATTTAGAAAAGCGGTTTAATATCACTTGCCATGTTTCATCAAAATGAAATGTGGTAATTACTAACATGATTTAATTCGATTAACATCACCATGTTCATCTATGCTATTCTATACTTGAAAGCTTTACTTCAAAGAGACCAATATTTTAAAGTAATCATTCTTAGCTTTGCGTATAGAATCTAGCACAGATTGTAAAACCAAGACTTCTTTGCAACAATTTCCGATTTGGTTCACTAGCTATAATTCACTCGATAGATGATAATTCTATTACTTTCAAAAAGAAACTCTATTTGTAACACGTGTATGACTTTTAGAACATCTTCTTATGTCATTATACTACAAAACAAGTTTGTAACGAATTTTCTCCCACCCTATCTTTTAGAAATACACCTATTTTCCAAGAAGATAGCTTTAAGAGCTACAAACAATTTTGTTCTTTTTAATGCAAAAGAGCATTAGGCACATGTTATCCTTGAGAGATCAATTAAGATATGTTGCCATTTTAGAGACTAATCCATTCCATATCTTGTATGGAGTCTCGTTTGTGATTTATATTGCGCGTTTTCACTTTAAACAATTACTAACATGGGGTAACATCCAAAATATGAGTTCAACTTTCAATCGATCGATCTTATATTTCATAAGAAATGTCATGTTGCCATGAAGCTTTTAATTGGGAATGAAATTCACAACTTAGGTCTTTACCATATTGAACAAATCATCATCTTTCAATATTATCGATTGAGTTGAGTTGATTTATGTTATAGATATTAATAGAGAAAGAGGAAAAATGTCTTAGAACTTAAAATGCTGTAAACCGAAATGACTTGGGTTGAAAGCCAAGTCATTTAAAACCAAATACAATACTAGTTCGGAGTTCCAAAATAAAGATATTTCCATGTCTAACATGGAAACAAAATAAAGTTCTTAGACAATGTCTAAACATGAGACTATTATGAAGACATATTCAAAATGAAACGCCAAGCCAAGTCCATAGGTCTCCATCTATGCGGCGGCTACTCTAGTTTCCTTTGGAGATCCTCCTCATGCTTGCTTAGCTTTTACTTTCTTCTCATACCCTAAATTCAATAAAAAGGGTGAGAAACACAACTACTATCTTAATACAAAGTTGAGTTGGAAAATCAATATCAATATCATAAAAATTTGGAACAAATATTACATACTGGAGTCACACGTCCAGCTTTGATGTCTTCCAAATATTTGGGGCAATTGCGTTTCCAATGGCCTATGCCATTAAAATAATGGCACTTGTCATCGGGTTTGACTCCTCTTTTAAGTTTGGAAGAGCTATTCTCAATAGCTTTCTCCATAGCTTTGTAGGAAGTGGGTTTCTTACCCTTATTAGCACTTTTCTTAAACTTCCCATTACTCTTTGCATTGATGTTGAGCACATCCTTGCTAGTGCTTGCATCAAGCCCCATGTCCCTTTCGGCTTGCACAAGCATTTTGTGTAACTCATGGAGATCGGTTTTCAAGTTTTGCATGTTGTAGTTTACTCTAAACTGAACATAACCCTTGATTCGACTTAAGGAGTGAAGCACTCAGTCAATCACGAGTTGCTCGGGGATGTCAACCCCTTGCAACTTGAGGGTCTCAACATACTCAATCATTTTGAGCACATGAGGTCTCACTTTTTGTCCTTCTTTGATATTGAGGTCGAAGAATTGGGAAGCCGCTTCATATTGAATAATCCTAGGAGCTCGTGAAAACATGGTCACAAGTCTAGTTTATATCTCATAGGCAGTGCTCATCTTTATGGCACTCTTTTGAAGATCGGGTTCCATGGAGAAAATCAAGACATTCTTGACCGCGGCGGATTCTTTTTGGTAAGTCTCAAAGGCCTCCCTAACCGCGGGTGTTGACCTAGCATTAGGAGTAGCGGGAGAAGTTTCGGTAAGGTATTTGAGCTTGTCATCACCTTCCGCGGCTAAGCAAAGTTGCGCATCCAAATCGGTGCAATTCGAACCATTATTTTCTAGTTTGCAACGATCCATAAAGGATCCAAGCCATGAAACGGTAGTGAGAGGTGGTGCAGACGAGCTAGTGGATGCCATTGTGATTTTTCAATTGACTACAAAATATTAGATGAAGGAAAAAATTAACATTTATAGTAAATTAGAATTGAAAATATTTTAGACAAGTTTAGCATTTATATAATGACCACCACCCAATTATATAAATGATTCCAAGACCCAAATTCATACTAGCTTGATTGTGGGACAACGGTCCCTCTACAACTTTTACTAATAAAACTTGGTGGGTTAACTCGTTTAACCGATTCTACACTTAGAACTCTTGGTCGATGAATTTACACTAAGTTCATCTTTAGCCCGAACCTATTGAGACAACGGTCCCTCTAATACTTTCGTTGAGATCAACCAAATTTCAATGTGTAATAACATCTTATTACCCCACTTACCCAATGTTAAAAGAAAGCACCCCGGTAGAATATTTCAACACCGTATTGTACCCCTAAGGAAATTGGGATTCATGAGTTCCTACTATTTGGTAAGGCTAAGTCTCAATTTTTATAAAATGTGAAGGGCTTGTCAATTTATTATCTCTTTTTTAAGTGAACTAAATTAGTGATCTATCGATAATTGTAATTGACAAGGTCGATGTTTCGATATAAAAGATATGCATGTGAAGTTATGGCGATTTGGCATGCATGCAAACATATAAGGAAAGAAAATGTAAAGAAAAACAATTTTCTAGTATGGCCTTCCTAAAATAGAAAATCTAATAATCTATTACATATTCGGAAACCGACTCCTTTGGCCCTTGAACTTCTTGTGACACGCCTCCCAAGGAAACACCGCCTTGATCGGAACTCTTTTCCGAATGGCTCCATCTTTAGGAAACTCCGGAATCACAAAATAATAATAAAATACATAGCTATTCCTATTATACATTTGTAATAAAAATAAATTTATTAAATTACAAAACGGTGATGCAAAATCACATTAAAATTACAACCAAGTCGATATTTCCTTTCATAACGAGAAATATCAATTAAACTAAGGCCATACTAAGACAAATTACATTATTCAAAAATTACATAAATTTAAATGACATTCATCCCTAAAAATATGCAACAAAATATATGTATTCAAACATGCAAAATGAATGTGCCAAATCGCCTTACTGGATTATATCATATATAGCTCAATTTTTATGGAAATGCGTGATCTTTAACTTATTAAAATCACTAATTAATACCTAAATCAAATTTAAAGCCATGTTAATTGTCCTAACTGTTTTAGGACTCAACAATTACACTCCACTAAAATTTGACAATAATCTAACTTGATTTTATATTATTCCTCATATTTAACCCCATTTATCATAACAATTATAAAATAATTCCAAATTTCATTAAAATAATCTAAAAATTTGAAATTTAAATTTATAACATTCTGGAATATTACCATGACCCTCATAATATCAAAAAAATGGGTTAAAAAATTAGAATTAATTTAGTGAAAAATATAGTTGTGATTTATCGGTTTTATCAAATAAAATGCTTAAAGCATAAGAAAATTAATCTAATCAATTTTCCAATATTACATCTGACATGCAAGATATAAATGCAACCTAAAATAATTTTCATATACAATGAAATTCGTTTTAGCTATTTTTAGCTCATATAATCTCGATTTATTCCATTTTAACCATTAAAATCATAAATCATGCAAAATTAATCGAATTAATCTAAAATTTTACATACAATAAGTAAAATATGCATTTGAGATCATCTTAAAATTTCAAGGTCAGAATCGAAGTTTAACTAGTTTTAGTCAATAAACCATCATTTTACTCACTAAAATGTAATTATTATACTAAAAAACATAAAAATGAGCAATAAACTTCCATAAACCATCTAAAATGACCTAAAACATTTTAGGACCAGAATTTAAACATGCATCAAAAATTTCGTGCATTTATCATACTTACATAAATTTTTCGGTTTTTATTTTAGTTATCTAATAACTCGTAAAAAACATAAAATGATTTGCATGCAACAACTAAATCCCTGATACCAATTATTAGGTTCATAAACCCTCTTATTAGACTAATCTAATATAAATCTAAGTAACTTATTAATTAGATGTGGTGGATCTAGTTACATGGAAACAAAAATAAAAGTAAAATGAGAAAACGGTTTATCCTTACATACGAATGAAACGGAAATAGGTACAAGATTGGACTCCTTTCAACCTTGTTCTTGAGCAATGAATAAAAAGGATGATCCTCCAAAGCTTCAAATTAGAAACTCTCCTATCAATAGCACCCAAGACTTTACCCAAATGATTCTTAATAATATTAACTAGATATTGTTAAGAAGTATAATCCCTTATTATTATTATTATTATTATTATTATTATTATTATTATTATTACTACTCTAGTAATTAGGAAACAATATTAATGAGTTAGTGTGATTTTATAGAGAGGGGCATGCAAAAAATGGAACAGCAAAAATGAGCAACAAATTGCTCTTTTAAGAGCCCCAAAACCGGCACCCTAGAGGCCATAATGGGCTATTTTTTTTTCTTATTTTATTTGCATGCAAAAGTAGGTAATGAGTGCATTAGGCTAGGTTATGTCATAAGCATGCAATTAGGGAAATCATTACATGCAACAAGTTGATTAAAGAAAAGACAAAAATAAAATGTTTCCAACAACATGTTATTTTCGGCCACTATAAGATAAAATGGACCATTTTGATTTTGTAATATTTGTCACACAAACATAAGAATCATTTAATTATTATCTTACATAAATATACATTAGTTTGATCATATAACAATTATATAATATAAACTAATAATTAATATATACTTAACTCATAAGCGATAATTATCTCATTATATGAATATATAATGAGTATTATAATGTCCAATTTAATTAATTTACAGCCCTTGTAAAATATAATCAACAAATAACCTCTACCTCTAAAAATACAATATCTCGATTAATTTAATAAATTAACGCTTAATTATTAAATTGAATCTTATTTAATCACATTACAATAAGATATAAAATTTCATTTGTCAATCATCGCATAAGTGAATAATGAACCTGTATTGACTCGAGTTCTAAACTCGACCTCAACAAAACTCACACAACTAAATATATATATATATATATATATATATATATATATATATATATATATATATACACCTATATATACATATATATACATATATATACATATATAATAGGGATTGATCAACCAGTATCAAATACATTTGATCAGAATTATTTGAGTTCCATCCTATAGGTGTGACCTCAAGGGATCAATTGATCACCACCGTCAAACGACAGTAATGTCAAACTCTTGTCACCAATCGTTACCGATATATGTTGATCAATTGACTATATAATGTATCATCCCTTATGTATTCTTATCATGATATTTAAATACGTGATCGCACTATTGTTGAGGACACATACTCCAACAATCTCCCACTTGTCCGAGACAAGTGTGCGTCCCCAATTCTCTTGTCCTGTTACAATCCCCACTCAATGCAAGGTGTCTCGTAGGTCGTACTTGCAAGTGATCATATCTAGAGCGTTTTCCTTGATCTGGAGAGTAACTGTTTGACCGGAATTATCTGCCGTAGATACCTGTCGAGCGTGGCCACGCATTTCCAGTTCACTACTTCTCGAGTAGCCCTGAGATTTGAATAACCCTTACAAGGGGGTGGACTATTCCTATCGCACTATTCCCTTCGAATAGCCACAACTCATCATGACCCAAAAGATGCCCATTTTCACTCCGTATTCGGAAGTCGTGGAGCAAAGATCAAAGTCAATCAGAAACTGTGCCACCTTGGGTGAACAATTTCTAGATAAAGAATCGACTTAAAAGAATACTATAGTAGCTCTCGCCACGACCAGGCTATATAAAAATTATCAGAACTCTATAAGCGGTCACTGCCCGACAAAGTGTCCCATACAGTCTGCCTATGTGATCGACTAGTCATCTCTAATGACCTTATGGCACTTTAGTTTGCCATCAATCGACTAACACTCTAGTCACTAGGAGACGTCACCTCATATAAGTGACTAGGGGCTAGTACTATGTTATTCTAGCTCACTTTAATAGGGTTCAATGTTGTCCTTATAACCTATTTGGATATAACAAAGTAATAAAAGAGTATTAAAATAAAACTCAAACGACAAATGCGATCATCACATATAAACAATTAATACAATATTATTGCTTCATATCTCATAATCTCAAGATTATAAAATCCATGTTTCTTCATGGTGGTTTCATCAAACCTGTAATGAAAACTTGGTTGAAGATTATACAATATAAGCATCCCCCCAACTTCATAACCTTTAATTTCCTTCTTTCGATGTAATCTCTTAGTTACATGAATTTTCTAAGTACATGTCTAAACTTGAATCTAGGTTTGGGCTCCTTTGATTGAAATATTCTCTCATTGTTATCAAATAACATGTGATATGATCCATGGTTTAAATGATTTATTTTCAGTTCCTTTACAATCCCTCTTATCGTTACCACAAAGTACTCAGACTCTATTTGTAGATTTCACAATGACAGACTTTTCAATGTTGTTCTCGCTATTCGCACTTCTGACAATTGACAACAAGATCAGCCTACGAAATTCGAGTCTTTTGTAATCCTCTATACAAAACTCCATGTACTTATTAATCATAAGTACGAATCCTTATTCCTTCTCAAGAATTATAGGATGTATCTATCGGCTATCCATTGACTCTCACATGGATTGACTTGTCTTGCTTAAAGCATACAATTTATCAGTGCTTACGCATATCATAGGATATTAGGTCGATCCAATGGCGGAAACATTGGGAATCGATTTCATTCGTTCATCAATTTCAGATTCAGTGGGTAACTGTGAATCGTTCAAAGTAATCCCACCACCTATTGGAATAGTATCCCTCTTGGATTTATCCATACTGAAATGACGAAGGATCTTATCAACATAAGATGAAAAGTCTTATCAACATAAGACTTTTGACTGAATGCTAATATCCCTTTTTGGTCTATCTCCATAGATCCGGATATCAAATATGCGATGTGACTCACCTAAATCTTTCATCTGGAAATGATTTCCCAACGTTACGGAGGTAAGCATCAATACGTCATTCCCAATGAATAATATGTGAAGACAATTTTGGCACCTACTAAACTTCATGTATAAACCAAATATTAGTGTCACACACCCATCCTCTTGTAAATACCTATTTAGAAAAGCGGTTTAATATCACTTGCCAGGTTTTATCAAAAATGAAATGCGCCAATTACTAACATGATTTGATTCGATTAACATCACCATGTTCATCTAGGCTATTCTATTCTTAGCTTTGCGTATAGAATATATCACGAATTGTAAACCATGGCTTCTTTGCAACAAATTCTGATTTGGATCACTAGCAACAATTCACTTGATAGATGATGATTCTATTACTTTTAAAAAGTAACTCTATTTATAACACGTATATGACTTTTAGAACATCTTCTTATGTCATTATACTACAAAATAAGTTTGTAGCGATTTTTCTCCCACTCTATCTTTTTAGAAATACACCTAATTTCCAAGAAGATAGCTTTAAGAGCGACAAACAATTTTGTTCTTTTGATTGCAAAGGAGCATTAGACACATATTATCGTTGAGTTATCTATAAAGATATATAGCCATTTTAGAGACTAAACCCTTCCATATCTTTTATGGAGTCTCGTTTGTGATTCATATTGCGCGTTTTAACTTTAAACAATTACTAACATGGAGTAACATCCCAAATATGAGTTCAATAACTTATTTCAACTTTCAATTGATCGATCTTACATTACATAAGAAATTTCATGTTGCCATGAATCTTTTAATTGGGAATCAAATTCACAACTTAGGTCTTTACCATATTGAATAAATCATCATCTTTCAATATTATCGATTGAGTTGAGTTGATTTATGTTATAGATATTAATAGAGAGAAAAGAAAGATGTCTTAGAACTTAAAATGCCATAAACCAAAATGACTTGGGTTGAAAGCCAAGTCATTTAAAAAAAAATACAATACTTGTTCGGAAATGCAAAATAAAGAAATTTCCATGTCTAACATGGAAACAAAATAAAGTTCTTAGACAATGTCTAAACATAAGACTATTATGAAGACATATCCAAAATGAAACGCCAAGCCAAGTCCATAGGTCTCCAACTATGCGGTGGCTACACTTGCTTCCTTTGGAGATCCTCCTCATGCTTGCTTAGCTTTTCCTTTCTTCTCTTGCCCTAAATTCAATAAGAAGGGTGAGAAACACAAATAGTATCTTAATACAAAGTTGAGTTGGAAAATTAGTATCAATATCTTTAACTTTTGGAAGAAATATTACCGACTGGAGTCACCCGTCCAACTTTGATGTCTTTCAAATATTTGGGGCAATTGCGCTTCCAATGGCCTATGCCATTACAATAACGGCACTTGTCATCGGGTTTGACTCCCATTTTAGGTTTGGAAGAGCTATTCTCTATAGCTTTCTCCTTACCTTTGTAGGAAGTGGGTTTCTTATCCTTGTTATCACTTTTCTTAAACTTTCCCTTGCTCTTTGTATTGATGTTGAGCACATCCTTGCTAGTGCTTGCATCAAGCCCCATGTCCCTTTCGGCTTGCACAAGCATTTTGTGCAACTCATGGAGATCGGTTTTCAAGTTTTGCATGTTGTAGTTTACTCTAAACTGAACATAGCCCTTGATACGACTTAAGGAGTGAAGCACTCGGTCAATCACGAGTTGCTCGGGGATGTCAACCCCTTGCAACTTGAGGGTCTCAACATACTCAATCATTTTGAGGACATGAGGACTCACTCTTTATCCTTCTTTGATATTTAGGTCAAAGTATTAGGAAGCCGCTTCATATTGAATAATCATAGGAGCTCGTGAAAACATGGTCACAAGTCTAGTATATATCTCATAGGCGGTGCTCATCTTTATGGCACTCCTTTGAAGATCGGGTTCCATGGAGAAAATCAAAACATTCTTGACCGCGGCGGATTCTTTTTAGTAGGTCTCAAAGGCCTCCCTAAGCACGGATGTTGACCTAGCAATAGGAGTAGCGGTAGAAGACTCGGTAAGGTATATGAGCTTGTCATCACCTTCCGCCGCTAAGCGAAGTTGCGCATCCGAATCGGAGAAATTCGAACTATTCTTTTCGAGTTTGCAACGACCCATAAAGGATCAAAACCATGAAACAATAGTGAGAGGTGGTGCGGACGAGCTAGTGAATGCCGCCGTGATATTTCAATAGACTACAAAATATGAGATGAAGGAAAAATTAACATTTATCGTAAATTAGACTTGTTAATATTTTAGACAAGTTTTAGCATTTATATAATGACTTCCACCCAATTATATAAACGATTCTAAGAAAAATTAATTTAGTTTAACCCCTAATTAGACTCCTCTAATTAGTTTCTAAATTACACTAATTTAGAATAATAGATCTAGTTACATGCAAACATATATAAAGAAAGAGTAAAAGGAGAAAACGATTTTTCCTTACATTGTAATGAAACGGAAATGGGCACAAGGTTGAACTCCTTCCAACCTTGTTCTTTAGGTATGAATAATAGGATGATCCTCCAAAGTTCCAAAATAGAAACACTCCTATCGATTGCACCCAAGATTTTACCCAAATAATTTCTAGTAATATTAACTAGATATTACAAGAAATATTAATCCCTTATTATTAATTTTATTACTACTCTAGTAATTAGGAAATAATATTAATGTGGTTGTGTGTTTTAGAGAGAGAGAGAGCAAGAGAGAGGCATGCAAAATTAGAACAAGAAAAATAAGCTACAAATTGCTCTTTTTAAGCTCCCAAAAGCGGCTCCCTTGGAGCCATAGTGGGCTATTTTTTTTTCTAATTTTATTTGCATGCAAAAGTATGTAATGAGTACATTTGGCTAGGTAGTGTCATAAGCATGCAATTAGGGAAATCATTACATGCAACTAGTTGATTAAAGAAAAGACAAAAATAAAATGTTTTCCAACAAGATATTATTTTCAGCCAACATAAGATAAAATGGACCATTTTGATTTTGTAATGTTTGTCACACAAACATAAGAATCATTTAATTATTTATGTTACATAAATATACATTAGTTTGATCATATAACAATTATATAATATAAACTAATAATTAATATACACTTAACTCTTAAGTGATAATTATGTCATTATATGAAAATATAATGAGTCCTATAATGTCCAATTTAATTAATTTACAACCCTTGTAAAATATAATCAACAAATAACCTCTACCACTAAAATACAAAATCCTTGATTAATTTAATGAATTAATGCTTAATTATTAAATTAAATCTTATTTAATCACATTATAATAAAATATAAAATTTCATTAGTCAATCATCGCATAATTGAATAATAAACTTGCGTGGACTCTAGTTCTAAACTCGACCTCAACAAACTCACACTATAATACCCGCCCTTTTAGGAACTCGTTGACCAGCATTGACTGACCTTGGGAGCAGTAATAGTCCTTAGGAATACGTACCAAAGTTATCTTGTGTCTTGAGTTGTGCGTGGTACTCGATAGAGTAGAGGCTACACGATCGAGTAGCTTGGATACTCGATTTATTAGGGGCCACTCGATCGAGTACATTCGTTACTCGATCGAGTAGCGTCTTTTCAGTGAGGGTTTATAATCGTATTTCCTAAAATCGTATATCATTTCCGCCTCTTTCTTCTAAACTTAGATGTCATCCCTTCCTCTTCCCTTCACCAAATACCTTCCATGGGAGCCTTTGAAGGTCCTTGTGCCGTAGGAGTGCATAGCTTGAGTCGGGTAGCGGTCCTTTGCCAGATTTCCTCATGTAGGTATGTCGTCATCATCATCCGTGTCTTTGTGTTTTCAGTTAGGGTTAGAATGGTAGTGATAGATGATTGTATTGTGTGTATAGGTGTTGCTTGATTGCTGGGTCTTGCGTGTGTGGACATGGAACCATTGCAGTCGCTTAAAGGTAGGTTCGCCTACCCAGTTTCTGTGGTTGGTCTAGTGTGTCGGTTGTTGTGTCGTGTTTGTGGTGTTGTTGTTGTTATAAGTGTGTGTGGTAGCGTATATGCGGTAATCGATTGGTGTATACAGGTTGTAGGTTGTTGTTGTTTTGCAGCTGTCTGTGATTGATTGTCTCTGGTTCTCAAGGTGCGTCCTCGGCTGAGTGGAGTCACTTGCGGGAGTGGCTTCACGCCCTAGTTTCGCCCTCCGTGGAACCCGCCACGGGAGGGGATGTGCACATTAATGTGATGGGGTTATCGATCGATATGATGAGCGGGGGTTGGGTGGGAACGGCTGCGGTCCCCCAGTGGCAGGGTTGGTCCAGTGGACGGTCGGTGACAGAGATTGATTAGAGTGGTTGTGACTGTGGGCGTGCTTGGTTGTGGTTGTTATAGTTGGTTATGTTTTCCATGTCTTATCTCCGTTACTGATCTTGTGTGGTTTGTCTTGTTTATTTTGTTGTGTCTGCCGTGATCCCTTATGGTGAGCAGTCAGTCTTAGCAGGTGTTGTCTTGGATGATTGCTAGAGTCCGGGCTGGGATGAGTCCTCACGAGATATGAGAGGAAGTAGGATATAGTGATGAGTTGTATCTTTCTTTTAACAGTTTGGTTGTAACGCTTGTAAAACAGTTTGACGTTCTTTTATTGACCTTTGATGATTACTTTCCTCGGGCAACCGAGATGGTGATGTCCTTATATGCTAGGGAAGGTCTAAGTAAGGCTCCTTGGTATATGGGGGTGTCACAAAGTGGTATCAGAGCGACGATTTTGGAACCTATAACAAATGAACCTAATGAACGTAGTGAGTCTAATAAAATGAACCTGGTGTATGTGTAATGGGAGCCCCAGCTGATGCTAGATTTTGGGTTAGTAGGCGCCCTCATTTCAAAATCTTGGCCCCATTGTGCTTAAGCCAGTCACTGGGTATGGGAATGTGAAGTCGGCAAATATGTGTTCAATGTGTAGCATGGTTAAACTAGTAGTGCTAATGGTTGAGTTTTGTTGAAGTTAAGGTAGGCATCATAGTTGCGTTAGAATTGTGTGTGGTGAAAACTTGAAAGAGTTGGTGTGTGTTTGTGATGATAATAAGGAACGTGGAAGGTTTTATACGATAGAAGTGTGTGAAAAGTGCAGAAGTGTGTGCTGGGATATGCAATGTGGTAATGTCCGTGTTTGCTTCAGGCAGTTAGTAATGGTGATTTTATACGGGTTAATACATCTTACAGTAACAAAAATAGTGATAGTTAAGGAATTGTCAAATTAGTATGAGAATTGTCGAAATAGTAATGGGTATATGCAATGCTTAATAGTTGAAAGTTTTCGCTTGTGTGGTGATTAATTTGTGTAGAATAATTCGTTTATGTTGAAGCATGAATATGTTGCTAATACACTTGGGCAATACATGGAAATTTATCGTTAGTTATGTGTTTCAAGTAGCGTGAGTATAAGTTTGCTAACAATGTAGTAAAACAAGTTAGACATGATATAATGAGATAATTGCATACGTGGAGGACTCGGTAGCAGGTAAATCATGTTGTGTGAAATTCGTTGTAGCATAATGTGATATGAATCTTATTTGATGAGACCGTACGATATATTTAAGTAGTAATGGCATTATATGAATGAGTACGATAACCAGTGACGACTTCCGAACTTGATTTGGAATCGACACGTGATATTGTTTTGCAGGAATCTTCAGTTAATTATGTAATTCTGACCATGTACTCAACCTTACTTGACCGAGTGTAAGGGCTTGCTAGACCGAGTATAACTCACTCGATCTAGTTAGGAAGCTATGACGTCGAGACGTAGGAATTTCCTACGGTTACTCGATGAAATAGCGCCTACTCGATCGAGTAGAGGGCACTCGATCGAGTAACAGAGGCACTCGATCGAGTAGGCTATAGTACAGGGACTTCCGCGGGATTCATAAATCTCTTTTATTCCTCATTCTTCTTATTCCTTCTTCATCTTTCATAACCCTAATCTCCTAAACCTCCCTAAAACTCTTGTATCTTGTGTTTGTGGTGATTAATGTGGGTAGTTTTCATTGCTTTGATTCGTTCTTGCACTTCCTAATTGATTAAGGTATGAATTTATTTCCTATTTTAATGTTTTCATCACTTAGAAATTATTGGAATGGTAGAATAATCTGAAACTTCGATTTATATGGAAGAAAAGTTGCTTGTAATTGTTGTAAGATGATCCACATGCTTCCCTTTTATGATTGTTGTTGTTTATTATGCTAAAAATTGAATAGAAATTACAAAATTTGGGGATGAATTTTCTAGGGTTTATGAAATCAAATTGATTTTTAGGTGTCTTTTGCATGATTGAGTGATGAAATTGAGTAGTATATGTTGCATATATCATGTGTGAAGTTGAATTTTGTGATTTTCACCTCGAAATTTGCCTTAAAACTCCGTCTTAAAAGTGCCCCAAATTGAAATTCGTTTTCTATGATTGGAATTTTGTGTTGAATATGACTATGTGTCAAGGGTTAAACCTTTGAAGTAGTAGTAGTGATGTTAATTCATGCTAAGTATGACAAAATTGTTACAGCTGTAGAGACCGTCTGCTGACTAGAATTGAGAAGTCTACTTATAGTTTGGATTGTCAGTCATATTGTGTGCTTGGTTACTCTTTTCTATGAGCATACAAGAATGTTTTACATGCTTTCAAGTATATATGTGGTTGTATTCGAGCCATCTGTTGAGAGTTGTAGTAGTTGAGTAATTCATGTTAATTATGCTAAAATTTTCACAGCTGTAGAGACCGACTGAAATGCAATAAACTGAAATTTTATGTATCAATTGGGAAAAATTGTTGGTGATAGTGTGTACATGGATGGTTTATTCAATGCTTAATCTGTGTAAATTACATGCTTTGGTGCCTATGTGAGTGTACTTAAATTATATGCTGAAACAGATGCCGAGACTAAACTTTGAAACCCAACAAAGTAAGAGGGGGAGGGCTTCTCAGCCCGAAGTTGGGGAGGGTAGCGGACCAGTAGTACCGTCGGTACCAGAGTACCCTTCGGTAGTCTTTGTGGACTACAAGCAGAGGGAGAGGTTTGTAGCTTTACAAGCCCGAAAGATGAGACCTACCCGTTGTGTGGACACCACACTTCTAGAGGACCTGAGGATTGAGACGGATGTCCGTCATATTTTTGAGACCTTAGGATTCATTGGGTTGTACCATTTGCGGAAACATTCCTATGCTTTTCTGACCTTGGAGTTCATGAGCTCATTTAAATACGAGCCGGCTGAGCAGTCTGTCCAGTTCCGTCTTATGAACACGAGTTTTGTTTTAACCATGAACCTCTTTGCTTCTCACTTGGGTTGGCCAAGCCTCCCAAGGGATCTCTCCGTGACATTCCAGCTGAGTGCGGGGTTTGCCGCCTTATGCCTTGCCTTACTGGGAAGTCAGCTCCCACCGCCAGCAACATGTTGATTAATGATGTGCAACATGTTACTTTGAGGATCTTTCTTCGTTCCATATCAAATCTTCTTTATGAGAGGCCTGATATGAGTAAGTTCAACTCTCACGATTTATTGCTTTTGATGGCTTATCTTAACCCGGAGCGGACCGAGAAGGTGGTCTTTAATGCTCCCGCCATTGTTTGTGCCAGCCATGCTTTGATGGCTTCTTCTACCAGTAGGTTCTTGAGTTGTGGTGCTTTTGCCACTCAGTTAGCTGAAAAGCTAACCTCCTTTGAGGCTTCCTCTGAGTACGTTCCCTTAGCCACCCCGGTGCCTATCATGGACAGAGACTACTACCTCGACTTGAAATGGTTGATAACCTTGGCGGATGGTAGCCTAGCATGGAGGGTGTGGGGTATGAGCTAGATGAGGATACCGACTCTTGAGAACCTCCCACCGACTGAGCCTTTGGATGCGGTTGATTCTGATGAGGAGGAGGATGAGGATGCACCTCGGCCGACACAGACATACCTCATTGATGATACGATCCTTCAGGTTATGCCCGAGCCGAAGAAGGGGGAGAATGTGAGAGCGGCGGAGGATACAGCCAGGTTAGGGAGAGGACCACGACGGGTGAGAAAGAGGATGGTTGAAAACCGACCACAGCCAGCAGCACCACTACAGTACCCATTTCCTTGCTATCCCTACCTTGATACCCCAGAGACACGTTCGAGCTACTTGGCAGAGAGAGTGTCCTCTACCTTGACGCTCCGGAACATGCATGAGATGGCATATACTCAGGGTATTAGGACCGAGAGACCGCATCCAGTGTGGTGGAGCGGAGTTAGGGACTACAGTGAGGTTTTCCACTCTTACGGGGTGGACATGTCCGCGTTGGGGACACCACAGTCCTTTGCTTTTGGCGGTTTGACCCCATGGTATGAGAGTCCAGAGGCTGAAGCAGGGGTTGACGCGGGTCTTGGGGCATCAGGAACAGGCACCTCGGAAGGTGATGGAGCTGGGGATGAGATGAAGGAGGAGCAACAGCAGCAAGAGTGATACTCATTTTCTTTCTCTTTGTTTATGGTTTTTGGTTGTGTTGGGACGGTAGTCGCTTTTGGTTCTTACTCCTCACATTTGGTTTGTATTGATGGCCATAAGGCCGTACTTGCTAAGATTAAACTAGTTTGCAGGATTTCGGGGTCGGGTTGTCATCCCGACTCGCGCTTATGTGACGTTATATATATATATATATATATATATATATATATATATATATATATATATATATATATATATATATATATATATATATATATATATATATATATATATATATATATATATATATATATACATATATATATATATATATATATATACATATACATATATATATATATATATATACATATACATATATATATATATATATATATATATATATATATATATATATATATATATATATATATATATATTGTGTTATGACAGGAGGATTCTGAAGAGTTTTGACATGTGGCCACTCGACCGAGTGCCCTTCACTCGATCGAGTAGCTGCATGTGTGACAGGGAAAGAGTATTCTGATCTGAGGCTACTCGATCGAGTAGCTAAGACACTCGATCGAGTAGGGCCAGCTCGATTGAGTACCCTATTTACTCGATCGAGTAGCACTGTTCCAAGAACATTTCATTAATTAAAATTGTTTTATTGGTTATTTCATTGCATGTTTTGATGTTTAACATGGTTGTTGACAATTAGTAATATGTTTGGACCGTTAATTTGATATGTTAGAAGTCGTGTTTGGATTTTGAATGCGGATTCGTAACGAATAGTGCAAGTAGTAGTTGGTTCTTATTGCATTCATTTTACATCCTCAACCTCTACTAGTTATATTTCACAGGATTCGCGTATTCCCTTATATACAATTGATACGTACATGTATTCGTGTCTGTGGCTAATTATTCGAATAAAGTAGCAAATGATTTTATGAATTAATGTTTGTATGATTAATGAGTAACGTCCATAAGGCATTATATGTATTGGATAAATGACAAGAGGTAAGTTCTTGTAATGTTGGTAATAATTCGGTGGTGAACTGTTGGAGCTTGTGTCCTCCACAAATTAATGTGATAACATTTATAAATCTCTTATAGGTTCACAAGAGTACACTTTGTATTTTATCAGTTGATTAACGATTATTTAATAACGGTTGGCTTGCTGGAAAGTTTGACGTTATTATCATACTGATGGCGGTGATCAACTGGTCCCTAAAAGTCACACCTAAAGGATGTGTTTGAGAGATGTGATTATGGAAATGTAATCACAATGATGCCTTATATGACTAAAAGGTTAGTCCATGTATTTGACTAAACAGTTAGTCAATGTGTTGATGAGACGATTATTTAATACAATTAAATAATATTAGTTTCGAGACGAATTAATCACAAATTCGTAAATTGAATATAAACAGTTATATTTAATTAATGTATATAATGTTAGCTTGAACGAATTAAGATGTTAATTCGTAATTAAACGTAATCGGTTATATTTAATTAGCTAATTATAAATATGCGATATTTATAGTTAAAGTATATATTATACTATATTGTCATAATAAATTATTAAAGACCGACATTAATAAATCGACTGCAAGCTATTGTGTGTAGACTTATTAATACGGAATAAAATAAATGACAATTTATAAACTATACACTTTATATATATTTTGTAAACTACCAAAATAAGAAGATTTAATCTCATTATTTTTGGTAGGTGGAAAAACCAAAAATAAGAAGATAATTCCTCTTATTTTTCGGTTGGATGGGCCAAAAATTAGAAAAGAAAAATCTACCCTAATCACTCCTAATACACGGTTTAAAGGGAGATAGGTAGATCATTTTTCTAACCTAATTTTTAACCTAGCATTCTCTCATCAAACAAAACACAAAACCCTAAATTAATTAGTAAATTTGGGGATCTCATTCTAGCAATTTGAGGGGCATTTCTCGGAGCATCTTGGGTGCAACTAATACGCGAATATCATTTTGATATTGTTCTTCGGCCATTATTGCTAGGACCGAAGGTTGATTCTTCATCCCTATTCTATTTTGTTTATGCAATTCATTTATGTCTAGTTTTCATAGATTATAATTTCGTTATAATCCTTAATTTTAAGGGAAGTATACCGATATTTCCTACAATTGGTATCAGAGCCAGGTTACGAAATTATTTTTGATGATTTTCATAATTGAATTATACAAAATTTCGAGAAAAGAAAAAAAAATCGGCCGTGTAAATTTTTTTTTTTGTCATGGCAAAAAATTTTTTTTTGCCGGTTGTTTTTTTTGTTTTTTTGATGATTATTTTCATTTTGATTCATTCATTTTGTTGTTTTAATAAGTTAAAATGATTATATGATGCATTTGTAGATGTTTGATTTAATGAGGATTAAATTAAAATGTAAATGGAAATTGTTTCATTGTTGATAAATTGTTTTTGCTATATAGTTTTGGCATAGAAATTAATTTAATCATATTCAAATCAATTGTGATGAATCATATATACGGATAATCGATTTTGTCATAATTCGGATATTCATTTTAAGAGGTTAAATTGAATTATGAAGTTTGAATCCATGTTTAAATTAATAGATGATGTTTATGTCAATCATGTTATATTAGCAACATTAAACAATTTGTTCATCTTTTTTTTTTCGATGAAAAGGGGCTGCTATTTTTTAGCCGAGGGCTTTACAAGAAAAAAAATTTCTGTTTTTTTTTGTTTTTAGGGCATTATGCCGCAAGGGAAAAAAAATCAGTTTTAGGGTTTAATTTGGCAAAATGCCGAGAGCTGGAAAAATTAAAAAAAAAAATTGTTTTTTTGTTTCGGTTTTTGAGGAATTACCGAGAGAAAAAAAAATTGTTTTTTGTTTTTTTTGCTTTTGCTTAGACCATAAAAAAAAGAAGGGTTTTTTTGTTTTGTTTTGGCCAATATTGATTATACATTAAATTAATAATGTATGATTAATTGTTGTGAAGAAGTTCACAATTTTAGATACCTAATTATTTTAAAGAAGTTTAAAATAATGTTGGATTAAATTCATATTACAAGATTAATGTGAATTAAGATTGAAATTAATGTGAGTAATTGAGGAATTGTCACTTAATTTGATCATTTAAATAGGTGGTTTGGGTAAATTAATCTACATAATTAAGGAATTATGTCTTGCATGTTTAATTTTTTAGTTGATGCATTTTTTTAGTTGAATGAATCGTTGAATGGATTTATTTACGTATTTTTGCAATCGGTTGTAATTTGTAATACCTAGTGTGGCCTTTGTTAAATTATGTTTTCGTAATGATGGAAACATAATTTTTAATATAATTTGAGATCTCGTATCTCCGTTTTGGTTTTCTTTTATATTATGGTTTTGAAGTTAGAATGTAAATAGGTTTATTATGTAATTTTTTTTAAATTGTAATTTTGAGAAGACTAAAGATGGAGATTGGATTGCTCACTCCCGCTACATGGACCAAGATGGAACATCAAGACAAGCTTCTCGGGTCCAAGGATGGATTCCAAAATTGTATTTAATGTTCATTTTGGTAGATAGGCCACACTAGGACTTTATTTTGTTTTACGTCTTTCCATTCTTATTGCTTTTCATTCACATGATAGTTAGTGAATCATATTCCGCCTAAACCAAACCACCTACTAAAATGCATGAAAAATGACTCATATAGATCGAATGTTAGTTTTCATAGACATACAGATGTCACACTTTTTAAGCCATCACCTTAGTTTATTCAGTCTCGCATGCTAGATATTAGTTCACTTAAAATGAATTAAAATAAAGTTGATGGGATCTTCCTCTAAAACTGAAATTGAGACTAGTCTTTATAAGGGCAAACAACTATGAACCCCTTCTTCGTCGGTAGGCATATAGGACCTTACTCTCCATATGACCCCTTCTACGTTGGGTAAGTAGTTTGTGTTGACTTAGTTTACCTCAACATTATAATCCGAAGAGTTTCTCGTGATTATGATGGACTAAAGATAGAATTTACAGAAATTTATCGACCAAGAATTCTAATAGTAAAATTAGCCAAAAGGTTGGCTTATCAATTTACAGATAATTGAGTCTTGGGATCATTTATATAATTCTTGAGGGAGGTCAATTGTATAAATGCTTAAGTCTTCGCGTTATAACAGTATTGCATTAGACTTAAATCATAGCGATGAGTATGCTTATTATATTTTATTCTTCTTTTTCGCGGTGTAGAATACGTTTATTTTGATAATATTGTTACAACAAATTGCTGGAAATAACGAAATCTCAATGCCAAGTGCCACACTTGGACGCGAGTCCTGGCTTAAAGTGTTCATGGACAACATGAATCAGTTCACACGACTGCAGAATGATGGGTCCAACTTTGCGGACTGGGAGGCAGCACTACGGAATGCTGCCATTGCTGACGGTAAGCTCAGGTACTTAACTGAGCCAATACCGGTAAACCCAGGCCCCAATGCAGGAGTTAACGAGTCACTTGCTTATAGTGACTTCGTCATGGAAGCGGGTGCGATAAAGAACGTACTCATCTTTGCAATGGAAACCAATTTGCAGAGACGCTTCATTGCCCAAGGTGCAAACAAGATTTTCACCACGCTCACTAACGAGTTCTCAAAAGCACCGAGAATCGTTACTTATGAGCATACCTGTCGCTTCTTTGATGCGAAACTCCAGAAGGGCCAACCGGTTAGCCCACACATTCTCAACATGATTGAGAATGTCAAGAAATTAGAGGCACTTGATTGCAAAATCAGTGAGAGCATAGTCATTGACCGTATGCTTCATTCACTTCATGATGGTTTTGCCCTTTTCAGGGCAAATTACTACATGAATGACATGAAGAAAAGTCCTCATGAGCTACACTCACTTCTCGTACAGACCGAGAAGGATATGAAATTGAGTGGGAGCATGAAGCAAGATGTTCTCATGATTTCTAACAAGAATAAAGGTAAGGTCAAAGCTCCCGGCGACCTAACTGTAGGTAAGCCAAAGTTTAAGAAGTCTGGAAACGGTAAGAGTGGGTCTGGTGAGACTAGTGGCTCACAAGGCAAGGCAAAGAGCAAGGGCGGTGACATTGAGTGCCACCATTGTCACAAGACTGGACATTGGAGGAGGAACTATCCCGTGTACCGTGAGGACATAAAAGCAGGCCGCGTCACTCCTGTTGGTATGTCATCTTATATTCATATAATTGAGATTAACCATGCAAGTTTCGGAACTTGGGTACTTGATGCTGGTTGTGGTTCTCATCTGTGTAATCATTTGCAGGGCCTAAAAAACATCACACCTCTCGGAAAGGGTGATGTGGACCTGCGAGTCGGGAATGGAGCTAGAGTTGCTGCAGTCTCAAAGGGAACATACGTAATCCAACTCCCTAGTGGCTTTGAGTTATATTTATATAACTATTACAATGTACCCAGTTTGTCTAAGAACATTATTTCTGTTTCCGTACTTGATAAAGACGGTTTTGCATTTTCAATAAAGGATAATAGCTGTATTTTCTCTTTCAATGAAATGATTTATGGCAAAGCAGTTTCTATGAATGAAATTTACATCTTAGATCAAACCACAGAAATATTACACGTGAATAATAAGAAATTAAAGGTTGGCGACAAAGATCAAACCTATCTATGGCATTGTCGAATGGAACACATAAATTAAAAACGTGTAAAGAAACTCGTCGATAATGAGACTATTCCCGCATTCGATTTTTCTACTTTTGGCACGTGTGAATCATGTCTTTTCGGCAAAATGACTCGAATTTCCTTCAAAGGTGTTGGAATGCACGCTAGTGACTTATTAGGACTCATACATACTGACGTATGTGGACCTATGTCAATTACCGCTAGAGATGGCTATAGATATTTTATCACTTTCACGGACGATTTGAGTAGATACGGATATGTCTACTTAATGAAGCATAAAGGTGAGTCCTTTGAGAAATTCAAGGAATACCAGAATAAGGTTGAGAACCAACTGGGTAGAAAGGTTAAAGCACTCCGTTCAGATCGGGGTGGCGAATATCTTTCAAATGAGTTTGATCAACACCTTAAAGACTGTGGAATCGTTTTATAGTTAACTCCACCTGGAACACCTCAATTAAATGGTGTGTCCGAAAGGAGAAATCGAACATTACTTGATATAGTTCGATCCATGATGAGTCACACGGTAGTACCTGATTCATTATGGGGTTTTGCTCTTTTGTCAGCTGCTCTTATACTTGACCGAAGTCCGACTAAAGCTGTCGACAAGACTCCATATGAAATGTGGAAGGGAACGGTCCCTAACTTGTCCTTTATTCGGGTTTGGGGCTGCGAGGCTTATGTCAAGTGGAGACACGAGGATAAGCTCGACCCGCGATCGTCAAGACATACTTTATTGGTTATCCAAAAGGAACGTTTGGTCATTACTTCTATTCGCCTACCGAACAACGAGTTTTTGTTGCGGCTAGTGCAAAGTTCTTAGAGAAAGAATTTCTCGAGAACAAGACAAGTAATAGAACCTTCGAGCTGTCGGAGATTCCAGAACCAACAACCGAGGAATGGGTGGAGGAAGTTATTCCTTCAACTGATGATACGGTTAATATTCCTCATGAACCTAGGAGGTCGGGTAGAGTCTCTAATCCTCCAACCAGATACATTGGTATGGTCGAGGAGAATGACGTTTTGCTCCTAGAGAGTAATGAACCCGCTACCTATAAAGGTGCCATGACCTGTTCCGACTCAAAGCTATGGCATGAAGCCATGCAATCCGAGATGGACATCATGTATGAGAATGACGTATGGGATCTAGTTGATTTACCTAATAAGGTAAAACCTCTACAGTGCAAATGGCTTTACAAAATAAAGTGTTCTGTAAACGGGCAACCAGATACCTATAAGGCACGACTAGTGGCAAAAGGTTTCACTCAAGTGCACGGTTTGCATTATGATGAAATTTTTGCACCCGTAGTTATGTTGCGTTCCATTTGGATTATCTTAGCGATTGCCGCTTTTCATGACTATGAAATTTGGCAAATGGATGTGAAAACCGCCTTTTTAAACGGTTATTTGGAGGAAGAGTTGTACATGGTACAACCCTAATGTTTCATAGATCCTAAAAATCCTAAGAAAGTGTGCAAGCTTAAGCGTTACATTTATGGACTTAAGCAAGCTTCTCGGAGTTGGAATCATCATTTTGACCAGGTGATAAACGAGTATGGTCTCACTCGATTGGTCGAGGAACCATGCTTGTATATCAAGTCGAGTGGGAGCAAGATTGTTTTCTTTATATTGTATGTCGATGACATACTCTTGATTGGGAATGACATTCGTCTCTTGTCTTCGGTTAAAGGATGGTTGAAGAACCATTTCCAGATGAAAGATCTGGGTGAAGCACAACGCATATTGGGAATCCGTATCTACCGAGATAGATCACGACGGACGTTATCATTGAGTCAGGAGTCTTATTTGGATAAGATTCTTGAAAGGTTCAGCATGACCAACTCCAAGAAGGGGAACCTTACAATGACGTCTGGGATGCAGTTGAGCAAGTCTCAGTCACCCACGATGCTTGAAGTGATTGAGCGCATGAGTCGTGTTCCTTATGCATCTGCAATAGGATCAATCATTATGCCATGATATGCACACGTCCAGACGTGGCATATGCATTGAGTATGACGAGTCGGTACCAAAATAATCCAGGTGAAACACACTGTATAGCTGTTAAAAACATCCTTAAGTACCTACGGAGGACTAAGGATAGGGTATTGACTTATGGAGGAGATACTAAGCTATGCGCAATCGGTTACGCAGAAGCTAGCTTCCAAACGGATCGAGATGATTCAAAATCTCAGTCCGGGTTCCTCTTTACTCTTAATGGTGCTGCGGTCAGCTGGAAGAGTTCCAAACAGAGTGTTGTAGCAGATTCTACCACTGAATCCGAGTACTATGCCGCTTCGGAAGCACCAAAGGAAGCTATATGGATGCGTCAATTCTTACAAGGACTTACGATAGTTCCTAGTTCGAATGACCCGATCACTATCTATTGTGATAATAGAGGTGCCATCTTCCAGGCTAAGGATCCAAAGTCTAGCAACAAGTCTAGACATGTACATTGGAAAGCTCACCTGATTCGTGATTACGTGGAGCAAGAAGAGATAGTGATTGACAAGATAGCTTCGGATGACAACATCGCGGATCCTCTCACTAAACCGTTGAATTATGATAAGCATGAAGGGCACGTTATTTCCATGGGAATTAAACGTGTTCCTGAGTTGTAGTAGTTGATTATGGATTTGATACATTATCTTTTTCATATACTATTTATAACTTCATCGTTTTATTTCATATTTTGTTTTTCATGTGGATTGTACTGACAACATTGAACGCCACAAAGTGAACTGAATTACATTATATTTGTTTTGGTCCGTAATCGCCCATATAAGCTGATAACTCTGGCTATTATATTGTGCAGTCGATTGAGGGTGGGTTTAATGAGTCATAAGTCAATCAGTTGGCTGATCGATCACAAATACGGGTTATAACGATACCTCGTTGGACAATTTTTGTGACAACGTAATGGAGTCCTAAATGTTTAAAAACATTCGGTGCCAGGTCGTGGATTGGACGTCCATTGTGTTCCTAGAGTCGATTCTTTTTACTATCGACTGTCTCTTGAGATTAAGGCAATTTTTGGGTGACTTTGGTTTCTTTCTCATGGTCTGCCGTACAGGAGACTAAGTAGATTTTTTCTGGGTCATTTCATACTGTGCTTACATCCGCTGGATTCGAGTTGAAGAAACTATCCAACCTTAATCAGGTTTAGTTATTTCTCAGGGCCACTCGAGGAGTTATAACTGAAATGCATGGCCATGCTCGAATGATGATTCGTTTATCAGTTAAGTTACTCTCTAGTCGGGGAAACCACTCTTGATATTAATCACTTGTAAAATACGACCTTTGTGAATACGGATTTTGCAAATTGTTTTACATTAAGTGGGAAAAATTTTAGGATATGAGAATCGGTTATCGCACATACACTTGTGAGGACAAGTGGGAGTTTGTTGGAGCTTGTGTCCTCCACAAATTAATGTGATAACATTTATAAATCTCTTATAGGTTCACAAGGGTATACTTCGTATTTTATCAGTTGATTAACGGTTACTTAATAACGGTTGGCTTGCTGGAAAGTCTGACGTTATTATCATACTGATGGCGGTGATCAACTGGTCCCTAAAAGTCACACCTAAATGATGTGTTTGAGAGATGTGATTATGGAAATGTAATCACATTGATGTCTTATATGACTAAAAGGTTAGTCCATGTATTTGACTAAATAGTTAGTCAATGTGTTGATGAGACGATTATTTAATACAATTAAATAATATTAGCTGAGACGAATTAACAGTCCAATTCGTAAATTGAATATAAACAGTTATATTTAATTAATGTATATAATGCTAGCGTGAACGAATTAAGATGTTAATTCGTAATTAAACGTAATCGGTTATATTTAATTAGCAAATTAAAAATATGTGATATTTATAGTTAAAGTATATATTATACGATATTGTCATAATAAATTATTACAGACCGGCATTAATAAATCGACTGCAAGCTGTTGTGTGTAGGCTTATTAATACGGAATAAAATAAATCACAATTTATAAACTATACACTTTATATACATTTTGTAAACTACCAAAATAAGAAGATTTAATCTCATTATTTTTGGTAGGTGGAAAAATCGAAAATATGAAGATAATTGCTCTTATTTTTCGGTTGGATGGGCCAAAAATTAGAAAAGAAAAATCTACCCTAATCACTCCTAATTCACGGTTTAAAGGGAGATAGGTAGATCATTTTTCTAACCTAATTTTTAACCTAGCATTCTCTCATCAAACAAAACACAAAACCCTAAATTAATTAGTAAATTTAGGGATCTCATTCAAGCAATTTGAGGGGTATTTCTCGGAGCATCTTGGGTGCAACTAATAGGCGAATACCATTTTGATATTGTTCTTAGGCCATTATTGCTAGGACCGAAGGTTGATTCTTCATCCCTATTCTATTTTGTTTATGCAATTCATTTATGACTAGTTTTCATAGATTATAATTTCGTTATAATCCTTAATTTTAAGGGAAGTATACCGATATTTCCTACATGAACTTCGGGGACGAAGTTCCTTTTTGAGGGGAAGAGTAATGTCGCAAAATAAAAAGGCCAATATTACAATCATTTTGTTATTTGTTTATAACGTTTTCTAGTATTTTTGTTACATTTCTAGTATGAAACTATAATTGTTTTCATTTGTTTGTTGTATAATTGGTATGCTGAAGTAAAAGTTGAATAATGTGCTATGAAAAGACGGTCATAGAGAGAGAGTTATGATGTCATGTGTTGGAATAGAACCGTTGGGTAACATAGTTATGTTATGTGACATGTTTCGTGTTGATAGTCGTGTACTAGTAAAAGTATAGTCTCTTAGTACATGGTTAAGAATAGGGAACAACAGTGTAGCCGTTGGTTATGTGGGTCCGAGTTGTGAGGTTGTTACTTCAAGTGGTAGGTTGCAGAAGTCGATCTATACGGTGTGTTAGACATGGTGTGTTAGGCAGTTGATGATGATTACATGAGGGATAGTATTTCTGGGGAGTAGTGACCTATGTCGGAAGAGCGGTGTCATCTATCTTGTTTCCGTATCTGGTGTGTTGGGGAAGGGTGAGTTGAACTTCGGGGACGAAGTTCTTTTTAAGGGGGGAAGACTGTAATACCCGTCCTTTTAGGAACCCGTTAACCAGCATTGACTGACCTTGGGAGAAGTAATAGTCCTTAGGAATACGTGCCAAAGTTATCCTGTGTCTTGAGTTGTGGGTGGTACTCGATAGAGTAGAGGCTACTCGATCGAGTAGCTTGGATACTCGATCGAGTAGGGGCCACTCGATCGAGTACGTTAGTTACTCGATCGAGTAGCGTCTTTTCAGCGAGGGTTTATAATCGTGTTTTCCTAAAATCGCATATCATTTCCGCCTCTTTCTTCTAAACCTAGATGTCGTCCCTTCCTCTTCCCTTCACCAAATACCTTCCATGGGAACCTTTGAAGGTCCTTGTGCCATAGGAGTGCATAGCTTGAGTCGGATAGCGGTCCTTTGCCAGATTTCCTTATGTAAGGATATCGTCATCATCATCCGTGTCTTTGTGTTTTCAGTTAGGGTTAGAATGGTAGTGATAGATGATTGTATTGTGTGTATAGGTGTTGCTTGATTACTGGGTCTTGCATGTGTGGACATGGAACCGTTGCAATCGCTTAAAGGTAGGTTCGCCTACTCAGTTTCTGTGGTTGGTCTAGTGTGTCGGTTGTTGTGTCATGTTTGTGGTGTTATTGTTGTTGTGAGTGTGTGTCGTAGAGTATATGCCGTAATCGATTGGTGTATACAGGTTGTAGGTTGTTGTTGTTTTGCAGCTGTCTGTGATTGATTGTCTCTGGTTCTCGAGGTAAGTTCTCGGCTGAGTGGAGTCACTTGCGGGAGTGGCTTCACGCCCTAGTTTCGGCCTCCGTGGAACCCGCCACGGAAGTGGATGTGCAAATTCATGGGGCGGGGTTATCGCTTGATATGATGAGCGGGGCTTAGGTGGGAACGGCTGCGGTCCCCCACTACCAGGGCTGGTCTAGTGGACGGTCGGTGACGGAGATTGATTAGAGTGGTTGTGATTGTCGGCGTGCTTAGTTGTGGTTGTTATAGTTGGTTATGTTTTCCGTATATTATCTCGGTTACCGATCTTGTGTGGTTTGTCTTGTTTGTTTTGTTGTGTCTGCCGTGATACCTTATGGTGAGCAGTCAGTCTTAGCAGGTATTGTCTTGGATGATTGCTGGAGTCCGGGCTGGGACGAGTCCTCACGAGTTATGACAGGAAGTAGGATATAATGATGAGTTGTATCTTTCTTTTAACAGTTTGGTTGTAACGCTTGTAAAACAGTTTGATGTTCTTTTATTGACCTTTGATGATTACTTTCCTCAGGCAACCGAGATGGTGATGTCCTTATATGCTAGGGAAGGTCTGAGTAAGGCTCCTTGGTATATGGGAGTCCACCTAAATAGTTGAGTCCCGTGAGTCCACTTATGTATCACAGCCTATAAACAAGAATATCAAACATTACACGAAACAATATCACTGCTTATACTGAACAATATCACGCAAAATATACAACGAAAAGAAGTTAATAACAGAGGGCGAATCTGGTTCAGCAAGAGTGATATTGTTTAATATGACGCGTGATATTGTTCAGTATAACTTGTAATATTGTTTCGCTGGACTCTTGGACTCAGAAAGATAGGGTGGACTCATGTGATCATAATTCGATATATATATATATATATATATATATATATATATATATGTATATATATATGTATATATATATATATATATATATATATATATATATATATATATATATATATATATATATACATATATATATATATATATATATATATATATATCAAATATACATATAAATAAAAAGGACTGATCAACCCATATCAAATACATTTCATCAGAAATAATTTGGGTTCCATCCTATAGGTGTGACCTCAAGGGATCAACTGATCACCACCGTCAAACTCTAGTAAGTCAATCATTTATTGTTAGGTTCATAAACCCCTAATTAGACTTCTCTATAACACCCCCATTTATTTAGGAGCCTTTAGCTAGACATTCCCAAATAAATAGGACTGTGACCATCTCGGTTTCCCGAGGTAGTAGATAACAAAGTCCAACTCACCAAAGTACTTTAAATAAAAAAAACTTTAACGATTACATATGTTTTACAATTTTAATCAATTAAAACTTAATATAAAAATAAATACATCTCGCAGCGGAAATAAATAAAGTGATATAACTATATATGTGATCTAGACTTCTTCTAAGGTTCCAAGTTTGGCTCTCATCCCAATGCTCCCAAGTCAGCTAATCTTTGGTACCACAAATCTGCTCCCCATAAAACGGTTCACCGCAGTGTTCACGAATACACGTCAAACCGCGAGGTTGAGTAGGAATAAAACTAAACAACAACAACATACAATTATCAATCCAATTCAATTCACTTTCATTGCACAACCCCTGACAACGTGCTCCTTTCCTTTACTTAGCACAACTCCCTTAACAACGTGCTCACATTACTTTGGTACCCCTCCCTTAACAACGTACCGCAAAATGTAATAGTACCCTCCCTCACAACGTACATATTACCAACACCCCAAAGTGTACAAACTCCCTCAACAACGTAAACCGATCGTCGCATACGACTTTTCACAATAACCACATTCCAATCAACGATACAATCCAATTCACCTCATCAATATAACCGACACAAATCAACATAAGTCACCCTTCCAACCTTTACGATATTATCAACCAACATATACAATATGAATCTCCCTTCCAACAATTACGATTATATCAACCAACAAAATTCACATACGATCAATTCACTTTAACGTAAGTAATCCACCATATCAAATATAGATAATTAAAAGTCGAGTTGAGTAGGATTATCCCTACCTGGCAAGCAATTCCAATTACGCAATCCAAATAAATAACGCAAATCCAATCCGATTATAATTCTTCACAATTTCCGTCACCTATATAATAATAACAATTACAACAATTATAATTACTAACTTTATTTATTTATTTATTTATTCCTTTTATTTAATTATTCAAATTAATTATTTATTATAATTATTAAAGGTTTATGATAACTAAAAACCCGATTTAACTACGAACCCGACTCACCCGAGCTAATTAAATAATTAAAACCCGTCACAAAAACAAACACACACCACCCTAACACGGTTTATAAACCATGGCCAACACCTCTCTTAAAACCCACCAAACCCGACACCACAAGCCACCACAGCCACCACCCAACCTCGACACCCCTAGCCTGCAACCCCACGCACCCAACTCACCCTAAACCACCAGCTAAACCACCACCAACAACCCACAAACCCACGCCCTATCACACGACACCAACCGCAGCACTCACCTGACACCCCCACAAAACACGCTCGTAACCACCACCTAACACCACCTTCACCGCCACCTACAACCACCAATCAACTCCCCTATCCTCCCTCGACAAATACCACCCAGAAACCACCCTACCCAGACCACCAACAACTCCTAAAACCCCCCCGAAAACCGCCTGCCCAGAACACGTCCTTCTCCCCTGTTTTTGCCACCACCGCCGCAAACCACCACCTGCCACCATACCACCACCACCAAAGTGGTCGACTCAACCACCCCAACACAACCCCTCTATACCCAGGTCACGACATAGCCAATTAGGGGTTCAATTACCCATTCCAATCACCCACAACCAACCCGTATAACCCCTCCCCGACCACCACCTTTAGCCGCCCTAAACACCACCCTACCACGGTCAATGACGGTCAACAATGGTCAGGTTATAAACTTGGCAGTCCAATGTCGCTATAGGTTCAACTCCCGAGTCCTATGGTGGTCTGTATAAGTCATACTATCGATCTAAAGTTGCTTGCATGAAAAGAATATAAACCGCTTTAAGCTGAGTTAATTACCTCAAGTCGACCAATTGATTTTGTTAATTCTTCTTTCTTTCCGCCTCCTAAAGCTTCTTCTTTTATTTGTAATTTATTTATCAGATTTAAGGTGGTATTTATAGTGTAAGATTTAGAGAACACGAGGTCAATTAGGAAACTATTATGACTTACCTTATTCTAATTAGTATAGGAATTGTCATTATAATTAAATCATTATTATTTATCATATACTATTAATCCTATCACAATTATAATTTCCTCATATAATATTTACTAATTTATTATTGCCATAGCTTTATTATTATTATTATAATTATAATTACCTTTATATAATATTATTTCCTTGCCATATTTAATTATTAATCCCCGATATAAATCCCGATTACACTAATACCAACTTAATAGATTTCGGTCCAAACAACAATGGCACACGGCCCAATGCTAAATATTAGCTAAACCCAATTCCCGACTTGCATTATTAATTTATTATGTAATTAACATCTTATTATAATTACTATTAGAAATGTCTTTTAATTAATTATTAAATTACATAAATTATCTTCACAATTTATTATTAAAATACGGAGTATTACAGTCTTCCCCCCTTAAAATGAACTTCGTCCCGAAGTTCGCCCACAACTCCCATCATCCAACATTATCATTCAACACCATCATCCATTTACGATTATCATCCATACCAATCGCATCACAATGTATCACAACAACAACTCAAAACATTCGTAGTATTATATTCCTTCCCCCTAAAATTTAACTTCGTCCTCGAAGTTCGAAATATCAAACAATGGAACAACCAAATCATTATTATAATATAAAACATGAAACACACATTGTAATATAAAACAACTTTTATTCCCAACACTAAATAATGGTTAACTGAATACAAAACAAAAATATTTGATTTACTTCCGAGTAGCAAAACCACAACTTAAACTAACTTTATTTAAACTCCTGGCGAATACATTGCCAAATAAATAATACACTATCACAAAAGCTAAGCACAAGTGTTTAGTTACTTTTCTTAATTCAAATGACCCTTCTAAGTCTATTCCCAAGACGAGCCCATTTGTGCTTCCTAGGTTTAGGATCAGGTGTATACTTTTGTCTAACGAAAATCACATCATCATCCATCTCATAGTCTGAGGCTCTCTGCTGTCGAGGTTGAAGTCTATCATTATCATCATCATAAGGTCCAGTCCACATAATATCTACCTCTTCCTCCTCCTCCTCATCATCATCATCGCTAATCTCTATCACCTCACAAGTTTCACTCTCCTTTTCCCCAAGGAACATACAGGACTCCCCCTCTTCATCACTACTCCCAATAGCATGATCAAATTGTTCAGGTCCACGGTTGATACTATGGTTATCACCAACATACATATACTAGGTATCTTAATCAAGGCTAAAACGACATCATAGGTGAGATGTGAAGGATAGATAGGTCCATAATAATGACTATAATTCTCATGCATCCTGTAGTTATCATACTCAGTCATGTAATCTTCTCTTACTTTCCCCAAAGGTCCAGAGAAAGGTAAAGTGTTAACCAAAGTATAGGCTCTAAGATGAGTGTCATTTAGGTACTTCGAATCCACTAAAGCTCCATAAACATCCATTTGAGATTCCAAGGCTTTGCAATGCTCGTTAAAATCTGAGTTTGGGTACATGAATATGTTCTCTGGGTGCAAATAAGGATCCATCCTAAGAAATATAAGGGAATCAAGTTAGGTTACGAAATTCACATGCTAGTGTTGTGCTACATGGAATGCATATGGGTACTAGATGCTTGCTTGGTATGCATGGAGATGCTATAAATATGTTAACTATTGGTTTGGTATGATGGTCACCTAGTCTATTGAGGTACTACCCACCCTTCCTTCACCATTGATTTATTATTTGTTCATTTTAGTCTCTATCATTCATTTTAATTTCTACTAACATCATCTAACTTAAACATAGAGGCATAATTGGCTTAGGACAACACGTTCCGCATATCACTAGGCATATTATTCTACTCCACATAGTTGATAACATCAAAATATAGAAAGTATATGAACCATTGAGAAAAGAATCAGATCAAAAATCCAAATGATTAATTTATAATGCATTTTACAAGTTACTTGGTCGAAACAGAAATTTTACAGCAACTTGTCAGAAACTTAGGTCAACTTGTAAAAATCACCGTAAATTGCCAAAATATTTTCTTAAAACGTGGCTTACCAATTTAGAAACATACATTAGTCTACTAAACAGTGGCGTTGGAATTATAACAAATAATTAAGTAGTTTTTAAATGGAAAATTTTACAAAAACATGGCGCGAAAACGTCACTGTACAGGAACATTTCGACTACTGTCCACTAAAATATTTATTTCTCCTAAACCGTAAATTATTTGAACATGAGACCAGTGGCATATGAAAGCTAACTCATAAAGATATTACTCATAAATTTTGCATACGAGAATTTTAAACAGGTAGTAAATGGCAGCCAAAACAATCAAGGGTAAAATTTCGAGAAATCAACCAAAATCGCATTCTTCACAATTTCATGCAATTCTTTTAACACTTCACATATTAACCATACTCACACCTCCCACATACATGCCAACATACCTTCCTCATATCAACATCATCATAACAATACTTAAAAGGAATCATCCGTAATCATTAACGAAAACAGTCATACAAACAAAACAAACAAATTCCTAAAGGAAATATACTATATTCATTTTAAATTACCCCACTCTGAAATGTCTCTCAAGGTTCCCGGTTCAAAGCTGAGAGGGCCATGGTACGAATTAAGGCGCGCTTCTTAACCGCACTAAGAGGGGCTCCTAACAGTTTCTACCCGGGGTTCATTTTATTTAGACACATCCTAAATTCATTATTATTCATTGGTTAGGCCTGAGGATCGTTTTTGCTCTGATACCACTTTGTAACACCCCCATTTATTTAGGAGCCTTTAGCTAGACATTCCCAAATAAATAGGACTGTTACCATCTCGGTTTCCCGAGGTAGTAGATAACAAAGTCCAACTCACCAAAGTACTTTAAATAAAAAAAAACTTTAACGATTACATATGTTTTACAATTTTAATCAACTAAAACTTAATATAAAAATAAATACATCTCGCAGCGGAAATAAATAAAGTGATATAACTATATATGTGATCTAGACTTCTTCTAAGGTTCCAAGTTTGGCTCTCATCCCAATGCTCCCAAGTCAGCTAATCTTTGGTACTGTCAAATCTGCTCCCCCATAAAACGGTTCACCGCAGTGTTCACGAATACACAAATAACCGCGAGGTTGAGTAGGAATAAAACTAAACAACAACAACATACAATTATCAATCCAATTCAATTCACTTTCATTGCACAACCCCCTGACAACGTGCTCCTTTCCTTTACTTAGCACAACTCCCTTAACAACGTGCTCACATTACTTTGGTACCCCTCCCTTAACAACGTACCGCAAAATGTAATAGTACCCCTCCCTCACAACGTACATATTACCAACACCCCAAAGTGTACAAACTCCCTCAACAACGTACAACCGATCGTCCGCACGACTTTTCACAATAACCACATTCCAATCAACGATACAATCCAATTCACCTCATCAATATAACCGACACAAATCAACATAAGTCACCCTTCCAACCTTTACGATATTATCAACCAACATATACAATATGAATCTCCCTTCCAACAATTACGATTATATCAACCAACAAAATTCACATACGATCAATTCACTTTAACGTAAGTAATCCACCATATCAAATATAGATAATTAAAAGTCGAGTTGAGTAGGATTATCCCTACCTGGCAAGCAATTCCAATTACGCAATCCAAATAAATAACGCAAATCCAATCCGATTATAATTCTTCACAATTTCCGTCACCTATATAATAATAACAATTACAACAATTATAATTACTAACTTTATTTATTTATTTATTTATTCCTTTTATTTAATTATTCAAATTAATTATTTATTATAATTATTAAAGGTTTATGATAACTAAAAACCCGATTTAACTACGAACCCGACTCACCCGAGCTAATTAAATAATTAAAACCCGTCACAAAAACAAACACACACCACCCTAACACGGTTTATAAACCATGGCCAACACCTCCATTAAAACCCACCAAACCCGACACCACAAGCCACCACAGCCACCACCCAACCTCGACACCCCTAGCCTGCAACCCCACGCACCCAACTCACCCTAAACCACCAGCTAAACCACCACCAACAACCCACAAACCCACGCCCTATCACACGACACCAACCGCAGCACTCACCTGACACCCCCACAAAACACGCTCGTAACCACCACCTAACACCACCTTCACCGCCACCTACAACCACCAATCAACTCCCCTATCCTCCCTCGACAAATACCACCCAGAAACCACCCTACCCAGACCACCAACAACTCCTAAAACCCCCCCGAAAACCGCCTGCCCAGAACACGTCCTTCTCCCCTGTTTTTGCCACCACCGCCGCAAACCACCACCTGCCACCATACCACCACCACCAAAGTGGTCGACTCAACCACCCCAACACAACCCCTCTATACCCAGGTCACGACATAGCCAATTAGGGGTTCAATTACCCATTCCAATCACCCACAACCAACCCGTATAACCCCTCCTGACCAGCCACCTTTAGCCGCCCTAACCACCACCCTACCACGGTCAATGACGGTCAACAATGGTCAGGTTATAAACTTGGCAGTCCAATGTCGCTATAGGTTCAATTCCCGAGTCCTATGGTGGTCTGTATAAGTCATACTATCGATCTAAAGTTGCTTGCATGAAAAGAATATAAACCGCTTTAAGCTGAGTTAATTACCTCAAGTCGACCAATTGATTTTGTTAATTCTTCTTTCTTTCCGCCTCCTAAAGCTTCTTCTTTTATTTGTAATTTATTTATCAGATTTAAGGTGGTATTTATAGTGTAAGATTTAGAGAACACGAGGTCAATTAGGAAACTATTATGACTTACCTTATTCTAATTAGTATAGGAATTGTCATTATAATTAAATCATTATTATTTATCATATACTATTAATCCTATCACAATTATAATTTCCTCATATAATATTTACTAATTTATTATTGCCATAGCTTTATTATTATTATTATAATTATAATTACCTTTATATAATATTATTTCCTTGCCATATTTAATTATTAATCCCCGATATAAATCCCGATTACACTAATACCAACTTAATAGATTTCGGTCCAAACAACAATGGCACACGGCCCAATGCTAAATATTAGCTAAACCCAATTCCCGACTTGCATTATTAATTTATTATGTAATTAACATCTTATTATAATTACTATTAGAAATGTCTTTTAATTAATTATTAAATTACATAAATTATCTTCACAATTTATTATTAAAATACGGAGTATTACATTCTCTATAATTAGTTTCTAAATTACTCACTAATTTAGAATAATAGATCTAGTTACATGCAACATGTAAATAAATGAAATAAGGAGAAAAACGGTTTTACCCTTATAATTGGTGTAATCCCCTATAAAATCTAGTGCAAAACAGTGGCGGAAACACTGTCGAATTGGATTAAATAAACAAAGATAAAAGTTCTAACTGTTATAAATTGTGAATGTATAAAATTCTCAAGGATAAAATAAAAACAAATGATCAAGTCTAAACAATTGCCACTTTTATAAAAAGGGCGAAAATAAAATTCCTCAAAGTGTTCAAACTAAAACCATAAAAGAAAGCAGAAAAAAGAGTAGGATCTGCAAACTACTCGCTAGCTCACACAGAAATCCCTAGCAAAGCTAACACCCGTCATGTTATAAACATAACAGCCATAATCAGTGGGGAGTAACTCGACGTTCTCCCAGCCATATCACATGATATAAATGTTGCAGATGCAATTAATATATCAAAGTAAATTGAAATGTTACAAAACATAAGTAACAAAATATGATTACCAAATCACGTTAAAACCAACGTGATGTATGCTTAAAAGCAAAATATTCAAAAGACGGAATGGAAATAATTTAGTTCAGGCTAGATATTCACTTTAGCTATACTCCTTGACACCGCAGCGTCTTACACTAGTTTTGGGAACCCAGTTTACTGCAAAGATGACCAACTCCAGGTCTACTCACTAGACAACAAACTGTAACAGGACACGGCTTACCACTAGTGCGTAGTCCCAGTCTAAGTACATGTACACGACTCTACGACAATCTATACCTCCCACAAGGGTACCAAATCATATAGCTGTATAAGAACCCGTATGCCTTATTTCATTATTCTTTGCCCTTACTTTAATTATTCCAAACTTAAAAATATCCCAAAGATTATATCTTATTTGAAATACATTACTTCAAAAGTTCGTAAGTGAAATACACTTTTATTTCTTCAAAATAAAAAGCTTAAATTTTACTTTCCAAAGTGTAAAATTATTTCAAGGTTAAAAAGTAATTGAAGCCGTTGTACTAAAGCTTAGAATAAGCTAAAAATTTAATATAATTAGTAAGATATATATTATTGGGCCTTAATGAGACAAACTCTTAAAAACAGATTTTTAAAACTTGACAGCAGTGCTATAAAATTAATAATTAAATACAAAAAAATTGAAATGATGCAAGGCCAATTTTCATGGTTTCCTGTAGCTTTTAGCTACAACTTTCATTTTTAAAACCAACTTCAAAGGACAAAAGTATCAGGGGTCTAAAAATCCATTTCAAAAAAACTGACATAAAACAATATCCAGAAAGTTGCAGTTCTTAAAACAACTTTAAGAAAACATTTTAAGGCAAAGTAAAATTCTAAAAATAACTAGACATTATAGAGTTTCTGTGAGAAAAAGATTAGCCACTGTATCAAAAGAAAAATATATTTTACGAACTAAACTTTGAGCAAAAGTACGAAACGCGGTTTACAGGCGAGCTGTTCACAAATAATTTATTCTGAGAAAACTATACATCAGAAACCAGTGAAATTTTACAGAGGTAATCTAAACTTAAAATAAATAGGAGTCTCTTTTTTAAATTTTCTGGTTTGAGCAACTTAAACACACGAAATGTATTTTACAAACAGCCTGACAGATTTGACAAATTTCATAACGGTTTTCACAAAACTTGTAAAATGCCTATAAAATCAAAAAAACGTTTTACAATCTAAAATTTTACACATACCTAAATTTACAGTGTCTCGGCCACATATTAAATTTTCGAAAATTAAAATTAAGATTTGGTATTTTAAATCGAATTAAAATAATTCAGCATTACTAATATCGCATAAACCGTATGAACATTATAAAATGTAAAATAAATACTAAAGTCCGAAATAAATACCACAAAAGTTCATGGTAGCATAAAATCAAATATAAACTCCAGAAATAAAATTTTCTCCAGATAAACAAAAATAAAAATCGAATTAAAAATTCTAATACCCAAAACAACGATTAAAGCATAAAAATCAATATATCAACTAAATAAATTCCCAATTGACAAAATAAAATTATGTATAGGCAAAATAATATACAGAAATCATAGAACCAGATTTCGATAATTTCAAAAATCATATATGGGTATAATCATCATAAAATATTAAAAACTCAATAATACATGCAACTACAACAAGTAAATCGTGTAATACCGAGTAAAGTCGAAGTTACCTCTATTTGCTATCCGAGTCGACAAGAGATTTGTCTTCATAAGAATCCCCTCAATAGCCTTGATAACGAACACAAGAATCAACCGAATCCACGCCTCTACTCAATTTTGCCCACCAAATCAACAGTCAACTCCGATCGAATCCAAACATGAATTAAATTAGGAAAAACAAGAAGTTTAACTGAAGTTGTAAATGAGTCGAAATAAAGAAGTAAGAAGGTAAGCACGTACGTAGAAACTATGAAACAAAGAAGCAAGAAGTCAAGCACGTACGTAATTTTGATATTGCCGTAAAAACGTAGCAGGTTTACGTTTTGATTTTTTTTTTTTTCTTTTTTTTTGAATGAAAACCTAATGATTGTAGACAAAAGGTACAGTTTAAAAGAGGCTAAAATGAGAAATAAAGTCTCCTTAAAAGTTATAGGTTGATAAGTCAAAATAGGTGTTTAAACAACCAAAAAAAATATCTTCCCATTTTAAATAAGAATAAATATTTTAAATAAGATTAAATAAATGGGATGATGTAAATATTATCTCATAAGTTTTAATAAATACAAAGTGTATAAAATGCTTTGTATTAAAATTATTATCACATGTCCAAAAAGCTGATGAACCAGAATCGTTTTCCTATTTTATAAAAATCTGACATATAATTAAAAGTCGGTCTATTTATAAAATAGGACTAAAATTAATAAAAATGGTGTTAAATAAAACATTAAACCAAAATTAGTATAAAAAGAAATAAAAATAAACCTCTTTAATGAAAATCAAATAAATGTGATTTATTAAAATGGTGGATGTTACAATTGGTGGACCGAATTTTTGGGCACAAGGTAGGACACCTTCCTAACCTTGTTCTTGAGCTCAATAACATTAGGATGATCCTCCAATAACCAAAATTCCATATTAGGAACTCTCCTCTTAGTTGCACCCAAGACTATCCCATAACACTAATAATATCATTAACTAGATAATATTACTAGTTACCTTAAATATCAAATCTAATACTTATATTATTACTACAATACTAATCTTGAGTTTTATTAGATTTTTAGAACAAAATTTGAACATAAAAACCATTTTTATGAGAGCGGAAGAGTGAAAGATAAAGATGAGCATTAGACTAATAACAAGAGAACTTCTTATTCTCTTAAAGGGAGGGGGGAGCCGGTTTTTCGGCTTAGAAAAGGGTGAGCATGCCTTCTCCGTTTTGTCTTCTCAAAACATAGGTAGGCTAGGTCTAGGTTTAGGAGTCATCATTCTGTTTAAAGCATCTTGTGCTAAGATAAAGACAAAACCCTAAACACCCATAAACACCCCTAAAACTGGTCCACCCTACATAAAATGGACTCCATTTTATCTTTGTAATTTTGTCATTTGTAATATGGTGTGACATGTACAAATAACATGTCATTAGACATATTAATGCATATTTAACAAATTAAATATCATTACATATCAAATAAAATTACATCTAACAAATTAACAAGTAATTCACAATTACATGTATATAAAATGCGTCACATTAAATATAGTTAATATAATCTACAACATTTTGCAATTATGATTAACTAATTACTTTTATCTCAAATGTTTCATAAACATTAATCAATTTTAGTAATATAACATATTAATTACTAAATTGAATCTTATTTAATCACATTACAATAAGACATATAACTCTCATTCATTGATAAAAATTTGTTCAATTTAAGGATTTATTCAATCTGTATCGACATACAATTAATTATCTTATCAGTTAAGGGAATTTTTCTATAGGTGTGACCTCAAGGGATCAACTGATCACCACCGTCAAACGTGAGTAACGTCAAACTCTAGTCAGCCAATCGTTACCGATTAATGTTGATCAGTTGACAATATATTGAATCATCCCTTTTGTATTCTTGTTATGAGATTTAATATGTGATCGCACTATTGTTGAGCACACATATTCCAACAATCTCCCACTTGTCTGAGACAAGTGTGCGTCACCAATTCTCTTGTCCAATTACATCTCCTACTCAATGCAAGGTGTCTTGTAGGTCGTACTTACATTTGATCATATCTAGAGTGGTTTCCTTGATCTGAAGAGTAACCGTTTAACCGGAATTATCTGCCGTAGATACCTTCCGAGCGTGGCCACGTATTACCAGTTCACTACTCCTCGAGTGGCCCTGAGATTTAGATAACCCTGACAAGAGGGTGGACAATTCATATCGCTCTATTCCCTTCGAATATCCACAGCTCATCATAACCCAAAAGATACCCATTTGCATTCCATATTCGGAAGCCGTGGAGCAACAATCAAATTCTATCAGAAACTGTGCCACCTTGGGCGAACAGTCTCTTGTCAAAGAATTGACTAAAAAAGAATACTATGGTAGTTATTGCCACGGCCAGGCTATATAAAAATTGCGAGAACACTATAAGCGGTCATTGCCCGACAGATTGTCCCATACAATCTGTCTATGTGAACGACTAGTCATCTCTTATGACCCTATGGCACTTGAACTTGCCATCAATCGACTCACACTCTAGTCACGTGGAGATGTCACCTCATATAAGTGACTAGGGGCCTATACTATGTTAATCCGGTTCACTTTAATAGGGTTCAACGTTGTCCTTACAACCTATTTGGATATAACAATGTAAAAGAGTTTAAATTAAAACTCATATTATCACATATGTAAAATTAATACAATATCAATTACTACATAATCTATAATCTATAATTAATTTTGTATATAATTGTACATTTCAATTCAATTGAAATGGCATGACTTATCAAGTTAAGCCTATGAGAAGGCCTTGGTTAACAAGTTTTAGCAACATCTTGCACCTTACTTAACCTCATTATATACTATTTCCTTTCGTTATCTATAATCTTGTAATATAAGACCTTTTGAGCACGTATCTAGATCCAATCTAGACATAGGCTATCTTGCCTTAGGATAGCTCTCATTATCCCCATAATGTATGGGATCCATCCCTTATGCATATCTCATAGTTTCAAGTGTACTCAAGGAATCAACCGATCACCACCGTCAAACGACAGTAACGTCAAACTCTAGTGTGCCAATCATTACCGATAAATGATGATCAATTGACAATATAATCTCCGTTGTATATTTCTCATTGTTCAATTGCCTAGAACATTTCTCGCAGATTTACTCCTTAAATAATCATAGCCAAGTTGGTTTTCCAACCATCCTTATGCGTTTAGAATATGATTTTTGTGTAATTCATTGCACATAAATCCAACAATTATTTCCAAACATTTAGCTTCATATCTTTAGTCCTTCTGGAGTACTAATGAATGAACTATATGGTTATATAGTGACTTTCACAAAGATTCAATTTTAATTTCTCGTCATACTCCAAGTATACGAAGTATAAGAATAGAGATACATCTTAGCATAATAAATTAATCCAGCAACGGAAGCAAATGGATTGAATTTCTACATGTTCAATACTTTTGAACTTGTCAAGATTATTATTAACATAAAAATATTAACTTTATTCTAATATCCATCGAACTGGATATCTTAGAGATGTATTATTCTTCTCCTAAGTCTTTCATCACTCATAGTGATCAATATGTTATTCATATATAAGACTAATAATCCCACCCTACTCCCACTAAACTTCATGTAATAAACAAAACTACTCGACAAATCGAGAAAGGTTTATTACATGACTGAAACATACCATTCAACTCCTTGACTTCTACTTAAGATTTTTCATAAGTTCATATCCTACCATAGGATAGTTGCGATTTACAAAACTCATGCAAGATGATTTTAAATTCCAACAGTCAAATAATATATAAAATCCGAATTTAACGAAGCATTGCAGTCAGTGTAAACCTCTTACCACCAATCAACCAAGTCACATAGACATCTTAATGTTTATGTTCAATTCGGACTTATGCGGAGTTGAAACTAGATAAAGCATCTTAATAAGTTTCAGGTTTGTTACTTTCAAAAATAACATGACTCCTGTCCACTTAGGTTTCGAATCAATATTTACTGATTTTTGACCAAGAAAGACCACTTTCCTACGTCTTATCTTTGGTTTGTGGCTCTTGAACATTTTCTCCCACTCTTTCTTTAAGAAATAATCTTCTTTTACTTAATAGACAACATCACGAGCCACAAACCCTTTGTTCTCGTGATCATGTAGGAAGAGAGAGCACATGTTTACTATCGAAACAAGCTATAATTTAGGTACCATGCCTAACCATATCTCATATGAAAAGTAGATGATTGCTTTAACCATGTTTTGTTTTAGTGGAAAATTTAAATGCCAGGCAAATTTTATAACATAAACGACCTCCAATTATATTGTAAAGATTCAATCATATCGTAATGAAAATGAACTTGTGATACCATACCACACTCTTTTGGTGCAGATAAAAGTCTTCACTTTATTGTTCCGTATTTTAACAAAGTACTAATACTTTGGTTTTATAATCTCTCGGTTTTGATACTTTTTAAACATTCATTGAACTTATTCAAAGAATTTTTCTTCTTACCTCATTAAGTAGATACCAAGTATCTACCTAGTTCGTTAGTAAAAGAGATGAAGAAGTAATAACCTTTTCTGATTGAAATTGTATTCGACCATACACTTCAAAGTGTAAATAGGGCGAATATCTTTCTCTATTCATAATCCTTTTCAAGAAAAAATCATGAATTATCTTCCTTTGAATACAAGATTCGCACACACCAAAATATTCCCAATCAACTGGTTTGGGAGACTAGTCAAAACTAGTTTGTAAATGCGATTTTCAATCGAGATTTGAGAAATGATAGGGTCACCAACTTGAGTCTTGTATATATGACATTTGATATCTAGTTTGAATATAATTACTTTGATTTGAATGGTCTTACCATAAACCTAATCGTGGTATGTAAGGGCACAACGCTTGTTTCAATTGCATAATAGAGAAACCCTTTGCGTTTTTATACAAAAACTTGAATTATATTCTAATTTAGAGTTAGTGTACATCATAAAAATTATTGAGGTACATTTCTAAATACAAAACTAAAATGAGTACACTACAACATTCTTGCTAGTCGTCATAGATATTCAAGAAGGAATATGTTGGAGTCACACGACCAACTTCCTTGATCTTTACTTATTTGGGGTTTTTCTCTATTTTAGTGTCTAATACTTTCTCTTTCGAGCCTAGTTCTATCCTTAACAATTAAGATAGGTACTTAGTTCTTATTGCTCCCACTGACTTCAAAAATTTCTATTTGATGAAGACTTATCTTCATTTAAATTCCTAGTTAATCCTTTACAAGGGTTAACTCTATTGTGGTATTTGGTTAATAAAAATTTCTAACAAATTAATTTACCAATTTAACATTGTCATGTTCCTAACAACTTAAGTGCTTGATGACAAGTGTTTAGGTTGAGCAATAAGACTTTTGAACCGTGGATGCATAGAAGATATTATCAAAACATATTTTGACTAATCATTATTTCTATTCATACTTCTTCACAAGAAATCATACATAGATATGTTAGGAATTTAAGATGCTAATCTTATATGACATAGGACAACACCTACAGAGTTCTATGGAATAGAACGATTCCTACGGAGCTAGTCCATGCCTTATTTAAACGGTTCAATTGAGGCCTTTTTGAAAAGAGATTCTATGTGTCTTTGGCTATAGTGGTTTAATAGAGACATAAGTTAAAATCTAAATGACATCGTATATGTCTAGGAGAAAAGATATAGAACAAATTTAAACAACGAAATAGTGGGAAAATTAACATTCATCGTAATATATGAAAACTTTTAGCAAGTTTTAGCATTTATATAATGACTTCCACCCAATTATATAAACGATTCCAAGACCCAAATTCATACTACCTCTATTGTGGGACAATAGTCCCTCTACAACCTTTACTAATACAATTTGGTGGGTTAACTCGTTTAACCGATTCTACACTTAGAACTCTTGGTCGATGAAATTATATTAAGTTCATCTTTAGCCCGAATCTATTGGGACAACGGTCCCTCTAATAATTTCGTTGAGATCAACCAAATTTCGAAATGTAATAACATCTTATTTCCCCATTTACCCAACGGTAAAAGAAAGCACCCCGGTATAATATTTCAATACCGTATTGTACCCCTAATGAAATTGGGATTTATGAATTCCTACTATTTGGTAAGGCTAAGTCTCAATTTTTAGAAATGTGAAGGTCTTGTCAATTTATTATCTATCTCTTTTAAGTGAACAAAATTAGTGATCTATCGATAATTATAATTGACAAGGTCGATGGTTCGAAATATAAGATATGCATAATCTAGTAAGGCGATTTGGCACATTCATTTTTGCATGTTGAATACATATATAATGCTGCATATTTTATAGATGTACGTCATTTAAATTTATGTAATTTTGAATCACGTAATTTGTCTTAGTATGGCCTAAGTTTTTAATCGGTACTATCCGTAATGTAAAGGAATATCGATTCGGTTGTAATTTTAATGTGATTTCGCATAACCGTTTTGTAATTTAATAGATTTAAATTTTTATTACAAATGTATAATAAGATATGCTATGTATTTTATTATTATTTTTGTAATTCCGGAGTTTCCTAAAGACGGAGCCATTCGGAAAGAAGTTCTGATCAAGACAGTGTTTCCTTAAATGACAGTAACGTCAAACTTTAGTGAGCCAGTCGTTACCGATAAATGATGATCAATTGACAATATAATCTCCGTTGTATATTTCTCATTGTTCAACTGCCTAGAACGTTTCTCGCAGATTTACTCCTCAAATAATCATATAGCCAAGATGGTTCTCCAACCATCCTTATGCGTTTAGAATATTGTTTTTGTGTAATTTATATTGTATTAATTTTACATATGTGATAATACATTCATCGTTTGAGTTTTATTTTAAACTCTTTTACTTTGTTATATCAAAATAGGTTGTAAGGACAACCTTGAACCCTATTAAAGTGAATTGGATTAACATAGTATAGGCCCCTAGTCACTTATATGAGGTGACGTCTCCAAGTGACTAGAGTGTGAGTCGATTGATGGCAAGTTCAAGTGCCATAGGGTCATAAGAGATGACTAGTTGACCACATAGACAGACTCTATGAGACACTCTGTCGGGCAGTGACCACTTATAGAGTTCTGGCAATTTTTATATAGCGTCGTCGTGGCGAGAACTACTATAGTATTATTTTTGAGTTGATTCTTTGACTAGAGACTGTTCGCCCAAGGTGGCACAGTTTCTGATTGACATTGATTTTTGCTCCTCGACTTCCGAATATGGAGTGCAAATGGGCATCTTTTGGGTCATGATGTACTGTGGCTAGTCAAAGGTACTAGTGCAATAAGAATTGTCCACTCCCTTGTCAGGGTTATCTAAATCTCAGGGCCACTCGAGGAGTAGTGAACTGGAAATGCGTGGCCACGCTCGGAAGGTAACTACGGCAGATAATTCCGGTCAAACAGTTACTCTCCAGATCGAGGAAACCACTCTAAATTTGATCAAATGCAAGTACGACCTGCAAGACACCTTGCATTGAGTCGGAGATATAATAGGACAAGAGAATTAGTGACGCACACTTGTCTCGGACAAGTGGGAGATTGTTGGAGTATGTGTCCTCAACAATAGTGCGATCACATATTAAATCTCATAACAAAAATACAAAAGGGATGATTCAATATATTGTCAATTGATCAACATTAATTGGTAATGATTGGCTGATTAGAGTTTGACGTTACTGTCGTTTAACGGTGGTGATCAGTTGATCCATTAAGGTCACACATATAGGACAATTTCCTTAATTGATAAGTTAATTAATTGTATGTCGATACAGATTAATTATATCCTTAAATTGAACAAATTTTTATCAATGAGCGAGAGTTATATGTCTTATTGTAATGTGATTAAATAAGATTCAATTTAGTAATTAATATGTTATATTACTAAAACTGATTAATGTTTTTGAAACATTTGAGATAAGAGTAATTAGTTAATCATAATTGCAAAATGTTGTCGATTATATTAACTAGATTTAATGTGACGCATTTTATATACATGTAATTGTGAATTACTTGTTAATTTGTTAAATGTAATTTTATTTGATATGTAATGATATTTAATTTGTTAAATATGCATTAATAAGTCTAATGACATGTTATTTGTCACATGTCACATCATATTACAAATGACAAAATTACAAAGATAAAATGGAGTCTATTTTATGTAGGGTGGACCAGTTTTAGGGGTGTTTATGGGTTTTTAGGGTTTTGTCTTTATCTTAGCACAAGATGCTTTAAACATAATGATGACTACTAAACCTAAACCTAGCCTACCTATGTTTTGAGAAGACAAAAAGGAGAAGGCATGCTCACCCTTTTCTAAGCCCAAAAACCGGCTCCCCCCACCTTTAAGAGAATAAGAATTTCTCTTATTATTAGGCTAATGCTCATCTTTATCTCTCACTCTTCCTCTCTCATAAAAATGGTTTTTATGTTCAAATTTTGTTCTAAAAATCTAATAAAACTCAAGATTACTATTGTAGTAATAATATAAGTATTAGATTTGGTATTTAAGGTAACTAGTAATATTATCTAGGTAATGATATTATTAGTGTTATGGGATAGTCTTGGGTGCAACTAAGAGGAGAGTTCCTAATATGGAATTTTGGTTATTGGAGGATCATCCTAATGTTATTGAGCTCAAGAAAAAGGTTAGGAAGGTGCCCTACCTTGTGCCCAAAAATTCGGTCCACAAATTATACGGGTAAAATTGTTTTTTCTCCTTATTTTATTTATTTACATATTGCATGTAACTAGATCTATTATTCTAAATTAGTGAGTAATTTAGAAACTAATTAGAGGAGTCTAATTAGGGGTTTATGAACCTAACAATCAGCGTTAATTCATTCAATTAATCGAGGTTTTTGTATTTTAGTGGTAGAGGTTATTTGTTGATTATATTTTACAAGGGTTGTAAATTAATTAAATTGGACATTATAGGACTCATTATATTTTCATATAATGACATAATTATCACTTAAGAGTTAAGTGTATATTAATTATTAGTTTATATTATATAATTGTTATATGATCAAACTAATGTATATTTATGTAAGATAAATAATTAAATGATTCTTATGTTTGTGTGACAAACATTGCAAAATCAAAATGGTCCATTTTATCTTATGTTGACCGAAAAAAATATGTTGTATGACAACATTTTATTTTTGTCTTTTCTTTAATCAACTAGTTGCATGTAATGATTTCCCTAATTGCATGCTTATGACACTACCTAGCCTAATGCACTCATTACCTAGTTTTGCATGCAAATAAAATAAGAAAAAGAAATAGCCTACTATGGCTCCAAGGGAGCCGGTTTTGGGAGCTTAAAAAGAGCAATTTGTAGCTCATTTTTCTTGTTCTAATTTTGCATGCCTCTCTCTCTAAATCACAAAACCAGATTAATATTATTTCCTAATTACTAGAGTAGTAATAAAATTAATATTAAGGGATTAATATTTCTTGTAATATCTAGTTTATGTTACTAGACATTATTTGGGTAAAATCTTAGGTGAAATCGATAGGAAAGTTTCTATTTTTGGAACTTTGTAGGATCATCCTTTTCTTAATAGCTCAAGAACTAGATTGGAAGGAGTCCATCCTTGTGCCCATATTTCCGTTTCATTCGTATGTAAGGAAAATCCGTTTTCTCCTTTTAATCTTATTTTTGTTTGCATGTAACTAAATTCACCACATCTAATTAATATGTAAATTAGATCTTTATTAGAGAAGTCTAATAAGAGGGTTTATGAACCTAACAATTGTTATCAGAGCCCACTTCTTACAAGGGTAAGGAGAAAGCTATTGAGAATAGCTCTTCCAAACCCAAAAGGGGAGTCAAACCCGATGACAAGTGCCATTATTGTAATGGCATAGGCCATTGGAAGCGAAATTGCCCCAAATATTTCGAAGCCATCAAAGCTAGACGTGTGACTCCAGTAGGTAATATTTCTTCCAAAATTTTATGATATTGATATTAATTTTCCAACTCAACTTTGTATTAAGATACTAGTTGTGTTTCTCACCCTTCTTATTGAATTTAGGGCATGAGAAGAAAGGAAAAGCTAAGCAAGCATAAGGAGGATCTCCAAAGGGAGCTAGAGTAACCGCTGCATAGATGGAGACCTATGGACTTGGCTTGGCGTTACATTTTGAAGATGTCTTCATAATAGTCTTATGTTTAGACATTGTCTAAGAACTTTATTTTGTTTCCATGTTAAACATGGAAATTACTTTATTTTGCATCTCCGAACAAGTATTGTATTTGGTTTTAAATGACTTCGGTTTCAACCCAAGTCATTTCGGTTTATGGCATTTTATGTTCTAAGACATCTTTCCTCTTTCTCTATTAATATCTATAACATAAATCAACTCAACTCAATCGATAATATTGAAAGATGATGATTTATTCAATATGGTAAAGACCTAAGTTGTGAATTTGATTCCCAATTAAAAGATTCATGGCAACATGAAATTTCTTATGTAATGTAAGATCGATCAATTGAAAGTTGAAATAAGTTATTGAACTCATATTTGGGATGTTACTCCATGTTAGTAATTGTTTAAAGTTAAAACGCGCAATATGAATCACAAACGAGACTCCATACAAGATATGGAAGGGTTTAGTCTCTAAAATGGCAACATATCTTTATAGATAACTCAACGATAACATGTGTCTAATGCTCCTTTGCATTCAAAAGAACAAAATTGTTTGTCGCTCTTAAAGTTATCTTCTTGGAAATTAGGTGTATTTCTAAAAAGATAGAGCAGGAGAAAAATCGCTACACACTTATTTTGTAGAATAATGACATAAGAAGATGTTCTAAAAGTCATACACATGTTACAAATATAGTTGCTTTTTGAAAGTAATAGAACTATTATCTATCAAGTGAATTGTTGCTAGTGATCCAAATCGGAATTTGTTGCAAAGAAGTCACGGTTTTACAATCCATGATAGATTCTATATGCAAAGCTAAGAATAATTACTTTAAGATATTGGTCTCTTTGAAGTAAAGCCTTCAAGTATAGAATAGCATTGATGAACATGGTGATGTTAATCGAATCAAATCATGTTAGTAATTGCCGCATTTCATTTTTGATAAAACATGGCAAGTGATATTAAACCGCTTTTCTAAATAGGTATTTTGAAAAGGATGGGTGTGTGACACTAATATTTGGTTTAGGTCTGAGAATTATAACATGATAAGCAAGCTTAAGAGATCCATATGTGGTTTTAAGCAAAGCATTAAGAGATTGTAAAAATCATTTTTCCTAGTCATGTGATAATAGAGAATGGTTCCATTTGAATTTTCAAAAAGAACCATAATTATACATGAAGTTTAGTGGGAGCTTATATTAGTTCATGTGATAATAGACAATGGTTTCACTCAATTTGTCGAAGAACCATGTTTATACATGAAGTTTAGTGGGAGCCAAAATTGTCTTCACATATTATTCATTGGGAATGATGTACCGTTGCTTACCTCCATAACGTTGGGAAATCATTTCCAGATGAAATATTTAGGTAAGACACATCGCATATTTGATATACGGATCTATGGAGATAGACCTAAAAGGGATATTGGCATTCAGTCAAAAGTCTTATGTTGATAAGACTCTTCATCTTATGTTGATAAGATCCTTCGTCATTTCAGCATGGATAAATCCAAGAGGGAATCTATTCCAATGGGTTGTGAGATTACTTTGAACGATTCACTGTTACCCACTGAATCTGAAATTGTTGAATGAATGAAATCGATTCCCAATATTTCCGCCATTGGATTGACCTAATATCCTAAGATATGCGTAAGTACTGATAAATTGTATGCTTTAAGCAAGACAAGTCAATCCATGTGAGAGTCAATGGATAGCCGCTAGATACATCCTTAAATTCTTGAGAAGGAATAAGAATTCGTGCATGTGATTAATAAGTACATAGAGTTTTGTATAGAAGATTACAAAAGACTCGAATTTCTTAGGCTGATCTTGTTGTCAATTGTCAGAAGTGCGAATAGCGAGAACAACTTTGAAAAGTCTATCATTGTGAAATATACAAATAGAGTCTGAGTACTTTGTGGTAACGATAAGATGGATTGTAAAGGAACTGAAAATAAATCCTTTAAACCGTGGATCATATCACATGTTATTTGATAAAAGTGGGAGAATCATTTAAGCAAAGGAGCCCAAGCCTAGATTTAAGTGTAGATATGTACTTAGAAAATTCATGTCATTAAGAGATTACATCGAAAGAAGGAAATTACAGTTTATGAAGTTGGGATGATGGTTATATTGTATAATCTTCAACCAAAATTTCATTACAGGTTTGATAAAACCACCATGAAGTAACAGGGATTTTATAATCTTGAGATTATGAGATATGAAGCAATAATATTGTATTGATTTTTCATATGTGATAATCGCATTTATCGTTTGAGTTTTATTTTAAACTCTTTTATTACTTTGTTATATCCAAAAAGGTTGTAAGGACAACTTTGAACCCTATTAAAGTGAACTAGATTAACATAGTATTGGCCCCTAGTCACTTATATGAGGTGACTTCTCCTAGTGACTAGAGTGTGAGTTGATTGATGGCAACTTCAAGTGACATAGGGTCATTAGAGATGACTAGTCGATCACATAGGTAGACTGTATGGGACACTCTGTCGGGCAGTGACCGCTTATAGAGTTCTGGTAATATTTATATAGCTTGGTCGTGGCGAGAGCTACTATCTTATTCTTTTTGAGTTGATTCTTTAACTAGAGATTGTTCGCCCAAGGTGGCACAGTTTCTGATTGACTTTGATTTTTGCTTCACGACTTCCGAAGATGGAGTGAAAATGGGCATGTTTTGGGTCATGATGAGCTGTGGCTATTTGAAGGGAATAGTGGGATAGGAATTGTCCACCCCCTTGTCAGGGTTATTTATATCTCAGGGCCACTCGAGGAGTAGTGAACTGGAAATGTGTGGCCACGCTCAGAAGGTATCTACGGCAAATAATTCCGGTCAAACAGTTACTCTCCAGATCAAGGAAACCACTCTAGATATGATCACATGCAAGTACGACCTGCGAGACACCTCGCATTGAGTGAGAGATAGTAATAGGACAAGAGAATTGGTGACGCACACTTGTCTCGGACAGGTGGGATATTGTTGGAGTAAGTGTCCTCAACAATAGTGTCATTACTTATTTAAATCTCATGATAAAAATACATAAGGGATGATACATTATATAGTCAATTGAACAACATTTATCGGTAACGGTTGGCTGACTAGAGTTTGACGTTACTGTCGTTTGACGGTGGTGATCAGTTGATCCCTTGAGGTCACACCTATAGGATAGAACTCAAATTATTTATAATCAAATGTATTTAATACGGGTTGATCAGTCTCTTTTATTTATATATGTATATTTGATATATATGTGTGTATATATATATATATGTATGTATATATATATATATGTATATATATATATATATACATACATATATATATATATACATACATATATATATATACATACATATATATATATACATACATACATATATATATATATATACATACATATATATATATACATACATATATATATATATATACATACATATATATATATATATATATATACATACATATATATATATATACATACATACATATATATATATATAATTTAGTTGTGTGAGTTTGTTGAGGTCTAGTTTAGAACTCGAGTCAACGCAAGTTTATTATTCAATTATGTGATGATTGAATAATGAAATTTTATATCTTATTGTAATGTGATTAAATAAGATTTAATTTAATAATTAAGCGTTAATTCATTAAATTAATCGAGGTTTTGTATTTTAGTGGTAGAGGTTATTTGTTGATTATATTTTACAAGGGTTGTAAATTAATTAAATTGGACATTGTAGGGCTCATTATATTTACATATAATGACATAATTATCATTTAAGAGTTAAGTGTATATTGATTATTAGTTTATATTATATAATTGTTCTATGATAAAACTAATGTATATTTATGTAAGATAAATAATAAAATAGTTCTTATGTTTATGTGACAAACATTACAAAATCAAAATGGTTGTTGGACAACATTTTATTTTTGTCTTTTCTTTAATCAACTAGTTGCATGTAATGATTTCCCTAATTGCATGCTGATGACACTACCTAGCCTAATGCACTCATTACCTACTTTTTCATGCAAATAAAAAAAAAAAAGAAATAGCCCACTATGGCTCCAAGGGAGCCGGTTTTGGGAGCTTTAAAGGAGGAATTTGTAGCTCATTTTTCTTGTTCTAATTTTGTATGCCTCTATCTCTAAAACACACAACCACATTAATATTATTTCCTAATTACTAGAGTAGTAATAAAATTAATATTAAGGGATTCATATTTCTTGTAATATCTAGTTGATATTACTAGACATTACTTGGGTAAAATCTTGGATGCAATTGATAGGAGTGTTTATATTTGGAACTTTGAAGGATCATCCTTGTCTTAATAGCTCAAGAATAAGGTTGGAAGGAGTTCATCCTTGTGCCCATATTTCCGTTTCATTCGTATGTAAGGAAACACCATTTTCTCCTTTTAATCTTATTTTTGTTTGCATGTAACTAGATTCACCACATCTAATTAATATATAAATTTGATCTTTATTAAAGATGTCTAATAAGAGGGTTTATGAACCTAACAATATATTGTTAGGTTCATAAACCCCTAATTAGACTCCTCTAATTAGTTTCTAAATTACTCACTAATTTAGAATAATAGATCTAGTTAAATGCAATATGCAAATAAATGAAATATGGAGAAAAACGGTTTTACCCTTATAATTGGTGGACCGAATTTTTGGGCACAAGGTAGGACACCTTTCTAACCTTCTTATTGAGCTCAATAAAATTAGGATGATCCTCCAATAACCAAAATTCCATATTAGGAACTCTCCTCTTAGTTGCACCCATGACTATCCCATAACACTAATAATATAATTAACTAGATAATATTACTAGTTACCTTAAATATCAAATCCTTAATACTTATATTATTACTACAATAGTAATCTTGAATTTTATTAGATTTTTAGAACAAAATTGGAACATAAAAACAATTTTTATGAGAGAAGATGAGTGAGAGATAAAGATGAGCATTAGCCTAATAATAAGAGAACTTCTTATTCTCTTAAAGGGAGGGGGGAGCCGGTTTTTGGGCTTAGAAAAGGGTGAGCATGCCTTGTCCTTTTTATCTTCTCAAAACATAGGTCTGCTAGGTCTAGGTTTAGGAGTCATCATTATGTTTAAAGCATCTTGTGCTAAGATAAAGACAAAACCCTAAACACCCATAAACACCCCTAAAACCGGTCTACCCTATATAAAATGGACTCCATTTATCTTTGTAATTTTGTCATTTGTAATATGGTATGACATGTGACAAATAACATGTCATTAGACATATTAATGCATATTTAACAAATTAAATATCATTACATATCAAATAAAATTACATTTAATTAATTAACAAGTAATTCACAATTACATGTATATAAAATGCGTCACATTAAATCTACTTAATATAATCTACAATATTTTGTAATTATGATTAACTAATTACTCTTATCTCAAATGTTTCATAAACATTAATCAATTTTAGTAATATAACATATTAATTACTAAATTTAATCTTATTTAATCACATTACAATAAGACATATAACTCTCACTCATTGATAAAAATTTGTTCAATTTAAGGATTTAATTAATCTGTATCGACACACAATTAATTAACTTATCAGTTAAGGGAATTGTCCTATAGGTGTGACCTTAAGGGATCAACTGATCACCACCGTCAAACGATAGTAACGTCAAACTCTATTCAGCCAATCGTTACCGATTAATGTTGATCAGTTGACAATATATTGAATCATCCCTTTTGTATTCTTGTTATGAGATTTAATATGTGATCGCACTATTGTTGAGGACACATACTCCAACAATCTCCCACTTTTCCAAGACAAGTGTGTGTCACCAATTCTCTTGTCATATTACATCTCCCACTCAATGCAAGGTGGCTTGCAGGTCGTACCTGCATTTGATCATATCTATAGTGGTTTCCTCGATTTGGAGAGTAACTGTTTGACCGGAATTATCTGTCATAGATACCTTCCGATCGTGGCCACGCATTTCTTGTTCACTACTACCTAGCCTAATGCACTCATTACCTACTTTTTCATGCAAATAAAATAAGAAAAAGAAATAGCCTACTATGGCTCCAAGGGAGCCGGTTTTGGGAGCTTAAAAAGAGCAATTTGTAGCTCATTTTTCTTGTTTTAATTTTGCATGCCTCTCTCTCTAAAACAAAAAACCACATTAATATTATTTCCTAATTCCTAGAGTAGTAATAAAATTAATATTAAGGGATTCATATTTCTTGTAATATCTAGTTAATATTACTAGACATTATTTGGGTAAAATCTTGGGTGCAATCGAAAGGAGTGTTTATATTTTGGAACTTTAGAGGATCATCCTTTTCTTAATAGCTCAAGAACAAGGTTGGAAGGAGTCCATACTTGTGCCCATATTTCCGTTTCATTCGTATGTAAGGAAAAACCATTTTCTCCTTTTAATCTTATTTTTATTTGCATGTAACTTGATTCACCACATCTAATAAATATATAAGTTTGATCTTTATTAGAGATGTCTAAAAAAGTGGGTTTATGAACCTAACAATATATTGTTATGTTCATAAACCTCTAATTAGACTCCTCTAATTAGTTTCTAAATTACTCACTAATTTAGAATTATAGATCTAGTTACATACAATATGCAAATAAATGAAATAAGGAGAAAAGCGGTTTTACCCTTATAATTGGTGGACATAATTTTTGGGCACAAGGTAGGACACCTTCCTAACCTTGTTCTTGAGCTCAATAAAATTAGGATGATCCTCCAATAACCAAAATTCCATATTAGGAACTCTCCTCTTTGTTGCACCCAAGACTATACCATAACACTAATAATATAATTAACTAGATAATATTACTAGTTACCTTAAATATCAAATCTAATACTTATATTATTACTACAATAGTAATCTTGAATTTTATTAGATTTTTAGAACAAAATTGGAACATAAAAACCATTTTTATGAGAGAAGAAGAGTGAGAGATAAAGATGAGCATTAGCCTAATAATAAGAGAACTTCTTATTCTCTTAAAGGGAGAGGGAGCCGGTTTTTGGGCTTAGAAAAGGGTGAGCATGCCTTCTCCTTTTTGTCTTCTCAAAACATAGGTCTGCTAGGTCTAGGTTTAGGAGTCATCATTATGTTTAAAGCATCTTGTGCTAAGATAAAGACAAAACCCTAAACACCCATAAACACCCATGAAACCGATCTACCCTATATAAAATGGACACCATTTTATCTTTGTAATTTTGTCATTTATAATATGGTGTGACATGTGACAAATAACATGTCATTTGACATATTAATGCATATTTAAAAAATTAAATATCATTACATATCAAATAAAATACATTTAATAAATTAACAAGTAATTCACAATTACATGTATATAAAATGCGTCACATTAAATCTAGTTAATATAATCTATAATATTTTTCAATTATGATTAACTAATTACTCTTATCTCAAATGTTTCATAAACATTAATCAATTTTAGTAATATAACATATTAATTACTAAATTGAATCTTATTTAATCACATTACAATAAGACATATAACTCTCACTCATTGATAAAAATTTGTTCTATTTAAGGATTTAATTAATCTGTATCGACATACAATTAATTAACTTATCAGTTAAGGGAATTGTCCTATAGGTGTGACCTTAAGGGATCAACTGATCACCACCGTCAAACGATAGTAACGTCAAACTCTATTAAGCCAATCGTTACCGATTAATGTTGATCAGTTGACAATATATTGAATCATCCCTTTTGTATTCTTGTTATGAGATTTAATATGTGATCGCACTATTGTTGAGGACACATACTCCAACAATCTCCCACTTTTCCGAGACAAGTGTGTGTCACCAATTCTCTTGTCCTATTACATCTCCCACTCAATGCTAGGTGGCTTACAGGTCGTACCTGCATTTGATCATATCTATAGTGGTTTCCTCGATTTGGAGAGTAACTGTTTGACCGGAATTATCTGTCATAGATACCTTCCGATCGTGGCCACGCATTTCCTGTTCACTACTACCTAGCCTAATGCACTCATTACCTACTTTTTCATGCAAATAAAATAAGAAAAAGAAATAGCCTACTATGGCTCCAAGGGAGCCGGTTTTGGGAGCTTAAAAAGAGCAATTTGTAGCTCATTTTTCTTGTTTTAATTTTGCATGCCTCTCTCTCTAAAACAAAAAACCACATTAATATTATTTCCTAATTCCTAGAGTAGTAATAAAATTAATATTAAGGGATTCATATTTCCTGTAATATCTAGTTAATATTACTAGACATTATTTGGGTAAAATCTTGGGTGCAATCGATAGGAGTGTTTATATTTTGGAACTTTGGAGGATCATCCGTTTCTTAATAGCTCAAGAACAAGGTTGGAAGGAGTCCATCCTTGTTCCCATATTTTCGTTTCATTCGTATGTAAGGAAAAACCATTTTCTCCTTTTAATCTTATTTTTATTTGCATGTAACTTGATTCACCACATCTAATTAATATATAAGTTTGATCTTTATTAGAGATGTCTAAAAAAGTGGGTTTATGAACCTAACAATATATTGTTAAGTTCATAAACCCCTAATTAGGCTCCTCTAATTAGTTTCTAAATTACTCACTAATTTAGAATAATAGATCTAGTTACATGCAATATGCAAATAAATGAAATAAGGAGAAAAGCGGTTTTACCCTTATAATTGGTGGACCGAATTTTTGGGCACAAGGTAGGACACCTTCCTAACCTTGTTCTTGAGCTCAATAAAATTAGGATGATCCTCCAATAACCAAAATTCCATATTAGGAACTCTCCTCTTTGTTGCACCCAAGACTATACCATAACACTAATAATATAATTAACTAGATAATATTACTAGTTACCTTAAATATCAAATCTAATACTTATATTATTACTACAATAGTAATCTTGAATTTTATTAGATTTTTAGAACAAAATTGGAACATAAAAACCATTTTTATGAGAGAAGAAGAGTGAGAGATAAAGATGAGCATTAGCCTAATAATAAGAGAACTTCTTATTCTCTTAAAGGGAGAGGGAGCCGGTTTTTGGGCTTAGAAAAGGGTGAGCATGCCTTCTCCTTTTTGTCTTCTCAAAATATAGGTCTGCTAGGTCTAGATTTAGGAGTCATCATTATGTTTAAAGCATCTTGTGCTAAGATAAAGACAAAACCCTAAACACCCATGAAACTGATCTACCCTATATAAAATGGACTCCATTTTATCTTTGTAATTTTGTCATTTATAATATGGTGTGACATGTGACAAATAACATGTCATTTGACATATTAATGCATATTTAAAAAATTAAATATCATTACATTTCAAATAAAATACATTTAATAAATTAACAAGTAATTCACAATTACATGTATATAAAATGCGTCACATCAAATCTAGTTAATATAATCTACAATATTTTGCAATTATGATTAACTAATTACTCTTATCTCAAATGTTTCATAAACATTAATCAATTTTAGTAATATAACATATTAATTACTAAATTGAATCTTATTTAATCACATTACAATAAGACATATAACTCTCACTCATTGATAAAAATTTGTTCAATTTAAGGATTTAATTAATCTGTATCGATATACAATTAATTAACTTATCAATTAAGGGAATTGTCCAATAGGTGTGACCTTAAGGGATCAACTGATCACCACCGTCAAATGATAGGAACGTTAAACTCTAATCAGCCAATCCTTACCGATTAATGTTGATCAATTGACAATATATTGAATCATCCCTTTTGTATTCCTGTTATGAGATTTAATATGTGATCGCACTATTGTTGAGGACACATACTCCAACAATCTCCCACTTGTCCGAGACAAGTGTGTGTCACCAATTCTATTGTCCTATTACATCTCCCACTCAATGCAAGGTGTCTTGCAGTTCATACTTGCATTTGATCATATCTAGAGTGGTTTCCTTGAATTAGAGAGTAACTGTTTGACCGGAATTATCTGCCATAGATACCTTCCGAGCGTGGCCACGCATTTCCTGTTCACTACTCCTCGAGTGGCCCTGAGATTTAGATAACCCTGACAAGGGGGTGGACAATTTCTTATCGCACTATTCCCTTCGAATAGCCATAGCTCATCATGACCCAAAAGATGCCCATTTGCACTCCATATTCGGAAGTCGTGGAGCAAAACTCAAACTCAATCAGAAACTGTGCCACCTTGGGCGAACAGTATCTAGTCCAAGAATGGACTCAAAAAGAATACCATAGTAGTTCTCGCCACGACCAGGCTATATAAAAATTGCCAGAACTCCATAAGCGGTCACTGCCCGAAAGAGTGTTGCATACATTCTGTCTATGTGAACGACTAGTCATCTCTTATGACCCTATGGCACTTGAACTTGCCATCAATCGACTCACACTCTAGTCACTTAGAGACATCACCTCATATAAGTGACTAGGGGCCTATACTATGTTAATCTAGTTAACTTTAATAAGGTTCAACGTTGTCCTTATAACCTATTTGGATATAACAAAGTAAAAGAGTTTAAAATAAAACTCAAACGATGAATGTATTATCACATATGTAAAGTTAATACAATATCAATTACTACATAATCTATAATCCATAATTAATTTTGTATATAATTGTACATTTCAATTAATTGAAATGGCATGACTTTTCATGTTAAGCCTATGAGAAGGCCTTGGTTAACAAGTTTTAGCAACATCTTTCACCTTACTTAACCTTATTATATACTATTTCTCTTCGTTATCTATAATCTTGTATTATTAAACCTTTTAAGCACGTGTCTAGATCCATTCTAGACATAGGGTATCTTGCCTTAAGATAGCTCTCACTGTCCCCATAGTGTGTGGGATCCATCCCTTTTGCATATCTCATAGTTGCAAGTGTACTCAAGGAATCAACCGATTACCACCGTCAAACGACAGTAACGTCAAACTCTAGTGAGCCAATCGTTACCGATAAATGATGATCAATTGACAATATAATCTCCTTTGTATATTTCTCATTGTTCAACTGCCTAGAACGTTTCTCACATATTTACTCCTCAAATAATCATAGCCAAGATGGTTCTCCAACCATCCTTATGCGTTTAGAATATGGTTTTTGTGTAATTCATTGCACATAAATCCAACAATTATTTCCAAACATTTAGCTTCATATCTTTAGTCCTTCTTGAGTACTAACGAATGAACTATATGGTTATATGGTGACTTTCACAAAGATTCAATTTTAATTTCTCGTCATACTCCAAGTATACGAAGTATAAGAATAGAGATACATCTTAGCATAATAAATTAATCCAGCAGCAGAAGCAAATGGATTCAATTTCTACATGTTCAATACTTTTGAACTTGTCAAGATTCTTATTAACATAAGAATATTAACTTTATGCTAATATCCGTCGAACTGGATATCTTAGAGATGTATTATTCTTCTCCTAAGTCTTTCATCACTTATAGTGATCTATATGTCATTCACATATAAGACTAATAATCCTACCCTACTCCCAATAAACTTCATGTAATAAACAAAACTACTCGACAAATCGAGAAAGGTTTATTACATGACTGAAACATACCATTCAACTCCTTCACTTCTACTTATGATTTCTATTAAGTTCATATCCAACCTTAGGATAGTTGCGATTTACAAAACTCATGCAAGATGATTTTAAAATCCAACAGTCAAATAATATATAAAATCCGAATTTAACGAAGCATTGTAGTCGGTGTAAACCTCTTACCACCAATCAACCAAGTCACATAGACATCTTAATGTTTATGTTTAATTCAGATTTATGCGGAGTTGAAACTAGATAAAGCATCTTAATAAGTTTCAGGTTTGTTACTTTTAAAAATAACATGACTCCTGTCCACTTAGGTTTCGACTCAATATTTACTGATTTTTGACCAAGAAAGACCACTTTACTACGTCTTATCTTCGGTTTGTGGCTCTTGAATATTTTCTCCCACTCTGTCTTTAAGAAATAATCCTCTTTTCTTTAATAGACAGCATCACGAGCCACAAACCCTTTGTTCTCATAATCATTTAGGAAGAGAGAGCAAATGTTTACTATCAAAACAAGCTATAATTTAGGTACCATGTCTAACCATATTTCATATGAAAAGTAGATGATTGCTTTAACCATGTTTTGTTTGAGTGGAAAATTTAAATGCCAGACAAATTTTATAACAGAAACTACCTCCAACTATATTGTAAAGATTCAATCATATCGTAATAAAAGTGAACTTGTGATACCATATCACACTCTTTTGGTGCAGATAAAAGTCTTCACTTTATTGTTCCCTATTTTAACAAAGTACTAATACTTTGGTTTTATAATCTCTAGGTTTTGATACTTTTTAAACATTCATTGAACTTATTCAAAGAATTTCTTTTCTTACCTTATTAAATGGATACCAAGTATCTACCTAGTTCGTTGGTAAAAGAGATGAAGAAGTAATAACCTTTTCTGATTGAAATTGTATTCGACCATGCACTTCAAAGTGTAAATAGGGAGAATATCTTGCTATATTCATAATCCATTTCAAGAAAAAATCATGAATTATCTTGCTTTGAATACAAGATTCGCACACACCAAAAGATTCCCAATTAAATGGTTTGGGAGACTAGTCAAAACTAGAGTCTAAAAACGATTTTCAATCGAGATTTGAGAAATGATAAGGGTCACCAACTTGAGTCTTGTATATATGACATTTTATATCTAGTTTGAATATAATTACCTTGATTTGTATGGTCTCACCATAAACCTAATCGTGGTATGTAAGGGCACAACGCTTATTTTAATTGCATAATAGAGAAACCCTTTGCGTTTATAGAAAAACTTGAATTATATTCTTCTTAAGAGTTAGTGTACATCATAACAATTATTGAGGTACATTTCTAAATATAAAACTAAAATGAGTACACTACAACATTCTTGCTAGTCGTCACACGATAATGCCAAATATGATGATGAAATCCACAAATTTGTATCAAATACTCATGATGTGGTAATTAGCAAGAATGCAACGTCAATGTCATAGATATTCAATAAGGAATATGTTGGAGTCACTGTAACACTACGGATTTTATAGGCTGGTACTCGACCGAGTATGGCCTACTCGGTCGAGTAAAGTGTGTTGGGTATTCTGTTTGGCTACTGCCCAGGAATACTCGGCCGAGTATGGGTAATACTCGACCGAGTAGATGATACTCGGCCGAGTATACTCTATACTCGACCGAGTATCCGGTCTGACGGGTAATATTTTCCGAGGTTGATTTTGAAAGGATTAGAGTTATATTGAGACGCATTTTACAGTTTCTAAAACATTTTACAAAACCTAAACTACACAACGTAACTCTAATCCTCTCCAAATCTCCCTCTCATTTGCGTGGATTGTTCGTGAGTCTAACGAATCTTGCCTTGCGTCGATTATGTCGGTAAGTCTCTGATTTCATGAGTCTCATTAAGTTGTGTTTTAGGGTTTTGCTCTAATTATTGTTTTGGGTTAATTTGGGGGTTTAGGGTTTGGTCATTATATGTGTGTTGATTATAATTGTTGTAGGTGACGATGTGGTAATTGCTATACATATTTTATGATTGATTACAGCATATCGGATTGCGAAAAGGTAGTGGGTTTCCTACTCGATTCTTTATTAATTGATTTAAGACTGTGCTTGTGTTGTAATTGTTATTATCTGGCGATCATCGGAGTATGGGTGATGTGATGACGGTGGTGATGTGGTTGTGTTGTGACGGTAGTGGTGTTGTGACAGCTGAGATGTTGTGGTGTTGTGTGATTGTGGTGGAGTCACTTGCGGGAGTGGCTTCACACCCTAGTTCGCCCTCCGTGGAACCCGTCACGGGAGGGGATGTGCACATTAAGGGACAGGGATTGTTAGTCGCTCGTTGATGAGCTGGACTAGGTGGGGATGGGCTGCGGTCACCCACTGGCGGCGAGGATTACCTGTTGCGATGGGTAATCTGGCAGGGCTACACACTTCGGTGTGTAGTCGGTTACTGTGTGTGAAATCGATGATCAGCTGGTTGTATTGTTTGTTGTCTTATATTGATTGAGTAGTACTGACCCCGTGTTGTTGTTTTGTAAAACCTGCGGTGATCCATTCGGGGATGGTGAGAAGATTGTGACAGGTGATACATTTATTGAGCTTGGGGCAGTTATGGGAGAGTCACCACGCTGGATTAGATGACACCGCCACGAGCCTTAGTTATTGTTTTGGTAGTTGTTTCCATTTGGATAATTCGTTTATTAGATTTTGGAGACTATGTAACGTTTATAACTACCGTACATTAATAAATGTGTTTGGACTGTTGCTTTTGATATATACTAACCTCGGGCAACCGAGATGGTAACAACCTTTCATGCTGGGGTAGTCCTGGTAAGGTACCTTGGTATGAGGGGGTGTTACAAAGTGGTATCAGAGCCGACGATTCTGGTACCTAAAACAAATGAACCCAATGAACTTAGGGATTCCAAATAAAATGAACCCGGGGAGAGTTGTTTGGAGCTGCCGCAAAGACTCGGGAGACGTCCCGAAGTCGCATTAAGGCCCTTACGATCTCAAGCCGGTCACATGGGGAGAAACTGTTGTATGTTTGAGTCATGTGAGTTTGATATCTATAGTTTGAATCTTGTGCATGGTTGCGTGAAATGATGAAATAAGTGGAATGTGATAGTTGTTGAAAGATGCATCGAGGATTGTTCATGTTAAACTTTGGGAAGGAATATATTGGCATGTTAAGTGTTGGAACATGGTAAAATAGGAAAGGTGAATTGTGAATCTGTATCTGATTGATATTGAGTATGAAGAATGTGATCATGTTATCTGTTTAATACAATGTTGAGCATGAGGTATGGTAGTGGTACATGTGCATATGAACATGATGATTTTAATGCTTGATTGTTGGTAGAAGCATGTGATTAAGGTCATGCGTCCATATATGTAAATGTCGTGTTTAATTTTAATGTGAGTATGATAAATGTTCAACTATGTACTGGTTTTTAGAGGTATTGAATTGTTATTGTTGCCTTATGTATGTTCAAGTTGTTTTGGCTTAGGAAACTTGATTTGTATAAAGAACGATTAGGGAAGGGTTGTCTTAAAACTGACATAAGTCGAGTTCTAGAAATGATATTGCTGTAATTCCAAGGTGAGGTAATAGCTTGTCTTTTTACGATTCTAACGATAGGTCACACGGCCAAAATGACCAAGTAACGAGTGAGATACGACTGTTTTACGAAAACTGGACGGTGCTGAGAACTGCGCCGATACTCGACCGAGTAGTCCCTACTCGGCCGAGTATCTTTTATACTCGACCGAGTATTCCATATTCGGCCGAGTAATCCCTCTGTGATAATACTGTTTAGCGTCTGGAGTCGTGAACTCGGCCGAGTAGTCTCATACTCGACCGAGTAAGGTATACTCAGCCGAGTATTCCCAATACTCGACCGAGTAATCCTTCTGCGACAATTGAGTTTTCTTCTGGAGTCGAAAACTCGACCGAGTAATATAGTTACTCGACAGAGTGACTTGCACTCGACCTAGTATGTTATGTACTCGACCGAGTACCTCATTGGGCGGCCACTTTGAGTCGGTGGCTATGTTCTTACTTTTGTTTTGAGTCGGTGGCTATGCTCTTACTTTTGTTTTGAGTCGGTGGCTATGTTTTTACATTGTTTTGAGTCGTAGGGTATATAAACATGTATGTTTTGAGTCTTAACGCATTCTTTTATATGTGAGACGGTCTTGATACGTAAGTTATCGGAAGTTATGACATGGAGAATGACGACTTATGAGGGACATGTGTTGGGTAAGGAAGACATGTGTTAATGTGGTTGTGAAGGATAGTGGAAAAAGAAAAGGGAAGAATGATGAGCTAATCGAGGTAAAGAGCATGTTTTGTGAGATATGATGAGTGATATAGTCGTGTGTTGAGTAGTATAAAAGTAAGTGTATATGGGCAAGGGTGATGTAAGTGTAAAGAAGCATGAGAATGAAAGATTGAGATAAGGGATACGAATAGTGGCATATTTGGATGTGTAAGGATTTATGGAGGAAGACAGCTAGGATAGAGTTGCTTAAGGATATATGTAATGGAAGGTTGTTGTAAGAAGATAGGAAAGAGAGGTATACAATGAACTTAAAGGAAGTTATGTCGCGATGTGGATTTGTAGATAGTGGCTAAGTTTGGGAAGTTGGAATATCAAAGGGGTGAGCCTAGTGTGTAATTCTTTGGATAAACGGTATGAAGTGAATTTTGGTTTCTAGAGATGCGAAAGAGAGATACGACTAATTGAAGAGTAACTTTTAGTGTGTGGACTTGATGGTGACAAGGGTGAGTGTGAAGCAAGATGAGAGATGATAAATGATAAGAAGAATGATAAGATATTGATATGAATTAATGGAATTAGAGTTGTGGAGCTATGGAAAATAAACAAATGACTAAAGAGTTAGGTAGAAAGAGAAAGGAGATGACTTATTAATTGGCATTATTGAGTAAAAGAAGGGAAAGAGGGATGGAAGTAAGTTGAGAGAACGTTGACCGGAGTTAAGGAGCATGAAGGTAGGAAATTATGAAATGTACGATATCCCCACTAGAGGGTGTGATTTAATGGTTATATAGGAGAGCAGGACGACGTGTTAGCCGTGAGTTTCGAGGTATTAAGGGAATAAGGAGCTTGTAGAGTGTTTGCACGATCTGAGATTTTGGTGGAGAGTTAGGTAGCGATATGATAAAGGATAGAATTGGGAATAATGTTGAGGTATGTTTTGTTAATGGATTGGATGTTCGTATTTGGGATGATAACCAAAGAGAGGAAAAATATTGTTATATTAAGAAGTGATAGTAAGAGAGTAGTCACGTGAAGGATGTTGGTGTCATAGTAGTGTCACTAGTGGCTGAGGGTGATGTTACTTTAGGGAAGTTAGTTGTCCTAATGAGGTTTATTTTGTAGAAACCGGATAGATATGTATGGTTGTGAGAGAGTATAAGATGTGGTTATATGAGCCGGTTGTTAGTAGTTGAGTATTAATGGTATGGTTACATTTGACAGAGGGTGATGGTTATGCGAATGGGAGAATATGTTATGAGGGGTGTACGAGTTAAACTCGGGTGAGAGTTAACTTTTAACAGGTAGTAACTTACGTGATCAGGATTGACTAGTTAGATGTGATTATGGGTCTATGATGTGTATAAATGTTTGTGTGAGTTTCTGACCTCACGAGAAGCGGTAGGGTGTGAGAGTCATAAAGTTGTTATATGAATGTTTGTGATATATGTTGGGTACGACAATCTATTGGAATAAGGTTCAAAAGGTAATAATTTGATTGATCTGGCTTGGATAGTTAAAATCGTATGTGTATTGATGATACATGTTTATTCCATGAAAAGGTATGGATGATATGCAAGAGATTCTTGTATGTTTATTCCGTATAAAATGTTGTGTTATGGTCGAGCAAAGCAGTTTTGAGTAAGTTTTCTTGTCCGGAGAGTTATACTGAGTCAGTGTTTGTGGGAATTATATGTGGGCGTGATGTTTATCGATGTGGTTGTTGTGCCTCGGGTGGTGATCCGGGCACGGTACTCCGTGTTGTGATGCGGTCATTTTCGCGCTGCGGTGCGGCTGTTGGTGGCGGTGTTGCGATGCTGTCACCGGTTGTGGTGGAGTATACGCGGTGGTTACGATTTGAGTTTCGAAAGTACAGACCAGTTATGCACAGATTGTTGTTTTGTTGCTGTTGTTTCTTGTGAGTTTTGGTTAGACATGTAGACTGTTGTTTGTTTGTTGATGTTTCTTACCAGTTTCAGTTTGGGAATGAGGGTAGAGTATGATATGAAAGAGAGTTGTATATGTTTTCGTTGTTGTCATGGTATAGTGATATTTTATTGATGGGACACTGTTGGGATATGTTGTTACAGTAATTTTGATCTTGTTCTAGATGAGGCTTTGGTAGACATGTTAATGACAAGTGATTTGTAGAACATGTGTGGTAATGATCGATATATGCGGGTGGTTCATAATCCTTTGTTGAGACAAAGGAGTGTAGGGTGTTGGGTAATTAGTGTCGTGTTAAGTTATGTATGAGTCTTGCGGTAATGAAAGAAAGGAACTTGAGGATCGAGTGTGAGTGTACGTAACAAGTGTGGATCGTGAGTTATGCTTTTGGCGATAAGAGTTTTATATAGTTTATATAGAGAGGTATGTCATGTCGCGGTAATGTGGAAGAGTTAGAGTGTTTGTTATGATCAGGATTGTGTGGTTTTGGTTAGGTGAGTCTTTGAATGAGTCGATTTATGAAAACTGTTTAAGTAAGAGAGCCTTGGATATAGGAATAGTAAGTGTTTAGATTATAGGCGGGTATCTTTCACATGTGGTGGTGATGAAGATAATGAGAGTTATAGCTAAGGATCTAGTATTAGTGAGTTACGAGGACGTAACATGTGTCTTAAGAGGAGTAGGATGCGGCAAAGAGCGTTTGAGGGTTGTGCATATCGTAATATTATTGGACGTAGAGTGTTGGTGTAGCATAAGGAACGGATGGGTACATATAATGGTTGATAGTGATAAAAGGCCATGGCTGTGCTTGTAGTAGTTCGATGTTTAGGAGTGTGAGAATTTTTTTACATAGTGTTGATAAAAGTGGATGATGATATTTATGAGTTCGAGAGTGTTGGCAGCTGGATGATGATGTTGATGAGTGTGAGTAAACTTCGAGGACGAAGTTCCTTTTAAGAGTGGTAGAATGTAACATTCCGTTTTGATGGTTGATCTTCTTTTGAGGATTGTCTTGGTATTGAGTGCTATTGAGTGTTATGGAAGTGAGACAAGATTGGAAACATTATTTTGTGGTTATTCGATAATGTTATGGAGTCAATACCGAGAGGATATGTTATCTAGTAAGCGTGGTTAGTGGAGCTAGTGTTAGGTGTCCATGTTTTATAGGTTGGGTTGGAACTTCGGGGACGAAGTTCTTTTTAAGGGGGGAAGATTGTAACACTACGGATTTTCATAAGCTAAATACTCGACCGAGTAGAGTCTACTCGACCGAGTAGTGTCAAGGGTGTAGTTTGTTTGGGTTCTGCCGAGGAATACTCGGCCGAGTATGAAGAATACTCGACCGAGTAGAGGATACTCGGCCGAGTATGCCCTATACTCGACCGAGTATCCGGTCTGGCGAGTAATATTTCAGCGGTTTAGATGACACCACCACGAGCCTTAGTTATTGTTTTGGTAGTTATTTCCATTTGGATAATTCGTTTATTAGATTTTGGAGACTATGTAACTTTTATAACTACCGTACATTAATAAATGTGTTTGGACTGTTGCTTTTGATATATACTAACCTCGGGCAACCGAGATGGTAACAACCTTTCATGCTGGGGTAGTCCTGGTAAGGTACCTTGGTATGAGGGGGTGTTACAGTCACAACGACCAACTTCCTTGATCTTTGCTTATTTGGGGTTTGTCTCTATTTTAGTGTCTAACACTTTCTCTTTCGAGCCTAGTTCTATCCTTAACAATTAAGATAGGTATTTACTTCTTATTGCTCCCACTGACTTCAAGAATTTCTACTTGATGAAGACTTATCTTCATTTAAATTCCTTAAATTTGATTTAAGTATTAATTAATGATTTTAATAAGTTAAAGATCACGCATTTCCATAAAACCTGAGCTATATACGATATAATCTAGTAAGGTGATTTGGCACATTCATTTCGCATGTTTGAATACATATATTTTGTTGCATGTTTTTAGGGATGAATGTCATTTAAATTAATGTAATTTTTTAATAATGTAATTTGTCTTAGTATGGCCTTAGTTTTAATTGATATTTCCCGTAATGAAAGGGAATATCGATTTGGTTGTAATTTTAATGTGATTTCGCATCACCGTTTTGTAATTTAATAGATTTATTTTTATTACAAATGTATAATACGAATAGCTATGTATTTTATTATTATTTTGTAATTCCGGAGTTTCCTAAAGACGGAGCCATTCGGAAAGGAGTTCCGATCAAGACGGTGTTTCCTTGGGAGGCGTGTCACATGAAGTTCAAGGGACCAAAGGAGTTGGTTTCCGAATATGTAGTAGATTATTAGATTTTATATTTTAGGAAGGCCATACTAGGAAATTGTTTTTCTTTACATTTTTTTCCTTATATGTTAGCATGCATGCCAAATCGGCATAACATCACATGCATATCTTTTATATCGGAACATCGACCTTGTCAATTATAATTATCGATAGATCACTAATTTAGTTCACTTAAAAGAGATAGATAATAAATCGACAAGACCTTCACATTTTATAAAAATTGAGACTTAGCCTTACCAAATAGTAGGAACTCAAAAGCGTATGACTCCATTGAATGGAGTTATTTGAATGAAATGTTAAGGTATCTTAAGTTCCCTGAAATTACCATCAAGCTCCTTATGCATTGTGTATCCTCTCCCTCCTATTCTATATCCCTGAATGGTGAAGTATTTGGGTTTTTCAAGGGCAAAAGGGGATTAAGGCAAGGGGACCCATTATCCCCCTTGCTTTTCACGATTTGCTTGGAATATTTGAGTAGGTTGCTTGGAGCCATTCCTAAATGTCATGAGTTCAAATTTCATCCTTTGTGTGCTAGACTTAGCATGAACCATTTGTGCTTTGCTGATGACCTGCTAATGTTTAGCAGGGGGGACCTGGAGTCTGTTACATTAATGCTTAGAGCTTTCAGCACATTTTCTCTTGCCTCTAGTCTTCAAATGAACAAGGAAAAGTCTAATTTTTATTGCAATGGGGTTACTGATAGTGTGGTGCAGGCTATTGAAAATGCTTCAGGTATGAGAAAGGCTACCATTCCTTTTAAGTATCTGGGGGTAAAAATTATGCATAAGAGGTTGGGATTTTTGGATTGCCAGTGTCTGGTGGATAGGATAACGGAGAGGATACAAAGATTAGGGGCTAGGAAACTCTCCTATGCTGGGAGAGTAGTCCTTATTTCTTCTGTTCTCAGTACTTTACATAGCTATTGGGCAAGGGTTTTCATCATTCCAAAGACTGTGATGAAGAAAATTGAATCAATCTGCAGGGCGTTCTTGTGGTATGGAAATGATAGCTGTGAGAGACCTAATCTGGTGTCTTGGAGTCACATCTGCCAACCCAGAAAGAAAGGGGGTCTTGGCTTCAAAAATTTGCACACCTGGAACATAGCTCGCATTGCTAAATATGTTTGGTGGGTGGAAAAGAAGGCTGACCATTTGTGGGTTAGGTGGGTGCATGCCATTTATATCAAGGACCGAATTTGGAAGGATTATGAGCCTTCTAGCTGTTCCAGTTGGGCTTGGAAGCGTATTTGTCAGGTCAAGAATAGACTCAAACCTCTACTTTTTGATGCTACATTGAGAGATCTTGATCAAGACTACTCTACTCAGTTGGGATATTCCTGGTTGACTGATGAGGTAGATGATGTTCCCTGGTTTCCATGGATTCAGAATAGAATACTTACTCAGATGATCTTTTCATATGTGGCTGATTGCTCAGAACAGATTACTTACTCAAGATAGGCTCGCCAGGATGCAGATCATACAGGCTAACTGCTGTTTCTTGTGTGGTAATGCAGAGGAGTCCATTGATCATTTGTTTTTCATTTGCCCTTATAGTCAGCAATGCAAGCAGCTTTTGGCAGCATGGCTTGATTGCTTCATTCCTGATCAGGGAGTTATTCAGTGGTGGATAGACTATAGGTGCAGATCCTTATTCATGAAGCAGTGTATTGCAGCTGGTATTGCAAGTCTTATGTATGGTATATGGTTTGCTAGAAATAGATGTCGAATTGAGCATGTTTTACCCCTCCCTGCTATTATTATAAAGCAGGTGAAGGGGTCTTTTCGTTTGTAGTTGAAGAGTTGTAGACTAGAGCATAGGGATTGGAGGGTTCATGCCTGGGTAACTCGGCTAGAACAAAGTATGTAACAGACTAGGGATGCATATCTCTAGTGACAAATTGTTTGGTTGGGCTTATAATATAACACTTACATTTCCCCAAAAAAAAAAAAATAGTAGGAACTCATGAATCCCAATTTCATTAGGGGTACAGTACGGTGTTGAAATATTATACCGGGGTGCTTTCTTTTAACGTTGGGTAAGCGGTGTAATAATATATTATTACACTTCGAAATTTGGTTGATCTCAACGAAAGTATTAGAGGGACCGTTGTCTCAATAGGTTCGGGCTAAAGATGAACTTAGTGTAAATTCATCGACCAAGAGTTCTAAGTGTAGAATCGGTTAAACGAGTTAACCCACCAAGTTGTATTAGTAAAAGTTGTAGAGGGACCGTTGTCCCACAATCAAGCTAGTATGAATTTGGGTCTTGGAATCGTTTATATAAACTGGTGGAGGTCATTATATAAATGGTAAACTTGTCTAAAATATTTACAAGTCTAATTTACAATAAATGTTAATTTTTTCCTTCATCTCATATTTTGTGGTAAATTGAAAAATCACAATGGCATCCACTAGCCCATACGCACCACCTCTCACTACCGTTTCATGGCTTCGATCCTTTATGGCTCATTGAAATCTCGAAAAGAATAGATCAAATTTCACCGATTGGGATGCGCAACTTCGCTTAGCCGCGGAAGTTGATGACAAGGTTAAATACCTTACCGAGGCTTCTCCCGCTACTCCTAATGCTAGGTCAACACCCGCGGTGAGGGAGGCCTTTGAGACCTACCAAAAATAATCCGCCGCGGTCAAGAATGTCTTTATTTTCTCCGTGGAACCCGTTCTTCAAAGGAGTGCCATAAAGATGAGCACCGCCTATGACATATATACTAGACTTGTGACCATGTTTTCACAAGCTCCTAGGATTATTCAATATGAAACGGATTCCCAATTCGTTGACCTCAATATCAAAGAAGGACAAAAAGTGAGTCCTCATGTGTTCAAAATGATTGAGTATGTTGAGACCCTCAAGTTGCAAGGGGTTGACATCACCGAGCAACTCATGATTGACCGAGTGCTTCACTCCTTAAGTCGTATCAAGGGCTATGTTCAGTTTAGAGTAAACTACAACATGAAAAACTTGAAAACCGATCTCCATGAGTTGCACAAAATGCTTGTGCAAGCCAAAAGGGATATGGGGCTTGATGCAAGCACTAGCAAGAATGTGCTCAACATCAATACAAAGAGTAAGGGAAAGTTTAAGAAAAGTGCTAACAAGGGTAAGAAGCCCACTTCCTACAAAGGTAAGAAGAAAGCTATTGAGAATAGCTCTTCCAAACCTAAAAGGGGAGTCAAACCCGATGACAAGTGCCATTATTGTAATGGCATAGGCCATTGGAAGCGCAATTGTCCCAAATATTTGGAAGACATCAAAGCTGGACTTGTGACTCCAATAGGTAAAATTTCTTCCAAAAGTTTACGATATTGATATTAATTTTCCGACACAACTTTGTATTAAAATACTAGTTGTGTTTCTCACCCTTCTTATTGAATTTAGCTTGGCATTTCATTTTTAATATGTCTTCATAATAGTCTTATATTTAGATATTGTCTAAGAACTTTATTTTGTTTCCATGTTAGACATGGAAATTTCTTTATTTTGCATCTCCGAACAAGTATTGTATTTGGTTTTAAATGACTTGGCGTTCAACCCAAGTCATTTTGGTTTATGTCATTTTATCTTCTAAGACATTTTTCCTCTTTCTCTATTAATATCTATAACATAAATCAACTCAACTCAATCGATAAAATTGAAAGATGATGATTTGTTCAATATGGTAAAGACCTAAGTTGTGAATTTGATTCCCAATTAAAAGCTTCATGGCAACATGAAATTTCTTATGAAATATAAGATCGATCGATTGAAAGTTGAACTCATATTTGGGATGTTACTCCATGTTAGTAATTGTTTAAAGTGAAAACGCGCAATATGAATCACAAACGAGACTTCATACAAAATATGGAAGGGATTAGTCTCTAAAATGGCAACATATCTTAATTGATATCTCAAGGATAACATGTGCCTAATGCTCTTTTGCATTAAAAAGAACAAAATTGTTTGTAGCTCTTAAAGCTATCTTCTTGGAAAATAGGTGTATTTCTAAAAGATAGAGTGGAGAAAATTCGCTACTAACTTGTTTTGTAGTATAATGACATATGAAGATGTTCTAAAAGTCATACATGTGTTACAAATAGAGTTGCTTTTTAAAAGTAATAGAATTATCATCATCTATCGAGTGAATTGTTGCTAGTGAACTAAATCGGAAATTGTTGCAAAGAAGTCTTGGTTTTACAATCCGTGATAGATTCTATACGGAAAGCTAAGCATGATTACTTTAAAATATTGGTCTCTTTGAAGTAAAGCTTTCAAGTATAAAATAGCATAGATGAACATGGTGATGGTAATCAAATCAAATCATGTTAGTAATCACCGTATTTCATTTTGATGAAACATGGCAAGTGATATTAAACCGCTTTTCTAAATAGGTATTTAGAAAAGGATGTGCGTGTGACACTAGTCTTAGGTTTAAGTCTGAGAATTCTAACATGCTAAATATGCTTAAGGGATCCATATGTGATTTTAAGCTAAGTATTAAGAGATTGTAAAATTCATCCTTTCCATTCATGTGATAATAGAAAATGGTTGCATTTGAATTTGTCAAAAGAACCATAATTATACATGAAGTTTAGTGGGAGATTATTTTGAGTTCATGTGATAATAGAGAATTGTTTCACTCGATTTATCGATGAAAAGTATTTATACATGAAGTTTAGTGGGAGCAAAAACTGTCTTCACATATTTTTCATTGGGAATGATGTACCGATGTTTACCTCCGTAACGTTGGAAAATCATTTCCAGATGAAAGATTTAGGTGAGGCACATCGCATATTTGATATCCGGATCCATAGAGATAGACCTAAAAGGGATATTGGAATTATGTCAAAAGTCTTATGTTGATAAGATCCTTCGTCATTTCAGCATGAATAAATCCAAGAGGGATTCTATTCCAATGGGTTGTGGGATTACTTTGAACGATATACAGTTACCCACTAAATCTGAAATTGTTGAACGAATGAAACCGATTCCTATTTTTTCCACCATTAGATCGACCTAATGTCCTAAAATATGCGTAAGAACTGATAAATTGTTTCCTTTAAGCAAGACAAGTCAATCCATGTGAGAGTCAATGGATAGCCGCTAGATACATCCCTGAATTCTTGAGAAGGAATAAGGATTCGTTCTTATGATTGATAAGAACATGGAGTTTTGTATAGAGGGTTATAAAAGCTCGAGTTTCTTAGGCTGATCTTGTTGTAAATTGTCAGAAGTGCGAATTGCGAGAACAACCTTGAAAGGTCAGTCATCGTGAAATCTACAGAAAAAGTCTGAGTACTTTGTGGTAACGATAAGATGGATTGTAAAGGAACTGAAAATAAATCTTTTAAACTATGGATCATATCACATGTTATTTGATAACAGTAGGAGCATCTTTCAAGCAAAGGAGCCTAAACCTGGATTCAAGTCTAGACATGTACTTAGAAAATTCATGTAATTATGAGATTACATCGAAAGAAGGAAATTAGAGTTTATGAAGTTGGGGTAATGGTTATATTGTATAATCTTCAACCAAGTTTTAATTACAGGTTTGAAGAAACCACCATGAAGTAACATGGATTTTATAATCTTGAGATTATGAGATATGAAGCAATAATATTATATTTATTGGTCATATGTGATAATCGTATTTATCGTTTGAGTTTTATTTTAGAACTCTTTTATTACTTTGTTATATCCAAATAGGTTGTAAGGACAACATTGAACCTTATTAAAGTGAACTGGATTAACATAGTATTGGCCCCTAGTCACTTATATGAGGTGACGTCTCCTAGTGACTAGAGTATGAGTTGATTGATGGCAAGTTCAAGTGCCATAGGGTCATTAGAGATGACTAATCGATCACATAGGCAGACTGTACGGGACACTCTATCGGGTAGTGACCGGTTATAGAGTTCTGGAAATTTTTTTATAGTCCAGCCGTGGCGAGAGCTACTATATTATTCTTTTTGAGTCGATTCTTTAACTAGAGACTGTTCGCCCAAGGTGGCACATTTTCTGATTAACTTTGATTTTTGCTCCACGACTTTCACATAGGGAGTGCTAATGGGCATCTTTTGGGTCATGATGAGCTGTGGCTATTCGAAGGGAATAGTGCAATAGGAATTGTCCACCCCCTTGTTAGGGTTATTTAAATCTCAGGGCCACTCGCGGAGTAGTGAACTGGAAATGCGTGGCCATGCTCTGAAGGAATCTACGACAGATAATTACGGTGAAACAGTTACTCTCTAAATCGAGGAAACCACTCTAGATATGATCACATGCAAGTACGACATGCGAGACACCTTGCATTGAGTGGGAGATAGTAATAGGACAAGAGAATTGGTGACGCACAATTATCTCGGACAAGTGGGAGATTGTTGGAGTATGTGTCCTCAACAATAGTGCGATCACATATTTAAATCTCATGATCAGAATACATAAGGGATGATACATTATATAGTCAACTAATCAACATTTATCGGTAACGATTGGCTGACTAAAGTTTGACATTACTGTCGTTTGACGGTGGTGATCAGTTGATCCGTTGAGGCCACACCTATAGGATGGAACCTAAATAATTCTGATCAAATGTATTTGATACGGGTTGATCAATCCCTGTATATATATATATATATATATATATATATAGATTTAGGATCCTATGAGAACCTTCTTTCCATGAGAACCATGAGAACCACGGGTTCAGAAACTTTGTACGAAATGTACAACAATATTATACTAACAGTTCAAAACATTTGTACCAAAGGTACGGAGGATTGCACTATATTATATGACGGGAGAGTATATATAGTTTTATTTTAATCCGTATAACTGTATGCATTCAATTTCTTATTATCTAATGATATTCATGCTGTAAGTGTAGTGTATGGTACCTGAAGTTGTTTAGTTTTGTGATTCCTGGATTGGATCATTTGTCGTAGCCTAATTGGTCTTTGTCTATATACATATACTATAAACTGTTCAAATCTGACGTGAATTACATACTCTTATATCATATGTTTTCTTTCTCGAACTTTTGTACACATAGGCGTGATTATTGGATGGACCAATCGAGTTTGATTCATTCGATTTTTATAAATTCTTCTATTGTTTAGCAAAGTAGGAGCTACACGCGTGGGACTCCTAATAAATCATACTCAAGCGAGGACTACTCGAACCATTACTCATTTGAAATTGTTATCGTATGCCCCTTATACTGTTGCACCTTTGGTATAAAAGTTCTGAATTTTTATCGTATGCCCCTTATACTGTTGCACCTTTGGTATAAAAGTTCTGAATTTTTAGTATAATCTTCTTGTACTTTTGGTACAAAAGTTCTGAACATGAGGTTCTCACGGTTCTCATGGGAGGAGGGTTCTCATAGGATCTCAACCCTATATATATATATATATATATATATATATATATATATATATATATATATATATATATATAGTAAGTTAGTTAGTTAGTTAGTTAGTTAGTTTGTTGTGTGAGTTTTGTTGAGGTTGAGTTTATAACTCGAGTCAACACAGGTTCATTTTTCAATTATGCGATGATTGACAAATGAAATTTTATATCTTATTATAATGTGATTAAATAAGATTTAATTTAATAATTAAGCGTTAATTTATTAAATTAATAGAGGTATTGTATTTTTAGAGGTACAGGTTATTTGTTGATTATATTTTATAAGGGTTGTAAATTAATAAAATTGGACATTATAATACTCATTATATTTTCATATAATGACATAATTATCACTTAAGAGTTAAGTGTATATTAATTATTAGTTTATATTATATAATTGTTATATGATCAAACTAATGTATATTTATGTAAGTTAAATAATTAAATGATTCATATGTTTGTTTGACAAACATTACAAAATCAAAATGGTCCATTTTATCTTATAGTGGCCGAAAATAACATGTTGTTGGACAACGTTTTATTTTTCTCTTTTCTTTAATCAACTTGTTGCATGTAATGATTTCCCTAAATACATTCTTATGACATAGCATAGCCTAATGCACTCATTACCTACTTTTGCATGCAAATAAAATAAGAAAAAGAAATAGCCCATTACGGCCTCTAGGGTGCCGGTTTTGGGGCTCTTAAAAGAGCAATTTGTTGCTCATTTTTGTTGTTCCATTTTTTTTGCATGCCTCTCTCTCTAAAATCACACAAACTCATTAATATTATTTCCAAATTACTAGAGTAGTAATAATAATAATATTAAGGGATTCTAATTCTTAACAATATCTAGTTAATATTATTAAGAATCATTTGGGTAAAGTCTTGGGTGCTATTGATAGGAGAGTTTCTAATTTGAAGCTTTAGAGGATCATCCCTTTTATTCATAGCTCAAGAACAAGGTTTGAAGGAGTCCAACCTTGTGCCCATTTCCGTTTCATTCGTATGTAAGGAAAAAACCGTTTTCTCCTTTTACTTTTATTTTTGTTTGCATGTAACTAGATCCACCACATCTTATTAATAAGCTACTTAGATTTATATTGGATGAGTCTAATAAGTGGGCTCATGAACCTAACAATTACTCTGATACCAATTGTTAGGTTCATAAACCCTCTTATTAGACTCATCTAATAAAGATCTAAGTTACTAATTAAATTAGATGTTGTGGATCTACTTACATGCAAACATATAAAAGTAAAAGTAAAAGAAGAAAATGATTTTTCCATACATTATAATAAAACGGAAATGGGCACAAGGTTGAATTACTTCCAACCTTGTTCTTGAGCTATGAATAATAGGATGATCCTCCAAAGTTTCAAAGTAGAAACTCTCCTATTAATTGCACCCAAGATTTTGCCCAAATATTTCTAATGATATTAACTATATATTATTATAAATTATAATCCCTTAATATTATTTTAGTTACTACTCTAGTAATGTAATAATAATATTATGTGGTTGTGTGATAATTTAGAGAGAAGCATGCAAAATTAGAACAAAGAAAAATGAGCAAACAAAGTGCCCTATAAAGGCACAAAAACCGGTCACCTCATGTCCCTTAGTGGACCATTATTTTTCCTTATTTTATTTGCATGCTTAATAGGTCATGAGTGGATTAGGTAGATGTTGTTAAAAGCATGCTAGTAGGGAAATCATTACATGCAACAATAGTTGATTAAAGAAAAGACAAAATAAAATGTTGTCCAACAACATAATATTTCGGCCACTTTAAGATAAAATGGACCATTTTGATTTTGTAAAGTTTGTCACACAATCATAAGAATCATATATTTATTTATCTTACATAAATAAATATTAGTTTGATCATATAACAATTATATAATATAAACTAATAATCAATATACACTTAACTCTTAAATAATAATTATGTCATTATATGTAAATATAATGAGCCCTACAATGTCCAATTTAATTAATTTACAACCCTTGTAAAATATAATCAACAATTAACCTCTACCTCTAAAAACACAAAAACCTCGATTAATTTAATGAATTAATGCTTAATTATTAAATTAAATCTTATTTATTCACATTACAATAAGATATAAAATTTCATTAGTCAATCATCGCATAATTGAATAATAAACTTGCGTTGACTCGAGTTCTAAACTCGACCTCAACAAACTCACACAACTATATATATATATATATATATATATATATATATATATATATATATATATATATATATATATATATATATATATATATATATATATATATATATATATATATATATATATATAGGATCCGGTGAGAACGATCATTCGGTGAGAACGGTGAGAACGTACTATAGACCAAACAGACTATTAACACACGACATTACCAATAAAAGAAAAAGCCCAACCCATAATTTCTCTCCTCTCATTTCCATTTAGCACTAACACATCCATCCAATTAGTAAATATAAACACTGCCCCAAACGTAATCTTACCCATCCACCACCACTACCAGGCGCCGGCGACCACCAGAGGCGGATATTCCGACCACCTATCGCCACCATGAACGCCGGCAAGCCACTGCTACCATTCAAATTGTTATTTCTTATGTTGAGAATTTGTCAATTTGATTGCTGGTAGTTAGATCGATAATTATATTAATGCGCATTGTCCAATTAATGCTAGTATCACTAATTCGTCAAATGATTACCTTCAATATATGGCATAAACATTGTCGTTGGTCATTTGTTCCTTTTTTACATTTCGTATTGTTTAGTGCTTATCAAGATTCGAGAATGTGCATTAATCAATGAAATTTGTCTTCTCTGATTGCATCGACGTAACCATGGTTTGTTGGTGATTTTATTTTTGGAGTTGGTTAATAGTGACTCAGGTGTCGTCATCGGAAGACGGCAGTGGTGATGGTGGAGCGGCTGGCCGTCTGTAAGGCGACGATGGTCACCTCTGCTTTCTCATTGCAACCATCCTCACTGTCCAAATCGTTTAACACGTCCCCACACTGTTTTACCCGCCTCCCTGTGGATATCGATCCTACTTACCGCTGACTTCTGTTAGTATTAGCTAGGTATTTATTTTTGGTACGCAAACGACAGTATCAAATTTTATATACAAAGTTACAGTGAAACCCAAAAGCAAAGTTACAGTGAAGAGTTTAAGGGAAAGATTAAGAGAAGAGAAAGTTGCGTAATACAAATGTTAAGCAGTGTAAAACGTAATTAAAACCTAATTATTGAAAGCTTAAATAGAAAAACTAAGTCCATTAACTAAATAAGCAATACGGACTGATTAAATCCCGTAAAGACTCAAAACCTCTCAATCGAGTAGTTTGAGACAACTCAATCGAGGACTTCAGCAAGTAAACCACTCGATCGACCAAAAATGTTACTCGATCGAGTAAATCTGATTTCCAGCATTTCGATCGAGTGAAATAAAGTACTCGATCGACCTCCTCAGCACGTAAAACCACTCGATCGACCAAGAAAAGCATTCGATCGAGTGTTTTTCTTCCAAAACAGCTCCAAACTCGTTGCCGACTGCTTCATTGAGCATTCCTTCACGCATCCCAATGCAGTGCTCTCACTCTAAAGTTCCCGTCTCCTCAAAATGCATGCAAAAGCCCAACCAGTTTCAGGTCTCTTGGTCAAGAACTGGTGCTTATAGGGTTGCTACTCCTGTTAGGCCAGTGATTAAACTAAGTAGGCATGAGCCGACTGATGCAGAGAAAAACAGTACTAAGTTTGCCCAATATACCTTCCTTGATGCCTTAAACAACTCTACCCCTAAGGTTGGTATTGGGACTTACCCCAAAGGGGTAATGTATAAAATTAGATTTTGGAATATTAGGGGGCTTAACAGTCTATCTAAGCAAAAACATGTTAAATGGTTTATTCATTATCATCAGATATGGCTGTTTGGTCTCCTTGAGACGAAGGTCAAACCTTCATCTCTAAATAGTGTTAGAATGAATATGTGTGATGGATGGTGTGTATCTACCAACACTCAGTATCACAAGGGAGGGAGAGTTTGGGTTTTGTGGAATCCAAATATTTTCTCTATTTAGTTCTTAGAATATGCTGCTCAATTTATTCATATGAAAGTGTTGGAAATAAGCGCAGGTTCTTCCTTCTTCTGTAGTATGGTTTATGCCCACAATGAATTGAATAAGAGGAAGCCTATGCGGAATAGACTCACTGAATTTGCTAAAAATATTCATGAGCCATGGATTTTGTGTGGTGACTTCAATTGTGTGCTTTCACCTACTGAAAGGCTTGGGGGACAAACCAGTGAAGAGGAAATTGATTATTTCCAAGCCTGTGTTGATGTATGTGGTGTTCTGGACTGTCCTGCCAGTGGCTCATTCTTTACATGGACTAAAAAACAGGAGGCTGCCACTAGAGTCTACTCCAGGCTGGACAGAGTCCTTGTCAACCAGGAGTGGTTAAGTGTGAATAAGGATGCTTATGCCCATTTCCATAATGAAGGCACTTTTGATCATACACCCTGCACTATACAAAACTCCAATGGGCAAACTAATGGGCACAGGAGCTTTAAGTATTACAACATGTGGAGTGATGCTGATGATTTCCTGCCTTGTGTAAAAACAGTGTGGGACACTCCAGTAGCTGGCACCAAAATGTTTGCCTTAGTCAGGAAACTTAAGCTTCTCAAGCAACCTCTGAAGAGTCTGAATAGGGCTCTTTTTTATGATGTTGAAAACAACTCAGTAAGAGCTTGACTATACCTCGACTATATCCAAATGCAGGTAAAGAATGACCCCCTTAACCCTGATTTGATCCAAAAGGAGCTAGATGCTGCCAAGACCTACAGAGAGCTTAAAAAAGCCAGTGATAGTTTCCTCTTGCAAAAATCTAAAGCCGTGTGGATGAAAGATGGGGACACTAATACAAGATACTTCCATAGTGTAATCAAAGAAAGGCAAGCTAGGAATAAGGTGCTGCATATAAAGAATCAAAGGGGTGAGGATTGCACTGAGAGCTCCCAAATTCAGGATGCTTTTCTTGAATTCTACTCCCAACTGTTGGGTACTGCTGATCAGACTGCCCCACTCTATATTGAGACTGTACAGAGAGGACCCCTATGCACAAAGGAACACTGGGATGTTTTGCTAGCCCCTGTCACAAATGAGGAAATTAAGAAGGCCCTTTTTTCCATACCAAACCACAAAGCACCTGGCCCAGATGGGTACTCAAGTGACTTATTCAAGGACTCTTGGGATATTGTGGGTGATGAGGTGACTACTGCAATCCAGGATGTTTTCAGGTCTGGTAGGATCCTGAAACAGCTCAATCACACATTGATTACCTTAATCCCTAAATGTCAATTACCCACAAGTGTGACCCAATTCAGACTAATAGCATGTAGCAATGTGATTTATAAAACTATCTCAAAGATAATCTGTACAAGGCTTGCCGCCGTTCTTCCCTCCATCATTAGTCCTACCCAAGGAGGGTTCATTAAGGGCAGGAATATTATTGAGAACATACTTGTGTGTCAAGACATAGTCAGGCTTTATAATAGGCAATATGTCTCTCCTAGGTGCATACTGAAGGTGGACCTCGGGAAGGCCTATGATTCTGTCAATTGGGATTTCCTGAAGCAAATGCTGAATGTCCTAAATTTCCCACCTCATTTTACTGTACTCTTAATGGAATGTGTGACTAGTGCCTCCTACTCCTTAGTGCTTAATGGTGTAAACTTTGGCTACTTTAAAGGGGAGAAAGGTTTGTGACAGGGTGACCCCTTATCTCCTTTGCTATTTACTGTGGCAATGGAATACTTATCAAGAATACTGAGCTATGTCACTGAAACTAAGAACTTTAGGTATCACCATCTGTGTGGTAAAATGCAGCTCACTCACCTCATGTTTGCGGATGACTTGCTCATGTTTTGCAGAGGTGATCCTACTTCCATAATGATTCTACTCAAATCCTTTGCCAATTTCTCTGCAGCTTCTGGCCTACATATGAATGAACAAAAATCAAATGCATATTTCAATGGTGTAGCAACTGATATTAAAGATGATATTCTAAGAGTGTCTGGGTTCATTGAAGGGAAGCTCCCCTTTAAATACTTGGGCATCTCTATTACTGCTGGGAAAATCAGGAAGAAGGACTGCCATGTACTGATTGATAAGGGGGTATAACGAATCAGAGGATTTAGTGCAAAGAAACTATCCTATACGGGTAGACTGGTTCTAGTCAATACTGTACTGACTTCACTCTACTCGTACTGGGCAAATATCATTATCATTACAAAAGGAGTATTGGTTAGAATCAATGCTATATGCAGGAATTACTTATGGGATGGGAATGTTGAATATCTTAGGACTCCTCTGGTTGGCTGGGACTCTATATGTTCTCCTAAAACAGAAGGGGGGCTGGGCATAAGAAGTAGCATCCAGTGGAATGTTGTTGCAATAGGTAAATTAGTATGGTGGATCTACTGCAGACCTGAGAGTCTTTGGGTGCAATGGGTTAACCACATTTACTTAAAGAATGCTGACTGGACGAGCTATGCTCCTAAGGGTGACACTAGCTGGAACTGGAAAGCTGTTTGTAAAGCAAAAGACAAACTGCTTGATGGTTTTAAAGCTGGTGACTGGATAGACAATGGGTACTCTGTTACGAAGGCTTATGACTGGCTACGACTTAAGCATCCACCTGTTTACTGGAAGAAGATTGTATGGAATGGTTGGTGTGTCCCTAAACACCAGTTTACATGCTGGTTGGTGTATAGGGAGGCTCTACAACTGAAGATGAAACTGTGGAACTTGGGAATTAGTCCTGATTTTCATTGCCTTCTCTGTGGTAATTGACAGGAAACACATGAACACTTGTTTAGAAGATGTGTTTGTAGTAGGAAAATCCTTGATGGGTTATCTGATAAGCTCCAGCTGAGGAAATCCAGCCCGAATGTTGATGTGTTGCATTGGATTTGTGGCAAGAAGTGGACTCCTCTGAGGAAAGGCATTACCTTGGCTCTTTTCATGGCAGGCTACTACCACATCTGGTGACAATGCAATCAGGTGAGAGTTGAAGGTTGCTTGAAGCGGCCTGAAGTCTTGCTTAGAGAAATATGTCATGTTACCCACTCACGGGTTAAACAGCTGTTACCTCATATCCTGAATAGAAGGGATGAGGTTTGGTTTCAAAATATAGAACTCTTGTACTAGGACCACTGTATTTTGTTACTAGCTTTTATATGTGAAAATGTGTAGGTTGTAATAGATTGTTTGTGCGATCAATGAAATGCTTACATTTTCCCAAAAAAAAATGCATGCAAAACAGGATGAAGAGGGTACGATTCCCCTACTTTCAGGTTCATTCCTATAAAACAGACCAAACGAACCAAAGTAGCCATTTCGGGGCATAATGCAATATAAAACGATACAAAAGTACATAGAAATACGTGCAAAAGTAGGCTAAAAAGACTATATAAAATGCATGTATCAAATCTCCCCAAACCGAACCTTTACTCGTCCTGGAGTAAACTAAATGCAAACTAATGGAACGGGAATGATAACTCAGAGCTAGCTATAACTTGTCTACTTGAACCAATTTAATGCAATAAAAATCAACAGTTACAGCTACAACAGTCAATACGTAAACGAGTTATAAGATGTTCAGAAATAAAGCTGACCTATCGACCTTGCAAGACCAAAAAAATCGGACTCTGACGTGGTCACTCTTCTCTCATGAAGTAAAGGGTGAATTATTATGTAAAAGAGAGAAAGAGAAACAATCACTCACCTAAACTGCGAACTTTATAGCATGCATGTAACAAAAATGATAGAGGATTCGAGCACTAACGCACACATTCCAACCGACAATGTCCGTCACAGCCGAGGGCTTAAAAATAGTATAGGAAAGTGAGGTTCAGGTGAGAAAAAGCAAAACAGATTATGGAAATGTGGAGGTAAAAGCGCCAAGCTAGTTCCTAACAGGGCCATATAAGACCGTCCGAATCTCAACTGACTGAAAAAATAAACACAAGTGCCCTTCATTTGGCACACAACTCACCATCCAAATACACTATCTCCTAAAAAAAATATACGAATAAGAACAAGGAGTGAGACGGTCACAAACTTCCCTTTTCTAAGACCACCTTAATGAATCAAACAAATCAAATAATTTTTTTCAATCCTTTTTTCTTCACTAATCATACGTGAATCACTTTTTCAATTTATTTTTTATTTTTTTTCTTTTTATTTTTTCACATTTTTCTTTCTTTTTCTTTTCAACTTCTTTTTTTTCCTCCCTTCCTTCATTTTAACCAACTCCAATCAATGTAATCCTTTCTCTTTGCCTGACTCAGCCCGTGAGTGGTTGACCGATTTGGATCGTGCAGCTGCTGGTATCACCAACTGGGAAACTCTTGCGCTTGCCTTCTATAAAAGATACTTCCCTCCTCAGCAGGCACCTGATGAGACTTTCTATGAAGCTTGGTGTCGGTTAAAGAGGTTGGTGAGGTCTCTTCCTCACCATGGTTTTGATCCGTGGTTTCTGTCCAATCAGTTCTACAATGGGTTGTACGATGACCACAGAGCTATAATTGACGCCTCATCCAAATGGAAGATTTCAAAAGAATACGGATGATGACAACGGATGGGCCATTATAGAGGAGATGGCGACCCATTGTGCTGAATATGGGAACCCACGAGACGGTATTTGAACAGTCCATTCAGTTGACAAGGCAGTTGTGGCTCAGCTGGAAGCCATGAATGCTAGGTTTGATAAATTTGAGCTGCAAAATGTTGGGGAGCCACAGACGGTTCATTTGCTGACCAGACAGGAAACTGTCATTTGTGAGAGATGTGGAGGTGATGACGGTCATACTGCTATTGACTGTCTCACGGAGAAAGAACATGTCCTTGCTTTTTAACAATACAGGCAAGGAGGGGGTTCTTATTATAACAACCAAAGGGCTATCCATCCCAATTTGAGGTGGACAAGTCAAAATGTGCTCAATCCCACTCCTCCACCGCAGCAGCAGCCATATATCCCACCCCATAAGGCTCAACAAGGCTTTCAAAAGCCTCCTTCCTTTCCTCCTCCCAATCAAGGTGCATCATCTTCAGGTGGGGTAAGTGATCTAGGTGAGCTTAAGTCGATGTTGCAGTCATTGACAAAGCAATGGCAATTAAGTGACCAACAGAAAGAAGCATCCATCAAGTCGCTTGAAACCCAAGTTGCTTAGTTAGCCGCGGACCAGTCCACGAGGAAATAGGGTCATTTGCCATCTCAATCTAAGAAGAATCCACATGAGACGGTGAATTTGATTAATTTGAGGAGCGGTCGTTCTTATGAAGGACCAAAATTATCTGATGACATGAGTATATCAGACCCCGAGGAAGGCTAACGATGCTGATGAACAGTTTACTGTTGCTGAAAACGAGCTGACCACGAAGAAGATACTCGATCGACTTGTTTTTGGGGGTCGATCGAGTTAAATTGAAGCTGAAAGGACTCGATCGAGTAGAAATATTACTCGATCGAGTGAACAGGATAAAGAAGAGGTCGATTTAGAAGCGCAAAGAGCTCGATCGAGTGATATTGCTGAGGGATCTGTTAAATCAAGTGGTATTTTTGCTCGATCGAACATTGCTGATATTGGAGTCCTCGATCAAGAGCCTTCTAGTGCTCGATCGAGTGATATCTCACCAGGAAGGACTCGATCAATAGGCAAAAAGTCTCGATCGAGTGATGAGGAGCTTGATCCAGCTGATACGTTGGAAGAAAGAAACAAAGGGCTCGAGATACCTATTACCGTGCCCTTCCCGAGGCGATTAAAGAACACGAAGGCCAATCAGCAGTTCGGTAAATTCGCCGAGCTCCTGAAAATCTTACAAGTCACTGTTCCATTCGTCGAATTGCTGACACAGGTAACCTCTTATTTAAAATTTATGAAATAAATTTTATAACGTAAGCGGCATATTAATGGTCATGAGACGGTAGCTTTGACCGATGTAGGGACTGCCCTAGTTCAAAATAAGTTACCTCCTAAACAGTCAGACTCGGGTAGTTTCTCAATTCCTTGTCACATAGGTACCCATTTGATTGATAACGTGCTATGCGATCTTGGTGCTAGCGTGAGCGTCTTGCCTTTGTCTCTTGCTAAGAGACTTGGCTTGATTAAATTTAATTGCACGAACATGACTTTACAGATAGCCGACCATAGTATATCATGGCCGTTAGGTGTCATAGAGGACATACCTGTTAAAATCGGGAGATTCTTTATTCCCGTTGACTTTGTGGTGCTTGACATAACCGAGGACACTCACACCCCTATTATTTTAGGGAGACCATTTTTATTCACTGCTCGTGCGGTGATAGATGTCGGGGGGAAAACACTAACATTTCAGGTAAGAGACGAGGAATTAATTTTCCATCAGTCTCAGACTCGTAGGGCTCCCATGCAAGCTCAACCTTGAAATGCCCTTTCCTCTACTGACCCTTATATTGACACTCCAGATGAAAATTTGGAATTTTGTGCTGCTATTGTGACCCCTCCGCCTCAGACTGAGAGCAAAAAGGAGGAGAATTCGTCTGTTTCCCTTGCTGTAGGTACAGATGAAAAAGATGCAGGAGCTGTCAAGGGTCATTGTGCAATTAAGATCAATCAAATTGGGGGTGACAATGTCAATGCTGGTGGGAAAGAAAAAATAACGAGAAAATTTCGTGCGTACGTGGACGTCAATTATTCTCCTCCTACTGGTTCAAACTCAATCTCGTGGAGAATGAAGAGGACGGTTAATGATGCCGAAGGGACGTCCACTAGTCAGAAGCCCTCCGAGGGGCTACTAAATTGTCTTGAGAAATGAGCGGGGAATGCCCCGTGTAACAATTTTTAAAAACAAATTTTAAATTTCCGTTGAATTTCTTTATTACGTTTTTTTAGGACAATTAGAATTTAGCAATTTTTAGCATAATTAGGAAGACTATAGACTGCTATTTTTTTGTGATTTGGTATATTGGGATATGTTTGCGATTGTTAATATGTAGGTTTGGGGATGTTTTAACGCATCTTAAGGACTTATACGAGTAAAAGCACTCGATCGAGTACTTTTTGTACTTGATCGAGAGGATATTGCAGGAAAAGGGGTCGATCGAAGGCTTTGCAGCTGCTCGCTCGAATTGGATGAATAAGGGAGTTCTCGATCGAGTATATTTCTACTCGATCGAGTAAAGTGAAGCTGAAACTCCTCGATCGAGTGATTTCAAATCACACGATCGAGTGAAAAGGTTTTTCACACGCATGAAGTGCCTTCTAAACTCCCTCCTTTTCCTTAATTATTTTCATAAGTCATTTGTTCTTCATTTGTGCGACCAAAAACCTCCCAAATCCTCCATTTTTATCACCCTTTACCAAATCAAACACCTACAATCTATTCATTGCTATTTAATCGTCATTTCCCCCATAATTCCGCTTTGATTTTCGCTGATTTTTGCGGTCAATTGCGGGTATTAGGGTTTGTGGTTTTTGTTTCGAAAAAATCGCCTTCTTTGCATCGTTTTTGTCGACTATATGCTTCTATTGTAGGTTTCAATCATCAAGTAAGCATCCATTCTACCCTCTTGTTGTTTAATTGCTTTAATCAATTAGGGTAATGATGAATTAGGGTTTATACTAGTCGAAATTTTCGACTGAAATTGGGGTTTCCTGTTTAAATTGCTTAATTTGATGATTGTTTTCCCTTTACCTCATTGCTGTTTACATGCGTGCTTCGAATTTTTGGGGTAAAAAATGGAATTAGGGTTTTTGTTCAGTCGACAATTTCGACTGATTTTGGGGAATTTCTGCTGTTTATTGTTAATTGATTATCGTTTCCCCTTACTTACTTGATTAGGATGGACAGTAGCTCAATGCCCTCTTCCAGTTCGTATGTTAGTCCGTCCTTGACTGAGACGGTGGTCCCTGCTGTCACCACCGTCTCCACTTCCGGTAGTACCACTGCTACTGCTCCCGTGTTCCTTGTTACATCGGCTGGTAATGTCGTTACTTCTGCTAGCTCCATCTCAGCCTCCACCTCCGTCACAACCACTGCCACTAGCACTGCTGCTAGCCCTTCTTCCTCTGTGTTGGTCTCTGCTGCTTCTTCTGTTGTAGCTACAGCTAGTACTTCAGGTACGATGACCCCCCCTACTGTGTGGTCACCCGCAGTCATAGCTGCTTACCGGGCGGCTCTAGTTCCTCGTCCCGTCGGAGGACGGGCTTCTACTTCAGGTTCTAGAGGCCGAGGTCATGCAAGAGCTACACCTGCTGCTGGTCGTTCTGTTGGCCGTGTTACCATCCGAGGGGACGACTCCCTCGACTCGCACCCCAACTACCCCCAGGTAATTTTTGTTGACGGTATTCATCGCACTAGATTTTATGCTTTAGTACACTGTGACTTTCTCCCGAATCGCTTTTTGTGTCGTTCGTCACTTGAGAGGCTTGGTATCTACGAGCCGGTGTGTCAGATTTTGAGGGGTACGGGGATGGCTGGACTTGTGACCATGAGTGCCTACACCTTCAGGGAGCTGACCCTTGAGTTTTTCAGCTCCTTTACCTTCTCTTCCGGGGCACACGAGGCTGACCCTACTTGTGCTTCTGTGTCTTTCCGGTTGTTCAACCGAACTTTTTCTTTGACTTTGGAGGACTTTGGTACTAGACTTGGCCTTTCCTTTACGGGCACCACTGCCGCCCCCAGGAAGGTCCTCCGTCAGCTTTGGCGGACTTTGGCACAGACTACCTACGAGGTGCGACGTCTCGTTCAGGTCCACCTTCCCCCTGCCCGTTACTTCCTGCGACTGATGGGAAGTACTATTTTTGGCCGTAAGGAGCCAAACAACATGACTAACACCGAGCTTTCTATTCTGGGCGGGTACTTGGACATTGACAGCGAGGGCCCCTTTGCCCTCAACATTGCTTACTTGACCGCCCAGTACTTCCAGTCTCAGGGGTAGAAGACCACGGGCACCATTATCTGTGGTGGCATAGCCACCTTCCTTGCTCGTTCTCTCCTCCCTGTGTTACCTCGTGACTTACCGTACATACCGGGAGATAGGTTCCTGGACCGAGCATCCATGTTATCCATGACTTGGCTGACTTCTGACTACTGGACTTGGAAGATTAGTGGTTCCTTGTCCGTCGACCTTCCATTGCACCACCCTTCCTCGTCTCGTCCCGTTGCCCACTGTCGCATGGGACATTTTACCACCATCGCTACCCATGTACCACCTACCGCTCCGACCACCTACTACCTTGCCCGGTTCTAGGAAGCGGCGTCGACCTGAGACCGGAGAGGGATCCACACCTCCTACGGGTGGCCAGACTTCCACGGCCACTCCTACCCCGATCCCTACTCCTACTCCTACTCCTACTCCTACGCTCAACCAGGCACAACAGGTTCTTCCGTCTAATTATGTTTCTCCTCCACGCTTTGAGGCGTCTGCGGTCATGGACCAAGGGTGCCGTGACGGTTTGTTGCTTGAGATTGCAGAGAGACGGGCTCGTATAGAGAGGGACATAGTTCTTACTTTGTTCCCTCTGAATGCGTATCACATGAGGCGACCCCGTCCCATTCCAGAGGGTTGGCCACACCCGTCCCTCTACTGGTACCCAGCTGAGGGGTACCCTGAGTCAGCTAGTGAGGAGGAGGACTCAGCAACGGCGGCAGCGAGAGCTCAAGCTAAGCATAGGAGGAAAAGAGAGCAGGACGAGGACCCAGACTTCATGGTGACGATGGAGGACGTGACAGAGGAGGCTGACGAGTAGCTACTGGTCTACTCACTTCCCCAGTTTTCAGGCTGGTTTGGGGAAGTTCGTGTTTTTTATGTATATTCTCGCTCTTTTCTTTTCTTTTGTCTCCTTTTTATTTTATTGTTTTCATTCATTTATTGGTTGTATATTCCCGTTCCCCGTATATATCTGCTGGTGTATGCTAGAGGACAACGAGGGCGTTGTCCGTTTTGGTTTGGGGAGGGTAATGCATCCTGAGTCTGCATTTGCATTTGTTTTGCATTCACGTTTCTATTTTCAGCTTGCTTTATATTTATTTTTTTCATGAAATACAAAAAAAATACAAAATTTCAAAAATATTAATAAAATATTCACGTTTATTTTTGCATATACGTTGAGTCAGAACGGTTGATTTCCGTGATGATATTGCACTTTAGCTTGTCATTTTACTTGAGCCTTGCACTTTCATTGACCTGATAAATTGGCAGCCTACTTACAATTTCTGAGATTTAGAGCATTATGACTGGTGACATTCATGACCGGTTTACATAGGAATTGAGAGTAGTACTCCTTACATAGCATGTTCATCATTTTTGCACTGTTATGACGTTCGATTTCTTGTCAAATGCAAGCATTCGGGTTTGTGGTTGGTGTCACATGCAGGGAGGTGCTTGCAAATTTTCCCTTTTCTTACATTTTTCACCCATTTAGCTCCACTTAAGCCAAAATTAGCCTTTTTGACCCATTAGCTACATCCAAAACTGAGCCTGCCTAGTCAAGCTAGTTTAGTATATCTTTTGTGGTATGTTTTTCCGTCTGCTAGTTTGGCCCGTATACATTGATTGGAGTTGGTGAAAATGAAGGAAGGGAGAAAAAAAAAAGAAATTGAAAAGAAAAAGAAAGAAAAACGTGAAAGAAGAAAAATAATAAAAATTTGAAAAAGTGATTCACGTATGATCAGTGAAGAAAAAAAATTAAAAAAAAATTATTTGATTTGTTTGATGCATTAAGACGGTCTTAAAAAAGGGAAGTTTGTGACCATCTCACTCCTTGTTCTTATTCGTATATTTTTTTTTTGAGGTGATAGTGTATTTGGATGGTGAGTTGTGTGCCAAATGAAGGGCACTTGTGTTTATGTTTTCAGTCAGTTGAGATTCGGACGGTTTTATATGGTCCTATTAGGAACTACCTTGGTGCTTTTACCTCCACATTTCCATAATCTGTTTTGCCTTTTCTCACCTGAACCTCACTTTCCTATACTATTTGTAAGCCCTCGGCTGTGACGGACATTGTCGGTTGGAATGTGTACGTTAGTGCTCAAATCGTCTATCATTTTTTTTGCATGCGTGCTATGTAGGTCGCAGTTTAGGTGAGTGACTATTTCTCTTTCTCTCTTTTACATAATAATTCACCCTTTGCTTCATGAGAGAAGAGTGACCACATCTGTAACACTACGGATTTTCATAAGCTAAATACTCGACCGAGTAGAGCCTACTCGACCGAGTAGTGTCAAGGGTGTAGTTTGTTTGGGTTCTGCCGAGGAATACTCGGCCGAGTATGATGAATACTCGACCGAGTAGAGGATACTCGGCCGAGTATGCCCTATACTCGACCGAGTATCCGGTCTGGCAGTAATATTTAAGCGGTTTGATGCGGGAGTGTTTGGGGTTGTTTTATATTCAAAGGCAGTGATACATGCATTTTCTATACACTTTATCTGTGGTTTTGGCACGTGTTTCTATGCATAATTGTTAGCTTAAGGCTACTATTTCTCCCGAAACGGTTTACTTTGCATTTTCTATGATTTATTGCAGGAACGAGTGGAAGTAAGCTAAATCAAGCCTAATTCGTCCTCCGGAGGCAAGTTTAAGGAAGCCAAGAAGAAGGAGAGTCGTATTCACTCACCTTGGGATGCGTGCAAAGGAGTGAAGAGTTGATTGGAAGGAACAAGAGAGCCACTGCACAGCATTTTCAGTCGATCGACTAGGTTGCGTGGTCCCATCGACCACCAAGCTCATCGATGCTCTTGTTCGCATATTCATCGATCGACGTCTTGACCGGCGATCGACCGATTTTCGAGCCGACACGTTTCTCTTCGTGTTAGACTTTTAAAAGCCCAACTTGTAATTAACTTTCGGTATCTTTTTATCAGTAGAACGCAGCAACTTTTAGGTTATGCTTTTCATTCTGGAAAAACTGAGTTTTAGATCTAGCTTGGAGACGGAAACCTTGGATTTTCAATACTTTGTTCTTGAATTCAATTAGTAAGTTTTTTATGCAATTCTTTCTCTTCCTTATTTCCTTGTTAATTTGATTCTTATTTTCATCAATTTAATTTCAGCAATCGAGTTCTTTTCTTTTGGTTTAGTTTGATTCAATTATGTCGAATTTGTTCTTTACCATTAATTTTGCAATTAGTGTAGTTATAATTATGAGTAGGTAATTCCTTTGATTGGGAACAAGGTGAGCCATGGTATTAAATTAGGATTGTTGTGTAGTATGAGTTCTTCCGTATTGGTCTTGTTATCTTTTGATGAATTTCTTTGCTAGATTGAAAGATTGGTAATTTGAATTATCGTTAGATTTGGAATTTCTCTTGAGCGAAAGCGTTGATAAATTCTAGGGAATTAATAGACCGTGAGGTTATTTGAGCTTTGATCGAAAGCCTAGCTTATTTTCCCTAAGACCGTATTATAAGACCTCTGTTACCTTACTGACCTGATTTTTGCCATGTTGAACCGAAGTTCCCGATTCCTTTTTTATCTTGTTGAGAATATTCATTTTAGCAATTAGCCAGATAATCAACCAAATTCAAAACCCCCCTAATTAATTGTTACTTTTATAGACTAAAAAATAGCAAACAAAATCAACCTTGTCTCTCTGTGGTTCGACCCTTACTATCACTAGCTATAGTTTTAGTTTGGAATTATAAATTTAATTTTGGTACTAAACGACGGTATCAAATTTTGGCGCCGTTACCGGGGAGACGGTGTAATTTTGTTTGCCTTATTTTAGTTTATTTTTCTTGTCTCAAGGAACTTTGGTTCCTTGAGGCCGTTGCTTACCTTTGCTTCTAGTTTTGCTTTTGCACAGTTATACGATAATTTTCAGCCAAAGGAGCACCACCTTCCAAAGGGGCGCCAGTTACCTACCCCTACTACCGGTAATTTCGAATTTTGTTTCTCTTATATTGATTTAGTGGAACGAAATCAGTTCGCGGGTCTACCAGATGAAGACCCCTTGAAGCATATGGAAACTTTCACAGACTATTGCTGTTCCATACCTATACCGGCTGGGGTAACTCAAGATGAAGTAAAGGGGTTTATGTTCTTGTACTCCTTGAAGGATTCGGCACGAGATTGGTACCGCTACCTCGATAGGGTAGCAGTTGGAGTCATGGATTGGACATCTTTAGCATTAGCCTTCTACAAGAAGTACTTCCCACTTTCAAAGACTGATGCCTTGAAGGGTAAAATCACGAGTTTTCAGCAAGGAGCCGACGAAGATTTTTGTGAAGCATGGGGACGTTTCAAAAGTTTGGTCCGAGCTGTCTCTCATCATGGTTTCCAGCAATGGTATCTTTGTAACCTATTTTACAATGCTTTATATGATGATTACAAGGTCATCTTGGATGCAGCTGCTAATGGTAGGTTCCAAAATAATACCGGTCAAAGCAAAGGTTGGAACACTATTGAGGAGATGGCAGTCCATAGAGCTGAGTTTGGAAGTTCACGTGGAAAGTCACGAAAGCAAAGTGAAGAAATGACTGCTGTTGTGACACTTATAACTTCCATTTCTACTCGTCTCGAGAAGCTCGAGATTTCTGAAACTTCCAAGGAGAAAGTTGAAATACCCGTTCAAAACTCACATGAGATCAAGAAGTTGAGAGAGATGGTCCAACTCCTCATGGTTCAAGTGGCAAATATGGAAGCAGCGGGGATTGAGTCCTCAAGGAATTTTGTGAAACAATTGGAGAATATGGAGGCTAAGCAAGCTGCTAATTCTTCAAGCAAATGTGAAGGGCCGGTTTAGACGATCAATGCCATCAATCTCAGAAGTGGCCTTTCTTATGAAAGTCCCGACAAGCCAAAGGAAGACTCGGGAAATGATGAAGAAGCTCGTTTAAATTCTGGTGCAAAAACGAGTCAATGCCGATTTCCGGTCGATCGACCAACATTCTCGGTCGATCGATCAAGTTGTCGTCGATAAAATAGTTTCTGGTCAGAAACTATTCACACCCAGCACATCCAGTCGATCGACCAATACCCTCAGTCGATCGACTGAAACATCTGACAAAGTCAATTCTGGACAAGAACTGTTCACGCCCAGCTTACTTGGTCGATCGACCACTCATATCAGTCGATCGACTGATACTCCAGAGCAGGATGCAAATCCGTCAACTAGTCTGCATGATTCGTCACTCATTGATGATTTGACGGGGGTTTTAAACCTACGAAAGCCGAAGGTTACTGATCCTACGGCCAGTGTTGCAGTCCCGTATCCGGAGCGTTTGGAGGCTACTAAGCTGGAGCGTAAGTTTGGTAAGTTTCTGGAGATGGTCCAAAATCTTGAGGTAACGGTTCCTTTCACTGATTTAATTACCCAGGTAACCTCTTACGCTAAATTTATGAAAGATATTTTGAATCGTAAGAGAAATTTTCGTGATGATGGTAATGTTGCGTTTGTGGAGGAATGTAATGCTCTTTCACAAGTTAATGTGCCACCTAAATTAAAGGACCCGGGTATTTTCTCAATTCCTTGCACTATAGGTAACCACGTAATTGGAAAGGCCCTTTGTGACTTAGGGGCCAGTGTCAGTGTCATGCCGTATTCTGTTTGCGAAAGGTTAAATATTGGTAGACTTAAGGTGACTGATATTACCGTTCAAATGGCAAATAGATCGACTCAGAGACCTATAGGTGTTCTAGAGGATGTACCCGTTCGAGTGGGTAAGTTTTTTATTCCTGTCGATTTCGTTGTTTTGGACATTGCAGAGGACAGTCTGATACCTATTATATTAGGCAGACCGTTTTTACATACAGCCGGGGCTGTAATAGATGTTAAACGCGGAACCATCACCTTAGAGGTAGGGGATGATACCATTGAGTTCAGTCTTGCTCACAAGGCGATTGCTGACGATGATACGTGTTATTCCATTGATATTGTTGACAGGGTTGTTACTTGTAATTGGAGGGAATCCTTAGCCAAGGATCCCTTAGCTGATCTAACCCGTTTAGATGAGTGTGCAGGTAATACAGTGGAGAATGCAGAGTAGCCAAATGCTTTGGTGGCCTCGATGGAGATCTACGAGCTCAATGAGGAAGAAGATGAGAAGCTTTTAAGCTTGGCCAATGAAAACTTGGTCAACACTTGCTACACCATTGAAGCTGATTCTGTCTATGCTGTAGAGGTAAAGGTACCAGAGCGTAAGCCACTTCCTCCTAATCTTAAGTATGTTTTTCTAGATGATACGGAGCAGTACCCAGCTATTGTTAGCTCTAAGCTTAATGATGACCAGCTGTCTGCTTTGATGTGTGTGCTTAAGAAAAATAGGAAGGCTTTGGGTTACTCTTTGGATGACATTAAGGGCATCAGCCCTGATGTTTGTATGCACAGGATAGAGTTGGAAGAAGGCCACAAGCCTTACAGACAGGGTCAACGCAAGTTGAACCCGAAGATGCAGGAAGTTGTTATGGCTGAGGTGATGAAACTACTCGATGCAGGTATTATTTATACAGTTGGCAACTCCAAGTGGGTTAGCCCAGTTCAGGTAGTCCCGAAGAAAGGAGGGACTACCGTGGTTAAAAATGATAAAAATGAATTAATACCAACTCAAGTAGTGACAGGGTGGCGGATGTGCATTGATTATAGACAGTTGAATGCCGCCACCAAGAAAGACAATTTCCCCCTCCCTTTTGTTGACCAAATGACTGAAAGACTTGCTTCTAACAAATTTTTCTGTTTTCTAGACGGATATTCAGGGTTCTTTCGATCCCTATTCATCCTGGACGATCGTAGTAAGACTACTTTTACCTGTCCACAGGGTGTTTTTGCATATCGTAGAATGCCTTTCGGATTGTGTAACGCCCCTGCTACCTTTCAGAGGTGCATGATGGGGATTTTTTCTGATTATATAGAGAATATTATGGAAGTATTCATGGATGATTTCTCAGTTTATGGTAGTGACTTTGATCGCTGTTTAGCTAACCTCGATAAAGTCATGCAGCGTTGTATAGATGTTAATCTTGTTTTAAACTGGGAAAAGTGTCAGTTTATGGTCAATGAGGGAGTTGTGTTAGGGCATCTGATTTCTGATAAAGGTATACATGTTGATAAGGCAAAGGTGCAGGTGATTGAGCAATTGCCTCCTTCCGTGAATGTTAAAGGAGTAAGGAGTTTCCTTGGTCACGCTGGTTTTTACCGGCGTTTCATTAAGGATTTTTCAAAAATTGCTAAACCACTTACACAATTGCTCCTTAAGGATGCTGTCTTTGAATTTACTGATGAGTGCCATGTCGCTTTTAACAGGTTAAAGGAGGCCCTAGTTTACTGCGCAATCATTCAAATTACCGATTGGGACCTCCCATTTGAGATCATGTGTGATGCCGGCGATTATGCGATCGGTGAAGTTCGGGACAATGAAAGAATAAAGCTTTGAATGCCATATACTATGCGAGCCGAACTCTGGATGAGGCTCAAGTCAATTATTTTACCACTGAGAAAGAGTTTCTAGCTGTTGTTTTTGCCTTAGACAAATTTCGGTCTTATTTGTTAGGTTCTAAGGTTATTGTTTACACTGACCATGCAGCGTTGAAAACTCTCTTTATTAAGAAAGATGCGAAGCCGAGGCTTTTGAGGTGGATACTCCTTTTGCAGGAGTTTGATTTGGAGATCAAAGACAAGAAAGGAGCAGAGAATGTGGTAGCTGACCACTTATCTCGTCTACAAATGACGAAAGGGAGGATTCGTTGCCTATTAATGATTCTTTTCCCGATGAGAGTTTGTTAGCTATTACTACTTCTGGGTCTTATCCACCTCCGTGGTTTGCTGATTTTGCTAACTTTGCTTTGTGACAGTAGGATACCACCCGAGCTTTCATGGCGTGAGAAGAAGCGGTTTGCCTATGATGCTAGACAATATTTTTGGGATGATCCTTATGTTTTCAAGGAATGCGCCGACGGTCTCATCCGGAGATGCGTAGCTCAGTGGGAGGTGAAGGATATCCTAGAGGCTTGCCACTCTTCTGCTTATGGTGGTCATCACGGTCTGTCCAGGACCGCAGCTAAGGTACTCCAATCTGGTTTCTATTGGCCAACTTTGCATGCGTTGTCGCAATTTTGTTCTTTGAGTGCGATGCTTGTCAAAGATCGGGAATATTTCCAAAAGACATGAGATGCCACGGTAGGCATTCTTGAGGTTGAGATTTTCGATGTCCGGGGGCATTGATTATCAAGGACCTTTTCCGAGTAGTCAAGGTAATAAATATATCCTCGTAGTCAGATTATGTATCCAAATGGGTGGAAGCTATTGCTACTCCCCATTGCGATGCAAAGGCCGTGATTAAACTGTTTAAAAAGATCATTTTCCCTCGTTTTGGTGTCCCTCGGGTTGTCATTAGCGATGGGGGAATGCATTTTAAAGAGAAACAACTTAGTGCTTTATTGACTAAATTCGGTGTCCAACATCGTAGAGGTTTGGGGTATCATCCCCAAACTAGTGGTCGAGAGGTTTCTAACAGAGAATTGAAAGAAGTCTTAGCTAAAGTTGTTTCTAAATCACGGAAAGATTGGAGTCTTAAGTTGGATGATGTCTTATGGGCTTATAGAATCTGTTTTAAACGCCAATCGGGATGTCACCATACCGATTGATTTATGGTAAGACATGTCATTTACCTGTTGAGTTAGAGCGTAAGTCTTGGTGGGCTATTTGTGATTTGAATTTGGATCCTAACCTCTCTCTCGTGAGAAATGCATGACACAGCTGAATGAGCTAGAGGAATTTAGGCTGCTGGCCTATGACAATGCAAGGATCTACAAGAAGAAAGCAAAGCGCTGACACGACAAGAGAATCATCAAGCGCGAGTTCCATATTGGCGATAAGGTACTTCTTTTTAATGCTCGTATCCGTCTATTTCCTGGTAAGCTGAAATCCAGGTGGACCGCCCCTATACGGTCCACAAATTGTCACAATGTTCGGATCAGTTGAATTGGAGACCTCTGCTAGAGAAAGGTTCAAGGTTAATGGCCAATATGTGAAGCACTATCATGGATCAGATGCATATGTTGGGAAAGTCGAGGTTTTGTACTTCGACCCGCTATCAGATGATGAAAAGTGAGGTAAAAAGGTCGTGCGGGACCTCTTAAACCAGCGCTAACTGGGAGGCAACCCAGGTTGTAATTTTTTGTAATTTAGGATTTTTATTTTGTTTTTTTTTCATTAAATTTGCATTTTAAGTTTTCTTGTTTTTGTTTTCTTTATTTTCTTTAAATTTGCAATTTCTTGGTTTGGAAAACTTGCGCGCCTTTGATAATTTTTGCAGGAACTTATTTTATGCAAAGTGCGTAGATGGTTTACTGGGTATTTGCGAGAGAAAGACAGGAAGTTATGATGGCAAAATGAGGATGGTTCTCTGATGTACAGGGTGACTAAGAAGCTGAAGCTGATGAAGTCTCAACTTAAAGCACTGAACCATGACTTGTTTTCTGATGTTGAGAAGAATGCTGATATTGCTCATGAGATCCTGCTAGATTCTCAAAAGAAGCTTCAAGTTGATCCAACTAACAAATCTTTAATGGATGATGAGTATAATATCAGGAATAGTTACCAGATGTTGAACAAAGCCAAAATTGCCTTTTTGAGACAAAAGGCAAAATGAAGTTGGGCTCAGAATGGGGATGATAATACTGCAATCTTTCACAAAGCTATCGGGCAGAGGCAGGTTCAGAATAAGGTGGTTCAGATTCATGATGTTCAGGGTCAGATTCACCAGTCACCAGAGGGCATTATGCTAGCCTTTGGGAATTACTATAAAGATTTGCTGGGGACTCAGGGTAGTACTGCAGCATTATATCAGAATATTGTGAGAATGGGTAGATGTGTCCAGGCTGATGAATGGAATGTTCTCAATAGTATTCCAACAAAAGAGGAGATTAAGAGTATAATTTTTGGCATCCCTGTTGATAAGAGTCCGGGCCCTGATGGATATTCGAGCTGTTTTTTCAAAGCATGCTGGGAAATTATGGGTAATGATATCAGTGATGCTATTATTAATTTCTTCCAAGAAGGACATCTACTGAAGCAGTTGAATAACACAAATATGGTTTTAATTCCTAAGGTCAAGAATCCTACTTCAGTCAAGGATTTTAGACCAATTACGTGTTGTAATACTGTGTATAAGGTTATTTCTAAGAGACTTTGTGTGAGATTGGGGCATGTTCTTCCTATGTTAATCAATCCAGTCTAGGCTGCGTTCGTTAAAGGAAGAAGCATTATGGGGAATATTCTTATCAGCCAAGACTTGATTAGGCTGTACAAGAGGGCTAGTGTATCTCCTAGATACATGCTTAAAGTGGACTTGAGGAAGGCATATGATTCCATTGAATGGAATTTTGTGCATCAAATGCTGAGGGCTCTTAACTTTCCCCCACATTTCATTCATCTGGTGATGCAATGCATAACTACTACAACCTTTACTATTGCACTTAATGGCAACACTTATGGTTTTTTCAAAGGTGGGAGAGGGCTAAGGCAAGGTGATCCACTATCCCCTTTGCTCTTTATCTTATGTATGGAATACTTGAGTAGAATGCTTATGGTAGTTTGCAATGGGCCAAATTTCTCTTATCACCCCCTTTGCAAGGGGCTCAAGCTTTCCCACTTAATGTTTGCGGATGACCTTTTACTATTTTGCAAGGGGAATCTGAAGTCAGTATGCACCTTGGTTGAAACTTTTGACTGTTTTACTCGAGCTAGTGGATTACATATCAACACTGACAAGACTGATATAGTGTTTAATGGTGTTCCTTCTGAGGTAGAGGCAGAAATTCTGAGCAGGACTGGTTTCACAAAAGGTAAATTACCTTTTAAGTATCTTGGGGTTCACATCTCTCATAGAAAACTTTCTAAGCTTGATTGTTTCTTATTGGTGGAGAAGATGGTCAATAGAATTAAGGGGTGGAATAAGAGGAAAATATCTTATACTGGCAGGCTAATTTTGGTCAAGTCTGTCCTACCCACCTTGCATAACTACTGGGCACAAATCTTTGTGCTTCCAGCAGGTGTGATGGATAGGATACAGGCATTGTGCAGGAACTTTCTGTGGGAAGGGTCTGACAGTTACTCAAAGGCACCTCTTGTATCTTGGAAGATTGTGTGTCTCCCTACTAAGGCTGGTGGATTGGGTGTCATTGATAGTAGGATATGGAATATTGCAGCCGTTGGGAAGTTATTTTGGTGGATAGCTTCTAAAAAGGATCTCCTCTGGATTACGTGGATTGATAAGGTGTATCTAAAAGGAAGAGACTGGTTTGATTATCAGCCAAATGCTAATAGTTCTTGGGCATGGCGGCAGGTGTGTATGGTGAAGGATAAGCTTGCATCAGGGTATAGTAATGGACAGTGGTAGCATCAGGATGGACATTATACCATTGAAGATGGATATATGTGGTTGAGGCAGGATAATTACCCTAAAGTTCCATGGTTTAACAGTGTTTGGAGTAGACTTAACACTCCCAAACACGTTTTTAATGCCTGGCTCATCAAGCATGGAAGGCTTCTTACTCTGGATAGGTTACATAAAATAGGTATTACTGATCAGAGGACCTGTTACTTGTGTGGAGTGCAGGACGAGGATCATACTCATTTGTTCAGGAACTGCAATTATACTCGCAGGTGCTATGACAGGATGCAGTCTTGGATTGGTGTGTTGGGCAATGGTTTTGGTTCTACTGAACAGATGTTAAAGCTCAGACATTGCTCTGGTTTCCTGAGAAAGTTTTTATGCTCATTGGTTGTAGCTATGCATTATCATATATGGTATGCTCGTAATGTATGCCGTGTGGAGCAGCAGGTGATACATCTAAAGGTTATTGTTAAAACAGTCCTAGAAGATGGTAGATTGGCGTTACTGAGATATCAATACTATCAAATGTCGCATTATGATAGAGAATGGTGCACTCTGAGAGGATTAATGTAAGAGTGTTTAGCTTAGTTAATCCTGATTGTAAGGTGGTCTTAAACTGGTAGGTTGTAATTGGTGCTTGATTTCCTTATTTGGGAAAGTTCTTAATATTACTTACATTTCCACCAAAAAAAAAAGAAATTTTTTCAATTTAAGGAATTAATTAATCTGTATCGACATGCGATCAATTAACTTATCAGTTAAGGGAATTGTCCAATAGGTATGACCTTAAGGGATCAACTGATCACCACCATCAAACAACAGCAACGTCAAACTCTAGTTAGCCAAACGTTACCGATTAATGTTGATCAGTTGACTCTATATATTGAATCATCCCTTTTTGTATTCTTATTATGAGATTTAATATGTGATCGCAGTATTGTTGAGGACAAATACTCCAACAATCTCTCACTTATCTGGGACAAGTGTGCGTCACCAAATCTCTTGTCCTATTACATCTCCCACTCAATGCAACGTGTCTTGTAGGTCGTACTTGTATTTGATCATATCTAAAGTGGGTTCCACAATCTGGAGAGTAACTGTTTTACCAGAATTATCTGCCGTAGATACCTTCCGAGCGTGGCTACGCATTTTCAGTTCACTACTCCTCGAGTGGCCCTGAGATTTATATATCCCTGACAAGGGGATGGACAATTCCTATCGCACTATTCCCTTCGAATACCACAGCTCATCATGACCCAAAAGATGCCCTTTTGCTCTCCATATTCGGAAGTCGTGGAGCAAAAATCAAAGTCAATCAGAAACTGTGCCACATTGGGCGAACTGTCGCTAGTCAAATAATCGACTCAAAAAGAATACTATAGTAGCTCTCTTCACGACCAGGCTATATGAATTACAAGAACTCTATAAGCGGTTACTGCCTGACAGAGTGTCCCATACAGTCTGCCTATGTGATCGACTAGTCATCTCTTATGACCCTATGGCACTTGAATTTGCCATCAATCGACTCACACTCTAGTCACTAGAAGACGTCACCTCATACAACTGACTAGGGGCCAATACTATGTTAATCCAGTTCAGTTTAATAGGGTTCAACGTTGTCCTTACAACCTATTTGGATATAACGAAGTAATAAAAGAGTTTAAAACAAAACTCAAACGATGAATGTATTATGACATATGTAAAATTAATACAATATCAATTACTACATAATCTATAATCCATATATAATTTTGTATATAATCGTACATTTCAATTCAATTGAAATGGTATGACTTATCATGTTAAGCCTATGAGAAATCCTTGGTTAACAAGTCTTAGCAACATCTTGCACCTTACTTAACCTCATTATATACTATTTCCCTTCATTATCTATAATCTTGTATTATAAAACTTTTTGAGTGAGTACGTGTCTAGAACCAATCTAGACATAGGCAAGGCTATCTTGCTTTAGGATAGCTCCCACTATCCTCAAAGTGTGAAGAATTCATCCTTCTTGCATATCTCATAGTTGCAAGTGTACTCAAGGAATCAACTGATCACCACCGTCAAACGACAGTAACGTCAAACTCTAGTGAGTCAATCGTTACTGATAAATGATGATCAGTTGACAATATAATTTCCGTTGTACATTACTCAGATTTTACTCCTCAAAAAATATAGCCAAGATGGTTCTCCAACCATCCTTATGTGTTTAGAATATGGTTTTTGTGTAACTCTTAAGCATAAATCCAATAATTATTTCTAAACACTTATCCTCTCGTATATATCACTTATAGATTCGGATATTAAAGATCCTTTGCATCTCTTCCTAGTCTCCTAATACCTCCTTCACGGAGGAGAGCATTGGTCCATCATTCTCAATGAATAATATGTTATCTACATATGAGACATAGAAGACTTATCATTAGTGCTTCTTGAGTACTAATGGATAGACTATATGGCTATATATTGATTTCACAACGATTCGATTTTAATTTCTCGTCATACTCCAAGTATACGAAGTATAAGAACGAGATAGATCTTAGCATAATAAATTAATCCAGCAGCGGAAGTAAATGGATTCAATTTCTTCATGTTCAATACTTTTGAACTTGTCAAGATTCTTATTAACATAAAAATATTAACTTTATGCTAATATCCATCGAACTAGATATCTTAGGGATGTATTATTCTTCTTCTATGTCTTTCATCACTCATAGTGATCAATATGTCATTCACATATAAGACTAATAATACCACCCTACTCCCACTAAACTTCATGTATAAACAAAACTACTCGACAAATCGAGAAAAGTTTATTACATGACTGAAACGTACCATTCCACTCCTTGACTTCTACTTAAGATTTCTTCTTAAGTTCGTATCCTACCTTAGGATAGTTGCGATTTACAAAACTCATGCATGATGATTTTAAAATCTAATAGTCAAACAATATATAAAATCCGAATTTAACGAAGCGTTGCAATTGGGGTAAACCTCTTACCACCAATCAACCAAGTCATGGAAACATCTTAATGTTTATGTTCAGTTCGGACTTTTGTGGAGTTGAAACTTGATAAAGCATCTTAATAAGTTACAGGTTTGTTACTTTCAAAAAAATAACATGACTCCTGTACACTTAGGTTTCGAAGAAACATTTACTGATTTTGACCAAGAAAGAACATTTTCTTACGTCTTATGATCAGTTTGTGGCTCTTGAACAGTACATTTTTTTCCACACTGTCTTTAAGAAATAATCCTCTTTTCTTTAATAGACAGCATCACGAGCCACAAACCCTTTGTTCTCGTGATCATGTAGAAAGACAGAGCACATGTTTACTCTCGAAACAAGCTACAATTTAGGTACCATGCCTAACCATATCTCATATGAAAAGTAGATGATTGCTTTAACCATGTTTTTCTTTAGTGGAAAATTTAAATGCAAGACAAATTTTATAACAGAAACTACATCTAACTATATTGTAAAGATTCAATCATATTGTAATGAAAGTGAACTTGTGATACCATATCACACTCTTTTTGGTGCAGATAAAAGTCTTCACTTTATTGTTCCTTATTTTAACAAAGTACTAATAATTTGGTTTTATAATCTCTAGGTTTTGATACTTTTTAAACATTCATTGAACTTATTCAAAGAATTTCACTTCTTACCTCATTAAGTGGATACCAAGTATCTACCTAGTTCGTTGGCAAAAGAGATGAAGAAGTAATAACCTTTTCTGATTGAAATTGTATTCGACCATACACTTCAAAGTGTAAATAGGGCGAATATCTTGCTCTATTCATAATCCTTTTCAAGAAAAAGTTATGAATTATCTTGCTTTGAATACAAGATTCGCACACATCAAAAGATTCCCAATCAAATGGTTTGGAAGACTAGTCAAAACTAGTTTCTAAATGCGATTTTCAATCGAGAATTGAGAAATGATTGGGGTCACCGACTTGAATCTTGTATATATGACATTTATTTTTAGTTTGAATATAATTACCTTTATTTGTATGGTCTTACGATAAACTTGATCGTGGTATGTAAGGGCACAACACTTGTTTTAATTGCACAATAGAGAAATCCTTTGCGTTTTATAAAAAAACTTGAATTATATTCTTATTTAGACTTATTGTACATCATAACAATTATTGAGGTACATTTCTAAATACAAAACTAAAATGACTACACTACAACATTCTTGCTAGTCGTCACACGATAATGCCAAATATTATGATGAAAACCACAAATTTGTATCAAATACTCATGATGTGGTAATTAGCAAGACTGCAATGTCATTGTCATAGATATCAGGAAGGAATATGTTGGAGTCACACGACCAACTTCCTTCATCTTTACTTATTTGGGATTTGTCTCTATTTTAGTATCTAACACTTTCTCTTTCGAGCCTAGTTCTATCCTTAGCAATAAGAACCCTAGTTCTATCCTTAATAATTAAGATAGGTACTTACTTCTTATTGCTCCCACTGACTTCAAGAATTTCTACTTGATGAAGACTTATCTTCATTTAAATTCCTAGTTAATCTTTCACAAGGGTTAAATCTATTGTGGTATTTGGTTAATTAAAATTTCAAACAAATTAATTTACCAATTTAACATTGTCATGTTCATAACAACTTAAGTACTTGATGACAAGTGTTTAGGTTCAGCAATAAGACTTTTGAACCGTGGATGCATAGAAGATATTATCAAAACATATTTTGACTAATCATTATTTCTATTCATACTTTTTCACAAGAAATCATACATAGGCATGTTTGGAATTTTAGATGCTAATCTTATATGACATAGGACAACTCTTATGGAGTTCTATAGAATAGAACGATTCCTATGGAGCTAGTCCATGCCTTACTTAAACGGTTCAATTGAGACTTTTAGAAAGGAGATTCTATTTGTCTTTGGCTATAGTGGTTTAATAGAGACATAAGTTAAAATCGAAATGACATCGTATATATCTAAGAGCAAAGATATAGAACAAATTTAACCAACGAAATAGTGGGAAAACTAACATTCATCGTAATATATGAAAACTTTTAGCAAGTTTTAGCATTTATATAATGAACTCCACCCAAGTATATAAACGATTCCAAGACCCAAATTCATACTAGCTCGATTGTGGGACAACGGTCCCTCTACAACCTTTACTAATACAATTTGGTGGGTTAACCCATTTAACCGATTCTACACTTAGAACTCTCGGTCGATGAAATTACATTAACTTCATCTTTAGCCCGAACCTATTGGGACAACGGTCCCTCTAATATTTTCGTTGAGATCAACCAAATTTCGAAGTATAGTAACATTTTATTACCCCATTTACCCAACGTTAAAAGAAAGCACCCCGGTATAATATTTCAATACCGTATTGTACCTTTAATGAAATTGGGATTCATGAGTTCTTACTATTTGGTAAGGCTAAGTCTCAATTTTTAGAAATGTGAAGGTCTTGTCAATTTATTATCTATCTCTTTTAAGTGAACTAAATTAGTGATCTATCAATAATTATAATTGACAAGGTCGAGAACTCGATATAAAAAGATATGCATGTGATGTTATGGCGATTTGGCATGCATGCAAACATATAAAACAGAACATGTAAAAAAAACAATTTCCTAGTATGGACTTTCCTAAAATAGAAAATCTAATAATCTATTACATATTTGGAAACTAACTCCTTTGGTCCCTTGAACTTCATGTGACAGCCTCCCAAGGAAACACCGTCTTGATCGGAACTCCTTTCCGAATGGCTCCGTCTTTAGGAAACTTCGGAATTACAAAATAACAATAAAATACATAGCATATCCTATTATACATTTGTAATAAAAATTTAAATCTATTAAATTACAAAACGGTGATGCGAAATCATATTAAAATTACAACCAAATCGATATTCCCTTACATTACGGGTAATACTGATTAAAAACTAAGGCCAAAATAAGACAAATTACATGATTCAAAATTACATAAATTTAAATGACATACATCTATAAAAATATGTAGCATAATATGTGTATTCAACATGCAAAAAAGAATGTGCCAAATCGCCTTACTAGATTATATCGTATATCGCTTTGGTTTTATGGAAATGTGTGACTTTTAACTCATTAAAATCCCCAAAATAATACTTTAATCAAATTTAAGCCCATGTTAATTACCCTAACTGTCTTAGGACTCAAATATTAGTCTACACTAAGATTTGACAATAATATAACTTGGTTTTACATTATTGCTCATTATAATCTCATTAATCTTAACAATTAAGAAATAATTACATATAAATCATAAAAATTTGGAAAAATTTGAAATCAAAATTTTTGTATATTCTAGAATATGACCAAGATCCCAAAAATTCGATAAAAATTTCTCACAAAGCATTTTTTGTTTATTTCATGGATAAATAGCATAAATTATAATTTTTACAACTTAATTCCAAATTAATCACAAAAAATTATGAAAAAATTTAAAATCAAAATTTTGAACATACTATAATAATTTCTAGATCCTTGGAAAATATAAATATAACCAAAAATTTCGAATTTAATTTTTATGACTAATAAAGTTGCCTTTTATTGATTTTATCACATAAAAATCAATAAACACACAAAATTAACAAAATTAATTTTTCTTTTTCACATCAATGTTCTAATTATGTGTGAAACTCAGGGGAAAACATTTTATGCCATAAATTTCGTTTTAGCTAATTTTTAGCTTATATAATCTCGATTTATTCTATTTTACCCATTAAAATCATAAATCATGCACAATTAATCACATTAACTTCAAATTTTACATACAATAAGTAAAATATGCATGTGAGATCATATAAAAATTTCGTGGCCAGAAACATCATATAACTATTTTTAGTTATTAAATAACCATTTTAGTCACTAAAATGTTATTATTATCCAATAAATTATAAAAGTGAGCAATAAAATTCCATAAATCATCTAAAATAACCTAAAATATATTAGGACCAGAATGTATACATGTATGGAAAAATTTCGTGCATATACTATATAAACACAAATTTTTTGGTTTTTGTTTTAGTCATCTAATAACTCGTAAAAAACTCAAAAAACGATTTGCATGCATCAACAAAGCTCTTATACCAATTGTTAGATTCTTTAACCTCTAATTAGACTCCTCTAATTAGTTTCTAAATTACTCACTAATTTAGAATAATAGATCTAGTGCATGCAATATGTAAATAAATGAAATAAAGAGAAAAACAATTTCCCTTACACATGAGGGAGAGGGGGGGGGGGGATATTGGGCACAAGGTAGGACACCTTCCTTACCTTATTCTTGAGCTTAATAACATTAGGATGATCCTCCAAAAACCAAAGTTCCAAATTAGAAACTCTCCTCTTAGTTGCACCAAAGACTTACCCTTAACACTAATATAATTACTAACTAATCCTTAAATTATTAAATCTATTATTAATATAAATACTACATCTAGTATTCTAGTGATAATATTAGATTTTGAACATATTTTATGAATAAACTATTTATGAGAGAAGGAGAGAATAAGAGCATAAGAGTTTTTCATGTATCAAAATGAGAACTCATCTCATCATAAAAGGGGATGGGGTGCCGGTTTTTAGGGTCCATGGGTAAGGGATAAAGCTTTTTCTTTTTGCTTTTTGTCTTACCAAAAAAATAGGCTGTGTTTAGGTGTAGGTCAAGTGTGATGATTATGCTTTTCCATATAAAATAATCAACCACATACACCAAAAACTACCTACTAAAACCGGCTCCCACACTTAAAATGGACTCCATTTTATTTTATGTAAGTTGTCATTTGTAATATGCTGTGACATGTGAAATGTAACATGTCATTAGTAATATAAATACATATTTAACTAATTAAATATCATAATATATTAAATAAATTACATTTAACAAATTAACAAGTAATTAACAATTACATATATATAAAATGGGTCACATTAAATCTAGTTAATATAATCTACAACATTTTATAATTATAACTAACTAATTACTCTTATCTCAAATGTTTCATAAAGATTGATCAATTTTAGTAATGTAACATATAAATTACTAAATAGAATCTTATTTAATCACATTACAATAAGATATATGATTCTCACTCACAAATGAAATTTGCTCAATTTAAGGAATTAATTAATCTGTATCGACATACAATCAATTAACTTATCAGTTAAGGGAATTGTCCTATAAGTTTGACCTTAAGGGATCAACTGATCACCACCGTCAAACGACAGTAACGTCAAACTCTAGTCAGCCAATCGTTACCGATTAATGTTGATCAGTTGACTATATATATTGAATCATCGATTGTTAGGTTCATAAACCCCTAATTAGACTCCTTTAATTAGTTTCTAAATTACTCACTACTTTAGAATAATAGATCTAGTTACATGCAATATGTAAATAAATGAAATAAGGAGAAAAATGATTTTACCCTTATAATTGGTGGACCGAATTTTTGGGCACAAGGTAGGACACCTTCCTAACCTTGTTCTTAAGCTTAATAACATTATGATGATCCTCCAATAACCAAAATTCCATATTTGGAACTCTCCTCTTAGTTGCACCCAAGACTATCCCATAACACTACTAATATCATTAACTAGATAATATTACTAGTTACCTTAAATATCAAATCTAATACTTATATTATTACTACAATAGTAATCTTGAGTTTTATTAGATTTTTAGTACAAAATTTGAACATAAAAACCATTTTTACGAGAGAGGAAGTGTGAGAGATAAAGATGAGCATTAGACTAATAATAAGAGAACTTCTTATTCTCTTAAAGGGAGGGGGGAGCCGGTTTTTGGGCTTAGAAAAGGGTGAGCATGCCTTCTCCTTTTTGTCTTCTCAAAACATAGGTAGGCTAGGTCTAGGTTTTGGAGCCATCATTATTTTTAAAGCATCTTGTGCTAAGATAAAGAGAAACCCTAAACACCCATAAACACCCCTAAAACCAGTCCACCCTACGTAAAATGGACTACATTTTATCTTTGTAATTTTTTCATTTGTAATATGGTGTGGCATGTGACAAATAACATGTCATTAGACATATGAATGAATATTTAACAAATTAAATATCATTACATATCAAATAAAATTACATTTAACAAATTAACAAGTAATTCACAATTACATGTATATAAAACGTGTCACATTAAATCTAGTTAATATAATCTACAATATTTTGCAATTATGATTAAATAATTACTCTTATCTCAAATGTTTCATAAACATTAATCAATTTTAGTAACATAACATATTAATTAGTAAATTGAATCTTATTTAATCACATTACAACAAGACATATAACACTCACTCATTGATAAAAATTTGTTCAATTTAAGGATTTAATTAATCTGTATCGACATAAAACTATTTAAGTTATCAGTTAAGGGAATTGTCCTATAGGTGTGACCTTAAGGGATCAACTGATCACCACCGTCAAACGACAGTAACGTTAAACTCTAGTCAGACAATCGTGTAATAGTACGGTTTTCTATGTCTGTGGGTACTCTATCGAGTAGGGCTTACTCTGTCGAGTAAGTATCTTTTTACGCAAAACAGTAGCTGACCTGATGGGTACTCGATCGAGTGCGTGTGACACTCGATCTAGTAAGGGAGACTCGATCGAGTAAGTGTGTCTTACGGGTTGTTTTAGCCGGGTTTTGTTAATAATGCGAGATTAATATAAAAGGGCTTCCGTCACTATTCTTAATCACTTTTAACCTTTCTAAAACCTTTCAAAGAGAAAAGGAGTTACGTAGTTCATTTTCTTCGCATTGTTAACAAATCCCAATGCTAGGATCGTCGGGTTATCTTGTCCTTTACGCCGTTGTGATCATCGTGTCCAGGGTAAGTTTCTTGTATGATTTTTATAATGTTTTTATAAGTTTGGTTAAAACCCTAATTGGGTAGTTTTGGGGGTTTTGGGTGTATTGTATTGTTTTGGTGGTAATTGTATGTATATGTGTTATAGGAGGAGGATTCGTAGAGGAACGTTTTTTATTAGTTGTTGTGACGGTCTCGTGTGATTGCTATTCCAGGTAGGGTTTCCCTACTCAGTATTGTTTACATGGCATTGTGATAATTGGTTGTTGTTGTTGTTGTGTCGGTATTGAATTGGATAGTGGTTGATTGTATTGTTGGTTGTATAACTGTCTGTGGTTTGCGAGGTGCGTCCTTGGCTGAGTGGAGTCACTTGCGGGAGTGGCTCCACGCCCTTGATTCGCCTTTTGTGGAACCCACCATAGAAGGGATGTTCACATTTAGGAACTTGGGTTTATCTCTCGGATGAGATGAGCACGGCTTAGGTGGGAACGGCTGGGTCCCCCACTGGCGGTGTGGAATACTTGTTGCGATGAGTATTCTGGGAGGTTGTATAAGGGTGTATCTATGATAGTTGGGTAGGTTGACCTACCAGTGGACTTGTTAGAGTTTTCTTTGGATGGTTTTGAGATGATAGTTGGTATGGACTGGTTGGGTAAGTACAAGGCTATAATAGACTGTCACCAAAAGAGAGTCTCTTTGAGAGGTCCTAAGGGAGTTAGTGTGTCTTATCGTGGGTTTGTTGTCAAACACAAAGTCAAGTTAATTGCAGCAGTGACCTTGAAGTCTTATCTGAGGAAGGGGTGTCCGTTGATCTTAGGCCATGTGAGAGACCATAATATGGTGAGTTCAACAGTTGATCAGATACCGGTGGTGGGAGAGTTTCCAGATGTCTCTCCGGAGGAGATACCAGGGTTACCACCAAAGAGGGAGATAGATTTCAGTGTGAAGTTGAAACCAGGGACAGGACCAATTTCTAAGTCCCCGTACCACATGGGTCCTAAGTAGTTGGAGGAGCTGAAGAAACAACTGGATGATTTGATTGACAAGGGGTACATTAGACCTAGTGTATCACCGTGGGGAGCACTAGTTCAGGATGGGAGTTTGAAGCTATGCATCGATTACAGAGAGCTGAACAGGGTTACAGTGAAGAACAAGTATCCTTTGCCAAGGATAGATGATTTGTTTGATCAGTTGAACAGGGCAGCGGTCTTTTCTAAGATCGATTTGAGGTTGGGTTATCATCAGGTAAAGATTCGGGATGAGGACATACTAAAGACAACTTTTACATCGAGATATGGTCACTATGAGTATGTTGTGATGCCGTTTGGGTTATCTAATGCACCTGCAGTGTTTATGGATTTGATGAACCGGGTTTTCACTCAGTTTTTGGATCGGTTTGTTGTGGTCTTTATCTATAATATCTTAGTCTATTCTAAGACTAAGGAGGAGCATGAGGAGCATTTGAGGTTAGTGTTGCAGACTTAGCGAGACAATCAGCTATATGTAAAGTTGTCTAAGTGTGAGTTTTGGCTCGAGGAGGTTGCCTTTCTGGGGCATGTGATTTCAAAGAAGGGTGTAGCTGTGGATCCGGCAAAGATAGAGGCAGTTACTCGGTGGGAAGCACCGAAGAATGTGGCAGAGATCAGGAGTTTCTTGGCTTTGGCAGGGTACTATCGTCGATTTGTGAAAGACTTTTCCAAGATAGCCAGACCTATGACATCGTTAATGAGGAAGGATAACAAGTTTCGTTGGGATGAATGTTGTGAGACGGCCTTCCAAACATTAAAGGAGCGTTTGACCACAGCTCCAGTCTTAGTATTACCTGAAGGATGTGAGAACTTTGAGGTATATACAGATACTTCAAAGAATGGTTTGGGATATGTGCTGATGCAGAACGGGAAAGTGATTGCCTATGTTTCTAGGCAATTGAAGGCTTATGAAGAGAACTACCCGACACATGATCTGGAGTTGCGTGCAGTTGTGTTTGCTCTTAATATTTGAAGGAACTATCTTTATGGGGCGACCTTTAAGGTGTTTTTAGATCACAAGAGTCTCAAGTAAATCTTCACTCAAAAGGAGCTGAACATGAGACAGAGGAGGTGGATGAAGCTGATAGGGAATTATGACATGGATATTATATACCATGAAGGGAAACCGAACATGGTTGCAGATGCGCTGAGCATGGAGAGTGTGCATTCTCTATGCACAATTATGTCTTTGATGAGGTTGAGAGATGAGGTGGGGAAGATGGGGATACATATGATACTGAAAGGGGATGCTATAGGGGACTTGACAGTGGAGCCAGATCTTTTTGATGACATTTGCAGGAAACAGGTCTTGGATCCTAAGATTGAGGAGTAGAGAGCTGGAGTAGAGAAAGGGACGGTATCTCGGTTCTCTATTCATACAGATGGCAGTGTGAGATTCGATGGGAGATGGTATATTCCTAGTGATGAGGAGTTGAAAAATATGATCATGACAGAGGCTCATTGCATACCATATTCGGTACATCCAGGTGGTGACAATTATATATAGATTTGAAGAAGACTTTCTGGTGGCCTGGGATGAAGAAGGAAACAGCTGTGTTTGTGGCACGTTGTTTGACATGTCAGAGGGTTAAGGGAGAGCAGCGACGATCACAAGGTAAGATTCAGTCTCTTGAGGTACTTGAGTGGAAATGGGAGTCTATCTCTATGGATTTTATAGTGGGTTTGCCAAGGGGTCAACAAGGTAACAATATGATATGGGTAATAGTTGATCGTTTGACCAAATTAGCTCACTTTGTGCCGATGAAAGATAATTGGACCAAGATACAGTTAGCTTTGGCTTATAGGAGGCATGTGTTTCGTTTACATAGGGTGCCTAAGGATATAGTGTCAGATAGAGATGTGAGGTTCATATCACGGTTTTGGAAAGAGTTGCAGGAGTTGATAGGATCTACTTTGAAGATGAGTACTGCGTTTCATCCTACGACAGATGGCCAGACAGAGAGGACCAACAAGACTTTAGAGGATATGCTGCGAGCTTGTGTGATGGATTTTGGTGGTAGCTGGGAGGATAGATTGGACCTCATTGAGTTTTCTCATAACAACATCTATCCCACGAGTATTGGGATGGCACCATTTGAGGCTTTGTATGTAAGGAGGTGTAGGAGTCCGATTTGTTGGGATGATAGAGTTGAGGCAGTGGTTTTAGGACCATAGATGGTACAGGAGATGGTAGAACAGGTTAAGCTGATCAGACAAATGATGAAAGCGGCCCTGGATCGACAAAAGAGCTATGCAGATTTACACCGTCGTGACATAGAGTTTCAGGTCGGGGACAAGGTTATGTTGAAAGTGTCTCCTATGCGTGGGTTCATACGGTTTGTTAAGAAAGGGAAGCCGAGCCAGAAGTTTATCGGACCATACGAGATTTTGGATCGTGTGGGTAAGGTTGCATGCCGGTTAGCGTTGCCAGCAGCTTTGGGTAGGGTGCTTGATGTGTTTCATGTGTCTCAGTTGCGGAAGTATGTGAGCGATCCTTCACTTGTGTTAGAGGTGGAGAACATAGAGTTGGATGAGTCTTTGTCGTATCTTGAGGTGCCAAAACAGATTCTTGATCGCAAGGTTCGGAAAACTAGGCATGGGGAAACAGTGTTGCTTAAGATTCTTTGGTCTAACCATGAGGTAGAGGAAGCTACTTGGGAGGGGAAAGAGGCTATTAGGGAGAGATATCCGTCTCTTTTTTATCAGGTATGTGTGGTTACGGGGACGTAACCATGTTTCTTTGGGGGGGGGGGGGGTAGGAGATGGTCGCATAAGGTTTTTGTATGTTTTATGTTAGTTTTAGTACAACTAGTAGTTGCTTTGAGTCGGTTTGAGTGTTGGTTGGGAGTTTTGTTTTGAGTTTTGTGTTGAGTTTTGGTTATGTTGTTGTGTCGGAGTTGAGATAGTGTGTTTTGTTTTTGTCTAGGGGTTTAACTTCGGAGACGAAGTTCTTTTTAAGGAGGGAAGACTGTAATACTATGGTTTTCTATGTCTGTGGGTACTCTATCGAGTAGGGCTTACTCTGTCGAGTAAGTATCTTTTTACGCAAAACAGTAGCTGACTTGATGGGTACTCGATCGATTACGTGTGACACTCGATCGAGTAAGAGGCACTCGATCGAGTAAGTCACTTACTCGATCGAGTAAGTGTGTCTTACGGGTTGTTTTAGCGGGGTTTTTTTAATAATGCGAGATTAATATAAAAAGGCTTCCGTCACTATTCTTAATCACTTTTAACCTTTCTAAAACCTTTCAAAGAGAAGAGGAGTTACGTAGTTCATTTTCTTCGCATTGTTAACAAATCCCAAGGCTAGGATCATCGGGTTATCTTGTCCTTTACGCTGTTGTGTTCGTCGTGTCGAGGGTAAGCTTCTTGTATGATTTTTAAAATATTTTGATAAGTTTGGTTAAAACCCTGATTGGGTAGTTTTGGGGGTTTTGGGTGTATTGTATTGTTTTGGTGGTAATTTTATGTATATGTGTTATAGGAGGAGGATTCGTAGAGGAACGTTTTTGATTAGCTGTTATGACGGTCTCGTGTGATTGCTATTCCAGGTAGGGTTTCCCTACTCAGTATTGTTTACATGGCATTGTGATAATTGGTTATTGTTGTTGTTGTGTCAGTATTGAATTGGATAACAGTTTATTGTATTGTTGGTTGTATAACTGTTTGTGGTTTCCGAGGTGCGTCCTCGGCTGAGTGTAGTCACTTACGGGAGTGGCTTCAAGCCCTTGATTCGCCTTCTGTGGAACCCGCCACAGAAGGGATGTGCACATTTATGAACTTGGGTTTATCGCTCGGATGAGATGAGCGCGGCTTAGGTGGGAACGGTTGTGGTCCCCCACTAGCGGTGTAGAATACTTGTTGCGATGAGTATTCTAGCAGGACTACACACTTTAGTGTGTAGTCAGGTGTGTGGTGATATGATGGAGATTGGTTTGGTTGGAATGGATTGAATTGTTGTATTGCTTTTGTTACAACTGTGTCATTTTGTGTAATCAGTACTGACCCCGTTTAAATGTTTTAAAAATTGTGGTGATCCATTCGGGGATGGTGAGCAGTTATTGAGTAGGTATGAGTTGATGAGCATGGGATAGCTAGGTTGAGCCACCACGAGCTGTTTAAAAATCTTCCGCTATGTCAAAACATTCTTTCACATTGTTTTTGTTGGTTTGGCAGTTTTGAGGAACATTTGTATTTTACTTTATCAGTTTTGGTTTTGGACGTGTATCACGTTAAACATATTTAATAAAGTATGTTTCTTTATTGTCTATTTGATATACCTTGCCTCGGGTAACCGAGATCGTAGCATTCCCATGCCTTAAGTGGTCCTGGTAAGGCACTTGGAGTATGGGGGTGTCAGCGAATTGTTACCGATTAAAGTTGTTCAGTTGACAATATATTGAATCATCCCTTTTGTATTTTTGTTATGAGATTTAATATGTGATCACACTATTGTTGAGGACACATACTCCAACAATCTCCCACTTGTCCGAGACAAGTGTGCGTCACCAATTCTCTTGTCTATTTACATCTCCCACTCAATGCAAGGTGTCTTGCAGGTCATACTTTCATTTCATCATATCTAGAGTGGTTTCCTCGATCTGGAGAGTAACTGTTTGATCGGAATTATCTGCTGTAGATACCTTCCGAGCGTGGCCACGCATTTTCAGTTCACTACTCCTCGAGTGGCCCTGAGATTTATATAACCCTGACAAGGGGGTGGACAATTCCTATAGCATTATTCCCTTCAAATACCACAGCTCATTGATGCGTGCATTTTATATAGGTATTTCGTACTTCATTTGCACGCATTTCTATGCATTTTGTGTAGTGTTTAGCTACAAATGTCCCCCGAATTGTCTACTTTGGTTTCTCTTGTCTTATTTGCAGGAATGAACCAAATAGGAGCATAATCAATCTTAATACCTGTCCTTATGCATGCATTTAAGAGATTAGTTGAGTCGGAGCCTTAAGACTACTATTTTGAGATGCGCAAAGAAGTAAGTTAGCTAGGCGAGCAAAGGAAGAACTTCAAATTACTAGTGCCTAATTTGAAGAGACATATCTCGAGTTATACAATATATTTTCAGGTTATTTCAATTGGAGATTAAATTATGTCCTCTTAGCTTTCCAACGCCACCGGAAACGCCCTGTTTTCCCAAGTAACGAAGAAATGGCAGCCGTTTGAAATTTAGTGCGCGAAGCAGGAATTGTGCGCTGGAAAGTAGTCGATCGAGTACAATTGTGTTCGATCGACTCCTTTTTATACTCGATCGAGTAGTGCCTATTTAATAAGTATTCGATCGAGTACTTAAAGTACTCGATCGACAGGTTTTAGCTTGGATTTGCTCGATCGAGTGATATAAAAGTCCTCGATCGAGTATTTAGCTATTATACTCGGGATTTTTATCCCGTGATAGATTTAGTTTTGTTAATTTTCACTTCCCTTTATAAGGGAGTCGTAACTAGGTTAATAGGGACTTCTTCTTTTACCTTTTAATACTTCTCTTAATCAACTTTTCTCTCTTAATCTCTCTTCACTGTAACTTTTCTCTCTTGATCTCTTGCTTTGATTTTGGTTTGTTCTCTACGCCGGAATTGCTTGAGATTGTAATCCCCCTTCTCCTTTTAAACTTAATCTCATTATTTGTTACTTTAATTACTTGTTCTTCTCTTAATTAATTTCTACCCTAATTTGTTTTATGCTTAATCATTATTATTTCATCATGCTTTCTATTATTAGTTCATTCATTGTTATTAACATTGACAACATTAGTAATATGAGTAACTAAACTCTTTCATGTCGGGATTAGGGGATCTATGGTAGGATTGTGACGATGTAGCGAATAGACTAGACAGTTTACTTGTGAGAATCTGTCCCCATAGCAATATAATTGTATCACCAATTTAGTCGAATGCATGCTTCTAAATTACATTAATCAGGTTAATTTCGTTCCTGGATCGGAAGATTGGAATGAACAGACCAGCTATGAACAGTAGACTACCCTAATGAGGACGGAAGTTAAGTTAGCGGAAATCTAGGATAGAAAGTAGACCGGAAGGACCTTTCCTGTATCCTTCTCACAGTAGATTGTCTAGGCTATTTATAGCTGAGTCGATAGACTATCATGGTGAACCGAAATCCTGACATACCTCTTTTATCTGATTACTTTTATCACTTTTTCTCGCTTTACTACTCTTACTTTATTTCTCTTACCCTTAAACCTTTAGTAGTTTGGAAAACCAAATTCAAAACCCCCATTGTGACTTAGATAGACGCACTTACAGATAGATACCTTGCCTCCCTGTGGAGATCGACCCTACTTATCACTAGCTTCTGTTAGTATATTTAGGTATTTATTTTTGGTACAGAAACGACCGTATCAAATTTTGGCGCCGTTGCCGGGGAGGCAGCGTAGTTTTATCTGTTTTTATTTAGTCTATTTCTTGTCTCAAGGAACCTCGATTCCTTGAGACCGTTCTCATGTCTTTCGTTCTTGACTTTCCGCAGAGAGAGAACGAAAGTTTTGGTTCTTATATAGACATGTGGGAGGAGTGGCTCGAACTAAGACAAGGAATGCTTTCGGGTCTCCAAATATGCCAGTCTATCATCCGGGTAATTAATGCCCCTACGCGAGCATACCTCGAGGCTAATAGTAAGTGGGATTTCGAAGGAATCCCGTAAAAGAGGTATTAGAATTTTTTGAATGGTTTGCTACTGAAACTCTTAAACCCAATTTCTCTCTTCATGTTGACTCAGATGAGGGGGTGGGTGAGACATTAGAAACCGTTTTAGGAAATACTGACAGAAAATAGAGGAGACCATTAGCGTGGTTGATAATCCATTTTATAAGGATAATTTAAAACCCCTCTATGATTCTTGCACAGATAGTGAGGACGACTGGGAAGGTCTCTTTGAGAACTTCCCTACTGACGAGTCCGGCCCTAAGGAGAGTGAGGAGAAAATTTTTAACAGTCTTGAGGTTAAATGGGATAGTTATGACGATATTATGGATGAACCTATTGTTGAGGACCCAATTGACCCAATTGACTTTACCGTCCCTTGCATTTGGGATGAATACCCACCTTCTCCTTTAGAAGACCAGATTCCTCCACCTCACAATATAAACCGGTCAGTGCATCTGGATTATACTCGCGTTATTTTTGAGTCAAATGCTCCTGAGCTCTCTTATTTTCCACTCGCGGCTAATTTAAGCTTCTATATTCCGCCCTTAGCTGGAGGGAGGAATAATTTTGTGGATTATTTAGGAGCTGTCATAGGAAATTTGTTAGACTTAAATGCTATTTCATTTTAATTTCCTATGCTATTGCTATTTTATGGTGCTACTTACATTTCTGTGTAGCACATGCGCAGTTATTTGATCGATTGCTGCGTGCTTTGAGCTGTTTTGAGTGGGCTCAATCGGAGTAGCAGACTGAAAGAAAATAAGGTCGAGCTGGGACCTGTCTGAAACTAGCGCTGTCCGGGAGGCAACCCGGAGTTTAAATTTTTAGTTGATTTGCTTTTAAGTTTCTGTTGCGTGTGTAATAATTTGTTTTTAAACCATAGACTGGAACATTTAGCTTGTTTTGTTAGTTTCGCGGGCTGTTTATTGCATCTTTGCAGGATTCTAACGTGGATGGTTCGATCGAGTATTTTTTATACTCGATCTTACCCTTTTGCTGCAGATTTAACTCGATCGAACATATCTTCTCCTCGATCGAGTGCCTTCAAAAGAGGGTCTTTCGATCAAGAGCCCTATTTCCTCGATCGAACTACTTAGATGCCCAGTTCACTCGATCGATCATTGTGTCCTTTTGATCGAGGACTTCCGTTTTGATTCGCTTCCTGTGACGCCACTGTGAAGCTGTTTGTGACCTCCCATGTTGCTGGCTGGTTTGGGGAGGTCCCTTCTTTGCGTATTCTTGTGAGTTTTCCGCATCTCCACTCTCTCCTTTTTAGTTTGCATTTCCTTTCCTTATTTTTGGGTACAATGAGGGCATTGTACGATTTGGTTTGGGGAGGTTATGCATCCATATCTGTGTCTGCATTTATGTTTTTATTGCATTTCTGTTATCACGTTTAATTTCGGTATGCATTGTTGTTATTTTCATAAAACTCAAAAATCACTTAAAAAACAAAAAATTCGAAAAAAAAAAAAATTCACGTTTATTTTAGCATGTAGGTTGAGTCGGAACAGTAGATTTCAATGATGAAATTGCACTGCAATTGTCTTTTTGCTTAAACCTTGCATTAAACTAATTATCTTTTTAGCTTTGTCATTTTCCATATCTACGAGTTAATGTTAAAATTAAGCTGAACGAATAGACTTGACCTGAAAATTTTGGCAAGCTACTTATAATTTCTAAGATTTAGAGCCGTATAAACTGGTGACATTGATGACCAGTTTACATAGGAATTGAGAGTAGTACTCCTTGCATAACATGTTTATCATTTTTGCACATTTATGAAATTCGATTTCTTGTCAATTGCATTCATTCGGGTTTGTGGTTGGTGTCACATGCAGGGAGGTGCTTACAATTTCCCTTTCTTTCATTTTCACCTATTTAGCTCCACTTTAGCCAAATATAGCCTTTCTGACCCATTAGCTACACCCAAAATTTAGCCTGCCAGTCAAGCTAGTTTAGTGTGACTATTGTGGTATATTATTCATCGTTGTGAGTTTGGCTCATTTTCATTGTGCGGAGTTGGTAGAAAAAGAAAGAATGAGGAAAAGAAGAGACGTGAAAAAGGAATAAAAAAAAAGAAAAAAAAAATTTGAAAAAAAAGAAAAAAAACGTGAACAGGGGAAAGAAAAGAAAAAAAAAATGAAAAAAAGATGTTGAGTTAGTTTGAGAAATAGAAGATCGTATGCGCTTATTTCTATCTTGTGGCGGTCTTAATCCTCTGTTTTATTCATATCTTTTTGTATTGGGTACTGAAATGAGTGCCAATGAAGGGCACTTGAGCTTTGTTTTCTAGACAGTTGAGATTCGGATGGTTTTATATGGTTCTGTTTAGGTGCTAGCTTGACGTTTTACCTCCACATTTCCATAATTTATTTTGCCTATTCTCGCCTCTAGCCTCACTTTCCCATATCTTTTGTAAGCCCTCGGCTGTGACAGACATTGTTGGTTGGAATGTATGTATGGTACTAGAATCATCTATCATTTTTGTTGCATGCATGTTATGTAGGTCGCAGTTTAGGTGAGTGACTGTTTTTCTCTTCTTCTCTTACACATATACTTTCATCCTTTGCTTCATGAGAGAATAGTGACCCGTGAGAGTCCGATTTTGATGGTCTTGCAAGGTCTATAGTTCAGCTTTATTATAAACATCCTACAACTCGTTTGCATTTGACATTTTTGCTATAAGTGTTAGTTTGTTGCATTAAATTGGTTTAAGTGGACAATTTGTAGCTACCTTTGAGTTTTCTTTTCCGTTCTATAAGTTTGCATTTAATTTGCTTAGGGCCAAGCAAAGGTTTGGTTTGGGGATATTTGATGCGTGCATTTTATATAGGTATTTCGTACTTCATTTGCACGCATTTCTATGCATTTTGTGTAGTGTTTAGCTACAAATGTCCCCCGAATTGTCTACTTTGATTTCTCTTGTCTTATTTGCATGAATGAACCAAATAGGAGCATAATCAAGCTTAATACCTGTCCTTATGCATGCGTTTAGGAGATTAGTTGAGTCAGAGCCTTAAGACTACTATTTTGAGATGTGCAAAGAAGTAAGTTAGCTAGGCGAGCAAAGGAAGAACTTCAAATTACTAGTGCCTAATTTGAAATGACATATCTCGAGTTATACAACATATTTTCAGGTTATTTCAACTGGATATTAAAGTTTGTCCTCTTAGCTTTCCAACGCCCTTGGAAACGCCCTGTTTTCCCAAGTAACGAAGAAATGGCAGCCGTCTGAAGTTCAGTGCGCGAAGCAGGAATTGTGCGCTGGAAAGTAGTCGATCGAGTACAATTGTGTTCGATCGACTCCTTTTTCTACTCGATCGAGTAGTGCCTATTTAATAAGTGTTCGATCGAGTACCTAAAGTACTCGATCGAGACGTTTTAGCTTGGATTTACTCGATCGAGTGATATAAAAATCCTCGATCGAGTATTTAGCTATTATACTCAAGATTTTTATCCTATGATAGGTTTAGTTTTGTTAATTTTCACTTCCCTATATAAGGGAGTCGTAACTAGGTTAATAGGGACTTCTTCTTTTACCTTTTAATACTTCTCTTAATCAACTTTTCTCTCTTAATCTCTCTTCACTGTAACTTTTCTCTCTTGATCTCTTGCTTGGATTTTGGTTTGTTCTCTACGCCGGAATTGCTTGAGATTGTAATCCCTCTTCTCCTTTTAATCTTAATCTCATTATTTGTTACTTTAATTACTTGTTCTTCTCTTAATTAATTTCTGCCCTAATTTGTTTTATGCTTAATCATTATTATTTCATCATGCTTTCTATTACTAGTGCATTCATTGTTATTAATATTGACAACATTAGTAATATGAGTAACTAAACTCTTTCATGTCGGGATTAGGGGATCTATGGTAGGATTGTGACTATGTAGCGAATAGACTAGACGGTTTACTTGTGAGAATCTATCCCCATAGCAATATAATTGTATCACCAATTTAGTCGAATGCATGCTTCTAAATTACATTAATCTGGTTAATTTCGTTCCTGGATCGGAAGATTGGAATGAACAAACCTGCTATGAACAATAGACTACCCTAATGAGGACGGAAGTTAAGTTAGCGGAAATCTAGGATAAAAAGTGGACCGGAAGGACCTTTCCTGTATCCTTCTCACAGTAGATTGTATAGGCTATTTGTAGCTGAGTCGATAGACTACCATGGTGAACGGAAATAAAACTCAAACGATGAATGTATTATCACATATGTAAAATTAATACAATATCAATTACTACATAATCTATAATACAAATTTAATTTTGTATATAATCGTACATTTCCATTCAATTGAAATGGTATGACTTATCATGTTAAGCCTATGAGAAGGCCTTGGTTAACAAGTCTTAGCAACATCTTGCACCTTACTTAACCTCATTATATACTATTTCCCTTCATTATCTATAATCTTGTATTATAAAACTCTTTGAGTACGTGTCTAGATCCAATCTAGACATAGCCTATCTTGCCTTAGGATAGCTCCCACTATCCTCACAGTGTGTGGGATTCTTCATTCTCGCATATCTCATAGTTGCAAGTGTACTCAAGGGATGAATCGATCACCACCATCAAACGACAATAACGTCAAACTCTAGTGAGCCAATCGTTACTGATAAATGATGGTCAGTTGACAATATAATTTCAATTGTATATTACTCAGATTTACTCCTCAAAAATTATAGCCAAACCATCCTTATGTGTTTAGTATATGGTTTTTGTGCAACTCATTGCACATAAATCCAATAATTATTTCTAAACACTTATCCTCTCGTATATATCACTTATAGATACGGATATTAAAGATGCTTTGCATCTCTTCCTAGTCTCCAAATCCCTACTTCACGGAGGAGAGCATTGGTCCATCATTCTCAATGAATAATATGTATACGAATTACTAATGGATACACTATATGGCTATATATTGACTTTCACAAAGATTCGATTTCAAATTTCTCGTCATACTCTAAGTATACGAATTATAAGAATAGTGATACATCTTAGTGTAATAAATTAATCCTGCAGCGGAAGAAAATGGATTCAATTTCTACATGTTTAATACTTTTGAACTTGTCAAGATTCTTATTAACATAAGAATATTAACTTTATGCTAATATCCATCGAACTGGATATCTTAGAGATGTATTATTCTTCTCCTAAGTCTTTCATCACTCACAGTGATCAATATGTCATTCACATATAAGACTAATAATACCACCCTACTCCCACTAAACTTCGTGTATAAACAAAACTACTCAACAAATCGAAAGGTTTATTACATGACTGAAACATACCATTCAACTCCTTGACTTCTACTTAAGATATCTTCTTAAGTTCGTATCCTACCTTAGGATAGTTGTGATTTAAAAAACTCATGCAAGATGATTTTAAAATCCAACAGTCAAATAATATATAAAATCCGAATTTAACGAAGCGTTGCAATTGGTGTAAACCTCGTACCACAAATCAACCAAGTCATGGAAACATCTTAATGTTTATGTTCTGTTCGGACTTTTGTGGAGTTTAAACTAGATAAAGCATCTTAATAAGTTACAGGTTTGTTACTTTCAAAAATAACATGACAACTGTACACTTAGGTTTCGAAGAAATATTTACTTATTTTGACCAAGAAAGAACATTTTCCTACGTCTTATGATCAGTTTGTGGCTTTGAACATTTTCTCCCACTCTGTCTTTAATAAATAATCTTGTTTTCTTTAATAGACAACATCACGAGCCACAAACCCTTTGTTTTCGTGATCATGTAGGAAGAGAGAGCACATGTTTAATATCGAAACAAGCTACAATTTAGGTACCATGTCTAACCATATCTCATATGAAAAGTAGATGATTACTTTAACCATGTTATGTTTTAGTGGAAAATTTAAATGCCAGACAAATTTTATAACAGAAACTACCTAGAACTATATTGTAAAGATTCAATCATATCGTAATGAAAGTGAACTGTGATACCATATCACACTCTTTTTGGTGCAGATAAAAGTCTTTACTTTATTGTTCCCTATTTTAACAAAGTACTAATACTTTGGTTTTATAATCTCTAGGTTTTGATACTTTTTAAACATTCATTGAACTTATTCAAAGAATATCTCTTCTTACCTCATTAAGTGGATATCAAGTATCTACCTAGTTCGTTGGTAAAAGAGATGAAGATGTAATAACCTTTTCTGATTGAAATTGTATTCGACCATACACTTCAAAGTGTAAGTAGGGCGAATATCTTGCTCTATTCATAATCTTTTCAAGGAAAAAAAGTCATGAATTATCTTTCTTTGAATACAAGATTCGCACACACTAAAAGATTCCCAATCAAATGGTTTGGGAGACTAGTCAAAATTACTTTCTAAATGCGATTTTCAATCGAGAATTGAGAAATGATTGGGGTCACCAACTTGAGTCTTGTATATGTGATATTTATTTCTAGTTTGAATATAATTACCTTGATTTGCATGGTCTCACCATAAACTTAATCGTGGTATGTAAGGGCACAACGCTTGTTTTAAATGCACAATAGAGAAACCCTTTGCGTTTTATACAAAAACTTGAATTATATTCTTATTTAGACTTATTGTACATCATAACAATTATTGAGGTACATTTCTAAACACAAAACTAAAATGAGTACACTACAATATTCTTGCTAGTCGTCACACGATAATGCCAAATATTATGATGAAATCCACAAATTTGTATCAAATACTCATGATGTGGTAATTAGCAAGAATTCAATGTCAATGTCATAGATATTTAGGAAGGAATATGTTGGAGTCACACGACTAACTTCCTTCATATTTACTTAGTTGGGGTTTGTCTCTATTTTAGTGTCTTAACACTTTCTCTTTCGAGCCTAGTTCTATCCTTAACAATTAAGATAGGTACTTACTTCTTATTGCTCCCACTGACTTCAAGAATTTCTACTTGATGAAGACTTATCTTCATTTAAATTCCTAGTTAATCCTTCACAAGGGTTAACTCTATTGTGGTATTTGGTTAATTAAAATTTCTAAAAAATTAATTTACCAATTTAACATTGTCATGTTCTTAACAACTTAAGTGCTTGATGACAAGTGTTCAGGTTGAGCAATAAGACTTTTGAACCGTGGATGCATAGAAGATATTATCAAAACCTATTTTGACTAATCATTACTTCTATTCATACTTCTTCACAAGAAATCATACATAGGTATGTTAGGAATTTAATATGCTAATCTTATATGACATAGGACAACTCCTATGGAGTTCTATGGAATAGAACGATTCCTATGGAGCTAGTCCATGCCCTATTTAAATGTTTCAATTGAGGCTTTTTAGAAAGGAGATTCTTTTTGTCTTTGGCTATAGTGGTTTAATGGAGACATAAGTTAAAATCGAAATGACATCGTATGTGTCTAGAAGCCAAGATAAAGAACAAATTTAAACAACGAAATAGTGGGAAAACTAACATTCCTCGTAATATATGAAAACTTTTAGATGGTTTTAGCATTTATATAATGACCTCCATCCAATTATATAAACGATTCCAAGACCCAAATTCATACTAGCTCGATGGTGGGACAACGGTCCCTCTACAACCTTCACTAATACAATTTGGTGGGTTAACTCGTTTAACCAATTCTTCACTTAGAACTCTCAGTCGATGAAATTACATTAAGTTCATCTTTAGCCCGAACCTATTGGTACAACGGTCTCTCTAATACTTTCGTTGAGATCAATCAAATTTCGAAATGTAATAACATCTTATTACCCCACTTACCCAACGTTAAAAGAAAGCACCCCGGTATAATATTTCAATACCGTATTGTACCCCTAATGAAATTGGGATTCATGAGTTCCTACTATTTGGTAAGGCTAAGTCTCAATTTTTAGAAATGTGAAGGTCTTGTCAATATATTATCTATCTCTTTTAAGTGAACTAAATTAGTGATCTATTGATAATTATAATTGACAAGGCCGAGAACTCGATATAAAAAGATATGCATGTGATGTTATGGCGATTTGGCATGCATGCAAACATATAAAATAGAACATGTAAAGAAAAGCAATTTCCTAGTATGACCCTTCCTAAAATAGAAAATCTAATAATCTGTTACATATTTGGAAACCAACTCCTTTGGTCCCTTGAACTTCATTTGACACGCCTCCCAACGAAACACTGTCTTGATCGGAACTCCTTTCTGAATGGCTCCGTCTTTAGAAAACTCCGGAACTACAAAAAATAATCTATTAAATTACAAAACGGTGATGCGAGATCATAATAAAATTACAACCAAATCGATATTCCCTTACATTACGGGTAATACCAATTAAAAACTAAGGCCATACTAAGACAAATTACATGATTCAAAATCACAAAAATTAAATGACATACATCTATTAAAAAAATGCAGCATTATATATGTATTCAACATGGAAAAATGAATGTGCCAAATCACCTTACTAGATTATATCGTATGTCGTTTTGGTTTTATGGAAATGCGTGACTTTTAACTTATTAAAATCACAAATAATACTTAAATCAAATTTAAGCCCAAGTTCATTACCTTAACTGTCTTAGGACTCAAATATTTGTCCACACTAAGATTTGACAATAATCTAACTTTGTATAACATTATTGCTCATTATAATTTTATTAGACTTAACAATTAAGAAATAATTCTTCACCAAAAAAAAATAATTAAGAAATAATTCCCAATAAATCATAAAAATTTGGAAAAATTCGAAATCAAAATTTTGTATATTCTGGAATATGACCAAGATCACAAAAATTCAATAAAAATTGCTCACAAATCATTTTACGTATATGAGGTGACTTATATAAAAATATGCCATCAATTGGTTTATATGTTTGCAGGCATGCCAAATCACCATAACATCACATGCATATCTTTTTATATCGTTTTATCGACCTTGTCAACTATAATTATCGATAGATCACTAATTTAGTTCACTTAAAAGAGATAGATAATAAATTGACAAGACCTTTACATTTTATAAAATTGAGACTTAGCCTTACCAAATAGTAGGAATTCAATAAAAATTGCTCACATAGCTAGTCCATGCCAAATCGATAATTTGAATATTCCCGAGTTTCCTAAAGACGGAGCCATTCAGAAAGGAGTTACGATCAAGACGGTGTTTCCTTGGGAGACGTGTCACATGAAGTTCAAGGGACCAAAGGAGTTGGTTTCCGAATATGTAATAAATTATTAGATTTTCTATTTTAGGAAGGCCATACTAGGAAATTGTTTTTCTTTACATTTTCTTTCCTTATATGTTTGCATGCATGCCAAATCGCCATAACATCACATGCATATCTTTTATATCGAATAATCGGCCTTGTCAATTATAATTATCGATAGATCACTAATTTAATTCACTTAAAAGAGATAGATAATAAATTAACAATTCACATTTTATAAAAATTGAGACTTAGCCTTACCAAATAGTAGGAACTCATGAATCCCAATTTCATTAGGGGTACAATACGGTGTTGAAATATTATACCGGGGTGCTGTCTTTTAACGCTGGGTAAGTGGGGTAATAAGATGTTATTACACTTTGAAATTTGGTTGTTCTCAACGAAAGTATTAGAGGGACTGTTGTCTCAATAGGTTCGGACTAAACACGAACTTAGTGTAAATTCATCGACCAAGAGTTCTAAGTGTAGAATCGGTTAAATGAGTTAACCCACCAAATTGTATTTGTAAAGGTTGTAGAGGGACCGTTGTCCCACAATTGAGCTAGTATGAATTTCGGTCTTGGAATCGTTTATAAAATTGGGTGGAGGTCATTATATAAATGCTAAAACTTGTCTAAAATATTAACAAGCCTAATTTACGATAAATGTTAATTTTTCCTTCATCTCATATTTTGTAGTCAATTGAAATATCACAATGGCATCTACTAGCTCATCCGCACCACCGTTCATGGCTTCGATCCTTTATGGATCGTTGTAAACTCGAAAAGAATAGTTCGAATTTCGCCGATTGGGATGCGCAACTTCGCTTAGCCACGAAAGGTGATGACAAGCTCAAATACCTTACCGAGGCTTCTCCCGCTACTCCTATTGCTAGGTCAACACCCCCGGTTAGGGAGGCCAATGAGACCTGCCAAAAAGAATCCGCCGCGGTCAAGAATGTCTTGATTTTCTCCATGGAACCTGATCTTCAAATGAGTGCCATAAAGATGAGCACCGCCTATGAGATATATACTAGACTTGTGACCATGTTTTCACGAGCTCCTAGGATTATTCAATATGAAGCGACTTCCCAATTCTTTGACCTCAATATCAAAGAAGGACAAAAAGTGAGTCCTCATGTGCTTAAAATGATTGAGTATGTTGAGACCCTCAAGTTGCAAGGGGTTGAGATCCCCGAGCAACTCGTGATTGACCGAGTGCTTCACTCCTTAAGTCGAATCAAGGGTTATGTTCAGTTTAGAGTAAACTACAACATGCAAAACTTGAAAACTGATCTCCATGAGTTGCCAAAATGCTTGTGCAAGCCGAAAGGGACATAGGGCTTGATGCAAGCACTAGCAAGGATGTGCTCAACATCAAGGCAAAGAGTAAGGGAAAGTTTAGGGAAAGTGCTAACAAGGGTAAGAAGCCCACTTCCTACAAAGGTAAGGAGAAAGCTATTGAGAATAGCTCTTCCAAACCCAAAAGGGGAGTCAAACCTTATGACAAGTGCCATTATTGTAATGGCATAGACCATTGGAAGAGCAATTATCCCAAATATTTGGAAGACATTAAAGCTGGACATGTGACTCTAGTAGGTAATATTTCTTCCAAAAGTTTATCATATTGATATTAATTTTCCAACTCAACTTTGTATTAAGATACTAGTTGTGTTTCTCACCCTTCTTATTGAATTTATGGCATGAGAAGAAAGGAAAAGCTAAGAAAGCATGAGGAGGATCTCTAAAGGGAGCTAGAGTAGCCGCCGCATAGATGGAGACCTATGGACTTGGCTTGGCATTTCATTTTGAATATGTCTTCATAATAGTCTTATGTTTAGACATTGTCTAAGAACTTTATTTTGTTTCCATGTTAGACATGGAAATTTCTTTATTTTACATCTCCGAACAAGTATTGTATTTGGTTTTAAATGACTTGGCTTTCAACCCAAGTCATTTCGGTTTATGGCATTTTAAGTTCTAAGACATGTTTCCTCTTTCTCTATTAATATCTATAACATAAATCAACTCAACTCAATCGATAGTATTGAAAGATGATGATTTATTCAATATGGTAAAGACCTAAGTTGTGAATTTGATTCCCAATTAAAAGATTCATGGCAACATGACATTTCTTATGTAATGTAAGATCGATCGATTGAAAGTTGAAATGAGTTATTTAAACTCATATTTGGGATGTTACTCCATGTTAGTAACTGTTTAAAGTGAAAACGCGCAATATGAATCACAAACGAGACTCCATACAACACATGGAAGGGATTAGTCTCTAAAATGGCAACATATCTTAATAGATATCTCAAGGATAACATGTGACTAATGCTCTTTTGTATTAAAAAGAACAAATTGTTTATAGTTCTTAAAGCTATCTTCTTGGAAAATAAGTGTATTTCTAAAAAGATAGAGTGGGAGAAAATTCGCTACAAACTTGTTTTGTAGTATAATGACATAAGAAAATGTTCTAAATGTCATACACATGTTATAAATAGAGTTGATTTTTGAAAGTAATAGAACTATTATCCATTGAGTGAATTGTTGCTAGTGAACCGAATCGTAATTTGTTGCAAAGAACTCATGGTTTTACAATCCGTGATAGAATCCATACGCAAAGCTAAGGATAATTAATTTAAGATATTGGTCTCTTTGAAGTAAAGCCTTCAAGTATAGAATAGCATTGATTAACATGGTGATGTTAATCGAATCAAATCATGTTAGTAATTGCCGCATTTCATTTTTGATAAAACATGGCAAGTGATATTAAACCGCTCTTCTGAATAGATATTTGGAAGAGGATGAGTGTGTGACACTGATCTTAGCTTTAAGTCTGTGAATTCTAACATTCTAAGTAAGCTTAAGGGATCCATATGTGGTTTTAAGTTTAGCATTAAGAGATTGTAAAAATCATCCTTCCCGTTCATGTGATAATTGAAAATGGTTGCATTTGAATTTTTCAAAAGAACCATAATTATACATGAAGTTTAGTGGGAGCTTATTTTGAGTTCATGTGATAATAGAGAATGGTTTCACTCGATTTGTCGAAAAACCATGTCTATACATGAAGTTGAGTGAGAGCAAAAACTGTCTTCACATATTACTCATTGGGAATGATGTACCGATGTTTACCTCCGTAACGTTGGGAAATTATTTCCAGATGAAATATTTATGTGAGGCACATCGCATATTTGATGTCCGGATCTATGGAGATAGTCCTAAAAGGGATATTGGCATTAAGTCAAAAGTCTTGTGGTGAAAAGATTTTTCGTCTTATGTTGATAAGATCCTTCGTCATTTCAGCATGGATAAATCCAAGAGGGATTCTATTCCAATGGGTTGTGGGATTACTTTGAACGATTTACAGTTGGCCACTGAATCTGAAATTGTTGAACGAATGAAATCGATTCCCAATGTTTACGCCATTGGATTGACCTAATGTCCTAAGATATGCGTAAGCACTGATAAATTGTATGTATTAAGCAAGACAAGTCAATCCATGTGAGAGTCAATGGATAGCCGCTAGATACATCCTTGAATTCTTTAGATAGAATACGGATTCGTTCTTATGATTGATCATGGAGTTTTGTATAGAGGGTTACAAAATCTCGAGTTTCTTAGGCTGATCTTGTTGTCAATTGTCAGATGTGTGAATAGCGAGAACAACCTTGAAAAGCCAGTCATTATGAAATCGACAAACAAAGTCTGAGTACTTTGTGGTAACCATAAGATGGAATGTATCGGAACATGGATCACATCACATGTTATTTGATAATAGTGGGAGCATCCTTCAAGCAAAGGAGACCAAGCCTAGATTTAAGTCTAGACATGTACTTAGAAAATTCATGTAATTAAGAAGTTACATCGAAAGAAGAAAATTTGAATTTATGAAGTTGGGATGAGTGGATTATATTGTATATCCTCTAACCAAGCTTTTATTGCAGGTTTGATCAAACTACCATGAAGTAACAGGGATTTTATATTCTTAAGATTATAAGATATAGAACAATAATATTGTATTGATTGTTCATATGTGATAATCGCATTTGTCGTTTGAGTTTTATTTTAAACTCTTTTAATACTTTGTTATATCCAAATAGGTTGTAAGGACAACATTGAACCCTATTAAAGTGAACTGGAATAACATAGTATTAGCCCCTAGTCACTTATATGAGGTGACGTCTCCTAGTGACTAGAGTGTGAGTGGATTTATGGTAAGTTCAAGTGCCATAGGGTCATAAGAGATGACTAGTCGATCACATAGGCAGACTGTATGGGACACTCTGTCGGGCAGTGACCGCTTATAGAGTTCTGGTAATTTTTATTTAGCCTGGTCATGGCGGGAGCTACTATAGTATTCTTTTTGAGTCGATTCTTTAACTAGAGACTATTCTTCCAAGGTGGCACAGTTTCTGATTGACTTTGATTTTTGCTCCACGACTTCCGAATATGGAGTGCATATGGGCATCTTTTGGGTCATGATGAGCTGTGGCTATTCGAAGGGAATAATGCGATATGAATTGTCCACCCCCTTGTCAGGGTTATTTAAATCTTAGGGACACTCGAGGAGTAGTGAACTGGAAATGCGTGGCCACGCTCGGAAGGTATCTACGACAGATAATTCAGGTCAAACAGTTACTCTCCAGATCAAGGAAACCACTCTAGATATGATCACATGCAAGTACAACCTGCGAGACACCTTGCATTGAGTGGGAGATAGTAATAGGACAAGAGAAATGGTGACGCACACTTGTCTCGGACAAGTGCGAGATTGTTGGAGTATGTGTCCTCAACAATAGTGCGATCACGTATTTAAATCTCATGATAAGAATACGTAAGGGATGATACATTATATAGTCAACTGATCAACATTTATCAGTAACGATTGGCTGACTAGAGTTTGACGTTACTGTCGTTTGACGGTGGTGATCAGTTGATCCCTTTAGGTCACACCTATAGGATGGAACCCAAATTATTTCTGATCAAATGTATTTGATACGGGTTGATCAATCCCTTTTATTTATAGATGTATATTTGATATATATATATATATATATATATATATATATATATATATATATATATATATATATATTTTTATATATTTATTTATTTATTTATTTATTTATTTGTGGGAGTTTGTTGAGGTCGAGTTTAGAACTCGAGTCAACGCAAGTTTATTATTCAATTATGGGATGATTGACTAATGAAATTTTATATCATATTGTAATGTGATTAAATAAGATTTAATTTAATGATTAAGCGTTAATTCATTAAATTAATCGAGGTATTGTATTTTTAGAGGTAGAGGTTATTTGTTGATTATATTTTACAAGGGTTGTAAATTAATTAAATTGGATATTATAATACTCATTATATTTTCATATAATGACATAATTATCACTTAAGAGTTAAGTGTATATTAATTATTAGTTTATTTAATTGTTATATGATCAAACTAATGTATATTTATGTAAGATAAACAATTAAATGATTCTTATGTTTGTGTGACAAATATTAAAAAATCAAAATGGTCCATTTTATCTTATTTTGGCCAAAGTTACAATGTTGTTGGACAATATTTTATTTTTGTCTTTTATTTAATCAACTTGTTGCATGTAATCATTTTCCTAATTGCATGCTTATGACACAACCTACCCTAATGTAATCATACCTACACTTTGCATGCAAATAAAATAAGAAAAAGTAATAGCCCACTATCGCCTCTAGGGTGCTAGTTTTGGGGCTCTTAAAAGAGCAATTTATAGCTCCTTTTTCTTGTTCTAATTTTGCATGTCTCTCTCTCTAAAACACACAACCACATTAATATTATTTCCTAATTACTAAAGTAGTAATAAAATTGATATTAAGGGATTAATATTTCTTGTAATATCTAGTTAATATTACTAGAAATTATTTGGGTAAAATCTTGGGTGCAATTGATAGGAGAGTTTCTACTTTGAAACTTTGGTGGATCATCCTATTACTCATAGCTCAACAAGGTTGGAAGGAGTTCAACCTTGTGCCCATTTCCGTTTCATTATAATGTAAGGAAAAATCGTTTTCTCCTTTAACTTTTTCTTTCATATGTTTGCATGTAACTAGATCCACAACATCTAATTAATAAGTAAATTAGATCTTTATTAGAAATGTCAAATAAGAGGGTTTATGAACCTAATAATTGGTATCAGAGCAATTGTTAGGTTCATAAACCCCTAATTAGACTCCTCTACTTAGTTTCTAAATTACTCACTAATTTAGAATAATAGATCTAGTTACATGCAATATGCAAATAAATGAAATAAGGGAAAAAATAGTTTTACTCTTATAATTGGTGGACCGAATTTTTGGGCACAAGGTAGGACACCTTCCTAATCTTGTTCTTGAACTCTCCTCTTAGTTGCATCCAAGACTATCTCATAACACTAATAATATCATTAACTAGATAATATTACGAGTTACTTTAAATATCAAATAAAATACTTATATTATTACTACAATAGTAATCTTGAGTTTTATTATATTTCTAGAACAAAATTTGAACATAAAAACTATTTTTATGAGAGAGGAAGAGTGAGAGATAAAGATAAGATAAGAATAAAAATGAGAACATCACATATCCTCATATGGGAGGTGGTGACCGGTTTTTGAGAAGCACGGGGAGGGAAAAATGCTTTTCCTTTTTGCTTTTTGTCTTACCCAAAATACTAGAGTAGGACCCTAGGGTTAAGCATGCTATTAGTGTCATCATTATGTCCATAAGCATAAAATAAGAACAAAATTAATCCCCACTAATCACACTTAAAAACCAGTCTTACCCTTAAAATGGACATCCATATTATCTTTGTCATTTGTCAATTGTAATTTGGTATGACATGTGACAAGTAACATGTCATTAGACATATTAATGCATATTTAGCAAATTAAATATCATTATATATCAAATAAAAATACATTTAATAAATTAACAAGTAATTCACAATTACATGTATATAAAATGGGTCACATTTAGTTAATTTAAGGATTTAATTAATCTGTATCGACATACAATTAATTAACTTACCGATTAAGGAAATTGTCCTATAGGTGTGACCTTAAGGGATCAACTGATCACCACCGTCAAACGACAGTAACGACAAACTCTAGTCAGCCAATCGTTACCGATTAATGTTGATCATTTGAAAATAAATTGAATCATCCCTTTTGTATTCTTATTATGAGATATAATATGTGATCGTACTATTGTTGAGGACACATACTCCAACAATCTCCCACTTGTCCGAGGCAAGTGTGCGTCACCAATACTCTTGTCCTATTTTATCTCCCACTCAATGCAAGGGGTCTTGTAGGTCGTACATGCATTTGATCATATCTAGAGTGGTTTCCTCGATCTAGAGAGTAACTGTTTGACCAAAATTATCTGTCGTAGATACCTTCCGAGCGTGGCGACGCAATTCCAGTTCACTACTCCTTGAGTGGCCCTGAGATATAGATAACCCTGACCAGAGGGTGGACAATTCATATCGCATTGTTCCCTTTGAATACCACGGCTCATCATGACCCAAAAGATGCCCATTTGCACTCCATATTTGGGAGCCGTAGAGCAAAAATCAAAGTAAAATAAGAAATTGTGCCAGCTTGGGCGAACAGTCTCTAGTCAAAGAATCGACTAAAAAAGAATACTATAGCAGCTCTCGCCACGACCAGGCTATATGAATTACAAGAACTCTATAAGCGGTCACTGCCCAACAGAGTGTCCCATACAGTCTGCCTATGCGATCGACTAGTCATCTCTTATGACCTTATGGCACTTGAACTTGCCATCAATCGACTCACACTCTAGTCACTTGGAGACGTCACCACATATAAGTGACTAGGGGCCAATACTATGTTAATCCAGTTCACTTTAATAGGGTTCAACGTTGTGTTCACAGCCTATTTGGATATAACAAAGTAATAAAAGAGGTTAAAATAAAACTCAAACGATGAATGTATTATCACATATGTAAAATTAATACAATATCAATTACTATATAATCTATAATCCATATTTAATTTTGTAAATAAATGTATATTTCAATTCAATTGAAATGGCATTACTTATCATATTATGCCTATGAGAAGGCCTTGGTTAACAAGTCTTAGCAACATCTTGCACCTTACTTAACCTCATTATATACTATTTCCCTTCGTTATCTATAATCTTGTATTATAAAACCTTTTGAGTTTGTGTCTAGATCCAATCTAGACATAGGCTATCTAGCCTTAGGATAGCTACCACTATTCTCATAGTGTGTGGGATTCATCCTTCTTGTATATCTCATAGTTGCAAGTGTACTCAAGGGATCAACCAATCACCACCGTCAAACGACAGTAACGTCAAACTCTAGTGAGCCAATCGTTACTGATAAATGATGATCAGTTGACAATATAATTTCCGTTGTATATTACTCAGATTTACTCCTCAAAAATTATAGCCAAGATGGTTCTCCAACCATCCGTATGTGTTTAGAATATAATTTTTGTGTAACTCATTGCACAAAAATCCAATAATTTTTTCTAAACACTTATCCTCTCGTATATATCACTTATAGATTAGGATATTAAATATGCTTTGTGTTTGGGCTAAAAATAGCGTAATAAAGAAAGCCCACTTAGTAAAGTAAAGATTATAAAGAAGAAGGAAGGAGGATGGGAGCCCGCGGTCAGGAAAAGGGGAGATGGGCTTGAGAAGGATCAAGAGCCCACCGTGGGAGGTGCCCGCGTTAAGGAAAAGGGTGTCAGGGAGAAGTTAGGGAGAAGTCAGGGAGAAGTTAGGGAGATCGGGGAGAATTGGTAAGGGAATTCGGATTTGGAAAGAAGTCCTTATAGAAGTAATATTCCATTTCCATATTCAAGGTAGGACATATCTAGGGTTCTCACCCTATAAATAGCAAAGGAAGGAAATCAAGAAGGGTATTCATTCACTCATCCATATATTCATTCAAGATTATATTCAAGACATCCACATCATGGCATACCATTCACAAATATACTCCATACGAGATCTTGCAGGCCTGATACCTAACGCCCGCAAGATTAGTATAAACGTTATCATTGTAATCATCCTCCTATTCATATAGTGCAATGCTTGGCAGGGTACCGTCCCTCCCGCGGTTGTTCCCACATTGGGTTTTCCGCGTCACCAAAATCTTACGTGTCAATTTACATTGCGCACTTTATTTCCCGTTTACTTATTGACATGTAAATCATCATACAATCAACCAACGAATATAGACTACATTGACCCTAAATCGACTTAGGTAAAAAAAAGACCTAAACAGTTTGGCGCCCACCGTGGGGCATTGTGGTCGTCAATCGTTGATATTCTGAATATACAATGGAAAAGCAAGTATACGAAGCCATGTCGGGAGCGGCGACCATCGCCACCACCATCGTCTACCCAAAGTCCAACATCGACGGTGGCCACGCAGCTCCGGACATACCCCAAGAATCATACCGACAACAAAAGCCTCTCTTCCTCCCGGGACCCCTGTTGTCTCGGCCAGACCGCATCGGACAAAGGAACATCAAGCTTAGGCGTCACTCCGCCGCCTTGATCCCCACGCAGATTCTGCTCGCCGGCGTGGAAAATATTCAAAGCTATGGAAAACATGAGAGAAGATCAAAGGAGAGCGAGATCTTTGAGGTAAGAAGGAGAGACAGAGCTCAGGCACAAATTGATCTCCTGACGGCGATCCAAAGACTCCGGCAAACAAGACAGGTGAAGGAAGATTTCCTTTGGTAGATCTGACGCAAGGAGTGGCAGGCGGCAGGCAGATACCAGCTGAAATAATTACAAGATTGGATTTGGCTAAGACACCATCAGATGGAAGGATAACCCCACGAGGGTTAGGATACCTCACGCCAGATAGCTGGCAGCCAGCCAGCTGCGTAGGGATACAAATAGGTGGCCTCCCCGTTAGCGCGATTCTGCAAAGAATCGATCGACACACGTAGCGGATCCGAGTCAAACCAGCAAGTGAACTGGCAGCAGGGGACAATTGTTACCGCAACCCCCTGGCTGTCGGAGCTTATCATAACCTTCAAGAAACCGGATTAGGAGGAAATATGCAGACAGCTGACAGGAGGACCCCAGATTTAGCCAATATAACTAATCAGCTGATACCGTCGTTTTAGTATCAAAAATAATATTTATAAAACCAAATTACTAAAAGGTAGTAATAAGGGTCGATCCGCAGGGAGGCAAGATATCTGTTTTAACAGTTCGTTTATTAATGTCACAAATTGGGTTGATTCGATTTTAAAGTCTAAACTACAGCAAGGTAAGGGATGAGAGAAAAGCAAGGGAAAGGGATAGCTAGGACAATCGGTTCACCGCGATTAATTAGTCTAGTAATATAAGTTTAAGGTCAAGCAAATAGATCTAAGGGGTAACGAACGTCACCTTTCGGTCCTTAATTCGCCCTAAAGCACAAATAGCTTAGCTTTCGCCCTCACTACCACGCCCTAATGTATCGCTACGAGTCTCACCCTTTCCAATCTTTCGATCTAGGTCGAGGTTTACTACGATTTATAATCTAATTGCGTCGACTTAGAAAGACTATAACAATTAATTGTAACGAAAACAACATGGATCATATGAGCATTATCATAATAGATCGATTACTAATCTAACATAATTAAGGTTCCCCTAATATCCTAGCAAGAGAATTAGCAATGCATAATTAATGAATAAAGCATAAGGGAAGAATTAAAGGAATAGAATTACCGATTAAAGATTAAGAATAGAAGCAGAATTTAAGATCCGGAACAAAATAAGGAAGAGGTGCCGAAACTAGAGAAGAGCTCCAGTCCCGTCTGATGTATCTCATGTGTTTGGCGTGCAAGCCTATTTTATAACAAAATAATGACTTGCTAAACCTAAATAACAAAACAGGCCAAGCCCGTCAAAGATTGTTGCTCGATCGAGAACTTAAGGCTCTCGATCGAGTGATATTCCTTAGCATTCCTCTCGATCGAGAACAATTCATCTCGATCGAGGACTTCTCAGCGCGTAATTCCTGCTTCGCGCACTGAACTTCAAACGGCTGCCATTTCTTCGTTACTTGTCCGAATCAAGCGATTTTTATGGCGTTGGAAAGCTAAGAGGATAAGCTTTCATCTCCAATTCGAATCACCTGAATATCAGTTGTAGAACTCGAGATATGGCTCTTTGAATTAAGCACTCGTAATTTGGAGTTCTTGTTTTGCTCGCCTAGCTTCTTTACTTCCGCGCGCATCTCAAATCAATAGTTCCCAAGCTCCAATTCAACTCATCTCCTAAATGCATGCCTAGGGACATGTTTTAGGCTTGATTTACTCCTTTCTGGCTCATACCTGCAAATATGACAAGAGAACCCAAAGTAGACTATTCGGGGCATATTCGTAGCAAATTACTACTAAAATAGCATAGAAATATGTGCATAAATGGCCTATAAAGACTATGTAAAATGCACACATCAAACTTCCCCAAACCAAACATTTGCTTGTCCTCAAGCAAGCTAAATGCAACTAACTAATGAGCTAAATGGAAAGGAACAAAAACTAGGACAAGCTGAAACCGTTTACTCAAACCGATTTAATGCAAAAGAGTCAACTACTAATAGCGCAATAACAAAGCAAACGAATTTATACATATCTCATAAATAGTTGAACTTTTGACCTTACAAGACTTTCAAAATTGGACTCTCCCGGGTCACTCTCTCTCAATTAAGCACAAGGCAAGCATTATATGTAAGAGAGAAAGAAAATATAGCCGCTCACCTAGACTACGACCAACATGTTCATGTATGCTTAACTAGCATGAATAATGATTCTAGCTACCGTACATACGCATAACCACCATCAAGGACTATTACATGCCGAACTATTGCAAGATATGGATATGTGAGGCTAAGTGGGAAAGAAGGGGCAAAACAAGTATGGAAATGTGGGGTAAAAAGCCAAGCTAGTACCTAACAAACCATTAGAAACTGCATCCCGTTCTTCTAACTCGAAAAATAAATCATTGCCTCTAATATTTAGGCAAATCCCAACACATAATCCAAAATGGACACCTCCAAATCATAACAATAAGCATATGAGGTGTATATCATCTCAGCCAAATTATTAGATAAAAAGTAATTTTTATTAACTCTCTTTTTTTTCTTTTTCATTCATTCTTTTTTTTTTCATTCATTTTTTTTCCTTTTTGGTGGCTGACACAGGACGAACCCTCTCGATCGAGGAATGATGCCACTCAATCGAGAGGTTCCAACTCCAATCCACTCGATCGACCACATGGACTTGTCGATCGAGGACTTTTAGGACCATCAATGGCTCGATCGACCATATAAGCTCTCGATCGAGCACCAACTTCAACTTGACTCTCAACATTTCTCATTAATACTCACTCCAACAAAACAAAACGAGCCATAAACGGTACAAATACAACAATTTCCTCTACTACTACCTAGCTCGGCACAATGGTAGGCTAAGTATGGGATGTAGTTAAGGGCAAATCGCGATATGGCTTAATGTGGAGTTAATGGGGCAAAACGAGAAAGGGGAGATGCAATAGTTCTCAAAACATGCAATACCGACCACAAACCAATGCGTATAGGCAAAAAGCAATCAAAACTCATACACATGCAAAACATGAAATGATGGGAGTACTACTCTCATTCCTAAATTAACCGGTCATGAATGCCACCAGTTATAGGCTCTATATCTCAGAAATTATAAGTAGCTTGCCAAAATTTCAAGTCGAGTCTAATTGTTCAACATATTTTGAAACGAAATTCGAGAAGATGCTTTGAAAATTACTAAAAGACGTGAGAAATTTGCAAGGCTTAAGCTAAAGCAATTCCAACATAGAAATGTTCCATTCCGACTCAACCTAAATGCAAAATTAAACGTGATTTTTTTTTGAATTTATGTGAAATTTTTAAGTTTTTATGGGTTAAATAATTTTTCGAAATTAAGTGCAATGCATACGGAAATGCAAGAAATATGAATGCAAAACGAATGCAAATGCAGACTCAAAAGGATGCATATACCCTCCCCAAACCAAAACAGACAATGTCCTCATTGTCTTCACAAACCAACCAACAAGACAAAAAAGGGATATGGGTACGCAAACCTAATACATGTTCCTAAAATACATAAAATGAGATGGAAAAACAAGGGAAGGCGGTACTCACGGGACGGCTTCCCCAAACCAAAGATCAAACTAAGGGGACGAGTAGCCGTGTACTACTCGATGCGTGCATGAGACAAAAGCACAAAGAAGAGGTGGCTACGGCAACAAACAGGTCCGTAGTCCTATTTGGTATTTTCTGGGCTAATATAAACAGATAGAAAATTAAGGGGGAGGGGTGCACGAAATTGGGAAGTAACAAGAGGAGGAAATAAGGTGAAAAGAAATAAGAAAAGTTGAAAACTCCCCTATCTTCTCGATCGAGATGTTCTTTCTCCATAATCCTCTCGATCGAGTAACAAAGTTACTCGATCGAGCCTTCACTAAGGTCTGCTTCCTCGATCGACCAGAATGGCCTTTCGATCGAGGCTTTGACTTTCCAATTTCCCCTCGATCGAGTAGTAAACTACTCGACCAAATCCTTTATCAGCCACCTGCAAAACTAAACACAAAAATATATCCAAATACCAAATAAATGTTTCATGCAAAACATTGTCTTAGAAATGCCTAACAAAAACAGAAATGGTTTTAAGTATATAATTTATTACAAATTGCACGGGGTTGCAAACCCGGCTTAACGAATAACGAAATACATCGCCCCTCCTCGTGGCTTTTGACTGAAAGCAGTTATTTCAGCCATCGACAGCTTCACTACCGTCCTCCATAGTATAGCAGCAGCAAGGCAGCGGCCTATCATAGCATCCATCACGACTCTATCAGCTCTTTGTCGTGCTTTCTTCCTAGGCGGGATAGAATCTTTCGATCCCTTTCCCGGGTCACAACTCGTTAGACCTGCATAAGAAGAAATATAGCGATTTTCTTCCAAATTGCTCCCGAGTCGGGGCGGAGCGTCAATTCAAAGGCGATATGAATTGACGGAAGGATGAAAAGTAGTCGTACTAATGTCAACAAAAGGAGTGATACTACCTTTCATTGAAGCGGTATGGTCTTCGTTCACCTTCTCATCGCCAATTTGGACAGAGTCGGATGCTAACTCAATGGTGCCTGTAGCTATTGTGCTCGATCGAGCAACTAAATCACTCGATCGAGACTATTCTTCACCAAATCCACTCGATCGAGCAATGGTAACAGCTCGATCGACCAAATTTTCTGCTGGGATTTCCTTGTCAAATGTCGCAATAAAGTAATCGTCCTCGAAGTCCGAGTTGTACACATCAAAATCCGTCTCGACTGTTACCTGAGCGACCTGGTGCGTAAGACTTTCAATTGAGGCATTCCTCGATTGTTCCATTTGTTGCGATTGAAGAGTGAGTGACGCTAATAGCGATTTCAACTCGTCAAACTCTTCGTTGTTGACAGCAGGAGGGGTTGGTTGTTGCGGTGGTGAAAAAGAATAGGAGGGCTCTCGGAAGCCTTGTTGATAGTACGGATGCGGTGGTGCATAACTGCGAGGTGGGGACGAAACATAGTGACTTTGTTTATACTGTCGATAAGCATAAACTTGGTCACGATCTGCAAGGCAGTGAACTGCATCGTGTCCCACAGTACCGCATCTCTCACAAAATACCTCCTGAAGCATCGCCATAGGACCTGTAGGACCTATCAAACAACACTAGCAAGGAAGATAAGAACTGTCTCAGGAAATAAAATTCCCTGAGACGGAGGGGAAATAAACGAAACAAAAAAAACAAATAGGGCAATTGCCTCCCCGGCAACGGCGCCAAAATTTGATACCGTCGTTTTAGTATAAAAAATAATATTTATAAAACCAAATTACTAAAAGGTAGTAATAAGAGTCGATCCTCAGGGAGGCAAGATATCTGTTTTAACAGTTCGTTTATTAATGTCACAAATTGAGTTGATTCGATTTTAAAGTCTAAACTACAGCAAGGTAAGGGATGAGAGAAAAGCAAGGGAAACGGATAGCTAGGACAATCGGTTCACCGCGATTAATTAGTCTAGTAATCTAAGTTTAAGGTCAAGCAAATAGATCTAAGGGGTAACGAACGTCACCTTTTGGTCCTTAATTCGCCCTAAAGCACAATTAGCTTAGCTTTCGCCCTCACTACCACGCCCTAATGTATCGCTACGAGTCTCACCCTTTCCAATCTTTCGATCTAGGTCGAGGGTTATTACGATTTATAATCTAATTGCGTCGACTCAGAAAGACTATAACAAATAATTGTAACAAAAACAACATGGATCATATGAGCATTATCATAATAGATCGATTACTAATCTAACATAATTACGGTTCCCCTAATATCCTAGCAAGAGAATTAGCAATGCATAATTAATGAATAAAGCTTAAGGGAAGAATTAAAGGAATAGAATTACCGATTAAAGATTAAGAATAAAAGCAGAATTTAAGATCCGGAACAAAATAAGGAAGAGGTGCCGAAACTGGAGAAGAGCTCCAGTCCCGTCTGATGTATCTCATGTGTTTGGCGTGCAAGCCTATTTTATAACAAAATAATGACTTGCTAAACCTAAATAACAAAACAGGCCAAGCCCGTCAAAGATTGTTGCTCGATCGAGCATTTAAGGCTCTCGATCGAGTGATATTTCTTAGCATTCCTCTCGATCGAGAACAATTCCTCTCGATCGAGGACTTCTCAGCGCGTAATTCCTGCTTCGCGCACTGAACTTCAAACGGCTGCCATTTCTTCGTTACTTGTCCGAATAAAGCGATTTTTATGGCGTTGGAAAGCTAAGAGGATAAGCTTTCATCTCCAATTCGAATCACCTGAATATCAGTTGTAGAACTCGAGATATGACTCTTTGAATTAAGCACTCGTAATTTGGAGTTCTTGTTTTGCTCGCCTAGCTTCTTTACTTCCGCGCGCATCTCAAATCAATAGTTCCCAAGCTCCAATTCAACTCATCTCCTAAATGCATGCCTAGGGACATGTTTTAGGCTTGATTTACTCCTTTCTACGCTCATACCGCAAATATGACAAGAGAACCCAAAGTAGACTATTCGGGGCATATTCGTAGCAAATTACTACTAAAATAGCATAGAAATGTGTGCATAAATGGCCTATAAAGACTATGTAAAATGCACACATCATCAGCAGTACTTGGAACTAAAGGAGATGCTAAGTAGGATTCCAGGGCTACCACCCCCACTCGAGAAAGCAGCTCTAGACAGTTATGCCGACTCGCCATTCGTGGACACCATATCCGTCACAGCCATGCCAAAGGGGTTCACAAACCCAAATATGCCTCTCTTCGACAAGACAAAGAGACCCCTTTGATCATATCAGCCAAGTATAGACAAAAAATGATGACGGTAAATGACCATAGGACAAGTTAAGAAAGCCTGCATGTGCAAAGGATTCGGTCCACCCTAACAGACCAAAGACTTCGATGGTTTGTAAGCACTTTGCCAAAATGTCGATATCCACATTTGCTTTGAATTGGTAAACGCATTTACTCAACATTCGCAAGCGGCGAAAAAGCCACGAAGCACGCGGGGACCCGTACGAAATCGTCCGGGGGCGGGATAGAGCATTGGAGAATACAATACCGGTTTAACAATGAGAAGGTAGCGATGACGAGTGTGATATCTCAACAAAGCGGTAGAAGCCTTGAGAAGAGGCCTCCACCATGACTCGATCTATACAAGCGGTGACTATGCATCCTTGCCATAGTTTCGAAGCGATGCGGAGAAGAAAGCCGCGATCGATCGGAGGAAGATATCCTAGCCGAGCCACTCAGAGCACGCCAAGTATTTCTACTACTTCAGCCGTGGAGAAATCAGGAAGAAAGCAAACCACCAACAAGAAGGACGAGAGATACAGGCCATATGGGAGGGGAGTCAACAGAATCGAGGAAAACCAACTACTCCCCACCTTGGCAGAATATGGGTTCACTACAGGTATCGGAGGAATCTTGAAGGCACTTAGAGAGATGGGAGACGGAGTCAGGTGGCCTAACCCACCAGTAGGAGAGCAAGCCTGGAGAAAGGATAGCAAGAAGAAGTGCGAATTTCACCGTGATATTGGGCACAATACTGAGGACTGCTATACATTGAGAAGAGAGATCAAGCGCCTGTACGAACAAGGAAAGCTGAGCCACCTGTTACCACGTGGGGGCAAGCAGCAGGATCAGGTAGGCTCCGCCAAGCCGACAGACCCACCCACATGCACTAAAATTATAAACGTGATAACATGCGGCTCAAACTTAAGCGGCCTGACATACTCAGCAGCTAAAAGGCATGCCACCGAGACCAAAGGAGACAGACCAGCCAATTCTTGCAGAATATCTCACAGTGATCTGCCAACAGTCAGCTTCGATGAGGGAGATACATACGATGAAAGAGAACACCATGATGCACTTATTATTACCTTGTCAATGGCCAACTGCACAGTAAGAAAGGTCTTGGTAGATACAGGAAGCTCGGTCAACTTAATCATACTGAAAACCATAGAAAACATGGGATTTACAGAAGAAGACTATTCCGCTAGTAGGCTTCAGCGGGGAAACAACCAACTCGCTAGGTGAGATAGTCATCCAAACCTATGTGGGAGGAGTCAACAAGCAAGTCAGGTACCTGGTTATAGATGGCCCCTCCACTTACAACGTCATCCTAGGAAGACCATGGCTGCACCAGATGAAAGCAGTCCCTTCAACATATCACCAGTGCGTAAAGTTTCCCACCCCATGGGGAGTAGAAACGATAAGAGGAGACCATGAGGAAGCTAGAGGTTGCTACATGAAGGCACTCAAGGGCACTGCCCCCCCCGCATAGCAATTACGAAGCGGCCTATCCGGACGAATACATCGAGCCCCCAAAGAAGAGCCGGACCAGTTAACTGGATAAGTTGCACCCAGAGAGAACCGTGCTCATTGGAGCGGGATGTACGAGGAGCTTACGACGGCTGACTAGTCAAATTCTTACAAGATAACATGGATTGCTTTGCATGGTCACACGATGATATGGTAGGCATAGATCCATCCATCATAACACACAAGCTTAGCGTGGACCCAAAGTGTAAACCCATCCAGCAGAGAAGGAGAAAGTTTGCAGCAGAGAGAAATAAGGTAATCAACCAGGAAGTAGACATCGACTGCAAAGAAAGAAGATAAGAGAAGTGAAATACCCAGAATGGTTGTCTAATGTAGTGGTGGTGCCTAAAAAGAATGGAAAGTGGAGAGTATGTGTGGACTTCACTGATCTCAACAAAGCGTGTCCCAAAGATCCATTCCCGCTGCCTCATATTGATGCAATGGTAGACGCAACAGCTGGACACGAGATGCTAACATTTCTGGACGTATGGAGTGGATACAATCAGATCAAGATGGATCCTGCAGATTAGGAGAAGACATCATTTATGTCCGAGAGAGGAATATATTGCTACAACGTCATGCCATTCGGCCTAAAGAACGCAGCTCCACGTATCAAAGGTCAAGTTAACCGCATGTTCAAAGAGAAAATAGGAAGAACCATGGAGGTGTACATTGATGACATGGTGGTGAAGTCGAGAAAAAGCCAAAGATCATATGCGGCATCTAGCGAAACATTCAAAGACACCCTCGGGAATACAAGATGAAACTAAACCCATCTAAATGCACCTTCGGGGTATCTTCTGGCAAGTTCTTGGGCTATATTGTGACTCAAAGAGGAATAGAAGCCAAATCGAGCGGATCAAAGCTATCTTACACCGAATCACCCGAGAAGCCTAAAGATGTTCGAGAGATTAGCTGGAAAGGTAGCGACCCTGAACAGTTCATTTCAAGATCTTCGGACAAATGCGAGGCTATTTTACGACGTGCTAAGGAAAAGCCGGAAGTTTGAGTGGACCGCTGAACACGAGCAAGCCTTCGAGACACGAAGCACTATCTCAAAGAAATTTCCACCGTCAAAAACCAAAGCCGGGAGAACCATTATTCCTATACCTAGCCGTCACGAAGTAGCGAGTGAGTCTTTGTCTGGTCGAGAGCAAGAAAAGGAACAAAAGCCGATACTACGTGAGCAAGTCTCTACTTTTTGGGCAGAGACCAGGTACACATCCCTTGAAAAGTTAGTACTAGCATTGGTAGTGGCATCTCGCAAATTGCGTCCCTATTTTGAGTCACACATCATACATGTTGTGACAAACTACCCGCTAAAAGCTTTCATGAGGAAGCTCGAACTATCGGGAAGAATGTCTAAATGGTCAAGACACCTCAATGGATACGACATCCAATACGACCCTAGAAAAAGAATTAAATCACAGACATCGGCCGACTTCGTGTCGGACTTGATCCACCATCCGAATCCGCAGATACCGAGATCCTCACTTTAGAAGGAAGTAAGCGGACAGAGGTGCCGCGGATGCATATCGACGAGCCTCCAACCAAAGGGGGCGGTGTGTAGGATTAATTCTGCGATCACCATGGGGAGATCCGATAACACAAGTCGTAAGATGTGAATTCAAGGCAACCAACAATGAAACGGAATACGAAGCCTTGATATTGGTAATTAAGCTATCTCTCGGAGCTAGGGTCGACACTGCTCATATCCAGTGACTCTTTGTTAATAGTCAACCACGTGAATGATGAGTTTATAGCCGAGATTCAAGATGATTGCATACCTGAAAGTAACAAAGGAATTAAAACAAAAATTCGAAACTTGCAAGCTTAAACAGTTCCCGAGACCCGAACGTGGAAGCGGACGCCCTAGCAACCTTGGGGGCAACATTCGGACCAACGAGCTATCCGGATTCCAATAGCACATATCTTTGGAACCTTCTATCCGAAGGCGAAGAAATAGACAGAGGTGAACTAGAGGATCCACAAAGCAAAAAGAAAATCCAGCGATTCTGAGAGGAAGGTGAGAGCTCTCGGCCAAACAGTGGCGCCGCGACCAAGTAGCCGACCCAAAGACGATCGCGCACACCTTACCTAGATCGGCCGCGCCATAACAAGCTACCAGACGATAAGAAGGAAGTGAGAGCTTTTAAAATAAAGGCTTCCGGGTTCATACTCATTGATGATACACTATACGAAAATCGCTAGCGGTCCCTACCTACGGTGCACTGGACAAGGAAGAAGCGAGATCGTGTTGCATGCTCTCCACAAAGTGGCGAATGTGGAAACCATGCGGGAGCAGAGTCCGCAAATAAAGCCCTCGAGACAGGGGATACTATTGGCCTACAATGAAGGCGGATGCAGCAGGTACGCAGAAAAATGTGACGCTTTGCCGGCGCTCGACCAATGATTCACCGGCCAGAGAACCTCGCACCTATTATTTCTCCCTGGCCATTCATGGCATGGGGCATGGACATAGTAGGCCCTCTACCACGGGCCACTGGAAACAGAACCTGGATGCTAGCAATGACAGATTACTTCTCCAAGTGGATAGAGCGAAGCATTCACGGAAGTAAAGGACAAACAGTCATCTCATTCATAAAACGAAACATCATCTCGCAAATTTGGTATCCCATCCGAAATCATATGTGACAATGGCTCACAATTCATCTCAAACGATCTCGAAGGATACTTTGTGCCGGGTGGAACATCACCTTAAAAAGTCGGCACCAAGGACTCCAAAGTCCAATGGACAAGTCAATCCAAAGAATAAAATCATTATGGACAATCGAGAAGGAGGTTATAGGAGTTAGGAGGAAAGTGGGCGGATGAATTGCCACTACTATTGTGGTCGGTCGAGAAACAACACCAAAGATAGCAACAGTCAAACACCCTTCAGCCTGGTGTTTGGCGCGGAAGCGGTCATTCCATCAGAAGTTCTAGTTCCCACTCACGGGTATGAAAATATGACGAGGGAGCCGAACAATGCGAGAGATGACCAAGCCTGGCCACACTTGACGAGTTGCGAGCAAGCGCAAAAATCCATCCGTCGCCTACAAACAAAAAGTGGCCGGAGTTATAACAAGAACGTAAAAATCAGGCTCCTGGAGGTAGGAGACCTGGTTCTCCGAGAGGTGTTCCAGAACACCAAGAATCGAAAAGTAGGCAAATTCGCTTACAAATAAGAAGGACCATACCAGGTAGAAAGAGTTGCTGGCCATGGTGCATACAGACTGATGACTATGGAGGGTCAAATCATTCAACGCCCATGGAACATACTTCACCTGAAGAGATATTACTTTTAATAATAAGTAGACTCTAGTTTTCAGAATAGTGTACTATGAGAAGCCAAATCATTTTTAAAGATAAAATAAATAAAAAAAAATTCGGTAGTAGGCATACTGCCAGTTTCACTCTTATTTCTGGTGTCTTTAGTTGTTTTTTTTAACTTTAAATTACTATTGGATGGTGTGGTCTGGCAGCGTCCTGGGACCACAATTGCTCTGGTACCCCATGAGATGGCGACAGGTACTTCACACCATTCTGATAGATTTTTCTATTTTTAGGCTTCTCTAAGTACATCACTTTGAATTCTGGTATCTATGGTACTTTGAAAGGATGTCTAGCAGATCCCAACCGCCAACGCGGGTGACAAGGCACATGGCACTCCAACATGCCTAACCTACTTTCTCCACAAGGAGCACCCTCACCAAAGTGATCGTGGAACATACGAAAGGGAGCCTGGTGACAAATTTGAATACGCTTATCCGGCTACCCCCGATACCACCCCCTGGACGTAGCTCGCACTAATCGCACTTAATCGGGGCCCCAAAGATGCATGCAAAAACGAACATGGAACGTAGGGATATCTCGCGCTACCGAGAATCCTGCAGTCGTCTCCATTTGGTCCTAGAATGACGATAAATTTGCCTCAATGACGCCACTGCCGGCATAAAACGAGACGAACACACCTTGCGTCATGAACAAGGTTAAGTAGTCCACAAATCTGCGGCATACACCTAAATCAACCAAAGGGTGACACGACAACTAGCTTGTCTGGATCGGTCTTTTCAGTGCTGGCAGGTGGTCATCGGCCCACAGGTTGACACGCCACTCCTCCTTACATTGCGGCATACGCCTAAATCGCCTATCGGTGACACGACAGCCTAATGAGTCGAATGTTAGCCTTCTCGGGTGACAAGACTCGCCTAAATCACAAGGATCACCGACAAAGACATGAACTTCCTAAAAACAGGGAGAATAAACAACAAACACACGATATGTAAACTAAAACCTTGCCAAACTATGACAAGGGGCATTTCAAAATATGGCCAAAATACGCCCCAAGTTTAAACCGCCACCAAGGCGAGCAAGCACAAAAACAAGTTTAAAAACTTACAAAGTCTGCCACCTCCGGGCCGGGCCGCCAAAAAGTTTATCAAAACATAAAACTTAATTGTCGGTCACATTAATGACCTCCACCTCTCGTACCTCCTCCGCCTCGCTAACCACTCATTTCGTGTCTCGCACCGACTTGCATATCCTCGGCCGCCATAGCTTGCCGAGCTTCACAAGTCAAAGATCCTAGGACATTCCAAAGATCACCCCAAGCCTGCTCGCTCGGCCAACGCAGAGAATTCACCTCACCAACCTCGGGCATCGCACGCTCAAATCGGGTTGGGTGGGGTAAAGCATCTCCACCGCTTCTCCTCTTCCTCTATGGCCTTTGGTAGGAGCCTCCTCGAGTGCGACGCATTCCGCGATCTTTCCCGCCCGGTGGCATATGCAACAACGTTGGTGGCCGGGAGATCGGCTCGATATTCTCCTCGATCGCTTCGAGAGTCGAAAAAGTCTGCCGCACACCGCTTGGGTTCGAGCCACCGATCGCTCTCCTCCTTCAACTTCTTCTTGGTGACAAAGAAGCTCGATCTTCACTCCACCACACGCTCCTTCAGATCAACTCGCTGCTGTGCCAGATCTGCAACCGTTTCCTTCAGCTCCTGGTTCTTAGCGCTGGTAGAACGACTGGTGGTCTGCACTATGTTGATCATCTTCATGTTGTAGTGTAACACCCCAATTTATTCGGGAGCCTTTAGCTAGACATTCCCAAGTAAATGAGAGCGTTACCATCTCGGTTTCCCGAGGTAGTGAATAACAAAGTACAACAAACCAAAGTACTTTAAATTAAAACTTTAACGATTACATGTTTATTACAAATTTAATCAACTAAAACTTAATATAAAATATTTACAACTCGCAGCGGAAATAAATAAAGTGATATAAATTGTTCTATGTGATCTAGACTTCAACTATGGTCCAAGTCGAGCTCTCTTCCCAATGCTCCCATGTCGCCTAACTCAAAACCTCGCTATTTAAATCGCTCCCCATTTAACCAGAAATATTAAATGGTTCATCACAGGATGCCATCAATTAAAGCAGGCATCAATTTTATTTTGACACAGAAGCAAACACGTCAACCAATGGTTGAGTAGGATAAAATATATTAAGACAACCAATCTATAATAATCTCACAACTGACAACATGCCAAATTCCAACCTCAACTGTTCACATCTCATATCTCGACATCAACTGTCCACGTTATCCACCAGAGACTAAGCCTGGGGCAGTCCAAATACTCACACACGTTATCCACCAGAGACTAAGCCTGGGGCCTTCCAATTATTCACACACGTTATCCACCAGAGACTAGGCCTGGGGCAGTCCAATTACCACTCACATTATCCACCAGAGACTAAGCCTGGGGCAGTCCAATTCTCATAAACCATTCCACAATATAATCGTATAAAATATACACAACTCCAATAACTAACAATATCAATCACTCCATTGACTTAATTAAACAAGCAATCGTAAACCAATCATCCTTCCAATAACATTCATGTATTAAACACGGAAACAGATATAGTTGAGTAGATTATCCTACCTGGAAAGCAAGCACTCCAATTACGCAATCCAAATAAATAAAGTAAATCCAATCCGTCTATAATTCTTCACAATTTCCGTCACCTATATAATAATAACAATCACAACAATTGTAATTACTAACTTTATTTATTTATTTATTTACCCCTTTTATTTAATTATTCAAATTAATTATTTATTATAATTATTAAAGATTTATGATAACTAAAAACCCGATTCAATTATAACCCGAATCTCCCAAAAATAATTAATTAAAAACCCGTCACAAAAACAAACACTACCCACTACATGGTTTAGAACCCGTGACCGACACCCCTCATAAAACCAACCAAACCCGACACCACAAACCACCACACCACCACCCAAGCCCGACACCAAAGAAATGCGGCACCTGACCTGGACCCCGACAACCACCAACCTCCAGCTCCACCACCACCAAATACCCAAACACGCACGCCCTAATCCCCACGACACCAACAACACCCACCTGACATCCCCATAAAACACGCCCATAACCACCACCTAACGCCACCTTCACCGCCACCTACAACCACCAATCAACTCCCCTATCCTCCCTCGACAAGAACCACCAAAAAACCCCCTAACCCAGATCACCAACAACCCCTAAAAACCCCGAAACCGCCCGCCTGCAACACGACCTCCTCCCCCGTTTTCCGTCACCACCGCACAAACCACCATCCCCGACTACCCCAACACCACCAGACAACCGCCCCTGCCGAAAATATCAACCACCCAAACCCCAGGTCAAGCCGTGTCCAATTAGTGGGTCAAATAACCATCTCAATCACCCACAACCAACCCGTATAACCCCTCCTGACCAGCCACCTTTAGCCGCCTGCCACCGCCACCCTAGGCCATCCCTGACACCACCAATACACCCATTCCAACCCTTGCAACCCCACGAACCACATCCCAAAGTTTGGTCTCATTCCGTCAAGGTTTGGGTCAGTTTCTAAGTGTCTTAAGATCGTCTGACATTCAGCTGTATAAGAAAATAAAACGAGATTAAAAGTTGTTACCTATTAATATCGCTTGCTAATTCCGTCTCCAAAGCTCCTCCTCTTAATTTGTGATTTATTTATCAGATTTAATAGGGTATTTATAGTGTAAGATTATAGAGAAAGCGGGGTCGATTAGGAAACTATCTTAATTTACATATTCCAATTAATATAGGAATTACTATTATTATAATTATCATTATATTATTATCACAATTATATTATTATTATTATATATATCATAGGTAGGATTCGCTTATTTTAACTTTACTAATCTATTATTGTCATAAATTATTATTAGTAATAATATAATTACTACCTTTCCATACTATATTATAATTATTTTCCAATGCAAATCCCGATTACACTCTAACCTTATTATACTAAATTTCTGTCCAATTACTTAATGTCACATGGTCCAATACTCAATTATTAGCTAAGCCCAATTCCCGACTTGTTTTACTTATTTTATTATTTAATTATCGTCTTATTTGTAATTCATTATTAGAAATGCCTTTAATTAATTATTAAATTACATAAACTATTCTCATAACTTATCATTAAAATACGGGGTATTACAGTCTTCCCCCCTTAAAATGAACTTCGTCCCGAAGTTCGCCCATAACTACAACCACAACATTCACGACATCACACCATTCAACATTACTAAGCAACTTCGATTATCAACTACATCAATCTCATCAAAACAATAATTCAAAATTTATGTAGTTTTACATTCTTTCCTCCTAAAACTAAACTTCGTCCTCGAAGTTTGGAATACTAAAAATAGGAACAATCAATTCAAAACCATGAAACACATATTGTAATATAGAACACTTATCGCTTCCAACATGAATTAACGATTGAATAAATAACAAAATTTTAATTACTAGCAAATCACATCATATAAGATATTCGAATTAATCTTTATTCCAACTTATTGCTTAACTACTGGCGAATACATTGCCAAATTAATAATAATCTATAACAAAAGATGCACATAATTATTTAATTAATCTTTTCTTAGTTCATCTTAATTGTCACTAACAACATCCAACTTAAACATGAATGCAATTATTGTAACATATATATATATAGGCTTTAGGGTAACACGTTCCGCATATCACTAGACATGATAATCTAATTCACACAATTCACAATATCAAAACATCAAGAGACAAAATTTTCATTATTCAAGACGAAGGAAAACATGCTACAACTTAAAAATCATAGATAATTAATAACATAAATAAATTATGGAGAATTTCTATAAAATACAAAGAGTTAGTAGATCATGGGTGAAAGAATCAAGTCAAAAATTCAAAGGGTCAATTTATAATGCATTTTACAAGATACTTGGTCGAAACAAAAATTTTACAGCAACTTGTCAGAAACTTAGGTCCACTTGTAAAAATCACCATAAATTGTCAAAATATTTTCATAAAACGTGGCTTACCAATTTAGAAACATACATGAGTCTATTAAACAGTGGAGTTGTAAATATAACAAATAATTACGTAGTTTTTAAATGACAAATTTTACAAAAACATGGCGCGAAAACATCACTGTACAGGAATATTTCGACTACTGTCCAATAAAATATTTATTTCTCATAAACTGTATATTATTTGAACATGAGACCAGTGGCATATGAAAGCTAACTGACAAGGGTATCATAAATAAAATTGTCGTACAAGGATTTTAAACAGACAGTAAATGACAGCTAAAACAATCAAGGGTAAAATTTTGCGAAATCAACCAAAATCACATTCTTCACAATTCCACGCAATAATTAATACTTTAAATGCTTAATCATATTCACACCCTCCACATACATGCCAACACTCTTTCCCCATATCATCATGCTTAAAACAACGCTTTAAAATCATATCACATTCTGACCACCTTAAAAGCAAGGTTACGTTCCCGTAACCGCAATCATCAACGAAATCAATAGTCAACCAAGGCAACCAAAACTCCTAAGACAATGTAACAACATTCATTTTAAATTTCCCCACACTGTAACATCTCTCAAGGTATCCGGTTCGAAACTGGAAGGGCCGGAAGTTTGATGTGAGGGGGCCCCTAACTCATCCCAAGACTTAAGTGGGCTCCTAACAGTTTCTATCCGGGTTCATTTTATTAGACACATCCTATGTTCATTATTATGTTCATTCGTTAGGCCTGAGGATCGTTTTGCTCTGATACCACTTTGTAACACCCCAATTTTTTCGGGAGCCTTTAGCTAGACATTCCCAAGTAAATGAGAGCGTTACCATCTCGGTTTCCCGAGGTAGTGAATAACAAAGTACAACAAACCAAAGTACTTTAAATTAAAACTTTAACGATTACATGTTTATTACAAATTTAATCTACTAAAACTTAATATAAAATATTTACAACTCGCAGCAGAAATAAATAAAGTGATATAAATTGTTCTATGTGATCTAGACTTCAACTATGGTCCAAGTCGAGCTCTCTTCCCAATGCTCCCATGTCAGCTAACTCAAAACCTGCTATTTAAATCTGCTCCCCATTTAACCGGAAATATTAAATGGTTCATCACAGGATGCCATCAATTAAAGCAGGCATCAATTTTATTTTGACACAGAAGCAAACACGTCAACCAATGGTTGAGTAGGATAAAATATATTAAGACAACCAATCTATAATAATCTCACAACTGACAACATGCCAAATTCCAACCTCAACTGTTCACATCTCATATCTCGACATCAACTCGTCCACGTTATCCACTGGAGACTAAGCCTGGGGCAGTCCAAATACTCACACACGTTATCCACCAGAGACTAAGCCTGGGGCCTTCCAATTATTCACACACGTTATCCACCAGAGACTAGGCCTGGGGCAGTCCAATTACCACTCACATTATCCACCAGAGACTAAGCCTGGGGCAGTCCAATTCTCATAAACCATTCCACAATATAATCGTATAAAATATGCACAACTCCAATAACTAACAATATCAATCACTCCATTGACTTAATTAAACAAGCAATCGTAAACCAATCATCCTTCCAATAACATTCATGTATTAAACACGGAAACAGATATAGTTGAGTAGATTATCCTACCTGGCAAGCAAGCACTCCAATTACGCAATCCAAATAAATAAAGTAAATCCAATCCGTCTATAATTCTTCACAATTTCCGTCACCTATATAATAATAACAATCACAACAATTATAATTACTAACTTTATTTATTTATTTATTTACCCCTTTTATTTAATTATTCAAATTAATTATTTATTATAATTATTAAAGATTTATGATAACTAAAAACCCGATTCAATTATAACCCGAATCTCCCAAAAATAATTAATTAAAAACCCGTCACAAAAACAAACACTACCCACTACATGGTTTAGAACCCGTGACCGACACCCCTCATAAAACCAACCAAACCCGACACCACAAACCACCACAGCCACCACCCAAGCCCGACACCAGCAGCCTGCAGCACCCAGACCTCCGACAACCACCAACCTCCAGCTCCACCACCACCAGCTACCCAAACACGCACGCCCTAATCCCCACGACACCAACAACACCCACCTGACATCCCCATAAAACACGCCCATAACCACCACCTAACGCCACCTTCACCGCCACCTACAACCACCAATCAACTCCCCTATCCTCCCTCGACAAGAACCACCAAAAAACCCCCTAACCCAGACCACCAACAACCCCTAAAAACCCCCGAAAACCGCCTGCCCAGAACACGACCTCCTCCCCTGTTTTCCGTCACCACCGCACAAACCACCATCCCTGACTACCCCAACACCACCAGTACAACCGCCCCCTGCCGAAAATATCAACCACCCAAACCCCAGGTCAAGCCGTGTCCAATTAGTGGGTCAAATAACCATCCCAATCACCCACAACCAACCCGTATAACCCCTCCTGACCAGCCACCTTTAGCCGCCTGCCACCGCCACCCTAGGCCATCCCTGACACCACCAATACACCCATTCCAGCCCTTGCAACCCCACGAACCACATCCCAAAGTTTGGTCTCATTCCGTCAAGGTTTGGGTCAGTTTCTAAGTGTCTTAAGATCGTCTGACATTCAGCTGTATAAGAAAATAAAACGAGATTAAAAGTTGTTACCTATTAATATCGCTTGCTAATTCCGTCTCCAAAGCTCCTCCTCTTAATTTGTGATTTATTTATCAGATTTAATAGGGTATTTATAGTGTAAGATTATAGAGAAAGCGGGGTCGATTAGGAAACTATCTTAATTTACATATTCCAATTAATATAGGAATTACTATTATTATAATTATCATTATATTATTATTATCACAATTATATTATTATTATTACATATATCATAGGTAGGATTCGCTTATTTTAACTTTACTAATCTATTATTGTCATAAATTATTATTAGTAATAATATAATTACTACCTTTCCATACTATATTATAATTATTTTCCGATGCAAATCCCGATTACACTCTAACCTTATTATACTAAATTTCAGTCCAATTACTTAATGTCACATGGTCCAATACTCAATTATTAGCTAAGCCCAATTCCCGACTTGTTTTACTTATTTTATTATTTAATTATCGTCTTATTTGTAATTCATTATTATAAATGCCTTTAATTAATTATTAAATTACATAAACTATTCTCATAACTTATCATTAAAATACGGGGTATTACATGTAGAGTGCAGACTGAAGAGTCTGGGGCATAGGTAATCAGAAGTCAGCAAAAGAGTTGGGAGGCAGAATTTAAGCAAGAAACAGGCAGACATACAGGTAGAAAATGAAGAATATTTACCATGAAGGCGTTGTGCACGTCATTTTCAACCATCTCCTCTGGGGAGAACTCCGAAAACGTTTCCTCAACGGGAGGGAAGAGCAGCTGATCGATCTCCGGCCAGTACGGCACCTTGTCCACATTCCCAAAGCCTTTTGGGAAATGAGAAATGATTCCCCCACTAGTAGAAGCACGGGGACTGGCAGGAGGAGTAGGCAGATGGCGAGATAACGGATCGACCTCCAGAGGCACGCGAGCAGCAGTACTAGAAACTGCAGGAGGAGTCTGAAAAGAGGTGGCAGGAGCACTCCTCTTGGAGGTAGAGACCACATCAGGGCTGGCAGAAGGTCTCTTTCTTTTAGCACTTTGAAGGATGAGTTCCAGTTGTTCGACTTTTGAACCTGCAAGCATACACAGTCTCATACGTCAGAATGCTTAAAACATCGCAAGAAACGGCCTGCGCAAATGATGGTTACGAAATCTTACCGAGAAGACATGCGGGCTGATTGAGGAGGATTGGAGGAAGAAGCGGTGAAAAACCAGGAAGCAGGTCTGGGAATTTTCTCTCAGACTCAGAAATACTGAACAGCTTGCTGCAGGCAGGGATCTTGGCGCCGATACGGGTAAGGTCACAGGGGCCTGCACGAAGACGATGAAGTAAGCTAGTAAGCAGCGAGATAAAACAAATCAGGTAACAGAAAGCTACTTACTCGAGGTCGAACCCATTTCTCGAAAATATAATCGGCGGGAGGTCGGATGGAGTCTTTCCTCACATAGAAGAAGTCCTCGAACCATTTCTCATCGCGAGATTTTGACACATGTTTGAAGGGAGCCTCTCCACGGCCCCGGAAGGAGAATTGACCCCTGCCCAGGGACCTGATGTTGTACATATAGGCCAGATCGCCCAAAGTGACGGCTTTGCCGATATTCGACCAGGCGGAGAGTAGAGAAGAACTCTCCAAATGGCGGCAGAGATTTGTGCCATGGCGAAATTGTTGGTAAAAATGAAATCTTGGACGAGTTTAGGGAAAGGAAAACGAAGGCCATATCTAAACAGGTACAAGTAGAAGCAAACCCACCCCGGACGGAGGGCGTCGACTTTCTCTCCCCGTTCGAGGGATTCACGATCTCAACCCCATCACCAAGACCAAGCAATTTCTTGATCGTCGGAATGTCGGCCGGAGTTAGGGCGGAGTCACAATCGTGTGGGTGTTTGAAAAGTCCCCGAGAAGGGAAAATAGGGTCGAGATTACGGTCGGAGGGCGTCGAGGTTGACGAAGACTGTCGAGTTTTGCTCATAATGGAGAGAGAAAATGAAGATTAAAAGGAGGGAAGGAGATAGATTACCTGGTGATGAAGACGGGAAAGGGAACAGTGAAGCCGATGAAGATTAAAGGGAAGAAGATTGAGGGTTTGAGAGAAGAGAGTTTTTTGAAATGATTTAGAGTGATTAATGAGAGTGGAAGAGAGACGTTGGGGTTATAAAGAGGAGAGAGGGAGTTGGGTGCGGAGAAAGAGGAGAAAGGCGGCTTGCATGGGAAGGAGTAAAAAGGCGGCGTAGGGTTTTAAACATTTAGTTACGTAAATTCCTTGTTCGATACTAGAAAGCGTACTTCACAAGAAATTTGGGGCAAACTGTTTGGGCTAAAAATAGCGTAATAAAGAAAGCCCACTTAGTAAAGTAAAGATTATAAAGAAGAGGGAAGGAGGATGGGAGCCCGCGGTCAGGAAAAGGGGAGATGGGCTTGAGAAGGATCAAGAGCCCACCGTGGGAGGTGCCCGCGTTAAGGAAAAGGGTGTCAGGAAGAAGTTAGGGAGAAGTCAGGGAGAAGTTAGGGAGAATTGGTAAGGGAATTCGGATTTGGAAAGAAGTCCTTATGGAAGTAATATTCCCTTTCCATATTCAAGGTAGGACATATCTAGGGTTCTCACCCTATAAATAGCAAAGGAAGGAAATCAAGAAGGGTATTCATTCACTCATCCATATATTCATTCAAGATTATATTCAAGACAACCACATCACGGCATACCATTCACAAATATACTCCATACGAGATCTTGCAGGCCTGATACCTAACGCCAGCAAGATTAGCATAAACGTTATCATTGTAATCATCCTCCTATTCATATAGTGCAATACTTGGCAGGGTACCGTCCCTCCCGCGGTTGTTCCCACATTGGGTTTTCCGCGTCACCAAAATCTTACGTGTCAATTTACATTGCGCACTTTATTTCCCGTTTACTTATTGACATGTAAATCATCATACAATCAACCAACGAATATAGACTACATTGACCCTAAATCGACTTAGGTAAAAAAGACCTAAACACTTTGCATCTCTTCCTAGTCTCCCAATCCCTCCTTCACGTAGGAGACCATTGGTCTATCATTCTTAATTAATAATATGTTATCTACATAGGAGACATAGAAGACATATCATTAGTGCTTCTTGAGTACTAATGGATAAACTATATGGCTATATATTGACTTTCACAAAGATTCGATTTTAATTTCTCGTCATACTCTAAGTATACGAAGTATAAGAATAGAGATACATCTTAGCATATTAAATTAATCCAGCAGCGGACGCAAATAGATTCAATTTCTCCAAGTTCAATACTTATACACTTGTCAAGATTCTTATTAACATAAGAATATTAACTTTATGCTAATATCCATCGAACTGGATATCTTAGAGATGTATTATTCTTCTCCTAAGTCTTTCCTCACTCATAGTGTGTGACACCCCGCGATAACGCGGAAAATATAACTAATAAATTAAACCGGAAATTAGGAAATTTTTTGAAACTTTTAAAATTTAAAGCGCGGGCTCATTAAAATCCAAAATATAAATAAATAATGCGGAAATAAAGTTTAAATTATACAAACGTGATAGTTAAGGTGAGAAAAAATATATCCCTCGAATGACAATACAATAGAAGGTGAGTTTAAACAATCATAACAAACCGACTACAAGGCCAAAGTGCTCGCTAGCTCACACATGTCTTCACCCCATAGATGCACCAACTAGTACCTGTCATTCATGTAAACATGAACGCCACAGTCAGTGGGGAGTAACTCAAGGTTCTCCCAGCCACAAAATGTCGAAACGAACATAACAAAGAACTAAAACAGGTAAGTCATGTAAGATACTTACAAAAGATATGAATATCAAGTTTATATTTAAACATGGCAATTTAATGAGATGGAACAAGATAAATCAACATTAGCATAATAAAGATTCAACTAATAATGTGAGACAATTAAATAATATGAAAGACAAGAATACGGTCATTTATACAAAAGCATGCATTTCAAGGAAACATAACATAGATATGAGATTAGAATTCGAATCATGTGAAGCAGTTAAGTAAGGGATCAACCAGTGCAAATTACAAGAATAGAAACCGTAGCCATTATTTGGAAAACCACTTGGCAAACATTGCACGGGACGTGGCTACTAATGTCACATTCATACTTATAACTTGCATCTCACCATAAGAACGGATGAGAGCATCAATCCCGACGATCATATCGCAACTAGAGGGCTTATAGCTCACCCCTAGTATCCGATAGGACCAAGACAAATAACACAAGGCATAACTCTTGCCTTGAAAGACAAATACCAATGTCTATAACCAAGCAAGACCTTTACTACTCATATATAAATATATAATTCCCCTGGTAGGACGGCAATGGTACTCCCAAGACTCAGTCCTAGTCTAAATCTGGCCAGACTCTTGGAGCAGAACGGTCCCCGATTCGACATGCGGCAGAACAGTCTGCGTCCAAGACTCGATCGACAGAACGGAAGTCGAGAACCCACAATCAGCAGAACAGTCCGAAAGAGGCGGAAAATATGAGCTAAACCCACAATCGGCAGGACAGTCCGAAAGGGGCGTAAAAACAAGTCAAGCAAAATGTATAGCATAAAAGCAATGTCACCAGAATACGATATGAGCTAACCCACAGTCGGCAGAACAGTCCGAAAGGGGCGGGAAAAACATAAATCAACCAACTCCCGGCAGAACGGCACGAGAGCGGCGTAAACCAATACTTGGCAGAACGGCACAAGTAAGGCGTAAAGATATAAAACGGATACGACTCAACCAAGCGATACGAATCAACTTGGAATGAGGCTACTATATATATGCATAATGAGCAAATGATAATCCACGTAAGACATTTCTTGCCAACGTATATTCATGAACATGAACAAATAACCCTTTTCTTCGATATTTGTCACTTGAATAAAAA